>NC_137543.1:25731746-26931746 GCF_963082525.1 Nesoenas mayeri
GAGGCTTGGCCTGATGTCTCCACAGGTGGACTGCTGAGCGCTTACCCAATGGACGTCTCAGGGTCCCAGGCAAGGATCCTAAGGAGCCAAATGACTCATAGAAGACCAACCCCCCTACCTTTGGTCACATTACTGGACTTACCTGTTGTTTGCATAATAGTTAGAGGAGCACCTAAATTTAGTCAGTCTAATTACAATATTTTTTTAAAATCACAGTTTTCTTTGTCAGGAGTAGACTTGTTCTTGATTGGTTGACGCAGCAGTACTACATGCCTCCCTTTCTTTGACAAAGAGCTATCAAACAGCAGACTTGAGTGACAAGACTCCTCACTTGAGTGAAAGAAAAGTGCAGGTGATCTCTCGAAATGCATACAGTTTGGCAGGGACGCCTCAGAACCCCTGCAGTTGTATAACATGAGGAGAGAACTCCCTCTGACCTTTTTATATTCCTGCTGCTGAAGATTAATGTGAAAAATCAGAGCTGTCCAGTTTGTTGCTCAGTAAGTGCAGCATGGGTTATATTATTATAGTTTTATTCAGGGTTGGAAGTGATTTGAAATAAAAGAAGCAAGCAAAAATAAGACCTATGATGAGACAGTTCGACAGGGACTGAAAGGCGTCATCGTGCAGTTTACGTCTGTCCAGTCATTATTTGGATGGCATACCTTAGATACTGCAGAAATATTAGAGGAAAAAGGCTGCAACTCATCTTATGTTTTAGCTTACAATTCTTAGAACTGCTCTGATCATGCTACAAAATGAAGGCTGATTTGTTTTCAGGTCAGCTAAACTGTTGATGGGTGCTGGCAGCAGTGAAGAAGATATAGATGACATTATTGATGAGATCTGTAATGACAGCAGCTTTGCCAAAACACCTCTGGTGAGTAGGAGTCGGGGGAAATGCGGAACGAATGAGAAACTAAAACTGTTTTAAAGCAAAAAATGAACTAAAACAAGCTGTAGGATAACTTGGAAATAAAGCAGAAAGGAAAATGCAACATTCCTGTAGTGAGGAACAGGAGAGATATGTAGAGGTGGCCTTACCCAGGCAGAAAGAGGCAATTAAAGGAAATGTTAAAGGAAGTGTGAGTTCAGGATAGAGCATACTGTCAAATATCATAGAATCACAGAATGGTTGAGGTTGGCAGGGATGTCTGGACGTCATCTGGTCCAGCCCCCTGCTTAAGCAGGGCTACCCAGAGCTGGTTGGCCAGGACCATATGCTGGTGGCTTTGGAATATCTCCAAGGATGGAGACTCTACAGCTTCTCTAAGTAATTGTTCCAGTGTTTGACCACCCTTACAAGAAGTAAAGAAGTTCTTTCTTATGTTTAACTGGAATTTCTTGTATTTCAGTTTGTGCCCATTGCCTCTCGTCCTGTCAGTAGGCCCTAGTGAGAAGAGTCTGACTGTGTCTATTCTTCCCCGTAACATATTCTTATACATTGATAAGATTCTACTGACCCTTGTATTCTCCAGGTTAAACAATTCCAGCTCCCTTAGCCTCCACCTGTGTCAGATGGTCTTAAGTCCTCAATCACCTTCGTGGTCCTTTGCTGGACCCACTCCATTATGTCTGTGTCTCTTTTGTACTGGACACATCACTCCAAACATGTCTATGAGGCCATATCTGGCGTACTGTGTCCAGTTCTGGGCCCTCCAGTACAAGAGAGAGATGGAGCTGGAGGGCCTTCAGGAAAGGGCCATGGAGAAGATCAAGAGACTGGAGTATGTTTCATATGAGGAGAGGCTGAGAGAGCTGGGACTGTTCAGCCTGGAAAAGAGAAGGCACTAGGGAGACCTTATCAATATGTGTAAATACCTGATGGGAGGAGTAAAGAAGGGGCCCGACGCTTCTCTGTAGTGCTCAGTGACAGGACAAGAGGCAATTAAGTTCCATCTGTACACAAGAAAACACTTTCTTACTGCGAGGGTGGTCAAATATTGGGACAGAGAGGTTGTGGAGTCTCCATCTGTGGAGATTTTCAAAACGCAACTGGACACAGTGCTGGGCAAGCTGCTGAAGCTGACCCTGCTTTGAGCAGGAGGGTTGGCCTAGATGATCTCAAGAGGTCCTTTCCAACCAAAATGATTCCGTGATTCTGGCTCACCAGTGCTGACTAAAGAAGGATCATCTCACTCGACCTGTTGGCAACGTCCCTCCTAACGCAGCCCAGGATGCTGTTACCTTCTGTGCTGCAAGGGTACCCTGCTGGCTCATGGTGAACTTATAATTGACCGCATTCTCTATGGCCTTCTCTGCAAAGCTGCTTTCCAGCTGGTCGGCCCCCAGTGTGTTCTGGTGCATGAGTTACAAGTGCAGGAGTTTGCATTTCCCCTTAGTTGAACTTCCAGAGATTCCCCTCAGCCCATTTTTGCAGTGTGTCGAGGTCCCTCTGAATGGCAGTGCAGTCGTCTGGCACACAAGCCACTGCTCACCGTTTTGTATCATCTGCACATGACTTCTGTCGTTTGACAGGAGGAGACAGAGATGAAACCGCAAATTTACATTGTCAAAACAGTCAGAGTGATAGAAAACATTGAAAATAGATATTCCCTTAGGTATCATTGGAAGAAAATTGTATTATTTATGCTTCATAACCCCCTGTTATTTTCATGAGTGACATTGGTTTTGGTTTTTTTGTCTTTGATTTCACAGAATCACAGAAGGTTAGGGATTGGAAGGGACCTCAAAAGATCATCTAGTCCAATCCCCCTGCCAGAGCAGGAACACCTGGATGAGGTTACACAGGAATACGTCCAGGCATGTTTTGAATGTCTCCAGAGTAGGAGACTCCACAATCCCCCTGGGCAGCCTGTTCCAGTGTTCTCTTACCCTCACTGAGAAGAAGTTTCTTCTCAAATTTAAGTGAAGCCTCCTGTGTTCCAGTTTGAACTCATTACCCCTTATTCTATCATTGGTTGTCACTGAGAAGAACCTGACTCCATCCTTGTGACACTCACCCTTTACATATTTATAAACATTAATGAGGTCACTCCTCAGTCTTCTCTTCTCCAAACTAAAGAGACCCAGCTCCCTCAGCCTTTCTTCATAAGGGAGACTTCTTACAAAGTGGCTAAAACTGAACCAACAAAAAACACTTGTATACCACAATATATATGTCTGAGTCAGAAAGAATTATGTCAGTGAATGTGTATGATTTTATCATTTGTATCCTGAGGACTTCCCATTTAGGATCTAGAATTCTAGCATTCAAGATTTCAAATAACCTGTTTCCTGTGCTGCAAATAGCAAACTTCAAAAACACTTTAACGTTCTGAATAACAGAAGTCCGTGATATGTTTCAGTAAAACAAAAGCTCAAAAACACCAAGGGAGAAAGTTCCTAACTTAAAACTGGTTTTAAAAGCATAATTATTAAAAAGAGAGCATGAAATACTAAGTCTTGATTATAAAGTCAGAGTGATCATGTTGTGTTAAATTCCATCAGGCAGAGCTGGGAATTCAGTATGGGAAGAGAGTCCTCATTCCCCATTTATTTGTTACTTCAGCAGCTTTTGTCCTAAAGAGCCTCACAGAAACACAAGCAAGAAAATTCCCAAATTCTTAGTCCCCTTCTTCTGTAACTGAGACTTTCTGGCTCCTGCTTTTTAAGTAAAACGATATTGTTAACTTGCTGTAATGCTGCCTTTTATTCTTTGGTTGTTTTTAAATAGAAATTGAAGTCTAATTCTGCAGGTTTCACATCGGAAAGCAATAGTGCTGTTGTACAGGCTTATAGGAAAAGGTAAGTGAAAAATGTCTTGGCTAGTTGAACATAGCTTGATTATATCTTGTTGTCCACCTAATAATACTGCTGCTGTTTAATTTGTGTTGGCAATAACTAAGAAAGAAACTGAGTATTTAGAGAAGCATTCATTTTAAAGAAAAAGGTAAACACAAAGATAATTTTGAAGAATTACTAATGTGCTTTCATGTGGCCAAAATTATCTATTATAAATGTATTAATTATTTAAGTTATTTAACAACAGCTTCCTTTGTCTTATGGAAATACACATTTATCAAATGCTGCAATATGTAGTCCCATATATATTTAGTATAGAGAGATGTTGTCATAGTGTTTTTCTTTGAACACATTGGTAATGAAATTTTAAAATCCTATAGTTTGTAAGCGTTTGGATGCTTTGCCTATATTTAATAAATATTGGTTTAGAAATACCATTTTGTTGAACTAGAAGAAGCATTGTAGTACTATCTCCAAAAGGTTGTGGTGTAATTTAATATTTTTTAATGAAATCCATATAGGTGCTGCCCAGTGTACCTGGGTGGAAGCTCTTCACCATATGGCATAGGAACAAATATTTCAAAAAGGTATGAAACGTAAAAAAAATAGTTCTACTTGCTTTATCATTATTTTTATTCATACCTATGTTTCTGGAGCTCTGCATTTGAACTCAACAGGACAGCCCTACTTTCATCTAAGCATGTGGCTGCCTGTAACTGCAGTTGAAGTCAGCTGGTCCCTTCCAATCCTCTGCCGTTAACCACGAGATCTTTTGTTTGTTTGAGGAGTTGAAAGATGTATGCAAATGAGACATGAGACTCCAAAAATCAGCTAAGGAAATTGCTGCTATATTGTTATTTTTCCCTGCCTCTCTTCGGCTCTCTGTGTGATGCCGAGTATGTCACACATCTAATTGGGCTGCTTTAAGTCTTCCTGGAGCCTGAACTGAAAATAGCCAGAGTGCAGTTCAGCTGCAGCTGAACTTAGTAGGAGAGGTATAACACTTTAAAGATTATCCCCAGCACCCTGTAGAACATTATTACATTTCCATATGGGATTTTTTGTGGTAAGTACTTATGCACTTGATGCGTATTTGGATGCTGGGTCAGGTGCCGTACCAGTGAGGAAGACCAAAGAGAATATATCCAGAATATCCATTTATTTTATGTGTTCAGTGAGGTTAGGAACCCATAAAAATAATACATGATCATATTGTTAAAACACATATCATAATGAATGAACCAGAGATGTAAAAAAAAAATAAGGTTACAGGGCAACCTTGCTTCTAGTATATGTGAGCGAGTGTTGTACTTTAAAACCATTATGGTCTGTGTAGCTTCTGTGATTGTAGTAAACTCTTGGAACTTTTTGTTCTTTTTTGACCAGAACGTGTGATCAACTACGTTGCACTGCTTGTGATTTTCGCGTGTCACTTTTCAATGATTACATCTGGGATCAGTCCTGTGATTATCTTTTTTTCAGGTATGTCTGAGGTATGTTTGGTAGTAGTATCCTGTTACTGTGTTTTGGGGCTTGATAGGAACAGGAAAGATGAAAAGTCCTTAGCACTCCTGTGTTATCTAAAAAGGATGCAACCTGTTTGCTGGTCAGGTGGGAAAGTCTAGAAGGATGAAACACATCCCATAATCTGTTTTCATATCTACTGCAATATGCAGACAGTCTGTGTGATGGATTGGCCTCTGGTGTGCCATTCCAGCATGCCTGCAAAATGAATGGGGACTGTTTGGCATGAACTTCTCACCATACCTTCAGTCACACAGACTGTGATTGCTTCAATCATATTTTCTTTTTTCCAATATCAATTACTATGTGGTCATGTTCAATGAAAATCAAATACATTTGTTTCTTAACAGACTTCTTTTTGAAGCAAGATGTGATTAAATGAAGGGTGGGACTTTTTTTTTCTTCTTATATTGTGATGTCTTTGACTTTAATTATTTCAATTTTTTTTTAAGACTTAGGGAGTTCTTACTTCCAGGTTCTCTAAAACTCTAATGCCAAGACTGAGTGAAGGGTAGCGTAGTAGGCATGCTCCTAATACAGACATCAGATTTCAATTCCTCTTATTTTAGTGAAGTCTGAATGTGCCCATTAACTGATGGAGGTAGTGGTTGTATTCAGATTGTGTTTGGCCACCAGGGGTGTGACAGCTGTAGTAGAACAGTAAGGGAGACATCATCTCCTTTTCCATTATTTTTCTTCTATTACATGTTATTTTTTTTCCTGTATTTCCCTTCCAGTTTCAAAATTTGAATGACAATCTTATGTTCATTGCAGGGGGGTTGGACTAGATGACCTTTGAAGGTCTCTTCCAATCCAAAGTATTCTATGATTTTCCCATTGTTTAAAGCAGCATTAAATATACAGTGTTGCACTAGTCTTCTAAGATGAGTTTGGTAGCTGGAAATGTTAAATAAAAATATGCTTTTTTTATTTGCTTAAAGTCTAAATTATTCTGCTTCTGAGATCTTGAAATTAACATTTTTTTTAAAAATAAAAAAGACTTGAAAGGCATTAGTATCAGATACTTGGAACATTGATTAAAATCTGTGATCTTTAGCAAGATATCTAGCTATTTACTTAGAATAATCTGAATTTTAAAAAGCAAACTTGAAGATTAAACATTTGCTTTCCATGAGTAAGTGTCTGACCTCTTTTTCTAAAAATTCTTCCTTCGATGTGTGTTTTGGGTTTTCTTTCTTTATCTGGGCTTGTTAATGTTGTTTCTGAGCAATTCAGTGGCCAGTAACTGGTGGTCAGGGGGAGGTCGTGAGAGCAGGGATAGTTAAAATGCTAAATTTTCTTCACTTGTTTTTTGAAACAACTTGTTTTTGTAATAGCCATGCTGATTTTTCATTTGTTGTGACTGATGCTTGCACAGGAGTTATTTATGGTTTGATCTACATTCTCTTCTGGCCATTTCATTTCAGTCACTTAAACAACCATCCTGGGTAACAGTTCCTGATGAAAAGTTTAACTCTCTAATTGTTCCCATTCTGCATAGGGATTTTAACAATAAATTTGATAAAAAAATTTTGGTAATTTCTTAACACAAGAATTAACTGTACCTGGTTTTCTTCCCCACTCTTCCTCTGGAGTCTCACACAGGGTCTCTAAATCTGATGGAGAACATTGTTTACAAAAACATCAGTATACAGTTGATCTGAGAATACAGCAACTATGCACCAAGACTGGTCTCAGGAAAGGATTGTGTTCAAAACAGTATTTAAGCATATCCTTAAACTCATTCATAACAATGGTACTCAGAAATGTTCTTAAGAGCTTTTCTGAATTGAAATGGTCTCATGAATCTTTTTTCTTTCAAAAAAAATGTGTGATCCTCAACTGAGTTCACTCCGTTGACAGGAATAACATGCCTGAGCTCAGTAAACTAAGAGCGAAGATGATCAAGAAGAAAGGAGCACGAGCATACGCTTGTCAGTGCAGCTGGAGATCCATTAATGAATTAACGGACCTCCAAACAGACCAGCAGCTTCGGTGGGTTTGCGGTAAACATACAGAATGAAGTCATCTTGCGTGTGGTACCTGCTTGCGTGGAAATGGGTTGTAGATGCAATTCTTTCCCGCACAGTTTTCTGAGAAAAGATGGAAACCTGAATACTTATATCTAGAAACAGATTATTATAACACCCTGACTTCAACTCAAAAGCTTTTTTTTCAATTCAACTGTCTTGCAAGCAGTAGGGGGAGTTGAATTATTAGAAAGCTCAACCAGTTTGGAGGCTTGCTGGAAGGTAAATGAGGTTAAAGCTCATACTTAGTTAAAGGAAGAGGAAATTGATAGATTTAGCCATGGGGCAAAGCAGCTTGAGGCTGTTCCTCATATCTAGCAGAGCGCCTTATTTCCTTTGTCTGCAAAATCTTGGACTCCAAGTGGTGAGTTGGGATGCAGCCATGACACACAAGCATATGAACTTCTGCATAGAAATTAATGCTGCTGTTCTGCATTGCTCGTAGCTGTTAATGAGCAAGTGGGCGTAGATCTCTTTAAAAATTACTGCAAGATCAGCTCTCACCTCGAAGGTTTCAGCATACCCCAAAACTTTATTTTACCCACCAGCAGCCAAAAACTGCAGGTGCTGGAAATTTCCTTCCAGTTCCTACTGCTTTCTTCAAAGCACTTTCAGATGACTCAGGACCTTTACCACAGTGAATTTTTTGGACTTCCCTTCAGCCTTCACTGAAAGAGGTGAACAAGTTATTGTACCATTATTAAATATTGTGCAATTTTAAAGAGATTCTGAAGAGTATATGACTCTTTTGTCATTTTTTTCAAGGGAAATAAGGCTCAGGCTTTTAAGAGGGAGAAAATGTATATCCCCGCTGGCGTTCAAGTTTGGATTTTTCAGTTTCACTTAGCTTTCACTTCAGCTTCACTTCAAAGTACTACATATTCAGAAAGTGTAACTGTCTTGTTTCAACACACTCCCGTCCTCCAGTAACATCATAAAACTACTTCCAGTATCATTTTACTTGGTAAATTTTCTTGATTACTGTTAATGTCACTGTAGTTTATGAGCTCTTTCTTTTCATTATGTATAAATAACACAGGAGATGGATTTGAGTTTGGGCAGGCAGAGAGGAAGGAAGGGATTACCAGTCCTGGCAATTGCTACATTGAAAAGTGTGTCAAAATGGGAAGTCTGTCAGTGTTTTTTGCTATGCAGAATGTGGTACTGTACAAATAAATTCAAAATTGATTACTTTGTGCAATTCTATACAGAGCCTTCTTTTTTTGTGAAGTTTTGCTCATGGCTCTAAATCTGTATATTGTCAATCTGTTCTTTTTCTGAGCTTTTCCAAAACAATTATGTGATCTTTCGTATAGAAATCATCTCTTGAATCTGTCGCTTTTTCTGTACCCCTCTGAAAGAGCAGATCCCGGTAGTGACCAGAAGCATAATGTCCTCTGCATCGCGATCACCTTGCCCCTCTGTCAGTGGTTTTTTAGAACCTGCACTTAGAACTCTAAGCAGTAAGTGTTCCTGGGTTTTCTTCAGGTGGGCCTGGGTGATTTCCATTCCCAGAGAAACATCCGTGTTGAAATGGTAGAAGAAGAACTCCCAATAGTAGGATGTAATTTATTAACAAGCTCCAGAGAAGAATAAACCTATTTTCTATCCTTTTTCTTGAAAAAGGATGCATTTCAAAAAGTGCTAAGCTGCCTTGACTTGCCTGTTCCAAGGCCATTTGAAACTAATGACCAAGTAGCCCCACAGGATGCTCTTTTGGCCTGAATTTGCACTGGAACTTGTGGCACAATGTCAGGAACAAGTTAGGCTTGCAACTTGTGAGCAGGAAACAGGGAAAATAATAAGACCCATCTCAGTTCATGAGACCAAGTCTTATGTGACTTGGAAAAGGAGCATGTCTCCTGTACCCTGTTTTAAACAAACCAGGAGAAATAGTCACCCCCACTGGAGCAGTTTGCACTACCAAGTGTGTGGAGCAAATCGTGCAGAAACGAAAGTTCAAGACATCCATTCTGGTGATTTTTGTGGCAAGAAGACAGCCTGGAGCACTTGAAAAGTGGAGACTAGGAAGGAACTGAGACGAAAGAGTGTAGGAGAAGTGAAAAAGGATTAACACCAATATCAATTGACATTAGTCAGCATTTCTCCTAGGTCACCTCATCCCTCGCTCTTCCGTTAGCCTGAAGAGCTGTACAAAGAGAGCTCACTTTCTGAACAGAGATTGTTGGCAGGTGATTGTATCACTAACGGCATTAAGACTGTGGTCCAAGTATTCGAAATGTTTGAAGGTAATCTTTACTGGTAAATATATTTGGGAACCTGAGCATTCCCATGAAATCATCATGTTTATTCAAGTGTAGTTACTTGTTTCTGGCCTTGGTCAGAATGGTGGGATATAACAGCTCTTTGCCCAAGTGAAGTTTTAAACGTGCAGAAATAGTGCTTATTTTATTGGTCTTCATTACAGAATTTGGAGTATTTTTACATGTGAAAATAGTTACTATGTCAATAAATAAAATTATTTTGTTGGAAAGAGCAGTGGTATTAAGTATTTGATTTCCCGTCCTGTGCTTTCATCAATTGCATGTTACAAACCACTCTGAAGTCATAAAATCAAAATAATGTGAAGGTAAAATTTGAGCTTGAATATTCATTTGATGAAGGCATTGTAAGATGGCACAAAGTTTTCAAGTTGTAGCCCAGACCCCTAAGTCATACTTCCATGTCAGTTATCTGAGACAGCAGGGATTATGTAAAGAATTCTGTTCAAAAATGCCATTCAGCTGTTGTCAAAGGGAACTACTTGGAACAGTTTTGCAAAGTGAGTATGTGACCGCGGCTTTGCTCCATTATTTTGCTTTGGAAGTTTATAATACCATTTCTGTTTGTGAAATGGGCAAGGCGAAAACTTCAGACTTCCATTTTGCTTGGGTGATACGCTTGGAAATTCTCTAGCCCGCAGCATTAGTCTGCAGCAGATCCCTCACCAAAACAAAAGCCAGGAAGGATGGCAAAATGAGAATCCACGCAAAAGCGTTTGCTTGGAAATGTACTCAGTAGTTTAATGTCATACCAGCTTTTCTAAATCTATGTTCCGTCAGTACTTCTGGATAGGAATCCAAATCAGATGTACATCGTACATTTTGATAGCTTTCCTTTATCAAATTTTAATGTGCTGTTCTAACTATATCTCACTTGTTCTACCTACAAACTGCGGAGTGTGTCCAAACCAGATGGTGAATATATAGCTCAGAAGAGTCATTATTAAGGCTTTTGCCCTGCCATAAAATTTAACTTACAGAAGCCTAATAGCATTATATATTGCAAGCTCTACACTGTATAAAATTGAATAAAGATTTTTTTTTCCTGAACACCCATTTCAGTTTTGTACTGAAGGTATTCTGCAAATGCCAGGCACTGGAAGCTGCCACTTGTTGAAAGACTGCTCACTTCTCTTGTTTCCTGACATGTGAGTCTTCGGGTCACGTAACCAGCACATGTGGTAGTCACACAATAGGGGAAGGACTGGGCTGGGTGCTATGCAGGCAAATTTTTCTTCCTTCCAGGCTCTTTTTGCACAAGATATGACCATTTTTTTCTGTTGCGTGACACCTGATAGCTGCAGACAGGCCAAGCTGTAGGGGTTGGAGTAAAGGGGTATCAGGTGCTGCGCATCTGTGAGGGCTGCATATGATGCTTGGGATTTGGCAGGTGTGCTTGGAATGAGTATTTTTGAAATGTCGATACTTTAATAAATAAAAAGTTGGAACAAATCTGAATTGTGTGTCGTAGAAATTCTACTGTGTTGTTCCTATCCAAGAGAAGCCTTATGAAAATGGTGTAGGACCATGTTTTCTCTGTCAGAAGGGTTATGAAATGCCCTTAACACAAAACCGTCATCCAGCTCATGAGAAACAATAAGTACTGCTGTGTTTTCTCACATCAGAGAGGATGTAGCACATACCTGAAAAGGAAATGACCTTTAACATTCTTTACGAGATAGCATGAGGAGAGCACATTAAATTGCAAAGAACTCATAAAGGTGAATGCATTTACCACATTCCTTGGATGTTTACTTAGAAGAAAAGGTGGAGCCAGCTGCTGTGGGAGGGGGCAAATAGCTGAAGTTCTTGCAGAGTGGGATGCTGGTACCTTGGTGTGTCCGTCAAGGCAGGTTAGCACCGGTATCATACTGCTCCCTTAGAAGTGGGAAATCAGTCAGGGAATGGCAGCATTTGCTGTCCCATGGGTCTTGCCGTAGAACACCATTCTTTGTACCAAGAAGTTGCTCTACAACAAATCCTGGTTCTCCATGGTGATGAAAGGCTGCCTGGCACACATTAGAGTAGCAGACACAAATATTTCCTATAGTCCATTCTGAATTTGGACTTCAGGTGTCGGTGCTCTTCAGGCAGTAATTACTTCTCAGACTTAGTGTGGACTCAGTGAGAACACACAGGAAACGCTGCCTCAGGAATACTCCTGACTTACCCTACTTAAAATTGCAGGGTCACAGAGCACCCTCAGAAGGTAGTGTCCATATATGTTCAATTTACATTGACAACTTTTGGTCTGTTGGGCTTTAAATGTGATTTGGGGTAAAATGTGATTATACAATCTAGTCTGCAGAGGGCAGAGCAACACCGCTGAGCGTTACAGCTCAGGTTTCTGCTTCATTAATACAAGCTCATACTTTTTTTTTTTTTCTGGAATAATGAATGTTGATATTCAACGGACTGAGGCTTCTTGCATTTGTTTTCTAATGCTGTAATTATAAGTGGGGTAGCCAGATTTGTGGCAACTCCACTTGATTTTTGTGTGACTTTTTAAATCTCGGCCTTTTGCCATTTTCTTTTTGAAATTTGCCATCTTTTCACATCTCAGATGATATGCTATATACATTTTGTTTTGAACATATGACATTCTAAAGTGTACAGCCTCTACTCGCCAAAACCACTTAACAATTTCATGGAAAATTAACTCAGACTGGGTGAAAGGCAAATCCCAAAGGCAATTTAGTTCTTCACTGATGTTGTTAGAGGATAAACATACAGACACTTACATGTATATATATACACACAGATTATTTTATGCTTCATTAGCTGACAGCTAAACAAGTTAATCTGCTCCAGTATTGGCCATGGACACTTGAGAACCGTTTGGATGAAGTCATTGTAGAATCATAGAATCACAGAATGTTAGGGATTGGAAGGGATCTCAAAAGATCATCTAGTCCAATCCCCCTGCTGGAGTAGGAACACCTAGGTGAGGTCACACAGGAAGGTGTCCCGGTGGGTTTTGAATGTCTCCAGAGTAGGAGACTCCACAACCCCCCTGGGCAGCCTGTTTCAGGGCTCTATCACCCTCACTGAGAAGAAGTTTCTTCTCAAATTTAAGTGGAACCTGTGTTCCAGTTTGAACCCATTACCCCTTGTCCTATCATTGGTTGTCACCGAGAAGAGCCTGGCTCCCTCATTGTGACACTCACCCTTTATATATCTGTAAACATTAATGAGGTCACCCCTCAGTCTTCTCCAAGCTAAAGAGATCCAACTCATAAGGGAGATGCTCCACTCCCTTAATCATCTTTGTTGCCCTAATAGGAGAAATAGTTGAACAAAATGTTTTAGTAGAAATAGAAACAAGCAAGGCTGAGTAGCAGACTGCAAGAGGCTGCATGCAGAAAAGTTCTGTGAAAATATTTTCTTAGGTAAAAAATCAGCCATTGTTTTTTGTTTACTTCTAAACTGAAGAAGACACACCTTAGAGAAAGAAACAAAAATAGCTTGCTGCAGGGTGATGTGCAAATGCCCACAATTTGCCAGAAGCAAGGATAGAACTTCATATGGGAGGTGTCCTTTTTAGGAGTCCTTTAGAATTGCAATTCTAGGGGCTGGCACAGAAGCCGGGGGTGAATCCACCCCCCCCCCCAATCCACTGCCCTTCAGTCACTTCCATCCCAAGAACCTGAGCTGCAGAGGGAAGCGAAGTGCAGGAGGGACTCGTCCTCTGAGGGTACCTGCTTGCTTCCCCAGGAGGATGCTGTGGAACACATGAGCTGAGTATGATTCATTTGAGTTTGGGAGGCTGTCCTCTAAAATGTGTGAGAAGGGTTTCCTGCAGTATTTTGAAACCTGTTTCTTGGTGGTAGGTTTTAGATACAAGAGCTAAGATAGTCACATATTTTATTTAGATATTATAGTCAGATATTACATTGAGATATAAAAGCTAAGACATTCAGGGCTGCTAAAATCCTCTTAGCCAGTGGTTATAACTGTTATTCAAACATAAGCAAATAATCTTGAAGTTTTTCATGAGAGTTTAGTGAAACTGAAACCCTTACAACCTCAGAGTGCACTGAGAGGCAGAGAGGAGGAAGACATTTTCATACTGATCAAACAATACTCTAGCTCCAAGTGTCTTAAATACACCTGTTTTAAAATGGCATTGCTTACAGAGCAGAAAAAATGTTAACTAGCTCTTGAGTGGTGGTAGGATATCTAATAAGTAGCCATAGAATTTTTCAATCTCTATTTAAAGGCAAGCAATATGGCCTTACCTAAGGCAATGAAATGTATGTGATAGTAATTAAATACAGTGAGCACAAATCTTTCAGCTAAGGCAAAGCAGCTTTGGGCCAGTCAGCAATCTGACAGTGCTCAGCAGCCCGAGTCCTGCCTGCCCTGGTGTAAACAGCATTCACAGGAAGGGGGGAAACAGCTACCAGAGACAGGAAGGTTGAATTTAGCATCAAACTCCTTATCTATGAGAGCGGGCTGCTCAGGATGCTGGTAGGAAAAAGTGTACTAATTGCTCCAGCAGGCTCTGACAGCTGCCTGGCCCTTCCTGGGGAGACCATTCATAGCCATGTAATCAGGGTACATTCTTGCGTATGCAGATGGATTTAGGAAGAGATTATATCCTGAGGACAGTTATCCAAAATAATGCTTAACATGGCGTATTATGGTCTCGCTAAGTCTCAGTTGCTGACACTTGCAGGAAGAGACTGATCTGCAAGCTGAAGTAAGAGGGGGTTGTCTTTTAAAAATCAAAGCTTTATCATAGTAAGATTTATTAGTTTTTAGCCCTAAAGAAATACAAGCCTTTCATGAATTTTAACACGAACTGCAGTATCTGGTTCATATCAGAGCTGGCACAGCTCTGGTTCCAGCACTTTAGAGATAAAAGTTGTTGCAGCATTAGTTTACATGCGTTGAATCAGTGAGGTATTTTGTTTACAAGTGGAAGATAAATGGCTTCAAAACTTTCCTTACAGAGTAATCAGTTGCTCATTAACATATGATGCCCAGTTTCCTTTTGATTTCTGTGTAGATCTTGGGAAATCCATCTGCCCTGAGCTTACAACACATCAAGGCCCCATTCAATCAATACATGCTCCTCAGTGGCTGAAGAGTTAACACAAAATTGTAGTGTCCACTGTATTGATTTTCCTATGAATGATGACTCTTCTTTCTCCAGTCTTCCCTAAAGTGTACTGCAAAATTATTTCAGATTTTCTCAAAACTTTGTTCAAGCTAAGACTGAGAACTGGGAACACTTAAAAGCAGTCTTCTAGTTGCATCTTCCCACATATGTCACTTTTCACCTTCTTTTTTTTTCCATTCTAGATATATATTTAGTTCAATTCCAGTAAGGAAGGCTGGAAACAATTAAACTGTGAAAAAGGAGAGTGGTATAAAGGAGTCTACCCATGTACCAAAGAGCAATAAGATATATCTGCCCTGGGTAATTGCAAAAAGAACATTCTGGATTTGAACTGCTGAAACAATTTAAGCCAAGAAGATATCAAAGTCCATCTGTTCTGCCAGCTGAACGTGGGTAGCGCACATCAGCGGCCTCCTGAGCGCAGGAGGACACGGTGCCACAGCCGTCAGCAGTCTGAGCACCCCGAGCACCCAGCCAGGTGCTTCTCGCCAGGGTTGCTGGTGTAAGCTAAAATCCTTAATCGCTCTGGTTTTGCTAAATAATTTTCTCCCCCAAGCTATATTGGAAATCCCTCCTAAAACCTGGAGAGCATTACTTCTTTATAAAGAATATGTTTGTAAAGTGGATAATTTCCAGATGTCAAATGGTTTCTCAGACCTTGCAATAACAATTCACTACTCAGGGTTCTCAGCCAGCACTGGGCATGTGGTTTCGCTAGGTATTTTCAGGATCCATCGTCAGGCAAATGACGCCTTTAAACAGGGGAAAAACAAACAACCTAATAGGCAACTCACGGCAGAGAGCACCTCATCAGGTTTGTCCCAACACATTCTCACGTCATTGTTCCATAGGGTAACAGGCCATAAAAGAACAAAGCAGCTACTTTCCTTTTCTGTCAGATGTTGCAAGTTACTCATATTTCCTGTTCTGCTATTTAAGGGGCTAAGGTCTGAAAATGGGAGTTCATTAACTTGTCAGAAATGAAGTATTTTTATTCTACAGGCACTTTTGAATGAATGACGTAGGCACAGGCCTGGAAGGCAGCTCGGCGAGCGGGTTGTGCGTCCTGCCCTGGGACAGGACTGCCCTGGGACAGGACTGCCCCTTCTGCAAGCGCAGGCTGGGCCTTGGCGCAACTTGCCACCAGAGATCTCCCTCCATTCTGCAGGGGAGCTGGGTATAGCACTGGTCAAAGAAAGAGAGACCAGGGGTTCCATGCTGGCTGTGGGTCCCAGGAGGGGCAGGAGGCTGGGCTGTATTTTAGCCAAGAGTACATAGGAGAACGCAGGAGAATTCCAATAAACTTGCACCACTGCTATTTGGGCACCAAATCCCTCTGTATTTTTAACAGTCTCTCCTTAACTGAGCACATTCACACTTCAAACATTTAAAAATAAAACATTGCTTCCCACTCTTTTTTTTTTCTTTCCTGATGGCTGTTGTTTTCTTTATGGGCTTGAAACTATGCTTATTCATCCCTCGGAAAAAATCTTGTCTCAGACTGGGAAAAGCTCAGGAGACACTTGCAATGCAGACTTTGAGGAAGTAAATTTAGTTTCTCGATGAGTCGAACCACTTCAACTGTCACAATTGACAACCACCCTTCTAAACTCCTGATGGAGGAAGAGCTGGCTGCTCTGGGACGTGCAGCCTGGTGCTGCGGACCCTAACGCAGCTTTGCACCCCAGGAGGTCACAGGCCACATCTTAGGGGCCCAACAAGGGTAACTAAGAAAAGCAAGTCTGTTGTCAGCAGCCTTAAATTTGCTGTGCTGGAGTCTGCACTGCCGAGAAAAAAAAATAAATGTAAGGGTTTGGAGGTTGAAATAAAGGTCTGAGAGCGAGGCCACAAGTTGGGTACCTGCAGATGTTGTGTTTTGCAAAAGGCAAAGTCTTCCTGAAATGCAAAAATGTTTGCAGGAAAACTTTTTCACTCTCACATACTCTGACTCAGCACCAGTATGTAAACTATAGACCATTAATATACTTGTGTATTATTGTCCTCATGTGAGTTTCTGCCATCCAGGTATGTGTGGGTGAGCTCTGAGGAGTCTGCTCACTGGATAAACACACCTGAGGAGCTCCCTTTGCCCTCCTAATTATACTCTAGGAAGCCTTGGTGTACAGCACCAATCCATCCTGCCAGCTTCTGGGCTACATTTTTTAATTGGTTCACCTTAAATGCAGAGAAAGGGGCTCCCAGCAGAAGCTCCTCTGTGGTTGCTGCCAAAAGAGTAGCAATGGATTTGAAAGGGGGAGGAGATGGAGGATGCTGTCTGGGAGATGAGAGCCAGCAGAGATCCTTCCACACATCCCCCTGCCCTAAATCCCACACAGGGAGCAGGGATTTGAGGCTCCACCTTGTAAGAAGAAGGAGCCTGTCAAGCCAGGAGTGCACTGAGCCAGGGGAAGGCAGACGCCGTCAGCCAGAGAGAGGGGGAAGAGGAGAGGGAGGAGGAAGGCTGCACTTCTACAAAAGTCTGGGAAGTTCAGACAATGAATAGTGACATACATTACTTACCTTTTAAAATCTCTACATATACTGCTAGCCATTAAAAATAAATAACTAAATAAATAAATAAATAAATTGTCAGTCACAGCTCTCAGTGAGGAAAGCAAAAAAAAAGATAAAGAACATAAGAATAAGGTGCAGAGCCACAGCCCTAAATCAGTGTAAACAGAATGTGCTCCTGACCCAGAGATTTTTATATCTTATTGCCTTGAGAAATTATCTTCATTTGATTCATAAAATAAATCAACATGATGCAAACAGCGTCAGGAACTTAAGAGTTCTGAGAGGCACTGATACTAAAATAAGGTATGTGGGTGCTGAAATGCCTCCCAGCAGGACAGCCTGACGTGCGGTTGTGTAATGGGGATAAGTACAGTATTTCTTTGGAGCATTAACCTGAATTAAAGGATGAAATCACTGGGCGGCTGGGCAGGGATCAAGCGACACTCCTTGTCACTGCTGAGGCCTTGGCAACTATTAGAGAAATTGCCAGACCATAATTTAAATAGGGAAATTCTCACTAAGGAGCGCAGCAGTTTCCTTGAAAGGGATTTCTTCTGCCTGCAGCACCAGATCAGCTCTTGGGGCAACGGCAGCTGGGGAGGAGGAGGTTCAAGAAGGGGGTTCAAGGAAGGGTTCAGCATCCACATCCCATCACATCTGCCCCCAGCTTCTGAAGGGCACAGCTCTGGTCCGGTCCTGCTTACCCCGTGGGCTTCAGTGGCTCTCTGTAGGGCCAAACGGTGCTTTCCAGGGACAGCAGCTGGACGAAATGTCAGGGACTGATGCAAAATCAGTTTATTGTGTCTATTATGCAGCCGCATTGGGAGTTACATACCTAAATCCCTGTGCAGCACGGCGGGGGAATGCTCCCCGCGCAAGGCTGCTTGTTCTCAGTAATCCTCTCAACTCACTGCTCAGAATACAGCGTGTGGCAGTAGCTGCCGCGCCATGGAAAAACGTGATATGCACCGAAGTCATGCAGAGCCTGATCTTCGTCTGGGGTCAGGCCGTGTAAACCGAGGCCGGTCCATCCTGCTGGAGGCATTCCTTGCCCTGGGAGCAGAAGCAAGGCAAAACACTGCCAGGAGGCACCACTTTAAATTCAGAGCCCTTCAACAGGATTATTCCAGATTCTCCTTGGGGAGATAAACTATTAATTTAGCCAACAGCACATGTACAAATGCCATTTGTTTGAGTTAAATCCACCAGCTTTGCTTCAGTTTGAGAGATGCTTCCAAGGGATAACCTTCTCCACATGCTTTGCTACTTGAAAATGGATTTTGAGGTGCTATTGACTGCATAGGGCCTGTAACAAAGTGCGCCCTTGCAGAACTGCCTTGTATCTGGCAAACAGCGCAAACTTAAACCCTCTCATTTCCATGTTTACACACTAGATAGGCTTACTGCAAAGCATACCAACTGAGGTAGTATTAGCCTTCAGTGAAGGGAAGACTGGTCCCTGTGTAAGCGTATTATATTCTGGAGTTGAGAGAAGAATGACAAAGGCCTTGCCCACTAGATGAGGATTTTGGGGCTCCCAAGTGTTGGTTCACTCTGTTCCCTCCCTGCACCAGCAGCCCCAGGTCTGACAGCTTTCCTCTGCAGCTATGTGGTTTTGTTGCAGTGACTTTCACGCATAGAAGTTCTTGATGGGATGAAGTGGGCTGGTGCACACATATCCCCTCACCACTGCTAGCTTCTGGGGGCTTCTGCTCCCAAAACCAGAGCCCAGAATTGCAAAAGAATACGGCCCAAGTCAAAAGATGTTAACATGTAATTGCACACTGAAAAAAATCTTCTTTTGCCACTGATTAAAGGCAACATGAAGACATTTGGATGATGTGTTCCCCTAAACAGATCATGTGCCTGGGCACTAACGCATCCTGTAACTAGGCAAGGCAAGCTGTCTATAGGACAGCTTCCCACCAAGACTGGTTTAACGTGTGCTAGGGAACAAGTGACAGTGCCTTCTCTTGGTTTAGAGTGTAGGGTACATCAAACCAGCTGGGATGATTTTGCATCATCCCTTTCAGCACTGTCTAGAGCTAGGAAGCCAGAAATAAGAACAGTCATCCAGACTTCAATACTCTCCTAAGAAAACTAGTTTAAGAGTCATACCTCAGGAGATTATCTAAATGTAGAATTGCATTAACGCAACAAAAAAAAATAAACTCATTGAAACTTTTGCATAATATTGTGCACATACTCCCCCTTGCATTTTAACCAGGTGTCGTTTGTACCTGTCTCCACCATCGCTTGCTCCAGTGATTTTCAGCGTGTGCTTCCTCCACCTTCAGACAGGTCACAAAAAATAACTGAGAAAGGCAGTTTGGCAAGAGGTTTGAATTCCTTTGGTGTAAGCACTGGAAAGTATCTGGGAGAACGAAAAAAAATTAAAAAATCAAAAAAACATCAGCTTATTTAGTTAGTTAAATATACATGTGGCTAAAGGCTGAGAATAAAACCCACCACTCCCTTGGATGATGAGGCCTTGGGAATGACCCAGCCAGCTCACACCGCAGCACAGGGCAGGGGTGCCACAGAAGGACACACACCGAATAGCTGCGAAGTGGGATCCCACCCTGTCACTTATTTTGCCCATGCTGAATGCTTCAAAAATAAAAAAGTCACCGCCATTCATCTCACCTCTGCTAAGCCCAGCGCTGCTCAGGTCTGCTGTGATTTCCAGAGCATCACTGACCAGCTGCAAAACTGGCCCTTGCTCTTGGGCGACCAAGCCCCAGCACACACAGGGCACTACATGGCACCCCACTTCCCGCTGTCCCCTGCCAGGACACATAGGACTGCAGAGACATCCCTGCAGTGCTGTGGTTTAGTGTCACAGGGAGCCCTCAGCCTTGCTGGCAGGTGGCAAGTTGAACTGGGCTGGCTCTTTGAGGGAGATTTTGCATGTGTGATTTATTGTTCAGTGCTTCCCACAGCTAAAACACAACACACTGAGGCTGCAGGGTTTAGAATCTGGGTCCATGCTGAAATGCACTGATTATTTTATAGAATTACTACTCTATTGAAGGTTTGAGATTCCCTCTAAGGCAAATTCTGAGGTAGTGACATGTGGTGGGAAGGAGAAAGGCTTACTGGGGTTTCGCCCCTTTTTATTCTTTAAATGATATTTTCAAATGATAGAAATCATATCATGCATCTGATCACATCCCAGACTGGCAGAACCATTCCCAATAGAGCTGGTCTCCTTAAAGTGTTTAATGTTTAGAAATAAATAGAGATATATTATAGATAACTTCTGCCCACTGAAGTGTCGGTTCATTTACTCTACACTCACCACTTTTTCAATTTGACAGTTTTTTGGGAACTACTTTTGCAGAGGCAAGAAAGTAGCAAAAATAACAAGTAGAATTTCATTGTCTTTACCTGCTCAAAAATTAGTAGTGTTTAACTACATGTTTAACAACCATCACTCCTAGCTACATCAGTTATAGCTGAACACACTGACATGCTTAAATGCAGCTAAGAAATACGAGAAATATAGAGGGGAAAATCTAGCAAGAAAGAGACACTTTGGAGTGTTTGTGTACACACACGTCCTTTTACCAAACTAGGATTTAGATATCTCATAAAGGAGAGAGTCTGGAGCAAGGAGCTCACCCATTCCTGTAGTTCTTTAACATTTGTTTAAAGCATTGTACATTTAAAATGCAAGAGGCTCACCTCTATATTAGCAAATATCAACCTGCAGATGTTTCCTCTAGTCAGTGAAAGTGCCTGAAGCTCTGTCCTGGTTTCATCAGGGACAGAGCTCATTTTCTTTCTAGTAGCTAGTATAGTGCTGTGGTTTGTATTTAGTGTGAGAAGAACGTTGAAAATACACTGATGTTTTGGTTGTTGCCACGTAGTCAAGGACTTTGTTTCACCTCCCATGTTCTACCAGGTGCACAAGAATTTGGGAGGGAACAAAGCCAGGACAGCTGACCCAAGCTGGCTGAAAGGGCATTCCTTACCATATGATGTCAAGCTCAGAATAGAAACTGTAGTTGGACAGGGAGAAAATACCACTGCTCAAGACCTAACTCTTAGAATGGTAAGCAATTGCATTGTGCATCACTGGTTTTGTACATTCTGTTATTATTATCATAATTATTTTCTCTTCCTTTACTGTCCTATTAAACTGTCCTTATATCAACCCACGAGTGTTTTTTTCCTTTCCCACTCCACTTTGGGAGGAGGAATGAAGGATTAGCTGTGTGGTCCTAGGTGCTAGCTGGGGTTAAACCACAACAAGCTCACAAACTTTTCTCTTCCCCTCAGAGCAGATGGGCATTAAGGCAGGTGACAGACTGCTTATTCGACACAGGAATAATCTATCAGTGACTGTGCCATCACTACCAGTCCCGTTCCACCTGCAGGCACTTTGCAGGGGGAAACGAGATGCTGCAATGAGGAGAGGTGTCACTGAGGAGTGCAGAGCATGACTAGTAGCCAAGTGGTAGATGGGAGATGGAATATAACTGATGAAGAAGCTTGAGGAGGTAGCACATAGCAGAGAAGAAGAGCTGAAGTGTGTATGAGAAGTGCAGGACTAATCCACCTTTCCAGAGGAAACACAGAGAGGGATAGGGCAGATATTTGTGCAAAGGAAATCACAAGGGACAGCAATGGATGCGGCACAACAAAGGATAACATAAATGCCCTTGGAGAGGACCACTGCACCAGCAGCACTGACCAGAAGAGGAGCTTCATGTCCACAGCAGCAGCCCAAGAGGAGCAGGTGAAATACTGGAGAACAGACTCCTTGGGTGAGGGCTGGAGGTGGCACAGTACCTCCTCACCTCACTGAGGTCTCTCAGCCTTCGGCCAACATGTCCCTCCTCTTGTCCTGGGCAGGGCTCTCCATTTAGTGGGTCAGGCTTTGACCTTGCTACGCTTCCTCCCATTTTTTAACTACCACAGTGCAGGACATCAGCAGTAAGATCTGGAGGACTATCCCGGCCTCCCTCAGGAGGGTCAAGAGGAGACACGAGGGCTTGTTTGTGCACCACATGCTGTTTCCTCCTGCATTGGATGGGTATTCTATTTCAGTGGCTATCAGAAACTGGGAAGGGGTGTTGGCCACAGAGAGCGTAGCTGCTCTTCTCCAGCTCCCTGAAAGAACTTAGGAAAAGGAAGAGAAATTAAGCAAAATGAGGCTCCTATTTCCAACTTCCCTCAGAGCTCCCTTCCCTCACTCCAGCAGCTCGAGACACACTGTGAGCAAATAGCATTACCCCAGTGCAAGCAGGGTTGTGCTTTACCAGGGCATTGCACAAGTCCAGAGGTGCTTCCCATCCACATCCCACCCATCAAAAGGTTTGAGCTGCCTCCAGTTGTTGCTTGTGGAGCTGCAGAAGAGCAATGCACAAACTCTTTCTATCTCACCAAACAGGGTAAAAAAAAAAAAAAAAAAAAAAAGATACTTTTAAACATTGCAGGTTTAAATTTGCAGAAATTTATTTTTCTTGCAAAGTAGGGAGGATGCATTTTTACTTCCTATGATCAGTGCCAGCTAAGTGGCCCCCTTGTCCTTTTCTCCTCTCTGGGGCCCCAGAAGTGATGCTGTTCCTCTTGGCACTTGTGTGCACCTCTCCTGCTCTTGGTCCTTGACTCAACAGCTTTTTCCAAACAGTGAATTTTCCATGAATCCTGTAGCCATGTGGCCTGCACTAAACTTGACTGCAAGCAAAAGGGCACTCAGGGCAGATAGTGCCTTTAGGGCATAGCAGGATGCATGGCCCATGGATGATGCTCTGCTCACGGCTGCTTGCTTACACATTAACACTGCAGCAACTTTGGAAACAGCAACTTTAAGAACATGCTAGATGAATTATATACAGGTTTGAGCTATTTCCAGTTCCCACTGTGAATACTCAGCTTGTAGAAGAAAAGCCCAGGTACTTCAGGAATGAGAAAAACCACAAACCTTAAGAAGCTACAGAACTTAATTCATTACCTTGGTGCTCTATGCTGGATGGAGATCACATCCCTGCTATAAGCAAAAATGGGATGATCAAAAATGTGAGGTGAACATCCCACTAAATGAGAAAATAAAAGCCAAAGCCTGGACCTTTAAACCCCACATCTGCCTCTGCCAGGAATGCCATAGCACTGCCAAACACCAGGAGCAGCAAGTAATATCATTGCCTGTATAACACCATTTTCATTGCTATTTTTTTTTAATTAAATCAACACCTAAGCTCTGTTCTGAGACATCAGACTGCTGACAAACACCCTCTAGTCCCATAGGGTACTCATAACCAGGCACAGAGGTGTAAAATGGCACCTGGCATGGTGGGGCCCAAAGTGTCCTTCACCAGTAGACACTGCCCGCCTGCAAGACCAAAACCATTCCCTGACGAGGTAACATGGAATGGGGGAAAACCACCTGCTGGGCCGGATCAGGCCCTGCTCCTGGCTGGGGATGCTCATCAATGCCCCTTTCAGAGCAGCAAGTTTAGCATGAGACACTTGAGCAAACATCTGCATGTTTCTAGGCTATTTGCACACCCCAGGGCTTCCAGATGTCACTCCCTGGCCTCTGCGGGTGCCCCCAGCTTGGAAGCACCCCCCTTCACACACCACAGAAGTGGGACATGCATCTTTACCCAAACCCATGGGCTTTGGAGTGGTTTTGAAGCAAGTTTAGTCTCCTGGTACTGACTGTGCTGGTCCTTGATGCTTCAGCTGCTCCAGTCTTCTGAGAAACATGAGCACTGCTCTTTTTTGTCAAGGAAATGGCTGTAGCAAAAGAAAAACAATCATTCCTTTGGTTTTCCTCCCCTCTCAAGAAGACTTTAAAACAGCAGAGTTTCTGTGGCTTCAACCGCAGCTTCTGCAATGGATTGTGCGCACCATGGGCACTTGGCAGGGCGGCATTTGCTGCCGGGCACGGTGGGAATGTGAGGTGCTGTATTTAGATTCCTGTTTTCTGTATAAGTAAAGACAGGGTGAAGAAGGGACTTTCCTCTGAGCTTACAGGACCTACCCTTCATCCCCACCAGTGAGCCACTCGCCCCATGCCCTGCGCTGCCCCAAAGCTCATGCCTTTGTGGGTGTGGGGAAGCGCTAGTGTAAATATTAAGAGAGATGCTTTGGCCTGCTCAGAGGCTCTGCAAAGCATCTGTACAG
Source organism: Nesoenas mayeri (assembly GCF_963082525.1). NCBI lineage: Eukaryota > Metazoa > Chordata > Aves > Columbiformes > Columbidae > Nesoenas > Nesoenas mayeri. The sequence goes on from NC_137543.1 coordinate 25,756,103, forward strand.
CAGAGCTGCCAAGGACAGGTTGTTCTTAAAGAGCTACAGAATATATTTTTCTTGTGCTAATGTGACTTGGAGGGGGTAATTTTGGGGAGGAAAGTCCATGTGTTTGGAGACAAGTGTAAAATGTGCCTGTGACACATGTCCAGAGTGAGATCTGTCCAGAGAGGCCCATGCATCCCTATGGGCTGAGATGGGGAGGTTTTATTTTCCCTAATGGAGAAATTCATTTGAGGTGGCAGAAGATGCCAGGGAGGGGCAGGAGGCTGCAGCCAGCCACTGCTCCCCATGCCCTGAGTTTAATAACCCCGTTTTCTATAAGCACCATGAAAGCAAAAGACTGAAGGTACATGCAACTGCACAGGTATTGCAAGCTCAGGGGGGGCAAACTGCACCCTGGCTTGGCTCTCCTACCCATGTTCCATGGCAGTGGGCGCCTGGGGCTCAGCACCACCCCTGTGCCCCGTGGTGATGGGACAAAGATGGGGAGCTGGCGCTAGCACCATGCAGCTCTTCACCCCAAAACACATGGAGGAGGGTGGCATGGGCTGACCCATGTCACCATGCAACTGCCCAGGCAGCTCCACCTCTCAGCCATCCCGTGTCATATATGCCTGGCTCAATGACCGCAATATTTCAAATTACCACCACCTGAAATGCCTGTGCACCAATGCACGCAGAATGGGGAATAAGCAGGAGTTAGAATCCTGTGTTCGCTCAGGAGATTATGATCTGGTGGCAATTACAAAGACATGATGGGACAGCTCACATGACTGGAATGTGGTCATGGATGGCTATGTCCTTCTCAGGAAAGACAGGACAGCCAGGCATGGTGGTGGAGCTGCTCTTACATGAGAGAGCAACTACAATGTATTGAGTACTGTCCAGGTACAGATGAGGAGCGAGTTGAGAGTCTATGGGTGAGAATTAAGGGGCAGGATGGTAGGGGTGATATTGTTGTGGGTGTCTGTTACAGACCACCAGATCAGGGTGAGGAAGTTGACAAGGCCTTCTACAGACAGCTGAGAGCAGCCTCACAGCCACAGGCCCTGGTTGTCATGGGGGATTTTAACTACCCTGATGCTTGCTGGAAGGACCATTCAGCCAGCCAGCCACAGTCCGGGAGGTTCCTCCAGTGCATTGATAACTTCCTGATGCAAATGGTAGATGAGACGACTCAGAGAAGAGCACTGCTGGACCTCATCCTCAATAACAAGGAGGGTCTGGTTGAAGCAGTAAAGGTTGAGGGCTGCCTTGGTTGCAGTGACCATGAAATGGTGGAGTTCAGGATCTCATGTGGCAGGAACAGGATAGCAAGCAGAATTGCAACCCTGGACTTCAGTAGAGTCAACTTTGGCCTTTTCAAACAATTGCTAGGGGAAATCCCATGGGACAGGGTACTCAAAGGTAAAGGGGCCCAAGCCAATTGGCTAGCATTCAAGGACTGCTTCTTCCAAGCTCAAGATCAGAGCATTCCAACAGGTAGAGAGTCAAGGAAGGGGCCAGGAGACCTGTGTGGTTAAACAGGGAACTGCTGGGCAAACTCAAGTGGAAGAGGAGAGTTTACAGATCATGGAAGGAGAGGCTGGCCATGGTGAGAATATAAGGCTGTTGTCAGAGGGTGTAAGGAGACAACTAGGAAAGCTAAGGCCTCCTTAGAATTAAACCTTGTGAGAGGGGCCAAGGACAACAGAAAGAGCTTCTTCAAATACATGGCAGATAAAACTAACACTAGAGGCAATGTAGGCCCACTGATGAATGGGGTGGGTCCCCTGGTGACAGAAGATACAGAGAAGGAAGAGTTACTGAATGCCTTCTTTGTCTCTGTTTATACTGCCAGAGGCTGTCCTGAGGAGCCCCGTACCCCTGAGGCCGCAGAGGAAGTCAGGAAAATGGAAGAGTTTGCCTCAGTTGATGAGGACTGGGTTAGGGACCAATTAGGCAATTTGGACATCCATAAATCCATGGGTCCAGATGGGATGCATCCACGGGTGCTGAGGGAGCTGGCTGAGGTCATTGCTAGGCCACTTTCCATCATCTTTGCTAAGTCATAGGAAACAGGAGAGGTGCCTGAGGACTGGAGGAAAGCAAATGTCACTCCAGTCTTCAAAAAGGGCAAGAAGGAGGACCCAGGTAACTATAGACGGGTCAGCTCCACCTCCATCCCTGGAAAGGTGATGGAACAACTTATCCTTGGTGCCATCTCAAGACATATCAAGGATAAAAGGGTCATTAGGGACAGTCAGCATGGCTTCACCAAGCGGAAGTCATGCTTGACCAGCCTCATAGCCTTTTATGAGGACATAATGAGGTGGTTAAATGATGGTAAAGCAGTGGATGTGGTCTATCTTGATTTCAGTAAAGCATTTGCCACAGTCTCCCACAGCATCCTTGCTACTAAACTGAGGGAGTGCGGTCCGGACAATCAGGTAGTGAGGTGGACTGGGAACTGGCTGAAGGAAAGAAGCCAGAGAGTCATGGTCAATGGGGCAGAGTCTAGTTGGAGGCCAGTATCTAGTGGAATCACTCATGGGTTGGTACTGGGACCAGTACTATTCAATATATTCATCAAGGACTTGGATGAAGGACTAGAGTGCACTGTCAGCAAGTTTGCTGATGACACCAAGCTGGGAGGAGTGGCTGACAAGCCAGAAGGCTGTGCTGCCATCCAGCGAGACCTGGACAGGCTGGAGAGTTGGGCAGGGAAAAATTTAATTAAATATAACAAGGGAAAGTGTAGAGTCTTGCATCTGGGCAAGAACAACCCCAGGTACCAATATAAGTTGGGGAACAACCTGTCAGAGAGCAGTATAGGAGAAAGGGACCTGGGGGTCCTGGTGGACAGCAGGATGACCATGAGCCAGCACTGTGCCCTTGTGGTATCTTGGGGTGCATTAGAAGGGGGGTGGTTAGTAGGTTGAGAGAGGTTCTCCTCCTCTACTCTGCCCTGGTGAGACCACATCTGGAATGTTGTGTCCAGTTCTGGGCCCCTCAGTTCAAGAAGGACAGCGAACTGCTGGAGAGAGTCCAGCACAGGGCAACAAAGCTGATGAAGGGAATGGAGCATCTCCCATATGAGGAAAGGCTGAGGGGGCTTGGGTCACTTTAGCTTGGAGAAGAGGAGACTGTTTATAAGTGTATAAAGGGTGAGTGTTACGAGGATAGAGCCAGACTCTTCTCAGTGATAACCAATGATTAGACAAGGGGCAATGGGTACAAACTGGAACACAGGAGGTTCCACTTAAATATGAGAAGAAACTTCTTCTCAGTGAGGTTGACAGAACACTGGAACAGGCTGCCCAGGGGAGTTGTGGAGTCTCCTACTCTGGAGACTTTCAAAACCCGCCTAGACACATTCCTGTGTAACCTCATCCAGGTGTTCCTGCTCCAGCAGGAGGATTGGACTAGATAATCTTTTGAGGTCCCTTCCAATCCCTGACATTCTGTGATTCTGTGATTTGTAGGTCCAGCTGAATGTGAGTTTCAGGAAGCACGTGCCATACCAATTAGTGCTAATCACTGTTTACTCCCTGCATCCCTTCCCGTCTGCCCACTTGCAGCAAGTTCAAATAAATGAATACTATTTAAATAAACAGTGCATTTGTAATTCCTAGTAATTTCCCTTGAAGTAGTTATGACAACCGCATTAACTGGTACTAATTCAACATGCTGCTTGTAATTTGGCCAGGATTCAGATGGGAGAACCTGTTTTCATAGCAGCTAATAAAAGGTGGTTTATTGCTGCCCTACCAGGTGTCCTGTAGCTGCAGCCTCTTTCCCAGCACAGGAGCCACAATCATCTGCTTGTCTTGGCACATGCTTCTGTTGAAGAGACGATACTGTACAAATAGGGAATGTTGGTTATGATGCAGCCCTAAGCACCACAAGCAGTCTTTCTGCTCCATCAAGGGAAAACTAGGTAGAGCAAACATCTACCCAACAGTTCCACCTAACACCACGCAGCTCAGGCACATTAAATAGTACCTGAACCCCAGGGCTGTGTACATAGGCCTTGCCCTAAAACTCAGCTCAGGCTTAGGAAACCAAATTACACCGTAACCTTGCTTATGCATCATGTTCACAGCTGTTTCAGTTTATGCAGGTGCTCCTGGAGTTGTTGCTGAGATCAGACCTGTGGTGGTGACCAGCCCGACAGTGCCGTGAGCCCCAGCCCAGCCCCAGGAGTCAATAGCAAAATGGGAAGCTGAGGAAAAAGGACTGCAGGAGGTTGTCAGGATCCCCAGGTCCACATAGGCAGTCAGGCTCTGCACTTACTTCACCTCAGCAAGGCTGGAATTGAATTAAAACCTGGCTTATGAAGGCTGTGTGGGCTCTGCTGGCTCATGATGGGGTGTCAGATGAGGGGGTTTGCCCTGTTAACCAGGGAAATGGCCAGGCTGGGAGAGGAAGCCAAGGCTGAGACTTCTCTTGTCAGTGCACCCAAATGCTGGAAGTGAATGTACTCACCTGATGACTGAGTGAGAACTGCTTAGAGGGACATAGAGTGGGATTTGCTCATCAATAAGCCCCTGTGCTTTGAAACGGTTTGTCCTGGTACGGACGAGGGCAGAGGGCACGTACCCCTAGGGGATGTAGGAGAGTTTGCCAAGTCCCTCCTTATGGCTAAAGATGCTAAGCTTCTGCTAAAACCGTCAGTTAGTAATAGCCAATAGGGAAAGAAAGAGCATAGGGTTTGGTGGTCCCAGTCAAGGCCCTATGAGGACCTGATCAGTGGTGGCCCCCGAGCCAGCGATACCCTGGGGTTGCTAGTAGCATCATGGAAAGCTGCAGTGGGTTTGCTTTGGGCCTGCCTGTGGCACCGCGCAGCAGCACGTCCCTGCCCCACCAGGTGCTGGAGCATCCCTGTCCTACCCCTCCACCTAGAGCAGCCAACTGCACTTCGTGCCTTGATCTCCAGCTGCCAGACTGGGGGAAAATCAGTTCAGCAGCAGCAGGAGGCACCACAAGGACCTTGGGTCACATCTGGCTCTCCTTCTCCACAGGAACAGTCTCCTCCATATCAAGTGCTTCTGACTTGAGAAGTGCTTGGCTGTGAGAAGCAAGTCCTGGTCCAGCTTTCACTCACTGCTGGTGATGCACCACGTGTGCAGCAATGGCAAATCTTGTGGGTGTCAAGCCATGGGCTTAAAATTTTAAAAGCCTTGTAGCTGCATGTGTACAGCGATGACTCTGTGTGCAGCTGAATGAGGAGATGCCACCACCAGTAAGCAGCACATGGGGACTGTCCTGACAGAGCTGCTGTTTGCAGCAGTGCCAGCTCTTCACTTTCCAGCATCTTGGAAGATGCTCTGTGACAGAAAGTGTTATTTTTTGGATCCAGGCTTGTTTTAATCACTCAGTACTCCTTGCTGTTTCAGGAAGATTGCAACCAGGCAGAGGATTGCTGGGGCATTACAACACACATGTAGCTTTGTCTCATAAAAGGAAAGTTGCCTCATGGCCTCAAGAAGTTATTTTGCTTGATATCTCCCTACTTAAAACCTGGGCAAGCAGCAGAGCAAAACAGGCTGTGGACACTCGGAGGGGTGCTGTGAGTTTATCTGGTGCTTAGCCAGGCACCAGCTTGTCCCTGATGGGTGATCAGTCACCCAACTAAGTCAGGCGTGAATGTTAGAATCTGCATTTTGATTCCCTGCATGCTTCACCACACCTTCAGTAACCATGTCTTTATTTATTAAAAAAAAAAAAAAAAAAAAGAAGGCAAAAGCAAACCACAAACACGACTGGTATGTTTTAAAGTGGGTGGTGATGGTTTATCACACACTAATGCAGATTCTTTCTCCAAGATGCAGTTAATTTCACATTCATTATACTTGGACATCTCCCCTCTTTCCCAGGTGCAGGCCCCATCTAAATTCCGATTTTCAGCAGCACAGCATAGGGCTAGGGCTGGCCCTGTGCTGAGGGATGAGAAGGGAAATTTTATAGTTTGAAACGCTACAGAAACCAAAACCCTCATGCATTTACTACCACATTATCCTCATTTTCTGCTGTAAACTCTGGAGAGACCTCACCCCTGGAACCTCTTCTGTAAGCCAAGCTGTTGCAGCAGAGAGCTTGCCTGGCCAAATGACTAATCCTTACTTTAACTCTGCAGGTAACAACACAAAGCAATCTTGCACCTCTCCAAGGGGCAGGCAGCATTTGCTCACCTTTGCAGCACCCTCCATCCCCACCCTCCATCCTCCTACACCTGGGGCTGTGCCCATGAGTAACTCCATGCTCACAGCCACATTGCCCCCCACCCCCTTCTCCCCATCACCCCAACCAGCAAAGGGCTGGTTGTGAGCAGTAGCTCCTGGCCCAAGGGTGGCCAGGCACTGGTATGCACCCCAAAATCATACATGATGAAGGGCTTAAAAATACTTGTCTCACTTTAGCAACAGGGTTCCCATTGGGGTGATGTAGGTTGCAGGAAGCCATGTCTAAGCAGCCAGGTGTCCACACGGCTACAAGAAGAGCTGAAAAGTCCACATTCTTACTGCTTTCAAAAAAAAAAATCAGATCCCCAAAAAATTCTGTTTCAATCAGCATGTTTAAATGTTCCTTGAGCTGTCCAGAGGGAAAAGGGTTGCTTCAAGCAGGGGTTTTGGCTTTTGATATGAGCTGTGCTGGTGCTAGGCTCCACTCAGGGTACATGATGGGAAGCTGAAGGACAGGGAGAGCACGGAAAGGAGACACACTCACGCTTGGGCAGACCCTCGTGCACCCAGAGCAGCAGGCCCACAGCCAGCCCCCAACACCAAACGGGGATGGGGGCTCGTGGGACCCAGCCCTCAGTCCTGATGGTGAGGGACCCCATGCTGCACTCACGCACCTGCAGCTGGAGCAGAGACCAACAGTGCTGGCAGGCAGGGACAGGGCAGGTAGTACATCAGCACCATCCCTAGAGGAGCGCCAGACCCTCTGCTGCATTACAACAGACAAGCAAAAGTGTTCCTTAGTGGAGCCACTCCAGCATCTCTCTCAGGTAGTGTATTGTATTAGGAAATTTTACTAATTTTTACGTTATAATTTTCTACAAAAGTATGAATTTGTTTCTCCTGCCTGGGCTAGAGCCCAGCCCACCAAGAGGAATGTCCAGCAGGACAAGCGTCATCCTACACCAGCTTGATCACATCTCAAATCCTGGGTCTTTTTGTTGTTTTGGGTTGTTTGTTTTCTTGGTGGTTTTTTTTGAAAGGGGGGGGGGGCTGTGTTTGGGTTTTGTTGTTGTTGTTTTTTACCCATTTTACCTTTTTTTTTTTTTTAATCTAATTTATTAATATCTTACTTTCCTCTTTCTTATGTCACTTCCAGACCATTCTCTCCCTTTTTTTTTCCCCTTTGCAGCCCCTTTGCTGGTTGTCCTCCCCTCCCTTTTTGCAGCATTGCAGGGAAAACCATCCCCCCTGAATGTGGCTATGGGTACTCAGCAGTGCAGATGATGGCCTCACGTTCCCCCTCTGCAACTCTCACCTTGCAGGCTCAGCAGCTGTATTTCAGGCTCATGGCTCTTACCCATCTGCATCCAAGTGGGCAGCAATTGAAGAAACTTTCTTGACCTTGGCAGGAGCCCATGTGGTGTCACCAGCAGTGGTCACATCACCAGTGGCCACCTGAAAGGGAGAGGCTGGGTTTACCCAGGCCAGCCCTAGCCCTCCTCTGCCAGAGTTTCAGCAATGAAAGATGCTGCTAAATTGTCAAGCAAGAAGAGAGGACTGCCTTGCATAAAAGGTTTGTATTTTTAGGCCATTACACTAGTTGCCACAGAGGCCAGGGGCAAGGGGGTGACCTAGGGATAACTATAGGCAAGGAAAGCGGAGATGCACCCCAGATGGCAGAATCAGGCTTTGGAAAGGGCTTCAAAACCATTAGCTACACTGTGGCTTAACCAGGGAAGATACTAAAGCTGCCAAATGGAAGAGAAGACAGGAGTAGGGTTGCACCTTACACAGAGTTGCCACCTCTCAAGAATTCAAAGATCACAACTCGGTGCTTAAAAAGCCAGAATTCACATATAATACATTTGGAGTCTTTATTTCTCCTTCAGATTGGGAGCCTTTAGGGTTCTGTTTCAGTTTTCCTCCCAAACCACTTACTGCATAGTGAAACCTGACATTTTGATGTACTTCATATTACTCCAGGGAGGTAGAGCTTTAGAAAAACACCAAATATTAGTATATCTAGAGGCAACAGCACCACTTTCATGGTCCTGTGCAGCCAGTTGCGATGCTAATAGTCAGCAAGAGGGTTCCTCCACTGCCGGCTGCCAGAGCAAATTAACCATCCTGACTTCCCTGCTGAAGGAACTCTGCAGTGTTATCAACACAAAAGAAACAATAGCAAAATGTGAGAGGGGCAGAATCTGGTTGGAAAGGAAATTAATGATCAGCTGCATCACTCGGTCCCCACTGCTTTGTGGGAAGCATCACTGAAGCAGCGCACTGCCTTCATGCCAGGTAACGTTGCAGCATTGTCCTGCCCGCCGGCAGGCAGACACCAGCCTTGCTTTGCACAAGGAAAACAGCACTGTATTGCTACCCAAAAATGAATGCACGGTGCCGCCAGGGGGGTCCATATGCACGGCCTCCAGCCAAACTCTTGTCTTCTCCAAGGGCTCTTCACAGTCTTGGGTTTCTCATCCTGTTTGTGTTTCAAAACCTAGAGGTATGGTTTTAGCCAGGTCTTCTGCGTAAAGCAGCCCTGTTCTCTTACACTGCATACACACATGCCTAAACAGCTTTTTAATCTGCTCACGATATTTTAAGATAATTTGATAAGGAAAATAAAAAAGTAAAAGCCTTGAAGCCTACAGAAGTCTTGCAAAGACAGAGATAGCGAATAAAGATCTTCCTGTCACCCTTGTGGCAGGACAAGCTGATAAATGAAGCCAGCTGGCAGCAGGCACCATGGAGTCTCACAGCAGAGCATGCCCCCAGAAATGCATCTCTCCTGGCTCACACAGCCACCTGTTTACAGCACTTCTGTAAAAATCTTGCAATGGACAGTTACAGCATTTCAGAAACACACGCAACATCTATCTCATCCTACACGGCAACAGCTTCGCCTTGCAAACAGCAGCTCTGGCACCACATGTCAACTACACGGGTACCAGTGGGGCTGAAGGGTTCAGTGGAGAAGGGCCCCAGAGGATATGGTGACTCCGCACAATAATCAGCAGATGCCCTTTGCACCACAGAAAGCACAGCATAAGCGAGGTTATGGCAACGAGCAGTTTTCTCTGTGTGCAGCACGGTCTCCCTGTGATGTTGGCCGCATCTAGGTGTCTACTCAGTTTGAATCATGAGTCTCCTGTCTGATTTCCCTGCATGATAAGGCTTTTAATAACTAACAGCACATACAACAAAGTAAATATTCAACCAGCTCAGAGCTAGACTGCAGATCAAACATCTTCAAATCTTTCTTCTTTCCCTTTTAAACACAAAAACCCACACACACAGCCTGCAGGGGAGAAGATTGCTCGCCTAGCACTTCCCCCAGCTCATCAGATAAATAAGCAACTACGTTTTGTACTTCACAAAAAAAAACAGGCAAGGCAGCTGCTCCACTGCATACCATGGTGATGTGATGGTGAAGAGCCAGATGCCTGCCACAGTCTGGCTCCTCTCCTGACCTTGCTCTTTAGCTCCGTCCTCCAAGCCAGCACACCGGTGTGACAGCACAGGCTGCCCCAGCTGCCTCTGGGCAGGAGGGGTGGCAGCTGCCATCTCCTGTGTCCTTCCCCACCGAGTAGGAAGGCCACATTCACACTGAGCCTAAAGCAAAACTCTAGAGACTGACCATGGCTACAAAGCATAGGCTCAAAACAGAGGGAAGAAAGAGGGAACAGGAGCCACACCTTCTTTCCTGGTTCTGGATCCTGCAAAAGCAGATGCCAGCCCCAGGGCAGGATGTCCCCAGGAGGACCAGCCAGAAGTTGATGCCCTCCTAGTTCTGTAAACCATCAGGGCTTGCCAGGAGCATCTTCTGCAGGGCAAGGCAGTGGCTCTTGGTAAGAGGGATAAACTCTCCATCCCCCCTTGCTGGGCTCATTTCACCTAAGGTGGGATGTGGTCCCTGTGTAAAACATCCACACGGGAAATGGCAGAGAGGGTTTGTGTCCAGTCTCAGCCAGCCATTCAAGAAGTCACAACTCTATTCACGTCCTCATCCGAGGAAAAAAGAAACCAAAAAAAAAAACCCAGCACACTCTGCAAAGCATTTTGGAACTGCTAGAAAATTGCTTTATAGTCCCTCTCACCCAGGTCAGAAAACTCTTATAAATAAGAGCTATCAGACTGGACCTGTGAATGGCATGTGTTTGGGGCTGACCAGTGGCACCAGATTTAGAGAAGTGCTTTGTTGGAAGCAGCAAGTCTAAGATGGGAACAAAGACTTAAAGCTTTTCATCTGTGAAGAGTTAAAACTTGAGACACGAAAAACCTAAAATTAACCCTGCACTGCTAAAGCACAGCCCAGAGAGTGTTAGTGAGGGCTGTGACTGTCGCTCTACCTCTCATTCTGGTGGGGTAACAGAGCTGGGTCTCACTAACAGCTCGGTATTTAATCTGGTAGCACCAGACACTGAACAATTTCCCCACAGGGCAGGTAACAACTGACAGTCACTTACCTCCGAGCATTTTTTCATGGTGGGAGTTCATACTCATGAGTTTCAAGTAAATTGTACGCCTCTGTTCACATTAGTTGTACGGCTACATATGCTGCTGGGTCACAAGGATAAGGATTCCCTTAAGGGGTTTTAACTGTTATTTCTATTAAGCATTGTGTTGCAAAACCAACTCACAGCACCTAAAAATTAAAGTTTTGCTCCTTTCCCTCAGCTTACATGCAAACAGCAGAAACTGGCTGCCTTTCCCTTCCCCTCTGTGCCTCTCCTGCTTTCCACTGCAGCATGCTAGGGGGAGAGCAGGCAATTTTCTTTCACAGGTGCTCCTCTATGAACACCTTGGGAAACAGCCTCCATTCCCACACCAGATGCAAACATCCCCTTGTCTGCATTTGCTCCTTGGGTTAAAAGAGTTGCTCTCTCTCGCAGCTGCAAGGAGTTTCATGCCATCGCCTCAGCGGAGTGCATCGAAGCAGAGTCATCGCACAGCCCCCGCCGCAGCACGAGGGGAGGACAGAAAGTGGCTGTACACCAGACACCAGGGAGCTCCTGCTTCACAGCTCCCAACTGCAGGGGCTCCTGCAGCCCCCCCACCCCATCCTAGGACAAGCTGCCTTGGAAATCTGTTAAACCAGGCTCAAGTTCTTGACAGTGCCAAGCTAATGCGGGGGGGACTGCAGCATGTGCACGGGGAAAGGGAGGATCAATGGCATCTTTCATCAGATGAACGAATCTGGGTAAAGCACAAGACTTGAAGATTTGGGGGAGGGTTTCCAAAGGCACTGAAGAGCCTGGCTGAAGGCTGCATCACACACTGAGCTGTGAACTAGCCCCCGCTCAACCCCAGTCACATCCCTGGGAATGGCCCATGCTCGGCCCAGGGACACGGCTGCTGCGAGCAGGTGGCTGAACTGGGCAGATGTCATCTGGGGGCAGGCGGGCTCTGACGCAGCTGGGATTTAGACCATTGAGAGCTTTACAGAGCATAAACTGCACCTTACATCCTCGTGCTGTAAAAGCTCTGATGGCTGCTAGCAGCCAGTGCAGCAAGGACAGGGCAGAGCAGGCACAGCCCAGCCTGCAAAATCCTCTCTTTGCCCCCATGGCCTCTGCAACTCTCAGCACAGTTACACAGATCACAAGAGAAAAATCCAATCTGAAGCATTTCTTTATTATTTAAACTTGGTTCAGCTACCCCCATGCCAGGGGTCTAGAGAAACACGCATGTAATTCTGTTTTGCTATCATGCATAGAGAGAACACCAGTTGCTCAGTCATCAAGAGGAGTTTGCTTTAAACTGTACATACACTGCACTTTCCCCACATCCCAACATCCCTGAAATGGAGCTCTAAACATCCAGATAGCACCATCATATGGGTCAAGCACCCTGTACAGTGGAGGACTAACTCAAAGAGGAGCTTGGTGCAAATTTCCTGGAGCCACAGCAGTGCTGAGGGTGCTCCTGGTGCACAAACATGATACACAGCAGGATGGATTTACATTTGGATCCACAGCGCTGTCATATTCCCACCCCAAGATAGCTGAGGGTATTGATTCTGTGAGAAACAGGAGGTTGGGCCTTGTCACCAGGTCACTGTGGTGGGCTAGAGGAGAACACAGCACACGGCTGAGAAAGGGAGCCAGGAGGAAAGGAGCACACTGACAGCTCTGGGCTTCTCTTGCACTGCCCTGAACCAGTTGTTTCTCTGTGACTCATCCCTGCTTCTCCTTTATCTGCCCTTTTTTCTTCCAAACTCGTTAGAGAAGGCAGGTCTAGGCATTTATACGAGGTGAAGCAACAGAGGAGCCCTTATCTCAGCAGGGATGCTGGGCTGTTTCGGGGTGTTGCCCCACAGGGGCATTGCAGCCAAGCAGGAGTAGCACCGCTCCCTGCTCCCCAGCCGCCTGCCCTGACACACGCTTCTGCTCCAGGGCAGACAAGATGGCAAATGCCTATCCTGATTTGCTCCACGGTTCCTTGCTTCAAGTTCCACATCTTTCCCCAGCTTCTGGATGGAAGCGCAGCAGCGTTGTAAGCCATGCCAGGAGGGTTATGGTTACCACAACAAGCAGAATACTCCTCTGCTGCATTAAACTGCTTTGGGCATTAAGTACAGACACATTCAGGTGAGGAAAGTCTTATTCCCACTACCATAAGCTGTCATGGTACCAACACCCACAGATGTGCTATTTTAGTCACAGGCAGACCCACAAGTGGGGCATGATGCACTGTGGGCCATGTGTCATCTGGGACACAACCACCCCAAACGCGGCAGGCTATGCCAAGATGTTTGACAAGCAAACTCCAGCCTGGAGCAAACCAAATCATCACACTATGCTGGCAAGGCCACATTGAACCAATGTCAGCACTTCTGCTAGAAAAGAGTATTTAAGAGGCTGGATAATAATTTTCCCACCTAAAAAGAAATATGGTATGGGTGAAAATGCCTGGCAGAGCAAGGGATGGTAACAGGGTAGGAGAAACATCCTTGTGTGAAAAACCTGGGTACAAATAAAGAAAATACCAGCAACTTCTAGAATCTCTCCCTCCATCTTTCCAAACCCATGAAGTTACAAGATTCCTTTCTCTTTTTTGGGGAGAAAGGGAGAAACACAAAACATAGGCAGGTCAAACAAAATTGAAATAAAGAATCAAGTTACCAAAAGTTTATAGATGTAATGCAGCACCTTTATGATCCACCTTACGCGAGGCAGATACATGCCCTTTCAGCAAAGGCAGCTAACAGTACCCCCAGCAGGTTAAGGGAGCTGCCCCTGCCCCTCTGCTCAGCACTGGTGAGGCTGCACCTGCGGAACTGCATCCAGTTCTGGGCTTCCCAGTACAGAAGAGACATGGACATACTGGAGAGTCCAACAAAGGGCAGCGAAGATGATTAAGAGACTGAAGCACCTCTCCTATGGGAAGAGGCTGACTGAGCTGGGACCGTCCAGCCCGGAGAAGAGAAACCTCAAGGGGAACCTCATAAATGTGTGTAAATACCTGAAGGGCAGATGCAAAGAAGACAGAGCCAGGCCCCCCTCAGTGGTGCCCAGTGACAGAACCAGAGGTGAAGAGCGCACACTGAAACACAGGAGGTTACCTCTGAACGTCAGGAAACACTTCTTCACTGTGAGGGTGACCAAGCATTGGCACAGGTTGTCCATGGAGGTTGTGGAGTCTCCATCCATCAAAAACCTCCTGGATATGGTCCTGGGCAACCAGCTCTAAGTGCCTCTGCTTGAACAGGGGTTTGGACCAGGTGACCTCCAGAGGTCCTGCCAGCCTCAGCCATTCTGTGACTTCACACAGGAGGCAAACAGGCACTGTCCTCCTCTTCATTTACACAAGTGCAGCAAGACAAAGAGAACAGCTCATGGATTTTTCTACAGCCAAGGAGTCAGGTCAGTCCCAGCCTTGTGTCACTGGTCCAACAGCACACAGGACAGAGGAGCAGAAGGGACCTGTGTGGTTGGCCCTGTTGGTTCCTTGCTACTGCAAGCAATCACATCATATGCATTTGAGGGACCGATACCCTCCCTTTTATCCCTGCTTAGGTTGTCACTGCGTGCTGTGATTAATAGCATCAGCTACAAAACCGGCAGGGTCAGAAGCCGGCCTCGGGCACCAGTCACCTGTTCGCAGGCACTGACGCTTGCACAAGCGGGAGGACAACGACATGCACCTCTGACGCTCTTCTGACACAACCGAAACAGCCTCTGAACACAGGTACCGCCAAAGAGCACTGGATCCAAGGCTGAAACTGCAGATAAAGCTTCTCAGGCAGCAGCTTCAGTGCCAGGTATTCATCGTGAGCCCCACCTACCCGACCACAGCCAGGCAACGCACACGAGATGTGCTGACACTTGCCCCTCGGAGCAGATCCAGCCTCTGTACTCGCTCCACCAACCGACTGCAAACTTCACCCAAACCCATCCATAGCCCGTGGTGATCCTCCCTGCACCCCCTCACCAGCTCCGAGCCACCTGGCCCGCTCAGGTGGGGTTTGCAGAGGCACAGCCAGGCAGCAAAAGAGCTCACAGCGTTTTTGAAGAGCTGCTGTAAAGCAGCCAGCAGCGCTGGACACCCCGTTCCAGGGCAGACAGGCACAGGGTGTTTCAGACGAGGCACAGTTCCTTCCCCATGTGTGGTTACCTGTCTCCAAAACTACACCAAAGGAGCCTGTGGCATTTGCAGCCTTTAAGGATCACTCATTGCACTTTTTGGCATTAATTTGTACATACTGACCAGCGACAGCAGTTAACTGTTTTTCCTGCTCAAATTGTTCCTGTCCATTGGAATAAAGGGTGACAGGGACCACGAGAGCAATTGTACTTATCTGCTGCTCAAGACCTCCTGCCATCACCTGTGAGACTGAAGCCACCAGCTTCCACTACACAGCACATGGGGGCTGCTTTGTTCTAGGCATGACTAGAACTGCACTGCGCTTGTTTGCACCAGGTTAAATATTTCCTGCAACAAGTAAAATAGGTTTATTCACAAAAAGAAGAGGTTTTCCTCAGATTTACCACATTTAGCTTCCATTAAGGGAGATAACAAACTCTTTTTATTATGTGGACTGCAAACACTAAGAAGCAAGCACTCCAACAGGAGGTAACTTTGTCTGCTTCCAGAGATCTCATATGAGAGGAGATGCATCCATCACTAAAAGCCAAAAGATAATGGGCTTTTTCAGAATGGGCTTTTTCATGCATTCCTTCTCCTGTACACTGCTGTTTCAGTGCTGTTAAAAACATTACACAACTCTCTTGTTTAAAAGCCAGATTGGTCCTTCCAACCTTTAAGGCTCCTCTACTGAAAACAAGTTATACATAATAAAGGTCAGGTCAGATACACACAATGAGTAACACTATTACAGGCCTATTGCAGACTTCTTTTTTCTTTTAAATAGTAAATTTAGCTTTAGAAGAAAAGCCTCAGAGCACGCTACAGGCCCTCTATGGCCCATTCTCACTGAAGCTGGTTCCCTTCTGCATCTGGTAGCAAGCTCCACAGCGCTTTGCATGCTCACAACAGACTTAGGCACCAGGTCTTTCCTTCCATACAACGTTAATTTACTAGCATGTTCATTTTCTCAGTGTAGCAATTAGCTCTGTTGTCTTCCTTATTCCCAGCACACACGTACACATCCCACAGCCCATCACAACACGGGAACAATGCTCTCATCATCCCTGTCAGACAGGAGAGGCAGGCTCAGCCTTCGGTTATTCATCTTTTCTTGCATAGTAGTTCCCTGATAAGGCAAGTATAAAGCAAGCCAGGAAGGGAAGCAAGGAAATTACTCTACCTATATACATACATACATATATATATATATATATATACATACATACATATAAGCAGGGGTGCCAGCTCGTTTTGAAGCAGTCAATTCTGGAGACACAGCAGAGACCAGGATGGGGCAAACGGGTACCAGAAGGAAGCGACTGCTATTTCAAACAGGTGCCCTTCCTTCGCTGCTAAGACAGCTTTCTTGGAGGCTGCTGATGTTACAAAAACCTGTTACATGCTCAGAGGTTAAAAATGCTCAACAACAGCATCAGGGTCTGTAAAAAGCAGCCAGCAAAGCCCTAACTCATACTACAATGCAGACTATGATTAAATCTGCATACAGGCAGCACCTTTTGGAGAAAAAAAATCTAAGTGGCAAGTCTAGCCAGAAGCTACAATGAATTGCTAACAAGCCACTCACACCTGTAACAGAGCTGACCACATCTCCTTTTCATCAGCAAAAAAAGACTACCTAAGAAAGGTCAACAGATGCTCTTGAACATCTGACTGTTCAAAGATTTAAGGCCTTGAACTCATTAACATGACGCCTCAGAACATCTGAATTAAATGAACTCTTGCTTTCTGACTGAATACCATTTAGGCTCGGGGAATCATCTGTAAAAGGATTTCTAAAGAAGGTTTCTTTTAGATGTGTTCTTACTATTTAATCCAGTTACCCTCTGTGTAACTGAGCATGACCCAGAATACGGGGTGGGTGGGGAAAAAAATCAGGCCTCTTTGCATCGCCTTAGGTTTGTGTTGCTGCTATCTAGTAGCACCTATGCTTGCAGAAAATAACCTGAGACAGAGTTGCTTAAAATACTAGATACAAGCACCTGCAAGTTTTATAAATGTAAAACTTAATCCAAATGGAAAGATTATTCCACTGAGGCAGGCTAAATAACAGTTAGATGCACTAAGTGACCCTGAAATAACTCCTGCACCTTGGCACATTATTTCACTGTCAATTCAGTCAATTTACATTGTTAGTTTTTACCCTGTGTCCAAGTGCAGTTGTGGTGTTGTGATTTTCACTCGGGGCACAGGCAGGATTTTACAAACAATTAAAAAAAAATAATTTAGAAAACAACTGAACCTCCAGCCTGAAGATCAAAATTCAGACTTCTTACGCCTGATGGAGCCTAAGAACGCTTCCAGACAGCTGCGGCAGAGCAGGGCTGCCCGGCCCCGCGCAGCAGACCCACTGTGGCCGTGCTGCACTCCCCAGAAGCTCCGGGCTCACTCAGGAGGGAACAGAGCAGAGATTCTTCGCGGCGAGCGCGCCCATGAGTCACGGGAGCCAGCGCTGGCAAGAGAGCGGCTGCAGGCACAAACAAGTAGCTCAGATTTCATCAAACGAAAGCCAGTAAACAGCCAAGAGACTTTCTAATACATACAACAATAATTTGCTACTGAGGAAAAAAACCAATAAATCAGTACTCTAACTCTATTCCAGTTGTATCGCTAACAGAACCAGGCATTCTTCTAAATTACAGGAAAAATACAAAAATCACAATAATGCGATTCATAATCTGCATCCGCTTAAACATTAACCAGCAGCGATGATAACCACCGTTTCATTTGCATTAAGAGATTAGCTAAAGTGTATTCCCCAGGGGGGAAGCCCCATGTAAATACAAGGTTTCTGCATGTCAGCTTCATAACCTGACTATTAGAAAAGAGACTGCAAAAGCCCAGCTGCAAACTCAGCGCTCATTGATCCACTCGCCCATTTTTTTTTAACTTGATTTCAAACTCAGTTACAGCACTTGACCCTCACGTATTACTCATTAGCTACAGGAAGTTCAGCTGCAACAAACCTGATGGGAAAACAGTCAAATTTATCTTAAGATAACAGCAGTTTGGGTGTAGAGGCTAAAATTAGTAGGTTTCAAAACCTTCAGAAGAGTGACTCTTCCCTTTCATATTTCCAGTGAACAAACCATGAAGTATTGGCAAAGAATGTGCAAAATGTGAACTCTATTCAAGCAAATAAACACTTCATTTTTTCAAAATAGCATCTTCTACAAGGCAGAAGATGACAGCAGAGCCTTGCAAGAGAGACGCTGCAGGCACGGCTGTTGCTTTCCTTCCCTGGGATTTCAAAAGCTCATCAAAAAAGAGCAGGTAAAGACTACCACCAACCAAAAAACTGCATAAAATATACAGAAAGTGGCCGTATTTAATCACCATTTTAAGACCTTAAGAGTGTAGAAGCTCCAGGAAAGCACTAAGTTCCTCCTCAGTTTGACACCATGAGAAGTCTCATCCCCAGCGGTGCTATGATGGGGCGCAGAGCTGAGCCAGCACCCCTGGACCCAGGGGTCCCTCCAGCCTCTTCCAGGGGCTCACTGCCACTGCTCCAACGAAAGCCAACTTTGCCAGTCTGCTGCTTGTCACGCTTCAAGTCCCAGAGTTAAACAAATAAATAAAACACATAGGCTTAAAGCTACACCATATATTTGTAAATAAAATAATTTGACAGAACAAGATTACAAAGTAAGAAACGAGCCCTTTCTAAGTACAAGAGAAGTTGATGTTGAGTCCATTTTGTAAAGTTTTAAACACTGAGGGATAGGAGTATTACCATAAAACATTTTTTTTTTTCCTTAATGTTTTCTCAAAAAGCTTGGACCATATACATCAATTTCAGATGAAAAAGCTCCCCCTGCACACATTGGTTTGGTTACAGCTTCAGGGATCAGTGCAGCACAGCGCAAGTTTCATTCATAGATTAAAAAATATCTGAAGTAGGTACAAGAACATTCTGCAAAATCTAGGATGTGATCTAACTCTCAGCAACCCCCTTTCCCACCCCTTAAAAAGGGCTGAAAAGTAAGCAGGATGTTTAGAAACACAGAGAAAAGCACACAAGGAGATGGACTCTCTAACAAGACAAGTTAATATTTGACAGCTTGAGGAAGAGGAAACAATCACATCAGAAAGAAAATGCTTATTAATCATTAGAAGGTACGTACAGGGGAGGTTTGTACTTTGATTTGGTAGAAAAACTGAAGCTGACAAGTCTCCATTCCTGAAACATAAATATTGAGTAAGAGAGGTACAAAAAGTAAGCACTATTAACTGAAAGTGCCTTCTCAGAATCGTCTCTTTTCCCCTGCTGCATCATTCTCTAATCTTTCAACAAATAAGTATATGCAACCACTTATTTCAGCCAGTCTTTGAGCATATACAACTGTTTATTGCTATCTGGCAATTTTACAGAATCTTCCTGGTCCCTTGTCTCCATCAGAAAGTGTTGTCCCCTCTTTATGTTTATATCAAAGTAGATCAAATACTCTTCAGTGCTTTTAAAAAAAACCCCTTATTTTTAGAAACTGCCCAAGCTAAAAATATGAATGCAATGTTCACCTGAAGCAATGTATTGCAGACTGTCAATGCAGAGTGCCTCCCTAAAGATGCTAAGTGCATCTTTAGCTACCAGAAATCTCACAGAGGGCTACGGCTTCGAAGTGCTCTGCTAATTTTTATTAAAAAAATATGACTGACATTTACAGCATACAGAATGGGACACTAGTGCAATATGCAGCATTGATTGTTTATTCAATAAATATTTAACCCAATTATTGCCAACCAAGGCAAACAGTGCAGAAATTGTCACTTAAAGAGATACAAAAGTTTAATAACATTTTTTTTCTATAAAGTCAGTTGCTACTATATTCATACAACTATTTCAAAAAGGTTTTTTCTGCTTCAAAATTGACGCTACCATTATAAAAATATAGAAACATAGAATTTGGGGGTTTAACATGTCTTTGCAAGTCTAACTTTTACATTTATATAGGAACATGACATTTCTGTATTCAAGAACTTATTAAAAGTAAAAATGAGTGCTACAGTAGAGACATTTTCTGCACTGACGATTTCATTCTAGTTCTTAAATACATATTTCTTGGTCCTGGATATACGTTTAGAATGAAGTAACTTGCATCTCACATTTATCCTGAGGTCAGCTGTGTAAAAAGGAAAGCCAATTCTATACAGATACTTGCAGGCTTTTTGTTCAAAACATGAGGTTATTTTTAAACAAGCCAATACAACCCTAGGGGAAGGAAAAAAGGAGGGAAAAAACCCACCACCAATGTTTTAAGAAGCAATCTAGTGTCATTTTGAAGATGATTTTTTTTTTCCAAATATACATTGGGTGTAACGTCCAAATGCTGTATCACCCAACCAAAATTTCGGTGTGCATTTGCCAAATTTTAAACTTAGAAACCATTCTGAAAACACATAAATCCCTGCAAAGAGTCACCTTAAGCTTCTCATCTCAAGATCCCGACCCTTAGGCAGGTCCTGCAAGGAGAATCCCGCTGAAGTCTCTGGAATCTGCAGAGCCTTCGGGTCTCCGTCGCTCACCACGGGACCCGGTTGTGACCTTGTCAAAGCTCCACTTTGAACACAGCAGTTATTTTCAATAGCACCAACAATCTCTCCGACACTAGCATCAGGCAAATACAGATGACATAGATTTGTTTCTTCCTGAACGAGCACAATTGGTACAAGGCACCGCTTGGCATAGGAAGTCATAAATAAGAGCAAAACAAGATAATTTCGAAGTTTTGTGACATTTAAGTTTGCAAGTTATGCCACATTTGAACTCATTATATACCATGTTTAAAAAAAACGATGGTCTAAGAGATTAACCAAAATATCACTGTTTCATACATGCTTACCAGTTTTTCCTCCCCATATCTGAAAAAGCCACGTAACAACCTATCAGTATGTAACATTAGGAAGTACGGGTTGTTAAATTAAAGTACGTATTACTCGCCAATCTTCCACGAAAGTATAACCTAGACAAAACTCAAGTATGAGAAGTCGGAAAATATTCTGATAACATTTGCAATAGTCTATCCCTGCAGAGGAGTGAAAAAAACTATTGTCTAGAGAATTCATAGATTGAGGCACATTGCAATTGAAGATATTCAGGCATATTTTATGGCTAGAACAGGATTTTTCTGAGGAACCACACTACAGACTTCCCCAAATGCAGCTCCGTATGGTTTGAAACGCAAATTGCAACACGTGGGAAAAAAAAAAGTTTGGTCCTTAATCGCTACTGTCTTCGTCATCATCGTCATCGGATACATCATTTAAAGATGATTTAGGTGACTGGCTGTAGGAGTCTGATCTCGTGGACTGACAAGCAGTCATCTCCCCAGTAGAAAGAAGATCGTAGCAGAAGTCGCAAATTCGCACGGGCTTGGAAGACTGGCTCGGCAGGAGAAACCTCTTTTCGGAGCAGGGCCCGCACACGACAAAGCCGCACTTGCGACAGTGGTGACGGCGGTTGACGGGCGTGAATTTTGCTTTCTGACAGCGCATGCACACAGTGGCCTCCGAGTCTGGAACCCAGACGGCTGCATGTTCGTTGCTCGGAGTCTTCCCGCTTTTGGAAAGCAAATCAGAAACACACTTATTTATGTGGTTCATCCACTCAGACTTCTCTGTAGCGGTGGCAGCGTACACTGCAAAAGACTTTGTTGGCGTCTTGATAAGCCACCCGTTCCGTAAGTCTCCCTCATCCTGGATGGAATCAATAGTGACATTTTCCAATGGGATTATGTGCTGTTTATTGTATTTCTTCTTCTGGATGACAATGTTGCCATAAACAAGAATGTCATTGAACAAGAAGAACTGCCTCGCTTTGGGCTTCTTCCTACACAGCTTTGTCAGTACTCCCTCTCCGATCAGAACACGGCCAGGAATAGTCAAAGGTTGACCAGCTGCTCCAAAGCAGTTTTCCACTATACTTATTCTTCTAGTATTTGCCTCGCTGTTTGCCAAGCGATCCACCATCTTTCACAAGTATCCTAAAATTAGGAACACCAAGAATAAGAAAAGTTTGTTGTTAAAACAGGACTGATTGAACAGCAGCCTTCCCCAAAGGAAGGCACCAACCCCACATTTCTTAAAATATCTAACAGAACCTGCTGGCTCAGAGGCACCGATTTAGGCTAGATTTAAATAAGTATTAACACCTAAGAATTTTTAGCAACCAATTAGTATTTTTTTCAAAAGCAAAAATGTTCCCTCCAGCTGACAGCTATCTTTGTCACACAGACAGCACCCACAGCACCGCTCATGAGAGCCTCTGGCAACAGACTCAGAGGCTTCCCCTCTGGTAAGGTTACTGCATCCTGGTTTAATGCTCACATCTCTCCGCAGACCCTCCTGCACCTACTCCCTGGATGGTAAAAGAAAGGATCCATTGTTCCAAATTCTGACATTGATGGAAACAACTACTTAACTGAGCAGACTGGAGACCCATGTTAGTGTTAACAGAATAAAAATTATGCAATTGATGTTCGCATAGGAAACCATCTCTAAGCTCAGTATTCCCCTTTTTCAGTATGTAAACCTTAAATCATGGGCTAAAACCATGAATCTACCTACTAGAAACATTTTGTACAGGCCACAGCTCACACCCCCACCACCTGCTTCCATGGCAAACTCTTGAGCCAGGAGCAGCGAGTGAGTCACGGCTGGCGGCTCATCCCCTGCTTGCTGTCATCTTCTTTTTGCAGGGCCACCCCGGTCCGTCCTTCCTCATCTACTCGAACCACACCTGCATCCATCACTATCAGGTGACGCGCACAGGCAGATGAGCAGAGGACAAGTCACACCGCTCTCACCTGCTCCCGAGAGACACCAAGTGACCTGCACCAGCTGAAAGTTCAGGCACAAAGGCTTCGTATTGCAGGAGGTGCTAATTAACCACAATGTACATGTTCCAGTTACAGATTAAAACCACCCCTTGTCCTTCCCCAAGTAGCAAATAAGACTCTCTTGTAAGGGTGAGATTCCTGAGGTATCCAACAGGGAACCGAAAATAAGAAGTTAATACAGTGATTCATACCTTGGCAAACCACTTTTTAGCCCACATTTTACCCCAGGGCTTCCTGGGTAGAAGTCAGGCAAAGGAAACGCCTGCCCCTCTGATCCAGATCTGCTCCCCCCAAGCTTCCCCTGACTACGACCACAAAAGTGTTTGACAGAGCAGCGAGAGCTGGCAGAGGCAGGAACTACAGGCAGACCTGGCTCTGGCCATGCAAGACACATCTCCTGGGCTTTCTCTTCCAGCTACTGCAGGTGCTCATGACACCCTCTGGTAGAAACCACTGCTTTGAACAGGTCTGAAGGAGAGCTGAGTAACAAACGCTCCAGCACCAAGTACCTGTGCTTCCCACCACGATACCAGTTTGGGAAGTCCTCTGTGTCCACCTACCTTTTCTTTTAAATCTACACTGCCTGCCATCAATACAGCATCAGCCTATAACCAAGACAACACTGGGCTGGTGGTGGCAGAGGAATCTCTCATCAGGCCTCATCTACATAAGCATTTACCCATGACTATGCAAATCCTCATGCCCAACGTTACGTGTGATTAAAAAAATAACCTATAAATTACTGCTCTGAGAATTTAATTAGTTCCACACTAAAGTAGTCTGACAAGTTGGCTTTCTCAGATATAACTAAACTGACCTTTTTTAAGCTCTGCACATGCATCATCTTACATAAAAGTCTGACATGGAAGACAGAAGAATCTATTAAAGATATTACTCAGCACTTCTTCTGAATTTTCTTCATGTGCCTTACAGCATCAGTTACAATACATGAGTATTATGGTTGGTAGAATTACAAAGCCACCAAATTGGAAATTATTTTCATCTGTAGAATGTCAAGACAAAACACAAACTGACTTATAAAAAGGGTTCAAGACATTTAATTGTGCTGCATCAAGGCACATAAGCAAGTACACCTATATTATTTTCACCAGGTATCAGCCAACCTTAAAAAAATACACACCACACAAAGACTGAATTTCTCCCGTACCCTGTCCAGTGGTTCCCCATTCAATCAGTTTGAAAACATTTTCTTGACAGTGAGTTTAAGCCATCTTCATTGCAAAACAAACAGTTCTTTCCGTTCTTCAGTCAGAATAACTATCACTACCTGTGGCGGATGCACTCAAATTCATTTGCCTGACTGCCAAAGCTCAGGACTGGGATTGAGGGTTAAATTGCCATTAACTGCCAAATAACCATTCCCACCTAACAACATACTAGCAACAAACAGCCTTTGTAAGAGCCAAAGCTGAACCAACAGACTTAGAAAAAGCAAAGAGTCAGTCGCTGGGTCAGTGTAAAGTTATTTAGTAATCCCATGGGAAAAAAATCAGTCAGCAGAGTACAAAGGGGACAGACCAAACGAATACACTTTTCTGCAGGTACAAATCAACATGTACTACTTCTAAACTTACACTTTTATATGAATTACCTGCAAATTACAGCAAGCCAAATGCTTTTGCTAGTGCACATGGAACACACTCATCCCCCCCAAGCCCCACAGTCACACAGAGGAGTTTCAGCAAAGCAAGCTCGTGGTGTGAAGTTGCAGCGACCTGTGGTAAGTACTCACCGCTTCACAACTCCAACTCAGCGACCTCCGCACTCCCTGCCAATAAACAGCAAACTCTGCTCAAAGTCACCACGAAAGCTTGCAAAATACCAGTCGCTGGGAGAAGAAAACGGGGGGAGAAAAGGCTAAAGGTTTTAATTAACTGTTCTCTAGGATGACCTAAGAGAAAACAACTCTAACCGGGATCATTTAATAATCATCCTGGCTTGACACCAAGACACGTGACTCCAGAACTTGTGCTGAAGACCGTACTTCCAGCTTGTTGTGAAAATAATCACTTACTGGACTTCAAGCAAGAATCCAGGCCAAGTTAAAGACCATTAAGAAAGACAAGATAATCACATCTCTTCTAGATTAAAACTTTATAACATTCAACAAATTCTCACCTACCACTCTCAATTCAGGCAGTAAAAGCCAGAGACTGCTGATGAATTACTCCACCTTTCCATGGCATGAATTGTATTTTCCCGCACAGATTAGACTTTTAAAAATTAGCAGTCTGACATTTTTAAGTTTTAGAGAACTGAAAATCAAAAGTCCATGCTCATTCACCTTCACTAGCCTTTTCTGAGAAAGGTAGTTCAGAAATGCATAATGAGAAACTACTTGGAAAGTATCGTGATTACAAATAATAATGAATCATGGGAAAAAATAGACCAGGAATACAAAAGAGAAGGCATCCCTAAGTTGTAAGAGCTAAAGTTAGGAGAAGAGGTCCACCTCTTCTGCTCAGGAGCACACAGACCAAGGAGAATAGGTTAAATTTAAAGATTGTCTATACATACAAAGGTACTTTTAACCCCAAGATGTCAAGAGTCCAAAAGCTATGCAAGTTTATCAATTGCCAGTCTGTTGTAATTACAACAATCTTTTCCTAAAGCATGTTCAGATACATAGTAGAAGATGACAGATCATACCCACACCCTGGAAGTTCGCGGCAATTTCCTCCTCTTTGCCAGCTAAAAACTTTCTTCAGAAGTTTCTGCTGTTGGCCACTATGAGAAGTGTATACCGCATTACTGTCCTCAAGACGAAGGATGTCAAAACCCAATCAAAGAAAGCAATGCCCAAGTGATGGCAAATTGCTGAAAACATGCCCCAAATCTTCCCCAAACAAATGAGGAACAGACCAGAACCAAGGGCTTCAAAACAGGCCAGGCAGCTCCACTTAAAGGAAGAGTGGGAGCATCTTATACATAGTCTCAGTTTATGGATCCTATGGAGTCAAAAACCTTAGATCTACTGTTCAGACTTTTATCATGTTTGACTCCAGTTTCACACTTTTTGCACACAAACTCCCAAACATCCCCAGGCCCTTACGCAAGAAGGGCTCCATTTGCCTATAAGGACGATCAGTCCATCACATCAGATTCATCGTGATCTGTGTCCTGACTGCAGCGTAGTACTGGCTGTCAGGCTTAACATCGCAACAAACAGACCACCTTGTAAGAAAAATTAGCTACACAGAGCTGCACCATGAGCAGGGTTTAGCAGCCTTTCTGAATAAATAAATCTCAACTCTCTAAATGCTGCAATAGCTTCAGTTTGTGCTCCTTCTCACACACATGCTCTCAGTAAGCACATTTCACCATGAGGGTGCTGGGCAACAACTTTCATCTCTGTAATGTAATATGCTATTTAAAAGTGACAAAATATTTCATGACACAGAAACCCCCAACTCCTCTACTATACGCAGAACTGTCTTTGACACTAAGTTATTTCTACTTTTACTCACCAGAAGCTTCTACAGAAATGACAATTCTGTTCAAGATAAAGATCTTCTTGCTCCTCTATTTTACTCCAGTTTTACATTTGTATCCTGTTATGGGGAACTTCAAAGTGAGCAAACATGGATGCTACTGAAACCTTTGAAGAATTAACAAGTTACCCACCTACCTAAAACACAACCCACGTTGAGGAAGTCATGTATTTACTCCAGTTATTAACATTCCAGACTAATGCAGCAGGAAAACAATTCTGTTAGGGTTGCTGTGCACTGACCAGCCACTTCCCACATAATTGTTTTTTCTGCCACTGTATCCTGGTGACCAAACAGACAACCTCCCAGGACTTAATGCTGCTACAAGTCTTATTTAAAATAAGAAAATGTTTATGTGCCAGCTCTGTCCTTGATAGAGGGCAAATTAAACTGCACGGAAGAATAACTGTCATTGAGGACAGACGTAAGGAGTCAATCAAAAAAGAAAGCAACTGTGACTGACACAGCTACACCTAATTCAACACTGCCAAGAAAGTCTTCTACTACTACATTACCACTGTAGCAGTTGGCATGATCATCAGAGCAGAACCACAGGTAACAGAAGGGTGCTGGAGGGGAGAAATGCGATGAAATAAGCTATTCTGGTGTAGTGGTGCAGACTGCATAGAGCTCAGCACAAAAACCTCTCCTCGCCCCAGCTCAGCACATCCTGTGATCACGACCAGCGCTCCCTGCAGAGTGCAGGACAGGCACCGGTGTGTGCACAAGGTGGACACAACCTGGATTCCAGGTTTCTTCAGCGATACAGCAGATCCAGCAGCGCCCCGTTGCTTTCTGGCCTGGGCAAAAACAAGTCTTGTCCAGTATAAAAAAAAAAAGCATTAATTAATAAGCATTTAATTTTTAGCATTATTTTTCATCAACACTCCTTCAAGGGAGGGAAATGCTACTGGCCTTGCCATAATTGCCAGTTCATCTATAATCATCTTTCCAATTAGGCTGTTTATGATTACATTTAACACATTGCATTAATACAAACCAGCCAGGCAAGATTTCTCAGAGCCACAGTACCAGGATGCAGGTATCTCATCCCCTACTATGCACATTCACAGTTAAGGTGACAGCTTTAAGGTGAAGAAAGAAAAAAAAATAAAAATAAAAATAAAGAAAAAAGTGTATTTAAGCTGCTGAGGGAAGTATAGGAGCTCAAAACCAAGCATACAGAGGCCTGTCCAGTCCCAGCACAGCAGCACATCTTGGATGTGTCCAAGCCAGATGCAGTAACACAAGTGCAATAAAAAAATGTCACTAACCACAGTATCTGATTGCACCATTGGGACAGATGAAATGAGATCTAGATATTGCTACAGTGAAGCAGAGAGAACAGAAAAAGACTCAAAAATGGAGAAATGCAAAAGGAATAAAGAAAGAAAACGTAGAAATAGCAGATCTAAATTAAGGCACACAAGTCTTTGCCATCCAATAAACTTCTAACTAATTATCCAGTTGTCATACAGAGCCCTCGTTCTCAAACACATGAACAACATCAGCAACCCTGATCCACCAGGTACATTTGAACCAACCCATTTTCCTTCTTGCCCAAAAGTAACATGTTTCATAATAAAAGTTTCTGTTCAGAGTCAAAGGTTTAAAGTTAAAGAAGTTAAAGGTTTTATCATGTCTGACTCTACAACTTAAAGGCTCTGAACAGAGATTTCCAACAGAACTATTCTTTTATTATACATATTATTGCATATTTGAAACATGCAGAATATCAATAAAATTTCTACAGGACAGAAACAAGTAAATTGTGAGCCTCTACATACTAGATATCTAATGTGCTTTAAATGACTGGTTTGTAAGATGACTCATCTTTTGGATCTACAGAGGGAAACATCACGCTCTCCTTAAAGAGAGTTCATCTGGCAGAATCAGTCGTTTAGTACATAGTTATGTATATTTTTAGTAATGAGTTTCAAATAATTGTTATACATTATACTATCACATCAGACAAATTCAGTTTTCCTCTTGCACTTGCCCTATGAGAGGAAGACATACTAATTTGACTTACAAAACTTGACTTACTAACAATTAAGTTACCCAGGACTCTCCTATATCCCCTCTCTGATTTAAAGCTGTCTGAAGTAGTAAAATCTCTACTCTTTATGGAAAAACTTTCAGCTATTAAGGCACCTCAGTACTCTAATACATCACTCTAATCTCTAGTAATATTAAATGTCTTAAGAACAACACTAGACTTTTTCAACACTGCTAAGTAAAACACGATGTAAACTCCTGAAATGCAACCTGTTCAAGGAAACTTACGTCTAATTCTTTGAAAATAGTGTTGGTGTTGAAAATTGTTGAGCTAAGCATGTGCACAGGAGATACTCAACATTTCTGATACACATCAGAAGAGAAATCGGCATAAATCTTAAGTTTTACTTTGGCCTCACCCCCTGTGCAGCTCCTTCAATACATACAGAGACGGATGACACCATTGCTTGTCCTGAATGCTTCCCCATCTCAACTTTGTTGGAAAAATTAAGCCTTCTATGCACTTAGATCTGATTAGCTGTAATCAGAATCCAAATGTTCATGCACAAGTCAGCACTATCTGTCAAGTACCATAAAGGTAATAACAAGAGCTGGATTAAAGAGGATATAGAAATACCAGCAGGAGATACTGAATTATATTTTATTTCTATTCTTAGGTATGTATAATAAAATATTGAGGAAAAAGAAGTTTTAAGTATCCATTAACTCATTTATGAATTCATTAATATTTCATTCTATATATTATAGTTACTTAAATGCATCTATAACAATTATCTACAGGGGAGGTTTAATATAAATTTTATATTTTCATTGTTCATCAATTGCTTTTTATAAAACAGCAAAAAGACCAATTTGACTATAACATTAAGTGAAATTGAAATAAATTTCACTCCCAAAAATATTACGTTGAGAGAAGACACAAGTATGACAAATGCTTTCTAAAGGTCATTATCACTGCTGAAAGCTGACATGACAGCCGCAACTAGATGCCTGTGCTGTAGCTCACTGTCCTGGATGCTATTTAAAACATCAGACAACACTTGTCACTTAAGCAGAAATACAGCCTTCTAACAAGCAGTTCTCTAATCATTCTCTTCACAAAAGTATTCCCGAAAATGCTGTATTTAGCAAACTGTCCCACCATTGCTACTGTAATCAGCTGGGTAAGGCTGCAGAGGATAACCTGATAATATCTGAAATATGTGAATATCAAGAATGACAAAAAGCTACATCACAATACTTCAAGGAAATAAGAAAGACCAAGAGATTGAAGAGACTATATCAAGGTAGAGATGACAGCAGGAGACTGTAAAATCCTTCTGAACTTCTTCAACACAGTCTTTATCCAGAATAACTTTTGACTGATCTAGTTAATGACTGCAGCATTCAGAAAGGTAACAGTAGCAGAACAGAAACTTTGACTTGATTTACAAACAAAACAAAGAAACTATTTCCTTTTCTCTTAAGGCAATGTATGATGATGCTTCTTTGCACCACTTTCACCCCCTTATTAATTATTGGCATTTAATAAAGTCAAAAAAGCAACAAGATGAAACACCAGAAAAGGATGATGGCGATACCAATGCTGCTTTGGGTTATTCTAAGGAAGCAAAGATGCTTGTGACATTTTCATCCAAACACTACATCGAAAACATCCTGTAAGCATAAATCAACACTACGCTGGCAGGAAAGGGGAACAGATGATATTGTGAACCTCTCCCAATTCTCATTTCTATGAATCTCAACCTAATGTTTTCTACATTAATGTGCTTGTTTTGTTATTCTTCCCCGCTGTGAAAACACGGCTTCCTGCACTGCACAAGCCTGCAGAGCAATGGCTGCAGCGTGGGGAAACACCCATGAGCTCACCCACTCCCTTACTGGTATATCCAGTACGAACCAGCAGGTTTAACCTTCATTTGTCTCAGCCTGTTGGCCGATGTTCTTGCACCGGCCACAGACTTGCACAAACCTCACTGGAAATACATGAACAGCAACCACCTTCCTCCATCCCTGTGCGACCTGTGAATACTTGGCCTTGCCAATATTTTAGAAATCCTTAGATTATTTCTCAATTCAGCATTCAGTCATGTCCAAGGCAAATCCATGCATTTGTCTAGTGGGATGTCATCATAAACCTGTCATTACCACAATAACACACACAGATCTGTTTGGTTTTTTGCTTTTACACTGCTGCAAATGACTGTCAAGAGTCTAGTGACACTAAAACTCTTCCTGAAGGTACAACGTAGAAATCCCTTTTTTTTATTGCCTAACATATTACAGTTTAATCATTCTTTCAATACATTACTATTTAGTATACTCTAATTTTCAAGTTCCAAGGAAGGATTGCTGTTTCCCTTTAATTGACTGGTTGTGTAAAAATTGCATATTGAATGTAAATTCTAAATGAAGAACAACAACAAAAAACAACTTTATCATCAAAACTACATGGCAAGGGCACTCCTCTTCAAATTTGCAACAGCCATTATCCAATTGAGCTAGGAACACCTAAAAAGGCCAATTCAATTTTGGGGATCGAGATAATTTCTAGGTAGATCTTGCAAGATGTACAACCTTATATTCCTCAGCCCACTCTGAAGCTCGTTTGGGTACAGAAAGCGATTTTTAGCAAAAGGCTATGAGTTTTGCCAAGCAGCATATGTACTAGCACAGCAAGAGCAGAGCAATGCTGTTGCACTATCCAAGCTACTCCCCTGAGCAGTCAGCACCCTGCCAGAGCTGCTGCACGCAAGCAAAACCATCCTAGATCAACACATCTACTTCTCACAAGGTTTGGTATTTAACACAATAAACCTCAGACCTGCTTATGAACAGAAAGACCAGCTCCCGTGTCCTGAATGACTTATAATGCTAAATAATCATAGAGGAAAGCTGAGGAAAACCAAGGTGAGCAGAGCAGGCTGCACCGCCCGACGAGTTCAGCCGGTCTTCAGCCCGCCCCGGGCCAAGGGCCAGAGGAACCACCGCAGCCGTGACGCCACGTGCCGCAACACCGGCGCTCCAGCTCCGAGCAGGAAACACATGGCACCCACTTAAGAGACACAGAAATCCACAACTGTCGAGTCCCAGAGCTGTTCCTGTTACCTTCTCCCACTTGGTAGTAACAGAAAAGATAAAAAGTGGAAATCCAAACAGCGTTGAAGGATTCAAGCACATGACCATGAGTGCCTCAATCCACTCCTAGAACAACTGGAAGTGGTTGCATTTTCTGCCCGCCACCAGCTTGCTTGGAAAAACTCCTCAACTGCCTCTTAAGGGAGAAGAGACCTCACTGCATTAGTCCAGGAGCAACATTCTTGTAAGAGATCCAGCTTTTTAATGAAATCAGCTGCTTATTACCACTGTCATGCTTCTATTTATAATAAACCATGGCAGCCTGGCACAATAGAGACAGATCTGCTGCTGGAAAGAAATACACGGATCTCCATTCCTCAGCTGGTAGTCAAGGGTTGGAGCAACACAGGGAGCAAATTCCTAAACTCGGTTCATCTCTGTATCCTAATGCATCTGCCGACGAGCCGAGCACTCCCCAGGCACCGATACAGGCTCAGGTGGCTCCGAACAGCACCTGGGTAACATGGCACTGCCAGCCCAGATGTGAAAATAGTTAAGGCCCTTCAAGAGGCAGAGGAGGTAGCCAGCACATGCATGTTGAAAACAGGCAATGGCTAGAATTAAAGGAATTTTTGAAAGAAAAAAAACCTGACAGAACACAGCCACACAACCCCAAAAGCTTGAGTTCTGTGAACAGAGGTGAACAGGCAGGCCTGACCCACCATGAAGAGTCTTGCCAATCTGACATCAAACTCATTTGTCAAAGCACAGAAAGCAAGATCCAGGCAACTGTGGGCATGTCAAATGCTTGCAGCTGTCAGCATACTAAAATTGGTATACCTAAAAAGGCTGAGTTTTTCTATGTTTGCATAAACATACAATGTATTTATAAACTATATAACACACGTCCCCTTTTAAAGTAATGATCAAACAATTAACTGGGGAAAAAAACCAAAACAACACACAATATTTAGATCAAATCTTTGCTGCCACGGGAAAATACTCTAGTATTTTAACTTTCTATTTGCATGCAATTGGGAGCACTAGCAGTGGTTAGCTTAGCTACCAAACTGCATCTTAACCAAATTGCTGGGAACATACAACAGAATACCATTTCAAAACCACCTTCCACAGATCTTGAGGCCAAAAAAGTTTGAGCTCCTCCCAAAGTTCTCTGCAGTTCCAAGTAGCTAAAGGCCATCAGAAGAACAGCAAACAACAGACCAACACCTTAGAAATGTGCCTCAGAGTCAAGGGCCAAGGACAGGAGTGTGGGACCCTGCTCCAGCTCGAGATGCTCCAGCAGACACCAACCCCACGTGCTGGGCCAGTGCTTAAAGGATCACTCGACCAGGCTGTCACACCAAATACTAATATGTTTTTCTGTTCACAATTTAATGTTTCTCTACTCCAGTTGTTCAGCTGCCTGAAGAGCCTTTCCCAGCAAATGTTGTTTTCCAGTTTGG
Source organism: Nesoenas mayeri (assembly GCF_963082525.1). Lineage (NCBI taxonomy): Eukaryota > Metazoa > Chordata > Aves > Columbiformes > Columbidae > Nesoenas > Nesoenas mayeri. The sequence continues at coordinate 25,788,781 of NC_137543.1, forward strand.
CAGCCGCAGCTCACCCCTCCCTTCCAGGCTGCCCTTCCCATCCGATACGCTGCCTCACAAGGAACAGCTTAATTAACGACAGCCCGCTCACAGCACCGCAGCACGCATCTGGCACAGCAAATAACTCCACATGCACAAATACTACCATATCACATTAAACCGACATTGCATGAGGGACATGAAAACTCCATCAAAAGCATCTGACCAATTTCAGAGCAAGTTAGATCCTGCCTTAAGTTTTGCTAACCCAGCACAACTAAGAGAATCCACAGCATCAACACAGCTTTTAAATCTTGAAATAGATGTATATAAATTCTTTTGCGGGGAAGACACAGTATCATTAGTATAGAAAAAACAGATCCAGCTACAGCTGTTACACTAGAAGCATTGCCAAATCCATCTTGCAAGCAGTTCCCTAAAACCAGGTTGGTTGTGTGGTTTGTTGTTGTTATGGATTACTGTATTTAGAGAACACATGGAGGCAACTTGCTAACGGCTAGTCAGGCCATTTCTCAATCTATGTGAAAAAGGGGATTTGGTCTTCAGTTACTGAATAAGACAGTATTTGCCAGCATGCTTCTTGTAGCATCTTTAACCTACAAGTAGGGAACATTTACAGGATTTCTGATGTGTGTCTCTCATACGCAAACAGACACTAAAAATAGCACCTCCCGGATTTCAGAGCACCTGCATGCTTTAGCACTTGAGAGCTACCAGAACATCTAGAGCTGAAATGAGCTTCCTCAAGTTCCGAGAATTTTATTTCCCCTTTGTTCATGAATGCATACCTATGACACACCTGGCTGTTCACTGCCCTATGTCTTTCTACTATGTATGGGTACTTAAAACAGCCAGTGTAAAAAAACCCAAAAAAACAAAAAAAAAGACAAACACAAACCACACAAATGTTTTAAGTTTTGTTTAGTTTACTTTTGTTACCATTAGGAGAGAAGCTACTGAATTTTACCAACAGTCCAACAAGGATGAGACTACAGCTAATTGCTTATAGCTTGCTCAAGCTACAGAGAGTGTGAGCAAGCCAGGCAAGAGCCATTAACTTCCTACAAATTACTGCAACGCAACAGGGCTTTTGCCTTTAGCAAGCCATGTTTTAAAACAGAGTGAAGTTTTCCCATGCAGTCTCACAATTTACAAGCACAGCAGTATAAACACATCATCACTATCTCATTTTTTATTATATCAATATTCATTATTTTCACATTCATGTGTCCTTTAGATTCAGATATCCTGCTACAGGAAAGGAAGCTACACGATAAAGATGTTTCTTTTACCAGCTCAGCAATTCCAAGCATTTCCACAAAACTAAACAAGACACAAGCCAAGCAACAACACAAACTCCTCCTTCAGCCAGGTGCAATCACCTCTTCTGCTGCTCTTGATCTAAGTAAGTGAAGAAATCTCCACTTTAGGAAGCAACCCTAATACTACACTACAGAAATACTTTCAGGAGGCCGGGCAGCTGGCTGCTACCTAACAGGGTAAAAGCACAGAATCACAAAATGTTAGGGATTGGAAGGGATCTCAAAAGATCATCTAGTCCAAGCCCCCCACCGGAACAGGAACACCTGGATGAGGTTACACAGGGATGTGTCCAGGTGGGCTTTGAATGTCTCCAGAGTAGGAGACTCCACAAACCCCTGGGCAGCCTGCTCCGGTGTTCTGTCACCCTCACTGAGAAGTTTCTTCTCAAATTTAAGTGAAACCTCCTGTGTTCCAGTTTGTACCCATTACCCCTTGTCCTACCATTGGTGGTAACCAAGAAGAGCCTGGCTGCAGCCCTGTAACATTCACCCTTTATATTTTTATAAACATTAATAAGGTCACCACTCAGTCTCCTCCAAGATAAAGAGACCCAGCTCCCTCAGCCTTTCCTCATAAGGGAGATGCTCCACTCCCTTAATCATTTTGGTTGCCCTGTGCTGGACTCTCTCCAGCAGTTCCCTGTCCTTCTGGAATGGGGGGGCCCAGAACTGGACACAATATTCCAGATGTGGTCTCACCAGGGCAGAGTAGAACGGAAGGAGAACCTCTCTCGATCTACTAACCACCCCCCTTCTAATACACCCCAGGATGCCATTGGCCTTCCTGGCCACAAGGGCACAGTGCTGGCTCATGGTCATCATGCTGTCCACCAGGACCCCCAGGTCCCTTTCCCCTACGCTGCTCTCTGACAGGTGGTTCCCCAACTTATATTGGTGCCTGGGGTTGTTCCTGCCCAGATGCAAGACTCTACACTTTCCCTTGTTATATTTCATTACATTTTTCCCTGCCCAACTCTCCAGCCTGTCCAGGTCTCTCTGGATGGCAGCACAGCCTTCTGGCTTGTCAGCCACTCCTCCCAGCTTGGTGTCATCAGCAAACTTGCTGACAGTGCACTCTATTCCCTCATCCAAGTCCTTGATGAATAATATATTGAATAGTACTGGTCCCAGTACTGACCTGTGAGGGACTCCACTAGATACAGGCCTCCAACTGGACTCTGCCCCATTGACCACGACTCTCTGGCTTCTTTCCTTCAGCCAGTTCACAGTCCACCTCACTACTCGGTCATCCAAACCACACTTCCTCAGTTTAGCAGCAAGGATGCTGTGGGAGACTGTGTCAGATGCCTTACTGAAGTTAAGATAGACCACATCCACTGCTCTGCCATCATCTATCCACCTCATTATGTCTTCGTAAAAGGCTATGAGGCTGGTCAAGCAGGACTTCCCCTTGGTGAAGCCATGCTGACTGCCCCTAATGACCCTCTTATCCTTGATATGCCTTGAGATGGCACCAAGGATAAGTTGTTCCATCACTTTCCAGGGATGGAGGTGAGGCTGACCGGTCTTTAGTTACCCAGGTCCTCCTTTTCGCCCCTTTTTGAAGACTGGAGTGACATTTGCTTTCTTCCAGTCCTCAGGCACCTCTCCCATTTCCCAAGGCTTGGCAAAATTAAAAATGAAGTGCTACTGCAGCACATTGTCAATATTATAGCAGAAAACCGGAATATTCAGACATACTAAGGTCCTCAAAATTCTTAACCCCTTAAAAGAAAAATAAAGCCAAACAACTTCTACCACTAGTTTACCAGCATGACCAGACGAAGGGCAAGTATTTCTGGCTGCAGGGAACCTTTTTCCTACCATTGAAACCTTCTGAAAGCAGTTGCTCCAACTGGTACCACAAACGGCTCCAGCCCCAGGACCGATGTGCACGGCAGAGCTGTCACCAGGCTGCAAACCATCAGCCCAGTCGAAAACAGGGGCACACAGGCAGCTGGAACACAGCTTGGGATCTAACCACATGTGACGATTTTCAGGAAGCTCCACGACACTGATGTGCTGCAATTATTGACCTGTCACGGTCACCCCCATGGAGTATTTAAAATGTATTTATCCAGCAATATTTAAAATACATAAGCCAAGCATTGAATTGATCCTCTGGAGCAAGGGACATAAGCCCTTTTTTATACCTAGTGACATATAGGTGGACAGCGAAGACCCAGAAAACTGACATTTGACAGTTACTGACAAGAGCCAAAAGGAGAGCTTTAACAATGACATCATAAATAGAATGTGTCAGTCTTCAATGTAACCAGCTTTTCAGTCATAACCTGTGTGGTAAAAGGGTATTTCACTTGCCTCCACGCTGCTAACCTAGATCAGAATCAGGAAAGAGGAGAAAAAAAAAATCACTGTCACACAGAGCTTTTGGAACAGAAGTACACTGAAAAATCAGTCTCTGAAGTTTTATATTACCAAGTATTGACAGCTAAGTCAGGAGAAACGTAAAGGCAAAGAAGGGGAAAGGATTCATTTCCTGCAAGAACCTCATCACCACAGCCACTGACTGTAGGTGGCCTTCCTGGGAAATGCACCCACTGCCCTTGTTCCCTTTTGACGCTTGTCCGATGTGTTTGATGCATTTCAAAGTTATATGGAAAGCACTCAGAGTACAGGTATTAGAGGACTCAGCACAACCCAGCCCTCCGAGCGCAATAACTGCATCCTGAGTAACGCACGGCTCCTGCTCCCCGTGGTTCTCATCCAACAGGGCATTTTCCTTTGCTCTTACGCCCTTATTGCTGCAGCAAAATGACACAATCTAGAGGAAACTTCAAAGAGCACACCAAGGTTTGCACTGAAGTTAACCTGCACTGTTCTGAGAAAGATGCTATCTGACAACATGAATGGCAGCAGGTGCTGTACACTCTTTAATATTAATTTGCATTAGCAAATTATGCATACACTTTAGAAATGCAAATGTCAAAGAACACACAGTAACTTTTGCAGAAGGCATACTGTGTACTACAAGGTAAAACAGTTACATCTAAATGATATGTTTGAGGTACAAGAGGTATCTAGTGAAGGCTAAAGCTGCTGATAGAAATAATATAAATCACTGTACAGCAACCTCTTGTATCTGTTTGAATCAGTACAACTTCACGAGAGATTACATCTGAACACAGTAACTGCTTGCACATCACCTTATTACATTCAGGAATGGGGGAGGTGTAGAGAGAATATTCCTGCATTTGAAATCCTTAACTTTCAACTGGGTTTTTTTGTCTTTTACACTTACAGAAAATGCCAAAATCCTGCTATATTACATACAGAATATGCTTAACACTGTTTTTTTGTAAAACATAATGATACAAAGAAAAAAAAGCCACTCTTCCAAAAAATTTTTAAAACCTTTGAATTATTTACAATCACTAGTAGGCTAAAAAATTAAAAATAAATAGCATTATTACATCCACGGCAGCAGCACTCTTACCTATTTAAGAAACTTGGAAAAAACAAAGTAAACATATGAGCAGATTTTTTACTATGTAGTATTAAAGTGTCAGGCTGAAAAACATGAAGTACACTTCTGTTCAATAACGCTTCTGCACGATATTATTTATTTTCATAAAAGGAGAATCTTCATCCTACAACTCTCAGTCAAGTCACTCCTCATGCGAGCAGACTCATCCAACATTCTAACTGACAGATATATTTTCAGAAAATTACATCTGCAAGTATTAAAAACTTCAACTCTCGCTCACCTGCACACCCTGCTTTGACCCTAAGCTTTCACTTTTACACCTCCAGCCCTGTTTGGTGAAGACAAGTCACCAAAAACATTGCAAGTGTAACAGAACTGGTATTTGTACCCTGACTTTATTGGCTCTTGGCAAGGTGAGATGTTTAAACCTCCATCATACCACACCTCACCTGGAGCTGCAGTTCCACCTCTCTCTGGTGCTCTCAAACCTTCCCGCATTCACTACCCACAATGGTAAAAACCCAAAAGTCACAGTGCCATTTGAATATAATGACCATTTCACCAATGATCATTTTTGTAAACTGAAGGGCTTCATGATGTTACAGGTCGATGTTCTGTTAGTCCAGGGACACATGTAATACCAGAGTTAAGCCTCAGTACATAATTTAAGGGAAATAGAATGCAGCTCTTGCTAAACAACGATTTCATCACCGCATCTAATGAAAACTTGCTGCTAGGTGAAAAGACACTACTCTGCCGCTCTCTATAAGATATGAGAGGAAAGCAATCCAGCTTCTCCAGCTCAAAATTTCTACCCATCAGTTTTCATTTAACATTTAATGGACTTCCTCTCCAGGGGCTTCTGTGCAAAGCAACATTCACAGACACATCAAAAGGCACATGGCCCATTTGCATTCAGAAGGAAGAATTTGGGACTTACAACACTCCACTTTCACTGCTGTCTTGCACATAAGCAGCGCAACACCTGGGAAAATGTTATTTAACAAACTCGGCTGATATAGGTGACATTTACCTATAGAGAGATTCTTATTTGCCACTTGATTAGCCAAAAATATTGAGATTATATAGTTTAACAGCAAAAACATTGCCTTCTAGGGTAAAAAAATTCCTTTCTGCATGTTGATGAGTGCATACAAAGCAAATAAGCTGTAGGATCTCAGCACTGGTTGCATTGCTGTCTTTAAACATTTCCCTTCTTTCAGAGAGCCATCCTTAAAATAATTCAAGTCTTAGAAGCTGAGAGCTGAATATTTAAGTTCTCTTTATTTTGGGAAAGGAAGAGGAATTAGCAATGTCAGTTCTAGAACTGATTCCAATGTTGCGGGTTTGATTTTAGACTTGCTTTGCCTACTGTATTAACCTCATCTGAACTGAAACTGTCAGGCACATCACAGCCTCAGATGTGGTGTGTGTCAAATAAGCATCAGTCCCTACAGTAAGTACTCAGCACACTGGACAGCCTGAGTTAGGGCTCAACGATACTTCTGGAACCACTCACCAATTCAACCAAAAGAAGGCAGAGGAGTCCTCGATCTCTGGTTAAAGATATAACCGTTTGCTTTGGTTATCAAAAACGTGCACCGACGCTTCATGCCAGAACTTGAGCTACAACCTCTTCTCTTAGCGGGGACAAAGTCGATGCCAAGATGTGCTGCTCAGCAGACTCACTCATCGCTTTCTTGCTGTGATGAGCGGTTTTGCATTTATAAATATCGGCGTCTATGCACACAGGATTTCAAATGAGACGAGAGGAAAAACACATGGCTGTCTTTTCCCAAACCGCTTTCAGACACCACCTTATGTGCTACATGTATCTTCAGCAGACCAGTCTCATTCCTCTCCAAAACATGCGAGTTTCACACAACACCAGCAGTAGCTCAGGCTCGCAGCCGCACCACTCGCGGTTCCGCGGCTTTGTTTACCCACGGCATGCAGACTTTCCCGGCGACTCTCTCCAAGAACGAGGAGCAGCTTCCCCCGCCGCTCCCGTCCCGTCCCGTCCCGTCCCGCCCGGGCCCCGGCGCGGTCACGAGTTGGGGAGTTTCGGGCACTTACGTAAGGCGCAGGACTGGGGCCGCTGCTGTATCCCCCGCTCCCGGAGGCGAGCCCGCTGCCGAGGCTCCGCAACGCCCTCAGCGCCCCGGGACCCGCCGCCGCCCCGCTCCTCCCTGCCCAGCTCCCTCCCGCCGCGGCGGGACGCGGAGCTGCGCCCACCGATGGCCGGGAGCGCCCCGGCCCCGCGGCGGGACAGCCCCGCACGGCGGCCGCCAGCGAAGCCCGGCGCCGTCTCCCGCTGGGGGAAGCTCCTTCCCTGCCAGGCAGTCCCCGGCTCCCAACATGGCCGCGGAAAAGCGGCCGGAGCCCCGGCGGGGAAAGGCTCCGCGAGGAAAGTTTCTTTTTCCCTCTCTCTCTCTCTCTCTCTCCCTCCCCGTCCGGCCCCGGCGGCCGAACCCCCTCACCCAGGAGGCGGCCGGACCCACGCTACTCACCTAGCCCGCTCCGCTCCGGCTGCCGCCCCAGCGCCCGGCCGCCGCCAGCCCCGCACCGCCGCGGTCATACACCCCGCCGCCGGGGACGGGCTCCGGGACACCGCCCGCGGGGCGGGGCCGCCGCCATCTTGGGCGGAGCCAGGCGGCGGGAAGCGCTGAGGCGGTGCCGGCCCCTCCGCGGCGGGCGGGCCGGTCGCGGGTCTGGCCCCGCGGAGCCGCCCTGCGTGGGGAGAGCGCGGGAGGGCCCGTCGCTTCTCAACCCACGGGTGGCACCTCGTGGAGAAAGGGTTCTCGGGACAGGAAACTACTGGGGAGAGTCCAGCGCACAGCCACGAAGATGATTAAGACAGCGAAGCATCTCCCTGATGAGGAAAGGCTGAGGGAGCTGGGTCTCTTTAGCTTGGAGGAGACTGAGGGGTGACCTTAATAATGCTTACAAATATAAAGGGTGCGTGTTACAAGGATGCAGCCAGGCTCTTCTTGGTTACAACCAATGGTAGGACAAGGGGTGATGGGTTCAAAGTGGAACACAAGAGGTTCCACTTAAATATGAGAAGAAACTTCTTCTCAGTAAGGGTGACAGACACTGGAACAGGCTGCCCAGGGGGGTTGTGGAGTCTCCTACTCTGGAGACATTCCTGTGTAACCTCATCCAGGTGTTCCTGCTCCGGCAGGGGGACTGGACTGGATGATCTTTTGAGGTCCCTTCCAATCCCTGACATTCTGTGATTCTGTGACACGGGAGCACTACTTCAGTTCGTTTTTTTTAAAAAAACACATTTCCATTCTTTGTGCACCATCCCAGGGCCGTGTGTTATGTCTGTGGCCCCAAGCACACTTTCCCAGAAGCAGATGAGGATGGTCAGGTTTTTCATTACTTGTCTACATTATCACTTTTAGCATCTACACATCAAGACATCCAGAGCAGTATTTTCCAAATGTGTAGATGTTCAGCAGCTAACCCAGTCCACCCAAGACCTCCAGCCGCTGATGGGTGCTGCCAGCATGGGAGGGTGACTGGCTGTTTTGGGGAGCTGTGGGGTGGGAGGGAAGGGGGCACAGCTCCCCCATTTCGGCAGTGGCATCGTGCACTGCCATGGTGCCGCTCCAGTGCCCAAGTCTGTGCCCTGGAAAATGGCCCGAGGGGATGTTTTTTTTAAGAAAGTTTCACTTACATGCAATACAGCAGGGTTTCATTTTCCAAATTTCACGTTATTGGGCAATAACGCGGTTGGTTTTTCTGGGGAAATAAATAGACTAGTTAGGTGGTGGGGCTTTCCAGCGGTAATAATGAACCCACTGGTGGTAATAATGAACCCACCACTCCTGGCATAGGAGGTTCCACCTGAATATGAGGAGAAACTTCTTTACTTTGAGGGTGCCAGAGCACTGGAACAGGCTGCCCAGAGAGGTTGTGGAGTCTCCTTCTCTGGAGACATTCAAACCCGCCTGGACACATTCCTGTACGATCTGCTCTGGCTGACCCTGCTCTAGCAGGTGGGTTGGACTAGATGACCTCCAGAGGTCCCTTTCAACCCCAACCATTCTGTGATTCTGTGAAGGTTCTGGATTTCACCTGCATTTTTTATCCCAGCTCAGATAGGGGCATGGAGAGGTAAGAGCTGCATCACCGAGCTGGGGCCCTCCTGCTGTGGAAGAGGGACATGGGGAAAGGGAGCAGAACATGGAGGGCTGAGCACACGTGTCCTCCCAACCTACAGCATGGCAGCCTGTCTGTCTGCTGCTCCCCTCAAATCCAGCAAATGCTGCCTTAAGTGTTTGCTAGAAGACAGAGATGAAGGAATGGTGTTCTTTTGTTGTTGCAATAGACATAGCTTCTGCATGTGGGGCACATTCAAGAGCTTCTGTGTGGGGATGTGACAAGCAACATGGACATAAGTTCAGATATGCTTCCAACTCTGGGAGTGAATTTCCTATATAACCAGAGCAAGCAGGGCTGCTGAACCCACATCCCTTCTGCAAGTAACAGATCTGAGCCCTCCCAATGGACCCTGATAAAGAGCCCACGAGGTGTGCTAAAGAGAAAGCACCTGGTGAAGGAGAGCAAATCTCCCGCCGAAACAAGAAACCCATGGCAAGCCATTTCATTCCATGCAGAAAGCAAGCAACAGCTAGAAAACTGAGTGTGCATGAAAAACACCATTTTATTAATGCCTTTTCTTTCTCTAAACAATGTTGCAGTAGCTTTTTAAACCCTGATGTAGACCCATATAAGTTGCCTGTCAAAAAATTTAGTGGTTTGAATCGTTTCTGCAAAATATGTGAGTTTTCTTTATCACTCTTATCACTTCCTCACTTCTTTTGGGGATCTGGTCATTTTGTTCTAGACAAAAATAGAAGAAAAAGTTCTGTAATGTTCAAAAGACACCACCCTGTTCTTGAAACCCAAAAGCAGCCGTAAGAAGTGGTGTTTGATGGCCATTTGACTTTGTGCCCTGTCCCTAACAGTGACCACTAGTGGAGGCTTAAGAGCAATTATATACTTACCTCATTAACTTAGCATCTAGTAAGTGTTCTTTTGGGTAGGGGGGAGGAAGGAATGTGGGCTTCATATGACAGAGGATGCAATTAATAAGTTCCTTAGTAGACGCCAGCTGATAAGGAATGCCTAAATTTACCTATTTCCTTTTTTCACCTTCATAACGTGTCAACTTATTAATTCTTTTAAAATTCATAATTCAATGATTGAATTATTCAATTTTTTTAATAATATATATAATCTATAAATACACATTACTAAATTTGTACTGCCACCTATTTCTATTCATTCTATAGGATCCATCACACCTAAAAGTATAGTTTGTATTCAGAAAATTATGGCACTTGCTTGCTAACCTTTGAGCAGTTAGTTCTTGGCAAACCCACCACAGCCAACTAAGCAGCCAACTAGAGCCAAAGATGACCCACGGAAACTTGCTGTTAATCATTTCTGAACATCTCGGTTCTCTAAACAGAACTCAAGTGTTTTACCTTCAGTTGGGTCAACGTGCATTAGAATTTTACTCTCAGCATAGGGAAAAAAACCCCATTGTTAGTAGCCAACAGACCACAGTTGCAATGGAAATAGCCAAGTGGGAAATATTCTCACACTATTTTTATCAAATTGCATTTAATGCTCGTGAAATTGTTGTATTGTGGTTCTTATTTTCCATATAACATTAATGAGAAGAGGCAGTCAAAAGAACATAATTTGGTACTTGGCTTTAAGCATTTCCCTTTTAAAATAAAAACATGTAAATGCATGGGCATATTTCTTTTCCTGTAAAAAAAGCACATTTGTCTGTCTCATGTATTACAAACAACATGTCCCATAAAACAGGGCCATCTGTAATTTTATATCATTTTAAAATATTTTGTCAAGCTTATGTTAGTAACATGAAATTTTGGCTGTTAGTATCTTCTACAAAATTTGTTGAAGGTTTTGAGAGTTGCATTAAAATGAAGAGCTTGCACAGATATATTATTGTGAGAGCCAGTATCTGTACATGTACAATAGAAACTAAGCCTAGGGACTTAAATTCAAGACCACAGGCTGATTCCAAACTTCTCTGGGTTAAAGTTGCCTAAACTTGTTCTGTAAATTTAGCCCCAAGCCGTGAACTTTAATTCAGATGGATATCTGTACTTTTTCCCTCTGTTTTTGGCTGAACCCAGTCCACGTACAACTGTTACCAGAGCTTAACATTTTAACCTGCCTTAAACACTAAACTGCAAATGGATATAGCTCATTTCCTGATGGATTGCTTCTCTCACACTGACAGAAATGGATCGCTGGTTTTGACACAGTAAGGATTTCTGCTCACTATCTGTATACTCAAAATCTCTTTGGAACTTGAGAGCAATTTCTGGTTGGATGAGGGAAAACTAACAAAATCCATCATTTGTGATCTGAGTTTTCATATGACAAGAACTGATCATAACCAAGAGGCTGCACTCATTGTACACCTAAAGTATGAAGGAATTTGGCAAAGAAGCAACCACAACAAGCAAGGCCTGTCCCTAAAAATGTTTATAGCAGAAATTCATATAAACATAGAATAACCTTTCATTCATTTGGTGTTCATCCCATTTTCATTGTAGAAACTTAGTTCTCTTCCAAATAGCATCCTTCTTCCTCAGTTTCCACAGCCAAGCTGCAAGCCAACAGCCTGACATGAAAGGGCTCACAAGTTCAACCAGAAATCCCTCTTTGTTCCTGAGGGATCTGCGTCTCGTTCTGTCCTTGCAAATATTCATGTCATTTTTAACTTTAGCCTTGAATAAATAATCTGTAATGCTGAATTTAAACTTGCACTGTTGAAAGCAAAATATTATTTTCTACCCCTTATTAGAAATTAATCAGATAAAATAGATTTTTTTAAGGCAAAAACTTAAATAGGTGCTAAGCTTTGTACTTTTTGGCTTTCCAAGGGCCATAAAGGCATAGCATTTTTGCAGTTGAAAGCTTATTATCTTTCTAAAAGTTTAGACTACAGGATTTGTTAAATATGCAAATCACATTAATCTGGATTTGTGGAGGGTTCTACAAAATACTAAGGTAGTTCAGTCCCATGTGTTCATTTCTGAATAAACCATTCGCTGAAATTTGGAATTCCATCCTTGAACTGTCCTGGTCAGAGTAATGGTTTAAAGGGGGTGAACTGTGTTCAGCTGGGGCAGTAACGAGCAATAGCTCAATTAAGAAAGCATGGATGGGCAAATCTTCAGGGTGCTTTTACACCTCCTGACGTTAGAAGACGACAAACAGATGTTACATTGTATTTGGATCTCTAGGGGTTTCTGGGCAATTACAACGTCTGACCGTGGGCTGGCAGGGAAGGACTCTCAGACCTCCATCCCTCCAGGAAGTGTTTGCAATGAAGCTCCCAGCGGGCTGAGGCCCAAATCCAGATCTCAAAGCACATAAACACCTAGTTCTTGGTCTCAGGAGTGGACACCAGAGCTCGTTGCTCTCCTCTCAGAGGTGACAAATACAACCACTGTGCCCATACAGTCACGGCCCCTCTCACCTCTTTCCAAATGCATCTTGAATCCTGTGCTGCATCATGGAATAACCCCTATGGGAAAAGCCAAGTCCCACAGAGCAACCTGTTTATACCTCTGATAGCTTCAGGTTAGCTATGTCCTGGTGGACAAGGCATCTTCTGCATGGTGAAGCCTTGAAAGTGCTACAGGCTAGAGGGAAGCTGGGTTGGGGTCTCTGTTCCTGCGGCACCCATGAAGACCTTCAGCCACATTTGTGTTCTGGGAAAGCCCAGCCATGACGTTATGCCCATGGTTTGCTGAGGGGCTCAGGAGGCCTCGGGAGAAGGACACCATATATCCACAGCCACGTGGTCATGAGAGAAACATCAAACTCCCCATACTTGGCCAGCTTGGAGCCTGCCAGAACGGCTGCAGGTACCTCCAGGACTTAGAAGACAGGGCTCTGTAAAGATCAGTGGCAGCTGTTGGGGAGTAGTCACTTGCACTGTGATTTGAGATTTATGGGGTAAATTTCTCTTCTGCCTCACATTAGTCACTTATGTCCTTCACTTACACCACACAAAAAGCAGTATTTGCAGGCAGCCAGATTTCATGTGACTTCTGCAGCTACAGCTCAGACCTCTCATTCCCCAAAATGGCATCCATTATGGAGCCCCCTACATGTGTCCACCACTGGCCCAGCCCTCCCATGGAGTTTGGGTTGGGAGTGGTGAGCAGGTCTTGGGTTGTTTTTTATGGTTTGGTTTGTTTGTTTGGAGGTTTTGTTTGGCTGGTTTGGGTTTGTTTTTGCTTGTTTGTTTTACTTAGAATGAAAATATCTAGGGGAGTCTGACTGAATCTGGGAATTTCTAGATTTGTACCAACTGAAAACAGCAGCCATACTTCGCTTGGGCATTTTGGTTGGAACAGAGACAAGCCTTCTACACCAGAATGCCATATAAAATACTTTGTTGAAGGAACCATGGTTTTTCTGACAATGAAGAAGCCCAAGAGTTATATCTTAACTATTTTTCTTTCCTCTTCATTTAATTTCATGCTTATTTAAGCATGGCAATCTAAATAGGCATGAATGTCCTAGACCACAATGTTTTGCTCTGCCTGGGGTAACTAAAGAAGGTGTGAAATTACAAAATCTAAGCTTTCACGCTTCAGCCTTAACTGATTATATGCAGTAATACGTCAAGGACTAGCATTTAGATACAGTCTGGCAAAACTAGACACACGCTCTGAATTTTTAAGCATTTGAGGTTTGGGGTTTGATTTTTTTTTTTAAACTATAGGCTGAGAGAAGTCTAAAAAATCTCCCCACCCACCCTAGCCTCAGCATTTTGGCTTTGATTCTCCAGAGCACTGTGGTTCTGATGTAGAAAACCATACAATCAGCATACAAAATTTCTCCTCCCTGTTACAGCTCCTCTCTCATAGGCACAGATTAAAGACCAAGTAGGAGTAGGCAGCAAACATGAGGACAGTCACTATGTGACCAAGAGTCACCTGTGAATGTATTTCCCTCCTTGCTCCACTGGAAACCAAATGAGTTAAAACATCGTTTATGTTGCTTTAAAATAATCCTGAAGAATAGCTGCAAATCCTTAAATAACAAAGCAAAAATTGTTTTTAGTCGTTTCTGTCATCTTCCTAAACTAGAATAAATTATAAATTCAAAATCTCTGACAATAAAAAAAATCCTGTTATTTAATGCATAATATAATCCATTTATGCATAACATTTTGTCCATAAAATGGGTAACTGGATGCTATGGCTATAGCTGATTCTGCTCATAGATGCACTGATACTTTAATTACTTCCCAGGGTCCCTTTTGGCCCTCTATTTATGATGCTGTATTGAATATCTGAGTGAAATCATCATGATGTTTGCATAAGAGATCTGTATGCCAAATTGACCCTATTTGTTCCTGCTAAGATATTGCCCATAGGGAAAAGCAAACAGACAGCATGCATTTGTGGCTATTTGGGAAAAGCAGATCTTTCAACCTACTAGAGCAAGCTGTCAGAGAATATGAAGGTTAAGTGGGCATGACGATTCATTAGGTGCTTAAAGAAAAAAATATGTTTAGGCTGATGAACTACAACTGAGCTAATGCAATAAAAGGACAAATCAATTAGAGCTGAACTAACACAAATATCCTGTCTTGTCACACGCTGCCTACCTGCACCTTGAAATATGCTGCAGATTCTGTGCATTATATACAACCACAACAAAAAAAAGAAAGGATTTCTGTTTTTAGGCAAGTTCCAGCCTTCTGGATAGCGACTTACAGTTAGAGCTTTGCAGATTATTTTTTTTTAATTCCTTTGGAGTCTTCAGATTAATACAATAGAAAGTTTGAATGGCCTGAGTAAGAAGGCAGTATGCTCAGCCCAAGATGCACAGAGCAAAATAATCCTCAGCTCCAGACAGCAGCGCTTGGGCAGCTGCTCCTAAACCTTCCAGCAGGTTGTACAGGAGTAGCCACCACATACAAGTTGTCTTCTATGGCTGCCTTGACAAAAACCCCTCAACTACTTACTACTGCACAATTAAAGGTTTCCAAAGTCCCTTCTCTAGTATGAAGAAAGAAAAGCAGTATCTTCCTTTAAGGACTCCCAGCTTTTTTATCCACAAAGCAGAAATGCACATCTATTCCACCCTTCTGACAGATACAGAGAGGCCTGTCCTGGAACAGAGAATCTAAACCAGCCATAAGTTAACCCACTGAATATATAACTTGCCCCTTTTGGAGAAGAACACTAAACACCATTTGCTTTAGCTGAGAAGATAAATCAGTGAATGATTATCTGTGAATTGCTGTCTGTCTGTAAAGACAAATAACAAACAAAGTATTGCCTGAAGCATACAGAATTCTTGTATATTTTGTCCTGATTTATGTATCTATGGATGTTACTTATCACAATTTTTTACTGGATCAACTTCAATGGATTCAAAGTGGTTGAGGGTCAGTCACATTTAAATGTGTAGACTTAGAGTAGGATTCATGAAAGCTGAAAAACAGATGGAGGTGTTTTGAGATAGAAAGACAAATGTAGTTTTGAGAATGCACAACTGCCATGAGCAAATGCAATGGCCAACAGGTTCTGAGAACATTCAGCATAACACTCTGTCCCCTTCTACATATTTTTTATAACTAAACATCTATAGTTCTTAACCTGGCATCAGAGCAGTAAGAAAAATAAATCCTCACTACTTTGGCAATCTGTTCATAATCATCTTAATGGTTCCTCTTGTATCTTCCTTTGAAAGACATAAAGACAAATGTGGGTTTGAAAAACACAAAGGCAAAACGTGCACGGCCCTCAACTTCTGCAGTAGAGCAGTTCCTATGTTTATGGCTGGGAAGCATTTTCTGGTACTGTTGATCATTTTGACAACAGAGAGGACCAAAGTAAAATGCAGATATTCAGAGGTTTAGCTATGAGGAAAATAGGGACAATCTGCCAGATGCACTTCTCAAAAGCGATAACTAAGATTTTTCCTTGCAAATAAATACCATCTTTGGTTCGCTTTTACTATTACATGGCTAAGTGGGAAACAAGTAACCAGCAAGATCACTGGGTAAGTGATGTCTGATGTGTTCCAATTCATTCAGGACTTTTGATCCCGTAGCTGCTACCTACCATGGACAAAATGCCATCTGTTACAGGACTAATATAATTCTTATGCTTTGCTAGCTTCAACCTGCAAGTCTAAGTGGAATGAGACTTGGGAATAGACTCCAGTGAACTGTTCTGAAGAGAAAGATGAAGATATAATTCTGTGCTTTACCAAAAGCAAGACCATAAGGATAAAAGACATATAAAAATGTAAGGTCACTGAGGGGGACACCCACTAGAATGCTGCTTTACATGGACCAGGCTAACTAGACATGGAAATTATTTTCAAACACGTAATTAGCAGCTAGCAATAGATTTGCTAGTTGCTTTTCTGATATGAATAACCAGTAGGTTGGGACCAATAAGAAAATACTTTGCCAGATTAAAAAACAAAAAAAAAGGAGAAACAAGACAAATTTTTGTCAGATGTAGAATTATAAATTATCAGAACTGATGAACAGAATTTCTTATATGTCACCCACTGCTATTGAGAAATAAAAGGAGATAATACTAGTGAAAGCAGACAAATTAAGACTACCTTGTTTGGCAGGTATTTAATGCCTCCATTCGCAACATTGCCCCTAAGGGCAGAATCAGGCATAACCATCCAAGAGAGCCAGCTGTTCCCTGAAGGCTACAAAGGAGACATAGATTGCTCATTCCATCAGCCTCCTGGCATTTGCAATTCAAAGTGCTGTTTTACTTTCTCAAAACTCCATAGCGACAATTTATTTATTCCAGATCCCTTTTACTAATTCACTTATAAGTCCCCTCTCACCATGCCAACCATTCACTGCATCACATGGCTACAAATCAGGCCTTGCACTGATGCATTGTAAGCACGTTGTCAAGATTTGTTCCACTTCAACACTGAAGCAAAGCACTGGCCTTGTGGCCTGGAAGCAAAAGATCACTGTAGCCACTCAATGTCCTGGTGATCCCGCATGGTGCCGGCGCAGGAAGGAAATAACACTTCACCAAACCTCTCTGCCGCATTCAGCACCAAAATGGTAAGATACAGCAACTGACTTGAGAACTAGACAGAACCTGTTAAGATTTAATTTTTACAAGATAGCAAATATACTCCCAATCCAGCATACATGGATTTTTCTAGGTTTTCTCAGTCTTGATTATGACACCTCTAGTAATACAGAAACCAAGATCCTGAGCTGAACACATTCAAAGAGAAATGTCTTACTCAGGATTAGGACACTGCAGAATTAACCAAGATCTGTATCGCAAACTGACTCCAAACATGTAAAATAAAATCACCAAATGAAGGATTTAATGTTGAGTTCTTAAAATTTCTACCATGCTGACAGTTTCTGTGATTAAAAAGGCCATGAGCCTTGTTCTCAGAAGTTCATTATATAGCATTGTCCACTAAAATACAGGATGCTGTTACACAATCAAGCATCTGGGGAGATTAACCGTGATTAAAACAAATCTCTGGGAAAAGCAGCTATTTAACAGAACAAGGATGACAGGAGAATAAACTACCAGATTTGTGCAACCGAATCAAGTTGGATGTTAAGAAGTATTATTTTACCAAACAACAAATAAACCAGAAATATTTACCTTGATCCTAAGAGATGCTGAGTACAAATCTCTCAGTAACCTCCCACCAAAAAAACACAGCAGTCTATTTACAGAGAGGGAGGACTAAAATGACCTGGATCATTGAGGAATGTGTTTCTTCACAGGGCCGAAGAATAGGAACTGAAGAAAGCCAGGCAGGAGGGTGTCCTGAGAGACGTGGTGAATATGAACGAAGGGGCAGCCGAAGCCAGGTTGCAATCACAGCTGTGGGCACAGGCAGAGAGACGAGGGGTCGGCAGGACACACAGCCAGGCTACGAGCGGAGCGAAAACTCCTCTGGCTGAGCTGAAGGTCAGGACTGTGTGAGGGTTCTGTCCTCACCTGACCTACAGACACTTCAATGCTCCATCTCAACGCACAGTTCAATAATTTCTGTACTACAGCTCTGTTTCACCATTCTGAAATTCTACATAAACGCGACGTAATTAAAACAGCTTTTCCTGACAGTTTCTTGCATTCAAATATATGTGCTCATTCTTCCAACTACGAAGCATCACTAGTACTTACAAGAAGTCTGCTCCTTGCACTAAACAGAATTGCTTGGCTGATTTGTAAGGCATCTACTGTAACTGCTTTTGGGCAGAAAGCTGTCTTTTTTTTTTTTCCCAGTAACATGTCAACTGTCAGAAGTATCCATTAGCACAGAATTTGTCCAAAAAGAATTCTATCATATGGCTGTTATTACAGGAAAGACAAGAAAAGTAATCTCAGAACAGCATAGCTGACTTGGCAGGCATGTGAAGCACAGAAATCAGCATAATATTCCAAGAACAAACTTAAGTACTGCCAGCAAGCCGACAGCTACAGTTCATGCGCATCTGCTGTTTCCCATGAACTGCACTTCGCAGAAGTGTGAAGTTAGACATTTAACAGTTATATCAAGTTAAGACATTAAAGAAAATCTCAGCACTCTAAGTCCATATTAAAAAAAAATTTAATATGTTTTTTTCCAAGATCTAATATATAAACGCAATGGTAATAATGTACTCTTCTTTTGTAAGTTTGGATGAAATATGTTGAAGTCCACTTTTCGCATATTACATAAATAATCATCTAAAGCAACCTAGAAAAGAAGAAAAAAAAGTATATTTCATATGGTGCACACAAATAACTGGGCATTAAGTTTAAAAAGCAATACATGAAACTGAATGGGGAACTGCAAAAAAGGCTTGACAGTTTGCCTTTTTTATTTACTAAAGAAGAAGCATTTATTAAAGAGAAGCATTTTTTACTAGACCAACCAGCATACAAGAAAATTAGACAGGAGTTTGGGCTCTTGCATCACAATGATGGTTTACGAGTATCTTGGATGAAATTACGTATTTAAAGAAGGATTAGAAGTGTTGATCAAAATTATAAGGTTCCACAGTCAGACACACATTATGATATTCAGAAGTTTTAGGTATAACACCCTCCCAAAAGAGACACATGAAGTATTAGTTAATCATGCTTAATTTGGTAATCTACTCTTCACAAACATATTAGCACAGAAATGAATCCATCACTTAACGAGTGCATGATATCACACCTACCGTACAGAAAAAAGCAGGATATGCCTTCACAGGAACTTTCTTACTGAAAGATCTAGCCTGAAAATAAACAGGGTAAGGTGGGAGAAAACAACAACAACAAACAAAACATACTTATTAAGAGAACATAACATTTGAGATTAAACATCAATTACTATATATAATGGTTAGAGCTAACAGACTGTATTACAACCTTCATCCCTTTTTATTTTGACATCCTGAAACTATAATTTTACATTATGTACAAGCCAGCACCACCCCTCACTGTACGCAACAGTAATTACACAGAAAGTATATAATACTGGAAGGGACCTGCTAAAATTCTTGTATGTTTTGACAGCCTTACAGTTTACATGTAATAATAAACCAATGTAAATTAGCATCCATTGTTCTGACAAAATTCCAAGTTGCACCTGATTTAGTAAATACAGTTCAACACTTTTTCCCCCACCAAATACCACTCCGCGTCCCAAGCGACAGAAATGATGGAAGACCAGAAATGCATTTGTCTGAGTGCGTCTTTTTAGTCCAGTGTTGTTATCAGTCCCAGAAGTCCAGTTATGCTCCATTTACATTTATGGGACTCTGAAAGGATCTTAACGCCTCAGGTCCACAGTATCTAAGTATAAACAGAGTCTAAACCATGGCTGAATCAAATCTATAATTTAAACCCACGTACAACTCAGGCACATCTAACAGCGCTGAAGCAAATCTTCCTGTAAAGCTTGTTTATAAATACAAAATCCCCTATTTTGCCTTTTTTTTACAGGTTAAAAACCAAACCGACCAACCAACCCCTTATGAATACTGAGGAGCATGCATGAGTTTCTATTAGTTTTCCATGATCTTTCCAGACAACTGAGAAAATCAGGCTGAAACTTCAGTAGGGAAAAATACTGAATCTTTTCATAGGGCAAATGATTTTAGAACTTTGAGATGTAATAACATGTGTGTGTGTATTTATATATATACACAAAGGAAAATGTTCCTCCTTGATCTAATGCTCTGCCTTACTGTTATTAATTGCAAGATGAAAAAAGAAAGTAACCTTGCTTGACCTTCTTAACCCAGAATGCATTTTATGTCATTCAGAAAGCATTTTATCTTCCTTGGTATTTTGAGTCCCTGATGATCTAGCATAATTGAGATAAATGCAAAAAGCCTAAAGGAGATCTTCTTTATAAAGAGGAACAGGAGAGGGAATGCTTAAGAGAGGGAACATGTAAATGTATTCACAGGCTTTCAAAAGGATCACTGTGGGACTGACAGAGCACTTTTATTATATCCTTTTATTCTAATACAACACCCAATTCCTAAAGAAAACTCCAATCTTCATTACCTTATTTTGCCCTCTGCTGGTCATCAGTCGAAGTGTCAGGAAGAGCTGACCACACTTCAAAAACTTTTATCCCAAGATTAAGTGCCCCATTACTGCAGTACAGTCCATATAAAATCACTGTGAATTTAGCATTTGAGGATTATGTTTCTTCTGACTGTGAAATGGGGCTGGTAACTGTTACCCTCATCCTCCAAAATATGTGGTTTGTGGAACAAATGCTGAGATTGTTGAAACCTCTCTGCAGGGTTTAAACTTTACCCTACCCTGTAATTCCAACTAAGACAGAGGGCAAGTGGCTGTAAAGACCCTCAGGCAAAACAAGATTGTGATTTTATTCAAGAGAACAGATGCATTTAAAGGCACCAGCCCATTACATACACCTGAAGTCTTGAAATACCCAGCAAATGTTGCCAGCAAAAGCCCATTTCATCCATTAGGGGAGAAAGTATCTTTATCCTTGCATTAGCAAAGACCATCTGATTATCAAGGAGGCTAATACCCTGTTATTACTGCCAGTTATTGACAGTTCAAATGATTTGAACACTCGAGAGATCCTGCACTGTCTTCTTCGCTGATTATGATGGAGGCTGGAAGCAAGTATCCAGACAGTTGGGTTTTTTTTAATTAAGATAATATAACCCATGCATTTAAAAAAAAAAGGGGGAGGGAAAGGAAGGATGCCAAGATCAACATTCAATTTAATAAAATGCTAATACTGCCCTAATCTGGTTTCCTTGTGTTTATACTTTTCTGTATAGTCTCCAATTACATGATCACGTTGCATATTTTCCACAGGACCCTCCCAGTGCATAACAAAGGCAGGGCTCTAGGAATGGAGTGGGAAGGAAGGGAGCATAACGTTCTGCCCTCTTCAGAAGCTGGTTGGCACACTGGGAGCCAGGGGTCCAAAACACTAAGATTTATCAAGTTATCTGAAAGGCTCTGAAGAACTCTAATCTCTCCCTGCTTCTGTCCCAAAGTTTCCATGCAACACCAGCAACCAAATTTTAAGCAGCTGGACAATAAATATACATCATTCATTTTCCATGCCTCCCATCCCTGATATGAGGCATTTCAGGCCAGGAACTTGGCATTATTTTAAGCCACAAGTGCAACTAACACGAACGCGTTGTATACACTGTGCATTATGGGCTGAAGGGTGGGGAATAGAAAAAAAAGAAAAATTAAGTTATTTCAGCTTGAGCAAAGACAGTGGACAGTTTTGACCTTGGATTTTGTCTCTGTTCCCTGCTTCTAAATGGAATAAACCATCTCCCTGGGCATGTGACAACAAAAACTGAGACATCAGGTGAAACGACATGAACAGGAATGCATTAAGTGCAAATTACAGTCTGTATTAAAAATAAAGCCCAAGGCTAAAAATTATTAACAAAAAATATAAACATTAATCAACTAACTAAGCGCTGACTGAACAAACCAGAGCTGCCTCATTTTACCTTCAGAAATAAAACATAGCATAAAACAGTGTGATCACAAGTCAATGCTGCAATGGAGGATTATATTAATGGCGTAAATACCAATATAAATCTGGCATTTCTTTCCTTTGAAGCGGTATCTTTTCAGACCATCTTGACTGGAAGTACTGGATGCAATACTCAAAGTATATGCATACACAACTTGTAGACATAAGAAATTCTTTACAGCGCTTCTTGCAAGTTTTGTCTTCCAAAGGCAGACACAACATCACTGATGAAAAATCCTTTTGCTTTTGTGTTATGTACCAACAAGCAACTCAGAGTGTAGCTAAAAAAAGAGTATTAAAGAAAAATAGAGTAGGACTCTGCAGTTCTTCAGGATTCATTATCCACTGGTCCAATCAAATAAAGTCTTTCTTAATTCACTTGGCTGTGAGCCAAGAAAGAAATAAACAGAAAGCACCTTTTCCAACATAGCTTTGAGCATGGCTGGTCACATCAAGGAACAAATCCCCCCTCCCACACACAAAGCAGCAACTAAAGGCAGCACGCTCTGCTTGCCTGGCAGCTCTTCCACCATCCTGTGAACTACCATATGCACAAGTGCTTCCTATGGTGTTGATCCTACACTGGCGTATAGTTGCATTTATAAAAGTCTGCTTGAAGTCTCTCTTCCAGTAATCAGGCTTTTAGCCAGTATTTACATATATTCAATTGGACCTGGCTGTGAGTAAACTGCCTCCTGTACATACAGATAAATATAATATTAATACAGAAGTAGCTGTAATATTTAAAGGTTTTGTGTGCTCGTGTTTATTTTGGTTTGTGTTTGTTTGTTTTTAATATAAAACCTCAAAGTAATTAAAGGCAAAACATTTGAAATTAAGTATGCAGCTGTAAGTCTTCCTACAACACATGCACAATGCTTTGTGAAGATTAGCATCAGTTATGTTTATTTAAATATACAAAAAGGAAGGAATCTCACATGTTCTAGATGAATGTGGGCCTGGCTGGCAATGTCGTATATTACATCTCTCACATTTTTCTCTTGCTTGCCTCTTATGAAATCCTCTTGTGAAACTCCATGCTAGACATAGGAAGGAAAATCAAAAAGAGAAAAAAAACCTCAATAAATATCAAGTTTCCATTCTAGGTTCTCAAAAATCTGTCCCAGCAACCAAACTAGTGACACAAGACTGAATCAGCCTCAATGTTTTAGCATTGCTCCCTCCTTTTTTATTCTCCACCCCTTTTTTTTGTCAGTGACTTGGAAAAAAATTCAAGAGAACAAAGAGAACAGTCAGTACATACTCTGTCTACATGAATTTGATCCCCAAAGACTTTGTGGTCAGTCAGATAACCAAGTCAGATTTTAAAGTTTTGGGAATTTAGATCAGTTTAGATGCCCAATTTCTAAAACCATAATCCAAGAATTGATATTAAGCAGAAGAAAGCCAGTAGCGGTTAACATGGAAGCCATGCTGGTTTATGAAGTAAATCATTATCTTGGGGTTGGTGTGCACCATCAACTTTGCAAATAAAATACCCAAAACACTCTAAATTAACCCAACCAAAACACCTCAACAAAACCCCCCAAAAAACAACCTCAAACTTATTCTTTGACCATAGTGACCAATATAAGACATAATATGGTATATTCAGAATTGTACTGGAGACAGGGACTCCAATGGAACTGCGGTACTTGCCAGCAGCCGAAATGCTCAAGAGACAGTCAGTCTGCACAGAAGGCATGCAAGCTGTTTTTGCAGTTTCACTGTAAAACACCTTCCATGGCAAGGCATGACTGTGATTTTTTAGGCTATGTTTGAAAAGCTGAAGACTTGGAAGGCCTCCTGTATCATCCAGTCCCAGAAAGGCTGAAAGCAGGATGCAGCTCCTCTCTGCAGTCTTATAACCTTGACTGATGTTAGTATCTAAGTTTTTTGCAATTACCTAAATCACTAACTCCAAATCAAAATTTTCAATTGTATTGAAAAGATATTCAGAAAACACTTACACAACTGCCTTAAGCATCACCAGCATTGCAGACATTTTGGTTAAGTATAAAAAGAACACCATTAACATTTAAAAATATAGATGGGAGATGAAGGAGTAACAGCTGCGGTGCCTATAGATCTAGCCAGAGAACACTAATGAATAAATCTGAGTTTTAATCCCATTTTATCTGAATTGCAAGATCTGCTAAATTCCAATGCAAAACAGGTGTACAGTTTAAATTGGAAGACTATACCATCTATCACAGCAACATCTGGAAAGTATGCTTATAGCTATCAAATATGTAACCAAAAAAATCCAACAAACCACAACCAAAAAAAAAAACCACCAGCACATTTATGAAAAGGTAGTAAAGAGAAATCCAAGAAGGTTGTTCAGAAGAAAATTTCTCACAATGCTTCCTTTATGGGGATAGGGAGTAAAAAAGCAAACCAAACCAAACCAAACCCAACCAAAAAACCCAAACCACACCACAGGCCCCATTCCATATGTGTATTTCTACACACTAATGGAAAAATTCCTGAAAGCTAAAATATTCACAGAATCACTACATTTAATAAAAAGTAAAATTAAACCCAGAAACCCTAGAGTTTCATGAAGGTCACTCATCTCACCTCCCAAAGGATATAAAACCATGACAATGGTATATTACTAGGCACAACAGAAAGAAGTAAAGAAAAAAGATGTTCTGTTTCTGGCCTAATAAATTATGATCTCATATCTAGCGTTGAGAGACACAGTCAGAAACACTATACTGTTCAATTCCAGTCAACTTGCTTCTCTTACCAACATACAAATGTCCATGGGAAGAAAGACCTTTTGTCTTGCGCTATGATACGGAGTTGCTCTCAAACAGGTAACTATGCCTTGCGCTTTCCCAATGTGACTGGCTGCATGGTCAGCATGGATGTCCCTCACACCTAAAATTGCAGAAATAACACGTTCAGAAACATACTTTCAGGTCTTTTGAGGGGTATAGGCTTCCCTGATGTGTACCACAGTCATATTTAAGGAAAACTGAGTTTGTTGCTCCATCATAGAACTGTCTATGTTCATAAATTGCCTTAAGAACCCATCTCAGAGGTGCAAAGCAGGAGGCAAATTTATTGGTTTCCACATTTAGAAGCAAGACGCCTCTTAGCTTGTTGCAGTTTCTGCAAAGGGTGACACCTGTTCAGCTAGAATACATCAGTACACAAACTCATTTTCATTGGCATGTCCTGTCCCAGAATAACTGTATTCCAATAACTGGTTTTCTTGCCAGAAAAATCATTCAAGTGTGAGATTACTGACAAGCAGTAGTGCTTACAGCACGTTTTCATTATTAGCTGCAGCTGATCCAGCAGTGTACTGAAGCCAAAGAGAAGGGTCCTAAGCTTCCCCCCCCGAACCCGTATTTCTGCTAGCTCCCTTGTGCTGTGACGGGCAATGAGGGAGTAGCCCGGCAAACTGAATTAGATCACGAAAGCAATGGAAAACTAACTTTAGTCACGCAACAGTGCGAATTGTGAGAGGGAGATGAGAGGGACAAAGCAGCAGCATTGCTCTTCATGTCAAGACCATACAAGTTTGTCTTAGACTGATCATAAAGCCATAATGTTTTCACAGGATTGAGAAAATTTAAAGGAAAATGCAAATTTAAATTCATAAAAGATCTAACAGAAGCAGCATTCTACAAAGAAAGTAGGATACAAGAATTGCAAACTAATGAGTCTGACACCCAAAAATTATTAATATACTGGGCGTACCAGATTCACTGCCTGAGCCTTAGGATCGTATAATCATTTTCATTGGAAGAGATGCTCAAGATCGAGTCCAACCATTAACCCAACTGTGGCAATAAACCATGTCCCTAAGAACCTCACCTATATGGCTTTTAAACACTTCTGGGAATGGTGACTCCACCACTTCCCTGGGCAGCCTGTTCCAATGCCTGACAACCCCTTCCGTGAAGAAAGTTTTCCTAATATCCAATTTGAACCTTCCCTGGCACAACCTGAGGCCACTTTCTCTTGTCCTATCACTTGCTACTTGGCAGAAGACACCAACACCTTCCATGCTACAACCTTTCTGTGATGGCAACTACATCACAGTTTTTCTGCAGCACCACCCTTGAATGGGTCTCAGAAACCCTTTCAAAACAGTGGCTCTAAGAAGACTACATGGACTTATTTTGGCAATGACAGTAGAAAGCAGAGGAATTGGAGTAATCAATGGATATAACTTACTGATACTGACTGGGCAGCTCAGGCTTTACCTATAAAGTAAGAATAAAAGTAAAATAATATTTTTAAAGAAACAGCAGCTGAAAGAGTAAGAGTTATTATAGCAATGACTTGTGCTCAACCTGGGAATATGTCCCAGAAGTGACGTCTTGAAGAAGTCTAACAAAATTCTTAGTGGCACCAGACTCCTAACTATTCAGGCAAGGAATCAGGGACCACAACATTAATATTTTTAAATAACAGGAGCTGGGATGAAGTACCAGGATGTTGGACAAGATTATCAATCAAAATGAGCTTGAAAAAAGACAAACAGAAATCAGGAAGAATAAAGCAGCACTACTACTAGGAGGGATACACAAGAAATGAAGACAGGCCAGGAATAAGGAACCTAAAAAGCAAAAGAAATTTAGCGAACATGACCTGTAACGAAACCAGGTCCACCTACTCTACAAAAGACTGCTGATAGGAAACACCCAGAAAAGGACTGTGTTCATTTCTCCATTTGTGGAAAAAAACACAGAAGTTAACTGTTTAATATGCAGTGAAGGACTTTTCCTTAGATATTTTGTAACATTGGTATATTTAAGAGAAGTTCAACATGACAATAGGGAAACTAGAAAACACAGAGCCCCCATAACAGATTTTCAAGAACACGATCATCTGACTTGAATCATGACTAAACTTTTCTTCAGGATCGAAGATGTTTCTCAGAATGGAAGATGCTGGTATTTCTCATACTCCTACAGTTCTTCAGTCAGGAGTTCAGAAAGACACTTGGAACATTTAACTGATTACTTACTGAGGAAGTGAACATCAGATGTTAAGAGGCTGGTTCCTCATTTCTTCCTAAGAAAAATGTGCTCAGTGTATCTTCTTACTTCTCTCTCTTTTTTCTTTCTAAACTCTTTTAGCCTCATTACTGGCCTTTCGTCAGACTAGCAAGAGTAAAATATTGCTACAACAATACTAAATACTACTAAATAGTAGTAATTCTCACATTTCTTTTATGTCTGAGATCATACAGGGAATACTTCCATAATGCAACCAACACCTAAAAGAAAGTTACCCTTTTCTTCACTGCAAATGAACATTACTTTCCCAATCTGTGACTCTTGTGTTAGACATGACACAGATACTAGCTCTTAACCACAGGGATCGTACCAGGAGGAGGATTCAGAACCAAATTTACAACATCACCAATGGAAGTTCATAGGCTGGGAAGTAAGCTGTTGAAAGATAACGAGTGTACATCACTGCAATATAGAACAATGGCTGAAGAATAACTACGGTACTTTGTGTTCTGACAGGTGGGACAGCCAGAAAATACAGTGAAGACCTGAATTCACCACATGCTGAAACAGGAGAAAGAAAAGAGAAAACAAAGCAACGAAGAACGGAGCAATAGGAAACTGCACTTCAATGAGCTTTCCACTGAGCAGCTTCTAAGGAAAATACGTAGTTCTAGGACAGGTGGAGTACAAGTCCAGATTTATGGCTGAGCATTCAAAAGACATCTGAAGTATTACCTAAGACAACTGCTACTGAAAGTAAACTCCCATGGAAAAAGAGTGGGCTTTCTGAAACATCGATACATGTTGTACCTCCACTAACGAGTCATCAACAGAATCTAAAAAGGGGAAAACACCTACCCAGCATTTCCAAGGTGAGGTACAAGAGAGCACTCTGAGTGTTCTCAGCATACGTTTCAAGCTCCTGGATGTTACGGTATGCTCTGTCATCCAAATTCTTCTCCTGTAACAACAACAGAGAAGCTCAGTAAAACATAAGTATAACTGCTATTTGTACAAATTTATTACTACAGTCATGTCAGTCTAACCCACTGTTAGAGGAAGAAAAAAAGGACAAAATTAAGATCTAGAAAGACAGTATAAACTCAAATAGTAGTTGCCATTAAAGCTTACAGCAAATCTAACATAGCCAAATAACATACAACTGCAGCCAAGTCTGGTTGCAAATGTAATTTTTTGCAACAATATGAAATCAGAATTCTTCGTTTAAAAAGATACAGTCAAAACAAAACACCATATGGTATTCTTACACTATGGGGCTGCTAATTTTAATACTTAATTTGCATATGAAGCACAGAGACATTTAGATAAATAGGAGTGTATTTAAAACATGCACAAAAATGAATCCATCAAATATGCACACAAGTTTCATTCATATGCAAACACTCCCAAAAATGTAACTTCCTCCATCATTCTTCCTGTCCTTGTTGCTTTTGTGGTTAAAACATATCAGTCTTAAGATTGAAACCTGTCCTAAGATTAAAAAACTCTAAACTCTTCCATAGCAATGACACTATAGGACCATCAATTTGCTCAAGGTGTAACTTCATGAGACACTAATTCCAGCAGCAAAGTTAGCTTAAGAAATTCCTGCCCTCAACTCTTCATTCTTGCCTTTGTGTGAGAGTAGCAACATGACTGTACCAGTGAAATTCTTCCTCTTGTTTTTTCCCAGAAAAAAGGGTGGGTATTTTAAAATTAATGTGATTTGAATGCTTCCATCGACAGCACTGCTTAGAAAAATCTCTACAGCCATCATGAAGAGAGGCACCAAAGTGTGGCAGAGAGGTTCAGATCGGTCATTTAATTTTTGAGATTTTATATCCGTGACCAATCACAAAAGAAGGCTATTTAGGGGCAAAATTCACATGGTAAGAAAAAAGCTGAAGAGTAACAAGATTTGTGTGACTTTTTGCAATATGCAAATGCCCTCAGAATGGTACAAAAAGAGACCATGTACCAGTTTCTCTTCTTGCGCATCTTCATTTCCATTTCTATTAAAATGCAGTTTTCCAGAATTGTTAACAGTTGCATATGGAGATCTCATTACTTAATCCCATAGGATGCAATGCCCCTCACTTAAGTACAGAAAAGGTATTTAAGTGTAACTCCTGATGGATTACCTCTAGGGGTAACCACTTCAAATCAGGAATAGAGAACAGGAACAGAAAACATGAGCACAAATACACTGGTTATCAGAGCAAGAAAGATGTGGATTCTCAAATGACATCTATTTAAAGCAAAAATAAACACAGGATTCTATTAGCCATTTTGGCGAGAAAGAGTAGAAATTACAAGTAGGAGCATCAAGGGAGAATTAAAAGGAAATACAGCAGTATCATTCTTAAAGACAAATACTACTGTCTGGAAAAGATTAATTACTTAAGCTTTTGTTTTACAGACAAACACATAAAAATAAGGGGAAAAAACCAAATATGACTAGGACCAGAATCAGTCTTTGACTGGTAAACACTTACTCTTTCGTCAATGATCTTCATGAACCACATTTTAGTCAAGTTATGCCTCTTGACAGCCTGAAAATTACGAAATAAAACATCCATGTTAATGTATACAAAGTGATGGTAGTACTGCATTCTGAAGGCTGAAATCTATTTTAGATAATCCTTTTCTTACAAGGATTACATTCACTGAGTTAAATCAAAGTGGCGTGTCGGCGGAAAATGAGAATCTTCTTCAAATACAAAAATTTTCAAATGGAGTTTGTTACAAGTTGTTGCACACAAAAAAATGAAATCTTGGACATCAAGCCAGCTAACTAAAAGCATATAATTAAAAACATTTTTGAAAGTAATTTATCCTTTCACGGAGTTATATCTTCCCACAAAATATTTACAGATAACTGTATTCACTCTCCAAATAGAACCCAGCTTCCTCCAGAGTCAAGCAAAAAAAATATTTCCCCTGTAAATTTCCAGGAAAACGTCAGTACAACATAACAAGACGTACTGTCAAAACAGCATCCTAAAAATATAATAATATTAATATTATGGCTTTGTTTAAAAGAGTATCCCACAGTATTGCATATTCACACATTCTTCTTTTTGGCACTTATCTTGTATTTGACATTGTTCAAGTACCAGTTCATTCTGTCAGGTTACATTCAGTCCTCTTACACACACTGAGTTTTGCAGACCACGCTGTAGGAAAGGCTACAATGACACATCTAGATATTTATAAACAAAATTTAACCTTACTGCTGAGCAGAGCTCACACGGTGTCATAGCCTCTTCTGCTCCTCACACTGCCCTGCCAGGAGGTGGGCTGGGGGTGCACAGAAAGCAGGGAGGTGACACAACAGGAACAGCTGATCCCAGCTGACCAAATGGAGAC
Source organism: Nesoenas mayeri (assembly GCF_963082525.1). Lineage (NCBI taxonomy): Eukaryota > Metazoa > Chordata > Aves > Columbiformes > Columbidae > Nesoenas > Nesoenas mayeri. The sequence continues at coordinate 25,818,984 of NC_137543.1, forward strand.
TTCACACCATATGATGTCATGCTCAGCAATAAAACAAGGGGGAAGGCTGGTGGGGCTGCTGCTCAGGAACTGGTTGGGCATCCATCAGTTGGTGGTGAGCAATTGTTTGCATCGCTTTCTTGGGGTTTATTTTTATATTCGTTATTTTTTATCTCTTTTCCTTACAGTTTTTATTATTGTTATTAATACTATTTCTTTTTAATTATTAAACTGTTTTGATCTCAACATACCAGTTTTTTACCTACCACAACAATGTTTCGGGTTTTTTTAAGTTAGTCTTCTGCTAATAAACATTTCCACCCCACCTTGATACACACACAAGCAGCCTGAAATTAAAAGCAGTTGAAAGAATAAATACAATCATACCCAGAACCAACTTGTACCTAACTGACTCAATCAGACAACAAAATAAATTAAGCTACACTAAAGCACGTATAGCTCCTTGGAAAGGAGAGAAAAGCATTTTGGGAGAAAACAGTCTTGTTCCTTGGAAGTTTACCATGTGCTGGAAGAGAGACAGAAAGAAGGAAACAAAAAGCAGAGGCACAGACAGATTGACATGCAAAATAAGCAATTCTGCATTTTAGTGTCTGCATTAAAATATCAACCTAGATGCATCTTCCAACTCCTGTAATCCCATAAAAAGGCTCACAACATTTGCCAGTCTTCATTCCAACTGTACAAAGCCTTTGTTGTGGCTGAAGCACACACATCTGAGCTGGAGACACCTATGAATAGCCCGGGCCCTCCTAAATGTGACTGTAACAGGTGTTTTATTTTACTTCTTGGGTTTACCTATATTATCTCTTAAACAAATTGTATCTTGTTTAAATCCCAATTTTAATGTAAATGGCAAGTGTTGACAGACTGGAACAAAAGCTCACCTATGCTTTATTTCACATATAAAGTCAGGGAGAGGCCACAGTCTCAGCACTGCCAAAAAACACTGAAAGAGGATTTGGGAAGGATTCGTTTTTGTGGTCCCAGAGGTGCAGCAAAGTGAGTGTGAAGATGGCAACAAGTGAAATGCTCTAATCCCGCAGGAATTGCATTGTTCTAATCCAGTGTTACACCGAGTGTCCTGCTTTTCCCGGCATTTCAACACGAACAATGCGGATTAATACCTGGATGAAGACTCCATATTTCACTGCCTATTTTTCAACAGGTCCACAAACCTAACTGCCTATGGGATCTATGTTAACTGTATTCAGCTACTGAGATCTAGACAAACTGAAGTTTTTCCTGTCTAGAAGCTCAGGGATCCTTAGTTTAAATGCAAGTTGTGATCTTACATAGTAGACGCCTTACGGTAGCTGCTCTTTTGGAAGGTTCTAAGCCACTTGCTTTGGCCCACGGCCTTAAGTTAGTATGGAATTTCTATCCCCAAAGAAATTTAAAATTCAACTGAATGTGACCTTGACAACCTAATCTAGCTTTGATGTTAGACCTTCTCTGAGTGGCAAGTTGGACTAGATGAGAGCCAGAGATCCCAACCAACTAAATTATTCTGTGTTTCTGTATCAGCATTAAGAAGAAATCCATTTATACTGCCTTCAGACCTCAATCATCCATCAAACATATTGATGACAGTCCTAACAAGAAATAAAATAATTTTGCAAGACAGCCTGTTTCTCTGGCCATGTCCAGCAGAGGAACAGATCGGTAGGTGTACTTCATGTGTGATGCTCTAGTGCCCGCAGAACTTGGACATCTGAATAAACTTTTAAACAGTCTATTTTAAAATAAACTGTTAAGTTCACAAGTACATTCCCTGTTACTCAATGCACACAAAAGGATCTGTGCAAAACATAATACATAAATAGAAGTCAGCAAGCAACTCGTGATGTGAGGAGAAGAACGTGCTAATAACTTCCTGTTATCCAGTAACTAGGTATGAAGGTATTGGGCTTTTCCTTATACCCTATATGCTACTCTGTGCTTAGGCTTCTGTCTTTTTGTACAGCTTACTCTCTTCAGGTAGGACTAGCACTGGCTCAGGAAAGAACGCTTATGTGTTTCTCTTGCTATCAGCTTACCAAAATTTCCTCCATCCGTCACCTAAACAGAAGAGAAAAAGACAGATGGTTCACAGAAGTCTGACCCTTCACATAGATCCTACCTAAATACCCTCCTTTTCCAGCTCTGTTCTTCCATTGTAGGTAACATAAAACACCACACAGACACAAACACAAGTTACATTATCTCTTTTTAAAAAAACAATGCTGTTAACTATGCAACATGGGTCATACGAAATGATGAAATTTCTCCACACAGTAATATTTTAGTTGAGTGAATTTTAGGACAATAAAGGTGTATTTTACCCTCCACAGTTCCATAGCAACTGGCTGATGTGGTGGATTATCATAGTATATCTTTTCCACAGCCTCCCTCCAGAACTGCATTCGCATCAAACCTGTAGTCTTCTGAGTTATGGAGTCTTTAATCTGGAAAGGATACATCCGGAGTGAAATTCAGAGTTTCTTTAAGGCACATGGTTTATCTACACTGAAAAGACAGACACAGTACATAGCCAAACTCAGCAGGGAAAGCACTCAGTTCTGAATTTATATTTATTCCTCATAAAGCATATGAACATAAAGAGAGTAAAATAAGTCTTCACCACAACCCAGAGAGATTAAGTCCTGGGTGACAATCACCTTTGCTTTGTCCCCAGCAGGACAAGCACCAGTGGTGGCAGCAGCAAGGGAGGGCAGTGCCAGCAGCACAACCCAGACACTCTGACCTGGCATTCTGCTCAGTCAGCACATTTCCTGAACCGCTCCTTTCTGGCAGGTGTTACCACCTTTCCCGGTTGAGCTGGCAGTTTTGGGGCACCTGGCAAAGGGGAGAAACTGCAGCCACACCCCTCCCACAACTCTCTAATTATTGCACACACTTCCCTCTCAGCAGCCTTTCCATTACCTGCCTTCTGCCAACAAAGACCTGGGACTAATTGTATTACCCAAGTTTTTGACAGACCTTCTACAGATAGGATTTAGCTGCATTTATCAACTTAGTCACTGCATGAGAAGCCAGGACATAGATGCAATCACACAACAATATCAAGGACCACTATTGCTATAATTCAATTCTAAAATTTACAACAAAGAGGAAAATCAGAAAAACTATATAACTACACAAAATAAATTGGGAGAGGCTGGCTACTTTCAAAGGACCGTTCAAAACTAGAAATTTGTATTGCACTCCTTATAATACAAGAAGTTATTATTGGCAAAACACCACCTACTAGTGTAATATAGGATATTGAAACTGTTGTTTTAAATTTCCAGAGTTCACAAATATATTTTAATACCTGCCTGAGCCAGTTCCACATTGAAGGCTCTCAAGGCAAAAGCAGAGGTTCGAGATTCGGCAGGCAACAGCAGAGAACACAGAAACCCTTCGTAGTCACGCTTTCTATAAAAGGATAAAAAAATACATTTATTATTTATAGCTCTATGTAAATTTGGTGTGCTATTGCTTGCTTATAACAATGGATTCCTAAAACAGTAGCAAGAAGTTGTAGTTCAAAATTCTGACTTAGCAAAAGTAGCAGCTTTTAAGCTTATTTTAAAATACGATATATTCCACAAGAGAGGGGATGCTGTCTGAACTCTCAGTGCACCTCTCAAATGCAGATCTCAAGATATTTGGCTAAAGGCATGGAACAAGGCCTTGGCAGAACTGCAAATAGAATCCAGATTGTCCAACTTCCAGACTTCTGTTCCAAACATGAAACCACATTTCTTTAAAAGATTGTGCTTTGGAGCTTGGCAGAACAGCGCTTGCTGAACCAGTAAGTTTTTGTAGTTACATTCAAAGCATAAAAACTCTGTGTCTTGGCAGCTTCAGCACAGGTAACTTGTTGCCAACCTAGAGTGATATGCCTTTGTTTGGCCACTTGGGTGTGCAACTAAATTAAAAAAAAAATAATAATTAAAAAAAAAAAAAATCACATCACACAGAATCATCAATTGAAAAATCATACATAACTGTAGCTAACAAAAACACTTGGTCACCACTGAAAAGCTAAATTGCTTGTTTTGAACAACATTTTTGTGTACTTTCTGATAAGCCTGTAACCTAATTCTTCATTAGAACAAGACCAGCAACTGCAGGTTTTGCTTCGAGAGTGAGGAAGCTGGTGTCCAGGAAAACACATTTACTCATTGTCATGAACTCTGCTGTTCTTACATGTACTCATGTTTCCTTGAATATAAGCTTAAAATAGCAAAGCCAAACTAAAACCAAGGGTTATTAGGGTTGCTACTTTTAGCATCTAAAAAAAGTATTTGATATTTAACAGAGGTTCTTACCCCTACAATACACAGCAGCTGCAGGGGTAAGAATTCTCAAGTTGCAAATGCTTAGAGTTTTCACAACAGTTGTGAAACTTGTTTTAGAGATTGATGCAAATCCAGAAGCATCAACAAAAAAAATTACATTTGTGAGTTTCATCAAGCTTTAAAGGTCACCTTCGTATTAACAGATGCATCAAACTTCCCTCAAGACACTTTGTGGAAAGCTTTATCAGCTCCAAATGTGGAATTTTTTTCAAGGCTAACTGTAGTAATACCCAGTATTGCCCACCCTGGGCAGGGCTGAAAGGTTTACAGACACATTTTCCCAGTTCCAGTTATGCAGTTTGCCTGGGTTGTTCACACAACACAGAACCACCTCTACTTCCAGAAAGGAAACAAAGAAACACGTTACACAAAGTAAACAGCAGCACAATAGAGAAATTTGTCTTTCCTCTAGTAATGGTGTTGGCATACTGGTGGGTTTTTTCCCCAAGTATTCTAAGCTTAAAAATTAAGTGTAGCAAAAAATAGCTAAGGGAAAAAAAAAAAATCACAAAGAAATGTGAATTATATGCTGACAGTACAACCTTGGACATGACAGCAGAAAAGCAAATCCATTAAGCCTCAGCCTGTAAAATAAACTTGATATTGTTATAGCTCATGTTCCACCTCAACCCTCTTAGTGTATTAGGGTAAGGAACAAAGAAAAGAGGGAATGACCTTAAGTCTGGCATTGAGTGTTTTTCAGTTTTCCTCTCAAGTAAGTATAAACGTACATATGAATCCACAGATGGAAGAAAAATTGGTTATGACCATTACTGGACATTCAGTATAATGAAAAATTTTAAGTCCTAGGAATAATTTCTTCCACATTACAAAACTCCATAATACCATCAAGTCGCAAGCTTGTCTTCCAGAGCAGACATCATAAACAGCAAGAGACAGAAAACATACCTACCAGCTACTTGTAAAAAAGTTATTTAACATAAAATGGAAAACCCAAGAGAAAGGACATCTTGCACATTGCAAAAAGTTGTACAAATCTACAATATTAAGGCATAACTCAGTTGTTGTTGTTGTTCTTCTTCTTCCTAATGTGTGGGAGACTCAAATTCAGGACTGGGAAGCTGCTGATGCTCGCACAGCCCCAAGTATTTTATTTCTGTTTGAACAGTAACTCCTTCCTTTTCTTCTTATTTTTTATAAATTTTTATTTCCATGCAACATATTAGCTACTGTGAACAGCAGCTTCAATTAAATGATGCCAAAAGCATAACTACCTGCCATTTTATTATTTTGAATTCTACTATATTTTTATAACCAGTCTCTTTCGTGGTTTAACAAAAACAAGCTTAAATTCAACCATTTCAGCTTCTGCGCCCTGGAATCTAACTATTCTGTTCACAGTTATTTGTTACTGAAAATACTTGTATTATGTTAACCTTACTTGTATATTAACTGTATATGTAGCCTCTGTTCTCCTGACAAACAAGTGGACAAATCCTGGGCAGAGTAACCAGGACAAAGCTGTAATCTGAAGTTTTATCAAGGAAAATGCAACGTGGTGATGTATTCTGATGCATCTTTAAAAGTCTGCTGCTTGGTGCTGCATAGAAAATTTAAGATTGTCACATTTCCTTCCATTAGTTTTCCTACTTCAAACATTATTGTGGACCACACACATGCCTTTATATTTTTTACAAGGAGAAGTCTGGAGAAGATGATCCAGTTCCACTCTTTCCATACTCATTTGGAAGCCTTCCCTGCTTTTGTCAACCATCTAGGACAATTATATCCAAAGAAACATTATTTAAGTCTTTACTAAGAGATTTGTTTGAGTTTCTACTCTTTAACTCTGAACTTTTGCAGACTAGAAAGCAGCTGAGGGGCCCTGCATGCTGGATACGGCCCAGAAGCCAAGCAGGGAACACTGTTGGGGCTGGATGTGTCTGAGCTGCGCTCCTGCTTCTCCTGGAGCATCCTGGATTTGACCAAAAACGATACTTTTGAAAACTAAACTTCCTTCTCCTCCTGCATTCAGGTCAGAGAAGCTACTTGAGCTGTCAGATTTCCTCTGCCTTCGCACGTTTTCCAAGGAGCACTGGGGAAGCTTGGCTATTTCTCAGTAGCCAGGAGCACCTGAAAACAGCCGTTATCTTCAATCGGTGATATTTCTCTTCAAAAATCCCAGAAAAATGAAACGGGAACGTTCACTATTTCAGAAGAAAAGCGGCTGTGAAAGATGCGGGGGACAGAAATTGCCATTTACAGCTTAAACCAACATTTATCGAGTTTCCGCCGCTCCCCCGAGAGCCGAGGCCACCGGCCCCACTCACCTCAGGCCCGCCGGGGTGACTGTCGGGGCCAGGCGAGGCCGAGGGCGGCCTGCGCAGGAGGGGACACCCCGCCACCTTTCCCGGGAGGCTCAGCAGCCGTTCCGTCAGGAGGGAAGCGCTCGCCAGCCTTCCCGAGCCCTGAGGAGAGGAAAACCCCCGCCTCGGCAGCTCCCCCCCCGGCACTCACCGCACCAGCTCGGCGCAGTACTGCACCTCTCCTCCGGGCGCCGGGCCGCTCCAGCCCGCTGCCGCCCTCCCGCCGCCGAGCCCCGGCAGCCCGCCCCTCAGCGTGCGGCGGCAGAGCCGCTGCCGCAGCCCGGCCCGCGCCATGGTGGCGGCCGCCATGCTGCCCGCCATGCCGCTCGCGCTCCGCCCCGCCCGCCAGCCTCCCCGGCCCCGCGGGGCCGCGCCGCTCGGAGCGTCTGGCGCAGACACGGCCGGTAGATGGCACCCGAGAACGCGCGGCTTCGGCCCGGGCTCTGGTGAGAGCCGCACAGCCTGTTGTTGCCGTGAAAATGGCGCCCGATGTGCCGCCCTCAGCCTCAGTTTCCCTCGGTGTGCGGCTGGAGGTGAATTCCTCTGCTCCGTGCGGAACCAGGCACTTGCGGCTTTAAACCTAAAGCCCCCCCACAGTGAGGAAGCTGAATTGTAGAAGTGTCCAAGCTATGGGCACTGTGGTGTAGGAGCCTCACAGGAGCACCTGTAGGATGAGGAAAAGCCTCTGGGCTGGTTTGTGTGTGCGGGAGCAGAGTGGGGCAGCTCTGCCAGGGCTGGGCAGCCCGCCCTGGGCTCAGGCCTCGGTGAAATGTGTTGTTCTAAGATTTGCAACAGAGGCCCTGTTTCCTTGTCTTGGCTAGGAGAGGGACTCCATACTGTATGGCACGGCTGGAGTTTATTTGGAGACAAAATGGTCCTGTTAATCCTGTGCTCGCAGACAGAGTAGCTGTGCGCCCTCAGAGTTTGGCCTATGTGAGGATAAGCCAGCAAATACATACAAAAGTGCCACCGTGCTTGAGAGCAATTTCATCTTAAAACTATACCAGCCCAACCTAGTTGTTATGACAAGCGACAGCAGTCTGGCTTTGTCTTTTTGTCCCCAGACTTGCCATCCTCTTCCCTGTGCCAGCTTCAACTTTCATCTTATAGCACAGGCAGTTGGTTGAACCAGAAGAAACACACACATCCTCTGCTCCCTTTTTGTTTTCCTGAGTTCATTTTCCGCCAGTTTGGTGGCTTTTAATCGGTTCACTTCATGGGCAGCTGAGCATCAGTGGCAGCAACGTGGTGTTAGTGCAAGCGAGGGGCTGTGGGGCTGGGAGTGTGTCCATCTCCCCATATGTGAACAGTAAGACACATGTTCATTAGCCTAGCTGTAAAGTGAAGCTATGCAGTAAATACAGGGAGAATTTTGAGTGGGCAGCAATGTTCTAGTGACAAGGTATCTCATGGGCAAGCCTTTATTTTGTGTCACAGAGATGAGGAGAGCACTGAGGTTAGGGATCTCACTTAAGCATTATTTAATTTATTGATTAGTGCTTCCTGTGAGTTTACCCTGAACCTTTCTTCTTCCCTTTCCCTTGTTTCTAAAGTTCTCTTTGTCCTGAAACTCTGGACCTTGTTTTAAACCCTTGCTATGCTTTGAGCAGGATTTATTGTTTGTCAGGGCATCCAAAGGAGGTCATTTAGCTTTGGGTGGAGGCTGAAACTGCTGTTGTTTAAGTTTTCAGAGAGAACTCCTAGATAAATGAATCCAGCTCTTTCAGCTGCTGCCAATTCCTGGCAGAAGGGTTACATAAACATACTCTAAACCTCAAGGGTATTATAAATAAATCGTATAAAATATTAACTTTCATTAATCTCTGAATGAACCAAAATGGAGCTAAACTGATTTGAACCCATAGTAAGAGAAGAATAACCAGGTGTTGTATAAAAAACAATAATCCCAACCTCTTTCTCAGTGTGCTGACCTTTGTTTTTTATTGTTCTGTACCTTTACCATTCTCAGTAAATTACAATTTTTTTCCTCTAAGCAAATATTTCATGTGTCGTGTATAGTCATTGAAAAGCTTCTTCAAGTCTGTATAGATTCTAGTAAGTTAGCCTTTTGTGCTGCCAGTGCAGTGGGAATAATGACTTGGCTTAATGTTTTAGTGAGTTTTTAACACTGAATATGAAAATCTAAGCTTAATAAGGGGTGTCTCCAAGCTTCTTTTAATGATCTCATTGTGTTAAAGAACACATTTCATCACCTTTTGCATGTTTTTCTCAGAAGCTGAAAGAAACTGCCTGTTTCTCTGATGCATATTTCTTACTGAATTATTTTGTCCTGCTCACCTCCTCAGATAAAACCCTTGAAATCCTTGGGCAGCAAAGCTAGTGACAGCAACAGCTGGTTTAGGTAGAGATAATTCTGTTATTGCTTCAACCTGGAATTTCTGGAAAAAAAGATACAAGTTTTGTATCAGGAAATACCAATCAGTTATAGCCAACCCTCGTTAAAAGAACATGCAGGTATTATGTGTTAACATATAACTGAGAAAAAGAGAGCCTCAGCTGTCCCATGATGGTCAAACAGAGGCTGAAGTTTAGGAGGTTTACATATATTCACATAAAAAGTCTTAATGTAGAGGTGACTGAAGGAAGAGAGACCTATCTGAGAATATCCAGTAACTGGAGGGTGAGGTGTTCCCTGGGGTATGGGAGGCTGGCACAGGGAACCCTCTCTGCAGTGACGAGAGCAGGAGTATGAACAGTGATCTGACAGGTCTGTTCTCTATACTCACACAGACAAGGATATACTCTCCCTCTCATTTTCCTCTTCTGAATAAACCTGGATTCATTCCAGTCCCAGAGTTAAGGAAAAATCTGTGTGTAGTAACAGTAGTGTTTTCTTCCAGTTCCATGCCACAGTGAGCAGGTGTGTGCAGTTATTTTTACCTCGACTACTAAAAATATTAAACCAAAAATCTTTGTTTAAAGGAGTACACTAAGAAAACATGTCTAACTGCAGTTCTTTCAGTCCTGGCCACAGAATAATACTTTAATGCATGTAGTAGCAAGCACTGGGCCACTTTAAAACACAGTTTTCCCATTTTCCACAGTTTAAGCATCTAAGTCTTGTTTACAAAATAGATGGAAAGTTCCAAAAGGATCTTGCAGTGAAGGGGTTTCATCTTTGTTGCTGCTGCATTTGTTTATTTTTTTGTAGGTTTGTGTGTAGGTGAGTTGTTGGTAAACTTTCATTTATTTCTTGTTACCATTGTACTCTTTCACTCCCCACTTTCAAGCACAAATAAAGTTGATAAAAGTTGCTATGCTGACAGCAGTGGAAAACAAAGGTCTCGGAGATTTACAGACTATGGGGACCACTGTGTGGTCCTGGGCTGTGTGCTGCAGGACTGAGCTGGAGCAACTGTACTTCAGAGCGAAACAGCAATTTTTCTTCATCCACCGGCACCTTTGCCAGCCATGGCCGTAATCCACTGCACTCAGTAGGAATTGCTGCTCATCTGATATTCTCAAACCTCCTGTGGTTGCTACCTGAGATTCAGTTTTACTCCTATGAAACGGATGGATTTGTCGATGCACTTTTCATACACCATCAAGTAAAGGCCAGATATTGCCAATTTTCAATTACTCCTGATCAGACTGCAAACTCGTGAGTGAAACAGTGGGTATTCAGGTCATGCAACTTTTGTTTACATGATACCTTTTGATACCTATCTTTTGTTAGGATAGTCTCATGTCTTTTTAGCCAGTGGATTAAAATAGGACTTCTACAGAGAGTTATTTAGCATAAGGACATAGCTTCAGCACTCAGATCGTGCTAATTAACCTTAGTCACTCTACTGGTTGTAGGTTACTGTAGATTACTGATCCTCTCTGACCAGGAGCCCCTCCACAGCTGTGCCACCTTCTTTGAACACACAAACAGGCAGAAGCAGAAACTGGGGCCAAGTTTTCAAGGGCTTAGTTCATCTTAACTGCCCAGCTTCCACTTTGACATCAAAATAAGACCTTCAGAATTAAGAAGCCTTTGCTATTAATCTAATGAGTTTCTTTTAAAATCCTGTTCTCTGTGGGGGCAAGGCACTCTCTTCAGAATTTTGTCTCTAGTTTTTCAAAAGCCATCCTAAAACCTCTGTTCTGTCATGGGAAGAGGTGACTTATCTGGCTGTCCTTGCACAGAAGCGCAGGCCCACGCAAAGACAGTTTGGTTCCGTGTTGTTGCCTGGGGTGACACACATGCAATATCAGATGCAAATAAAGTGAGTATTTGAATGGAATTCACCAAGTGTATGGTTTTAAGATAAAGTAGAGCCAAGTCCTCCTGCTGCTCCTTTGGATGCAAATGTATTTGTAATGAACCCTTGTTTTTGTATGCATCCCTTATCTTGCACCTGTTATCATCTTTGTTGTAAAAACCTTAGACATAAGCTTGCCAAATGATACGCCCCATCTGTGCTCCCTGGATAAACAGCAAGAAACATGCAAACTGAAAAGCCACAAGTTCTTGACAGACAGGTACCAGCGCTTTTTCTCTGGCGAGCAAAGACAAGGTCTTTGTGTTCTTTTAACAAGTTGCCAACCCTTTCTTGTTTGAAATCCTTGTGAAGTTGTTGGGAGGGAGATGAGAGAGAGCGAGGAAGCTGGGGGTGTGCAAACTCATTTTTGGCATGCAGGTGAAGTCAGCTGCAAATATAGCAAGGATTTCAATAGAATCCAACAAGTGAATGTTTTTTTACCAGAGACAAAATAGAACTAAATGTTGTGTCTGCTGTGTTGGAGGCAAATATATTTGTTGTGAATCCTGCTCTTGTTTATACCTGTTTGCTTGGACCTCTGCAAACCAAACTAGAACTCAGAGGGAAGGTGAATAATGGGAAACCGCATCACTGGGACTTGTCCCTGACAGATCTGGAAAGAAACGACAGCAGATGTAGCAAGGTGAGAGAGCCCACAGGCATTTTGGCAAAGAGACAACTTGTTCCAGAACCTTATCATGTTCTACTGAGATCTCTACATTTTCCTATTTGTTCTTTCTTCGGGAACTTACAGGAGGGAGCGTTATGGAGTAATTAAAGCACAAGGCTGGCAGCTTGGCTTCTGAAGTCCTGCTATTGAGTTCCTGTGGCAACACGTCTTGCCTGCAATGGTCACATCTGAAAGCGACTGACACATCATGGTCCCTGGGCCAAGTCATTGTAACTGATTTGCGTCTTTAGTATTCACATCTCAAGGCCTTTTTGGTGCACAGGATAGATCGCTGCTACGTATCAGCGGGGTCACAGGGTGGTACGAGACCTGTCCCACAGGGGAAACATCCACAGGCCTGTTTCCAGCTTTGCTACCTGAGATGGGGGATGAGACCAGCAGCCCCTGCTGTGCTGGGTGTGGACTGCTCCTTCTTCCACCATTCACCTTCTGCCTTGCTCTCCCTGCACAGGCATGCTGGTGCTTGCTGCTTTTGTATGTTAGAGGTAAAGAGTAGAATTTCATATCTTGAGTGCCTATCCTAGACCCTGAGCTGTAGGGGAGTTTGCCCAATGCCATTTCACCAAAACAAGAGACAGAAGTAGGACCCACATTCCTATGGCTGCCTGCTGCATGGGGTCTATATCACCAAGAACTGGGAATGGTACGGCACCCTGATGTGCTCAAGCCTTGTCAGCCAACGAGGATTATTCATATCAGCTGGTTACCCTGGCAGAGTCCAAGATGCTGGTGTCTTTTGGCACTTGGATACCTTCCACCAGACACAAGCCAGAAACCTCTGCTATTTAAAAAACTGGTGGCCTGAGGGGATCCTTCTTCATTATGGTCAATTGAGCCTGACCCCTGACCTGTCCAGGAACTTTAACCAGGCTCCAAACTCTGTCAGGGTTGAGTGTGCTGCCAGGCAGCTGAGCAAAACATTACAGATTTTCTGGCAGTGCTACAGCAGCCCAGGCACCCTGGCTGCCTCCAAGGCCCTTGTAACAGCTTGTAAAAGGCCTCAGAGAAAACTTTCCGTGCAGAACAAGCACTCCTGGGGTATTGCAGGCCAGGCATTGTGCCAGTCTCTGGGGATGAAACTGTTTTGGGAAGCTCACCTGTAACCTACGGCTGCCAGCAATGTGTCCAAAAGTTATAAAGCTGCAAGCACACAAACATGGGTTCATTCCACCCTGACTTTTGCTCTCTGCCTCCCAGTGCCAGCCTCCCTCCCTGCTCCTGGTATGAAACTAGCATCGTCCCCTCTCTCCTTCTGTCAGCCCAGCCCCTCATGGCAGGTGCCCAGTGGTCCCAGTGAGGGCAGGCCATTAACTCAGCTGCTTAGCAGGAACATGCCCCAAACCCTGCAAAGCTTCTTTTTGAAAAACATTTCTTTCTGAAACCAAGTGTGCAAGGATGCAAGCCTGCCAACCCAACTGAAATATCCTTAAATGATCTGATGAATCTTATGAATGAATTTTATACAGTGCAGACCACAGGGAACAATTGTAGGGACAGAACTGCAGAATACAGTGTAGAGACACTGACGTAGGCTCCTGAGACACTGCAGCACTTGTTCTATTTATGCTCATTTTGAAACAATTGTTGAGAGGATACAGGATTTCCTGGGGCTGGTCCATGACGTAAGAGAAGCTGATGTGCAAGAGATGCTATGACGGCTGGCTCTACCAACATAATGGCACTGACAGCCATGTGCAGAAACAGGATCTTGGGTGGCTATGTATTTTTCCTGACAAAATCTTAGGCACTTTCAGCTCTTCAAATCAGCAAACAGGGCCTGAATGTCCATTCAAACTGCTTTCTGGCTAGTCTTTACTTAGCCAACCATGTCCCCTCTGAGACTCAGCCTGGTTCCTCAGAGGTCACACAGAGTGTTTCTGCCCTGTCACGTTGTTGTGCTTCATCTCACGTTGCGGTCCTACTCTTGCAACCATCCACATGAGCACTCATGTTTGCATATTTTTCCCTTACACAACAAAAGGAAGACCAAGCATGGGGCAGAGAATTGCTCTAGTTGGCTCTGATTTGGGCAGGGGGGGTGAACTAGACAATCTCCAGAGGCATCTTCCAGCCTCTGAACTTAATCCATTGATTTTGTCATTCTGTGACTGTGAAAAATGTAAATGATAGTACCACCGGGTCAACAGAAAGCACTTGAATATCCCTGGGCAGAGGACATACAATGTCATAGAAATTGAAAGTACTGAAGAAAACTGTGGAGGAAACAAGGAAGCTGACATTTTGTTTGTGAACACCAAATTGAAGTAACTTACCAAATGCTTCAGATAAGTGAACAGGTAGTAAAATGCCCATGTAGCTAGGGTGTAATGCTGAATTTATTTTCAAGGTTTGGTTTGGTTTGTTTTTTTTTCCATCCCATGGCCCTGAGCATGTGAGGAAGCTGCAAAGCAGAGACTTCACAGGTATGGAAATGTCACATCGTTCCTCAGTTAGCATCTTTGCTGGTTTACAGGCGGTATTCCTACTCCTCAGAGAGAATCTCTCCCAACTCTGCTTAGCCAAAGTGATTTGCCAGATCCAGGGAGCCTAGCAGGGGGGACACACTTGGGCAGGAGCTGGGAGGATCTTCTGTGGAGGACTTCAGGACACAAACATACATGGGATTTGTAATACTGAAATCTGCAGTGGCAGGTAGAAACGTTGCCCCCAGAGGTGCCCCTTATCAGCCAGGCATAATAACTAGCTAAGTACAGCAGTGGCTGGAAAAATGAGATGCCTAGCTACTGCCCTGCTTTTCACTTCCCCACGTCTGTCTGGTGATGTGGGATCTGAAAGCATTTCTAAAACACCTTTTAAAACCCAACTGTTTTCAAATCCACAAACAGTCCAGAGCTCAGTTCTGAGCATTATAAATGTTCATGCTAATTAAATGCAGCTAGAATAATGAAAAGAGTTGCAGGGCAGACGAGATCGATGACAAAACACCCTTAGAGAGCACAGAAGGGGAAAAAGTGCTGATGTAGAAAAGTGATTTATGGTGATTCTCTGGTTGCTGAAACAGAAGAATTATTGAGAACCTTAAGGAGAAAGGAGCTTTAGGTTGGAAGATTGACGACTAAAAACCATGGGGAAGTAATCCTTTCTGCATCAGTATGGCAAAGCTTCAGTTCTGAGAGGCAGGTCAATGCAGGTCAGCGCTTGCACTGGAAATGCTAAGCTGGGGAACTTCTCTGGTTGCCTCCTTCCTCCATGTTGCCTTCTCCCCACCTCCTGTTTGACAAAGGGAAAGCAGCACGTGTCCGTGTTGTGATTTCACATACTGAGCATTCAGCTCCAGGGTCTAATTCCTAACCACAGACTCCAGTGTAGGGCAGCCTGATGCAAAGATAAAAGAAGTTGCTCCAAGTATGGTGACTCTTATTTTAGCCCAGAGTTGGCAAGTTAATAAATGTGTCTGGCATTGGGATTTGGCATCTGTGGCTGCAGGGAGTCCTTTTCTCACCCTTTATCCTATGTAGGCCACTGAAATCTTTTAACATAAAAACATTTCGAGACCAATCACATATACATATCTAGCTGTGAGTTATTCATACACAACTGTGAGTCACTTTGTAGACTCACAGTAATGGTGTTAAAAACAAAGCAAGGATAAACCCTTATTCAAAGTGCCTTTTTTACACTGTCCTGTAACCTGAAAACTTTGTGTGAAAATACCATCACTCCATATTCTACACAATAACTAATATTCCAGCATGATCTGTAATTCCATTGCAACACAGGATGAGAATCTGGGAAGAGTTAGCTTGTTGATTTTTGAAACTTTTACATTTCTTTTGGATGGAATGGAGTTACATATTGGAACAATCATACTGTTATGTTTGGACAGTTATATTATTTTATGACCATCACAGACTGTAATTAGACATAGTTGTCTCACTTTAAAGATACCGTTTTCTTTGTTTCAGGAAGTTTCAGCCAGCAATTATTGCAATTGGATGGCATTTCAATAGGCAGTCTCCAGCAGACTCCTACGGTGAGTCACAACATTGGCAAAACACGGCAAATGGGGTGGTGTAATGTCAGGTAACAGCAAGTCACTGTCTTCTGCTGATATTTTAATGACAACTGTCTCAAGTAGACCAAGTTTTCAGAAAGTGTTATTCACACATAATGATCTGGGTTGCAAAAATGCCCTTGGAGGATAGAGGTAATAAAATAACCAGCTAGTTAGTACGAACTTCTTCATTTAATTTTATTGTCTGGAAAGCAGCATAGTTTTCTTGCATGAGAAAGGCACTGCTGTTGTCTGGAAAGTTTCCATATGGCCCTGCAGCTTTCAGATTGCTCCAGTCAAATATGTCAATCAGACATTTGCTGCACTTTGACTATTGTTGACTTGTACATCTATATGTATTTCAGAGGCTGGCTTTCTTTGAAAAGTAATGCATAGCTGTAAAGTATTAGTCATTAATCTGGCATGATTTAGCTGCAAAGTATTAATCGATAATCTGGCATTGTTACATGCTGGTTTTGCATTCTAATTTCCTTTGTCTTGATTATAAAATAATGTTATTGCAGACAAAAGGCAAGATCACTTTTTGTTCCTTCTGTTCCAGAGATGCATTTCAGAAACCGCCTGCTGTGTGCCTTTGCATTGAAGAAGCAAGCAAACCTGCCCAGCTCCATAAGACTCTGTGCTGCTTCCTGCTCACCATGACTAACGCAATTACACCAGAAGGAAGTTTAAAATAATTTCATTAGCATTTGGAGATGAGGTTCATCTTGAGCCACATTTCAGACCGTGCTTTCCACAGTGTTTGGATCACTGAAATACCCTTATATAAGCCTAATTGACACAATTAGAAGAATGACTCCTTACAGATGTGTGTGTTGCTGTAGCAACCTGGGGGGAGGGCAGCCTAAGTGCCCTCCGTATTTAGCAAAATAATATTAATCATAATAGGTAGAAGAAGCACTTCATCCTTTTTATAAGGCACTTGCTCAGGAGCCAGGTGCCTTAGCATGTTGCAACAAGGATCACTGTAATGGAGTTGAAATAATTTGAAGGCAAGCTAAAATTCTCTCAGTAATAACCAAAATTACATGGAGATAGAAACATAGCCAAACGTTGCCCAAATCTCCCAGGATATAGGCAGGAAGATTAGCTGTTTAAGGCTTTGATTCTGCTGCCACAGGAACGCTGGGGAAAGAAAAACACTGAAGGCAGTCATGGATGCAGGAGGAGGCCTAAATTGCTGAGCTTATCTCAGGTTTATCCTACCAAAAGGCCCAGTCATCCAGTGGGAGCACTGTGGTCAGATTTCAAATCCATCTGCCACCTCCTTTGTGTTGGAGGCACTCCGTGTTGATGGATATGGATATGGATATGGATATGGATATGGATATGGATATGGATATGGATATGGATGCAAGTGTCGATAAGCACCAGCAGCATGGTGGGATGGGAACATGTCTCCTGCTTTCCCTGTGGCACGTCAGAGCAGGAACAGCTGCTTTGCAGAGGGCATCCGCATGGGTTTTTTCCTGACTCCGTCTTGCCCATCCCTGGAAATGTGCACATTGCATCCAAACAGCATGGTCTCTTTGAAGTGTCAAAGGGACCATGCAAATTACATGAGATTCATGTCTTAAGACTTGTTTTCAGGAATCTTTTTATTTGAAGCCAATGAGAAGTATTTTGACTAATACGATTGTCACTTCAAAGTTGTTTTAACTAACACCATTTTAAACTTTGTCTTGATGTGTTTGTAACTTAACAGTCACATTGTGTTGCTACAGAGTGCAAAAAAAACCTGAAGTCAGTGCTGACTGGGACTGAATAATGGGATTTCCATTTTCAAGATGAAGCAGCAAGTGAATAGCATGAATAAACAAGCAAGTCTGAAAAAAAAAAACAAGCACTCCTCTTTTGGATGAGCATGGAAAATACAGATGAAAAGGGATCTCAAAAAGTCATCTATACCATCCCACTCTCTACGGATGTATTAATTTTATCTCTTGTCATTCTCGACTAAGTTTTATCTGATCTCTTTTTAAAAAGATTTACAATCCCCAGGCAATCTAGCTTAATGCATCACTAGCCTTATTTTTAGAAAGTTTTTTGTAATGTCTAACCAAAGTCTATTTCTGCTGCAATGAAATGTCTTATTAATCTGCAATATCTTTATTTTTGAAGACTGGACTGCTTTCATATTTTTGTCAGTTTCCTCTTCACTAGAGCCAGCAGCCCCTGTTTCTTCCATCTTCCCATGTAAGTTGTGTTTTTCTAGGGCTCTGATCATACACATTGCTCTCCTCTGTGGCCTGATGAGTGTTTTATCTCTCCCAAGCATGGTGCCCCAAGCCAGGCTTGCTGAGCTTTGCCAATACTGAGAAAAGTGGAAGAATTACTACATGTATTTTATAGCCTCTATTTATATTTGTACCGCTCAGTATGTAGTTTGCTTTTTTTGAAAGAGTATGCAACCTCCAGAATATTTCTGCAGCACTGCTCTCTACTCATTTGCTCTTCAGCCTGTGTTTTTGCAGTGGATTACTCTTGACCAGACATAAAATCTTGGATTTCTTGTTCTTAAATAGTATCTTATTTTTTTCACCAACAATCCCAGCTATGCAGTTAATTAATGTGACAGTGCTCTGTTGAATAGTAAACTTACATTTCTTCCATCTTAATTTTTTTAAAGCATTATCATGCTGGGGTTTTTTTGCCTGGGTTCTATAAACCTTCAGCTTTGCTCTAATTATGGTTCCAGAGCCCAGGTACAGCGTGTTCATGTCCAGCCTGCACATGGCCCCTTCACATACCCTATTCCAGGCACGGTGGTATGATTATAGCTGTTTGACCTGTTGCACCATTAGAAGCTCAGCTTGTCCTGATAATAGTGCAGTTATGTTTACTGTCCTTGCAGCTCTGGCAATTACATCTCATTACACCACCTTAATTATTCAAGTACTGACATTTGAGTGATAATTTGTCTAAAATTCAGGCACAGAGAAAAATAATTCCTTCAACTTAAGTATATTTTATTTAGCCCTGCTCTTGGACTGCCTGTTTTCTCATAACACGTTTCTCACTCTGTCCCAGTCAGTCATGATGTTTTTCCAAAAACCCTGGAAGATATTCTAAGGCCCTGCTTCTGCCAGGAATTTTTTATAAAAAGCATTTCTAATACTTGAGCACTTCTACCACAGTGGAAGGAAATACATATTTAAAATACATCCGGTAGCATGTTTTGAAGCATTGGCACAGGTGAGGCAAATGGAACTTAGCACATCAGGAGTTGGGATTGAGCCCAGGTGCTTGGTGAATGAGGGCAACGTCACTGTGACATTATGACATTCTGTCACACTGTCACTCATAGCCAAGAAAGTGCCTTTTTGGTGTATATGTTTAAGAACTGAACCGTAATAACTTTCTCTAGGTTTTGGACCTCACGCTGGCTGAACCATCAGCTGGAAGAATACATCAGGAGCAGCTCTACTTCACCTTATCCAAGAACCTCTCCAAGAACTTACAACTATTTGAAAAGTTCTTAGACAGCCTACAGCAAAAAGGGCTAAGTGCAAACAATTCTCTTGCATCATCCTGGTGGAGTGCCTGGCTACCTGACCACATCCTCATATGAGGAACTTAGGCAGAGTTACAACATCTGCCTAAAGCCACACAACAGGTTATCAGCTAAATCTGGAACTACAGGTCTCTTGCTGTGATGGCTGGACAAGATGATCTTGCTGGCAAGTTTTACTAAAATCTTTGCTATCATCTGTGGAGTTAGATTGTTATGTGGAGAAGCTATACCTTGCTGTGAAAACTAACTTTTCCAAACTGGAAGGGCATGTGGCAGGATCTGTCTCTTGCCTGGAGGCTTCATTAACACAAATCTTGCAGAGACTGAGGCCTCATTAATTTGTTATTGTGCAGAGCCAGTTTTAAAATGTTATCTGAAAAGAGCTCTTCAGATGGCTGCAATACCAGATTCTGAGTTGCGGTGATTCAGTATGCAAAGATGACTCTTGCACCTGGCTTCTGTGCAATGCTTAGCCCAACAGACAAGACCTCCCACACTATTTATTCATTCCGCAGAGCTCAGCTGGCACAGAGTGCTGGCGTTCATCATGTCTGACCTAAGCAAGAAAGGGAACCTGTCAATAAGTGCTTGGGATCCCAAGTCAATCACTCCGTGTGTCAACTACATATACATACATATATACTGTAATACACTGTATAAATAATTGGTGAAATACACAGAGACACACATATATATTTGTATATATACCATGTTAAAATTAGGTTTGAGCATATGAGTGAAGTATGTTGTGAAGTATTGATTGTCTTTGTTACCAGTGCGGTGCTTGAGACCTGGGATCAGGAAAGGTCACATCTTTTTTTTTCCACCATGATCACCTCAGGCTCCATGGCAATAGACGTTATTTGATCTTCTCTTAGCAATACTTGGCCTTTTTTATTCTTTTTTTCTTTTTTCTGTTTAGGCCAGTTTGAGCTATCTTGTGAAAAGCTGGACTCAGTATTTGCAAGAAAGATCCATGGCTGGAAAGAATAACAATGCAGAATCATGGTGTGTGGCTTTGTACCCTGAGAAGACTAAGAGACCTTTCAAAAATAATGGTAATTTGCAATTGGATTAAATCTTATCAAGCACAAATCCAAGCACATCTGAGCATATGATGTGATTCATATTACTTTGTGCTAAACTGATGTTGCTAATTTTGTAACTTGTCACAGCAGAACAAAGATAGTGCCCACTATTTTAGGAAGCATATGAGTCAGTGGGAGAGCTGAAAGGAAACAAATGGATTGCTGGTGAGACTGAAAATGCCTCGGAGATGTGAACAGTGTTTGTCTGCTGACTCTGCAGTTGTGCAGAAAAAATCAAGGAAGGGTTTTAAGCATGGCTAACCACAGGACAAAGCACGCTTTGGGCTGACCGGTTAAGGAGGAAGCTCTCTTGCACACTGTCTGTCATTCCCACATGACTTAAAACACAGATATGCTACAGACAGAGAAACGTACTTATCCTCTCACTGAACACTAACTGACAGTCATTACAAAGATGGATCCAGCATACAAAAATAAATTATGGCACCAAACTAAGTTACTCCAAAACTGAAACTGTAGTAGTTGATCAAGCAGACTTGCATATACATTGACTGTGGGATGCTCATCATCCTAACATCACCACTGAAATAAAGAACAAAAAAAAAAATGAAGGATTAATAACGATAGTAATAACCCATCAAACATCTGAATCATGTAAGAATTTCACAAATGTAACAAACGCATGTTCAGTGCCATAGTCAAAAATTCACAGGTCGTTTTTCCTTTGGATGATAAGAACACTTTACTTGACTGTCTTAGGTGGGAGCTGTGCTTCTGCAAAGCCTCTCTAACCACAGGGCAAAGAAGAAAACAGAAGACTGTGATTCCTCGTTGTAGCCAGAGATACAATAGGGTCTTTTGGTACCGAGTGCTGAAGGAGAGGACAGATTCAGGCAAGAGCAGTGAAAATATGCTGAACTTTTGCTAGTACGAGAGACAAATATGAAAGAGGACAGACAATCCCCATGGAAAACATGTGGTGAATGCCTGTGGGCTCGGGAGAAAAATCGTTCACATAGTAACACAAGCAGAGGCACCTGCCCCTGGCTTTGTGCTGGCTGGCACTGCCTTTGGCACTGTCTGCTGAGACACCGACACGCTCCCAGGTAATGACTCCAATGCTGTCACTGAAGGTGCTCTAGAAAAAAGCAGAGTTATTCAGACCATGGAAATCTATGCTGACTTCTGAGAGGATTTTTATTTTGATGGAACAGAGGACAAGAGTTCAATGTGTGGCTAAAACTTACCGTTATTTTTTTAATCTGGCTATGATTTACAATGGCTTCCTGCCAATGGCAATTTGAAGACAGAGTTATACCTGGTTTTCCTCTGGAACAATATGGAAAGCAGGAATTGCATTTTGACAGTTTCTAAGGAAAAAGTGTTTTTTCTAACCAAGGACTCTTTTCTGAAAAAGATGACAGGTTTAATGTTTTAAGATAATAGTTCTTACACAGTAAACTGAATCCCCTAACTTTTTCAGTCTGATTTGGAGGATCGTATCCAGTAACTTCTGCCTCCTTGGATCTCGCTCAGCCAAATCATGAGGCTCCTAGTCATGTCAAAATTGGATTCTTGAATTTGCTGAGTTCATGCTCTAGAAGTACAGAATCAGGTCTCTAACACCTGTTTTGCATAAAAGTCTGGAAAGGCCTGCTCTTACTCAAAATTTTAACTTGCTGTTTGGGAAAATAACATTAGAAACTTGCGACTTACAGCAGGAACAATCCATCTGCTCTCTTTAAGCCAAAGTTGCAGAAACCTCTGCACTAACAGAGGAAGATGAGCAGAAAAGGAAGTACCTGTTTTCATTGAGACTGACGTTTAAATCTAGAAGTCCACTTTCAAAAAAGGGACTGACATTTGTGCAAGGACACAAATGTCAGACTGTGCTTTTTTGAGCTTGGATCTGTTCAGACTGCTCGTACTTTAAACAACAGGTTTAAAATGTCTGTACCTAAATTTGGACAGAAAAGCTTAAACTTTCGAGCAGCAGCTAGTATTATTTCCATGGGGAACAAATAAATTTTAAAAGGTATTTCATTGTGTTAATCATAAACTTGTGACATTTTTAAAATTATAAATGCCTGTTATTTCTGCATATTGCATTCAGCAGGACAGACCAAGTCCTATCTTATAGCAATGATCTTGCAGACTCACGCAGAATCTCTTCCTGTACAGCACAGGATTTTCTGCCCCAGCCAGATGGAAGCTACCTTCCATGGAGAAGAAGATATTAGGCTCGGTTTTAATAATTATTATGTTCAAGGTATCTGTTTTTAACTCAGCTTTAAAGTGAAAGTTTGGGTTTGGTAGCTGTGCTGCATTGACCTTAAACCAATGACAGACGTATCAGCAAAGATGAGCTGTGTGGAGGTTCCTGTACAGGTATTGCCAGGCTTGTGCTGCATGGGACTGATGGATTTGTTTATGCATGTCACTCAGAGTGATATAAAGTGGTTTGTTACACATCATTTGGAAAGAATTTTTATTTCTCTTTGTCTGGAGGATGTATCTTCTCCAAAGTTTAGAGAGAGTTTCTTTTTTTAGTCTGTGCAATCTCCATTTGGCATAGTTCTCCCTCCTGCTACTTAATGTTTCTAACACAGAGATAGAACTACATAGTCACCTACCATTTAACCAGGCCCGTCTGCAGTGCAGGGCCTCTCCAAGAGGCACCACACATGGCCGTGCTTTATCACAAGCTCAATGCGCTCATTGTACCTCGCAGGTCTTGTGGTAGGAAGGTCAGTGGTTCTGCACTCCATGGCCAGACATGCATTGTGCCTGCTAAATACTGCTGGAGTATTTCATCACAGTGGGAACCCAGACAACAGATCATGCCTTGCATTAATGCCCAGGATTTGGAAAAATCAATACAGCTGGAATAGCAGGGGACCGCTGCCCAGGCGTTTGCAATTCCTGTGACACACAGAGCACTCTGGATGCACAGGGAAAAAATTGCAGCCATGGCTGTGCCACTGAGCCACCACTGAGCACACAGAAAGTACAATGGACTCTCTCTTAACCCCCACCAATAATTCAGAATCATGCAAGGGCACTTATGATTGGAAACATGACTGGTGTCCCTGCTCCAGAGATTGCTTCAGAAATTTTTTCTGTAATACAAATACAAATATAGAAGTAAAGTTCCTCAAGGGAAGACCAATCTCTGAGTCAACTTGTATGTCCAGCAAGCCCTAGATGAAAGAGACTATATTTCTTTTACTGTCTGGGGGCCTGATCTAACAACCATTAGAGTCAATAGAAAGGCTAATTGCGTTGAAAGACTTTGCATAAAGCATCTAAGGCCACAACCTGCACCATTGCAATCACCAGAAAATTTGTCATTGACCTCTGTGAGTGCAGGATGAAATACCCGAGCCCTCGGTCAGCAGGTATTTAAGTCCACACATGTAATTTATTTCATTTGAAACCATTTATATGCCTAAGTACTTGCCAGGTCTGGAACAAAAGTGTGCTGGCTGCCAGGTTGAGAAGAGGGGTGGCTTTCAGATCTGCCTCTCTCCTGCCAACAGCAACGCAATTTGGAGGAAAGAATAAGCAAGTCCAGTGTTGCCACCATTTTGTGACAATAGGAAATTAAGAGATAAGTGAAATGAAGAGGAAAGAAATGAAGAGCAACACTTACAGAAAGAGAAGAGCTTCTATCCCTTTAACTGCTTCTCAGGGGACTTTAAGAAATACAAACACTGACCTTTTAATTTCATTAGGAGTTTGTGTCTCAAATAAAACCCAAGCCTACCTGGGGCTTGCCTACACTGGAAAAATACATGATGTTAATTGATTAACACTTAATGCTTAATATAACAGCCACTATAAACAAAGACTACTATGTTTAACATTTGTTGTTGACCCTAGGTAACTCAGCCGCCAAACATGACAGTTCTTGTCTACACTAGGTGCTTTGTATCGCCTTAATGAACATGTTCTAACACAATGTAAATTTGCAATAGAAATAAATCCTTTAGGGCATTTATTCTGTAAATTTAATTTTCTGTCTCGCCTATCTCGAATTCACAGACATGCACTGCTTCTGCCATCTCCCCTCCCCCTTTTCTCCCTTCAGTCTTGGAGCCCCTATCATTGAAAATATCATTGATTTTGTGGGCTTTTTCATGAGTTGCTTCCATTTATAAAGCAAAAGTTCAATCAAACATACAGTTTACATGCTTTGATAGTGCTGATGTTATAAAAATAAAGTTGATTTAATAATTCAAGAAGAGTTACTTGAACCCAGAAGAGTGTTTTCAAATACCAGACATTTGAAGTTTTTGCAAAAATATTGCAAATCGTACAGCTATGCAGTTTGTCAGTCAAGTTACACAGCCTATTCCAAGCCACAGGAAGACACTTTACAGCATTTTTCCAAAATTTACTTTCTCCATTTTGTTTCACATAGAAAAGCTTTGTCCTTACAAGGAAAAAAAAAATACAAAAAAGATATTATTAAACACTGAGGTTAAAAGATCAAGAAGTTTATCTGGGCTCCAGCAACTGTAACACAATCATGTTGCACGCCTTATGTTTTAGTAGAAAATGTTATTATTGCTTGCTACAAATCAAGTTATGCAGCGCTACTGAAATCACGAAAAATCCTAAATTGTTAAGGTGTATTGCTTGTAAAACACTGTTTGGCCCCACATCACCCATTTATTTCATTGTCTTCCAAAGGACGGAGATATTTGCCTGGCCTGTAATCTAAAGCGACTATTAACACTCCGATATATCCAGAGTTGTATTAAGTGACCAAAGGTGTGCAGCACGGCTCTGCCAGCTCTCCTGGACCGTAACCCCACTGCCTGGAAACTCCTTTCCTTTTAGCTGCTCATCTCTCAGAATAGCACTGCATTTGTGTTCATCTTCTTTTCCTTAGAGAGGGAGGGGATGGGGTAAGTGACCTAATGCACAAGTTTTCTAAGGCTTCAGATGTGTGATTTGGAAACTGTGCAACCCAGGTGATGTCCTTCAACCTAATAATTGTTGAGGGAGGTGATTCTGCCCCTCTGCTCTGCTCTGGTGAGACCTCACCTGGAGTCCTGCGTCCAGCTCTGGAGCCCTCAGCACAGCAGAGACATGGACCTGTTGGAGAGGGGCCAGAGGAGACCACAAATACCATCAGAGCAATGGAACAGCTCTGCTGTGAGGACAGGCTGAGAGAGCTGGGGCTGGTCAGCCTGGAGAAGAGAAGGCTCCGGGGAGACCTTATTGCTGCCTACTTAAATGGGGCTTAGAAGAAAGATGGGGGCAGACTTTTTACCAAGTAACAGTAGTGACAGGACAAAGGGTAATCTTTTTTAACTGAGAGAGGGTAGATTTCGATTGATATAAGGAAGATGTTTTTGAATATGAAGGCAGTGAGCCCCTGGACTAGGTTGCCCCAGCCAGCTGTGGATGCCCCACAGTGTTTAAGGCCGAGTTGGACGGGGCTCTGAGCAACCTGACCTAGTACAAGATGTCCCTCCCCACAACAGGGAGGTTGTACTAGATGCTCTTTGAAGACCCCATAAATCAAGACTGTGCATATTTAATTATTAATCAAACACGCATGTTCAATTAACTTGCATATTTTGTTCCATTGTTAATGAATATTTTGTACAATTAATTACCTCTGCTCATAACCACCTGCTTTCCAAGTGAATTTCACAAGCAGCCTCCCACACCGTGTTCAGCACTTTATTACCTCAAATTTCGCAAATTTATTTGCAGCCGACGACCAACGTGAGGGCGGGGCGGGGGCGGGGCGTGTGGGGGCGTGTCCAGGCGGCTCGGCCCCGCCCCCGCCCCGCGGCTCCCCCAGCCGCGTCCCTGCCCGCCCGTCACGTGCGTTAGCGACAGCCGGCGGCGGCGCCCATTGGCGGAGGGGCGGGGAGGGGCGGGGCCGGGGCGGCCGGTCCGTCAGCTGCGCTCCGCGGCTATAACAACAAAGGGCTCCGCGGGGCGCAGAATTTTGTGCGGCCGCGGAGCCGGGAGTAGCGCGATCCGGGTGAGTTTGCCTTGCGGGACTGGGGCTGGGCTCGCTGCCGGTGTCCCTGCTCACGCACGGCGGGGTGTAATGTGGTCTGAGCGCCCGGGCCAGACGGTGAAAAGCGGCAGCGGAGCTCCCGTCTCTCTGGGCGCCCATCCCGGCTTCTTTCTCCTCGGGAAGCACCGAGGCCGGGAGGGTTTTGCCGTTTTCGCGGCTGTCGAGCAGCCGGTAGTCCCGTCCCCCCGCCCAGCGGCGGGCAGGGCTCCGGGCGCAGCCGGGAAGGTGCGCAGCTGCCGCGGGCTCTGCCGGGTCAGCCGCCGCTCCGCGGAAAGCGGCTTGTTGGAGCCTCCTGCTGGTAACCGAGCGGCTGCGGAGCTGAGGGCACGGGGGGATCAGCGGCCAGAGGCGAACAGAGGACTGCAGAAGGGATTTGGGAAGTTGGGAAGGGTGTCTTGTCTTTTGTTTCTTTTTTTTTTTTTTTTTTTTTAACTTAGAATGCACTCTATCTCTGCTAGGATAGAATGAAAAAAAAATTAAAGCAGCAATTCAATGTTGTTGGCATGCCTTGGATGTGTTATCTGTAACAGCCTTTTATCGCTACTGTAGCTGAGTCAGCTCTTCCTGGTCCTGTCTTTTCTTGCAGCTGGTAGATCCTGTCTGAGACGGGAGCACCTTGTACCTCTCTTTCAGCCGCTGTCTCATTCGCCTCCCCTAACGATGGCCCGTAATAAGTGTCACTTCTTGGTTCCCATCTGACTTACACAATAGCATGGAAGTGTGGCATGTTTAAAGGCACTTGTCCAAAAGGATGTGAAGACATCACCTAGTTTCCAAATGATTCAGATGTGTGGTTTTTTCAAACCTCCTTGAGTTGGGGGGAAGGGAAAATGGGACAGCCTGCTTTTGATCTACAGGAAGATATTTATGGACCAAAAGCTGTAGTTTGTTTAGCTTGTATTCTCAGGAATGGTGATGTCCCTTTTCTTTGTTAGGGGTTAATTAGTTGATGTTGCCGTGATGCCTATGGAGCCCTAATGTAGGAGTGAGAGCACTCATCTTGTTCCCCTGTACACACAGAACAAAAAGACAGCCCTTGCCTGAAGGTACTTCCAGGCTACATCTAGGAAAGCAGTAAAGCATGCATGCGGCAGTGGGAGTACAGGGAAAGCCAGTGCTGACCAGCAATTATGCTATGGCTTGCTAGTTTGCCTAAAGAAAAAACAAACTCTTTTGTTCATAGGCCTTGTGCCAGCAGAGGGTTAGGGATGGATGTGGAAGATAACTGGAAAGCTACAGACTTCAGGCTTTCACTTGGAGTCTGCTTCTTTATCCATGGCAAACTCAATCTGTATCTGAAGTGCTCAAACCTTCTCAAGAAGATTCTTAGGAGCATTGTGGGCATTTGGCATTTCCTTAGGTAACCCACCCAGGGCTTAGCAACCTTAATGGTTAAAAGTGTTTCCTGCTAGTAACCACTGAAAACTGAACTTTACTGCAGTTAAAAGCCACTTCTCCTTGCTGTGAATGTAGAGGGGAATAAATGTTTGCCTCTTTCTTCACATAATTGACTGCTGTTGTCATTTTTCCTTCTCTCTGTTAAGCCTTTCCATTTTTAAAATGTTATTGCTTTTCTTTAAACTTCTGATCATTCTTGTAGTTCTCTTTAAGAGAGACAAGATGCTTCATTTTCAGGTGTGGTCTTTTATCACTACTGCAGCTGAGCCAGTTGTTCCTAGGCTTGTGTTTTCCTGCAGCTGACAGTTCCTCTTGAAGAACTAGAGTGAGTAACAACTCTTGAGTTAGCCTGTACTTTTCCATATTGCTTCTGAAGGCTACTTTAAATTCTAATCTTATCCTTTTGTGCTGTTTGAGTAAGGAGGTAGCTGCATAAATGTTTCTAGGAGCTGTGTTGTATGGAGCTTGTCTTTGCATTGAAGAAGGTGGTGATGGGGTCTGTGGTCCTGGGGTAGAATGATCTAGGAGGCCAAAATGACTCTTCAGTGAGAGTTATAGGGTGAAAAAGGATATACTGGCCTTAAATAATACTCGTTATGGGTTGTAGTCTGGATCTGTCTAGTGTACTGTGTCTTACTCCCTTTCTCTTCCCGAATGCAGGCACACATACCCTCTTACATGCATATCTTCTTCTCTATTTAATTATTAAACAAGTATTTAATCTGTAATAATTCTGACATGCTGTGATAATTCAAATATTTCTATGGTGGAATTAACCTGTAATTAATATGACTATTTTTCATGTATAGTCTTTACTTATTCAGCTACTTTAATGGCTTCTGTTTATTGGCTCATACATAAATATTCAAAGGCTGTAAGCATGCTGATCTGAGGCAGTTGAACATTCAGCTTCTCAGCAGTGATGGGATTTTTCATCTTAACTACCAAATATAGAGTTTGGGCTTATGGTGACTGATTACATGTAGATTTAAGGAAGTGTATTGAGAAATAAACCTTAGTTTTGATTAAGCATACAAGTTACTTTTCCTTATTACTTATACTTACCATAGATGGCTAGTTGAGAACTTGCTGTGAAAATGATCCCACCGTTGACTATGTAGTGTGCTTTGAACCTGAAGAGGGGATGTGCCTTCCTGTGGTGTCTGTGTGTGATGGGAGAAAGAAGATGCGCTGCCATGGGCACCCCTGGGGGCCCTTGCAGAAGTCTCTGGGGGAGCGGTGAGGCTGTGTCAACAGGGGAGATGCCATGTCTGGAGCAGACAATGTGCACTTGCCCTTCACATCTCTGTGTGACCAGGAGGAAGACAGGTGGGGAGCTGGGGGAGCATCTCTGTGCGTGTAGGTGCAAGACTCCTGTACAAAAGTCCTCTCCTCCCATAGGAGAATGTGGGGATCGGCAGCCAAACAGACCTTTGCACAGGGAGGAGGAGGATATAGAAGAAGGCACTCAGCTCTGAGGAGGGACCTAGGGTTTTTCTGTGTGTATCTAAGTGGGAGAGAATGGTGAATGCCAGTGAAGCTGCCTCTTCTTTTGGGGGAAAAATGTTCACTGATGCCTCAGACTGCACTAATGCAAGGGTTTTTAATTTGTTCCCTAGGGGTGTTACATATTGCTTTGTCATTAAGACCCCTGTCACAATTTTTTTGCAGGTTTCACATAAACTGTTTACCAGTCATGCCTCTGCGTGTCCTGTACCTAAGCTGATAGAGCATCTATGCACTTCAGTCTCAAGTCTGTGCCACTCTGCTAGTACAGTGTGAGCTGTGCCTTGAACCTTGGGTATAAAGACCTACCAACCAAAGTCTTGTTCCTGCCTTAGTGATGTTCCAGAGGTTAAATAACATGCTCATGGGAGAGATTAATAGCTTGTCCAGCCAAGAGCCAGAGTTCAGTGAGAAAGAAGATGACGAGTGGATTCTGGTTGACTTTATAGGTAAGGTGTCTGTCAAATGTAAGCTCTGCCTAGAAGTCAGTAGCTTGGGAGAAACTTTAACTAAGAAAAAACAGTGTGGATTAGATAGTAGGGTGTCTTCCAAACAAATGTACCAAAACATGTTGTGTAAACTGATGAGAAAAATGATGTCAGGTTTATAAGCCTGACACAGGCTTCAGCAGAACAGATAAAATGTGTTTGACTCATTACACAATTGTCTTGTTTTACTGATAAGAGTTATTTTACGTGTGTAGCATGGTTTGTCAGGGAACTCCCTTTTCACCTCCCCTTTAAAAAAAAAAAAATGTACATGCTGATAGGAGTTTATTTCTGTTTCTTTGTTTTGTTTTTTATGTCCTGTTTCTGGCTATGTGCAACCTTGTTGTTTTCGACCCCCTGCAATCACCAACTTCCATGGGTTCCTCTCAACTGACTAATGGCCACCTACAGCAGACGCTTGCACTAATTGCTCCGTGGAGGAAGCAGACATCACTGAAGCATCGGTTGTGGATGGCTCACCCGTCTTCTCTTGTTTACCGTCCCCCTTGGAACACTTGCCAGAAGCCAGCGAGTCTTGCTTCATCCAGTTCGAGTCATGTCCTATGGAGGAGAGCTGGTTTATCACCCCACCCCCATGTTTTACTGCAGGTGGATTAACCACTATTAAGGTGGAAACCAGTCCGATGGAGAACCTCCTCATAGAGCATCCCAGCATGTCTGTGTATGCTGTCCACAATACCTGTCACAGCCTTAATGAGACTGGATGTGGCGATGAGGAGTTTCACAGCCCAGGTAGTCCCAGGTATGTCTGACTTCTCTTGTCAAGGAGCTCTGTTGCTGAAAATATCTGGTTTCTACTTGATCAGCTTGGACACTTAATACTGAATTTTCCAGCTTATTTTAGAGCAAGTGAATAAAGCATGGATACTAGACAAGGTGGGTATGGTGGTCAGGGCTGCCTGCTTAGAAAAAATGTTATACAAGATGACCCTGGCAGGAAATGGTTGGGTATGCTATTTTGACACTGTGGTGAATATTTATGGAGCTTAATTGTTCCCTCACAGAATATACTCCAGTCCTGTTGAAACTGGTGGCAGTTAACTGGATAGCTGATAACGTAGGTTTGAAAGTACTTTGCCCCCTCCATAGCTATGTGTATTTTTTATAACTATTAGTCAGAACCCTTTCAGTCACCTTGTGAGATGTAAAATATTACTTTAACTATCCTGACAAGGAAGTCTATTTTGATATTTTATGTTCCTCAACCTAGTGATAGATTAGGGCAGGATTACGTTTTTCCACAGATGACTTGTGGAACAAAAGCAAGCAGAAATATTGCACAAAACTTACGTCAAGGTAAAAATTTATGCTGCAGACTTCTACTTTTAGCAAGGTAAAAGTTGTGCAGTTAGATTTCTTTTTCTTTTGGGAGTCCTAAAGATCTGACCATGTGGAATTATTGCAGATGCATGGTTGTTGTGCGCTGCTTCTTCAGTGGTAAATGCCCAGAATATACAAATATGAGTATAGTGATATATGATAGAATAGACTATTTCAGTTGGAAGGGTCCTGCAGTGATCTTCTAGGCCAACTGCCTGACTACTTTGGAGCTGACCAAAAGTTAAAGCATGGTATTAAGAGCATTGTCCAAATGCCTCTTAAACAATGACAGGCTTGGGGCACTGATGAGCTCTCTAGGAAGCCTATTCCAGTGTTTGACCACCCTCTCAGTAAAGAAATGCTTCCTCATGTCCAATCTAAACATCCCATGGTGCAGCTTTGAACCATTCCCACATGTCCTGTCACTGGATCCCAAGGGTCAGAGCTCAGCACCTCCCTCTGCACGTCCCCTCCTCAGGGATCTGCAGAGAGCAATGAGGTTGCCCGTCAGCCTCCTTTTGCCCAAAATAGACCAGCCCAAAGTCCTCAGCTGCCCCTCACAGGACATTCCTTCCAGCCCTTTCACCAGCTTTGTTGCCCTCATCTGGATTCATTCAAGGACTATGCGTGTATGCAAGTATCCATAGATGTATACAAATAGAGTATTTTTGCCATCATGTCTCCACACTTGTCCATGTATTCGTGGATTTGAAAACAAAGGGGTGTTTTGTGAATCCTGGTTAATAACAAAGACTGACTTGTCCTCCTGTCTGGTGCCTACACTTAGAAACAATTGGAAAAAAAGCCAACATAATATGGTGAGCTTTGTTACACATTGAAAAAAGTCAGTGTAATGGTAGAGTTGCTGTAGGTGGATGCCCATTGACTTTTCTGATGTCCTTGCCATATTTAAAGTTCTTACATCAAAGAAGTGTGTGACTCTGAGATGACATGCTGCTGTATAGTATTGAAATATATTGCTGCTCCATTGATCTTGGAGACCAGGGGATTTGTATAAATATTTGGAGAGGGCAGTCTGTGATGTTAAGCATGAGGGGTCTAGTTTAACTTAAATCGAGGGGAAGCTGTGAGCACATAGCACCTTTAAATTGAGGATCTGAAGGAACCTGCAAGAGAACTGTAGGCTGTAAGACATACCCTAGTGAAAGACAGCAGATCAGCTTATCTAAAATACTGATTACGGGGGATAGCAACATGCAAAGTAAGACTCTGACTTTTCTCAGACTTGTGAACT
Organism: Nesoenas mayeri; assembly: GCF_963082525.1. Classification (NCBI taxonomy): domain Eukaryota; kingdom Metazoa; phylum Chordata; class Aves; order Columbiformes; family Columbidae; genus Nesoenas; species Nesoenas mayeri. The sequence goes on from NC_137543.1 coordinate 25,851,249, forward strand.
AGGGATACAGGTATAAATTCCTCTAGAGACAAATCTTGTGTTGTGCTGCACATTTAAGCTGCTTTAATGTGTTGCAAAGCTAAAGGTGTGTGGCCTCAACTGGTGTGTTTCTTCACATTTAATTCGGTGCTGTTGCTTTGTCAGAGGACTGAGACTTTTGTAAAGAGTTATTTAGGGTGGCAGAACTGGGAGTAGACTGAAGTCTAAAGCTGAGGTAAATTACAGAAACTGGTAAAATTGCTTACACTGGTAATGCAGTAAGTTTCAAAAACTGTTTTGAAGTCATTAGTGGTTTAATGGTTGGCCATTTAACATTGTAGGGCCAAGAAAAGCTGCTTAAGGCACACTGGCACAGTAAGTACTACTGTTTTGGGACAGTGCTTTTTGTTTGATCAGGCTGCTAGCAACACTGCTTCATCTAGAGCCTTGTCTGCCAAAACAATACTGGTTTTAGGACTAACCCTTGTGCCAAATGATGTTACTTGATCAAGCCTAACTACTCCTGCTTTAACAAACCAAAATGCTAAGTGCAGAAAAAATTACTTAAGTATTAATTGGGGTGGGGCCTGAAGCCTTTAATGTTTCTTGTGAGGTCTGGCTCTATAGCGCAACTAGCAGAATATTTATGCTTTCTAGCAAAATAGATGCCAAGAACATAGCAGCAAATGCATGTAGTGGCCGTTTGCCTTTAGGTGCAGCCCCTCTAAAATGGCATTTTGACCACGCTGGTGGAGGCTCATCAGCCCTGTTCTGTGTCCAGCTCTGTAGGGCCAGGCTACCAAAGGCAACTACTAAGATAGCAGAGTGCTACATTTTGAAAGAGTATGTGGCCTTCTATCTAATTCAAATCACCTCTGCTATCCCAGTCTCACTTTGAGATGGCAAGTAGAAGAGTGTTGGTTTGCAAACCAGTGCTGGAAGGGTATTTGATAAGAGGGGAAAAGAGCTCAAACATCTTCAACCAGGAATTTTAAACCAGTTTTTCTCCTTTTGCAAAGGAAATCTGTTTTTCCTTTTAAACTCCTTTCAAAGGAGAAGGCTGTTGTATAAACTTCCCCCTGTTCATCAAGCCTAGTCATTTTTCCATAACAAACCACAATCCTATGTATTAGAACTTGATTCCTTTCACTAGTTAATGACATGCAGCAAGGGCATGCTTAAGAAATATGGGTTCTAATAACACAATGTGGTGTGGCTTCCCAGCTCCTTAAAGCTTTCCCAAGAAAGCTTTAGGCTGAAGTTCTACCTCTAGCACTGTTGAACCTGTTAAGGGATGGCTCCACGTAGAAAACAGTAGCTCCATGCTTGCAGGCACACTCATGTAAGTTAAACTGGTGTAATCTGCATAGACAAAGTGTTTACAAGGCACTGTGAATTGATTTGTACTGTCTTATTCACTTATTTCTTGCTTGGTATTTCAAGTGCTAAGTTTAGGACATGATCCAGTGAGTAAATGGGGAAAAATCAACACGTCACACATGACTATTCTGGAGTCTGTAGGCTTTAGTCAGTCATCTCAAGCTAGCCAAGGAGCCAAAAGCAAGTGGATTTGGATATTTAAAAGGAAAAAGCAGAGAGGAGGGAGGAGGACTCCCTTGCTGACAGAGTGCTTTGCTCCAGTGTGGAGTGTGGGGAGGCAAAAGAGCTCAATTCTCTGCCAGGCACCTGCAGGACCCCAAGAGCAAGGCTGAGAGCATGTAGTGTGGGCACAGGGGATGAGACTTACATCTACAGAGACGTCATACAATACAAGCAACTTAAGCTCCTCCAGAGGAGATTTTTATTGTAGAGGCATGTTAGTGCTGAAAAATTGACTTCACAAGAGGCTTCTTGCTCATGCCTGAGCAATCTCCTGCTTTTGCAGATGCCCTTCCAGGGCACCACTGAGTTGAGAGCTGGTAGTTGGGTCCTGGGTGGGGAGGGAGGAGGCAGGTAACTCCAATACCGCTGGTCTCACAACAGCTGTGGCACTCGGGCTTGCGGTTTGCTTTGCTTTTAAAACTGCTAGGCTATTTTTAGCTTCACTTTGGAAGTTTCAGGAAACACGAGTGATTGTTCTGTCAAGTAGGGAAGTCCTTTTTCAGTACGTCAGTCCCTGCTTGCGTAGGCTGCTGGTTTGTATTTTTTCAGTAGTGCATGATGGAATAAGGATTTTCCAGAACTGCTGACTCTTTGCTCATGAAATTTAGAAGGCTGGCTGGGGAACAGTCCTTCTAAGTTATTTTCTGTGTGTGTCACAACTGGTCTATCTTTCCCATTCCTCTGCATAAACATTGTTTGGATTTACTTGTGTGGCTGGCAATCTAAACACACTTTCATTAGTGTGCTGCTGTTTTCAGGCCAAACCACCTACATTCAAGATGATTTTAAACCAAACTTTGCCTAATGGATAACTCCAAAGTCTTCTAAAGCTGGAGCAGTGTGACACATAGTGCCTTGTTTCTGATCTATTTTGCATCTTGGCCTTAGTGTGGTGTGGTGGGGAAGGGTGCAATAGCATAATACACCAGAAGTCCAAAGCCTATTGTGGTGCCTTCACACTAAATGTGAGCTAGCAGCACTACGCATTACTTAGCAGGTGGTTTTCCTAAACTGGCTTGACCTTGCCTCAGCCCAAAGCCCTGTCAAGTAGGAGGATGCCCTTTTGAAACAATGGATGTTCATGTCCATGTTCTCTCACCCTCTATGGTTTGCATGTCTTTCCAGTGCAATTCAGTAATGACTGATACCTGCTTGTTATGTTTCTAGACTGGAGGCCCAAAATGAAACGGGACAGCGTGTTCACTGCTACGTCACAGCTCTTGCTACTCGTTCAGCTTTTCTGGAAAAAAACAAGAGCTTTCGTCCTACCCACTGGATAAAAGAGCATAATGAAAGACACTATCTCAGCAGAAATGGTCTTCGTCGCCAAAACCTTACCAGGGATTGCCACTCTCGGCAAATCAAGCACAATGGACTGTTTGTTCACCAGCCTTGCCAGCGTCAGTTCAATTACTGATGGCTCCTGTGGTTTTAATCTATGGTCTAATTGTCTTAGGTTACTCTTGTTTTCATGCGTAGGTAAGTGTGGTCAATCTGAAGCTGATCATCAATCCCTCAAATACAATCGTAACTAGTGTTGCATTTGTTTGAAATTACACATAAATCTCCAAACATCTTGCAGCAAGCCCTAAACATTGATGTTAAATATCAATGTCTTGGAAGCCTGTCAGTACAATAGTTTGTGTGCTGTTTTATAAACTATGATGTATAGATGGGTTCTTAGTTGGTATTTTAAAGAAACTTAACTGAGATGGAAATCAGTTACATTTTGCATTAATCCAAGTGGAGTTAGAAAATTTGAGGTTAGCTATGTGCTTTAATGACCAGTACTTGGCAGCTTGTGTATCTGTATTCGACATATGATTACTGTCTAACAAGGAAATACTATAGCTGCTGGCGGATATTATATAGCTATGCTGAACTGTTACAAGAAGGACATCTAATCTAAATTACCTAGTACCTACTTCTGTTAGTGGAGTCTCTGTAGGTGTGTTGGGTACTTAATATGTGTATCAGAAAGGGGTTAAATGTCCCCCCCCGCAATATTGTTGCAGAATGATATGGCACTGGTGTTACAGATGTAGTACCTCACAGTGGAGTGGAAGGAAAAGTGGACCTGTGGGTTAAGTGCAGATGCACAACCCAGAGAGATGAACTGAGTTTTACTTGGTACAGTTCTTGCTCCCTTTCTCTAACTATTTCTCTTTCTGTCTTTGAAAGATGTATTTCCCCTACCCTATTTCATTTAATTGCTAGTCTAGTTAAAGGAAAAATATGGTGGTTCAACCATTCTTTTAATCCCATCAGTAGCTGACTGTTCTTTAAAGAAGTCAGGCTGATGGACAGCTATTTCTGAGCTGCTAATTGCTGTTAGATTCTCATATTTACGGATTGAGGGTAGCTCAAATGTAGCTACAAAGAAAATTTTATCAGAAGTTCTAATTGTATCTCTTTCTCTCTCTGTGAAAATGAAGTCTGAGTTAATTGTGACTGGAAATGAAGGGCAGTGTGTGGCAGGGAGAAGAGCATGCTGAAAAACAGTACAGAATTAAACCTGGTGATAACAAGGTATACAAAAACTGAGAGAGATCAGCAGTGATTGTTCTTCTAGCCCATTGGGGGCAGAAGGACTGGATAGCGATTCTGTGAGCCAACAGGAAAAAAAAGCCATTCAAAACTAACAAGTAGTTTTCTTAAGAACACCGTGCAAGATGTTTTGGAAGTTGGCAGGCCCTTAAAAAAGTAAAGTTCACCTGTTAACAAAGACTGTGTGTTTTACACAGCAGCCATATAGCATGCCAAATCCTGATAAATCAATCTGGGAAGTAGATGAAATGGCTATGGAGGTGAGGAAGCAGAAATCTGCACAAAAAGAAGGGGGAAGCATAAGTAAATTTATCCCCCTTTCTGTCAGTGCTTAATGTGACTTACTGTTTTGTTTGTTTGCTTTTTTCCCCCTTGTGTTTAGTGCCTAGGGCATTAAAGTGTTAACATGACATTCAACCGTGTCTTCCAGTAGACCTTATACAGAAGTTAGTATAAGGAGTCATGTGAGGAGTCTTTTTAATACCAGGCAAGATGAATAATGTGAATTATTCCAGACCTATGAAGTATTTTAAGTGCAGCCGAATGCTTCAATTTCACTGAAGCAAAACCCCAACAATTTGTATTGGCCTTGATGTAGTGGTACTGTTGCACATTCTGCAGCTGTAATTGTTGTGGAATATATTTAGTGTACAGGAAACAGCATTTATAATCTCTTGCTGCAGATGTGCTGCTTCACTGGGATTAGTTAGAATTGTTGCAAAGGGATGTTGACAAATGGTTGAAAGTATAAAAGCAAGTGATGCTTTCCTGGACACACTAGTCTTTTTAAGGCACATGAAATTCATGTGGACAGTGAAAGAGAACAAGATTGGTCTCATCTTGAGTTTCCAAAACAGATTTGATTCCTATTCTTTTCAGCAGTATGTGCCCATGTCCATACAACAGTTCTTTTGTGGTCCAAATACTCTGGTTTACCTGCAAATAGCTGCAGTTTCATCAGTCTATCATGCCTTCATAAATACTCTTACTTGCCTCAGATTATCTACTTTTATCACTCCAACTCTGTGCCCAGCTTAAACTTCCTTCTCCTCACTGCCAACTTTCTAGCTCAGGAAAATCCTTTGCTTTCCTGTATCACTTTTCTTTATATAAAGGTAACTACTTTCCTTCAGCTTTAATTTTCTTAAAGTGAAATGAAGGAAGATGGAGTCTCCACCTCCCCATGTTGGAAGGAGTAAGTAATCCTTTAACTGTTAACAGGGAGATGGAGTTGAGAGTATAAGGCTCCCAGGCATTACAATGAGAGCCTTGGTCTGTTTTTCTCCATAGGCAAGTAAATGCAACTTTAGACTGCTCCTAGAATTGGGAGATACTGATCTTTTTATACTACATTACTAGATAACTTTCTGGTGATGAAAGCCTATATCTTTCAGGATATAAACTGTTTTGTTGCACAAAGCTGTGCTTCTCAATTTGTAATATTGGAAACCATATTATTGCGCGAGATAGTGCTGCATCAATGGCTTTTTGTTGATTTGTTTTACATATTTATGTTGGTCTAGCCCTGGTTTGTGCCTGGAGCTATTGGGCAATTTAATTTGTTTTGGTTTTCTGTTTTAGTAGTGAACTGTGTGGCTTTTTATATGGGTTTTGAATTGTATTAAAGTGTGTGTTTTTTCGTGTGAAAGTGGAGGCCTTGCACTGTCTCATACTGATTGATATTCATGAATCTTGCTGAAACTGTATTTTCATATGTATTGGTTAATAGATTTGCATTTTAAACTGTGCCTTCTACACAGCAAACTTGAAGATTCAAAAGGGACATTTCAGTTAGGATTAATACTGTACATCAGTCTATGCATATATGGCAGCTTCTCTCCAGAGCCACTTTTCTATTTGTAGCAGTTCTTTTGATATGAAAGAATGTCTGGCTCTTATTTTTAATAGTTTAACACAAGCTGAAAACCAACAAAATACAGCACTTTGCCAAAAAGTAGTATTGCTTAACCGGTGTGTATTTTCTAAAGCAATCTTCTGTATTTTGTTTTCCTAGTGCGTTCTGCTCACCATGGGGAGGACATGATCTTAACTCTCAATAAAAAAATGGCCTATTAAAAATTGTCAGTCTGTTCTTTTATGTTACAGGTCGGTCAAAATGCAAATGCCTGAGCACCCTATTGAGGTGTGGTAGGTACAGGTACTGAGTATCTCGGAGTGCTTGCTCTGGTACAGAAATTCCTCAGGAAATCCCAGAAATTCCTGGGATTGTTTATGCTAGAGAAGAAAAGGAGGGATCTCGTCAGGATATATAAACATGGGGCAGTAAAGAAGACAAAACCAGGCTCTTCCCTAGTGATGCTGATCAAGTGATCATGCATGGTATAAGTAGTCTTTCATACATCTGCCAGCTGCTGCATTTCCTGGTCAGAATGCAAAAGTGCCATAGGTGAACAGGCCAGAGAGAAAAACACACTGTCACTTAAGAACGTGCACAAGGTGGGGAGAAGGCTTTTCCTTATCCAGGCTGAAGCTCTCCTGTGTCAACTCATACCCATTGCCTTTCATCCTCCTGTCATGCACCACCATGAAGAAGCTGTGTGGAAGGCAGTTGTTAGCATTCAAGATGTGGAAGCAGGGACAGGTAACCTGTGAGTGACATAGGGATCCTGTGCAAATGCCCGTGGGTGGTGTTAGGAAAGACAAAGCTGAGCCATCTGCGATAGAACCTGGCAAGGGATGCAGAGGACACCAGGCCTTCCATGGATATATGAGCTGCAAAAGGAAGATGAGAGAAAATGTGAGCCTTCTGCTAAACAGGGCAGGAGTCCTTGTGACAAGGGACATGGAGAAGGCTGAGGTCATCTTTGCTTTGGTCTGTGCTGGTAAGACCAGCCTTTGGGAATCGCAGGCCCCTGAGGCCAGTGGGAAAGGCTAGACTGAAGAAGATCAACCCTTGGCTGAGATAGAGAAAGAAACACCTAAAGAGATGGTATGTACACAGATCTATGGGACATAGCTGTGAATGGTGAAGGAGCTGGCTGATGTCATTGTGAATCTGTTCTCAATTATCTTAAAGGTGATAACAATGGACAGGATTCCTGAGGGCTAAAAAAACCCCACCCACCCACAAAAAAAAAAAGGGAAACAAACAAAAAAAACCCACCACAAAACAAATATCCTTCCTATTTTCAAGAAGGACAAGAGGAGCTACAAGACAGTCAGTCTCATATGGATCTCTGGGAAGGTGATGGAGCAAATAACCCTGGAAACCATTTCCAAATGTGAACAAGAAGGTGATTGGGAGGAACCAGATTAGATAACTGGCTCAGTGTATGAGGGGAGAGCAGTGGATACAGTGTATCTTGACTTTAGCAAGGCTTTTCACAGTGTCCCACATAACACACTGCCAAATGGGTTAATAATGGACCATGTAAGTAGATGGTGAGTAGGTGTGTTGAGAACTGGCTGAACTGTTGTGCTCAGAGAGTTGTGACCAGGGGCATGGAGCCCAGCTGGAGGCCAGTTGCTACAGGTGTCCCCTAGCAATACTGAAGCTCACGTTGTTTAAAGCCTTCATTAATGACTTGGGTCATGGGGCAGAGGGCACAATCAGCAAGCTTGCAGAAGACAGGAGTTGTTTATACTCCAGAGGGCTGGGCTGCCATCCAGAAGGACCTCAACAGACTGGAGAAAAATGGCTTGACAGGAACTTCATGAATTCAACAAAGGGAAATGTGGAGTCTTGTACCTGGGGGGAAAAGTAACTGCAGGTACTAGTACAGGCTGGAGGCCAAGTGGTTGGAAAGCACCTTGTCAGAAAAAGCCCTGGGGGTCCTGGTGGATACCAAGTCAATCATGAGCCAGCAATGTACCCTTGTGGCCTCAAAAACTAAAAGCTTCCTGGACTGCATCAGGTAGTGTGTTGCTAGGAGGTGGAAGAAGGTGATCCTTCCTCTCAGCGCTGCTGAGTGTGTCCAGTGCTGATCTTCCCAGGATAAGAGACACATGGACATACTGGAGTGGACCCAGCAAGAGGCCAGGGAGACAATAATTGGGTTGAAGACTGAAATAGGGAGAGGCTGAGAGCTGGGATTGTTTATGCTAGAGAAGAAAAGGAGGGATCTCGTCAGGATATATAAACATGGGGCAGTAAAGAAGACAAAACCAGGCTCTTCTCTAGTGATGCCCAGTGAAAGGACAAAAGGTGATGGGTGCAAGCTGAAATATGAGAAATTCCATTTAAATGTAAGTAATAGGCTCACTGGTCTTATATGGGTTGTGTTCTTCTGGCTTTTGCTGAAAATGTATGTATGTATATACATATATCTATATATATATATATATAGATATATGATTTTTTTTTTTTTTTCCCCTCCTCTGCTCATCAGGGATCCTCAATCTCTGTGGCTTTTCAAAGACAGTGGAGAGTGGCCTTGCAAGGACATCAGCTAGCTCTCTTGGCACACTGGATGCAAGCTGCTGGGCCCCAGGGACTTGTGTGGGTTGAGTTGCTGCAAGTAGTCCTTGACTTGATTCTCACCCTTTGAACAAACTGGATGACAAAGCAATCTGTTTATCTGACAGTGATTAAATGACATTTGTGCAACAAAGCACCCATCTTTTCAAATGTAGATTTTTATGACCCATACATTTATCAAAGCAGAGTCTATGCTAAAAGCTGTACAGTATTCTGCAGGAGAAAGTTTGACCAACTATGATTGTATAACCATATCCATACAGATAACCTAACTAGCTATACTGATAGTGTTCCTCTTGGAGGTGCTTATTTTGTACTTAATGCAGCTTTTTAAATTTAGGTTGGACACTTTACAAAACACCGTGAACTAGCACTTTTTTTAAAAAAAAACTTCTTCATGCCAAAACAAAAATCTTCATATAAAGGGTCATATCAATATAGTCATCTTGACTTAAGTTTACACTTTGCATTCTAGTTTTCCTGTTTATATAAATCCTTGTACACCTCTGATGAAACTAGCATACTAATTACTGTTCTTTGAAACAATACTGATGGAAGAATCACTCTATTTCCTCATTGAGATGTTCAGTATCTGCTTTCTTTGTCTCATTAGCTTCTTTTAGTGCATGTTTATAATCACAAAAAGCTGTTGCCTCCATTATTCAGTGATGCTTGCAAGTAGGGTTCAGGCTTTTTGGCATGCAGAGAAATGACTAATCAAAAGAACAGACTGGTGTTGCTGTGGCACTGCTGTTCCCATGCTGTGGTCATGACACATCAGTCTTAGCATAAATAGGACTGAACTGAGGCTTAACAGGATGTGTATAAAGTTTTGTTTCTCAGACAGCCTTTTTTTCCATGAAAATACTGACCTGGAGCTAGTGCTGTATAACTAATACTTCAGAAGTCAAAGTCCCTTGGGTTGTTCCAAAGTTTTCTGGGCAGGTTGACAGTTGAACATTCAAATACCTTAATCAAGTGGATAACTATATTGCCATTTAGTGGGCAAGCTAAGGAAAAAGAATAGTAACCAAAACTAGGCTAGTGGGCTGTGCTGTAAGTCTATGCTTTCTCCTGAAGTGCAACCTTTACGTTGTTGTGTCCAAGCAAGATGACCTAGTTGGGCATTATAATAAGAAATACAATTGTGCCCCCAAGTCAGCCTGAATGTTAAAAGGAGCTCTGCAGAGAACTAGTAGAGGCAGAAAGAGGTGGGAAAGAAGCAGCCCTCAGGCTTTTGGGGCATGTGCCTAATGGGCAACAGATGTCAGTTTTTGCAAGATGAATAAAGAAAATTAGATCACAATTAAGAAATGGGGGGCTGACATAGACAAGGGGAAACCTCTGCCCACTCCTAGCACTGAATTTCAGCTCTAGCTCTTCCATCTGTGGTGTGAGACTGATAGATAGGAGATATACTAAATGGGGAGGAGATAAAGGAATTTGGCTTCTGTGGCTCATGACAAATCACCAAACAGCTGAATTAGTTGATACACCTTTATCAAATATCTGCTAATGCTGAGCAGTTTGGGATGGGCTATGGTGGGTCCATGATGTGTCCTAAACATAGCCAAGATTGGGAGGGGTGCAACTTCCTACTAGGATTCTTCTTCAGGAGGTGTGTAAAGCTTTAATGGTGCTTTGCTTAGGCTCTGTAGCTGGAGTCATTCTGCATGAAATAAGTTTAAAACTCCCCTTAAAAACAATGAAGTTCATCCACACAAGAATCCTAGAGCAGGCCTTTTCCTTAACTGTTATAGAACAGTTCTGACAACATGGCTGTGACTCGAAGGACAAAGCCTAGCAGCACAAGCAAATGGCCACAGTGAAATATTTACTGCATCAAGATAAGAATACAGGGGGTGATAATCTGTGTTATTTTGTGCCTAGATCACTGTGGACCTGTGTGCAAATGTTTATAACAAAATTCTGCTCCTATCCTTGGGAACAACCAGGTGGATTCAGAAGCTTTGGGAGAAACATTAAGCACACTTAGTAAATGTTTTTGTCCTGATGGCTTTCAATCTGTACTTTATAGATCCCCAGTAGACCCTGGGCCCCTTCAGAGATCCATAAAAGGATAACCAAGAAAACAACCTCAGCTGTGTAAACTTGTAAGGAAGGCACTGTAATTCCTGCCTTTCCAATGGGCTTCACACATTCTCTGGAGCATAGCTGGAAGTGGTAACTAGAAAAGAGGAAAAAAAAAAAAGAAAACCACTAGACTAATCTAAAAGGACTTAGCAGATCCTAGCACAAATGCTGCTTAATAGTTGTAGTGTAATTCAAGAAACTTAAAAGTATTTTCTCTTTTACACTCATTCCCCCTAAGGAGGCATCCATATAATGAAAGAGGATGTACTGTGTATTAACTGACTTGGAAATGTCCCAGTGTGGACCAAGTCACTTTAGTTTTATTGCCACATCAAAATGTCAGTGTGTTGGCTTGCATGAAAATGATAATTTCATTGTCTGCAGCAGGCTTTTATTATGCACTAACCTCTGATTTATTTTTTTTTCTCTGTATTGCTGAAAATTTATGGGAGAAGTTGCTAGCAGGGTGCAGAATGCTTACAGGACCTGATGCATTTTCCACTACTGAGGCAAAACCACAAATATGGTGGCACACGACATGCAGCAGGTCACATCCAAAGGTGTGGAAAATGAGAAGTGGGGTTGTCACAGTCTTTGTGCTGAGACCTAGTTGTGGCAGACCCAGTCCATACAATTTTTAGCTACTATTGTCTTTGCAGTGCTCTCCTTTCATGGTGTGCCACGGAATTTGTTTCTGAGCAAGCCCTAATAGGAAATCTGTGAGGGCTGGAGGTTTTTTAGGGAAAAAGATACTTTGTCTCTCCTCTCCTGCTTGCCCCTTCATGAAGTTTCACTTCTTTTTAACAAGTTGCCCATAGTAGGGTTTAATCTTCAGCAAGTCAGTTAAAGGTCTGAGGTTAACGTTGGGTCAGGTTTGCCCAAATTCAGACCACCTTCTCTTTGTAGTCTGTGGAGTGAGGGAAAGCAGGATGTCTCTCCCTGGTGGACTTCAGTGGAGATCAAATAGCAGAGCTACTTGCTGAAGGCTACATCTCCTTTAGGCAACCTGAACTATGACATAAGTAAGATTTTCTGAAATGAGCTGAACCTGAACTATGACATAAGTAAGATTTTCTGAAATGAGCTGAAATGAGCTGGTGCAATATAGGCAGTTGACAAAGATTGTTTCTAAGTGCTAATGTGCTTGAACAGATTACAATGGTTTGTATGGGCATTTTTTAATGTCTTTTTTCTTCTCAGTAAGGGTGACAGAGCACTGGAACAGGCTGCCCAGGGGGGTTGTGGGGTCTCCTTCTCTGGAGACATTCAAAACCCACCTGGACATGTTCCTATGCAACCTCACCCAGGCGTTCCTGCTTCAGCAGGGGGATTGGACTAGATGATCTTTTGAGGTCCCTTCCAATCCCAAACATACTGTGATACTGTGAAGCCACATCTAGCAGGTTTTCTTCATTATAAGGACTGGAACAGGCATTTTGCAGAGCTGAGAATGCCGGGTGACTGCAACATCCATCTTGTGCAGCTGCCTGCATGCTGCTTTACTTGAAATTTGCAGGAATAGTTGTCCCCACTCCATCAGGAGCTATAAGAACCAGGACTCACTGCCCAAAACTTACTTACCTGTTAAACTGTTGCTAGCGACCCCACCGTAACATCTCGGCCTTTGGTGGGCTGTGATGCCTTTTTTCTCTTTCCCTTTAAAAGGGCAAAACTATGAGAAGGTAAGCACCAAAACATGGTTATTGTGCTTAGTTGTGCTAATGTGTATTTGGAGGCAAAGCTAGTGTTTACCCTTTAATAGTGTTACACTTGGGGAAAGAAAAAGCAGAAGTGAAAAAGATGAAGAAGTGGTGTATTCGCTTGAAGGCAGCTGCAGCTTCTGACGTGCTGTTTTGCAGCACTTGTGCTCTGTGCTGTAGGAGAGGAGAGGGACCGTACTGCCTGGTTTTCATCAGTAAAATGGCTGCAGGTGCCCTGTGTTGAGGTGGGGGCCTGCCTTCAAGCACATCCCCTGCCACGGGGGTTTTATAGAGAAGGGTGTGCTCAAAACATTGCTAAGTACATGTGACTGCAGGGTTTGATTCATTTTGGGGCAGGGTGGACTTTTCTTTTTTTTAGGATATGGAGAAAACTCCATGCAAACCTTGAGCCATGTCACCAGCGAGTGGCGGGTGTGCCTGGCACTGTGGGTGAGCTTCAGCACTGTCTGCTAATGGAGAAGGGGGTAGCAGGGTGGGTGCTTGTGTACTGCTGGCCTAGGACTTGGGGGGACCCCGAGGGGTGGCGGTGGGCACGGGATGTCCACGGGAGACCATGGAAGCTGTGCTTGAGGGAGGCCCGTTCTCTGCTGGGGTGAATTTCTCTGTGGTTAAACACGCTGCAGAAACGGAGGGAGAGAGGTGTGACGGGCAGCCGGCTGACACTCCCACTCGTGACAGGGGACGTCAGGGTCCCACAGCAGCGAGGCGTCGGTGGGTCAGGAGGCTGGTGGCACAGTGAGAATCGGGGTGTCTCTGGGGGGCCGCGGGCTGACATGCCCGACTAGCGCCGCTGGCGGGCAGCGGGCCGCTCGCAGCCGCACGGCGTGCCGGGGAACGCGTCCCCGCTGACAGGAGCGGCGGGCGGGAGCCCCCGGGCGGGCGGGAGGAGCCGCCCCGCCCTCGGCCCGCGGCGGGAGCGAGGCGGTGCAGGGCGCGCGCGGCGGGGCCGTGTTTACATTCCGCCGCCCGATGCACGTTGCCGCGGAGCCGCGCGCTCCCATTGGCCAGGGCGAGCGGCGGCCCCGCCCCGGGGCGGGCGGGATGCGCTCTGCCGGGCGCGCGGGACCGCTGGCGGAGCCGCCCGGCGGGGCGCGGACCCGGCGCCGGGTGCAGCGGATCGGGATGGCGGTGCCGGCGATGCCCCGTCAGCGGCGTCGGGGCGGGGGCGAGAGCGAGAGCGGACGGGGCAGCGGGTGGCTCTGCCTGCGGGGCGGCGGCGGTGGTGGCAGCTCTCATCCCGGGACGCCTCCGCCAAGGGAGCCGCGGCGGGCGGGACGCAGGGGTGTCCCAGCACCGGCGGAGGACGAGGGAGCCGCGGGGCCCGGGACGGCCCCGGGGCGAAGGGGCGGTGCTGGGGCGAGTGGGGCGCTGGCGGAGGGAGGGCGGCGGGCGGGGGAGCTGTCTGCCGCCCTCGCACATGCGCAGCGCGGGCCCGGGCCGCGCTATATAGCGACTTGGCGCCGGCGCCAGCTGAGCAGCGCGGCCCGGGCGGCAGCGACAGAGGTGCGCGGGGAGTGGCGGTCGGGGGTCCCGCTGGTGGAGATGGGGATATGGGAGGCGGGGGGCACGGTGGCTGTGGTGATGATGATGCTGCGGATGATGATGAGGATGGTAGTGGTGGTTATGATGGTGCGGATGATGATGGTAATGGTGGTGGTGGTGCCATGGGTTATGATGGTTGTGCCGTGAGTTATGATAGTGATGCCGGCAGTACCGGTAGCAATGGTGGTGGCGGTACCGGCAGACCTGGTGCCGGTGTGGGGGGATGCAAGGGGCGCAGCCGCGGAGGAGTGGCGCGGGCCGGGAGCGGGAGCGGTGAGGCGGGCTGCCCGCCCGGGCACGGTTTTGGAGGGAGAGCGACTGAGAGGGCGGGGGGGTGGGTGTCCGCCCGCGGCCCGGGGCAGCCCGCGGTGCCCTCCCGCCCGGGGCAGGCAGCGCTGCAGGACGCCGCGCTGAGGGGCCACGGCCCGGGCGGGCACCGCCGGCGGGAGACAGCGCGGCGGGCCGGGGTGTCGGCGGGAGCCCGCCATCGCCTCTCACCTACCCACCCCCACCCCACCCCGGGGCCACCCGGCGGCGGAAAGGCCCGTGGGGGTGGCGGGGAGCGGGCTGCTGGGTTTTGGAGGGAGCCGGGCGCGGTGGGGGCGGGGAAGCCGGCCGAGCCGCTTGGCGGGCTGACCCCGATCGCCGGCCCGCGCCGCCCGCCCTCACCCCACCCCACCCCGGCGGGTCCCGGCTGACCCGCGCCGTGGTCTGTAGGGTAAGAGCTTGGCGAGGAGGGCGCCTGTGGGGACACCCCCTCACAGCCCCTGATCTCTGAGGGGTCCCGGCCCCAGCCCGCTCTGAGGGACACTGGGGTGTCCCCCACCTTGTGTGGGATCCCTCCCTGATATGAGGTCCCCCCGAGAGAAGGTGTCTGGGCGAGGGGGGGTTGATGTTCCCCTGTGCGGGGCTGCCGTCCCGGCGGGCCCACCCCCGACTTCCCCCTCAGGTTTTGGAGGGAGCCTGGCTCGCAGCAAGGCGGGAGCGCGGGGGAGGGGGTGTCGCGGTCCTGCCCTGCTCCCTGCCCCTCTCACGCGTCCCCTCAGCACCCCTCGCCTCACGGCGGGGAGGGCGGCAGGCGGCGGCTTGGCTGCTTTTGGAGGGAGAGCGATCGCGGGCAGCGGCGATGCCCCCCAACCTGACCCCCGCTGCGCCCCGGGGCTGGCCGAGCCGCCCCCCGGCCCGGCCCGGCGCGGCGCAGCGCAGGCCACCGCCTCCCCGCTCTCTGCAAATTGGCGCGGAACCGGCGCGGCGGGAGCGCGGGCGGCCCGGCCCGGCCCGGCACGGCACAGCCCGGCAGGTGTGGGGGGCCGGTGGTGAAATCTTCCCCGAGGGAGCCGCTGCACCGGCAAAACGTGTGTCTGCGTGGGTGCCTGGTGGCTGCAGCAGGCAGGGTACAGAGGGAGTGTGTGTGGGGGGGTCACAGCCTCACAGAGCCCCCCTCCCCACGTCCTCTTGAGTCGGAGATGTTCCTTTACAGTCGTGTCCTCCCCCTGCCCCATCCCCATGGCCAGATAAGCCCAGCTCACCTGAGCCAAACTGCCCACGGGCATATGTGGGCGTCCCTGTGTGCTGGCGTAACCGCCAGCAGCATGTGGAACTGCTGGTGGTTAAATGCCAGAGTCCTTTGCTCGAGCATTCCTTGCTTGCGCCCTTCTATTTCAGTTGTCTTATGATGCAAAGTGCGGAACTTGGTCCTAACTTCTTGAGCATAAGTTAACTGAGCTTATGCTATTCCTTTGTTCCAGGCAGAGATCTTCCAACCCAAAGAAGATGTCAAGACGCAGGTAAACTGTTAAGCATTGTAATATACCAAGCTTATCTTTATTCATCTAACAACTGCTGCTTGCTAACGTCTAATGTCTTTTTGGTCTTTGCAGTAGCCGGTTGCAAGCCAAGCAGCAGCAGCCACTGTCATGTCAAGAAGAGTCTCCACAAGAACTGCAGGCAACAGAACATCTTCAGAGCAGAAAAAAGAGAACAGCAGAGGTGACCAGTTTGGGCAACTTGAAAAGTTTAATAATATTGAGAGTTCTTCAGTGCATTTGGATGGGAAAATCTTTGAGTTAGAAAGTGGGGCAGGGGTAACAACAGTTTGCTTTAGCTTTAGAGGTGAGTGTGCTGGTCATTGTCAGTGCATTGATGTGTGTCTCCCTTCTCAGCAGGAGATTAAGAAAAAAGAAGATGGGAAAATTGCAAAAAAGCATCAATATGAGATTAAGGTAATTCAATCCTGATTACTAGTTCAAACTAGGCAAGGGAGTCCATCTGTTTTTTGTTGGTGAGTGTGAAGTTGTGCATTCCACACTAGAAAGTATTGAATAGGAAAAGTTTCTGTCTTCGGATATTAAAAGCTATGGGAGCTCTTCACCTTAGCATCTTTTAATGTGTTTTCACCTTTTGGACACATGGCTTTTTTGTTGATAAAGGGTCCTTCAATATGGAAACCACTGCAGAGTAAGATTAGGTGTAAAAATGAGAATAAAACCAGATATTTCAGAATAATTCCACATGCAGAGCAGGTAAGGCCTAGAGGCAGGTCTAAACAAGATCATTGCACTTGTTTCAACCTAAGGTGTGGTTTCACGGCCATTTAGTTAAGAAGGCTCATAACCATGCAGGCCCTCTTTACTTACATCTATCAGTTCTTTTGATTGTTTAAATCAATTTAGGAATCTGTTTTAACTAACATAGGCCAATCCTAATTTGATTGAGGGACTTTACAGCTGTTTATTTTAAAGAAGATTAGTAAAATAATGTAACTTTCTCTTGCAAGCGATCCTGTTTGCAGTTGTTCAGTTTGTAAAGCAAATGAGACTAACAACTGTGCTGAAGCAAAATTCTGGTTGTGAAGTCGTCTTTGCAAATTTTATGTAGGGAAAAATGCTGTGTAAGTACGTCAGCTGTACTTGGGGCGGAACTGTGTGTCACAACTTACCTTTGCCAAAAGAGGGAAATCGTGCTCTCCTTTCTTTCCTTCCTTTATAGCTGGCCACACACTCCATCCCCTGCCTTGCTCCATTTTGGTTCTCTTTAAATGAAGAAATATGTAGGTTCAGCTTGCTGATTTGGCACTACAAAATGAGTTCATGTTCTGCCAGGTTAGTGGGTTCAATCAACCTAAGAGAGGGTTTGACAAGTATCAGAGCTGACAAAAGAAGGAAGGGGCAGTGAAGATCACAGGAGAGAAGGAGCAGGATCTCCCTCTTCTTGTGGTTGTGTGCTGTTAAGATCAGTTCTGCTGGAATAGGTAACTTCACTCTGGGAGTACAGAGTTAACTAAAGTAATCTAGAATTCATTCTTTGAAGCTTTCTGCATGAACAGCTCTGGGTTCTTCTCCCTTTGAGTCATTGCATCCTGTATTTGGCATTGGCAGGCTGAGAAAAAGTTCACAGCTTCTGCTTGCTCAGTGGATATCTAGCTCTGGAGCTGAGCTGGGTGGCTCCTCTCTGGAGTGCTTAATTGGAAGATAACAAGCTGCTGAATTTCCACTGAGAGACAGTAGAACCTCCACCCTCTCCTTTCTTTTCCCCCTGAGTAGATAAGTAGATACGACCAGCAACCACATGTCCTGTGTTTCAGTAGCAATGAGTACCTTTGCCCTATGTACTGTGACTGAGCAGCTCAAGCAATGGACAAGTTACTTGTGCGATCATACACTAAAGATGGTTGTCTTCCTCAAACCTGAGTTTCCAAAATTTGTCAAATTTGTTTATACATGTTCTATCTTGAATACGAAAGGCTTTGACATTTAATGTCTCTCTTTCTTGGTTTCAGTACTTGAATTGATGCCGAGGTCCAAAAAGACTAACATACATTACATATTACTATGTTGTGACTGTAATCTACTTCTTGCCTTTCTTCCTCTCATAGTAAAATCAGCATTTAAAAGATACCTTGTTTATGTTGCAGAGTTGTTGGCCGCCCACGATAACAGGAGGCATCTCGCCTTGCATAATTATTGAAACACCTCACAAAGAATCAGTAACCACTGACTTTTCAAGATTCAAAAAATACAGGTTCAGAAACCTCTTCATAAATCCATCACCTTTGCCAGAACTCAAGTAAGTTTACCAGATACAGCAGTTGTTGATGTTTTATGAAATATGCTGAACTACTGTAGTAAAATCTTTTGTTTTATTGTGTTTGTATAATAGTGGGCAGTATTCAACCTGTACTTCTGCTTGTCTCCTCATCATCAACAATTTGATGTCCAAAAAAAGACAGAAATTCTGTAGGATTTTTTCCTCCCTGATCTTATACAGACACACTGGGCAGATAATTTTCTCCTTTCAGAGCTGTCCTTTTATAGCTTAAAACTGGACACTCTAAGAGGTTAAGAGGCATATCATGATTAAACTAACTTCTTTCAGTGCTATTGGAATTGAGTGGCAAAAAAAATACTAAGCAAAATTTTCTTTAAGCTTGGTGCAGTTACAGTTCCAGAAATTTTAACTTCTGCAGAGGAATAGATTAGCTGACTAAATTGTTTTTTAGCAAGTTGTTGGAAACTGCTGGTTACCAACGATGTGTTCAGATACAGAATTCCATGTAAGTTTAATCCTTGATGTTTACTTCTTGCCAATAGGCATCCGGTAAAGCTGAGCTCCATCCTTTCTGATGAGCTGAGTTTTATTTACTGTCTCCTGCCTTTTCATGCTTTCTGAACTGCTGCAGGAAGATCATAGTAGTGTCTGCCCACTTAAAAGGGGGAGACTTGTGCATTAAACAAGCAAGTATCTCTCCAGCTTTTAACTTATGATGGCAGCAGAATGGAAATGATCTGGGTTAGAATTTGAAGGTGATGCCAGTGATCAGGTCTACTTAATCTCTCTCTGCTTCTGCTTGGGTAGAGATAAATAGATAACTCCAACAATTTCAGTAGGAAATAAGCATTATATTGATTAGCATGCTGTCTCCTTTAGAAACTGTAGGATTTGAATTATATTTAAGAAAAAACTCACATAAATTCATAGTAACAATAATTACAAATTAAAACCAAGCCACATTATTCATAGAATCATTTTGTTTGGAAAAGACCTTTAAGATCATTCAGTCCAACTGTTAACCTAACACTGCCAAGTCCACCAGTAAACCATCTACACATCTTTTAAACACCTCCAGGAAAGGTGAATCCACTGCTTCCCTGGGCAGCCTGTTCAAATGCCTGACAACACTTTCTTTGAAGACATTTCTCCTAATGTCCTATCTAAACCTTCACTGGCACAACCTGAGGACATTTCCTCTCATCCTATCACTTGTTACCTGGGACCAACACCCTCCATGCTACAATCTCCTTTCAGGTAGTTGTAGACAGTGATAATGTCTCCTCTCAGCCTCCTTTTCTCCAGGCTAAACAGCCCTAGCTCCCTCAGCTGCTCCTCATGAGACTTGTGCTCCAGAGCCCTCACCAGCTTCTTTGCCCTTCTCTGAACTCTTTCCAGCACCTCAGTGTCTTTCTTGTAGTGAGGGGCCCAAAACTGAACACAGTATTCAAGGTGAGGCCTCACCAGCTCTGAGTACAAGCGGACAATCCCTCCTCTAGTCCTGCTGGCCACACTACTGCTGATACAAGCCAGGATGCTGTTGGCCTTTTTGGCTACCTGGGCACACTGCTGGCTCATGTTCAGCCGGCTGCCAACCAACACCCTCAGGTCATTTTCTGCTGGGCAGCTTTCCAGCCACTCTTCCCTGAATCTGTAGTGTTACCTGGGGTTGTTGTGACCCAAGTGCAGGACCTGGCACTTGGCCTTGTTAAACCTTATACGATTGGCCTCAGCCTGTTGGTCCAGATCCCTCTGTAGAGGCTTCCTGGCCTCAAGCAGATCAACACTCCCACCCAACTTGATGTTATCTACAAACTTACTGAGAGTGCACTTGATCACCTTGTCCAGATCACTGATAAAGAGAGTAAACTTAGTCTTCATTTGGTTGTGCATATATTTATGGAAACATTTTTTGTCTTCTGTGGCAGTAGCCAGATTAAGTTCTCATTGGGCTTTGGCCCTCCTAATTTTCTCTCTACACAACCTCATGACATCCTTGTAGTCCTCCTGAATTACCCCTCCCTTCTTCCAAAGGTTAAACTCTCATTTTTTTCCTGAGTTCCAGCCAAAGCTCTCTGTTCAGCCAGGCTGGTCTTCCCTGCTGGCTCATCTTTTGGCACATGGGAATGGCTTGCTTCTGCACCTTCAGGATTTCCTTCTTAAAGAGTGACCAGTCTTCCTGGACTCCTTTGCCCTTCAGAGCTGCCTTTTAAGGGACTCTGTCAGCCAAGGCTCCTAAACAGGCCAAACTCTGCCCTCTGGAAGTCCAAGGTAGCAGTTCTGCTGACCACCCTCCTTCTCCAAGAACTGAAAACTTTATCAGTTTATGATCACTGTGCCCAAGGTGGCCTCCAACCATCACATGGCCCACAAGTCATTCTCTGCAAACAACAGGTCCAGTGGGCGTCTTCCCTAGTTGGTTCCCTTACCAGGTGTGTCAGGAAGGTGTTTTCTGCAAGCTCCGGGAGCCTCTTGGACGGTTTCCTCTCTGCTGTGTTGTATTTCCAGCAGACATCTGGTAATTTGAAGTCCCTCATGAGAACAAGGGCTAGTGATTCTGAGACTTTTACCAGCTGCTTATGGAATATTTTGTCAGCCTCTTTATCCTGGTTGGGTGGTCTGTAACAGACTCCCACTGTGATCTATCTGCCTTGTTCTCTGTCCCCCCTGATTCTTACCTGTAAACACTCAACCCTGTTGGTCACCATCATCAAGCTCTAGACAGTGAAAACACTACCTAACATACAGGGCTACCCCACCTCCTCTCCTTCTTTGCCTGTGCCTTCTGAAGAGTCTATAGCCATCTAATGTAGCACTCCAGTTGTGAGAGTCATTCCACCATGTTTCCATGATAGTGACTATATTGTAGTTTTTCTGCTGCACAATGGCTTTCCAGCTCCTCTTGTTTGTTGCCCATGCTGTGTGCATTGGTGTAGATGCACTTCATTTGGGCTACTGATCCCACCATCTTTCTGGGGAAAGAAGCCCTAATTCTTACATGACCATTCTCAGGCACTTCCATGGTTTCTAACACATCAATAACCTTTGTGTCTTTGCTACCACACAGCTCTCCATCCCCTACCTGCACAGAAACGGCAGACTGAAGGGCCTCACTTGCATACCATCCTCAAATATTGCCATATTGCACTCAGGCTTATGTCTAGTGAGCCTGGTTTTATCTGTTTCCCCCTTCAAATCTAGTTTAAAGCTCTTTCAGTGAGCCCTGATAACTTCTGTGCAAAGATCCTTTTCCTGCTTTGAGACAAGTGTACTCTGTCTATTGCCAGCAGGCTTGGGTGTTGTGTAAAAAAAACCTCAAAATTGTGCCCGTGACACCAAGTTCAGAGCCAGCTGTTGTTTTGCTGCATCTTCCTGTATATTCCCTTGTCATTCACTGCAACTGGAAAGACGAAGGAGAACCCTACTTGTGCTCCTGATCCCTTAACCAATCATCCACAAGCCCTGAAGTCTCTCTTGATTGCTCTTGAACTTCTTGTTGCAACTTCATTGCTGCCTACCTGAAAAATCAAGAATGGGTAACAACCTGAGAGCTGTACCAGGCTGAGAAGTTTTTTCTTCTCATCTTTAACCCAGGCCCCAGGAAGACAGCAGACTTCCTTGAGAAGTGGGTCCAGTCTGCATATTGGGCCTTCTGTTCCCTTCATAAGCCATCTTGATGACAACGACCCGTCTTTTTTTCTTTATGGAAGCAGTTTTGAGATAGGTGTCTTGCTGTAGGCCGACTTGACCTCAGCAACACCTCTAAGCCAGATTAACCATTGTCCTTGTTAATTTTTGGTTCCACTTGCCAAAGCCTTATACTTATTCTACAGGGCACCTGGGAAGGTGAGGTAGTCACACTGGGCAGGAACTTGTCATCATTGTCCCCTATCCCTTAAGTCACCCTGTTCAGTCAGGTGGAGAGAGGACATGGAATCCTCCATACCATGTGTCCCGTCTGCCTGCTGTTTTTCTCACAATAGCCTGTTTCTGAGCCTCAAGGTAGGTTAGAAAAGGGATAGATAAGTGACTTTTAAACACCATCTGTAAATGTATTTCTCAAACCAACACAGACAACTTTGTGTATATTTTGTGTTTCTTGGGGAGTGGGGTGTTTTGTTGTTTGGTTTTTTTTTACTTTCCTTTTTTTCAATGGGGAGTGTTTGGTTTTTATCTTGCTCTCTGGACAGCCACCTAACTAGGCAAACTAGGAAACTGCTTGTATGTGCAACTTTTTGGGATGCACACATTCAGTTTTTTGTCTATTCTGTAAAACTGGACTTGCTGATGATCTTGGCAAACTGCTGTTGTGATGATGTAAAGTGTTCAAAGTATACCTGCAGTTTTCTAATTACCATAATGATCTTTTAGTATGCCGGAGTTTTCTTTTTGTTCCTGAATTTCTGTAAACAATAAATAATGTTTTTATACTCCTTTTGTGAAAGTACATATACTTAACAATGCTTTGTGTAACCTTTTTCTGTAGCTGGGGAAACTCCAAAGATGTCTGGCTCAATATCCTGAAGAAGGAGAACAGATATGCTCATTGCAAACATTTCACATCACTACATTCCAGTTTGCAGCCTCACATGAGATCGATACTGTTAGACTGGCTCTTAGAGGTGCGTTCTTTCATTTACTTTGCTGCGTGTTATGTCTATGGAGCAGGCAGATAAAAGCGCAGTTTTACATAAAGATCTAATAGCCAAATGTACTGTAATGATAAATTATAAAACAAGTTTGCAACAAAGGGGTTACAAGTTACTACTTTTGATCCTCTGGGTGAGCTCCGTTCAGTCTTGCCTGACGGGAGATGCTGAACCTTCCACACAGGGCAGTCAGCAACAGCACTTAATTTTTGTGCTTGCCATACCACTTTCTGGGAAGAGGAGAAATCTAATTTTGAGACACTTGTATTGAAATTGCTATGGACAGATTAGTTATGGAGCTCTAACTTTACATCGTAGACTGTATCTAAGTCATGAGACAACTGCGTCTGTCTTGAGGACTTGAATTATTACGCACATCTACATCAAGATCTCTTAAATGTCTGCCTCTAACACTATTTTCTGATTAATTAGTGAACTTTTAATTCTACTCTATGAAGAGAGAGAGCAGAGGAAAGTAGTGCTTTTGTGTCTGACATCTGAAGGTTCTTGTTGTAGACAGGTTTGTATTTGAAAAAGATTTCAAATAAATCATATCCATATTCCAGTCTAATTACTGTACTTCAGACTATTCCAGTTGTCAAACAAAATGGAAGCTCTCCGTCTTGGCAGCCTGCGCGAAGGAGTAGCGGTGTTGTAAATAGAGAACTATGTTCTGGAGGCGTTTCCAAGAACTCTATGCTGAGCACATTCAGTCACCTCTGCCAAAAGCAACCTTTGACTCATGCAGCCCTTGCCCCTCAGCAGAAGAGACCTTGCGGGTTTACCGATTCCATAACAAGTACTCGGGGGAAGCAGATGTTGGTGGCATCTTGCTGTCTTGATGGGACAGTGCTAATAGCAGGGAATTTCAAGGGAGAGGAGAGGAGCGTTTGGCTCTAGTTTTCCCCCAAAATACATGGTGAATATGAAGCTACTTTGGTTGTGTACTTCACTGCTTCCTCTAGTGTGTAATTTACATACCAGCATTAAACTGTATTTTGGTGCTTTTTTAAAAAAAAATCTTGACCTCAGAAAATAATCGAATTTCCAAACAAGAATGTCAACAAGGGCCTTGTTGTTGCTGCCCAGATCAGTGGTTCTGTATGCCACAGTGCACTAAAATCCCGGTGATTTTGAGTTGTCCAGTAGCTCGTAACATTTTCTTCTGTAACATCATAACTGACATGCCTTTTAACGTGACTAAGCATTATTACTTATGTCGGGCCAATACACTTTCATACAAATTGTGCCATTTATTCATGGGTGGGCCTGTACATTTTACCACATCAGTTGGCAAATATTAGACCACGTCTAAAAGAATAGACTGTGGTGTTACCGCCAACCATTTGCATTTTTGGTGATCAGGAAGGGTTTTAATTTGCAAATGGCCTTTCAACCTTATCTTAGGAAATAATTATTAAAAGTGAGATTTTGTATCAAACTGAAATAATGAAGTAGGGCAGGAAGCTTGGATTTGGGATCTATTTCTTGGATATAATTTCCTGTTGACCATAGGTAGATTGTAAGTAATTTATAGATATCTAACTAGTTTCTAGCTGTGGAAGGGATACAGAGTTGCAGATAAGCTGGAGTCGTGGTAGACCCACCCAAATTCACTTAGAGATTAGAGGAAAGAGTAGGCCCCTGCATAGGCTCTCCAGGCCCAGGCAGTCTCCTTTCCTTTTTTGTTGAACCGGCAATTGAACCACTTTGATACAATGCAAGTATTAAACCTTTTCGCTGCCAAGGGAGCTGTGTGGAGCAGATGGTCGCTCTGGCAGTTTTGTTCCCGTTTCACAGGGCTGTCTGTGCCCGAGGGGCTGTGTTCCTGCCTTGCCAGCAGAGCCCCCGCTGGCAGGAGCTTCCAGGCTTACCTGCTGTACAGCCACAGACTTTAGAGCTTTCCAGAGGTGCTGCCCTGGAACAGACCTACTAGGAATACAGGGAGGATCTGCTTGGTGACTTCAACTTGAGGCTTGAGCCCAGAGTATTCTTAATCAAGCAAATTAGTGGTTGGTTGCTGTTATTGTGTGGTTGGTTGGTTGGTTGGGTTTTTTTTTCCCTCAATGAGCCTTTCTTCTTTTGGTAGAAAACCAGTTCTGGGCCCCTCAGTTCAAGAAGGACAGAGAACTGCTGGAGAGGGTCCAGCGTAGGGCAACGAAGATGATTAAGGGAGTGGAGCATCTCCCTTATGAGGAAAGGCTGAGGGAGCTGGGTCTCTTTAGTTTGGAGGAGGCTGAGGGGTGACCTTATTAATGTTTATAAATATATAAAGGGTGAGTGCCACGAGGATGGAGCCAGGCTCTTCTCGGTGGCAAACAATGATAGGACAAGGGGTAATGGGATCAAACTGGAACACAAGAGGTTCCACTTAAATTTGAGAAAAAACTTCTTCTCAGTAAGGGTGACAGAGCACTGGAACAGGCTGCCCAGGGGGGTTGTGGAGTCTCCTTCTCTGGAGACATTCAAGACCCACCTGGACATGTTCCTGTGCCACCTCACCTAGGTGTTCCTGCTCCAGCAGGGGGATTGGACTAGATAATCTTTTGAGGTCCCTTCCAATCTCAAATATACTGTGATACTGTGAAAATTGTACTTGTTTTTAGGAAAACAATGCTATTTAGATTCAAAAAAGTATACTTTGGGAGTATGTTAGTGCATCATAGCCAATCCATAGTTAGGTGGGAGCATGGGAAATACTTTTCCCAGTCCCATACTAACCACTACATCCTAACACACCCAGGTGTGTGATGGTTTGGATAGTTAGTACATGCCAGAGATCAAATCGTGCATACTGTGTTTCACTGTTAAAACCTGAATACTCCAATGTGTGTACACAGAGTATTTTAATAGAAATCTGAACTGTTTGGGTTTTTTTTTTTCTTCCTGTTTGTAGGTATGTGAGGTGTATGCACTCCACAGGGAAACCTTCTACCTAGCTCAAGACTTTTTTGATAGATTCATGTTGACACAAAAGAACATTAACAAGAGCATGCTTCAGCTCATAGGAATTACCTCATTATTCATTGCCTCCAAACTTGAGGTAAGAAACTCTGTTATGGGGAGGAGGATATTAAGTTTGTAGTAACTAAAAAGACAGTGATAACATATTTATTTATTCTCTCTGAACCCTTTGGACTTGATGGTGTACATACAACACTGAAGGTCAGAAGGGGAATTTATTTTCTCTTCCTTCAGTTGTGTATATGTCAATCTCTTGGAGTGTAGTCTTTGTCCTCCCTTTCCTTAGCAGCAGGGAAGGAGACCACAAAAACTTAAAAGGTATGCAAATGTGCTAGGAGTAGTTTTGTTTTGTTTTGTCTTTTTCCAAATATACAGCAACTGGCAAACAATCTCAGGAATGGGTGTGGGACTCGAACAAAACCAAGGCTGTCTCAGACTGCCTGTACATCAGGCTGATATCTCTGTAAATCCATTTAGTGGAGGTTTTTCTCCTTTAAAGATAACGTAATCTGTGCAGGGGTGGTGATGCACTACATTGCACACTACATCTGTCAGCACAGAGCATATTTTTTTAAGTCTCCTTTTGTAAGTCATGATAGGCTAGAGGAAAATTTGGGATATTGAATCTTTATACTTGGAACCCCCTCGATCCAGCTGTTGTTCCTAAGGCCAAGGCACTGTGCTACAAGCAATTGTTTGTCCTAAGGAAGTGTGTGGGGCATCAGGCTGTGGAGCCAGCAGGTAGAGAAGCAGTTCTGCTGGAAAGTTCTCTTTTGCTAACACACCTACCTACATGTGGCCCCAAGTGGCACGACTGGGTTGGCAAACTTCTTTGTTAACTACCCCTGCACCACGAATTTTGCCAGCTACAGTGGCTATGGGATTTTTTTCTCATCTTTTTCTAGCTTTTTTAAAATCAATAAAACTATATCAGCACTGACTAACATTGTGCATAACCTGCAACCAGCAAGCCTTTTCTGTAACACCACAGGGCGCTGTACATGAATTAATGATGGTGTATGTTTTTACATCAAGTGGAATAGCTGAGTAGAAAGTGGCATAAACGGAAGGCTGTTCTGATTGCTTGGTCAGCATTTATTTCCCCAAGAGCTAAAAAAGTTGCAATAGATCTATTGTGTTTTACAACAGACAATGTATAACCTGCTTGGTTTTAGTATCTCCTCAAGTTGTAAGATTCAAGTCACATCATATAATAAGAAAAAGACTGTTCTTGCGTAAGAAATGTTAATGTGCCAATATGGACTGAAAGTATTTGCCAGTATCTTCTCCAGCTTTCTTAGAACTGTAAGACACTAGAATCTTCACTTTTCCTCTCCCTCCCTTTAAAGGAAATCTACGCTCCTAAAATACAGGAATTTGCTTACGTCACTGATGGTGCTTGCAGTGAAGATGATATTGTAAGAATGGAACTCATTATGTTAAAGGTAATAACTTTGCTGTGTTTTAAGTGCTTGTTGAGAGACTGTCCAGCTGAACCTTGTGTTCTGATGTTATTTATCAGCTTAGAAAAGGAACACGTTCAGTATGTCCCTCTTTCTGCAGAACAGTGAAGGCTCCATTGTATGTACAGCAGACTTCTAAAGGCCCTGGCTGGGGTGAAGTCTGTGTCTGTTAGAAAAGGACAGGGTTCTCTTGCTTGTAGGGAAGTGAAGGCTCTTGATAGGTACAGCCCCGCAGGCTGTTGCTGCAAGGTGTTGCACTTGCCACCAGGGTCTTTTGTTGGCCAGGAACAGGGGTCACTAGGAGAGCAGGCAAAGAACTGACACTACCCAGTGCTCCTTGTGTGGGAAAGGATCCACCTTTACCATCACAGAACTCCTACATTTATTCTTTGTTAGTCAATAGTGGCTGCAGGTTCAGGCAGGCAGCCTGGAGACTCAGGGGAAATCCGCTGCTTTCCCAGCTTCTGAGTGGGGAGGATACGTAAGATCCAACTGCGCAGGCACAGGGAAGGGGGTTGAGATAGACACATTTTTGTGCTGATCGTAACGCAGCCTGTACAAAAAACAGTGAGAATGAAATCTAAATCGAGTATTTGTATTTGAAATTGTACATAATCTTTAGCATCTTCCCAGGATCTGTCCAATAAACTGAGCAAACGTGGAACAGGATGGGAAAAGAGATCAGGGCGCAGAACTGCCCTTCTGTGCTAAACTGTTTGTTTAATATCCACAGGCTTTAAAATGGGAACTCTGTCCAGTGACAATCATCTCTTGGCTGAACCTCTATCTTCAAGTGGATGCGCTAAAGGATGTTCCAAAAGTGCTGCTACCTCAGTATTCTCAGGAAAAATTCATCCAGATAGCACAGGTAGGTTGTAAACTATATTAAAAATTGCTCTTTGGAGTGATTAAAGCACAATTGAACACTATGCTCAAAAAACTGATTCAGAAAATGCATGTCCTCGTTCTACCTCACCTGTCACTTTGTTAGGGAATGTGCAAGTTTGACTGTCAGAGAATCATATTCAGCTTTGAGGGGAACCACCCATGTGTTTGTTTCTCTGCTTTCACGTATTTTAAGACTTTTCCGTACACTGGAAAAATAAAAATCCGTCCTTTTTAATCACTACAGCAGTCTGCAAATAGCAGGCAGTGGCAACAGCTCTGAGGGTGGATGATTTAAGATAATTTAGGACAGTTAACTGTTTTTACCTGTATTATCTGTAACAGCATTTCTGTGTATTTGCCTAGAAGGCAGTCTGAGAAGTGTTTTGACTACTGGGCTTCCATTTTTATGGGCATGTGTTGTGTCCAACCTCAGAGAGGTTTGCTGAAGAGCAGACTGGTCTAAGCCACTGAGCTGCTGGGTTGTATTTTAAGAAAACACCTTCCTGAAGCTCTGTTAAGAGAAGGCACATTTGCATCTGTCCAAGCAAAGTGTCTTGCATGTTACTGGTAAAAATGCAAATCGATGTGTGTCATGCCTAGGTAAGACCCACTTTAACTGAAATTGGTGCCAAAAATAAATTAGATGCATGCATCTGATGCTAGAAAGGTCAGCCATGTTATAGTGTGTAGGCTGTTGCATACCTTGCAGTTTCTGAGACAGCTAATATACTAAATACTAATACTGAAGTAGCATCTGGTTAAAATTTTCTCCCCTCTTTATTTCTTCAGCTCTTAGACCTGTGTATTCTGGATGTGAATTCTTTGGACTTCCAGTACAGAACACTAGCTGCTGCAGCGCTCTGCCACTATACCTCAATTGAAGTAGTTCAGAAAGCTTCAGGTAAGAAGCCTTTGTAAAGCTTGGTCTTGTTAGGCAGAAAATTGTGAAAGCTGTTAGATGCCTCAGGCTGCTAATAGTGTACCAGTTTACCTGGCTGCCAAAGAGCAAAAGCTATGTGAGCATGAACTTTGTTCTTCTGTTCTGTGGGAGTTCTTTTTCCTCGTTTCACTTCTTCCTATCACTATTTAAAATGTTACAAAGACTCAAAAAAGAAGGAAACACTTCCAGAAGCATGATCTTAGCCAAGGAAATGATGCAGATTTATCTTTGCTTTTGGGCTAATATTGCTGCTCTGTGAATTTGTTGTTTAGGGAGCTGTTAGCTACAAATTATTTGGGTGCTTTTTCTCCTAAAATGTAGTTACCAAGCAGTCATCCTTGTCTGCCAGAAGCATTCAATTAACCTTTCTGCTAATTCTACCAGCCTGTCCCTTATGAACTGAAAAAGCCCTCACCTTGAACTAAGCTCAGCACTTGTGTGTTGCCATAAGGGACTGTGACAATAGTGTATGTTTTTATAGTGTGAACCAAATTTTGTGCTCAAGCTGAAAAAAAATCAGTTCAGCCTCCCCCGATAAGCAACAGGAACCCTCATAGCTGCAAAGCTGCTTTGCTGAGACCTGTGCTCACCCCCACTGTGTCACAACACTTTTGAGTAATGAGCACAAGGAAATGCTAGAAGTTTCCGGGAAGATGTTTCTGAAATTTTATCTGCAGTATTATGTACTGTTATTTTTAAATTTATGACCATATTGGAACACTGCGCAACTCCCCCATGATTTCCAAATATACTACTGTGTTCTACCCTCCAGGCTTAGATTGGGACAGCATTTCAGAGTGTGTAGAATGGATGGTTCCCTTTGCAAACGTGGCCAAAAAAGTCCCTGTGAAGCTGAAGAACTTTAAGAAGGTTGCAGTAGAAGATCGACATAACATCCAAACACACACAAACTACTTGGACATGCTGGTAGGTGGGCTGTGGAGTTGTTTGGGCAGTTGGGAACGCACTACAGACCCCTCTGCCTGAGGGAGCCAGCACTGCCCCAGCACTTTCCTGCTCTCAGCAGGCCTGGCTCACCTCAGCCAGCATGGCCAGCAGTGCCCAGCCTTGGGTTTCTTGCCCCTGCTTGATGATGCTATAAACTAAAATTGTTTTATCGTAACACTCAGAAGCCATAAGCAAAGACTTGGATTAGAAGTACTGGTGAAGTGTTTAAAAGATAATAATCTTTACCTTGTCGTGTAACATTGCTTTCTTGTTTTAATTCATTATCTTAATTCTGGAGTACTTGAATTGTACTGGCAGGGGGAGGAAGCACTGCTGAGATATACTAGTGAAACAAAAAAAGTACATCTTGTCACAGATATTGACTGTCTTCTTCCTCCCCTAACACACAGGAAGAAGTTAACAGTGGAGCAGCATCTACTGCCCCAGGTCAGTTATCACCTGTTTCAACAGGAGGAATAATAACACCTCCCAAAAGTACAGAGAAGAAGTGAAATAAGGACAACAAACATCACAAAGTTTCAGGAACAGGACTTGGTGCTTCAGAACAAGACCACACTAAAGGTGACTCATGCTCTTTACTGCTACTTGAGACTAGGGCAGTAAAAGCAGCATCCAACAGAGCAGCAGCTGGAAATTGAGACCAGTGTCCCCCTGCAGACTTGATCCAAGATCTAGACCAAGCATCCCTCCATGCTATCACAGGAGCCTGGGCTACTTTGGTCCATTCTCAGACATGAATTAGTTCAACTCTGACTATTCCTAACTTATGAATTTCAAAACTTTTTAAACATGGCTGAGTAGCCAAGTTTGTCCACTCAACCTACATGTCAAACTTGCTTCAACTCAGGCTAGCCACCCAGGAAACCTTAATGCCAGCTTGTACATAGGACCTCTTCTTGACCTTTTTTTTCTTTTCTTGGTAAGGTCGGTTAGCCACCCATGAGCTCAGGTGCAGTATTACAGTTTACTTTTCTCAAACCACTCTGCCCTTGCAGGACAGTGTAGCCAGCCCTGTATCACATTGTAGCTCCACAGGAGGCTGATGAATTTAAGATGGCCCCTTAGGGCTGCTGTAAACTTCAGTTCTAGTGAATCACTGACCTCAAGCAAGAGTACAAGCAAAGACCCTGTAACTGGAAGAAGTGCAGTCCTTGAAGGAAGGAGTTCTGTTCTATAAGACCCAGCCACCAACTTTCAAGAGGAACAAACAACAAGAACTGGAGAGGGTATGGAAAAAAGTGAGCTGCTGGTATTCTACAACCACTCAAGTCATAGGAACAGTATTTTAAACTAACTGTGGAGTTGTATTTTATGAGTGTTTCTGCACAGCATTAACTACTGTGTTTTCCTTGGGATATTCACTACCTCTGAATCACTTCTGTGATGAAGGGACAGTACTGGGAAAGATGGGTAATGGTCCTCATTCCTCTCTCAAGATGCTCCTACCTGTGCCCCACATCCAGGGACAAGTTGTATGTGTCATCAAGCAGTCCACAAAGCTGCACTAGAGCATCAGGTGCTATCCACATCCATCTTAACCTCATGCTCTTAGCAAACTTGAATTCATGTCTTCTTCAAACAAGCCATTGTGGAACTAGCTGAAGTTGCTTCCAGCCTTCTGTACAGTTTGTAAAAATAAGGGGTTTATTATAAGATTTCATCTATTTCTAAGAAGATACTAGACTGTAAATGTTGTATAAAAATTTAAATGGATTTTTAAAATAATAAAGTCTTGAAAGATTTTTTTCACTGCTACAGTTTATAATAGTCTCCCAGCAGTAGTCTAGAAGTAAAGTTTTGCCATTGCTTGAAGAAACTTCTTTTTTCTCCTCTGTGCAGCAAGCTGTAGGACTTCCTCGGGATTGCTGGCATTCAGCTCTGTCTGGCCAATGGCTTTTATCTTGAAACAAAAGCAGAGACATCACTGGCAAAAGCCCCTCCAGTAAAGCTGGTGTATTACAAGCCATTATTTAGACACTAGATCAATGTTTGGTTTTTTCTTCTGTAATGTGCTATGCCACCCCACCTCACAACCCTCCACGTACAACTTGACACCAGCATGCAGACACTGGGAAGAATTACATAAATTTAAAACTGGAAGTGGCAATTCTTTTCAAAGGAGGTTTCAGGGAGGAAAATAAACACTATGGAAGTCCCATGCCCTAAAGCAGCCCATGTTAACTTACTGCGATCTGCCGCTTGTCTGTCTCGCCTCTTTTGTGGTGGAGATCTGAGAGTGAGTCAAGAAAAGACACCTGGGTAGCAAACAGACTTTTTCCAGCCATGAATATGCAGAATGACCGTTCTATAGTGGTATTCCAGTAAAAGGATACATGTCAAATACTCCAAGATGGTGACATCCCAGATGTATTCATAGTAAGAATCCATGGCATCATGACTGAAAGAGAATACCAGTTAGATGATCTAACGCATTCCCATATTGTGTATAGATATTTATAAACTTTGTTGTAACATTTACCTGTTTTGTTCCTGCAGTGCCTTAAAAGCAGTTTTATAGTCTACTTCTCTGAGGAACTGGCATAAGATAGCTACCTGTAAGGGAACACTTGGGTGATTTTCACAGCCTTATTTCCCCACAAACTGAAATCTTCCACAGATCGCCTGAGTAATCCCACCCCATTTCTAGACCCAACCACATGCTTGTTCCCAGAGTGAGTGCTGAGCACCCAAACCTCGACAGCATACACAACTCATTCTGAAAGATCAACAACAGTAGTAGCTGAATGGAAGGAAAAAGGGTTTTTACTCAAATCTGAAGGGACCCACTTGGCTTCCAGGTTTCTAAATGCATAAAATAGCTCTTAAAGCAAGAGCCTAATACAAGCCTTGTTAATTTTGGAGAATGAACAATCCCACTGAACAGCAATGGCCACACGTGGTTATGATGAAAAAAAGGCCAGGTTCCCAACAGCACCCCACAGACACCATGCCCTCACACAACTCTACCAAAAGAAAACAACAACAAACCATGACAAAACACACCTATATCCTAAGAGAAAAATGAGGCAAAAAAACCCCAGACTATTTCTGCTTTTTACAACATTTCCAAGCCTATGTTTATTTACTTGTTACTTTGGGTTCTTTCAGTGTCCTAGAAGCAATGGTAGCAACAAAATATTTCATTGCAGGTTGCATTTACAAGGAAAGTTGGATTTGGTTTTACTTTCTAAAAAAAATTCCCCCTCTTTTAACACTAAAATATTTATAAGACTAATGTTTTACTTAATGGGATGTTTCACCTCTTACCTGGGTGTGACAGTTGAGTAAAGAACAACACTTGATCATTCTTTTTATCACCTACAGAATGGTTAAAACAAACAAACATACAACAAAACATACGTTTTGAAGTGCTAGTATCAGAACACAAACAGCATTTTTTTTTCCTTTTAATACAAGGGAGCAGCTAAATATCTACACTCTCGTAACCGCTCCCAGCAATTCCTGGGTTTTAGCACATGAGCTTTCGGAGCCGTCACAAGGGCAGGATGTTCCTGGTCAGTGAGCCAGCCTGTGGCCTTTATCTCCTGCACCCACAGCAAGGCCTGTCCTGGGTGGGACAGCACAGCGAGTGGGCACTCACAGTGAGGCACACGCGTGCTGGCAAGCGGCAGTGCTGCTGTGGGACAGGTGACAGCACGGCTGTCCCAGCCGGGACGCTTACACCAGGGCAGGCTGGCGCAAGGCACAGCTTCCATGGGCTGTGAACATTCGGGATCCCAGGCAGGGTCTGAAGCTCCCACTTGCCGTATGAACGGGAACATGACAGGAGTGGCAACCGGACAGGGTATGTAAATAACACCCTTCCCTTGGTCTAGACAGCCTGCTTCCCAAGGCCTACCGAAATGCAGGCCACAAGTGACACCGTGGTTTCCTAATGGACACAACAAATGCCTGGATAAAAGTCGAAGCGACTGCATGGTGTCACTGGAACACACTGTGGCCAGGATTGAAGGTTCCTTCCCAAAACACAGCATTATTAAGGGGTTCTCACAGCCACTCGCAAGTGACAAGCTACTTGTTACGCCAAATTGCAGAGCACACAGGTACCTAATTTACAGAATCCATAGAGATATTTTTTGCACATCTAAATGCCATGTTACCTCACCTGGTCCGTGTACACATCTGGTGGTACCATCTTAATAAAGAAGTCTGAGCACACAGCTCCTGCCTGTAGATAATAGTGAAGGGCTGCTGAATACTGATTTGTTGCTGGAAAAAAATAAAACAAAACAAAATAAGGTCTTAAAAGTAAATATAGCAGTTATTTCTAATACTCAGATAAATTGTTTATAGAATTACTCAGATAGATATATTTCATAGCTGAATTCCTGGAAACATTCAAGACCATGCTGGACAGGGCTCTGAGCAACCTGATGTAGTTGAAGATGTCCCTGCTCATTGCAGGAGGGTTGGACTAGATGAGCTTTGAAGGTCCCTTTCAATCCCAACCATTCTGTGATTCTATGAAAGTGACTTGCATAGCATTGTTTGAAAAGTACAGCCACACAGGAGATGGTTAAACAGTGAGAGAAAACCACTCAATCAGGAAAACTAGCAACACAGGCAAAGTTCTGCCTTCTGAGAATTACTTATTTTTCAGGTATTTGATCTTAAATCCATCAACCTTAGAGTGGAAAAGCAAGGGTGCTCCAGCCGTTGCTTTTTCAGGTACCAGCTTCTGAGGCTCCCTACGCAAACACCCTCCTTCTGGGATGCTGTTCCACTTCGTATGTAAATATTGACAGTTTATAACCCTGAATCACTCTCCCATATCTATGGTGATAGCCCTAAACATGGGACAAAGACTCCTCCACTCACCCTAGGGGTTATAAAGCATCTTCTAGACAAACTTGTCTCCTTTGGAAGCAACAGGCTAGAATTTCTGCACTACATCTTACTGCACATCACAGGCGTCTTTCCAGTCCAAAAAACAGAGACTTGGAAACATGCACCTTGTGTCCTGAGATAGCACAAAGCACCAGCAAGTCGATGGCAGAGGCACAGCACATACCCTGTTTTATTGCCATAAAAAACCAATCTGGCTTAAATGCTAAATTTCACTACAGTGGTCTCAATGGATAATTTACGAAATGCCCAACTAACTACCTTTGAGGATGGCTATGGCCAGGTCCTTCTCTAGCATGTACACCGGGTAGTACCATACTTGTCTGGCTATCTGCTGGAAGTTCATTCTTCAGCACCTACCTCTCTGCACTCTTTACTCACACTATACAGTAAGTCCCAGGAACTGACTCTAGATTGGGGAATAACCAGGCACAGCATCATGTGGGCTGGGCAGGTCTGCCCCAGGCAACCGCTGCCCTGGTGCAGTCTGGGTGCACGTCCTGGTGCCCAGAATCCCAAACGCTTGACATCCCAGTTCTGCTGGCTGCTCTCGGCTGAGGAGCAAGGGTGAGAACTGGGGCAGAGACTGGTGAGGACACAGCTTCCCATCACAACCAGTACTGGGTCAGGAGTTCATGTGTCCTCTTTCACAAATCCTAGATGCTTCCCTGTATAAAATACAGATCTTCTCTACTCTGCCTGTCTTCTGCTCTGGTGAAGCTGATCTCCACATTTAAGAGCAAGCACTATTCACACAACTTCCTGTTCACTTACTAAAACACTTGAATGTTAGGGATTTGCACAATTATACCACTTAAGGACCAACTAGACCCACTAAAAAAATGAAGTTAACAATGACCCTTACAGTAAAGTTCCCTGTACCCTAAAAGCAAGTCCACACGGCCCATCGAAATCTCAGTCTCTCTGTGGGCTTCAACAACCTCCCAGACAAATTCAGCTACATTATTGCATCTAAAGATTTTAAACTCATACATCACTTAAGCCTCTTCTTGTAAGACAAAATACAAGGAGGGTTATGTCAGACAAATCTCAGAGAAGCAAGGTAACCCATCATGCATGCCAAAACCAGACATTGGTTTCACTTACCAAAATAAATATCTGCCTGAATAATTAACCAGAAGTGGTTGTTTGGGTTGATAGTCAATGCATAGCTGACGAGCTCTTTTACTGTAACTGCCACAGCTTCGAAGTCCACTGACTGCAAACTACAGCAAAAAAGGAAGAAAAAGAAATTCCTAAATGATTATTTTGCTTTTTAAACAGTAATCTTATCTTACATTTAGATGAAGTCCAAAGCACCTTTCATTAAGTATCTAACAAAAATAATTCCAGAAAAGGTTTAGTGTTGACTAAGACTACTGTTGAATTGTTTCAATACAGTAAATGTGACAGAACAAATACACCCTTCACAGACTCACACAAAAAGTCAGGACTTCGTCTGTGACTGACACCATAAGAGGGTTCTGTGCAAGAATATATGTTCTTGGTTTCAAGAAGTTTAAAGACAACACCTGAGACCACTTCAAATTTATCAGAGCATCTGCATAAATGGCCACAGACAGCAATCTCAGGAAATTTGTGGAAGTAGCTTCTAAAGAAAGGCTGGGAATGGTTTGGGACATTGCTTGGGCAGTCCTTCCCAAAGCTCATGTGGAATCTCCATTTTTAAAAACATGTTTTTTCTCATCCTACTGCTAAATTGTGGTAAGATTGAAAACTGCTTTCTTCTGCTTGGCCCTATAATACACACTAAAGTCTACAACAGTAACCATGAGACTATTCAGACCAATTAAACACACATTAACCACACTGAGCTTTACACACTCGTTCCTTCTCTCACGAGAGTCATGTCTGTTGATGCACACATGGAACCTTAACCAGTGAGGTTCTAGCCCCACAGAGCTTCTAAATGTCATTGGAGACACACAGTTCAGTCCAGCCAGAGCAAATCAATACATACTACATGTCACTTAATATTTTGTATATAATTATTCGAAGTATATAATTGTTCAAGTATATAATTATTCAAATGCACCTTGAAAAATCTTAATTATTCTGTATTAAAATATTATATAGTTCACATAGTTACATACAGCTCAGTAAAGCACACGGCTAAAAAAAACCCTCAGTTTCTCATAAAAGCATCTCCACCAGCACCATCAAATTAGGACCAAAAACCTTCATGCAATCAGAACAATCTGTCTGCAAACAGAACGGGGGTCAGTGATGCCCTTGCAGGGCAGAAACCACACTAACACAGTAACTGGAAACAAACCAATTAAGCATATGTTTTGAAAAACGTATTTTTAAATATCATCTTACTTGGGGATAGATGAGGGCCAGATGGAAATGTGTTCTGCTGCAATGTCATTCACAATATCTTCCTAAGAGTAAAAAGATGGCAAGAGAAATTAGAGACACAAACATTTCAAGAAAACCAAATAAGATATGTATGATATATACTAACCCGAACATTATGAAGCTTGACAAACAGGGACAATATTGTGGTTAAAACCAATGGTTCCTGTACAGAAGAAAATTAAAAAAGAGTATTCTCATTAAGTAAGAAAATTCCACTTTCCTCCCTAAGCTTTAAAGCTATATAAGAAATTCTGAAATAGTTTTTTATCAAAATGGGGCAATATTTTATTAAGAATCCTGCAACACAGGAATACTGCAGGCAAGTTTCTGTAGGGAGTCTTTAATTACTTCTGTTTTTCCTGAATAATTCTTTGGATATAAACGTTACCTAGGTTCTTTATGTTGTTTCTGTGGCTACTGCCTAGCCTTAAACTAGGTATACTACAACTTTCTATGCATTTAAAAACCCACAAGCTATAAAACAATTTCTCCTCTTCTTAACTTCTGCTGCATAGTTACAGCGCAAGTAGCAGCTTCCTTCTCCCCTCAAAAGGAACACTTTGCTTCATGACAGCTGGAATCAAATGAGCTTCATGATAGATGCATCAAAATATACTCCTAATGTTAACAGATGTGTCATGAATTCAGGAGCACTTTTTCACAAGCTCTTCCACATTGCTGTCTGGCGGGTAGAGCAAACTCAGAAGTTCTTCAGCCATAAAAAAAACACCCGTACAGCTACCAGATCTTCTGAATTTAATAGGAAAAGTCCAGAAAAATATTACACCAAAAGAAAGTCCTGGTTGCAAACACATTATGAAGACCACTGTAACTTACCCGAAGTTTTTTGATGAAGGAAAGCAATTCACTCCTAAATTAGGGACACAAATACCCATGTAAGTAATCATCAACAGCAAATAATATATGCAAACTTAATACACTGGAAACAAGATTCGGTAATGCAAATTCTAAACTCACCAAATTATTCCTTCACCTCTAAGTTTACAAATGCAGGGTATGTAAGTGAAAACACTCAAACAGGTCATTCACTCCTAATACAGTCACTGGCAAGTTAAGTTTTACTTTTGCATTTAAAACAGGTTAAATAAGAGGTATCTGTTACGCTATCAAGCTATAAAAGGCATGAAAAATCACTCCATAGTAAGTCAACCATTGACTAAAAAGGAAAGCAATTGAACTGTACTGAAATTCTCCAAGCTAGCATTGCCACAATCATCTACAGGCTTACAGAAGAGGGTACACAGCAACCATTTATAAAGCACATTGACTTCCCTGTCATATCACATCAGAAACTGCCACCGTAAGACAATCAGGTAAGAACAGCCTGTTTGGAAAAGGCTGCACTGCTTCTTTTCCATAATAACAACAGGGTCACTGCCCTTTACTGTTGAAGCGGAGGGGTTAGAAAAGGTTCAGTGTCCTAGCGTACATCTGTACTGCGCCCTTTTTTCTTACCAGAGCACACAACTGAAACCTACAGCACGCACGTACCCTCCTCCACCCATCCCACAGCAGCATAAGCAAAAGCAGTTGGCATTTAGGCACTCATTAACCTGATTAGCTCAAGAAAGGCAAAGAAACAGTCAACAGTTTGACAGAGGCACTTTTTTCCAGGTTTTAAGACGGAAAACTGTTCAATATAATCACACATTCCACAATTTAATCTAACAGGCAACTTACAATCAGGCTTGGACTTAAGAACAGGCTAAAAACACTTATTGACTGGACAAATCTGAGTCCTGAATCAATCAATCAGCTAAGGTTGACAGAGGTTAGAAAATTGACAGTGAAATTACTCCACTCAACTACATTGTCTTCCTTCCCCTCTCCCCAAGGGCTCGGTTGAACTAGATTTCAATTCAAGACTGAATAACATCCAGTTTTAGGTTCAGAAACCTAAAGCTAAGCTTAGACACCTATGCTGCGATCTAGGTGTTTTATCCAGTTATCAAAGTAGATAACTGATACAGCCAATGGAGCCTGCAGAGCAATTGTATTCAATGTAAAGCAGACACCTCCAGCTGAACTGCCCTCCAGATGCCACTGACTTCACTGGAAGATCTATATTGATTATAACGGGAGCATGAATATATATGCTTCGGTGTCTGTATGGTGACCTGAATCCCACACGCTCCTTTTCTCTCTCAGAAAAGGAAACTCAGCACATCGCAGCTAATACCCAGCGCTGCCAGTAAGCAGCTTGTTCACTCAGTGGAGATCTTTCATTGCTGCTCCTACTTCAATAGCGGAATCCAGATGATTATTGAAGGCAATGTGGGGGTCAAATATACAATTCAAACCATCTTTAAGAATAATTTAAGAAAACACACCTGTACATAATGCCCAGTGTAGACTCCCTGTGTTTTATCAAACTCACTCTGCCATCATTCCCCCGTTTGTGCTGGTTGGATACACTGCAGATTTGTACAACAACTTCCCAAAGGTCTTTTGCTGTCCGTCTACTTTCTTTGGGACCAGGAAGTTCTTTGCATGTCGCAGCCAGCAACTGTCCCAGCTATGAAATGAAAGAGGGAAAAAACATAGTAACTACAGCTTCTCTGAGTATTGACTACAGCAAAGGAATTATTGGTATTTAAAATGGCTAAGCAAGTGATTTCAAGTTACAAACTGCAAAGCAATGTGACTAAACTGTGCAGCAGAGGACACTGATGAGGAACCTGGAAGACAGGAATTAAACAATGTGGTTTTTTTTTTTCCCCTTTGTTAGTTTCCTTAGGGCTTATTTCATTACTATTGTCTCCATAAAACAAGATATACACTCAAATAAATTACATAAAACCTACAAAACAGAAAACAGAGTTTTACAAAGACCAGGTCCCTAGAACTCCCTTAATTTTCATATAATAATTAATCTGAACTGGAACTGGCACCCTCTGCGATACAGAAAAAGCTGAACCTCAAAATAGAAGTTAGGAAATCCCACAGGTAGGCAGAGTAAGCCAAAAAAATAATCTGTCCTGTAATACAATCTGCGTTCAGCTTTACTGCCTCACTTTGAAGTAGAAACATTGCTGTAAAACCACTTTGAAAGTAAAGTTGCAAAAATGGCAGAAATTCAACACTGGTGTTGGGTTCACCAATGGAACAACTAAAGTGCATTTTGAAAACAAGAGTCTTAGGAACAGAAAGACAACCAGACATGAAGCCTGAGATCTGCACACTTCTCAGACCTCCTACAGGAATCTAGGCTCAGTTCCAGCTGAGAGGAGAGCCCTTCATGGAAGTGCTACAGGGGTTCAAGCAGCCCACACATGCCTGATGCTCACAGACCCAACCTCAGCTAGCAGGCAACAAGGGCTACCACGCAGTTTGTTTCATGTGTTCTTGCCGCACAGCCTCCATCAAACACACTGGTTGCTTCACCCTGCTGCCTTCTACATCGCACTTCATTCATTATAGCCACGAGACCCAACACTCTTGAGACAGAAGGGTACACACTTTTAAAAGTACGAAAGCCTTCAACAGGAAAAAGTCAACTGCAGCCTGACGAGGTTTTGAGACTGAGTGTTTGTTACCTTCACATAAGGATTAGTTTGAACGAGAGGTAATGGAACTTGCATCGTCAAATACTCATTCTCACGCCAGTTTAGCAGGAAGGCAACACACTCTTCAGCTATAACTTGTCGAAGAGGAATATCTGGAAAAAAGGGGTTCTTTGCTTAACTTTTTTTTTTTTCTTGAGAAAAAACAGTATTATATGAAAACAAGCTATACCAATCCCTCTAA
This sequence comes from Nesoenas mayeri, assembly GCF_963082525.1. Taxonomy (NCBI): domain Eukaryota; kingdom Metazoa; phylum Chordata; class Aves; order Columbiformes; family Columbidae; genus Nesoenas; species Nesoenas mayeri. The sequence continues at coordinate 25,892,108 of NC_137543.1, forward strand.
CTAGCCATTTCTGTTCTATATCTTCCATGACAGAAAAATGTGCTGCTTAGCCCTACAAGAGACTTGACCTCTGAAAATTCGGAGCAACAACAGCTTCCTACAATCACAACAGTCTGACATTACCCCCGTAGTGCAAAACCATGTGGGTTGCTTTGACAACGAGCAAAACTTCTCAGCTAAAAATGTGGAATGTTCGTCCTGTTCAATTCCTTTAAGTGGTGCTAAACAGAAAGTGTCAGTGTTTAGCAACATATAGGCATTACGATGTTGTTTCCAATTATACACCTAACTGGTAGATCTATAAAGCTTTGTGCTTTACTGCATCCCAGAGAAGACAGCAACATACTTACCTGGTACTCTCATTTCCAAATAGCCTCGGACTCTGCTTATAAGATCAGAAGGAGGACGCTCTCCAGAAGCGCCAGGTCCAGCTTCATGAGTGTAGATGTCCAAAAGCAGCATTTCATTCAGCATGACTTGACGGAGTTTTGGAGAAAACTCTGTCACGAGCTCCAAACAAGCAGCAAAAAGCTGTTTTGCATGAACAAAATCCTGCAATAAAGAGGATATGCATTAATGATTGCATAATGACTAAGAGTTAAATACTGTTCAGCTCTATCCTGGCTGAACCAGCCTTAACATCCATTCTCCACAGCATTGCTTAAGCACCTCACAACTAATTCTTACATTTTTGAGTCCTTTGGACTTGCTACTAAGCTTAATAGTTCCAACAGTTACAGATTCTTCAAAAAAACCCCAAGAAGTTTGAGCAAAACCAAGTGACTACTGGCACATTAGGTACAGTTCGATTTTACCTTGTGGTTTAGCAAACTACAGTGTTGTCAATCACAAGGCAAATAAAACAACATTGCAAAAAGTCCCTCATGTAAAACAGTCATCCAAAAGGACAGCTCTTCATAGCAGTAAGTCAAATCACCACTGGGTTTAGATGCAATATGATTTAGTACATCATAATCAAAGCTTTATATGAATGAAGTTATCTCCAGGACCAACTCACTGGAAAGCCACTATCCTTGCTCTGCTGACGGAACTTTGTGAGACAGAAATACTTAACATTATACGACACACAAAGCTTGTTACTATATCTCCCTCACCTCCCAGTCTTTAAATTCTTTTCCGTATTTTCAGTGTTGTTAAAATTCAGTTGCCCAAACTAATTCACCAGTAACTTCATATGACTTGCTCACCTTAATCGCACAGCAGTGTAATCCCTTTGCCATAAGGATGTAGACCAAATCCCTAGTCAGATTGTCTTTGATTCCTAAAATAACATTGCCGTAAACATTTGGTACTTCCCACTGGGAGAGAAATACATAGGACATTTGCACAGAAACAGGTTTTAGAATTCACATCACTGATTAAAACATTAAAAACAAAGCTCAAGTATTGAAAATTATTGACATCTACATGCCAACTCTTTAATTTTGACGTCTAATCAGAAGGAATGAATTGCTCATCTAGAAGTACGATAAAAGTGGCCAGATACCCTCACTTGTTCATACTCTGAATATGCAATAAATGGGAAGGGGAGCAAAAGAGAAGATAAGAAATCCTTACTTAACAAAAAAACCCAAACAAACTTCTCCTCTCCTGCTCCCAGCTTATAATTACAGGGATTTAACTAAAATAATATTGCCAGCTAGTCAGAATACTGAAAGCAAAAGCTACAGAAATTTGTTTTCTCACACAAAAAGCTTGTGACACAATCAGTAATTCTTTAAAACAAAGTTTTGTTGCCATACTTTTCATAGAGAATGTGAGTTTAGGTATGTATCATCGTTCTTATTAAACCACTACTATGCAGAGAGAGGGGAAAAAAAAATCATCACACTGAGGATCTATGACAAAATGTTTACTGTTCATTGCAGTCTGATGAACCACGCTCTCGTGAACACATGAAATAAATTACCTTGTTTGAAACAGTCCAGAATTGGCGTTCTGAAGTCATACCATGCAACTCAATTAAGATCTGGCGAATCCTCCAAGGATCTACTGATAATATGAGCTGATGCTCAAGCTGGCCAATATTGACACTTGCTGAAGCTAGAACAAAAGCAATCAGATCTCCAGCATATTCCTTCTTAATGTGGGTGCTCACATTTCTTTAAGTATATAACATTTAAAACATAACATGGTAAGAGCAACAGATACATCAATGCTTTTGTAGGCCTCATACATCTTTTTGTGCCCTTCCACAAACACCTTGTGCCAGCTTCCCAACCCCCTCGACCTCAAGGTTGCCTGTGACACTCCCTTTTCTCACACCAGCAGCTCCAAATTATCCCCTACCCTTGCTACAGTTCAGCAATAGGTTCAAGACCTGCAGAAAAAAAGTGTTCCCATCCTGCCTTAGTGAAACTATGCATTTTCACAACTAGCTTAAGTCAATGCAAGACTGTATTAGAGCTAAAAGTTAAGTTCTCTCCAGCTCCAGTCACCACCTGGCACCTCCTATGTCAGCTCTGACTTGTGCAGCTTCACAGCCAGCCAACTACATCTGAGAAATACCCTGCCAAAAAGATCTGGGTTTCATTTTGGTAAAACCTCGTCCAGACAGCACTCCTGGTCCAGTTCACCACATATTCACATGAGTGAGTGCTGGTGTGAGTCCAGGGGCAGGGAGCCCTTTGTGGGAACAGTCACCACAGCCAGATTTGTTTCATACCAATCACCACACCTCTATTTCACTTGGTCAGCTAGGACATGTTCATTTGAGCACATCTATCATACTAGGCTGAGACACAAGCAACATACAAGCAAATAACGGCCACTTTCTTGAACAAGTAGAACATTCACTAACTAAAAATGGGAAGTATTCTCTCTAAAAACATTATCTTCAAACTTTTTCTGAGAACAGACCCGCACATAATAATCTCAAGTGTGGAAACAGGCAAGGCCTGCATATAAGTTAATGGAAATGCTGTGAAAATTACCTGGGATATCATAAAAAGAAGTCACAGGTTTTGTGCATAGGTTGATTCGAGGAGATCTCTTTCGCATCTGATCAATGAGCAGCTTCCGTTCATCATCTTTCAGCAGTTTTATGAACAGCTCATGAGATGATATCATAAAGACAAGCTGAAGATCTTCCAAACCCAAACACAAGTTTCTAAACAAATAAAAAAGTCAATATATGAGTAGAAAGAAGCTGCTTATTTTGCCAGTTATAAGTTCTCTAAACATTTACTGTGCTATATGGCATTGCTTACAAAGTGTAAATTCATGTTATCTTAATACAGGCACATACTTGAGAAATGCTGCCATTCTTCTCTTCAATGCTTCGGAAGCATTTTCCAAGTCTATTGATCTTGAACAAACCTGGGAAGAAAGAAGTAAATAATTAAGCAGCCCCTTAAAACTCTTAAAATATTTAGTGTTACTGCCCAGTTTTCTGACTCAATTAGTATCAGGCAGTAACCCTCTCTCCCAAGGGAAGCAACAAAGTTACCTGATAAACACTGTAGCCATCACAGATGGACTGGGTTTCTTCCAACCTGTACACAAGACAGGCTGTTTCAGACAACTGACCTTACCTCACACCATTCGCATTCCTTTTTCCCACTCCTCTGATATTTAGGTGTGCTGACACCAAGTGCCACAGTATTTGATTTTTTTTTACCAAAAAAGCAATAGTTGAAAGATAACTAGATATTTGAATTTAAATACCAGCTTGCAGTAATTTTTTGAGAAGTGTGTTTAAATCCTAATATGAGCAGTTGATGTAACAGCTTTTAGTGGCTCTGAAGTACAGAGCACTGTCAGTCAATTTTTTGCCACATGCTTGAATAGAAAAGCAAAAGACAGAGCTCAAATTAAGCAAAGAAGATATGAAAATAGCAGCAAAGCAACAGAGGGAGTAAGTTCAGTTTGAGCAATAATAATTTCCTAAAATGCTTCATTGAGGGCAACAGTTTAAATCTTCCACACACAGTAACTCAGGATCATTTCATGACATGCTAACTGTTACAAGAAAGCTGGTAAGGGAAAGTGGTCCTCTTCAACAGATATTTCTTTTTCTAGTATATTTCTCTGTTCTGAAGAATTTGTTTCTTTGTTCTTTGAAAACAACTATTCAACAATATCTCTATATAATTTAAGGATGTCAGGAATTGCAGCAATTTCAAATCCAAACTGAAGCAACAAGTCAACATTGGTTCCTCCCCAACAGATGGAAATGGAGCTATCAGCATAGATCCAAAACTGATTACATAGAGTGTAATTGTACTAACTGCAAAGAACTTGAATTAAGTTTGAGAAGTTACCTTATAAAGTATTTTTCTCTGCTTCAGAAATTTGAGCATTACTTGCAACAATAATACAATTATATGGGGAAAGAGGTATCTCACTAAACACCTTTTCCCCCTTCTAATTTCAGATAATTTCTTACCTCAAGGAGAAAGTCTATTTTCTCTTTGCTGGGTTTCAGGAACAGTAGACAAAATTGAATATCAATTATTTCACCCTGCAACACATCGCAGACTGTGTTGCACACGCAGACTTTGAAACAAACTTCATTCAGAGCATCATTCCTGCATGAACACAAAACCAAAGATCACAGAACTTCCCTGACAAACACAGAGTTGGTATCACAGCAAAGCTCCAGGTGCTAGATCCCAAGACAAGTTTGAAGCACATGCCTTTGATTGCACTCTGCAAAACCTTATTCCAGTTTACCCAGAAGCTCCCTTTCTTTAAAAAGCAAATTTCCTCCCTGTCTGCAGCTCTGTTTCACACACACACAGGCTTCATTATAATTTCAGCCTGAGCATCACTGGAACTTCAATTAGAGCAGTGCGACCAATACAAAGGTGCATCACTTCTTGGCAAGCATGCCCTGAGCATGGCTAACAGTCCAAAAGACTTCAGGAATATTTATGCATCTCAGAATACACAATCATTGGACAAAAATAAAAACAAATAACCAGAACCTATGGCTTCTTTCTCTTAACCCTTCTCTGTGTGTCTTAACTAGATTTCAAAGTCACACTCCTCCCTCCTTCTCTGTCTAGTACTCATCACTGAAGGTGCTCTGTATCAGTAGTACCAAGAGATGACAACAGCCCTACACAGTGCTAAGGTACAGGCTCTAAGATCCTCTTCTAAGAGATGGTTACTTGATTCCTCTCTGGCTGAAGGGAAAGCTGAATTCAGTGAGTATTTAGCTCTTTGACAACAGGCTGTCACCATCAATACTTTTTCCTCACACATGTTTGTAAAACTGAGCCTCTCTTACTTCTTCAGCTGAAATACTTGTAGGCATCTGCCCTTCAGAGAAGAATTATTATCATGATTACATGGAGCTGCTTTCCATATAGCCCTGATTCAAGTGCCTAAGCTCCACAGAAGGCTGAATTTTGGACACAGCCATGGGCTCAGCACATCTCTGTTGGGAGCCATCCACAAGTTGCCCTTGTAATGTTCCTAATTATTTCTCCTAATTATAATTGGTTTGCTTATTACAAATATACCATACTAGTCCTTCAGCCCTGGGCTAGTTCAACAGTGCACAAGGCTCCTAATCACAGGTAACCACACTCCCAATGAAGTACATGGCTGCTACAATATCACTGCTTGGTATTATTAATCTGACCAGTTTTGACTTCAAGCTTTAGAAGACCTCTGAAGAGGCATTAAATTAGTCATACTCGTGTATATATATGATCAATTATGACTTTACTGATTTATTTATGTAAGTGTTAATACTCATTACACTTTTCCCCATATATGGCCACAGTGAGATACATCACAACACACCTCTTCAGTTGAAAAGTGTAGTTTAGAATATTGCTAACAGAAATAAAGGCTGAAGTTTCTTGGATATAAGTTGTTGGCAGAAGATGTTGTATACTTTCCAAGAAAAACATAAAACTTATTAATATTACTTTTCATCATCATCAAACATATAATTATTTAATGTCTCACCCTTGTTGAGCTTTTTGGAAGAGTTCTCTTAGCACCGACTGCCTGAACTGAACAGGTAAACTAAGGGTTCGATTATCTTCAAGAAATATCTTCACTAAGTCCTATAATACAAACACAGTTGGAATAGTCAATGGATAATGCAAGAGATACAGATAAAGTAATCTTTTATGGAAAAAATTATCAAACAAATGGAAGCAGTTTGCACCCATATGTAATACTAATATTCATTAAACAGCCAGAAAGGGACCAAACAACAAAAACGTTCTTTAATATCAAAGAATAAAACCAAAATTGCACATATCAACAGCAGCATTCCCAGAAACTCAAAAAGCTGGATTCTACCAGAAATTTCCATACATCAGCTAGTAGGAATTACATTGTATGTAATCCAAGATATTTTAATCTAATATACATATCAGATTATGTTACATTCCTATATATGTGTTTTAATAGTTAACTGGAACACTTACATTTATTAAAATCCCTATCAGTTCAGGTGGAATCATCCACATGGAATGATAAAGAAATCCTCAGACATATGTGGGTTGATTTAAGCACCCTACCTGATAGTTGCCAGATTTCATACAGCTATGGATTTGACTATAAGGAGTTGCCTGTTGAGATGCATCATCAGAAGATGAGGTAAGAACTCCACAAGCTTGACAGTAACCAGCTAAGCGCTCTTCATCAATGGTAAAATGAAGTGATGATGAACCATTCTGAAAATGAATAGTTAATAAAATCTTAGAGGCCAAAATATTATTAAATATAGGCTTAAATTAGAAACACAAAGAGACTCACAATTTCCCCAAGTAACAGCAAAACAACAAAAGAATGTGTATGTACACACTTCCTTTTTAATGGCATACTTTTATATGTGCTCTTGACAGCTTAGACCATGTTTTGTCTATTTAAATTGTGAGTTTTGCAGTTTTTGGAATATAAATGTGAAGCAAGATTTTAAAAAAGCATACCTCGGTTGTAAATTAAAATGCTGTATTTTTTAAAAGGTCAGACAATCTGATTTCCAAGGGAAAGGAAAAAAGAAAGTGATGTATGCTTCACCACATCACCACAACCAAAATACCACAATGGACACAGAATGTACTGATAATATTAGCACCAGAGATATTAGTTTTGCATTTTGTTCATCAATAAAATTTGTGTAAGAGAATATTCATTACAAAATTTAGAACAAAGAAGCAATATACTGCAGCTGATTAATATAATGTTAAACAAGGTACAATGTGAAAAAACCAAAAACTGCTGTCAAAAACCCATGAAGTTTCTTTAAAGACCATGTGTACCATTAACAGTATTAAGTTGCTAAAGGAAGCAATAATTTAGGCACTTTTTTTAAGAGGAGTTGAACATACATGCTAATAAAACACCAATTACCTTTGCAATCAACTCCTTTGTTCTGAAAAACTTTTCTTTAGCATTTTCATGAACAGCTGCATTTGTAGATCCTTGTTGAAAGTAGATTGCACCCAAATCATAGCAAACCTGTAAACAGCATTGATACAAAACACATTATCTTGGAAATTTATATAACGTTTAAGGTCAAGATTAAGTATTTCAGCTCCAACTTCGCATGTACTTTAAGCTATTCCTAGTTTTAGCTAATGACTGATGACATACACTGCCTATCTTTCCCCATGTACAACAATTGTTTCCTCTTTAACTGCGATCTCAGTACGAGTAATTCTGCACAGGCTTTACAACAGTACAGAATGATTTCCACATGCTCATTAAGAACAGTGCAATAAGCTGTCCTTAACATATAATGGTTTACTCCAGATGGGGAAGTAACAATATTTGCAGTGTTAGAAGAAGTTCTAACACTTTGTCTAAAGACATAAATACAAATTAAAGCCTTATTATAGAATGTAAGCTACCTGGCACTCTATCTCCTCTGCAGTGATTTTCAGTCCAGCTGTGGAACTCTCCGTTTCTCCATTCACCATACCAGGCTCCATGGCTAATAAATCCAGAGTTCTTATAGTGTGGACATAAAGATCTTTGTTTAATTTCAGTGCTCCTTCTAGGACCAGAATGGAATCAGCAGCCTGCTCTTTCAACTGTAATAGTTAAAATGCATTGAAAAAATTAACCTCTTGGTTCTGAGTTCAGCTCTGGCTTGAATTAACACTAGAAATGTAACAGTACAGTGAAAGGATAGTAAATAAAAGTCCTCATACACCCATCTTATTGCTATGAAGAGTATACCCTTGCATTTCTTGTACAATATAGACACTTGTGATTTCTCTGAGAAACAGGATCAAACCCTTACTTCTAAGTGAAACAAACCATTTTCCTCTGTTTCACCCACATGTTTTTGTCCATGTTTGGACCATTAAGTCACACAAGGGTCAGACTGTAAATTCTGAGTTATTATTTGGCAGCTGAAACAAAACCAGCTTCCAAGTGAACAGCAAGATTTTTTCAAAAATGTTAATGAATTAGTAAAAGAGTTAACCATCACTCATGCTCAGCTATTTTAAAATATATGAAAAAGTAAAAAATTGTAGAAAATGTATAATACAAATTATTTAACTGATTCCAAGTAGTACAAGAGTAGGAAAATGATCTAGGCTACTTAAGTAGAGGGTTTGTTTTTCCTCTTTCTTGCTTCTCTCAAAGTGGAACAGTAGGCACAACTAGCATTCTGTTGAAAGCTACATACAGAAAACACTCAGCTACTAAAGCCTTTAAAACCAAAATGTTTTAAGTGTTGAATTTCACTGCCATATGATTTTGCAGCTTAAGCATGGTATGGTCTTAATTACTAATCACACACTGATTTTGCAGGGGTTTGCTCAATTCATATGGCTCCAAGGATGGGCTGTTGAAAATACTTTAATCATACAAAATAAATTCCATACTATGCGCAGTGCAGAGACAACACTGTCCAAAACACATACAGTGGAAATGTAGCAAATACTGAAAGTGACAAATACAATATGAACTACTGAATCCAACAAAACTGTGATGCACTTGTATATTTCCTGTCCATTCATATTTACACATAAATTCAAGCAAAAATAAGACGGGGAAAAAAATCTCACCACTTTCAAAATATTTTCAGTCAGTTCCTTTTCTTGCTGCATCTGGTTCATCCTGGAAAATGAAAGAAGAGGTAAAGATTTCAATTAAAAAGGAAACCTGCATGTCGTTTTACTTCACACTCTACATCACAACAATTCACTTCTAGTAAGTTTTGCCTAATTATATTTTAAACATCATTATGCAGGACCACTGACTGCTCTTATCTACATCTGAAATACAGATATAATTAGTTCTGGATGAGAATGTGGTTCAATAAAACAGAAGTTGGAAAGTTTTAGTTGCTTTTTTCTTTAAAAATCAGATTGTTAAGATTAGCAGAACTATCATGAAGATACTAGCTTCTACAGCCTCAAGTTTCTTGAAACTTCACTATTTAAATCTTCTCGAACATGTGTCAGACGCAGAACTGTGTTCATGTGTTTGTGTAAAAAAATAAAAGTTATGTCCCCATACAGAATTTTGATACATATAGGACAACACCAGATTTATAGTAAAATGAGCAGGAGGAAGAGTATTTTTAATCAACACAGTTAAAGAGACTCTCTCAAACACGTATGGCCTAATACATGAAAAGTACCACTGAGATATTCCCAGCTTTATCAGATAAATTTGTAACATAAAAGTCAATTCCAAGGACAGGTTGTAACTAAGGCCACACCACTTCCAGAATGCAAAACGAATATTGACTTTAAATTACAGTTTATTGCCTACTGAAGCAAAAGAATTGTTTCTCAGTTTATCTTACATAATGCAGAAAAATGGTATAATAAAACAACTGTATTAACCAAGCTACTGTTAAGTTAAAACAGGATGTAAGAAATGCACCCTGTTTAAACTAGAGGATAAGCATTCTACCCAGGCAAATTGTCATCTCCCTTTCTCCCATGATTTTTCACGCCTCTACAAAGTCAGCAAGACTGTAACATATTAAAAGAGAAATTAAATTTCTGATTACAAAATACACAAGAAGTCCAAACGAATTATACTTGTAACTTACACATTTAACTGAGGTGGACCGGGTTTCACTTGTTTTACAGGAAAACTGCTTTGAACAATGGTCCTTATGGCCCTATGTAGAGGAGAAAATGAAGCAAAGAACATATTAGTTGTTTAGTCTGGAGAAGAGGAGGCTCAGAGGTGACCTCATCACTCTCTATAACTATCTGAAGGGAAGTTATAGCCAGGTGGGGATTGGTCTCTTCTCCCAGGCAGTCAGCAATAGGACAAGGGGGCATGGGCTTAAACTCTGCCAGGGGAAATTTAGGCTGGATATTAGGAAGAAATTCTTTACAGAGAGAGTAGTCAGGCATTGGAACAGCCTGCCCAGGGAGGTGGTGGACTCGCCGTCCCTGGAGGTTTTTAAAGTGAGGTTGGACATGGCACTTAGTGCCATGATCTAGTAAACAGACTAGAGTTGGACCAAGGGTTGGACTCGATGATCTCTGAGGTCTTTTCCAACCCAGTCAATTCTGTGATTCTGTGATATTAGCCTCAGAAATGTAATAAGCAGATTACACACCTCTTAAAAGTATCAGTTTATCCTCATAGTAGAATGCATCTGAAATGATAGATCCTCTGCTCAAGAGCACATACAGTATTTAAGAAATGCTCTTATGTCCATAAAAAGCCAAAAGACAGCTAGATTTTTATCTTTATTAGGTGACAGTTAAAACCACTACCTTGACTATTTTTTAGGGAACAAAACCAGCTGTAAATTGCTTTTCAGACTCAGCTCCTCACTATAACCTACCTACAGATCTCAAAGTTGTTATTACTTTGAGATTCTTTCTCCTTCTATGTACAAGCATTATAGATAGAAGAAAACATTGTTTTGTTCTGTCACGACTTTATAGGTTTAAAGTAGTTTACCATCTGTTGTAGAGTAGTATTGCCATTGCAGTGGTTGGGGGTAAGCTGGACAGGTCTACATCCACGTGTTTAGTTCCGGGGGGAACTTTGCTGATACACAGAAGTTCATTCAGTAGCATGTTCAATACAGGGACGGACAAGCTATCAGGAAAAAAAAAGAAAAGAAAAAAAAAAATCAAGTATTTCATATAGTAATCCTAAATCTGGAATGTTTAAGTAATATACATTACTGTTCAGTACTATATGATTACTTAACATGCCATGGAAGTAAGGGTAGTATGTTTATTTAGCATAATGAACTGCTCTGTATCAGATGACAATCTAGATCAGGTATGTAAAGCAGCCTAAGCCCAAGTGGAAGGTTGCTGTGACAGCTGTACTACTGTGCACCACTGTTAATCCACACAGAAGCATCCTGAGAATAATCCAATCACCTACAACAGCAGGTCCCAACTAACAAAACCTTCTCAAAGCAGTCCCAGATCATACTTCCAGAAGGTAAACAACATTTCCATGGCAAATGGAATTTCACTCACGTAAAGGGAACATCTCTCTGTGCTATCACATCTTATCTCCCTTTCTGCAGCATCCACCAGCAAACAGTGAAGACTAGGAACTGGAAGAGAGCACTGCAAGCAGTATTATGTAAAATATAATTAGCTGGGACAGAACCTTCCTGGATAAAAGGAGGAGGCACACAGGCTGAACTGCATTACTCCAAGCTTTTGAGGTACAATTTAACACAACTGAAACACTATTACTAATTTAGATGTTACCTGAAATTAGAAGAGCTCAGCTACTGTAAAAGTACCTTTGACCTTGTGAAAAAATTTCATTCTTTGCAACCACCATTGAAAACAACCAGTGAAACCACACTTCTGGCAACCAAGCTAAATTCCTGTTTAACAAATTTTAGGTCTTGTGTACTATCAGACTCCAGGTCTGTTATCAAGCCATCATTTTAAACTAACAAACACTGTTTTTACTATGTGAGGTCCAGGAATCTTGTTTTCATTGGCAAAAGTAGAACACCATTCAACTGTTTATAACAGCAGAAGTTTTAGAAAAAAAATTGGGTTTAAGCTGTTATTTTATTCCTTTTTAACTAACATGACTGAACCTTTGGTATAATCAGTTAAAGAAAAAAAGCATGTTTCTTAATTAAGAACAATCTTAGGCTTCACAAGCTAACAGAACAGGAACTCTTAACTACTATCTAGAGATGCTAAATTAGTAGTTGAAATGACTTCAGATAGGTTCTCTTTCAAGAAAAACACCACAGATGGACAAAACAATCCTATCAAAACCCAGAATAAGTCAAATAATGTCAAGCAGCAGGGTTGATTATTGAATCAGGATTACAAATGCATTTTAAGACATAAAGGTACTAACTGCCAGAAAATACACCACAAATGTCAGTATAAACTCCTCCTGCAAGAGAAGCAGGCAAAAAAAAGAAAAAAAAAAGCCCTCTTGTTCACATTCACATACATCTGCTTTAAAAGCTAAAGTATATATGTATAAAGTATTGTATACCAGATGCTGTTTTCCATACAATATTTTCACAACCAACCACAATAAAGGTTTCTATTCATTGTCTGCAGTATCTTGTAAAGATATATTGGCAAGCAGTAATATCACCTCACAACACTTCACTAAGGCAGACAAATATGACACAGTTTAAGAGATGACAAAAATATTAAGTACCTGGGAGTGTTGGTCAGCAGCCAGCTGAACATGAGCCAGCAGTGTGCCCAAGTGGACAAGAAGGCCAAGAGCATCCTGGCTTGTATTAGAAATAGTGTGGCCAGCAGGACCAGAGAAGTGATCGTCCTCCTGCACTCAGCACTGGCAAGGCCCTACCTTGAACCCTGTGTTCACGTTTGGGCCCCTCACTACAAGACAGACATTGAGGTGCTGGAGAGTTCAGAGAAGGGCAATGAAGCTGGTAGAGGGTCTGGAGCACAAGTCTGATGAGGAGTGACTGAGGGAGCTGGAGCTGTTTAGCCTGGAGAAAAGGAGGCTGAGGGGAGATCTTATCACTGTCTACAACTACCTGAAAGGAAGTTGTAGCATGGAGGGTTTTGGTTTCTTCTCCCAAGTAACAAGCAACAGGATGGGAGAAAATGGCCTCAGGCTGTGCCAGGGGAGGTTCAGATTGGATATTAGGAGAAATTTCTTCACGGAAAGGGTTGTCAGGCATTGGAACAGGCTGCCCAGGGAAGTGGTGGAGTCACCATCCCTGGAGGTGTTTAAAAGATGTGTAGATGTGGCACTTAGGGACATGGTTTAGTGGTAGACTTGGTAATGTTAGGTTAACAGTTGAACTCAATGACCTTAAAGGTGTTGTCCAACCTAAATGATTCTGTGATTTTATGCAAGTTACAATTGGGGCAAGTATTGCCCCCCTAAGCTTTTAGGATGCTACAGTGCAGTTCCCTAATGTGCTTACACTGTCAGAGTAAGGAAGTTCCCAACTGTTCTACCTCATTAAATCATTCAGCAGCTGAAATTATTTGGGTTCAAATAATTCAAAGAAAATATGCAACTGTGGATTTTGCCTGCTTCAAACAGTTCAGTGATCTAGTTCACAGATATATGGAGAGTTTTACAGCAACAAAACTGGAGCAAGACCTCCAACTTCAAGCATGTCAGAATGTGGAAACTTAAGACAGTACTGTCACCAAAGAAAACGTAACCTAAAACCTAAACCTTTATGCAGTTTAGATGTACTCATCTTAATGCCTAAGACCCACTATTCTTTCTCTCTAAATTAATTATAACCAGTATTGATTTGTTTGCAGACATTGCTTTTACCAAAACCTTCTTCTAACTCACAGATTAAATTAAATGTGATTTCAGTTGTTACACTCAAGACTCTTCTTAATGTAAGAAAGATACTGTCAGAAAAGGGAGCAAGAAAGATTTCCATTTGTTAAAATAAAGATCTTAAGCCCTTTCAATTCAGTAATTTCAGCATGAAGATGTACAGACTATACCTTTTCTCTAATACATCCAAATCCCACTTCAGATGAGCAGCAACTTTAAGAGCAAGAAGTTTCAAAATACGGTTTCTTTTGTTATCAGGTGGTGGCTGGACTTGGTTCTGCTCATTCACTGATGGTTTTGAAGCTTGTTCCAAGAACTGGACAATCAGCTGTACAGGTGGTGGATCTGCAAAAAACACAGCCACTCCTCAAATTCTTTGCAAGCCCAAAAATTAATTTCTTGTTGCAGCTATGAACACGGATCTTACCTCACTGTCATTTATACAACTGACATTGTCACCTGGCAGATCCTAATCCCAAAAGGTTTCCCTATCCTGCATTAAATAAGACTATAAACATATCTCCGTTTAACTGTCATGTTTACTTGGGCATGGTAAACACACTCTCATACATGATTTATTTACACTACTTTGTATTAATTATGTTTCACTACTTCCATCTAGAGAAAATAAATGCTGCTTATTGAAATCACAAGTTAGCTGTTGTAAAAATATATACTATCTTGTAATTCTCCTCTGTATTTTAAAATATATTTACAAGCAACTGCTGGTACTTCTGAACATGTTTGGAAGATGCTTTCAGACTGATTAAAAAAAAGAAAGCCCCCAAGCGTCTCCCTTACAATAAGACAGTCTTCCAGTACCTTTTAGCAGTTTTCAAAATCTGAAGCCAAATCCTAACTATTAAACTCTCACTGAACTTGGTGAAACATAAGACTAGTATTAATTATTATTTTTAATTGCAAAATAGCAGTATAAGATCTAAACACAAAATATATAGCCTGACTATGCTTAAATCTACTTTTTGTAGAGCTAAAACTGCCCCAGGTTTTCCTGTTCCCTTCACTTGCTTGTAGAATTCATGTGCTGAAAAAGATGATTCTTGTTTATGATTGTGAAAAGATCAAATACTTTTAAATATAGTAATTTTCTTATAATACATCAGACTAGGTTTCTCTTCATTCCAAGTGTAACAATACAAAGCAATTTCAGCACTGAACTCCGGAGGACTCCAGTTCCTGGCCCTAGAAAGACTATAATGGGAGAAAAACAGCTGCAAATTGTAATGAATTTTTTTTTACAAACAGCACTTCATGTTGTAAAAATTAACAACTGGTAACATTTCCACAAACAAAATTCACACATGCAAAAATGATCCACCACAGAGGAAAAAGTATAGAAATGCAAGTTACTAAATAAGAAATATAAGGTAGAAAGAGACAAGTACATTGCAGCCTGCGCTGACTCTGCACAGCTGTGGCCAGACGCCCTCAGGGCCTGACACCCCCCACACACCCCGGCGGCCCCTCCGCGGTCAACCCTCCCCTTCGGGCGGGGCCTCGCCCGTCAGCGCGTCACCAGCGCGGGGCAGCAAACCCCGCGACGCCTCCCGCGGGGAAGCCGGAGGCGGGCACGAAGGACGGGCGAGGGAGGGCGGGCGGGAGGCGGCGCCAGCAGCAGGCCCGGGCAGGCAGCGGCCGAGCTGCAGGCCGCAGCGGCGGGGGAAGGGGCTCGCGGGGAATCGAGCCAGGGTTTCCTCCCCGCAGCCCGTGAGGAGCCAGGAGCGACGCCAGGCGGCGCCCGAAGCCGAGGGGCGGCGGCCGTCAGCGGGGCCGCGCCGCACGCACCGGGAGAGGGTTTCTGCAGGTGCTGCTCCAGCAGCGCCTCCTCCAGCAGGAACTCGAACCAGGAGGTCTGCGGCGGCGTGCAGGGCCGGCTGGAGGTGGCGGCTTCCCGGTCCGCCGCTTCCGCGCTCATGGCTGCCGCTCGCCCCGGGGGCGCCCCCCGCAAGCGGCCGCACAAGTCGCGCCCTCCCCCGGCGCAGGCGGTGGCAACAAGATGGCCGCTGGCCACCGCCCCCTCGCTCCGGCGGGGGGAAACGTGACTCCGCCCTTCGGCGCGGAACCCCGGTCGATAGGGCAGCGCGGGAGGCGGGGCTACGTGAGGCCCCACCCCCTGGACGCGGAGACCCAGTCCATAGGACCGCGCGGGGCCGGTCCCGTGGTCGAGGCCCCGCCCACCACGGAGAGGGCGGGAACATCACGCTCCCCTCCCACACTCACAGCAGGAGCTGACGGATTCGTAGCTTCCCGCTGGCCTTGTCGCTCCCTCCTCTCCCGCTGCTGCTGTTTAATTGGGTAACGGTTAATACATGTTTTAGTTTGGGACGACTAGCAGTTATCTGGAGGGCAGGAAGGGAGCGCGCAGAGCTGGGCGCTCCCAGCGGCCAGAGGGGGATGCGGCAGCTCAGCCGGGGGTAAAAGCCGAAGCCTCCCGTCCTGCTGCCCCCGCGCACCTCAGTGCCCGAGCAAAAGGCAAAGAAGGGCAGATTCAAATCCAGTGGCAGAAGCAGCTCCCTCCTTTCAGCATCAGCTTGTGCTGTCACTGATATGTCCACATCTACAGCGCTCGTGTCTGCCTGTGCCACTCGAGCTGCAACAAGCCGGGGGCTGGTTCCCAAGCTTTTCAGATATCCCCATTCCTAGGATGTTGAAGTCTGGGGCAGAAGCAGGATGACTAGCAGAAGCTTGTAACTATCTCAGTCATTTGCCTGAATTTCTGAAATATTTTGCCAAGAAAAGAGTTCACAAAGGCTGCACAGCAAGTTTCCAATGACACAATGCGAATCTCTTTTGCCCGTCATTGCTGTGATTGGGCTGTTTTTCCTTTCCTACAGGATGGCTGCTCATCTACTCAACAGCCACAATTTCCACAGCAAGAAAAACAGTGGATACTGCAACAAATTAGTGCCAGTGTGGCCCTGTCTCAGTCCATCTAACTGTGTAGGCCAGACATAAACATTCTGCGTTTCACTGTAAGTGACCCAGGAAGACATCTTTCCCACCTTCCATGGAGACAGAAGAACAGGACATGTCCTGACTGCAATGCACTTTGTTACCTTCTGTTGTACGTGTTACTTTGTGTCTTCAGTTACTTGAGGGAAAATAACTTTAACTTTCCAGAGTTATTGTTGAATGCATCCATATGTAAAATGTTCAGTTTCAGAATACGAATTACAAAATAATCCTCTAGGAGATCACAGCCTGTCAGCACTACTTGTAGCACATTTTTCAATTTGATACCAAGTTCAGAAGAGGCAACTTAATAAAGAGCAATAAAATGCTATGGAGTTCACAAAGATGTCATAGAGTTCAAGACTCTGAACAGTCGCCTTACTGAAGTTCTGGGGCTCACCAGTTTTAATTTGCAGCACAACATAGGTAATACGCTTGGATGTAAGAGATTTTGTAATTTCTTACAAGACCATGTATCTTTAGAAAGGAGGGAAAATTTACATTAAGCTATAAGTTAATACAGCCTTTTTTTTTTTTTTTTTTGGTATGACTTTGTTAGAACAATCAATGCCCAGCTGTGTGAGGCTTTGGCATGAAGGAGCAGCACGTACTGACTCTTTGCTCCAAATCCCTCTGATAAATATTACTATTTTAGTATAATTTATACAAATGATTTTATTAAATGAATTTTTTTTCAGTTCACATGGTGTTTGTTGTTCAATCAATTTTGAGTGTAAATTATACTTGTTCTAACAGTATCAAAATCTTTCTTCTAGATACAAAACTAATTTACATTTGCATTTTTATGCCATGTAAAATGATGAACAGTGATGAAAGACGCATTTTTAAAACAATATTTGTAAATTAAAGGAAGTGTCAAGACTTCAATAAAAAAAAAGTATGGAATATGGTGTTGTACTGGTAATTAAAAAAGCACTGAGTAGGAAACTACCAAACCTGAGCACTTCAGAGCTGTCAGGCACTCTGTAAACACCTGTAAACATTCACACATCACCCCAGACATTGGGAGCTGCCTCTATTTCAGAGAGAAAGGGAAAGAACAAGGTGAGGTGAGTGGTCAAGTCAGTGTTCCATTTCAGAAGCTCCTGACCCTCTTTTTACTCTCAAACCATAGTCCTTTTTTTGGGTAGTGGGAGTAGGAAGAGGCAAAGAGGAGCAGGGTATAAGTTTCCCATTATTTCTCTTTTGAGGATCCCAATTTTCACAATGTCTGTCCTGACTGAGAGAGTTCAGTTCCAACTTTTGCTTCAATTTCTTTCTAGCTTCTCTTCACACCTGCTATCAGCTCTTTTCCAGCTGCAGACTTTGAAAAAAGGCTCTGTGTAGAAAGCAACGTTGGAAATAAAAGCTTACTGAATATAAACTTTACCTAAGTCTTACCTCCACTTTTCAGAGTGTGTCCTGGTTTTGTTAAAAAACAAGTTTCTCTTTTAGTGAATTTGCCTGTCAGCTACAGCCTTCATATTAGCTGCATTTTCCTGGAGAACCAGATACATGTTTTGGTAAACCTAGCAATGGAATGCAAAGTTATTGATAAGCATGGATGGACATCTCACGAGAGGGGCAACAAGAAACAGGTGACCAAGAAACTGACCAACTGTGTATAACATTCAATTCACATGGATACTTTATATAAAGTGGGAGATCACAAGGATCTCATCCATTTTGCTTATGGCTGACATTAGGAGAGGACCTTGCTAGTCGTCCCTGTGAACTGAGGCCTAGTGAGAGACTGAATCCAGCTCCAGTTGGCTGCAGAGTCCAATCCAGGACGTCAGGTGCCAGCTCTGCAGTTGCTGAGACTTTCAAGATTGGTTTTGTATATTTTGCGTTATTTTCTCTATTCCTATTAGTAGCGTTAGTAAAACATTTTTAATTTTTCCAACTCTCTTCTCTTTATTCTTCTTTCCCTCCCGATCGCCTGTCCTTAGTGGGAAGGGGGGAGAGGGAAGGACTGAGGGGGGAAGTGGGGGAGAGGAGGTTAACAATACATCTGCCAGGATTTTATTGTCACCCCGCAATCAAAACCCTCGACAGAGTGTAAAATTGTCACAGCAACGAAGTGCCATTCACAGCTGGGATCTTTCCACTGTTTTCACCCGTTTATAGGTAATTAGAAAAAGGGTCAGATAGAAAAAGTCTTACACAATTGGGCAGCCTGTAACAGTGAGTGAGGTGGTGTGTGTGATGTCAAAGGAAATTACAGTTTAGAAGAATAAGACAAAAGCTGACAAGAAAACAAAAAATGTAAACTGTTTTATATTTAACATTAGTAATAATTATTTCACAGTCTAAAATGAATGCAACTGTAAAAAAAATGCCCTACCCATTGCTACCTACCTAGTAGGAATCATATTAATACTAGAGAGAAAATAATTCAAGTTTTTGCATCCAGGACAAATCTAGTAAGCCACTCTGGTCTACACAAATAAAAAGGAATATTATAATGCTATTAAATACAAATCCTACCTTCCAAAAAAGAAAATTCATGCTTTAAAAATCTTTGCACTTCTATTATTAAATAGCTGTTTGTACAGTGCATATAAAAAGACTGTTCAGGTTATCACTTCCATAAAAACTGAGTATATCATAGTACTATAACTAAAAACTTGCATCAAGTAAGTTACTTGATGTACCTTATATATAAAAGAGGGCATTTTTAAAAGTAGTGTTCATATGTCATGGCAATGTGTCAAGTTCCTTTAACTCTGGCTATGAATGTTCGTTTGAGACCTCATAGAGTTCTTTAAGCTTGTCAAACTTTGACCCCCACTCTTGGAGGCAATCATAATTTAGATCTTCATCGCCACAAACGGAGTCTAAGGAACTAAGACTCCCCGCTAGAGAACACTGCCCTTCTAAGCAGTAAAAATGCATAGTGTCAGCTGGAAGACTCTGTAGATCATTGTCCGCCTCCCAGATGATTTGAGAAATATATTCCTTGAAGTCTGGAACACTGGTAACAGCAGATGTTGATTGTTTCTCATGTGCATGTTTTGGGAGTGAGTCTCTTTTTGGGCCAGTGGGTGTCCTGGAGTGCAGAGCAGCTGCCCTCAAGGAGAAGTGGGGAATGGTATGGAGAGGTTTCTTCAGTTCATCTATATCATAAGCATTCTGGAGAAAAAAGAAAAACAAAAAAGAAAAAAGAAGAGAATGTAAATAGCAGAGAGAAACAACACAAAAGGAAACAGGTTCCAAAAAATATTGTAAAACTCAGTGCAACACAAAACCGGATTCTGTGAGTTTTCAACAAACTGAAGAAAAGAGAGGGCCTAGTTCAGAGGGCTAAGTCAGGTAACACCAGGTCCCTTTGAGTAATGATAGTCTTGAGCTAAAGCAAGAATGCTGTGTCCAGAGGTGCCCTTTCAAAGGTGGGCACAGATGACCAGTGTCATGAAATGTACAGGCTGGGTTGAAGCAGAAGGCTCCTCCTCAAGACTACTTAAGGTAAAAAAAAAAAAAAAAGCCAATTGGATAAGGACAATACGTTAAAGAAAAGGTCTGGGAAGGGAAAGTGAAGAAAGGTTGGATTTGCAAAGATTGGACTGAAACTGCATCATACCTGGTCATGTTCTCCACCTCCTTCTTCATTATAATTGAAGACATTTTCTCTAACATCCTCCCAGCTTTCACGCTCTTCAGGAATGTGGTAAATTCCTCCTTTCCGAAACCCTGAACTTCCCCACTGACTCCACACCGTGTAGGAGACCAAGAGTGCTAGAAGAAATAGAGACACGTATTTGTTTTACGACAAATGACAAAGTACAACGCATGATCAATAAGTAGTTATATGACTCCTGAGATATCAAATCAACTCTTAATTTGACAACCAAATTCCCAGGTAAGAAATGCATAATTGTTAATATGTAAACAACTTATATTCAGGAATGTAAAGAATAATGTATGTATATTACATTCTAAACTTCATTAAAAGGGTATTTTACTTACCTAAAGGAATCCATTTAAATAGAAGGCATTTTGGCCAATCTCTGGCCTTTCACCAATCCTGAGTAAATAAGATACCCAAAGTAAGTAAAACACTATTTTAATGAAGGTTACAAGTGTAATATAATCATGGAGCCTTTACTATTCTGAGATGTGTATGCGGTTTTTCTTCATCAATATGAGAAACAGTTTTGTGGTGTTATTAACTTTTCAGCCAAAGTGCACCTGAAGCTGGACACACTGTGACCATCTCTTTCTGCCCCACACTTAATGAGGCTTGCCCATTAGTATCATAAATGTTCTAGAGAAAGACTTCTGCCTTTCTAAGATGTGAATAGCATGTACTAGTTGTAGGTCCTACCTATTACACATGTAAGGGCTCAGGGCACGTGGGAGTTTCAGATGGTGTGGCTGCACACAGATTTGTACACTTAAACTCTTATTTAAGGACTGAAAATAAGTTATTCTGAAAGAGAGGTCCTAAATTTGCTTGAACTGTCTTCAAAGCAAGTAAATGGTAACTATGTGCTAATGCCTGTCTTTCAGCAACCTCAAATCAACTCTCTACTGGTGATCTCCAGAAAAAGTGAAACACAGATCACAACATCCAAGGGTAAGGCAGACTTGATTCAATGGAGCAAGGTACAGGATTAAAAAGAAAGACAAAAAGTTTGCTATCCTACCTAGGAAGACAAGGAGACACATGCTGATTGCCAGAATAGAGCCAGAGCTGAGTCCAACAGGTCTTCCAGCTTTCACCTGGCTGATTTCACACCATCTTCCCTTGTAACCCTCAGGGCACTGGCAGATTGTCTTGTCTTGGGACTGAGCCACACAGGTACCCCCATTCCTACAGGTCCAGTGTCCACAAGGTGATGAGGTACAGTGTCTGAGCCCTGTAAGGTTGTCCGTCACTTCTACTTTCCCAGCTGGACACCTGAATAACAAAAGCAGAAGATACCTTTTAGGCACACAAAGCACCTGGACTTGTATGTCGTTTTGTGCCATTTGTTACTACGTCCTTAAAGCCAATAATTGAAGTATTTACAAACAAACCACAACTTCACCTTGAGAGTATGAAACAGATGTAAACTCTAACACAGTGAACTGGTAAGCTTATGAAAACATGGAACATACATTCTGCTTTCCCTATCCAGAAGATAAGCAGAAGGGTTTCACTCCTTCCTTAAGAAAGGCATCCATCAGCTTCTGAACAGAGTAACCCTTTTCTTACAGACTGTTCAAAACCTCTAGAAGGAAATGGACAGCTGAGATCAATGTGGTTAGCAAGAGCTTAGTATAAACTTTGTAATGCTCATTTTGGCCTTTGGGAAACAGACCACACTGACCTCCTTGGAATGACCCATCTTGTCTTTTAGGACTTTAATCTGCAGAGAAAGTGATTTCTCCTGACATGTAATTGGAGAGGCCATGGAGGAATGCTGTGAGGGGCGCAGACCTGCTTTCTGCAAACCAAAGAAACACTAGAGAATAAATGGAAGAGCCTTCATACTGTTCTGAAGAAGCAAGTGTCCCAAGGCACTTAGGACTTACGACTCTCTCACAGCTCTTTCAGCAATGAATCACCAGGCCATTAGAAGATCAAATTTTGGCTGAATTGAAGGAATTCAAGTGGCATATACTCACAGTCCTGTGTTTAACTGCATTTCTGTTTGTTTGTTTCCGTGTGCTTGTTTTTTGTTTTTGTTTGTTTCTTTTTAGCAGAGATAGCACATTTTGATTTGCATATTTTAATATATTTTTGAAAAATTTCTGTAAAGAGTGTATCTTCTCCAAGGAACTAACTGCATAGGATACCAGCTGATGGGCTTTGGTTCTGGCCCTGGGCAGCTGATTTTAGAATCCAGTTTTGTGACAGTCTAATTTTGAAAGTCTCATTGTTTCATTCAAAGTATGGTTAATTTCACCTTCTTTACAGAAAATACATGTGCATATACATATAGTATATATGCAATATATATATTTTTACAGATATATACACATAATATAAATATACTATATCAAAATATATAGAATTTTCGTACAGAGGAGCAGAGACGAAAGTTTTTGCAATTCACCTTTTATGAAAGGGAATTTCATTTCCTCACTGGCCTGTGATCTTTTCACCATGGGAAAAAATAGTGGGGTAAATAGGATCCATATCTGACTTGCAGGAAAAGCCAAGTTTGGCCCACGCTGGGAGATGAGATGGAGAGCAGTATTTGCCATTGGGATGGCGCTCTCCGGCCAGCAGCACGGGGATTTTCAGTGTTAGAAGCAAGCTGCCTGGGAGAGAAAAGAACTTCCCAACCACCCCTGAGTGAAAACAGAAGCTTAAGGTACCGGCATTCGTATTTTCTCCACAGATCAACACAAAGAAAAGGGCTGTAACAGGGCTGGCTGCTGCAGGCACTGGAATGGCATCCCATCGTGACACCTTGCCGCCTCAGAATTAAGCCAAACTCCGTGCTTTTGCCTTCCACGAGAAGCGGCAGACCATTCAGCTGGACATCACGCATACAACCTGCATCAAAGCAAGGGAATATACAGAGAAATACCCTAAGTTAGCAACTTTCCCACCTCAAGCCTTGCTCCCAACACATATACAGGAGACCCTAGAGCGTTGTAGAAAACTTAAAACATTTTTTAAAAAGATCCTCATAGTGCTTATCGGTTTTGTTTTAGAAGAAGAGCTACAGGACATGTGCCTATGTGCCCTGGCCAACATACAGATCGACAATACTCCTCCAGGACAGCTTGGTTGTACCAATGCAATGATTTAGCATAATTGTGCTATGAACCAGAACAGCTTCACTACATTAATCTACATTTAAAATGTAATCCTAAATGAGAGGCTGAATGAGAAGCAATGGAATGGAAAAACTCTCTTCTGTTGAGCCACAATCTTCAGTTTCAGGATCCCACCCCAGGAAATGGAGAGTGCACCACGAACTGCCTCACAAATCCTTCTCCTCCTACCAGGAGGTGTTGTGTCTGTTCCTGAAACCCTTCAAAGGCAAAAAGGGAGTGAAGATCACAGCATGAGTTCCCTGATTGGGGCCTCTGGCACGGGGAAAAAAAAAATCTGAAGTGCTATTTTTAAATATCTACAGGAAACCTCACATCTTCACTAGGACTAGATACAATGGCAAATAGAGAGCTGAACATTGGCTCTGAATTCCCTAGTAGAGGAGGTGGGATTTCATGGGCAGTCTCCATGGGAATTCTTACCTGGGTTTTAAACTCTACAATACACTCAAAAATGCCACTTCTGGGCTATCATTCCCCGCTTTTAGGAACCCCTCATATCACTTACCTTGGAAATCGCCCTCTGAATGATTGGGAAGGCGGTTTCCGAGCACGATGCTTGCCCAGTCCATTTCAAACCATCTATTTGTACCCAAGACAGAGGTCACTTCTTGATCACCTCCACCACTGTTAACACGCAGGGTAAATTCATTGTTGTAGCGCTCCATGGTCAGAAGAACCCACTGGCCGTTGTTTATTCGTAATGTACTCATTGTCAAAGAGTGATTTTTGTCCCCCAAGCTGAAGTTAACACTAAAGAAACCCTCAGTCACCTAGAGGAAGACGATAAAGACCTTTAATAACAGAAATGCACTTTTAAATGTTCTTACATAGTCTTGCCTCAAGAAATGGATGCAAGTTTTAAAATGAAAGTGTCACTCTTGTTTTTAAGTGCTTTATTCCCAGATAAAAATTACCACAAGAAAACTACAGGTCCAGGAATTATCAACTCTTTTCTTTACAGGCTGCTCTTTTAACTCAGATGAACCTTTTTATCAGTTTCCTTATTGATGTCTACCTCTAAGTCTTCCCACCTGTCCCTCATGTTAAAATTGGAATAATTAGCCTCTATCTAGCTAGTATAATCCAAACAGCTTTTTTCAACAACAAAAATGTAGAGACAAGTTTTATAGCCAGAGACAGATAAAAGCAAAGGGGAAAGGCAGGCATGACAAAAATTCTTCCCCATTCATGTGTATCACATGCACTTATCTGTACTTTTTGCAGAGAAACTACTAGAATCTATGTTATGATAAGGTAATACTGAGAAAGATAACACAAATGAGAGTAGTTACCCTCATGTGTAGAATGCTTGCTTTTTATTACTTTAAAGAATAGGCGTCCTTAATTGAAAACTGTAGCCTTTTCTCTTACTGAGGTATTCTGTGACGAATTAAGAGCACTGAAACAGAATGGTTTTGTGCGGCTCACCTCCAGTCGGATGTACCCATTCCCATCTGCTGAGGCCAAGCTGAGCAGGGTGCTGTGGGAGATGCGGGTTCGCACCATCAGCTGGATCCGAGTGCTGTGACTGCCGAGGATGCTTCTCGGCTCATAATGGATCCAACTGTCCCTTCCAAAAGCCCATTCTGGAAGAACTAAGCAAAACACAAAAAAAATCAAAGTGCAAATCTCATAAAAAACTGCTCACTCAGATCTCTACTGCTTGAGAATTAACCAGTTCTGAATGTCAGCATTTTACTTCTTAAGAAGCTTTCACAATGCAATAAAGCATCATGGAAAGCACGCCCCCACTGCTAAGGGAATTAAGAGACAAAGAACAAATCAAGGATACAAAATTTAGGCAGGAAAGGGACAATTAGATAATGTCTCTAACATTATGCATGTCACAAGGTATATGTTCTACCCAGTCACTCCTACACTGAGCCAAATAGCTCCTTTTTTTTCCAAAGATCTGAAACATTATTTCCAATAAAGTAATTGGTACCGATCTGAAGACAAAAAAAAAAAAAAAAGAAGATAATCTAATGTTTCTTTCAGTAGCTTAGTCCTGTGGTTAGTAAACCTCACTCTTAGAAAATACACACTTTATTTCCTGTTTCAGTCGGCAGGAGAGAAAGCCTTGGAGCAGGCACAGAGTCAAAAGTCATAATATGTAATATATTTTTTAATTACAAGGAGAGATTAAATCAGTGTTTATTATCTTGACTAGGGAAAATGCACTGAAATTAATTCTTTAACCAGCAGCCTGTGGAATCCATCTGAGAGTCATCCAGCAGAGACCTGCGCTGCACTTTTGTGGGAATCAAAGCCCATTAAACCTCCCAGACTCTGGTGTTTTTATGCAGCAAGCACCCATTTCAGTCTCACTACCTGACAGCAATCCTAGTTCTGCTTGTTCTGGGCACAGCTTAGTTGAAAAGATGAAGTTTCTTTTTACCAAATAAAGACATAGTTCAAGTTAGTAACTGGGTAGGAGTAATGTTGGGTCACCAACAGCTAATCTGAGGTCAGTATCATGCAAGTAGAAATCCAGAAAGGGCCAAACTGATGCTGGGGCACTTCATCCAGTTCCCAGGGCATAGAATAGGTTGGGTTGGAAAGGATCTTCAAAGGTCATCTAGTCCAACCCCACTGCAATGAGCAGGAACATCTTCAACTAGATCAGGGTGCTCAGAGCCCCATCCAACCTGACCTTGAATGTCTCCAGGTATGGGGCATCTGCCGCATCTCTGGGCAACCTGGGCCAGTGTTTTACCATTCTCATTGTAAAAAATTTCTTCCTCATATCTAGTCTGTTTGTCCTGTTGCAACAGGTTCTGCTAAAAAGTCTGTCCCCATCTTTCTTATAGGCCCCTTTTAAGTGCAGAAAGGCCACAATAAGGTTTCCCTGAAGCCTTCTGTTCTCCAGGCTGAACAATCCCAACTCTCTCAGCCTGTCCTCATAGGAGAGCTGTTCCAGCACTCTGATGATATTTGTGGCCTCCTCTGGACCCTCTCCAACAGGTCTGTGTCTTTCCTGTACTGAGGGCTCCAGAGCTGCATGCAGAACTCCAGGTGGGATCTGACCAGAGCAGAGGGGCAGAATCACCTCCCTCGAACTGCTGGTCACGCTCCTTTTGATGCAGCCCAGGATGCAGTTGGCTTTCTGGGCTGCAAGCGCACATTGCCGGCTCATGTCCAATCTTTCATCCACCAGTCCCCCCTGAGTCCTTCTTGGCTGGACTGCTCTCAATTCCTCATCCTCCAGCCTGTATTAATACTGGGGGTTGCCCTGACCCAGGTGCAGGACCTTGCACTTGGCCTTGCTGAACCTCATGAGGTTCACATGGGCCCACTTCTTGAGCTTGTCCAGGTCCCTCTGGATGGCATCCTGTCCCTCTGGTATGTTAACTCCACCACTCAGCTTGATATATCAAATTATCAAGAGATTTAATTTCCATGTTCTCTTTTCCTCTCACTATTTCTCCTCTCTCTTTTCTTTCTTAAAGCATATTTTCTTTGCTCCTCTAACATATTCCCCTCATATTATTCTTCCTAGCTCACTGTTCTCTCTCATTTGCTACCTTTGCAGCTACAGGGTCTAGCTGATGAGTAGGGGTGGATTTTCTTGGGACACTACAGTGACTCCTGTCCCCTGCTGTCTGCTCCTTTGCTGCAAGTATGGCTCAGCCATTCATAGAGCATCAGCTAAACACCAGCATTTGGCAGCCCAGTATATTAGAAGAAGCTGGAACCAATTGAAGTTTTACAGTTACATCAGGATATGACTAATGGATTTCAAGTAATTACTTTCTGAGCACTTGGTTTGTCCCACAGTGGTGAGGGGTGGGAGCCAATACAGCAGCTGGGCTTGTGAACCAGCATCCCAAGAAAATGCAAAACAGAATAAGATATAAATCTAGACCAGTACCAGTATCATCTGTCTGCAAAACATTAATACAAATAACTGAACTGTATGAACCATTTCCGTGGTCATTATAAACACTTTAAACAGTGAAGGCTCCAGGCCTAGAGCATGCCAGTTACAATTCCAGTCCTCACCCCACTGGACAGACATAGCTTCTTCTGAGTAAAATGCTGTCACATTTTTTAAGCTTTGTGTGGTGGATGGAGAAAGGGAGAGGAGGTCTGGCTGCCTGCATAGAGTATTATTGTTCTCTATACAAGAAGGAAAAGTGAGCACATTGAGCTGAAAGGGTACGTGTAATACACCACCAGTCCTGTCTGTTAACCACAACACACTGATTCAATGCCAGCTTGCATGTGCTCCTTCCCAGCTTCTTGCTGCTGCTCATCCTCACCTGTAGCTCATCCACACCAAATTATCTTCCAACACTACATGAAGCCCTCCAAGTTATGGGGCACTGGTGCTTATTACAAACTGTTATGATTAACCCTATTGACCTAGAGGGAGAAGGCAGACACAGGGCAGGTGAAGCCCCAGTAAACACCTGTAACTCACTTCTGATTTCTGCTTCAGAGTGATGGCTGCTGAAAGTATTAAGATAGGGAAGACAGAGCCAACTTTGAGTGTGTGTCCTCTGTCCCCTGAACATGGCTGTGGTCTAATAGGAGTTAAATAATTTATTTCCTTTTTTTTTTCACTTTCTTACAACATCTCTGATGTTTTCATTATCACCTTTGGATGCTTTTGTTCTCTGATACATACTTCATGCTGCTTTTGTGCAGGATAGCACATTTCCTGGAGCCAGCCTCATATCATGTCCTCACATGAACTCACTGCTGTGGCCTATGGGCATTGCACAACCTTCAATTCATTCCAGCGACAAAGGCAAATGCTCATTTTATAGAAAGAAAACTGGACCTGAGGACATGAGGGTTGTGTCCCCAGGTTTTGCAGAGAGAACATACCAAGCTGGCAACCTAATCACTCTCACAACTACTGCAAGGTGGACAAATAGCACCCTGTTCATTAAACTACATGTTGTGATCACTATGATCAGAGGAAGAAAGCGTAAAGCAGAATCTTTCATCTTTCACCACTGTGAAATAGGAAGCTGTGATGAAAAGGACCAAGCAACCCATCTGACCACTCGCCTCCCCTGTAAAGTAAAGCAGGTCTCAACAAGACCCTCATCTGTGACATTATTCAACAAGAGTTAGAAAGATCTTTACGTTGCTGCTGATCTAAATAATTCCCAGAGTATAGCACAGCCCTATTAGCCTACTCAGTTCAATGTTGTGGCAAATTTAAAGCAATATGCTTGATGCTGTTCCCACAGATCCTCACCATCAATTTCTCCCCAGTACCTTTTTCACAAGCAGGTCCAGCATATCCTGGGGAACAGTCACAGTGAAAGAAATCCCAGCCACCAACACACTTGCCATGGATGCCACAGGAGGCCATCCCACCCCTCTGACACATCTCATCCGTAAGGACGCAGCCGGGAGCACTGTTCAAGAACTCTGCCGGGTGCTCTAAATCATAGACCTGGAAAAGGACAAAGAGAATCAACACATCAGGTGGGTACAGTTAACAGCAGCAAATTAAAGACTGGTCTTAGTAGCCCTACCTTACTGTCAACAACAACATTGCGGATGCAGCCAACAAAACCTCTGAAGCGCCTTTGTGAATGGTGGTAAGGGAAAGTTGTCTTAACTCCACCCAGCTGCAGGGGCCAGTGGCCACTGAAGAGCCTGCCCATGCTGAAGGGAAGGGAGGGAGAGAGAAAATTGGCAACTTGGTTCATTTTTTCCCCCCTTTTTCCTTAACTCTTGAGTAATTATATTTCCAGTTCTTGGGGTTTTTTGTCTGTTTGTTTGTTTTTTACCTTTGAGATCCTGCAGTCTCTCCAGAGGCTTCACAGGCAGATAGATCCACTTGGGAGATCTTCTTAATGACACTGTCATTGCCTCTAACTGAGACATTTATGCAGTGGTCAAGAATCAGCTTCACTTTCTAGAGAAAGGCATTATTTAAAACAATTGCGTCCAGAGACATTGCATACATTTAAGCTACACATTTTCTTTCACTTAGCAGAAGAGGGAATAGTAACTAGCAATTACATTACAGGAAACTTTATTAAAATAATAAAACACTTCCACATAATCTGGAAGGTTATTGTACACGGTTTGTAACTAAGGAGCTACACAAAAGATCTGACTCTACCATGACTATGCCAAGTCACTGACACGGTAGAGGGAAGATGGGATTTTCTTGGAGTTCTCTGCCAAATCAGAACCCAAAGAGACAATCTAGCAAAGGAGACAGTCTGCCAGGCTCTCCATCCCAGATCCTGATATGCCCCCCAGCTTGTCTTATTGGGGGAGCGGAAAGGGGAGCCTAGCAGATGCCTTCACCAGTGCTATATCAGCAAGGTATTCCTGCTACACAAAAGCATATCTATCTCCTTTGTGCTGCAAGTCTATACTCACTTGGTGGGGCAGGATTTCCTGCTCAGAGAAATTAAGGATATTTTACTCCATCAGTCCAGGAAGCATTTAGCCCCTGTGTTATCACAGCTGTGTAGCCTAAGCAATAGAGAGGATCATAAAACACAGAAGATAGCAGGGCCAGTTTCAAAATAGGGTTGGACTTCTCCAGGCCTTTTTCTGCTTCACTGCTTCAAGACTAAGGGGACACCTGAGCTGACAAATTTCAATTCCTGCTGTTGCAGAGATAGTGAAAGACTGATTGATAAAAGAGCTTTGCAGAAGAGAGAATGGATTTGGAAGGGATAACTAGGTACCCAAAATAGTGCTTCCACAAGACTGTCTATATTTACACTTGCCTTTCCATCATTCATAATTTTAATATTGTGCCAGCGGCGATCTGCAACATTAACTTTTTGTGACAGCTGCAGGAAAAGCTCACCAGACCTGTGGCTCACAGTCAGCGATGGGACACCACCGGAGAGCTCTGCAAAGAAAAGTCTATTACACTTGATACCCATGAACCATGTTCCCACACAAACCCAGTTGAAATGACTGTTACAGTTGGATTTTACTTGGAGGAGTTCTTTAGCTAGCTCAAAAAAATCCAGGGGCATGCTGGCAAATTGTTCTGCATTCTCCTTATTCTCCAAAATAGACTTTTTGAACTTTTTACAAAAAAACTGTCAACTAGTACTTTCAACAGGTAGAATCTTACAAATACAAAGAATAAATACTCGTTAAGGTGCTCACCTAATGCTAAGAAATCTTCCCGTTCTCCAGGCTGCCCTCGTGCCACTGGCCCGTGGTACAGCAGAAGGCCATCA
Organism: Nesoenas mayeri; assembly: GCF_963082525.1. Lineage (NCBI taxonomy): Eukaryota > Metazoa > Chordata > Aves > Columbiformes > Columbidae > Nesoenas > Nesoenas mayeri. The sequence continues at coordinate 25,922,749 of NC_137543.1, forward strand.
GCGACTTCAGTGATAAACTCTAAGGAGATGCGGCTCTCAAAGCAGGGCTTAAGAGGAGGGAACCAGGCATAACCGTGGCCTCTAAAGCTGCGTTTTGTCTGCTGGCAGTCTGGTCCATGGAAATTTGCAGAACATTTGCATCTATTAAAAACAAAAAATCCACCACCACCACCAACAACAGAAAAACGGCAAAAATCCACCATCCAAGCATAAGTCATGAAGGGCTCTACCCACAGCAGGACTCTTCACTTTAAACACAGGGGCCCATGTTAACTGGCCCAAGCACTAACAAAACTCTTGTCACAATATGTTCCCTATTGACTTGTTTGTACAAACATAATTTAGCTTTAGTTTTAAATCATATTATGTCTATGAAAGAATAATTTTGTGAACAAATGACAGAGACGTAATATACAAAGCACCTGAAAACCTCTAATCTCTTCAGAAAAAAAAAGAAACCTACTTTGCACTAGGCTTAGTTATCAGCTTATTTAAAGACTTTATAGCATTGTCAAGGAAAGTAAAGAAAGGGTGTGGGAAGGTAATATCACCCACAAAAAGTGAGAAAGGGAATGACAGTCACAGGTCTTAATAACTTCACTCTTATTGCAAGCTACTTACTGGTTTGTTTCTTTTAAACTAGCAAAAATAGATGCTTGGAGTTCTTTCCTTAATACTCTGGGGATTCTATAGAAAAGATTAATCACAGCATGACAATATCAAAAGCTTTAAGGGGGAAACCAGAAGGGCAACAGAAAGGGACAGGAGGACAGGGAGGGAGACAAACTGGCTTCCTATTTCTTAGTTTCTACTTCCCATGGGTTGCTTGTACCTAATGAGAGCAGAACAACAGGGGTGGGATGTAGAAAAAGATCACTCACAAAACCACTGAAAACGGAGCAGAAGTCTCAGAGTTGAGAACATGACAGAGCACTATCAAGGGGTTTCTGGGCAGTGAAATTTCCATGGTTCATTACCTCTGAGCAGCAGTGTCAGGCTCAGATCTTTACCATGACCACGGCTTCTGCATCTTCAGTCTGAGTCCTGTCACCCCTGTCAAGGGTTCTCAGAAGAGGCTGGCTAGTTGTTTCTGCTTTCCTACATTGGGATGACCATTTTTAAGCAAACATGCTTAAGGCTTGCTTCTGGAAGGGGACTAGGCTCATTTGGAGCTGGTGTAGTCCCACTATTTTTTTGATCTTCATACTACTTTGCCTTTGAGATGTCATTTTTTGAGAAAACATGAAGCAAGGAATGTGGGGAAGAGGTTATTAAGTGACAAAAATGACATGATTTGTGTGTTTAACAACAATAAGGTAGGCTGCACAAAACAAGAACATTCTGCAGGATAACATTAAAGGAACCAGTGCAGTCTGCAAACTTTCCAAGGTTTTACTGGAGACTATGATGAACCTAAATACCTACCTGAAAACAGATGTTTGTTTGCAAGACCTGTACATGAATTATAACAAAACTCAGATCTGCCACAGTGAGAAGACATGTAATGACACCTCCCCAAGCATCCATTCCCCCCTCCTTACAGACTGAGCTAAAAGCATTTTGCTTGCACACCAGACAAAGCTTTACCTACCTGTAGCCCAAATCAGTATCCACACACGTGCCACCATTGAGACAAGGATTTGTCTGGTATGAGGAGCAGGAGAGATGAGGATTCTCCCGAGCTGCACAGCCACACAGGGCCTGACTCAGGACTGTCACAGACACCAGTGAAACACTTCCAGCTGTGGTTATTGTTGGCATATGATTCTGCTCATGCTTGCTGATGCATCCACTGCTGTGAGTGCAGTTTGCAGTCACGCATTCATCAATGCCAATCTGGGTGATATTTATATCCAAGATGTTTTCCAGCTGTGGAGAACAATTAGTTGCATTCATCTGCCTTTCTCACTGAGAGGAAGCTCACAACGACAGCCATGAAATGATCAAGTCTTATTTATTCTCAAAACTGTGTGACTTCCTTCTAACACCTACCTCACTCCATCCAGCCAAAGGCAGTTCAGCCTGGTATCTATCTATTAAAGCCAAAGCCTTGGTAAAAATCAATTATAGGATGACTAGGCACTTATAGGACAAAAATATCATATTCATCATAAGCTGAGTGGATAAATTTGAATCACTGATGGTTCTGATGGATTATTTACATAGCATCTGAGCTGTATTTTTAATGTAGACTTCTGTCTTAAAAATACTGGGAAGGGTGGAGAGGCATTGAGCAATGAAGAAATACATTTTTGGGCAAGAGTGATTTGGTACTGCAGCACTGATTCTAAACATAACTTATTTCAGCCACCGAGTACCAACAGACACATTTCCAACAGACTGAGTTGTAACTTTTTTTGCAAGAGGCACAGAAACTTTACTAAATTGTCAATTCACATTTCCAACCTGGTTTTCCACCAGAGAGTGGTTATTTTAGTGCCTCGCCCTCTTAACTCAGAAAGATGGAAGTTTTGACTGGTTTTGAGTTTCAGCTACAGAACATTTCTGTGTAGTAGACTATAAATTGAAACATTAAGACACTATATAGAAATGCAACTCCCAAACACATCCTTTATACAGAGTTTTACAGTTTTTAATAGGAAAAACATGTTTCTATTCCTAAAAGCTATTTGTGTTTGAATGACTTAATATGTATTTATGGGCTGGCTTTTAAAACATGCATATTTGAAACTTTTAGTGTAAGTGCTAAAGGACTGTTTGACTTCACTGATTAAAACTATCCATTTTTCTCACACATTACTCCCTTAGTAATTCTAAGTATACACATTCACTAGGCAATGGATATTATCTGAACAGACACAATGAGAAGATGCTGTGGTTTCATATGTAGTACAGATACTTACCCACCCTCTGGAGGCTGCTACATTGCCATTAAGTTTTTCTGCTTTATAATAGGGTGGACCATAAACTGCAAACCAAACATCAGTTCCTTGGGTTTGACTTGGGCTATTTAACACACTGAAAATGTGAACATTTTCCAGTTGGACTGATATAATTTGTGAAAGCAGCTTCTTCAACTGGTAGTATTTACTCTGTTTTTCAGAGGTTTGGGATATGAACTCCTCTGGAGTGATACCTGTAATACAAGTTAAAAACTTGACAAATACATATCTTGCAACTGTTGTAGCAATAAAAGAGAGGAGCACCACAAAATAAATATTAAGACTGCAGAAAATGAACTCATCTGTAAATTCAGGAGTATTTTCATTTTTAGGCTCTGAAATTTTCCATGCTGGCTGCTGCTTAGGATTTGTGTTCTGAAGCTTTCTGCCTCTAAATATATATATATATATTTTTTTTTTTTAAATTCTTTTAAATCAGAAACATGTTTAAGATTTTACTTTTCTACAAAGAATGAAATGACGTGATGAATTTCAGGCAGACACTAGTTCATTTTTTTTCTTAAATATAAATCAGTCTTTTGTTAAAAAGTTGGTACAGAAAACTTTTGTCTTTGTTTTCTGCATCAGATAAGCATTTCTTGCTATGTTTTTTCTCCATAGCTACACCTCTACATGCAGTGTTAGAGGACCATGCAAACAAAGATGCATTTTCAAACCCTTACCTAGAAAACTAGTATCATCCTTTGTCTAAGAGAATTCTAAGTAACACAGCAGTAACATTAAAGAGGTAGATTTCAGTGTTATGATGCTAAGGTACTTCATCCCATTGCTTACCTTTTATTCGTATAGAACCAGCATTATGGAGGGCATCATCTTTGATTTCCTTCACTATAACCTTTATGGTTGAGACAACGTCTGGCCAGACTCCATCAATGACTCTAACTTTTATGTTGTATGTTCCTGGTGGGGTTCCTTCTTTCATAGTCAGCAAACCTGAGGTATCATTAAGGATAAAGTACCTGTAATAAGATTTAAGCCAAGGAACAAACTATGAGAAGTTCAAAAGCTAAGTAGTGATTATCATCACTGATGGTTTTTATGATCCACTTTATTTTGGAAAAGTTATCAAAGAGAGCAGATATGCTCCCTCATGAAGGGACAGGGCAGAACAGAACTTTTTTACATTGTCTTCTGTTGGCATCTAATGACTCTTCACCAGTATATCAAGGCTTCTTCCTGCTTCTAAGTTATATGAACTGTGTACTAAGACTCAGGCTACTATAGCTATAACTTTGGAAACAGTGCAAACTCCTAGTTGAGAGTGACACCTCTGTCAAAACCTCTGAATAGCACACGTACATCTCAACTCCAGTCACAACCCAGACACTTTGGTGTGAATACATCCAATACAAATAAGGTCTTAAAACCAGTGGTGACACAGAAACACCAGCTCTCCAGGAGCTTGGGTGAAGGATGATGGGAGTTAGTGAGTATTTTTTCTGCGGTGGCTCACTGATACTGATTATGGGTACAACTGTGAACAGGAATTTTGAATGGTATTCTAGCCCATCAGACAATGGGAAGCAGACCCATTTGCTGTGCAGCATTACTTACCAACAAAATGCTTTGGACACTTGTTTTCAAAAAAAGGCAGTTTAAATACTTTTTGTGGTTTTGTGTGTGTGGGCAAGTTTTCCATACATTTCACCCAACTCCCATTTTTTCTCCAAATACCTTGATGTTTTCCCTTCAAATTGGTAGATTTTGCGATCCCAGTCGTCATCATCAGGGGCGCTGACCTGGCCCAGTACAGTCATGGGGAGAATACCTAAACCAACATAGCATGTAAGTGGCACAGTGGGACCTCTCACACATACACTAACAGGTTGGCCATTCAAGTTTTACTGATTTGTCTTAAGTCTAAAACCTCTACAAAAACAGTTGTGATGATTGCCTAGAGAAGACATGCATCAATTTGCAAATACCACATCATGTCCTGCATATTTGCTATGTGGCCACATAGATTCAATTCATCAGGTGGCTGCAATTAAAAGCAGTCAAGAAGGAAAAAAGACAAGCCACCGCTGAGGAAAGATCCAAGAGATATTCAGAAACAACATCAGAATTGCTCATTTTCACTATTTTGGCTGCAATATCCAACAAACTTACAGAGTGGTTTAGACAGGGATTGGGGTCTGGTAGGATAAACAACAAACTGCTGACTGGGCTATAAAGGGCAAAAACCAGTAGCAATTTGGAGGAAATCACAGCAAGATAGAGAGGATGTCCAAAATAGAGTAACCAGGCTTATTTTGAGTAGATGGCGATACTTTGTGGGGAGATGAAAAGCAGCATGTGTTCTGCTGGTTTTGTCTCCTCTCAGCAAGGTTCACAAATTAGGGGTTTTTTTGTTTTTTTCTATAAAAACTATTTCTGAAGCAAAGATCCACAGGTATCTGCATTCATATATATAGTAAGTAAAGAATCAAGGATACACAAAGAAGAGAGAAAAAATGTAGGACTTCACCTGACAACTGAGGGACTACATGCAAAAAGGAGATAAAAGTATACCTCTCCTGCAACTGTGGCAACATTCATTGGATATTTTGCAGGAGACAGTGTACAGGTTGCCCTGATGTTTGACTCGCACATTATATGAATATAACACACACCACGATAGTAGTCTTCTGATTCTGTCTCTCCCTAATATTTTAAATAACCAAAGATCTGAAGACTTGATTTGTCCCTCCCAGAAACTGACAGTACAGATGAGCTTAACCTTTAAAGAGGCAACTAAAAGGGAACTAAAGCTTAATGAAAATATTTGGTACTTAGGCTACAAGCAGAGCTTCTCGGCAAATAGCAGTCAGACTTGGTTTCAACTTTACAATAAGCTGAAATTGAGAGTGGGCACACAACAGGCAGAACAACATTTCAGTACAAATAAATGGTCAACAGCATCTACACAGAAGTGGTTCATAGTGTGCCCACAATAGACAACCTATTTAACATGTGTCAAACCATAGGATACACAGCAGAGTAGAAGAGGAAGGAATGTCCTGAGCCTATGTGTGCAAACGTCTAAAAATCTTCTTACCTGTGTGGTTTATTTTGTTGTTGGGCTTATTATGTGGGGACCCTGGGTCACAAGAGAACTGCTACCTAATTGCCAAAGCGAGAAGGGAAAGGTGGCTTCTCTTGCACTGCCTGCAGCCAACATTCACAGAAAATTCCCCTGTAAGAGCATTTGTCAGCTGAAGGCTGATATGAATGTCTCAGGCAGTTTACACATTAATTCAGCTTAAGTTAATTGTTAATTTTTTTCCCCCTGGAAAGTTAATCCTGCTTGAAAACTGCATCTGAAAACAAGACCATTACTCAAGTTTGACAGAAACATGCATAGAATACCAGCCCTTCTCATTGCTCTTCCTTCAAGGCTGGCTCAGTTTCTTCCACAAATCAAGTGGCCTGGAATTCTGTGCCCCACACACCTACTGCTCTCTGGTGTGGCTTAAGCAAACTTCAGCAGAACCTCTACTAAGATCTTAGCCTATGTGGAACAGGACAGAGTCCTTTTGTGAATCTCGCTGCTGCTCCTTTGATCTTACTGTTACACTTGGAAGCAAGCATCAGGGAGTGATTTACCATCATAGCTGTAAATGAGACATTCCATGTAGCCAGCAGAATGCGGATGGTCATTTTGGTCCCCAATATTCACGGTCAGCGTGTTGGTGGAGCTCATTGGTGGGATCCCACTGTCCGTGATCAGGATGGGCAAGTAGAACACTTTGTGCTCTTCCCTGTCAAAGGTACGCAGTGCTGTGAGCAAAGCACTTCCATTCTGGAAGTCCTGCAAGTTGAAGCTAGTCAGACTATCAAAATCACCAAGAAGGTGAAAGGAGAAAGGTGCGCCATTAGCAGCAGTGTCTCGGTCCTTAGCGTACAGCAACGTAGAGGTCTCGTTCATTTGGACGACGTGTGGAGAAGCTGTGTTTTCCCAGACCACTGGGTTATAATGAGCCTCAAACTCTGGCCCATTGTCATTTATGTCCTGTAGAGACACTAAAACAGTGGCACTGCCAGTCAGAGGGGGCTGTCCCATATCAGTGGCAATGACAATGAGCTGGTACTCTGTCACTGTCTCATGATCCAGCAGTCCTGCAACTACCACCCACCCATCACTAGCCACAGAGAACTGGCCACCTGGGTCAGACTTGTTTAGCAGGTGGAAAGAAAACCTTCCATTCAGACCAGAATCCAAATCAACAGCAGAAACCTGAACAACTTTGGTGCCAACTGGTGCATCTTCCACCAGTGCAGCCACTTCGTAGGACTGGGGGTAGAAGACGGGAGCATGGTCATTGGAGTCCTCCACATAGATTACACAGTGAGTGATGCTGAAGAAATCCATGTCCTCTGCTTTCACAGTCAAATTGAACACCCTCTCATGGGGTTTCTCAAAGTCAATCCGCTTTCGTAGCCGGATAAACCCACAGTTGTTGACTTCATCTGTCTCTATGGAGAACTTGCGGTCGTTGTCCCCATCAAGGATGCTGAACGTCACCATGGCATTTTCTCCCTCATCTCTGTCCACAACAGACACCACTGCCACCTCTGTGTTAATACTTGCATTCTCAGAGACAAACGCCGTATAGATCCTTTGCAGGAAGATTGGGGCATGGTCATTTACATCAGTCACCAAAATAGTGGCAGTGCCTGTCCCAGTTAGCCCTCCTCCATCTCTGGCCTCAACCACTACCAGATACTTGTCCTCCTTCTCCCGATCCAAGGACCCGAGCACTGTATAGATGGTGCCGCTAACAGAGTCGATTGAGAACAAGTTCAGATTAATTTCATTTTGGACATTCTGAATGATACTGTATGTTAGTACAGCATTCGTACCAGCCTTTGGGTCATCGAGGTCCACTGCTGTCATTTCAATGACAGAAGTGTCTGCCGGAGAATCCTCAGCAATGTGGCCCATGAAACAGCCATCGAGCACACAGAGGAAAAGGGGTGCATTGTCATTCACATCCCTCACTTCTATGATCACATCTGCAAAGCCAGTCAGTCCCTCTCCGCTCTCATCCGTTGCAAGAACAAGAAAGCGCCATGTTGATCGCTTCTCACGGTCTAGCCTTTTATTTGCGCTGATCTCACCTGTGTTCTCATTGATGCTGAATTCACTACTGGCCCCCTGTCCGTGCAGTGAATAGTTAATGGCATTTTGATCAGCCGCTTGGTCGGGGTCTGTTGCAGAAACCTGGAACAAGCCACAGCAGGTAAGTGTTTATGTAAAAGAAAAGGGGAAATCACTATTCTTTTATTGATGGCAGTTGTTATTGTGGAGACTAAATAAACAGCATGAATTTTAACAGCAAACATCTGTTGTTTTGAGTGACTCAGGTCAAGTACTCTTTCCATAAAGATCATGCACAGCCTAGAGAAACAAAAAGATCATGTTTAGACAGACCAATATATTCTGCTTCACAGTGTAGAGGAAATAACTACAGGAAGAACCATGTAGAAGTTTTAACAGATCTGCTGAGCAAATGTTTTTTAAGAAACTCTTCAGAGCTGGAATACAAAGGCAAATAAGGGCTGTTCCTCTCTGAGTACACAGAAGGCTGAGAGAGCTGGGTGGCCTTGTATCCCAGCTGACTATCAGCTCAGGCCAGGGAGAACTCCCAGCTCCTGATCCGCACCCAGGGATTGTTTGGGAGATTGCATGTTGGGTCAGCCCAGCAGCACCCATGCCAGGGACTGCTCTCACAACAGAATGAAGATGATTGAGTTCCAAAGTCAAAGAACAACCCTTAGTAATGTTTGTTTGGTAGTATAAATGCAGCCAAAGTGTTTGTGACTTAAATGTGTGAGGTACACGTGCCAACCACGCTATGCTTATACAGTTACACAAAACATGCTAACTCTGCTTTGTAAAGGAAAGCCATCACATTTTTCAACATTTATGCTGGTCAAGGGAGCAAGTCCATCACAGAAATTCAAAGAGGCCCTCTTTATCATCTTTTTTACAGAAAGCTGCTAGCTAAATGCTAATACCAGGGCTCACCCATCCTGACAGAACTATCTCTTTGGATTAGTAGGAATGGAAGGGATTGAGCTGAACAAAAATTCGGGTTTTACCCTGCTTTGTGCAAACTACTTTACCTTTAGTACAAGTACAGGCAGATCTGTGAGCTCCTCCAAGACACTGCCCTGATACTCGTTCTGCATGAAGACTGGTGCTTCGTCATTCTTATTGATGACATTGATGATGATAAGAGTGTGGTTTTCCCATTTTCCATCAGAAGCTACAAGCCGAAGCTCATAACGTTGTTCTTGTTCATAATCCAGAGGCTGAGTGATGAAGACAGTTCCAACCTCAGGTTCCACATCAAAAACTCCTTTCAGATTTCCTGATGTGATCTGATACCTTAGTTTGGCATTTGCACCTAGAAGAGAAAGCAAATGACCACTGCCTGTCCACTCTCTGAATGCTCAATGCAGCCATGCACAGCGGACAAGTATCCAAGAGAAACCTTATTTGCCCAGACTGATAAAGTGTGTGTGGGAGATAAAACACAGAGCCACAAACAGCATGATCCACGTATGTAATTTGAAGGGGTTGTGTAGGGTAGTAGGGAGTTAGGTCTGCATTTGTATTCACAAACATAATTCTCAGTCACAGACAAGCATGTGTTTATCGATAATGAAGGAATTATGTGCCTCTAATTTATCGTACATTCATTTGCCAATAATAAAAAAATAACACACTATTAAAATACTAGAAGCTATTTTTTCTTAATGTTTCCTAAACCTCCCATTTAAAATGCCAACGTTCCTTGATTGTTGTTTTTTTTTAACCACTGGATGGTGCTAAAATATAACAGAAGCCCTCTTTTTGTGCAAGAATTCATCTCTAGAAGAACATTTCACCTGCATAAGAGCTGTTGTTTGACTGTTGCAAAACATTTAGGAATTAAAAAAAAAAAGTTTGGCGCTTCATGTTTACTTATTTGAAAAGGAAAAAAAAACCCATGACACTGCATTCCAGGACAAAAAGTCATTTCCCAAATAAAATAGGTGATAGCTGGGAGTAGAAAGAATATTGAGCATTTTAAGTTGTGAGTCATCTGCAGATGAGGAGACTAGAGCAACACGGATAGCAAGAAACTGAAAAGGCTGTGCTCGGAAGGGCTTTTCTGCCTTTGCAGCCTGTCTTTCAGCATCATTTCCTAGCTGCTTTTGCCAAATCCTCTCAAGTGCAGCAGCTGAGTTTAAAAGACCTCTTCTCCATCATGGGCACCAAGAGGCACTGGCATTAGAGCATGGCCACCGAAAGGAATGGTCAACTCCCACCTGCTCTCAGCAACATGCTCCTCTGGTGCTCATTTGGACTCCGTCACCACTCACCAGCTTGCTTTCCTTTCTACCAATGAGTTTGTTTTCTTCCAGCAAGTTGAGCTGGACCAACTCAAGAAAGGAGCAAAAAGGCCTCAGCAGAAGCAAAGCTGAGGACTGACTGGTGCATGCTGTTGGACTGGCTCAGCATGTCTGGCCTCACCACACCATAGGAAAAGTTTCACACCATCAGAGCTGAGGTAACACTGTGAGTCCCAAAGGGTCTAGCTTTCCCCTTTTTTGGCCTGCCTTATTCTTGCCTTCTCCCTGACTTCACTTCTGGCCATGTCATGCCACATTTTCTACTGTTCGACAAATTATTCCACAAGCAGATTCAACTCCTTCTCCTTAATTTAAGAAAAAGCACACAGGTTTGATTTCCTTGCAATAGCAATAAATAGAACTGGCTCACAGGCAGCTCTGTAAAGCACAGGAGTCAGCACAAAGCAAGCACGTGCTCAGGACTGAGTTTTTGTGTTACCTCTAGTGAAGTTACAGCAGGGTTGTAATTCCAGGTGATTTCATTCTGCCCCAAAGAGATTGCCAGCTAGCTTAAGCTTTGCACTGCAAACCTAAGCACCTAATAGAAGAAAACGCTGCCATGTGCCCAGTACTTGTCTCTTCACTTTCACAAATGCTTAATCACTTCTTGAATGCAAAGATTTGTTTGCCATTAAGGAAGTAGCCCTATACACAATACAGAGTAATACTAAGAAGAATTAAAGATGTGCAGGGCAGGCTTACTCACCTTCATCTTCATCATCTGCTGTTGCTGTCACAACAGGACTCCCAACATCCCTGTCCTCATCTATGCTGACCTCATACACTGACCGAGGAAATGCCGGAGCATTGTCATTCACATCGCTGACAAAAATCCTTACGTAGGCCGTGTCTAAGGAGATGCAAGAGGAACATGCAGACTAGAAATGGCAGAGGTAGAACACCTTGTTCAATTCCAGACAGCTCACATTCCCCTCAATTCCAGAAAAGTTAAGGAACCCAACCTCTATTATCTTTTACCCAGTATATAATTCCTCATTTGTTTTACCTGTGTTGGGATGCCCATGAACACCAGGTCTAGCAGATTCTGAAGAGTCCTGAGACTGAACTTCAATCAAGTAAGAGGCTCTTTTCTCTCTGTCAAAAGATGCATGGGTGGAAATAATTCCTGTCTCAGGCTCAATAGTAAAGAACTGGTAATCCTCACTTGCATCTTTCAATATTAAGTAGTGAACCTAAAAATGAAATAGTTAAGAAAGGGTGTGTTTTCCACTTCCATTTGTATGTTCAAATGCTGTGAGCTCCCCCTTCCCTAGTAGCCTCCTGGGGCTGTCAGTAAACTAGCAAGACTCTAAAGAAAGACAGTTCATCTCGACAGAATTTTTTGTAGTCTTTTGCTCATTTTGAAATTAAAACCCCCCAGAATTCTCAAACATAACAGCTGTACCAATCATATCAAAGCCCATGAAGCCCAGTATCTAAACTCCAACAGTGGCCAGTAGGAGCAATTAAGAAAGATCATGAATAACAGAAGGACAGAGAATGCATGGAATGACACCTTCCCTGGTGTCTCCTCAGCTTCTAGCAACCCATTGTGCTTCTGATCTCAAAAAAAATAGGGCTGAGAGTTTGGGTCTGGTTCAACAGGACTGAACAAATGAAAACCTCCACTGATGAAAGCTATTCAAACTCTTCCCTTTAACAAAGATGTGGCTTCCTTCTCTGAAAAAAACATTTTCACCCCCACCCCCAAGTCATGCTCAGAGCACCACCAGGCATTGCTACCACACAGGTTGTTCTTCAGAAGCTGCAAAATGAAAGTTTCAGAACAGCAAACCTGTACTAGCCAGAGTTCCCTCCCAAAAGAGCTAGTAGGATTTTTGGAAAAGGCTCAGGAAAATGCATAGAAAATATGCAGTTTCCTTCATAACACTGCATTTTCCAAGGGTTGGGTTATTATGACAATGATGGTCAAATGTTGGTTTGACCAACTCTTTGACCAATGATGGTGAAATGAAATGTTATTTAATTGACCATATTTAAACAACCGTATTTAACTGACCACAATCATTGATGGTCAATTAAACAATGAACTGAAGAGACAAGAGTTTTGAAACACATTCTGCAGCCACCTCCATTTGTCATGGGAGCTACTCTGAGAATCATGCAGCAGTGCTTGGTCATGGTTGCTGGATCAGGATGAGCTGCTGTGATGCAGGATCCCAAGATCACGAACAGCATCTTTACTGCCTGCACCCCATATTATGCACTTCAGCCATATGCTAGGCAAATGCTTGACAAGTGCTATAACAAGTGTTCGTGGCTCATTACCCTGTCACTGCTGTCTGTGCACTCTCACTAATTGCAGTACTAAAACTTGCCTATTTGGAGGAAAAGAATTGAATGCAAGGTCAAACCTGTCCATGTAGGCCAGAATCCAAGTCCGTAGCTAACACCTGAACCACAGAAGTGCCAACATCAGCTCCTTCTGGCACTGATACCTCATAGTTAGAAGACATGAAGAATGGAACATTATCATTGACATCTGAAAAAACAGGTGAGGGGAACCATGGTGAGAAAATTTTTGAAGACTTTCTTTTACTGTATTTTTTTCCATAGTCATAATTTTGCTTGCAGAAACAAGTTGCATTGTTCATAGTAAGAAGTAATCTTGCTTTGAGTCTTCGTATTTTCATGGCAGCTGTCAGGAGGCATTTTATAGACATTCAGCAGTTTCTGGGAGACATTTGCCTAACCTCAGCTAAGATACTAGCTAATGATTTGACTGGCGATCTTCTTTTAGTAATTCAGTAAATGCCAGGACCAGGAAGCCTTTCATCCACAGACTATAAAGAGCTGCTCATCTACAGCAGTAGTTAATTTCAGCATTTTAATTAAGGGCTGATTAACATACAATGGAAATCAAAATTGCTGAGTCTATAGAGTTGACAAAGACTGCGTGTAAAACAGCCTTTCCTGGCCTCTGCAGGGCAGCACAGCCACAGTTATGTTAGGCTGTAGGACCTAACGATTATGTAGGATGCAGTTTCACATTAGGTCCCCTCATCTAACTCCTGGCTGATGTCCAAAGGAACCATGCTGATCTTCCCACTCTTGCCATCCTGCTCTGAGCCACGGGACCCCCTTCTCATGAGCCGGATCACACAGCCCCATGTCAACAGTGCTCATTTTGTTGCTCACAGAGAAGACTGACTTTCTGGAGACAATGGGGCTAACTGATCTGACACTCTCTGTAGCTGCATATCGCCAGATCCAACACAAGGGACACGGTGAAGGAAAGGAAGGACTGCCCCAGTGGCGGCCATCTGCAGGCAGGTTGGATGAGGCACAACAAACAGCCAAGTCAAGCTTACATCAGTGCTGGTCCTGCTTGTCTTCCTTGCCTGACCTCTGCAGAGAGCTAAACTGGAAAAGGTATGTCCAGTGTTTTGAAGAACCAGTTTCTGACACATTTTCTCCCTAAAAGTGCTGTGCAGGAGCAGGCGGGCACAAGGGAACGGCAGGAGAACTGTGGCAGCACCGACTCGGATCCGTTTAAACTGCTCTGGAACCATGTCCTCCTGCTCAACCCATGACAAATCAGTCTGGTGTCCCTCTTTGTCTGTGATATGAATAAACGCAGAAATGCTGCATACTCCCCTACATCTTTTTGCACTTTTCGCAGTTTAACAGCCACATTTTTTAAAAGTAATTTTCCTATTTTAAGAAAGTCATTTTCCTCTGTTGTGGCACAGTGCCAAAACAGAGGAGTCATAATCACAGTTCCTCAGATCTATCTGTCTTTACGAAGCGCAAACAAAATTCTTAATATCTCATTCTAAAAACCCTTAAGTACACATTTAGTTCTGCTACTGCCACATGACTCCATTGATTCTGACACACGACTATTTGCACAACCAGTGTCTTAAATTACTTTTATTTTTTTTAATTTAAGTTGTCGGTGTGGGCTCCTGTAAATCCCATTTTCTTTCTCTCATATGCATAATCATCTGTGGAAACTTCTAAGAGTTTGGGGTTTTTTTTCCCTCCATATTTTATAGAAGAGAATATGTCTTGTTAGAGATAAATTTCAACAAATTCACCGAGCAATGTAAGGAAAATAAGATGCAATAAAAGACTTACTTTTCTGTATGCTTGTGCATACGAAACTTTCTGGTGGTTATTTCGCTCTTAAAGGTGTTTAACTCGCTTTTTTTCTCTCACTAATGGATACGTGTGTGTAAAACTTTTTTTCCTATGAAATACTGAGTTATTGAAAAAATATTTCTGCTTGTGAGCAAAATGAAATTTCTGCCAAATTCTGATACCAGTAACAGCACTATAGGAAAAAAAATTTGGGATGGGGTCCATAACCTACAGTGAGGCTCAGACCCTGACTTGAAGCACTCTTGCTCTACAAACCTGAAGGGTTTTTGCCTTGGTGGACTGTGGAAGTCAGGACAATGCTGTGATAAAGTGAAACAGGGAAGCTGGATTCCCATTCAAATCACGACTTAGGCCTCTCATTTCCATGGTGGTGAGTGAGACAAATGTTTTTGCTGGAAACTTCACTTATTCATGTTTTAATCTAAATGTCTGTATATGAAAAAGAACTCCATTACTGCTTCAAAAAGCAGGGATTAAAATCAGGTGTATAGTTTCATGTGTATCTATAGTAGAGCCTTACAAAAAGATCCCACTACAAGGAGGGCTGGATCAAATCTTTGAAGACTGTACCTACTGTCAGGACCCTTGCATTTTCATTTCTACAGTTCTAACCTCGATGTTAAATAGAAAATTGTGAATGTAACAACCACCTCTAAACAGATTTGGCTTCTGTTTGGTATCTATATGAGCTGTTTCTCTTTCTATAGCACAAAACATTTCTAGTAATACTTGTCTCCTTTCAATAGGCTGGAGACACTTACTAGATTCTCACTCCTATCAAAAGAAAACCTTTGCAACTACACTTATAGAAGCAGGCACTAGTGTTGTGTAAATATTTACACAGCTCATTTTTGCATTATCACATTTTCACATTTTATAGTTGCACGCAGAATTTGTCTCAGGCAGACCTTCCCAATGATGGCACAACTTCCTTCTACAGTATAGAAACATACAAAGCATTCTTAGGTAGCTTGGCATGTCACTGGTGGTACTTTAATTTGTGATGTTACACTAAATAAGTAAATAAAAACAGTCTTGTTCTGAATGAGCTGTTCTAACAGCAGCAGAGCTTACCTGTTACATTCACACAAACAGTGGTAAAGGATGCTAAAGGAGTCATTGCTACGTTTTGTGCCCGGACTGTCAGGGTGAAAAATTTAGTTGTCTCGAAGTCAAGTGGTTCAGCGACTAGAAGAGAAGCAGATCCATCAGCTCTGTTTGGCTTCAGATAGAAACGAACTGGCATGTTAGTCTCTGGAACTTGTCCCTCCTCCAGGTTATACGTAACCCTGGGATCACCAAGTGGGGATGTGGCTTTGATGGTCTGAAGAAGAAAAGAACCACGACATATGTTCATGAAGCATGGGATTGTAAGTGTTAAATGTTCAGCTTGGTGGCAAGAACATACATGCATATGTGTTCTTCAAGAATATATGTGCCTGTATGACTTGGATAACAGACAGAAGAGAAACAGTTTACAGAGCTGATTTTCATTTCACAACAATGATGTTTGCTGCAGGTCTTCAGTCAGCAGTAAATTTACCTGCCTGCAAATATGTCAAGCAAAAACTCCATCACCAGCTAAAGGAAACCCCTCCTCCCTCCTCCTTCCAAAATCAAAGCAAGCCAAAAGGAGACTGTTTCTCCAATGAGTGGTTCATTTTACCAGGCAAGACACAGACACAACCTAAATTGTTTGCAAGTGCTTGGATATTACATGCAGGAGAAGGAAGGCAGGAATTATCTGGCAATTTATAGAGGAGACTATCCTTAAAGAATAATTCTGTACAGGTCAAAAAAGAACTAGACATGGGTCTTGCTTCTCATTTAAAGCTGCTGCCTGCAGGAACACACCCCGAGGGCTGTTTGCCACTGGGAAAACTGCTGCCAGCTGAAATGCTAGCCTGTTCTGCAAATAGTACTCCTCACACACTAACAGGATACACAGCGGTGAAGGCTGACAAGGAAACAGCACAAGGCAGTAAGGTTGCAGAGGGAGCATCCATGCACTCTTAACATGGAGACAGAACACGACAGAGGAAGAGGTTGAAATGAAGAGGGAGGGAAGTAACATACCACTATTTTGGTGTCACGAATGGTGTTTTCGGGGATGGTTACCCAGTATCTGCTCTGCTCCCACTGGGGCGGCTGGCTGAGAGCATTAGTGACAGTTACCGTCAGCTCCACACTGCTGCTTCTGTTCCCTCCATCTGTCGCTATGATATAGCGACTAATGAGTGTTGTCTGTGAAATGAAGAAGATCAAGGATATTTGCAAACCATTTTGTAGGAATCAAGAAATTGCAGTTAACCCTTTGCAGTGGATTTGAGGGGTGAGAGGTTGTGCTGTTCCAAGCACAGTTACTTTATCACAGTATCACAGTATGTTTGGGATTGGAAGGGACCTCAAAAGATCATCTAGTCCAATTCCCCTGCTGGAGCAGGAACGCCTAGGTGAGGTTGCACAGGAACATGTCCAGGTGGGTCTTGAATGTCTCCAGAGAAGGAGACTCCACAACCCCCCTGGGCAGCCTGTTCCAGTGCTCTGTCACCCTTACTGAGAAGAAGTTTTTTCTCAAATTTAAGTGGAACCTCTTGTGTTCCAGCTTGATCCCATTGCCCCTTGTCCTATCATTGTTTGCCAACGAGAAGAGCCTGGCTCCATCCTCATGGCACTCACCCTTTATATATTTATAAACATTAATAAGGTCACCCCTCAGTCTCCTCTTCTCCAAACTAAAGAGACCCAGCTCCCTCAGCCTTTCCTCATAAGGGAGGTGCTCCACTCCCTTAATCATCTTTGTTGCCCTACGCTGGACCCTCTCCAGCAGTTCCCTGTCTTTCTTGAACTGAGGGGCCCAGAACTGGACACAATATTCCAGATGGGGTCTCACCAGGGCAGAGTAGAGAGGAAGGAGAACCTCTCTCGATCTACTAACCACCTCCCTTCTAATACATCCCAGGATGCCATTGGCCTTCCTGGACACAAGGGCACAGTGCTGGCTCATGGTCATCCTGTTGTCCACCAGGATCCCCAGGTCCCTTTCCCCTACACTGCTCTCTAATATGTAATTTCCCAACCGATACTGGAACCTGGGGTTGTTCCTGCCCAGATGCAGGACTCTACACTTTTCCTTGTTAAATTTCATTAGGTTATTCCCCGCCCAACTCTCCAGCCTGTCCAGGTCTCGCTGGATGGCAGCACAGCCTTCTGGTGTGTCAGCCACTCCTCCCAGCTTAGTGTCATCAGCAAACTTGCTGATAGTACACTCTATTCCCTCGTCTAAGTCGTTAATGAATATATTGAATAATACTGGCCCCAGTACTGACCCCTGAGGTACTCCACTAGATACTAGTCTCCAACTAGACTCCGCACCATTGACTACCACTCTCTGGCTTCTCTCCTTAAGCCAGTTTGTAACCCACCTCACTACTCTATTGTCTAGACCACACCTCCGCAACTTAGCAACTAGGATGCTGTGGGAGACTGTGTCAAAGGCTTTACTGAAGTCAAGGTAGACCACATCCACGGCTCTGCCATCATCCATCCACCTTGTTACATTCTCATAAAAGGCTATGAGGTTGGTCAAGCATGACTTACCCTTGGTAAAGCCATGCTGACTGCCCCTAATAACCTTCTTATCCTTGATATGCCTTGAGATAGCACCAAGGATAAGTTGTTCCATTACTTTCCCAGGGACAGAGGTGAGGCTGACCGGTCCCTTTACCTGGGACAGCGGGTGGTTCACGTATACCCAGCCTGTGCTGGGGTTGATCTGGAAGTATTCCAGCTGATGCTCCAACATAGAGTACGTGACGGCAGCATTCGCGCCTTGGTCACTGTCATGAGCTGCAACACGGAGGAAACTTGTCCCCACTGGAGTGTCTTCACTGAGGAAGTCTTTGAAGAGACAAAGGTATTGTCAGCAGGTCTTGCTCTGTTTTACCAGGCTGTACATAAAAGAAATACTACTGTAAGACCTCATAGTCCCCATCACACGAGATCAAATGTTTCTGCAATGAGGCAGGTTATAAGTACTGTCATTAAGTGTCTACAGCCTTCTTTCAGTTCCCCTTCCCTTTCCCCTGACATGTTGGTTGTTAAGTTAGATGCTGGTGAAGCAGGTTTAGTGATGATGCCGTTTCCAGCACTTGTGCCTCTTCATAGCAGTGCTGGCAAACCCCAAAGCCACCCGCCTGCTGCTTTAGATCACAGCCCAGGTTGCTGGGCTCAGCTGCTGATAAAAGCAGGCTGTCACCAAAAGGAACTTCTTGTGAATTGAATTAATCCTGAATGTGAGCAGTGGCAGCATCGCCAGCGGGAGGCAGTAGGTAATCGCAAAGCATGAAGACTCAGCTTAAGGTGAAGTTCCCCCAAACACCCCAGTGTTTTGGAGAAGCTGCCCAGGGCAAGGGCAATGAGCACTTCATAGAATCACAGAATAGTTTGGATTGGAAGGGATATTCAAAGGTCATCTAGTCCCGCCCCCCGCAATGAGTAGGGACATCTTCAACTAGACCAGGTTGCTCAGAGCCACATCCAGCCTGGTCCTGAATGTTTCCAGGGATGGGGCATCTACCACCTCTCTGGGCAACCTGTGCCAGTGTTTCACCACCCTTATGGTAAAAATTTCTTCCTCATGTGCATTCTGAACCTCCTCTCTTCTAGTTTAAAACCATTACCCCCTGTCTTACCGTAACAGGCCCTGCTAAAAAGTCTGTCTCCGTCTTTCTTGTAGGCCCCTTTTAAGTACTAAAAGGCCACAATTAGGTCTCCCCAGAGCCTTCTCTTCTCCAGGCTGAACGACCCCAACTCTCTCAACCTGTCCTCACAGGAGAGGAGTTCCAGCACTCTGGTCATTTTTGTGCCCTCCTCTGGATCCTCTCCAACAGGTCCATGTCTTTCCTTTTCATACATATTATCCCTTTCCTTAGGTCTCACTCCCTGTTCCCACCAATCCACCTGAAACAGAGGGTGTGCCTTTGTGTCCATAGTTATAGACAGATCAGTCCCTCTTTGAACCTGCTTTTATAAATATCTTCTAAAAATCTGGTGGCAAAGAGTCGCAGAGATGAACTACCCACTGCATAGAAAAGTAATCCGTTTTGTCTTTCTAAGGCCTGATTCCTGGCAGGGACATCAACAAAATGATGGGAAGTCATGAGCAGTCATTTCTTACTCCCCTCCTGTCTGCTAGGAATCGTTTCATACAAAGCTATCACAGCACTGCTGGTTGCATCTTTTCCATATCCCAGTCTTTAGACTGCTCTGATCTGACTTTGGTACTGCTCTTCCCCCCATCCTCAGCCATCCAGTCCCCATTCCTTCTCCAAGTAGGTACGGGTGCTTGCCTGATCGAGTTTTTGAGCCATTTCCATGCACTAAGGCTCCATCAGCTAAGTGTGTTGAAACAGCCGTGGCAGTGGGAAGGATGTTGCAGTTGGGTTTAGACAACCCTGTCAGTCTAGTTAATCACTTCTTGTTCAGAAACTGTTCGATATCTTTGATCTCCCTTGTATGTGTCTCCTTTAGCAATTTTTAGATGACACAATCAGATTTGCACACTATTTATAGAGTGGGGTGGCCATATTTTCTGTTTTAATATACACAGTCTGTGGCAGTGGGACAGTAAAACCTTAAACCACCACAACCACCTGCTCCATGAACACATATTTGAACTTTAGTTAGCTTCCATCATCCCCCAAGATATTTAATTGGCCTAGGTTTCATGTCCCTGGTATGTCAGTAACAGCTAAAGCTACTCTCAAAAGAGATTCACTTGCACTAAAATAGATTAATGAAAATAGATTTTTTTTTCTAAGAAACACTGTAAAATATCCTTTTAATGTTTAAACTTACACTTTTAGAGTCAAATCCTGTGAAATCGCATGGTAAGAAAATATACAAAACAACTTGGAAGGGCCCTACTTTCTCATTTCATGTACTTCTGCTTGCTGCTGGCATAACTGACTTACTATACCATCCCTGCTGCACCAAGATAAGCATTTCTTTAATGTCTGTTTTGCAGGCAGATGATAAGATTCTTTGACCAACATCCTAATGCAGAGCAATAAAGAAAGAGCAGTTTCCAGGAAGAACAGAAACCTATGACTAATGGCATTTGATCTTGATAGAGAAAAAGCTATTTTTAATTCTGTGACGTACAAACATTGATTACCTATGTATAGATGCTGGAAAAGCACTATGCATAAAGTGACCTCATTATCTGCAGTTTCCCCATCCCAAAGGGCTGCCTTTGCTTTAGGACCTTTGGTGGTTCCCTGTGCTCATTAGAACAATAAAAAAATCTGCCTGTTCCTCAGAAGTGCCAAAGTCACCATGATTACCAAATGCAATCTCTTGGTTTCACCACTTCTGAAAAAAAAAAATCCTGGGAAATTTCACCTGAAATACGTTTGAAGGTAGGGTAGAAAAGTTCACCTTTACACAAACGTTACCTTTACCTCAAGGACTTCTCTGCTCTGTCTGAAAATATTTCTCTCCAGTGAGATCACTCCCACCTGGTTTCTCAGTGCTGCTTTGGCCAGGTTTGCAGAAAATCCTGGTAGGAATGCAGAAATGTCTATTCCTAATCTGCGTATTTTGACCAACATGGCACTTGGAGTTAGTCACTATAAGATACTCTAAAAGGTGCAACACAATTTTCTTTCCATCCTTGTGCCTAACTCCGAAGTGTAGATGTATACTTCGACTATTTCCTAGCAGGTCATTTCTCCTTGTTAAAATCCTGCCATATAACCATCCAACCTCTTTTTGAATCCTGCTGGCCTCTCTGATGCTAAAGATGACTTATTTATGAGCCATGTTCATTTTAATAAGTCATTGGTCACTACTTGACTTTTCCATAGAAGTGGTAGAACATCTCCAAATGGGAGTTGTCACATTTTTTGCCATTCTTGGTGAGGCAATTACGCAAGGAAGGGCTTATCCTCATCCAGCAACTAGGGAGTATGCTCGTCACTTGTAGGTGACATCAAGTGTAGAGAGTCCCCGTGTAGTGAAGTGCATGATTTTTTACTGGAGAAGCATCAAGTAAAATTAAAGGAAAGACCGATGAAAAGCACATCGTGGGGAACGGCATCAGGACAAATGGGCAAAGCCAGCTCAGCAGTGTAATTACAGGAGGCATCAGGGCTCCCAGTCAGTTGCAGGCTAGAAGCCAATGATTTTGGGCTGACAAGAGATAAAGAGCACTCTAGCCTCTTCAAACAAAGGTCCTGTGTTCCAGAGACACAGATGACAATTGCTCTTCTAGCTGGGCCTGATGACTTCTCAGCTAGGATGCTGTGTTTTGTTTTGGGGCATCAAATAAAAATTCAGTGTGCAGCAAAACAAGGCAATGAAAAGTCACAAAGGAATCACATCTGCCTAATTTGTAGGAGTGAATACTGTCAGTATTTTTAAGAGTATTGCAGTGAATAAGCCACAAGGACAGTGATCAGTTCTGCATACTTCTACTGATGATGGTTTAAGAGGTAACTGGCTTAGCAGAAAAGGAAGACTGGTCACCTAAAAAACTGACCATTTTTATATGGAACTACTAACCAGGCTCACGTTGTGGTACTGAGACAAGTGGTTAAACACTCACACTGATAGCGACTGTTCTCAAACTTGGGATCGTTGTCGTTGACATCAGCAATGAGGACGGTGACCTGACACACACCGATCAGTGGTTCCTGTGCCTGGTCGGTGGCAGTGACAGACAGCGTGTACTCCCTCTGCTGCTCCCGGTCAAAACTCTGTGTGGTCGTGATGACCCCTGGGAACACAGACACCTCCTGTCCTGCGTGTCACAGCCTCGGTACTGAATTTTCAGAAAGGGACCAGCACATCTCCCACACAAGAGGAAGCTCTGACTGCACGCAGCACAACCATCAAGTTTAATCCACACCAACCCTGCAATGCATGTCTTGGACAAGCCCAACTCCAATTCCCCTGTCTCTCCTCACATGCCACACACTACCAGGACTCAACAGCTTTCTCCTTCTCATTGAGAGGCATCTCTTAGGTTTATGCCAGTGACAGTCCAAGTAACTGAATATTTCAAATCCAGCTCATTATTTCTCTGGGAAAGAGCCACCACAGAAGGCACAAATGATGTGACCAAATTCATCTCTACTATGGGAGCTGGAGGATGCCTCATTGAACAGATTGAAATAGGGTAGACTCACATAGCTCAGTTAATAAATTGAACAATTTTCTCCCAGTACACAACTTTTTCTCTCCACTGACCAGGTCTCTCCCTGTCTCAGCTCTTTTCTTCTATTTTGGAGACTTTAAATCAGCCTCCTGGAGGCCACCTCCAGACCTGTCTCTGCTATGCCAGGGACCGGGATTCTGCTGCTCTTTTGTTGGTCCTTCCAGTCTCCTGTACAGTCTTGGACATGCAAATACCACACCTTACTGTTTTGACTATAGAAATATCAACAAGTTTTATAACACCTTCATCTGAAATGCATCAAGACTGTCTGTCACTGCCCTGTTCTGGCAAGAGAGTTTTGCCTCTATATGCATCACCTGGACCTCCTATTTGTGCATGAGATGAGAAATAAACCATTTTAAAGAACTGTCAGGCCACACTGAAGGGAAGAATAAACTCAAGCTGTTAGAGTCACACTTTCTGCTCTGCATTCTTACAGCTACACTTGATCCAACAGGTGGACAACTGATACAGAATAGGTTTTTATCTTCTTATTGTACTGGTGTTTGTTTCCCTACTTAATTTGTCATTTAAATCACTGTCATCTAAATTCAATGTATTTTCATGGCTATCCCTATAGTCTAAACTTTTTTCATTGCTTATTCTGTAAGCTACTATAGGTAACCCTGCAGTTACACTGTTAAAGCATGAGCCCACATGGACACACTCATACAGTGGCGTTCTCATTACAATTCAATAACGTTTTCATTTTATCTCAGTAACCTGAAAGCTACTGACCTGTGTCTGGGTCAATGCTGAAGCCTAGGGAAGCTCCATCTTGGTGCATGAGCCCATACTTCACCTCTCCGTTGACACCAAGGTCTGCATCATGGGCTTCTACCTGTAGCACGTACGTGCCTGGAGGCTGATTCTCCAGAACCCAGGTGCTGTCGCTGTAGTAAGCACACTAAAAACACACCCAAACATCCAGCCCTATACATTACACAGAGCCACAGGAATTTGTTGCACAGTGTCAATATTTCTTCCAGCACATGAGAGGAACTCAGAAGAAAATAACTTCTATTACTTATACTCACAAAGAAATCCAGCTCTAAGGGAGAGGACAGAAAAAAGGCTTTACACTTTAAGTATGAAGAAAGCTATTAATAGCTGTGTGTTCACTTACAGATGCATTCTGCTCTGCAAACACAGTCCTTTGAGCCCCCCAGCAACCAGCAGAAGCCAAGAAGAGTCTATAACTCCAATTATGGATGGGAAAAGAATAGCTGCAGAGAGACACCTTACCTCTCTGAAGACAGGCTTGTTGTTATTAATGTCGTTAACTCCTACAATAACCTCAGCAAAGCTGCTGAGAGGGGTGGGTCCCCCCGAGGCGTTGTCATCTATCGCGGTGATGTTCAGTGTGTATTGTGGCCCTTTCAGGTTGGGAGGTGGGTTGCTGCGGAGTCTAATGATACCTAAATTTTGAAACATAAAGTGTCATCTTATTTTACTATGTAAACAAGCACACATAATGAAGTGAGCATCACATTTCTCTGCCACCGTATCGTCGGTTCAGTTTGTATTTTGGTTGTAAAGCATAGGATTCAGTCATCTTAGACCACACAGTCGTAGGATTGGGACCCCAAATTTTGGCTTCTATTTGGCGAATGACCATCACATCAAAGAGCTAATTATCACTGATATGAAGCATCCCTATTTGCAGATTATATTATTACGGTGCTTTGATGATTTTCATCACACAGGTGAAGCAGAGTCAGTACAGATGAGACAGTAAGTAACTGCATTCTAAAAGCTCTTCCCTTACCTTTCTGACTATCCAGTTCAAAGTTGCCCTCCTCGTTACCTCCTGTAATTAGATATAGTAGCCCATCTCCATCAGGGTCCTTTGCCCGAACAGTAGCCACTAAGGTGCTGGGACCAGCATCTTCCGAAAGGAAAGTTCTGTAACTGATACATATAAGGGAGCAATGGCAGCACATTCAGTACCAGAATAACCAGCATCATATTAACCATCAGCCAGGAGCTGTAAATTCACTATGAATGTAATTTTTTTTAAGTTTTGGGCATGCAATCATGCAATCTTTAATCAGTTTAAGACAAGACTTTGATCATCGTTACACTGCAAAACAGCATCACTTATATCTTAAAGATGAAAAAAAGGACCAATATCTGTCACACAGTGCTTCTCATGTCACTATCTACTAATGGAAAGCATCAGATACTACAGAGGTAATGTAAATATGTATTTAGCTTTGTAAACAAATGTATTTATGTTTTGTATTCAAAACATGTTCACACTTTAAACTCATTGAAAAAGGTATTCATTCAGGAAAGGAAATAAGGCATTTGAAACAGGGCCTTATAAAACAATTTGCTGATAATAAAATTAAGTTTTAATGTTTGCTAACTATCATCTTAATCTGTTACGTATGTATGCATGGGCAATCACTATGAGACCTAGAAATCGACACAGTCAAATTTATTTCCTGTAGAGTTAAATCATGTATTCATTCTGTTCTCTCTAAATAAAACAGTTGCTCCATAAAGTCAGTGAGCTGGTATCACAACTGCTGTATTTTTTTGATACAATCTAGAAAGGAAGGGTCAACTTCTAAGCCTTTATTCATATAAATTATCCCTGGATTTCACTGGTACTTATTGCTGCACAAAACAACAAGTAACCATTTAGCCAAGTGTTATTAAGGTTACGCATACAAACAGCATCTTTAAAAACCAAAGCAGGTGTTGAAGCTGGCTTACACGGACTGGGAGAAGACAGGAGCCTCATCATTCACATTGGCCATTCGAATCCGCACCGACGCCGTCCCCGTCCGAGGGGGATGTCCTTTATCGACAGCTATCACCACAAACTCATACATATGGTTTGCTCGCTCAAAGTTCAGCCTCTGATTAGAATTGATGACCCCGTGACGCGTGATGGAAAAATCAGTGCTCTGGATGAAGTAAGAGATCTCAGAGTTGGAGCCAGAGTCACAATCTGTTGCAAGCACTATTAGAGAACACATTTAGCAGAATGGTCATGGTGCAGAAGAGATTTGGTTACGCTATTTCCTACTGAGTCAACTTCAGAAGATACTTTTGGTTTTTTTTCTTTTGAGAACAGACATCACCTAAATCTGTTTTATCCATGAAAGTCTTTTTTTTTTTGTGGTAAAAGCCTGGGAACTCAGCAGGAGTCTGGGAGTAAAAAAAGCAAACCAACTCTTCCCCTCCAGCCTGAGTGATCGCAGCAAGGTGGGTTTGCAAGAGAGCCGTGATCCCAATACTACACAACATGCTTTGTACAAATAGCAGTCAACACTGGTAATTACCGCACAATCAATATGCATCTTAGTAGAACATTATCAGTCATAAACTGTGTCCTCACTCTCTCCAGGGATGCTGTTCAAATTTAATTAGCTCCCAGCTATGTTATAGCTAAAGTACTTTTTAATTACCTGCTTCAAGGTACAAAGAGTGATTAAACATTCCTTCCCAGCAACTGTTTATTCAGTACTTGGGTGTCCCATCTGCTCAGAAGCAGCAAATCAGCAGAACAAAGAGCTGGAGCTCACAGTGTTATGTCAAAAGTGATTTTAAAGAGCAGGAGCTCACCTCTTTAATTACCCTGCCATTTTTCTAGACAAACAATGAGGCTTCACATCACACCCACACTGGCATTAAACAAACTCTTTATTCTACCAGGAGGATATAGATGCAGCCATCACGTTAGCACAGAGCCTTTTGGAAGTGATTTCAGTGCCTGTAACAAGCACATGGACACCCTGGCAGGCAGCTACAGCATCATCCAAACATCCGATGAAGCAACAATGACTTACCACTATCAGAATATTAACTCAGAACAGAAAAGGGGAAGAGAAAGATTTCAAGAAGTGCACTGAAATGCTGTGCAGAGTTGCAAAAAAACCCCAACTACCTCTGCCCGTAGAAAGTTATTCATCTGGGTTTGAAAGGACATTTATGGTAGTTGTAACATCTTTTTTTAAACATCTCTCAAAATCCTGCTGTGAATAAATATTTGTGTGTCTTACAGACTATAAAAGCAAGGGTTTAAGAGTTAATCACTATCTTGATCCACTGAAAAATGAAATATATTAAAAACTCAACAAACTAAAGTGACTTCGAATTGTTACATTTAGCGGTCAATTACTGTTTTTAGAAAGACATGCACAAAGCAATAAACATTTAATTTAAAAGGTTATGATTTAATCTACAAAGTCATTACCAAGACATTGTAACCATTTACAAAAATACATTTTATGTGCTTAATAATCATACATCTTTTTTTGCCCAGATGTTTTCTAGCAAGCAGGGAATGTGACATTTACTTCCATATGGCATCCTGGGGTATATTAGAAGGGGAGTGGTTAGTAGGTCAAGAGAGGTTCTCCTCCCTCTCTACTCTGCCCTGATGAGACCACATCTGGAATATTGTGTCCAGTTCTGAGCCCCTCAGTTCAAGAAGGACAGGGAACTGCTGGAAAGAGTCCAGTGCAGGGCAACAAAGATGATTAAGGGAGTGGAGCATCTCCCTTATGAGGAAAGGCTGAGGGAGCTGGGTCTCTTTAGCTTGGAGGAGACTGAGGGGTGACCTCATTAATGTTTATAAATATGTAAAGGGTGAGTGTCACAAGGATGGAGCCAGGCTCATCTTGATGACAGCCACTGATAGGCCAAGGGGCAATGGGTACAAACTGGAACACAGGAGGTTCCACTTAAATATGAGAAGAAACTTCTCAGTGAGGGTGACAGAACACTGGAACAGGCTGCCCAGGGAAGCTGTGGAGTCTCCTTCTCTGGAGACATTCAAAACCCGCCTGGACGCCTTCCTGGGTAACCTCATCCAGGTGTTCCTGCTCCGGTGGGGGGATTGGACTAGATCATCTTTCGAAGTCCCTTCCAATCCCTAACATTCTGTGATATGACAGAGATGTGACACAGACAACGCCAACAGCAACTGGGAATTCATTCCCCTTCAATTTACTCCGTTCTGCAAACTGATCTGCTCTGCAAAGGTATTTCAGGGATCACGTAGCCACCTCAAACAGGTCTGTGCAGACTGTACCCATGCTCTGAGATAGTTCAGTGCAAGTTGACTCCAGCTAAAGATTGGTATGTTAGCACAAAGCCACCCACTACTGCTCTGAGCCCCGCTGTGCTGGCACAGCGGTGCGGCTGAAGGAGCACACTCACCTCTGCTGAGAGCACTCCTCCCTGCTTTGCAATCATGGCTTGTTTGCATCCTAAAGCACATACAGTGAGCATAAATCTGCCCGTACTAAGTTGGCAGACTGACTCAGCTAGCATAGCATCAACACTACAAACATGATGGAAGCCAAACTTCAAGTGTGTTACAATAAAAATGCTTGATGGCTAAAATCTACATTTAAGTCATCCACAGTTTCAATAAATGCCATATATCACAGTATTCTGTTCACTACCATCCATAGCAACCCAGTCAGTCACAGAATGGAAAAATTTGTCTTGTATTTGGATTTCTGTTTGTTTGTGAGACACCCAGATGTTGTAACCATCCCAGCCCTCAAGGAACTATAGCTAGAGTAAGAACTGCTTTTTTATTTCCTGAGATGATTCTTGCTTGGGCAGTCAGAGTTCATGGCTCAGCACTCATCCAGCACAGGGGTACAGGTAACTGCACATATGGCTTCCTTGCTACCAACGCTGATCTGCCCTGCAATGCCAAATGAGCCCTCACCCACCCCAATTTTACTGACTGCCACCTCGCATTTTATTTTTCTAGAAGCCTTTCTAAATGTACCCTGTGTTGTAAAACAACCAAATGGGATGCAATTGCAAACCATACTGCACAGTTTTGCTGTTCTGCTTGTCGTGGACATGGGGTGTACTTTTCTCCCCACAACTGGGTGAATTTTAATCAGCTTTACAAGTCTACTGGAGAGAAGAGCATTCATCTTTTTAACCAAAATCACATGCTAAGGAAATTTGAGGAGTTGATCATTCCAATCAACTTATTTCTTTCCAAGAGCCAATAAACCAAAAAATGAGCCACAGTAAGCTCTGAACTCTCTTGATAAGTGTTCAGAGAAAGCAGCCCCTGCAGCCTTTTTATCAGCACGTGGCTGCACAAGGGAAGCCACATTCTTATCACCACTTCGACCTTCATGCATTCAGCTTCAAATTCAGGAAATTTACATTGTTGTCTTCAAAAGACACACCTTAGTCATGTAAACTTTTGCTAAGTCTTGCCTTGGCACTTACACATTTCTCACACAGTTCATAAACTTGCTGAGGTCTCAGTCCACGTTCCCATCACCCACCGCAGTCCTGGCCTCTACTTCCAGTTTGAATACTGACAGCAAGCCTGTAAGTATTCTCCCAGTTTTAGGCAGAACACATTTGTGGCATGCATCATGTCACAACAGATGTCACTCTCCAGACATCTTTGAAGGCATTGAACTGACACCAGTAAAACAGGCTGGAGAACAGACTTTAATTCCCTGTCTGTTGGACTCCATAGACTGAGACAAAAGATGCAGTGCCATCCAAGTTCAATCCTTAATTATGCAGCCATGGCATTTTGAGAGTGACCTTGAAGCTTTGCTTGGAATTTGGGGCTTCAAAGAATTTCTAGTAGCTCTAATCTTTCAACAGGATACTATCCAAGCTTCTAAAAATGTTACATGCACACTCAGGGCTTACATGCAATTGATATGCAGCCATCTTAAACACATCAAATTTGGAATGATGACTGGTAAGCCACAACCATGAATATAAAAGTTCACAGGGTTTCCGAAGGCTTCTCCTTTGACGCTTTCTAAGTCCATTATACAGTGTCAATACCTATTTGATAAAACTAGCTGCCTATTTAATAACCTCTTTTTTTTTCTTAACTTATTATGAAAAGAAAAACTAGTTGCAGTTGCTTCCACAAAAAGATGACCAAGCTGAGTTAAAATACAGCCACAAGATTTAAAGGAAACAAGTTATGGCAACCCAGTAAGTCACTGCCTGTCAGCTGCCTTAGCTGCTCCTGGGCTACCATGGGATCCCTCCTTGGGCAGAGCTGTGTGACCCAGCACAGTGGTCCTCACCTGAAGACACCCACAACTCTGCTTCCAGGATACCCAGCAGCCACCTCCAGCCCTCCAGGAAGGTAACCAGCCACATCTTACGAGAGACAGCCCTTCCTCATGGTGAGAACACGAAAACATAACGCAAACTGGTAAGTTCATGGCAAGACTGCAACGAAAGGTACCAGCATGGTCCTCACCTTGCAGCAGAGATGTGCCGACAGGAATGGTTTCGGGAATATTGTCTCTGCTGTAAATAGAGTGTTGGAATTCAGGTGAACAGTCGTTTTCATCAGTGATGTGGACCATGACCTGAGACAAAAGGACATGCTGAGAGGGAATTTTAGTTTCTACACTTTGAAAAACAGGCATCCCATTTTGGACACTGCCTGGGAAGTCATTCCTTTTGCTGCTGTCCTGTCCTTACATCTCTGATGCTAAACTTTTTCCTCATGCTTCTCCTGTAACACAGAGGTATTATCTCCTCCACTTCCAAGCAGATGGGAGGCAAAACCAAATAGAAATAATAAAAGATGCCCACAGAGTCTAGATCTGAACCCAGCTCAGAGCCCAGCCTTCTGCCTGCACCATAAGACGTTCTCCCTCCCGAGCATCTTCACAAGTTTTCTGGGCTATCCATGTGCTTAACTAATCCTGTTGACAAGGTAACCAAGACTGCAGAAACAGTGGGTAGAAAGTGAAGTGATCCACGTACCTCAGTCACCGTGCTAAGGGTGCTCTCAGCTTCCATGGCTCTCAGCAGCAGGTGGTAGAGGTGGTGCTCGCTCTCGTAGTCCACGGGGTGGGTCAGGCTGAGCTCTCCGCTCTCCTGCCTCACCCTGAAGAGCCCGCTGGGGTTCGTCAGCAGAGTGTATGAAAGAGGCTGGCTCTGGAAAGAAACAGCCTCAACAACCGCCACTCTGTAAAGAATGAGAGAATAACCCTTTGCTTCAAAACAACAACGAAAGATGACTCCTGAGTGCCTAGAAGAGGAAGATGAGAGGTGAAGTGCTCCCTGTCAATGCTGGGCTCAGCTTTGTATTCAGCCTGGAAACCCCCATGTCACAGGGAGCCCACCTGCCCTCCCTCCTCCCACCAAGATGACACCCTGACACAGCAGGGCTTAGATAGCAACACATTTCAAACCTCATTAACTTGAAAATGTTTTTTTCTTCCCTTTTGCACCCTTCCAAATACTTGACAGCAGTTACTATTTTAACTTCAGTTATATAGGTAACCAAGCTACTATGCTTTTGACTTTTTTTGAAGCTTCAAATGATGGATGGAAGACCCATGAAGCACAGGGCCTTTCCAGATCTTGCTGTCCACCTTGGCAGGACATCAAATGAATGTTTCCCACCCTACCATGACTTACGTTTTGAAGCTCCACCTCTCACAGCAGTCTCTGGTCAGTGTGATAACACACTTTAAGCCCATGTCAGTGAAAGCTCTAGGTAAGGAAACAAATTTCCCTGCTCCTCCTCATTCAGTCTCTTTTACGGGGTAAGTGGCACATATCCAGCAGTTTTTCCTACTTCATCAGCTTATTTTGAGATTTCCTACTCCTTAATGGCCCTGTGGCACTGCTCCACCTGCTACATGGTGCTTTAAAAGCCGATGCTGCTCTCCAGCAGCTGAGCAGTGACAATAAAACCAAAGTCAGCTTGGCAGCATCTCCCCACTGTGGCTTGGCTTAGCAGCTCTTCACCCAAACGCAGAGCCCCACGGAGACCCAGCTGAATCTATTTGCACTTCACACGTGCGTTGTTATCTCAAGAGTGTGGCAATGACTGCCTTTCTGAAAACTTAAATATAAGTTAAACAACTCCAAGTCCAATTAACTAAAAGAGAGTCCTTTGCAAACACTCCTACCTGAAGTGCTCCAGGAAATGCGTAGCCCGAGTTTGGTTATTTTGATTAACAATGCAATGCAGTAAGACCCCAAGAACATTAAAACAATCATTTCAGCAGAATTCCAGCACCCCAGGCTACAACATGTGCCACACTGGATACTCTCAAGCACCAGAAAAATACATAATTTCTTTTAGAGAACACAACGCTATTTTAAAAGTGTAATAGGCAAACACATATGCACAGCCCTGACAAGCAGCAACACCAAAAAGTCGCTTTATTGTGCGTCATGAAGTTCCTCTCAGACTGCAGGGGGGACACTCACCTAACAAAGTCCAACTTACTTTTCTCCTGCTGGAGTATTTTCAGGGACAAACACACTGTAGGACATGTTAGTGAACTGTGGGGGCCGGGAACCCGCCAGGATGGAAACGGAGGCGTAGGGGCTTTTGTTGCCATATTTGTCGGAGGCTTCCACCGTAACCACGTACTCCTTGTTCCACGTCAAAGGCAAGCCAGTCGTCATGATAATACCGGTATCCTTATCTACTCGGAATCGCTCTTCACCACCTATCAACATAAGCACAAAGCTGATCTGAAAAATGCCCCACAGCAAGAACATTTGCATCTTCAGTATTTTAACATAAGCCATCCTCAAACTGTCTGCCTATGTCCTTGCAGGAACTTCTTTTTACCTCTCCAGTTGTGCACCTTATCTCTCACTCATACCATGCTCTGTTGAATGGTGCAGGTATAAAAGAGACATGGACGGGTGAAAAACGGAGCCTTAAGCTAATGGTAAGGCTGCAATTGATTTCAAAATAGACGTAAAGCAAAGAAAGCGGCAGCAAGAAAGATTCCCATGCACATATCTGTTTTACCTAAAGCACCTCTAGCTTCTACTTGCTGTATCTTCAAGGATTCTCCAAGGGATAAAAATCAACCAACAAAATGATAAAATCGGAAACAGTTAAGAAAAATCTGCAATTTAACAGAATTTTACCAGACTTACCTGCAATGAGTGTGTAAGTAATCCCAGCACTGGTATTTTCATTGTTATTGTAGTATGCGACAAGCTGGTAGACGAGAGTGCCTTTTCGGGCATCTGGGTCAACACGTGCCAGGTAGGGGTATGGGTACATGGCCCAGGACAGAAGTTCCTCTTCTGGGGCAAGGAGTGTCACGTGGCAGAGGTACCAGTCGTTATCTGCAAACGATGCACACATCTCTACATAGCCTGTTCACAAACTTTAGTCGGGAATGTTTAAGATCTTATCCACTACTATCTCTACACCAAACTGAATTGTCCAGTACATTCATCTTATTGCATGCACAAAAAATTCAGTACGGAAATGGACTTTGGCAGCTCGATGTGCATTAAGTGCAGTAAACAACTAATTAAAAATCTATTCAATAATAGCTTTTAATTAGTTAGATATACATGTTGAATACTATGTCAGTTACACCTCTTGCCATGAAACAGTTTTAAGTGCGTATTTATCCAGAGTCGAGTGAAATTGGGCCTTTTATTTTCAACAAACTCAACATAAATGTTGCCAGTTTACCAAATCGGTTGATTAAAATATTAATTAAAATCTAAATTAAAATATTTTCTCTTAAAAATTGGCAGAAGAGGTAAGCAATCAAAACTTCCTAAAATTCTTCCAGCTCAAACACGAATTTGTTTAATTTTCTCAAACCACTGGATGTGCCTCCCCTTTCTGCCCCCAGGTAAGGGCCCACGGAAGGTAAACACCGCACAAGGACACAGAAGCAGGCACAGCTCTTAACTGTCAGACACACGAAGCAACACCCTCACTGAACCTTGGTAAAACTGTGACACTAGCAAAGTCTCAGACCACAGACTCGTGGGATGGTTGAGGCCAGGAGGGACCTCTGGAGATCATCTGGTCCAACCCCCTGCTCAAGAAGGGTCACCTGCAGCAGGTTGCCCACGACAATGTCCAGATGACTTTTGAATATCTACAAAATGGAGACTCCACAATCTCCCTGGGTAGCCTGTGCAGTCAACTAAAGTTTTGGGGACTGGATTTCAAGAAAGATGTGGACCAGATGGCAAATGTCCAGAGAAGAGCAAAGAGCGCAACAAGAAAACAGCCTGTCAAGAAAACTGGAAAGGCCTGGGAGTCCTCAGAAGAGGAGACTGCAAGGGACATGCTAACAGTGCTAGAAGATGGCAAAGGACTGATGTACAGAGTCAGTCAATTGTTCCCTACCCCATGAGACAAAAAGTAACACTCATTCCTCAGGAAAAGATTGGGGAAGGGGGAAGCCACCCAGCAATTTTTGAATTATAAGGATAATGGAGCACTCCATAGCAGCTGGAGAGGTAAAAGAGCATCCATCAATGAGACCTTTTAAGACCTGAGTAGACAAATATCTGCTGGGAATCACTTTGTTATAGCAAAGCCTGCCTCTAGGCAGAAGCATGGTACCAGCAAGACTGTTAAATCCTTTCTATCGTCATTTAATCCCCCTTTTGCATCTCATTGATTTCTGAAGCTCAGATGTTCACATGTCACTCATTTCCCGGTAGCTTGAGGGAATTTCTAGCATAAACATTCTTTGGACTTTGTGTTTTTCTTTGCTGTTTGCTCAAAGATAAGAAGTGAGGGAAGCAGCGAACACCACTCCAGAAACAGCCAGCACCTCACTTGAAAGGAAAAAACACAGGATGGGGACAACAACAGGTGGTAATAAACTTCAGATATCAGGTAGATCATCCTTTTGCTGCTGAGACCTGGCTCACTCCTGTAGCCCCATAGCATTTATTTCTGCTTTTCAGGCTTGAAAGAGCAGAGCTATTCTCTCTGGGCGAGGAAACAAAACTTAACTGAAGCAACCTGCAAGCACACTGGTAAAACAGTCTGGGTTTTCTGCATATAGACATCAGAGCTCTAATCTCAGCAGGGAGTAAATGGCTGTAGCATGGAGGGTGTCAGTCTGTTCTCCCAAGTAACAAGCAACAGGACAAGAGGAAATGCCCTCAACTTGCACCGCGGGAGGTTCAGGTCGGATATTAGGAAAAAATTCTTCATGGAAAGGGTTGTCAGGCATTGGAACAGGCTGCCTGGGGAAGTGCTTGAGTCACCATCCCTGAAGGTGTTTAAAAGATGTATAGATGTGGTGCTTAGGGACACAGTTTAGTGGTGGACTTGGCAGTGCTAGGTTAACAGTTGGACTAGATGACCTTAAAGGTCATTTTCCAACCAAAATGATTCTATGATTCCATGAAGCAAAGATTGTTATAAAGGTCAGGTCTGTGTTGGAGCAAGTCCCAAACTCGAAGAAAAGCAGTGTTGGACAGGTACTGGACACTAACTGGAGGCCAGTCAAAGAGCACTGCTCTGCCCTGTCATTCAGAAAGGGCTGTTCAGAAGCAGCACTTTGGGCCTTCACTGCTCAGGGGTATGGACATTTCTGGTAGCTGCAGACACACCTCTTTGCACACACACCAGGAGTGAGAAACTCCTGGATTCTAAGGTGTTACAGATGCATGACATTCAAATACTATTGAAAATTATTGCATTGACTTGAAAAAAGCCAGTGAAACAAACCCAGTATTGATAAAGTAGGGTTTTTTTTCCAGCAATACCTTGTTTTTTCAACTGTCATAACTGTAAAGGCATTAACAGATCAAGCCGCTGAAATCAATAGTGTTTTATTTTGTTCCACTGACACAACCGCAGCATCCTATTAAATCAAAACGCAACATCACCCAGTGATGTTACAGTTCACCCATTTTGTCAATATGAATCACCTGCTGAAAGGAAGGAAATAATCAGGAAACCAGGCTCCATAGCCTGTGAAACAAGACTATCAACAGGATAAAATACTTGGCTACTGAAACAGGATAAAATTCCTGGCTATTGGAAAGAGTTGTGGTATGATCAGTCCAGAAGACAATACTATAGGGGACTGATTTTCCTGGAGATACTAGCATATCCCCAAAGCTTCAGCTTTACTTCTTGCTTACATACAAGAAAGGCACATCAGCGATGGTATGAAAGGGATGTCAATCAACCACCAGCTAAAAGGAACCTAAGTGAAAGGGTTAGGATGTAGCAAGTGCAAGGATGGGGGAACGCACCACATGGCCATCCATGCAACGAAGAGCTGCTAATTTTCTGTCTTTGCGGATTAAACACATCTCAGCAGATCAGAGCAGATATACCTGTGGCATCCTTGGACAAGAATGTGAAAGCAAAGAAAAAACTGGAAAAAGTTTTTAAACTCTAAGTGGCTATTCCTGTAAGCTTGTAACAACTCTGTGTTCCTTTAATCATTTATTTTCCTACCTTAATGGAAAATGTGACAGAAGTAATTTTCTTTTGCTGAGATGAGCATTAGAGCTGCACCAATTGATATGGATTTGACAGGACTAACGCTGTGAAGCTGAGAAGTCAAAAATGTGCATTGAAAAATGGTCGTTTATATTTTACTTATACCCCCTCTGGTAAAATGAATCATTTGAATGTAAAAGAGACAGCATGGTATGCGAAGAAGTTTCTGCAGTACCCACCTTGAAACAAGACATCAAGGCAGGATTCCTACACAGCCCCTCATTGTGCTGTGAGTCACAAATTCTACGATGATTCCTAAACGTGTCTCATAAGGGCAGCATCATTAAAGAAACACAACATCCTTCGAGGAGCCTATGACTGGACGAGCTCCCAGTCACTGTCTCTGCTTTCCTATCACTCCACACAACACAGCACCTACTTTTCCTCTTTAAACTGGGACTTATTAAGTTTAAAGTAGCTTGTGTGGGGCATAGAAATCCCTCCTCCTGAGCGGCAGAATCCAATGGCTGCAGTGGTTAGGAATCACCTTGCTTCCAGCCCCAGTCTTTCTACAGAAAAGCTACAGGCATTTGTTCTTGTGTCAGCATTGTCTTTTAACAAAAACAGGTCTCTTCTTGAGGTTTGTTTGAATAGGTATAAAATAAAAAGTTGCTTCCTGAGGCTTTATGCAATAAAAGCTGTTCCTGTGACCATACTGTGAGTATATTAACTTCTTTCTAAAGACTTAATATTTATAATTACCAGCAAAATACCAGTATTTTTTTTAACAGCCATAGCATGTTTTATATGTACAAAAAGATGCCAAAAAAGTTATAGCAAGATTTCTTATTAACACATGTGGATGGAACTATAAAAGATGCACCTCAGACCCAATAGCTCATGCAACTTTGATCAAGGTGGACAGTGGCATTTAGAGGTGTGTTTGGATTAACCAGGGCAGCAGCCTCCAAAGGAGGTTCCTGTGCTGTGGCCTAAGAAATGAAAAGGTAAGAGTCCATAACCTGCCTTCCAATTTGCCTGTTATGCTAAATTTCTAAACAGATCCTCCTCCCCTTCCACAGACATATCCCTCGCTGCTTTGCTACTTCTCTCCCATGCAGCAAACATCTATTCCATATGTATAGCTTTTGTTTACTCAGTTGAAACCTCAGCTAGCCCATCTGATGTAAAGCAAATGCATCCATAACTGTATGTGCAAACCACTCCTGGCTCTGCTCTACCAAGCGCTGCTTTTAGTCCCTTCCATCAGCAATGTGCAAGACAGTGAGATCTGTGTAGCTACCAGAGCAGAACCCTGAGTCCCTTCCATCCACTCATTTCCTAAGGTCAAGCTTTTAAAGGCTTTTCTTAAACCTTCTGCCTGCCTTCCTCTTGAATTTTGGACAGTTTTCACTAGCATGCCAAACTCACTGCTTGGGCTGAAACTCCACTACTGTCACGTAACACACAAGCCAGGCTCTGATGGCTTTAGTGAGGAAACACCAGCTCCTGCTGAGCAGCCCCCGCCACGTTCCAGCAAGGACGGTGTTCAAACGGGAGCAAGTTCAGTCCCACTTCATGGTTACATTCCCAAACGAGAAGGCTACATATGCATCTGCCTAGGGATGCTTATATGAAAAAACTGCCTGTGCAAACACGGTAAGTTTTAGTTTTGGGCCTCTCATGTGTAATGCAGGTGTGAAAAGGCAAACGCAGACTGGGCAGCTCCTGTCGATACACAAAAATTAAACCCCGCCACATACCGCACAGGGCTCTTGGAGTGTAAAACAGCACTGGGGGTACGCAGGGATGTTTCTGGTGTGATGCAGCTTTGATTTGGGTCTGAAACAGATTTTTAAATGTCTTCCTGCTGTTGTAATATAATGAAAACTCAGAAATATTAAATCATAAGCTGTACAAAAAATTTAAGATGCTAACATTAATGATAAAGGGTGGAATATTCTATTTTGAAGGTCTCCCATTGCTTTTCTCTAACTTGTTATAATAGTTTCTTATGTACCTTACTAAGGATACTTGTACCATAAACTTTACCTCTTCTGTTTTTAAGCTTTTTTTTTTGTTTCCCAGCTATAGAGTTTATCAGACATTCTCACCACTTATTTATTGCCTCTGGGTCATCATAGATTTTTACATCTAGTTTTTTTACAGTAAGATTCTTCCGGAGATACATACAGAGAGGGTAACACAATAACCTTCATCCTGGAGCTTGCTGTTTTGTCTAATGATCCCTGACCATTAAAATGGTTTCACGGTTTAAGTGAAGCAAGCTTTTTCTCTGTCAGCACCTGAATTTGAAGGCACAGCAATGGCATCCACAGATGGTTTTAATCAGTCTTGTACCAGGGTGAAAAAAAAACCCAATAAGCCAAAGACCTCAAGGCAGCACATAGCATGACCATAGCATGACCTCTAAACCTGATTGCCAGGCCAGATTTCTGTTTCTGGAGTCAGATTCATTTTATTCTAAAACGTCAGGGGGTGCCAGGAAGCAACAGGCCATGGCTGCCCTCATGAAACAAAACAAAACAAACAAAAAGCCCAAAATCCCACAAAAACAAAACTAAACAAAACTAAACAAAAAACCCAACTCAACCAAAAAACCCAAACCAACAAAAACAAAAGAAAAAACCCAAACCACGGCCAAAAGAAAAACCCCAAACTCTAAGCTTTATCTTTATTTGAAATCATAGCCAGCATGCCAATCATAGCACGTACCTATTACTTGTCAGTTTTTACAGAACCAGCGTTTAAAGGCTTTCCTTTCCCAGTAGGCAACCTGGTGCAAGTTTTTTAAGAGAGCGCAAGGGACTCAAATCACTTTATGTTTCCATGTGCAGTCTGAGCTGTATTTTCAGGAATTTCAAGACTTGATAGATGCCTTTTAAAACATAGTTTGCTTCCAGTGAGCCGTAAGGGTTCAATACTTATCACATTCTACCATAAGACACTACACGTGAGGAAGAGCATTATGCTACAGCCTCCTCAGTCAGATTTAAGATCTATCTCCTTGGAGTTCAGTTACAATAGTAAATAGTTGCTATTCCACCTGAAAGAAAACAAGTGCAGAGGCATCCATCTCTATTCCAAAACATGAAAATACTGAACAGCCTTGCAACTGTTTTATTCGTTTCAGTCGTAAACTGGCTGCTGGTGCTTACCTCTAGTTTCATGGCCTGAGGCATCCCAGATTTAAAGGGTTGCCAGCCTCAAGTTTACTCTTCAGAACACTGCAGACAGGCTGGAGGGGGCAGAGATTTGTCTGGCTGGGCTTTTGAGTCTCCCTTGTTTTTAAAGAAAAATGACCTTTGTAGGTTATAGAGTGACTTCTTATCATGTATGTTTTCAGTTTGATAGCACGTGGGCTCTATCTGTGGTGCTGGTGTGTGCAGGAGCATGGAAACCACCAAGGAGGGGGTCACTATTCCAAGCTAATGCAGCATGTGCTCTATAGGACCTTCATGGCAGGCTCTTAAGATTAAAATGAACAAAAAACCAAAACACCAAAAAAAAACAGATGTGAAAGCCTGCTAGAGTCGAAGCGTGGGGCTAAGAAATTGTGTTTCTTCACTTTTTGAAACATGATGAAGTCCTAAACAAAGTTTCTACACAGAGTGTACCAGTAGATATCCCCAGCTACAGAAAGGATGGATGTGGGTGGAGGCAGAGGGGACAGCTGTGTAACTGCATGTGTCCTACCCTTTGTAAGTCAGTAACAAGTATGAGAACCTACATTTGTGCTTGCAGGTGTGGGCAGGTGTGCAAGAACAGAGTCAGACCTGGAGGGGGAAAGGAACTACAGCCCTTCCACGCTCAGGCTATGCGCTGTTCCTCTGCCTTCTGACAGCACAGTCTGTGCTTCCAGGTTGCTAAATGACCTGGAAGAAAACCTGGATGAGGAAAGAATTGGTGAGTAGCTGCTACCTTTGTGTAAGATTCTTGTCTCAACTCCAGATCCCAATCCCACAACTATGCTCATGCAGAGCCCACAACAGCAAGGCTTTGAGAGGCATGCAACCAGCCAGATTCCTGAAGAAGATGCTAGCTGCTTTGTGTAGGTGGATAAGACAGTTCACAGAAGTGTAAACCTCTTTGTGATGTACCAAGTGTAAGCTCAATGGAAGAAGGACTATATTTTCGCAGTGATGATGTCCCCACAGACCAGACGGCAGTGTCATGCACATCACTGCTACAAGTACTGCTGAGCAACAGGTAGGATTCAGGAGTTTATTGTTCCCTGCACTCAGTTTATTTCAGTATTTCAACTGCCTAGTACTGTCTTCCTAGGAGTACAGTTGCAAGGGACAGTGCTCCAAGTTACTGACTGACCTCCTTCTTTATTTTTTTTAAGTGTCAAAAAAGCTTTGCTTTTCTTGAAAAAATCCCAAATCGCAACACACGAACTTCACTGGAGAAGCAGCACCTGTGAAATGCATAAGTCCGTTCACAGTTTTTATATAAGAGATGGCAATTAATAAGGGTCTGGTAGTTTTGTTTTTCAGTTAATGAGAGGATTAAAAGTTTGGCACATGTTCCATAATATTGATTGCTATGTGACCCGCTGTTAATTATTTTTAGTAAGAGGCACAAGGAGAAATGAGGAGCAGACAAAAGTTAATTCTGTTAGTCTTCAGACAGTTCACCAGGTTTGTTCAGACAAAAAAATGGATGCTCAAAGCCTCACATAGTTTCATCACCTTCCTGTACAATAAGCAGCCAGAAAAAGATCTGAAGTTTGTTACTATACAAAATTATGAGACAGTTTTGATTTTAAAAGTAGCTTAAAGGAGTGTCTAAATGACCTTGTCCCAGTTGATCATCGAATTCCTTTCTCCCTGAGGCTCATCTCTTGTCAATATGTTATCGGTGCATAGACAGTGGTAAAAACATGTTGTACTGCACCAGATTGGAGAGGACAACATGATTAATCATTTGTACAACACTACTCACAAGGTTATTTGCTTTCATTATAGATAAGCAAGACAGTCAAATAACACGTCACCTTCCCAACTCCATCTTCAGCTGGAATGAGAAGTTACACTTGCAGTGTCAGATGATTTGTTTGAAGTTAGTACCTAGAAATACTGTGGAGCATTTTTATTATGCTAAATGTTCCTCACTTTCACGACACAGCCCATTCCTGCAAGAGTAAGTCTCTGAGACAGGCAGCTCTGGGATTCTCAGTCTGCACACAGTGCAACATGGTAAGGGCACTCAGCACACTCCAACATATTTGTTTTCCTCCCAGCTGTATGTTTCACATTTCCTGAAGATTAGGCTATGAAATCCATCTAAAGAAAACTGTAAATATTCCCTCTATAGTGATGTTGTACACATCCAAGGAAAAACAAACAAATAAACAATACAAAAATTCCACAAACAAAACCACACACACAAAACACAAATGATGACCAGTAATGTTATCAAATACCTGAGCTGCAGTTGCAAACACACTATAAAACTTGCTCTAAGGTGAAAGTAACACACGGAAAGGACAGCTCTCATAGCCATAATGCACCTCAAGCTTAACATGGTTTAACAAGTCTAGCCATTCTCTTCAGGTGTTATTAGGAGAACTAAATACAATATACAAGCTGTTGATGTATAGAGGATTTACACAGTGATATAATGATATCACCATCTAGTTCTCTGCGCCAACTTCTAGGATTTGAGATTGGGATACTTTTTATTTTTTCCTTGTCCCAGGCCCACTGGCCTCTATTGGGCAAAAGCGTCTTTCCCTTCCCCTGCACCGCTCTGTCTGCGCTGCAGCTGCCGTCCAGCAGCATCTCCGTGGGGCACGTCACCTCTGCTTTCCCAGGCCATGGAGGACCACAGGGAGCAAAGAGGCTCTCTGGTAACTCCCCGCGTTATAAGACAAGCCGTCTGTTGTGGTGTGCTCCCCGTTTTAACTGCTTGTTAACCCATAAGCAGACTCCCTCCGATCCTACAGAAGTGAACCTGATGTGACAGGAACTCCTTACAACACAGCATCAAACAAAATTCCTTTTTTACCCACATTTTTCATTTGCTCCTTCAAAGGCAGGAGGTGAAAGCTTTTCTCGCTACCGGAGAAGACCCAGCACACCCCCACGCCACAAAACCCGGTTCGGGAGGCAGCCCCCACAGCCGTCCTCGGCTCCCCACGCCCCAGGGCGGGCGGCATCAGCGCGGCCGCATCCCCTCGAGCGGTAAATGGCCGGCACGGCCGTGCCCGCTCTGCATCCCCCGTGCTTCGGGGCGACTCTCCAGCCCCACTCGGCCATTTGGCGGCCATCCTGCCCCACCCGAGGCAGCGCCGTGGGTCGGTGCGACCGCGTCCCTGCAGCCCGTTCCGGGCCCCTACCTCGTCCTCCGCCGCGGTGCACCTTGACCAGCACCTCCGCCCGGCCGCCCGCCCGCAGCTCCCGCCGGAGGTAGAGCCGCCCCGACGTCCTGTCGACCCCCACGGGGGTGGCGCCGGGAGACGCCAGTTCGAACCAGCCGCCCGCCGCCCGGTCGCGGCTCCGCGGGACGGTGAAGACAGTGTCGCCCACCCGCGCGCCGGGGGGCAGACGGGCCGTGTAGCGCTGCGAGCCGGGCCCCGGCGGCCGCTCGGGCGGCGGCAGAGAGCGCGCCCGCCGCCGCCTCCACTCGCCGGCTGCCGCCGTCCCGCCGCGCACGGCCAGGCGCAGGCACCGCGCGTGGCTGCGCAGCGGGCGCGGGCGGCCGTGGTCGTGAGCCGCGACGCAGAGGCGGAGCCGGCGCAGCCCCAGCAGCGAGCCCACGGTCAGCACCTGCCCACTGCGGGGCACCACGAAGAGCCGGCGGCTGCCGGCGCCCGGCGGCCAGGGGCGGTAGGTGAGACGCGCGTTGGCGCCCTCGTCGCCGTCCGAGGCGCGGAGCCGGGCCACTTCCGTGCCCAGCGGGGCCAGCTCGTCCACCTCCAGCGGCCGCGCCGGCGGCAGGCGCGGCCGGTGGTCGTTGCGGTCCAGGACTCGGATCCGCAGCAGCGCTTCCCGGGGAGACCGTCCCGCCCGCCGCCGCAGCTGAAGCCCATACTCGGGCTGCGCCTCTCGGTCCAGGCGCTCGGCCGTGCGGAGCAGCAGCAGCCCCCGCCCGCCACCCGGCCCCCGCTGGAGGGAGAAGCGAGAGGCGCCGTCACCCTCCAGCGCCCACTCCCCAGGCGGCTCCCCGGGGCCCAGCAGCCTCCGCAGCGGCACCCGCAAGCCCCGCACCCGCGTCCCCGCCGGACTGTTCTCGGGCACCTGCCCGGAGAAGCGGAGCAGGCGGGGAGCGCCGCCGCGCCCCAGCCCCGCCGCCCCGCAGAACAGCAGGAGCAGGACCGGGAGCCGCCCGCAGCTGCTCCGGCCCATCCTGCCGAGCGAAGCGGGGAACCCCACGGAGCAGCACACACTGCGCCGCGCTCCCGCCGTGCACGCCCACGCCATGTGGAGACCCGGCCCCGCCCGGACTCCGCGGCCAGTCAGAAGCGTGGGCGGGACGCGACGAGCCCGTCCCCGCGTGGGTAACGCCAGCGCCCCGCAAAGCGCGCAGCAACGCCGGGCAAATCCCTCATCTGCCCCAATTCTTTCGAGGTCCCTTCCAATCCCTAACGTTCTGTGATTCTGTGAATTACAGCGCTTTCTCCTCCACGGGCTCCTCTGCCGCTTGCGTGTAACGTCTCCAGATGCTCCCGCCCGCTCCTGCGCCAGCGGAGCGGAGGCAGGAGGAGCAGCAGGGCTTCCCGAGGGGATGTCGGGGTAAAGGGGCAACCTCCTGCTTTCCTGAGGGTGTAGAGAAAACCCCAACCAAGCTAAAAGAGCAACCAGCAAAAGAAACAAAGGAAAAAAACACTATTACATAAAGAAGAGAGGGCCTTGGGACACTTGAATTGTTGAAGAACAGTTGTGACCAAGGAAGGTTTTTTTTCTGATATGAGCTGGGCTTGTTAGTCTAAGTGTGGCCCCTCAGAGTGCATATAGAGGCTGCTGCCTTTTCAGGGAATATGCAGTTTTGGCAGAAGGGGGAAGAGCAAACTATGTCTCAGCATTAATGTGAACAATAGCACCAATTATCACATTTGAAATTTCAGTCTTTGAGTGAAATAGTTTTGGGAAAAGAACGTGTGCTGTTCTTGA
This sequence comes from Nesoenas mayeri, assembly GCF_963082525.1. Lineage (NCBI taxonomy): Eukaryota > Metazoa > Chordata > Aves > Columbiformes > Columbidae > Nesoenas > Nesoenas mayeri. The sequence continues at coordinate 25,966,732 of NC_137543.1, forward strand.
GAGCAATACTGAAATGGTCTTTCTGAATGCATCGGTCCTGCTCAACATGCATCAAACGATCCGAGCATGAGAATCATTGCACTGGTTATACCATGATCAATGGAAGTGTGAATCCAAGCCTGACCATTCCAACGCCAATCGCTCCCCACATGGTCAAACCAAACATTACTCATGTTCTCCTCACTCCAACCGCAAGTCCCAGCAGCATCTTCCATCCCTGCTAATAAACAATAACAACAATATCTCCCTTCGCATAGCAATGGTAACATCTTAGGAGCAGGCTTTGGCCAAGCCACTGCATCCAGTTGGTCAAGCTGTGCTAATATTTTTCCATTAGAAATGTTCCCTCTTGCTGCTTTGAACGCAAGTTTGCTAGTTTTACTAAGAGGCTGTTAGGAAGGCAGGGGTGTCTGTTGCCAGCTGTGTTATAACTTCAGCGATGACACATTGAGGCTGGAAGTGTAGCTTTGCTCAAGAAAGTCAGAAACCATTTCAATCAGCTTTAGTCAAATATTACAGGCAACAGTGAAAGGTGACAACCAGCTGCTAGATCTGCACCTCTGCCACCTGGGGAATTACCACTTTAAGGAGAGGTGATCGCTGGGAGATCACAGCATACTATTACACGCTGTCAGCCTTTATTTTTACCCTAGCAAGGTGAAGGGATGAGTTTATAAAAACTGACACAATGTGAGATCTCAGACTGGGAAGGCAAAAAGTAAAACCAAATCTTTTTAGGGAATGGTTTACCAGTAAAAACAGGAAGGTAACCAGCAAGATCCATCCATGGTTCATGTGCTGTTGCAAGCTTTAAGTACATTATCTTCACTCTTCGTGCCCTACATAAACTGTGAATAATTCCCAGCCTCAAAAAGGCACTAGAAAGCCCATTGACTTCCAACACTTAATGAGCAGCCAGACCACTCAGATGAGCCCTCAGTTTAGGACAAGTTTAGATCAGTACTGAGATATGGTGCAATACACCCTTCTGAAATGTGATGTGTCCTCCTGGCCTTACACAAACTCTCAACAAGCAAATTAAATCCTCTCAAAATCAAGTGCCCAATTTTAGCTTATATTACAAGATACACTGTCCTTTCTATTCTCTTACATTCACACATTTAGAAAGATACGGTTTTGTCTATAGCCTGTCAAGATACAAGCCAGATTTTATTCACAGTACTCCCTCACACCTGTGAACCCATGTATTGTTAATACATTTGTTAACACATCATTTTGGTGATGTGAATTTAGGCTTCTGCTGCACATCAGTCCCATTGAGGGAATTTAGGGTGTACCTTACAGAGGAGAACCGGCGACAACCTTGTCACCATGGGTACTTACTAGCACAACTGTGGTATTTTCAACATCCAGTTGCACAAAACCTGTGATATCACAAAACAAATACGTATATATTTGTAGGGACACTTCACACCCTACAATTTAAAGAGACTCAAAAACACCTGAGGTGTGCTTGACTGTGATTACGATCTCTGAAACTATGTGACTGCATCCCAATCAGGCACGGCTGAAATATTGCTCTTACTGGTGTCAGGCAGTTACATAGTTGTTAAATACGTGTTTTGAAATGGTGAAAGTTAATTATAACGGGCTGCTCAGATGTTCTTTTAAGCTATAACCAAAGGAACAAACTGCATTATTTTGTTGGAAACAGGAAAGTATTGATGAAAAGACTAAACACCTCAATCAGTCTTTTCAAAGAAAACCATTTTTTCTGCTGGCACTGGGGGGTGGGGAAGGAGCTCCAGTTAAACTGATGGGGACTGGAGAAGTCAAAGCACAGGCTTGTGTTTGGGTCCCTTTAGAGTCAGTGGCTGATATTCTGTGCAAGTAACCACTCCAAAAACCAGGAAAAAACAATCCAGGGTTCACAGTTGACCTACATGCTCATCAGGGATCAACAGGCAGCTAAACAGTTGGTAAGCAATTCTCAAAAGCTGTTCTATATTTGTATATGTATGTACAGTATATATGGAAATGCTAGAAGATGGACCATTCTAGAGTAACCTCATTTCCTTCTCAGGACACTACCAAGAAAATAGCCTGGCACTTTCTATGTAGCCGTATTTTCCAAAGGAACTTGACTTTTCCTGTGAAACAAGCACAAACCACAGAGATGAACACAGTGTTAATCCAAGAGGTGAAGAAACAAATATAAGTAAGTCAAATAAGCTCCTTAGATATCTTCAGGTCACTATCAGCTTCTGTTGCCAAGGGATCACAGTGACATTTTGATTTCTTGATTTTAATGTACCCTTCTAAAATTGCATATACAGGTCCATCACTTCGGCAGCAGTGATTTTATATTATTGTCCAGAGCTGGGGTCCGGCCGACAGCAGAGCCTGACGCAGCCAAGACCAGGCGGCTGCGTTCTTGCCACTGCTTTGTCAGCTTTCTTCAGAGGGGAGAATGGCTTAGGCCAGCATTTTATATTCACTCTCACCTTGCAAAATAGGCTGGTATTTATTGCAACAGTGTAAAAAAAAAAGTCAGTCTTAACAGGGTTTTGGTCTATAGCCAGTCAGTATAGCACCAGCAGGAGTCAAGGCTTGCCAGCAGACATTACAGCCCTAACTTTGAAGTTCCAGGGCATTGTAAAGCTACTCAAAATTCTGAAGGTAAACATATATACTGCTCATATGTTATACTGAATAGTTCAGTATTAGTCTATACTGCTTTATGCTTGTCTATTCCCTATATGCTATTTAATTCATAATGAAATGCATCTCATTACTATTAAAAACATCTATCACATTTGTTACCTAAGCAATCTGAAAGCACATGGGAATTCAAGTCTGCTAGTCTGGGTCACAGCAAAAACTGAAAAATCTGGGAGACTAGGCCCTAGAAACAAATTACAGAGGTACCATTTAGGGGGAAAAAAACCCCAAACCAACAGTCATTTTACCTAATACCTTTCAAACATTGATTGTAATCAGAATATATATTTCTTAGATACATGTATTTACATAAACCCCACATTCAGACATTTTATATACACCTACTTATCTACATATATACATTATTTTATATATATGTTAGAATATTGTGGGTGTCACAGCTGGTAACCATGGTCTCAGTTTTGGATAAAGACATGGCACAATACACAAATGCCAACACATATTTCATGGTGCTAAGAAGCTCCATTCCCATTTCAGCTAAGCAGTTCCTAGGCCTGGGTGCTCACAGAATTCACGGATAAACCTGAATACTCCAACTCATCCTTTTAAAATTAAGCTTGTTTCCTGATTGGTCTTAAAGAAAGCAGTCTGATATATTGTTCAAAGCCATTAAGAATTAAATACATAAATACATATTTTTAGGTTCTATACGATTGAGTTTTGTGGAAGCACTTTATCAGCTATTTCTATCACCTTCAGAATTTAACTAAAATAATCTTGAGCTTTTCATATAATTATATGGTAAATTATTACAAAGTAGTCTGCATTCAATGATTTTACTCCTGCTATCTTATAAAATGCTGGAAGGCTCCAGTCATCATGATCTGTAAAAATTCAAGACAGATAATACATTAGTTGACTAAAAAAATTTTAAAAAATTGGTAAGCATTTGATGTTGCACAGCAATTTATTTCCAGGTGACATGCTTGCTGTAGGAGGATCTTTAAGGAGAAAGTCAGAGTTCAGTAATTCCATATAAAGCACCTCACATTTTGCAGCTCATCCTCACACCAGTGTGTCTCAACAGGTGGTTGCAGCCAATATGACATATGGATCCAGTCTGAGCAGCTGCGAATCCTCCAGAGCTGTAAGAGTATTTACACTGCCCCGCCGAGACAGATATTTGAGCTACAGCTATGCTGTGCAGTTTTCACTTGGCTGAAAGCTGCATACGCAAATAATACAACGGAATACAAAAATCATTTTATTACCACAACAGAGGAAAGAGGTTAATTCATTATGAACTACATGTTTTTTCGGAAAAGGTAGCAGATTTCTCAAAAGAAAGCATACAGGGGGTAGTGTCCCAAACAATCCATACTTTCTGGACTTGGCTTTTATTACTCCTTTTTTTTTTCCCCACAGAGAAAGTTTGTCACAAGAGAAAAATATTTACTATGTACACATTATTTCAATTAAAAAACTGACCAAGACAACAAACAAGATAAAAGGAATTGGATTCCTTAGATACCTGCACGTAGATATGTCCATATGCCATATACACTACTGCTAAATGCCACTGATAAGAACCAACAATAATTCTTCTGCATTCCTGAAGTAACAAAGTTTGAAAATTTGAAAGGCATTAAACACTCCTCTCTTCTCCATCAAAAAACAGGTAATTTTAAGCATCACTTGAAAGGCAGAATGACATACATTTAACTGTGTTGAAACTGAATCATTGCCAGATTAATTACACATTTAAACATCTAGTCAAGGTGCCAAACAATTGAGAAGACCTTGAGGCATCGCGAGCTCTGCATTTGGCATAGTGAGAGTGCAGCAACATAATGGTGGTATTTTTTCAGCTATACTAAGGAAGTAGAAATTCTTACTAAAATAGCACATACTGCAAGTTCTAGAATTCTCACTTCTTTTTCCCTGCTAAATTGAAGTTTTTAAAAAGAGTACTGAAGGCATTATACAGATTTATGCTGAGGTATTGTTTCACATGAAATATTGCCTGTGTTGGAATAAACTCAGGTTTTCTTTCATCTCTCATACCATAATAGTCTAGAGTCCACCTGCCCATCAACATTTAGGAGATTTATAGATTCAACCACCATTAGAGATAAAATAAGTTACTCATTGCATCTCCAAAACAAAACAGTAAACCAGACATCTCTAAATGCAAATACAACACGCATGCCCACGCATTCACACGAACAGCCTGCGCTGTCCCCTGTTATTCATAGATAGTTGGTTAAAGGACAGGTTACACAAAGTTAACATTGGTCATTATGACAAGTTTCAATGACAACTTAAATCTCCATGACCCTATGACCTGATCTTGCAGCTCCTGTTCATGTGAATCACATGGGAAAGCAGGTGGAGGGTCACAAGGACATTTGCAGACAACTTAGTAAAAATAAGGTAGTAAGAACAAGATTTGGTCCCTAATCTTCTACATTTCAGTAAACAGTAATGCCACCAGAGCAAATAGTTTGAAGAATTTTCAATGCCTCTTAAACCTTTTGGTCCTCTTTCTTCCATACTGGTGTATGGGTGTCCTTACCCCCCCAAAAGAAGTTGCATTTATGGTTGTATTGTATTAAATTGTATTTCCATTTACTTTGGAAGAAATAACCCCAGTATTTTTTAAATAATATGAATAGAAGCTTATGTTCTGAAATGCCTGTACTTAATTAGCCTCAAATATCTTCTGATGAATCTATCCACTAACTTTGAGTATCTGGTAGTTCAGGACGTGAAAGGGCATTTTTTTTCTTTTAAAGCTTAAGACAAAACTGTACGTGTCAGTTTAGCTGTGGCTTGATTAAACTTTAATCCACAAGTCTAACAGTAACAGGTGAGTGCCTGAAAATACTATACTCAATTTATTCTTTGAAGGTATTTTTTTTGCATTTACTAAGATTAAGCATACCAGAAACTGGAAGTGTGAAGGAGGAAATAAGCCAGCAAAATAGCAACACAAATTGCTATGCAAATTCTCATTCTTCCCAGTGAACAGCTGTTAATCAGATGGCTGGCAGACATCCTAGCTGCACTACTTACTGTGCAAGCATTCTTGAAGGCTGGGATATTTAAGTCCTAATGGAAGCTCTAGAAATCAGAGGGACAGGAATTTAAGAAAAAAAATCTTCACGAAAAGAAACACCAGTTGTGGTCTTTGTTTGTTTAATAAAAGCTTGCAAGGCACATGTTTCAAGTGAATTGCAACATCTACAGCAAAACAGATCAACATTTGCACAATATTCCCCCAGACCTCTCAAGGAGTTAAACGTGTGACCTGGTTGAAAACCAGGCTAGGGTTGTGCATACACATCCGATGAAATTATGCCCTGCTTATTGTCCTTCTGAGGGATATCACAAAACTTCCTGTTTCTTTTTCACAGAAGGTGGAGATCAGAATACAGAATAATATTTTTGCTAATACATAGCTGGATAAGAAATTCAAGTTTATCACTTTCTAAGATATGATTATTTTAGTCACTCACGTTAAACGTGACACCTTTTTACTGGAACAAGAGAAGTGTCTCTCCAACATAAAAGGCCCCTCCTGCTAGTTAAGGCTGCTGTGCCAATGGTGCTGCAATACAATTTTCTCTATTATAAAAAGCAAGGTAAAAATCTTAAATGATTCTCCTAAAGCAGAATCAATTGAAGTATCAAGAATACATCTTAAAAACCATGACAAAACTAATAATAACAACTATGTCACAGTTCAAATAAAGTTCAACATGTTTGTTTAAACATGTATAAAGGCCAGCATCCTACAAGACAGTTTTCTTAGATATATGGATTGCCTTGTTTGTGTTTTTCTTAATGTGTACTCTACATGTAAGTATTCAAACTATGTTCTATGTGGTAACACGTACATCCAGCATGGTGATAAAACAAGAGGCAGCCAAAGATAGTAAATGTTGCACCTTGGCATGGCAGTCTAAGGCCTGAAGCCGTAAGCTACGTGACTTCATCCACCCAAGTGCAGTTGGGACTCTGAAGTTTGCTACCTGGAATGCCTCATTGCTGTTATGAAATGGTATTCATGAATTATTAACTTCAGACGAGTAAGTAACCCACACACTGACACGTAATTTCTTGACAGTGATTCAAACAAACTTAAACTGCATCAAGAACTCCAAAGTTAATTCCAAATATCACATCTGCATCTATACTAGCACACACAGGGCAGGTTCCTGCCAGCCTTCCATAGCTCAGGTTAATACACTAGCTGCTCTTGTTACATGGTAACTGAAAATCTGAAATAGTCCAGTGCAGTAAAACACATACACTTGTGCATAAGCAAATAAATGCAGACGGCATTTGGCTGGACACACATACATACTGACCTCAACACAATGACTATATTCCCAGAAAGGATATTTACTTCTTACCTGTAACTCAGTTATACCGATAAATGTTTCTCTCAATGATCACATCCAGTATATTTGATGGATTTATCTGAACATTGGTTTCAAATAGAATGGATAATTTAACATCTTGTCAAGATATAACAATATCTTGTTATATTATGCCTAATAATATAACTGAAAGTGAAAAACAGATTACAGATATGTTGACTTTTACAACAATAAAGCTTTTTTTCTTTTAAATCACTCCAATAGTGATAATAGGTATTAAAAAAAAAATCTCAGCACTACCTGTTAGTGCAAAGTACGCAAATGTATCTGTACCGAGCAGATAGGAATCTCACATATACACCAACATGCTGCAGTTCCTTCAGAGTTAGAAATTCTGAATTCGCCTTTCATCAGTCAGTGCAGTAAGGATAATTTTGCAGCTTTCACTTGCAGAATGGTTTGCAGATTTTTCAGTTAAGGTTCATCTGTTAGGCTGGATCCTTCATTAAAGACATCCAGGCTCCAAAGAACCATTCCCACATACCCAACAGACTGGTCTCTGGATGAGGTGTTAGAATCTGTAACTGCAGGTAACTCGTAACAGGTGAATAACCTCTTCCAAAACTTATGTCCTGGCTTTTCATCCAGCTACACCGGTGTAAGCAAAGTTACTGTTACCTGTTATTGGATTTTCCATATGCAACATCACGATTGGGCCCAGAGCTAGAATTAAAGCATCAGTCATTCTCTTGAACGTGTATCAGCCAGCAACATACACAATGAACAGATAAGAAAAAACAGTTAAGAAAAAAGGGGGTCATATAAGGAAGACAAATTTTAAAGGAAGGAAAGATTGCAGAGTACTTTCCCAAATTTTCAAAGACTTCCGTGTACTTGCTCAATTGATATAAAAATAGCTATGGAAAATCTGTACCATTATTTATCAATGGTGGTGACTATAGTGTTTTAAATTACAGTTGTGGTACTATCTTAATATAACTACCACATAACAAGTTAAAGTGAATGAATATCACCCATCCCTGCCCATACACACACGTGTGCATACCAGCACACACATGGGGTGGACCTGAAATGCAGAAGTCTCAGTAGCAAACCTCATTGTCCTGCTACACCTCTCTAAAAACAAGTCTGGTGTACAGTTGTATACTGGCCCATTTTACTGGCTGCTCAGACACATATGCATGCACACATACACATTTAGGCATGGAAAAGTCCTGAAGACAAGTTATTTCCAAACTGAAGATCTGACCTTATAAATTCCTAGGTCTAAGTCCAAGCACTTCCACCAACATCTCCAACATCAGAGATCAGTGCTTTAATCTATGAAAGTGTTGTTTAAATAAAATCTTCCTTATTTGATCTATAAAAACACTCTACCTACACATAAGATGTACGAATGTGTGTTTGATAAATACAAAAAAGTTTACAGTGGAAGACAGGAAGAATTAAAACAACAAAAAACTTAAACAGTTTTACTTGAAAAGACTCAGGGTGCCAACCCCTTTCTTGACAGAAAAGCTCTATGACTTAAATGAGATCTTTAAATATTTTTCTGCATTTACTGGTCTACCCACATCAGTTCTCTAACACTAAAGTTAGAAATCTCATCTACATGCAGATAATAGGATTTGTAATGGGAAGAAGAATGCAAAAACATGGAAGACTGTCCCACTTTGTAGAGAGCATAAAAATAACAATTTTTTTCTCTTTGCTTCAAGGATGGCATCTGTGTCTGTTGATCTGTAGTTCAAAGGATTCCAGGTTGGTAAAATAAAGTTGTCAGTACACTCCATGTGCGCACATGTATCTCCAAAAATAACTTTCTTGATCAAAATGAACTTTTCCAACTGAAATTCATTCACAATCAATCCTCGGAAAGAAGCTTGTATGCTTTTTCACGACTGGAAGGATATCACAGTGTTGATTTTATATACAAAGTAGGACCTATTCCAGTATACTCGAGTAAAATAGTTCACATAAGGAGAATAGTTCATTTTAATTTCATGACAAAATCGTCCATATTTTGAGGAGGCATAACTGTCGCCTTCCTCACAAACCACCTGCCAGAAAAGAAGAAGATCTAATTAAAATACAAAGATAAGGGGTTACAGAACGTAATTCTGTACATTTAATTTACTTCTGTATTCTGTACATTTCATTTACAATAGACTTAATTTCCATACTGTATAATTCCAATAAATGGAAAACATACTCCCAAATAACTTAACCATCTAAAACAGCCTTTGTGAACAAATATCTTTGTCAGGATAGCAGACATTAAAATGAGTGTACTTTATTTGTGTAATAAAGAACAATGTCAGTGGAAATTATCCACATACCCCATTTGCCCAGTACTTCAAACCTGACCTACACATAGGGAAGAAAATTCCCAGTAACCTTTCCCAGGCCAAGTAAATTTGACATACCTAGTCAGACTGAAGACACACACATGTATTGCCCTATAAATTCCAAACAATTGACTCAGAAGCAATTTGCATGTGCCTTTTAGCACCTGCTATCTGATATACTTGAAGAAATCCCTTCTCTGCTCCTTCTGATGGCACAAGCTGACATGGGTTTAAAAAAGGTAGTAGGGCAAATTCATGGAGAAAAACCTATTGGTGGCTACCTAACACGAAGGTATTTTTCCTGAGCTACAGTCCTTCAGCAACATACTGCTGGAAAACCTCTCTGTCCTGACTTATCAACAATCATATGCTCTCAGACAGTGCCAGAAACAAGGTATCAGACTAGGACTACGGGACATAGTCCAAGCTAGAAAGTAACATGTACTTCTTAAACACAGCAGTTCGTAAAACACATCCACAGACCTGTCAACAGCATGACAGCTTGTCCACTGTCTCACTTACTCTGGGAATGAGTAAATGCTGCAGTCTCCAACTACATATGCAGTAGCTTTCACTGGTTTGGAAAGTCTTGATAATTTTTCAATACGACTTAAGACCATTTTTGTTAGCAAGCAAACCCAGAGTTTTGTTTCAAAGCTTCCTGAGACAACACACTATATGAAGTTTCAAGAATAAGCCATGTAAACTTTCTGAAAAAACACTTTATTCCTGTTGGCCATTCCAGTACTTTTTCCTCCAACTGGCATTTTTAGCATCCAACCCAGGACAGACTCAGGCCCAGACATGAAGCATAAATGATGTTCATTACTAGCCAACCACTGATTTTAAAAAAATACTGAACACTCAGTTGTCTACATTTAAATCTATATACCAGTTGGTTTGCTACAGATTTAGACAACAGACATTCAGCAGAACAGATTTTAACTGAAACTCTTGCCGTGAACCTTCTTTTCCCGTTTTTAATCTCTCTACTATAAATAGGACAACCCTTGTCACTTTGACAATCCTAATTACAGAAAACAGTAAATGTCCGGTTTTGTGTACGGACAGTGTTGTGGGTGGCATTTATCAAAGACAGGCTCCTTGAACTGGATACTATGTTTTTGTCCACCTCCTTTGATTGAAACGATCATAACAAGCAACAGCTGCTCTGAAAAGTACTGGGAAGTGTTCCTTAGGATGAACTGCTGGATAACTGGGTGTTCGGAATTAAAGGAGGAAGAAATTAATTCTGATACATGAATCAAACAATATCTTAAAAACCTGGCAGTAAAACTGTCCAGCTGAAGTTAAGATGAGATCAGGATTATGTGCGAGAGAAGTATGCAGGAAGCATGGAGATGAGAGATGCAGGAATATGAGGGAATGGAATTCTGAAATTGTGGTTAATTGTTCTGGCTTACATCCTAAGTGTGAAGAGGGAATAGGAACTTACTCATGCAAAAACAGATCTGGGAAGAAACAGAGATAACACGTGCCAATTATCAATTATGAAGGTTATTCATACACACTGTTATGGTATGGTATATTCGTTACAACGTGGAATAAACATAGCATCTGTGATTTTAGCAGCAAGGCAAAGAAAGAAAAAGGACATACTTCAGGAATGATAAAAAAGTGAACAGAAAAAACAAAGGCAATATCCTCCATAGATAAACTGGCCAGGAAACGTACAAGTTTGTAGGGGAAATTAAAGAGTAATCCACTAAAAACATATCAGGCCTGTAATTACTTCCCATAAATGAAAGCAGCTACAGAAATGAAATGCTTGCATTACGAGTTATTTTGAGACATGTAAAATTGTACATGTAGAGCTTGTAAAATACCTAACACATATGAACAGCTTGAATTTTTCCCCAAGAAGGGAACATAAGACTATATACAAGAAACATATGTATCCTTTCCATTAAAAAAACAAAAAGCATTCAAACCAAGGATTAGTTTTGTATCATTAATACACAAACTGTAATGTTAAACAGATATTTAAGTTCTTAGTCAGGAAACCAACTAAATTAAGATAACCTGTGATTCTCAGAAATAATTGGTGACTCTCTCTCCCCTGTTGACCTAAGAATAAGCAACCAAATCCTAAATTAGTTTAGGGCCGCTCCTTCCTTTATAAAATCAAAACTTTTGTTGGATTCCCAGGAAGCAGATGAACAAGTGGTAATGAGATCATGTTATAAACCCCACCTCACTCCCTACTTCAGCAGCAAGAGCAGCACTATCAGCATTTGGAACAGACACAGCATGGCAATGACTGAAGTAGCATTCCTGAATATCTTCATAAGTCTACAGCTTGTTCAGCCAACCTTTCTACCAGCTGTGGCTTAAACTATCTATTGGGGTGCTAACCTATCTGCAAGGGTGAACTGAACAGACTTGTAGCCTGCTCAGTACCAAACAGGCTGCACTGAACTGAATGGTCCTTGTCCCAGGTGGAGTTTTAGAAGAATGGAGTTTATCCATTTCAAAATTTCATCTTTAAAGCTAGTAAAGAATTGCCTCTGAAGCAGAGGTTTTACGCTTTTGTAATAACCAGGTGTTACAGTCTTAAACATTTATATATAAATGGTATTTAATGATTGGTAGAAAAGCAGAACAGCTAGATACTAACATATTAGGAGGGATTAGGGCAGTTAAAGATTAGTATGGGGTAGGATTACAGGTGTACAAGAAACAGACAACCCAAAACCTAATTGATCATTTCTGAAATTTATGAGTCTTTGTCTACATGTCAACTGCAATTAGGAAAATAAGATCAGCATTATAAGAATATTTTTAGATTAATTATTTATGCATTCAAACACGAATTTTTTCTTACTGTTACTTACATGACCATTAGCAATATCCAATAGATCTTTAACTCTACATCCTCTTACAGGTCCCACTTCATTGCAAATTGAATCTTCAATAATCAGAAAATTGGCTTTGTAAGACGTGAGTATCTTATAAATATCCTCTGCTGACCTCTTTGAATAGATCTGATAAATCTATAAATTAAGAGAACATATTCAGGCAATGCAAAAATCAGTGAAAAATTAAATACTTGGGGCTCACAGTACTTGGAATGCCACTCCCATGTAGTGGCAAATAATTTGCATTGTCTGATGGCCTGGGGGGCACAGAAGAGCTATGCAAATGCATGTGTCATGAGGAATGTTACAAGGTCATCTTCTCTGTAGCATTAACATTTATAGTACTCCCACACATTTCAATCAGGCACTTCAGTATTACATGATGGAACATGTAATGGAACATGATGGAAATCACTGATGATACACACATCTTTATGGAGCTGGATACTCACATTTTCATTTCTTTTTAGAAGATCATCATCATTATATAAAGGCAAGCTCGACACCATCCATCCGGTACAAAGCTTAATCACACCCATTAACTGTGGGCTGCCTGCAAACACAGCAGCCACAGGAGCCTGTCGTCTGAAAAAAAACCCAATGTTTTTAATTTTAAACATGGTGAAAATCTTTTAAGGTGCTATGACATGAACTGGAGTGCATGAAGATATAATTAGGAGTCCAACTACAATTGGTGTTAACGCTGCAGTGGCAGTAGTTTCCTTGCCAGGAAAAGCTCAGACCTGCAGCAGTATGGAGTTTGCAAGGAAGGTCTCTTGCGGAGGCAGGGGATTGTGGCCGTTCTCCTCCCCACCCTGCAATCCATGGAGCACCATTCAGAGTGGTCCTGGAATGAATCCAGCTATTGCTTTTCTGAATGGTTGCTGACTTGTGACAAAACAAGCTTGGGAGGGAGGGCAGGTAGAAGGAGAAAGAACACAATATTATCTTGTAAAGGAAAGATTTGTGATTATATTAATTTGATCGCTAGAACCATCTATTTCATCATCTAAGAGTAAATACTGTCACGATACAGAATAACATCTACAGTAATTATGTTTCTGCATTTGGTTTCGTCATTTGAGCATTTGTATTCCCGCATTAGTGAAAGAAAACAGTTACTGTCACACTTTATTAGAGACTTCAGGCAACTTTTCCTGTGGAGAAAACTCAAATTTATTTTATCATAGAGAAATTTTTTAAAAAATATACTATAATAATGACATTCAATTAAAATTCCAATATGGGTATCTAGGTAAGTCCTTAAGAAAAATATCCTTATTTTCATTAAAAATATGAACAGCTGCTACAAATAAGAGTAGTTGAATTGCTCTTAGCTGAGTGAGTCTCAATGCAATTCACCATGATTAATTATGTACTTGAAGTGTAATACATGCAGACTAATGTGAAAGCCATTAGGTACTTGGCATTATTCCACTTGCTGCCTTGAAGAGCTACAGCAGTGACAAACAACATACGCTACTATTAACAGAAAGTAGAAAACGTCTGGAACACCATAATTACCAGCCTTGTCTTTTCTGAAGATGAACACGTTGACATTAAAGACTACATAAATACAGAAAACAATATTCTAAAAAATATATATATATAGTTAAAGGTAAGCAAGTTATCTGAGCACATAGGATATAACTTTCAGAGAAGTGCAGTTCCTAATGACATAGTTCAAAGTTAGAATAAATGAGGCCTGAATCCAGTTCTGAAACGTTTCGTGAGAAGAAAAACACACCTGTGAAAATAGCCTGACTCAGTTTTAACTATGCATATGGCTCAGTATGAACTATGTAACATAGGCCAGTATTTGCTATGCCCTGCCCAACCAGTCAGATAAGAACATCTCCAGTCTCCTGGTCAAATGGGGAGTTTAAATCACACTGCATGTTTCTTGACTGAAGTCTCTAAATCCTCACATTCTGGCATTTCATTTACTGACTCAAACACACACAAAAATGAGTGTTTCTGTCCCCTGAGGAATTATGATCAACACGAATCCTCTGATCTACTGAGAAGTTAGCAGGCAGAGAACCAAGTACTAAGATGTCCACCTTCATCTGGAAATTAGGTCTAATAATAATATTAAACATGATTTGCTTGCATGTTTCAGAATCTTTACCTCCTGTAATCAATGATAAATTCTTGGTTCTTTCCATGGGAATAAAGTCAAACTTTAAATACACATTTCTCCTCTCATCTCTCCCTACATCATGTAATGACCTGGCAAGAGAAAACTCAAGATTCATAGAGGTAGCTTCACAAAATGCTGAGATAAAAACACCCTGTCATAAAGAAGTAAAATAGAAATGTAGGACTTCATACTTACTTTATCCATGTCATGAGTTCTACTGTATCGGGATCATAGAATTCTTGTAGTTCAGAAAGCTCTGTCATTATCCTAGGGAAAAACTGATGGAAATATATTTTTGGTTACTTACAGTTAAAAAAATTAAAAAGATCAACCAAAAAAAAAACCCCAAAACCCAACAAAAACCCCCACAAAATCCAAACCCACAGCTATGTGGTAATAACATTCATAAACTTTAACTGGCCTTAAATGCATCAACACCACAGTGCAGGTTTTGGCATGCAAATACATGCAAATAAGGGCACCGAACCAATAAGTTGACAAATCTCTCATGGTAAACCTGTTAGAGCAGGTGAGGGGTTGGACTGATGTGACTTGATGGAAGGGTGCTGTGCAAGTGGGAAAGGAGAAGAAATTTCCAGGAAGAGCATTATGTGGGTATTCTGACTTCCCTCTGACTTTTACTTCAGTTACCGCAGTGAAAGAAAGTACACTATACTGTATGAAGTAGGATATCTCAGATTATATTCTTGAAAAACATTTTGGGAAAAGGAAGGATTCTGGGAAGTCAGAGAGAATGCCAACTCCTTGAGACCAGCCCAGACTGCAAGCCTGCCCCACAGCTTCCCTGGTCTGGCAGGTTTGGGGGTGAAGGAACAACAGGTCCTTTGGTAAGATAGGCAATTTTAGAATCATAGAAGCATTTAGGCTGGAAAGGACCTTTAAGATCATTGAATCAAATCATAAACCTAGCACTGCCAGGTCTACCTCTAAGCTATATCCCTAAGTGTCACATCTACATGTCTTAAATACCTCCACAGATGGTGACTTAACCACTTCCATGGGCAGCCTGTTCCGATGCCTGACAACACTTTCATGAAGAAATTTTTCCTAATATCCAATCTAAACTTCCTTCAGCACAACTTGAGGCCACCTTCTCTTGTCTTATCACTTGTAATTCGGGAGAAGAGACGAATATGTTCCACGCTACAACCTCCTTTCACTAGTTGTAGACAGTGATAAGTTCCCCCTCAGCCTCCTTTTCTCCAGGCTAAACAGCCACAGTTCCCTCAGCTGCTCCTCATCAGACTTGTGCTCCAGACCCTTCATCAGCTTTGTTGCCCTTCTCTGAACTCTCTCCAGCACCTCAGTGTCTTTCCTGTAGTGAGGCGCCCAAACTTGAACACAGGATTCAAGCTGCAGCCTCACCAGGGCTGAGTACAGAAGGATGTACTAGTTCTGCTGGCCACACTATTCCTGATACAAGCCAGGATGCTGTTGGCCTTTTTGGCCACCTGGTCACACTGCTGGCTCATGTTCAGCCATTTTGTAACTCCTAGAGCCATTTTGAACATTTATCTGAAGATGACTAGAAGCTGGCCAGCCTTGAGGGGCTGGAGCATGTTCATGCTGTTGTAACAACCAAGTGAAAGGTACTGGATGCAGCTCTTTTTGAAAAGGATAAAGTTTAGAGGTTATGCCACATTAAAGGAGCAGCTTACTTTGAGACAGTGACAGTGGACAGACAGATGGAAATGGGAGCCTGCTTTTAACTGAGGAGCTTCCCCCACCACCTGGACAATCCAGCTGTCAAGTGATAGCAGTGTACAAGCAGACATGTTAGGACAGCACAAGAACAGCTGCCATATGTTTGGATCAGGGCAGAAAGCCGTAGCAGTGTTGTTACACATAATGCCTGAACTGTCACCAGAAGGGACAACGACAACAGAAAGAGGAACCACTACTGCCACCCCAAGGAGAACCAGCTTTGGTCATCCATCAGAGCCCTTGAAAAATCTAGTTAGGTGAGGGACTGCACCAGGTTGAGCCAGAAGGCAGCCAAGCAGAAAGATGCTGAGATGTACACTGAGCCGTTTATAGCCACAGTAGCAGATTAAAACCCTCAATGCATTTGCACTGTCCATTTACTATTAATCAAAGTTTCCAAGCTCAGGGATGAGTTATAAATGTGGAGAGCAAACGGTTCACCTCTGCTTAAATTCTGCAATGGATGAAGCCCTCTAGAGTTCAAAACCCCACACTGCTTATATTAAAAAATAATCTGGAAAACAATTATTTGGTCAACTAAACTAGTTCCCTCTACTGTGATATATTTTGTAACTCTTTTGAGCAACTGTACTTTTTTTTTTTTTTCAGGGGAATACCTATTCTTTGGCAGAAATGTGTAAAGAGTCAGATTGCATTGCAACTAAAATTTATCTTATAAGATAGATGTTACAAAAATCTATTAAAATACTGTTGGTCAAAACTGGCTTTTATATTTGCATGCTTTTTCAAAAAATAATGATTTGAGTTCTTATAAAACTACTCTATTTTGAGGCTATGTCAGTACAGCAGAGGCTTATACTTTATGGGATATTTCTTATATTTTTTGTGCTTACAGAAGTTAAAAAAAAATAAAATTCCAAATATCCCAGTCTGTCTGTGACTTGCAATAAAGAGCTAAGTATTTATTTTAAACACTGAAACATATGTAGCTTTTTTCCCTGTATTGTAGTATATACACACCTCTGAGCAGTGCTCTGCACAAAGCGTTTAACTCCATTATAATTTGATGAGAGTTTTTCAAACAGATTATTTGTGTATGGCCTCCCATAATTTTACCTCCATCTAACCTCATTCCCACTCAGTAAAACTAAGATTAGGGCAACACAGTTTTGAGTACCTTGAGTTTTTATTTGGCAGTATATTCTTTGCTGAGTCAGTTTACATATCCAAAGCACAACAGCTGAATATAATAGGCTTCATTTAAATTTAAACATTTCTTAATCATAATAAGTGATTGTTAACAAATTAAATTGTCAAATGCCTCATGCTGAAAAATGTAAACAGTTCTGCTTAAAAAACCAAAATATTTTCAGTGGATGACAGCTTTTATTTCATCATATAGTCAAGTATATTTATTTCCTCATCATTTTGACTCATATTGTGCCTACATATAAAACAAAAATCACAGAAGTACTTTTCTTACCTCTTTCCACAAGCTGAATCCAATTATTGTGGGAACTGCCATGCTCAGAGTAAGAGCCTAGAAAAAACATGTTTAGAAGAAATAGATTATGGACCGTTCTCCAACCTTGGACTCTCTGTTGATTCTGTTTATACAGTAGGCTACTTTTATGCCTGAAGCTGAAAATTTGTGGGTTTGTATCAGCCAAGAACTCTCGGCAAACAAGAATTTTGCCTAATTTAGCATGAAAGAACTTGTTTGACCCATGATAACTTCACCGTCAATCTTAGGGATAGTTAATTACTACTCAAGTAACAATGATGCAATGTGCACATGATGTAGGGAACAGAAGAAAATTAAGTACCTCACATACAAACGCAGTAAGATAATCTGAGAAAGGAATTAAAGTATGAAACAAGCATTTCAAACCCCTGATCTTGTTGATGCTTATGTTCAGATTAGCAATATTGATATGCAAATCCCAGAAACTCATTCTTCAGCACATCATCATTCTAGCTGATATAAGTTTTGCTTTGCAAAAAGGAGAAAATAGCTCATGTGGTACAGGAAACATTTGGTACAGGAAACATTTGGTAAGGAATGTACACAACGCATTCTCTTGATAATAAGCTATTAAAACATCTACTGTGTTAACAGTAAAAAAGCAGGTGTATATAGCAGAAAGCATGAGGTATATAATGTGTTTACCATGTACATGAACATTGTTACTCCTTTATCAGAAGAACACTGTTAATGTTTCAGATGTAAAAATTTTTTTCCTATAAGCCTCTTGAAATTAAGGTAATGTTCTATCCTTATTTTATTAATAAAACAAATGCACAAAGCTGCTAAAAACTGCACAAGCAACTCTTGGCATATTAAGAATAAAGCTCAGGTTGGAGTGGGGGAGTTGTTTGCACTGTAGCTCATCTTTAGTCACACCACTTCCCTGTAATGGACACACATGAACAAATCTTATGCAAAGTAATTCCATTTACCATTTCTTATGAAACAGCTTGACTCTCAGAAATTAAATACACCTAACTACCACATTTTTAGCCTAATTTCCTAATGAAACAAGGCCTACATCAATGCTTGCCTACATGTCTGCACTTTTTCTCCTGCACTCCTCCTAAAAAGTTCATGACCTTGGCCAATCTCAACAGGACAGAGAGCTTTAGGTCTCAAAGATTTGTTAAAAGAAGTTAAAAAGATGAGTGAAAGAGAGAGAGACAAATACAGCTCTGATTCTTATGAAGAAAGGCTGGAGTGTGAACAAAATATTATTGTACCACCTACCAGAGAACATGTGAAAGTGTGATATTAAGAAGAACCAGAAAAAGCAGACTATATGATACCCACTGCTCGCAGAACTACATGTTCTTTTAATGGTTTTTTTAATATATTTTAGGTAGTAGTTTGAAAAGTTACATGCTTGCTATCTGTAATTCACAAGACACTGGCAACAGCAACTCACCAGCAACATCGGATGCACAGCTTTCAGTCGAAGCCACTTGAAAAGCGTCATCCAAAGTTCAGGAGAACACACACCAAACGCAGCAAGTGTGCAAACATAAGGTGTCCATAGATATTTCATTCTGAAAAACATTGCAATAACTTAGTTGGGACCCTGCATGCCTCTGTATTCAAGCTATTTATAAAAATATTCAGATTTTTTTTTCTTATGTTAAATAGTCTGGATGTTCAAGTAATCTGAGATCAAATCTGATGGCACTGAAGGGCAAACCAATGAAATCTCTAGCAGAAGAGCAGGCACCTGATTATCTGCTGCGAGATGTAGGAGCAAGATCCAAGGTCAAAGATGACAAAATCCTTCACAGAGTTCAGGGGAGGATGAAAGGAAAACAAAGAGACTAGTAAAGTCACTTGGCTGTTGCGGTTTTCCAGCCAAGCAAGGATAAAAAGCAGCTATTCAGCAAAGCTGTACAGACACTGTACTATAAGGGAGTTCCTGAAGAAAGGAAAGGAAAATATTTAATAAACAATTTATGATTTGCTGGTATTGTCTGCCTCTTAAGGATAGACAAGTCAAGTCAAGACAACCACATAGTAACACAACAGTCTGCTCACTTTAAGAATTTGTGAATATTCAGATTTTAGGGTGATAAGCATAATACAAACACACAAGGCTGCCACCTTCAAGCTGATTTAGCTGAGAGCCAAGATTAGAACAATAATGTCTTCCAAACATTAGCTTCTGTAGCTTTAAGGACTAACACAATAACTTTTAGAATAGTTTTGCTATTGATTTAACATGTCATGCAAAGGTATACTTGATAAGCAATCTTCTATGTCTCAGTATGCCAGAACATACCCTGTTCCTCAAAACACTATACAAGATCTTGCAAGAATACAATATTAAACAGCACAGTTCTACACTTAAATACCACAAAGAAAGTGATTAAAATTTGCTTCAATTACCATCTCAGATTCTGGCTGCATTAAAGCTTGGAAAATGTGTTAAAAAGACAAAGCACAATTCATCATGTACCTGTGTCCCACTTCTAGTCAAAATCATCTTTGCTCTCTCCCCCACTAACTCGTACCACTATTTGCCAAATATATTTCTGAAAATGGGTGAACTTCAAAGAGGTGAATGGTGTATCATGTCCAATTAGGAACTCACTATTGCTTTCAAAAGAGATACATCAAAATCAGACTTACCCTTCCAAACACATCGCTAGACAACCAAGTAAAATTGTGTGAATTACATGATAAACTATTTCTGGCCTCTCTCCAATGCGACCATCCTCAAGATTAACTGTCTCTTTCAGTGGTTCACCACTGTAGTTGGAGAAAATGAGACATCAACTTAATTCAGACATTATCTCAGGCAAAGGTGCCAATAAAAATACTTTAATGACCGTTAAGTCAGCAGTACACTGAAATCATTCTGTGCCATATGATACAATATTGTTGCACTGCTTATTTGTTTTTTGTACTTCATCAACGATCTATCAGTACCCACTCTCTCTCATTTTAGATCGTAACCTCTCTGGAGAAATGGCTGTGAATGAATACAATGGCATCACTGCCTATGACCATAAATGCTACTTTAAGGTAATTCAGCAATAAGAGACAGTCTAATTTAGGAGCATGCACACTCTGCAAACATTTAGAGGAAGCATGCTGTACACACATTCTAACTAAGTTTCTTCATATCATTAGCTTAGTGAAGAATTATGGAATCTGTAGGACAACAGATGTGTATAGAATGTGTACAGCATATTATGACAAAGTAAGGTAACAAAAACAGGTTTAAGTCACAGTTTTATAAATTTTAGTGATACATTACAAATAAAAATCGAAAGCAAAATCTTACAACAAATGTTTTTCTACAATAAGACAGCAAGGCAACAGATAACATTTTATTCAGCCATGATGTGATTTCAGGATACAACTTTATAATACACTTTTTCATGACAAATGAAAAAATATCTGAGATTATGAACTCTTTCAAAATTAAAAAAAAAAAAAAAGAGGGGGGAGGAGGTTTATTTTAATGCTTTTCTTTAAAAAGCTGTTGGACATATTGGAGTCGTTGCTCATTACAAAGTAGTAAATAGCTATTTCAACCACTAGCAACAAAATTGAAGTTTGTTTTGTTGTTTTGAATATACTATCATACATCCAACCTGACAACATTTTTATTTATAGCAGTATCATCCTTATCTATTAGGAGTCTTGTTCATTTTAAAAAATCTATTGATTTTTTTCTGCAGACAAATGAGAAATTTGCCCTAATACCTGAGCCATTCATTTTCTACCAGGAGGAGATAATTTCCTAGCCATTGAGTTCCAAAGACAAGTTACGCTAGGATCTAGTGCTCTATTCTTAGTCTGTAAACAGACAGCTCTCCCAAGGGAACTGTGAATCATCGTGAAACTAAAAATAATTGAGTCAGTTTTACTTCAGCTCTGTTCTGAACAGCAACGGCTGATGGACCTTATCACAGTAAACAACAGTTACAAAACCCCAAAAGCAAACCCAAAACAAACAACAACAAAACCCCAGGGAAGCACCAGAAATCTCAAATCCTCACAACTGCATCCATCTCATCCATCACAGTAGGTAAACTTGGGAAAAACAAACAAAACAAAAAAACCCCAAACAAACCAAAACCAACACAACAACAACAAACAAAACAAGTAACAAACAAAAAAACAAACCAAACAAACAAAACCCAAAACCCAACAAAACTAAATCCAAACCTCAAACAGAGAAACAAATTATCTAGCAACCATCAGATAACTTTGCTGTTGGAAAGGGAAAACTGACAAAGCATCTTTCTCCTTTGCAATGGGAAGAAACATATATCACAAAACATTACCCAGAGCTCTGTAGCAATTGCACCCATGGGGAAAAAATAAAACCAATGACAACTTCCTGTCTTGGCTGGACAGATGGTCAAGAAGCTCATCGCTAAAGGACTTCTTTTAGAAGCCTCTGGTGGGCCCTTCCACTGGTGCTTACACCCTGCAAACTCAATGGTGCAACAGATTTTGGAGCAGCAAACATCATGACCGTTCACTTAGACATTCACAAACCACTTATTTTTAACTTCTTATTTTTCAGTATAAGTTACTTACCAAATTCTCCTAAAAATGACCTGAGTTACAGAAAAAAGGCAGATAATGAATACAAAAATATAGAAAGGCAACAGTGATGACTGTGTTAGTCGCAAAAAAAAGTCTTGGGAGGGTGTCTGAAGAGATTCTTGACAAAGGAGCCAATTCATTGTAAAATTCCTAGTAAGGCAAAAACATCACATTAAAAACAATAACAATATGCCATAGATTAGGAAAAAAAAAACAGCACACAACCAATCACAGTTTAACCTATTCATATTATAAGAAACTATTTGAAATTCATCTTTGAAAAGTTATCTTTTTATCATTTGAAACCACTTTGCAAGTACTCTTTAGAGTAACTGTCAAAAGCTCATCTTCCAAAAAAGAATCTGTGATCTGAAGAGACCAGACTACAACTGTGTCATATCACAAAAACCCAACCTCCCATATAACTCCATTATGGGGACCACAAAGCACTTCATTGTCATAGTGGATTAAGATTTTGAAGATATTGATGCAAGGTATGCTTGTCCTCATTCCAAACGAGGAGATGAGGATGGTAAAGTGGTCGTACAAGATCATAAACCTGCCTGAGGCACTGCCAAGAATAGAATCCTTATTGCTGAAATTCTAGTTCTGTAGCCAAACCCATTCAGTCATTTTTCTTTCTCAACTAACAAGCAGAAAGATTATATAATCTGCCAAGAAGCACTATCAGTGTGTATTCTCGACTGGAATTGGTGCAGTACATGATGCCATGAATGCACTCATCTTATTTGTTTTGCTTTCCTCCCAAGGGAAAACCAGAGAACTGAACCACTTTCAGTTAGACAGAATTAAAGATTAACAGCCGGGCATGTCCAAACTGGCCTTAAAAGATAGATCTTGAAGCTTCTGTGCTGCAAACCATAATTCCAACCTACAGCTACACAATTTTCTAGATGTAGTTCCACCCAGTTTGTCTCAATCACTGGCTTCATTGCAGAGTTTGACAGCCTGGAAAGTAACATGTAGCAAGCTCCTAGGAAAAAAAAAAGTCCATAATACCTGGCAGCTGAATAAACTGAAATCCTGACCAGAAGCAGTCCTTTCTTTTCTTGCAAAACACTTACGAATGTGCGTGTATGTGTGTTAAACAATGCATCTTAGTCCATGTAACTACATCTTGTCTTTCAAAAATTCCCCAACAATTTCAATTATGTGTGATGTCATTTTACACTTCTTCCCCTGAAAGGCTACAAAGTAGTTTTTTAAGAGAGATGCAGTTCCCAGGAGAGAGTCTCAATTACTGCACAGAACTGCAAGTGTTGGCTTGGGTCCAGGAGGTGTCTCAGTCCTTATCAATACACCATTTTCAGTTTTCCAGAAAATCTGTAGCCATCACGTCTTCTTGTAGACCAACATTCAACTCTTTTACAGATGGAAACAGTTTCTTAGAATCACAACAGCTTCCTCTGACTTTTAAGTTGTTCCTTGTCCCAGTTTCTTCCAAAACATACAGGATATTTTGGGGGGGCTGTTATTCTTATAAAACTAAAGATACCTCCCACCAACCCTGTTTCAAGATACTATTGATAGCTCATTACTCTCTTCATAGCCCTGTCTTTCCCAGGCTATAAAATGTTAGTTCCACCACCTTTACTCTATTATCTTTGCTTTCAAGTCTTATTAGAAACACTAGACAGGGTATAGAAAGTTTTTACTCTTCAACATCAAAAGAAAACAAAAATCTACAAAATGCTTTCATCCTAAGGCATGAAAAATATTGAGGTGCCTAAGAAACCTCAAAATCCTAAGTAAATTCTGTATATGTCTTTTTTTTTAATTGAATCTTAAAAACAGGTGACAGATAGAAACTGCTTCCCTAACTCCTCTATAAAATTCTCACAAGCCACAGAAATTTTATACTTCTCAGAGCAGTTTCAGTTTGGTTATCTTAGAAGGTGTAAAGAGTTTAAGAACTTACTTAGTTGTGTTTAAGCCAAGTTTTACTTCAATGAACTTCAGCAAATGTTCATTTTCTTTATGGGGAACAAACATCTGAAAATTAATTTAGCAGAGAAAAATCTTATAAAGTGCTGGAAGCAGCTTTCACAGTCACTACATTCAGATGACAAAATGGCAGGGAACAATCAACTATTCCAGATTTAGGTAAAACTAACAAATTGGATTAGGTGTGCCAATTATGGTACTGCTATAATATTGTAAATCTTCACTTAAATGAACCTATATTTTGGGTTTCCTTGAGAATATCACTCGCTTAATTTCATTCACATACCCCAACAGGAAGGTAAGTGAAAAGCTGTCAACAAGTTGTCAAAAAACTACTGAGTGGTGTACAAAGGATCATGAAAAACAGACATAACTTACCCCCAAGCAAGCCAAAGAACATTGCATTTGGCTCCACTAAATAACAGGTGTGCAGCCTAGCAAAAGTTATGAGCATCTGTAATCTTCACATAAATTGTCTGAGCAGCCAAAAGTTCTGTGTGCTGTCTATGTAATTTAACTGATATTTTTCAAGGTTAGGTTTTATTTTCCTGGAGATACAGCAAGGCTAGCCAATCTGAATAGCACAAGAAAACAACCATTTCTGAGCATTCTCTCAAATCTTTTAGGCTTCACTAGGTTATATACTTTTAAGTCAACACAGTTAATTAACACAATCAGAGTGAGTTCGAGTCATAGAGGAAAATCACAATAAATTATATAAAAGGCTAAAGCCAGCATGAGGCAGTTGCTAATTAAAATACAAGACCAGGCTGAAATCCTATTCTGTAACCTCAGCTCTGAGCTGACTCCTACATTAAGTGGAGGTTTCTGTTCTCATGTTCTAGTTGAGATTTAATTGAAAATTAAAGCCTACCCTGAGACTACTCAGGGTAGTTTCTGGCTACTAGGTCTTTTCCATGCAGAATATAATTTTAATATTCAGGCCAGTTTGTAGAGGCCATCCAAGTTATAACAAAAACCCACATTTATGAAATAGCAAAAGTGTGATTTAAAGAGTACTTCAATATACTATGCTTTAACCTCAGTCCAAAAGACCAAAACTCCAACAAAAATCAGCTGCTGGAGTTTGTAAAGAATTTTTATATAGATATAAAATGACTCAATTTTCAGTATTCCAATTCGCTATGAATTAAGATATGAACTCTCAGATCAGTAAGATGAGCAACACTTCAAAAGATTTTTCCAAGACACATCTGCAGCTTTCTATTTCAATTTTGACAATTAAAATTACTTTTTACAGAGGAATCTTACCTTTAGTAAGAAGTTTAGTGTCACTGTTATTGTAAGAACCAAATAAATGTACATTATTTTCAGCAATCTTGACATAAATGTACCCTTTTTCATATTCATCTGCAAAAATATTTTAAGAATGCCATATCATTTGGAGTTCAGTTTAAATAATAACAACCACACTTGGAGCTAGAGAAGAGTCAAGTTACCTGAAGGCATTTAGAGAGCATTAAAACTGCTACAAGGCTCAGTAATGGTGACACCAGTAAGGCTGAATTTTCAAACTGTAAAAGGTACCCCAAGAAGAGAGAAAACAAGTAGATTTTGTATACTTCATGCACCTATTGAAGAAACAAAACACAATAATATAAAATTACAGTGGGTATACATCTTGCTTTTTAGAGCAGTAGATCATTCACTCCATCCCTGTGTTCACCTGGGGATTAAGGGATCTCTACTCCCCACCTCACAAATTTAGCAGGGTGCCACCTGGCTCTGAAAAGTGTTCCACATCAAAATGATCCTGGTCAGCCTCAGTAACTACTACACAATTACTTCACAAGAATACTGTAAAAATGCCAAGTAGTAGTATTTTACCAGGCCTTCCCATTCTGTAGCACCTCACTGTGTTGTAGCATGAAGCACTGACCACAATGCAACAGTATGAAAACATACAATTTCTGTGAAAGAGCTGACTACTGTAAATGTGCTTTCCTTGCCCTCACAGTAACTTCTTAATTTATCCTCTCTCAGGAATACACAAACTGTTACTGATACTTTCTGTTATTTATAAATTTATAAGCACATCTTATAAACCCTGAGAGTTGATTCTTTAGACTTTTACCAAAACATCCATCTTTTTCTCTTATATTTTAAATACCTTGCTTTGAACTAAAATTAATCAAACGTTTCCTACTACTGAGGAACAGAAAAAAAGCAACTGAAAGAAGTGACGAATTAGTATTGCACACAGTTTGAAACGGAAGTTACATCTAATAAAACTACAAGGTACACGTGTACAAAGTAGCATATATACCAATGCAAGAGGCAGAGTTAAAATGCCTTATTGTCGCAACATTTTTAAAAAAGATTTTGCAGAATAAATTCAAATACTTTCTTGCACTGAAAAATAAATTTGCCTTCAGAATCTGTCTAGCCTGTTTATTGGCTAAACCAGCACAGGGTAGGCCATTCAGAGTGAAAATGAGCCCCTTAACTGCACAGAGCAACAGAGCAGTTTTTTGGTCAGTCCCACATTACTCTGAATAGGGAAAGGAAAAGAAGACGCAACTAGGCCAAAAAGGATGCATGACTGAGACATGATATTCTTTCATTCATTCATTCATGATACTCTTTCAGGTCTCCAAGGTCTCAGAAGCTTTATTTAGCTTCTGACTCTTTTGCTACGAAAGCTGTCCCAAACACAGTAATCCAAAAGAGAGTGAGTTTAAAGCTGCGTTATTCTTCAGATGGACGTGACATGCACCTCAGCTGGACCCAAGCTGCAAGACATTCAAGTCATCGCTCAGTCTGCGCCCTTTGGAGCTCCTGCCCACTTATGGCAGGCATCTCTGAGGGTGTATTTAAGTCCCCAACTATCAGTAGGTTGAAGAGTTCCAATACCTTCTCTGTCTGTGCCAGGGCAAAGCTGTCTAGTAGAAAAAGAGAAACAGCCTGGACAAACAGGAGATAATGACTGTATTCCCACATCATCATGAAGGTATATGTTGAAGCACTCACCAAAAGGTAACAAAACTTCTAGAGAAAACAAACAAACAAACAAACGCATTAATTTCATACCTATGCATCTCTGTCACTAAGTAACTGACAGGTCATCAAAATAGAAACTATGGAAATTAATTATTATTTTAGGAAATAATTAAAATACTGACTTCATTCATATTTAAAATGTTCTCAGATGGAACAAAGCAATTACTGAAACCTCCAAAAACATTTAAAGCCAATCAGAAGAAAAGCCAATCAGGGAAAGGAAGTTACCACCATCTTCTGTAAGCAACAGGAAGAGCAACAAATAGTTTATATGGTGAGAAAAATTCTCATCAGTTTATTTTAAAAAGACAGTACACATCTAATTAGAACACTGTTATCTCTGAACCATCATGAGGGCATAACAGGACAGGGCACAAGTTGCTAAGCAAAAAGTGCACAGGCCTAGGTGACATCCAAGTGGCTGTTTTGAGAAAAAAATGGAACACCTACTGTTTTCTGACTAGTAGGGCAATAGTGACAGAGGTAACTACTCTAGAGCACAGTTCTACCAGCAACTCTTTATTAAGAAATTAATTTTGCTTTACCTCAGCAGAACAATTTAGGTTTTTTTTTAAATAGCCTGTGAGAGCTGCTACTTGACATGCAAAATATGGCAAAGCCCAATTTTCCCTTGATGGTATGGAGTAATCAATTCTTGTTGTATCTGTCCTAGAATAAAGTACAGACAAACAAAATTATTAAAAGATTTATGGAAGAAAAATATCAAGGAAAGCCTAAATGTCACTTCTAGTTATCAGTGTCGCCTTGCAAGGAAACTATTCCTCTATTATGTGTAAAGTAACAGTGAGACAATTTTGCTGCTGATACAAGTAATAAATTTAATATCAGCACAGAAGGTCCAATCTTTACTCATTTATTCAGCAGGTCTGCTTACTAGGTGACATTTATAGGAGTGAAGCCAAACAGCATCCGCCTCCAACCTTTTCTGACCCACTACAACAACACTGGACACATCACATGCTGCTTCTGCCAACCTGCACTGACAACGGAGCCTTCTTTGGCTGAGAGCAGCACTACATGGTCTCACAGGCAGGGGAACACTGCCATAAGAACAGCTTTCTACATTACAATGAAAATCAGCTCACAGGTGTGAGAAGAAACTCCTTCCAGTTCTCATACAATATGTTTTAAATAAGTGATTTAGGCAGTCGAGCACAACATACTTAGAATCCAAAGTAGTGCTCTCTCATAGCAGCAGCACCAGCAGATACTCTGTCTACAGGGAAAATTCTGCCCAGCAAAACAAGAGATTAAAGATGGATGGGAAGCATGGGCCAAAACAGCAGCAGGGTCTTCTCATGGAATGACTTGACAGTATCTGCACAGTTAGAGCTGTAGGAGAAAGTTTTAAAAAGTGCTAAAGTGACTTAGAAGCACAAGTCACACTTTCAAATGTGATCAAAGGCATAAGTTTCAGAAGTGCATAGTCTTCTTTGTGTCTACTATGCTTTTAAAAAACGAACCACAAGCTCCTTTATAATTTAGATATTTGAAAGCATCACCTTTCATTTTTACCTCTAAAGCCTCTTACAGAGGCGTATTTGGAGCTTTTTAACTACTGGACCTTTCAATTTGTTAACATTGTTTAATCTTTGCTGTTGAAAAGAAATACAGATTCATTCACTATTTTTCCTACTTTTCACTGTCCACACCAGCTTGATGAACAGTATTTTTAGCTACTAATCACAGATTCTGTCACAGCGACTTCACACTCCTAAAAGGCGCTTCCCAACAGCTCAGCTTTAAAGGTACATCTCTAACATTTTGCTTCTCCACAGTTCTTTTCTTTCAAGTGCTCTCAAGTTCATAGAAAGCCCCAAGAGCTACTTGGTGACAAACTAGGAACCTGAACACAAATTCTCATTGCCCAAAGGAGGGTCCCTATTATTCCGGTGTTTCATAAAGGGAAGGGACATTTTCTTGCAAGTGAAATGTTTTTAAATAAATAAAAAATATTTAGATGGGAATCATTGAAGATTCCATTTTGCACAAAAACCCACCACAAAAAGCAGATTAAAAAAATTATCAAAGACTCTTTACAAGAAAAATGGACATGGTCATTTCCTTCTAAGCGACAGAACAACCATCACAATATTCACAGTTGACCACAGACAGCAATTCTGTTTTACAGCAACTTCAGAACTTTGTTTTCATTCTCCACCAGCACAAAACTAAAACCTTCTGAGGAATGTTTTTGCAAAATAGAATGGTGTGAAAATACTCTTATATTCACACACATACATAAAATCAGTTCAACTGGCAGCTGGGCTGGTTTGGACAACAGGAGGCCTTTCCATTAATAAAAGCATCCTGAGAATCAGTGCATCTCTGGGAAATGTTTTGTATTTGGCATAAGAGCTTACCCTCACAATGAGAACACGAAGTTTAACAGAAAGCATTTCAATCCGCTCTAATATTTTAAAATGCCTTATTGACAAACTAGATGGTAAAAAGATGGTTTTCTTACCTGTTAATAATGAACCATGCTACAGTCAGCATTCCTGCCAGCCAAGTCCCACTCATAACCCAACTGGTTACAAACAATGCAGTCACATAAATTCCCTGCAGTCCAAAAACTATACCAATGTAGAAATACACTGGTTCAATAACTTCCTGAAATTACAAATAAAAACGAAGAGACATAGCGGCAACCGAGCTGAAGCTGGAGATTATTACTATTTACTATTTGCATCCTGCTAACAGTGTGCTAGGTGCTTTGCAAACAGGTAAGAGACAGCCCCTGTTATAGAAAAGTATTGAGCATGCTTTTATTTTGAGCTCAGGGAGAACAAAGCAGTGTGAGTTAAGAGCACAGTTCAGGACTCAGCTTGCTAGTGCCATGATTTTTGTATTTGCTTTAGCACGAACATTGTATGTGTCAGATTTAATAGATCTATACTATAGTGAGATACAAAGTTCACAGGACTACTGGAAGAAGCTATGTAGAGAAGGAACTTGGAAAAGTAAAGATGTGGCAAAAAATGGTTCCAAACACACAGAAGCATACAGAGAATAAATAAATAGTAAATTAAAAAAAAAGAAAGATAAATGAGAGAGGACACAAGTATGCAGCATAAGCATAATAAAGCCTGAGTGGAGCTGAAACAGACAAAAGGTTTATGTACAAAAGTGTTTTGCCCATTTATCTATATGGGAATGAGTAGAGACAGCTAGTACTACAACAGACTTCTGTACTCCAAAGGAGCTAACTTCCCTGTGTTTAACAAATAGCACAGACACTCTCCACATTTCTAAGCCCTTTGTAGAAATAAAGAATAACAGATAGAAAAGTTTAGTGCATATAAACCCCCAAAATCCTACACCAGAGACTGCTCAGAATTGAGAAGAACCCAGACCTGGTGAGAGCCTTAGCTGAATTCAGTCAACAAAAATTGCATGTATTTATTGTATACAGCACAGGAAGTCTCATACGTACACTCACATACACAACCATAACCAAAGCACAGAAAGTAGGAGAAATGCACATACTTCGCTACCAGACGCTTGATATAAAACACTGGCAATCAACTCAGGGTACAAAGTCATTTGCTGGACTGCATTTATTGTCTTCAGTGATATTGTCTTATTGTTGTGTGTCAACTCATAAACACCTATAGATTAAAAAAAAAAAAAAATAAAAATCCTGGAATCACTTACTGTTGCTGTTCTTAAATGACGTGAAAGTGTATTCAAAGGTAGGGAGATTTGGTCATTAAAGCTACTGACTGATTCTTCATTCCTAATTTGAAAGGAAGGAGAAATTTCTGTGCCAGATGCCATTCCATCCTACTGATTTAGCAACAAAGTTATTACCATTTTTTGATCTCGTCTATAAAAAGAAGGCCCAAAACTAACCAGCTGAAGCAGTGTCTTTTCAGTAACATACTGATGCTGCCCTGGAACCAGCTACCTACAGATGACCTTCACAGGAGGTTCTTAAGAAATGAGACAAAGGTCTAACAGGATGAGCAGGGTGTATTAAACCTGTCTCCACAAAGAGGTCAGATGTG
This sequence comes from Nesoenas mayeri, assembly GCF_963082525.1. Classification (NCBI taxonomy): domain Eukaryota; kingdom Metazoa; phylum Chordata; class Aves; order Columbiformes; family Columbidae; genus Nesoenas; species Nesoenas mayeri. The sequence goes on from NC_137543.1 coordinate 25,997,936, forward strand.
ATGGCCTCGTCACCCTTTTCAGCCTTGTGTTTCTGAGACTTCTAAGAATTACTCAACACAATACGCCTTTGTATGGGATTGAGATGAAACTGAAGCTGGCATATTTGAAGGATACATCTTTCTGAAATGTAGTTAAAGACTTGCTGTTACTTAAGACAATAAAGAGGAAAAATAATCCAAATTAGAGAGGGGAGGAAAAAAAAGAACAAAAATTCCAACAACAATGGAACAGCCAAACAAGATAACCATTTCCAGCTCTGAGCATATCTTGGTGTGTGGTCTGCAGCTGGTTCTCTGCAGGCTAAACCAAGTCTTGAAGGACTTACAACTGGGTTCAGCACAGCTATGATACACCTTTGAAAACTGGGTGCCCTCATCATACCTAACAGACACAAGTCTACCTGTTTGCAGAGGCGGCATACCTGAATGTGGCAGTCCACCTATCCACAGCACAGGTAATCTCCCCAGAGATAATGAGGAACTAACTTTACTAAAGACCTATTATATGTTGCTGACAAGCTACACATCAGCTGCAAAACTCCTCAACCAATAAAACTACACCTACAAAGTTTAACTGGCTTCGGATGAGGTTTCATGAGGTGACTGATGTAATTCAATGACTGCTGCAAGACAGGGCTGTTCACCCCATCTTCTCTCCTGGACTTCTTGTGTTTTCCCCATGCCAGCCCAGGTGTCCTTCTGAACTCACTACACCAGCACAAAGGTGTTCTGTCTTCTTTTCATTGCTTTACTTTTCTGCTGGTCCAGGGACCCAGGGTCAATGAGCTCCAGAGGCAGGATAAAGAGCCAGCCCACAAAGGGAGGACAGACCACTGCCACCTCGTTTGTTCTCCTTCCTTTTGGTTTCTGTCCCCATCACTCAGTGCTCATAAACACCTATTCATCACAGCTAACAGGAGTAAAAACCTTTGGCAAGGGTGGGATCAAGATCAGCTCTTGACAGAAACTGTTCCATCTTCTGACAGAGGATGAAAAACAGCAACTTCCATCCCCCATTCCCAAATTAAACATCAATTACGCTTACATGAGAGAAAATCTACTATGTAGCAGAGGAAAATCCTACGATAGCTTCCATATGGGGCAATATGAGAGCAATATTAATCCTATTCCAGAGTATGGATCAAAGGCAACCCGCTGGAATAGAGGATAATTACATATTGTTTTTCAAAAGGCACTGAAAAGTTAGGACAGCGTGCAGTTTTTAATTAATCTGACTGATATACCTACATAAGAGTATAAAATCAGTCTCTCTGGTCTGCAGGAGTTTTTTACTGTCTCCAAATGGAATAGGATTTTTCAAGGTTAATAGAATAAATGGGTTTTGTACCTCTTTCAAAGGAAGGAGCCTTTAGCAGTTCTTTATAGAATGAGTAATAAATGGCGCTGTCACCCTGAAATGTAATTTCTCGTTCAAGTTCCTAGGGGGGGGGGAAAAAAAATATATATATATTCACCTCCTGCAATACTTTTTCACATAGACTATATATTTCAGATAGACTGCTTTTGTAATACAGCACACAGTTATGACTCCACTGTACATCTTCAAAGTATTCCACAAAACATTAATTGTCACCTCTGTCAGGTATGTAATACTCCATATAACTTAGCAAACATGCTCAGAATTCAGCACAAGCTCCACAGGATTCTTTCATATTCATAAACATGAATTTCATTCAGCTTTCCATACTTCACTAAACAATACAATTCTTAAAAAACAAAGAACATCCATACATTGCTGTTGTTTAACTTATGCAACCCCAGTATGCTTCAGTTTTTTCTCCAGATTTTAGAAAAATCTTTCAATGACAAAGGATGACATGGAGAAACATACAAGGCCTAACAAGATTACTGTCAGTAGGAATTACACTAAAAAAAAAAAAAAAAAAGAGACTATATCAAAGACAGAGGCCTGAGTAGAATGTCATGGGATTCCACAAGCAAGTAGTTCCAACCTGACATGGATCAGCTTTGATTTCAAGGACACAATTCAGCTTTTGTTTCAGTAGTTTAGTCTTTTTCTTTACCTGCCTGCTGGAAAACCAGAATTTCCGTTCATGATATGTTGAGAGGTACACAGCATACATCATTCCACTAGTGACTGCTGCAACACAGCCAAAGAAAAGTTTCGCAAAACGCTGAATTAAGATATCTGAAAAGGAACAGTGAAAAAGCTAAAATAGTCCAGAGGGCTTAGAAACAAACAGTATGCCTTAAATATGACTCACTTCTGAACAGCAAATAAGTTTACTGGCATCAGAATTATCACACCGTCATCAGTACACACACATCAAGAATTGTTTTGGTGTTCCTGTCCTGCAGTTTCCTTTCCCAGATTTTACCACTGCTTTGTAGGACTCTCAGATAAAATACACACTGTACTGCAAATTTCTCTCCATTCTAGTAAGCTTCATTTTCAAATGAATTCCAAGAAGGAAACGTGTCTTCCAAATAAACAGAGCAAACTCTAGATTTTAGCCAAAACACCACAAACTTCTTAAAGACATTAACAGAAAGAAGTGGCAATGTCACATCTAACACCAACACTGAGACATTCTATCCTCCATTCTGTTTTCAAATATAAGGAACTAATCTCAATTTTACAAAACTCTTTCAATCGGTGTCTACTTCACCTGTAGCTTTCTCAAGTTAGCATGCACTTTCAGCATAAAAGGTTTTGGTAGCATAGTGAGCACTTGCCTAAAATTACATCTGGTTTTAGTTTTGTTTCTTGAAAAGCTGTAAGGATTTTCAGCTTCTCAACTGAAAGATCATTCCAGGCACAATTAAAATATATATTTGAACTCAAATAGTAACAACACTAAGATTCTTAACCCCTTTGCCTCTTCCCCTTCCCCTCCACCCCAACCTGAAACAATTCAGGACTACCATTTTAATCTGCAATACACAAAATGTCATTATCAAAGAATTGTAATGTACGTGCCTGTTTTTTCTTGAAATATTCAGAGACCTAATTCAAAATAAATCTGTTGCAAATTACTGCGCTACAAATATCTTCCCATAAAATGTAAAAAAAATAATGAAAAAATATCATAGGTTGGCTAAAATTCTGTAGCTTACATTTTGGCGATCTTCCCAGCTTTGAGTTTTCTTTGTTTCTCTCCTCTGGAGCCATTTTGTCAGATTCTGTGCAGTTTTGATTCTTTCTCTGTCGCAGGTCTGCTGCCCCTGAAGACATTTTTTTTTAAGTTACTGCAACACAATACCTAAAATTGCACTCTGAGAAATCCACACAGCAGCAGCAAACAACCAGTTATTGCTACTGTATCAACCCCACAGCAAATATATTTGACAAAAAGACTCAATTAAAGTCGTATGCATAACTAAAATAACAATGTAGAAATCAACTCCTTAGAAAATCCAATAGATTTTTTCTTGACACCATAATCTGGGATTACCCAGAACCCAAACTAGGAGCTGATTTATTCCACGGTGAATGTATTGCACAAATGAAGTAAAGCAGTAGTTTAGCTGATACCGACACTGTGAGAAACTGGTGCCAATTTCATTCAACTCTCATCCTGGTTTTACATTGCTATAGTACAGTAGTGTACTAGGCACATTATTTTTAATTAAGCTGCCTGTTATCCATATGGTGAAAGCTTTTATAAAGTAAATATAATGTCACTTTTTTCTTCCTGCCAGCTGTACTGGAACTTGCAGATTTATTAATTTTTAATCGAAAATATAATTAAAAAGCCCATTCTGCTAGGCCACATAGATTGCTCCAGTGCTTCTTTGGTTTCTGTTAAGTTTTCTGTAACAAACAACAGCAGTTCTAAGCCCTGGTCCATTTATTTTACAGCCAGAAAGGCAGCCAGGCTAGTTCAGAGTGCAAGTCTCCATACAAAAAGACTCATTGCAAAAACTCTGTTATGATTACTATATTAAAGATGACATCCCACAACATCTATGTCATTTTAGAAGTGTGATGAAAAGGTACAACTGTAACTCACACTCCAGAAATTTTAGCTCTCTGATTTGAACTGCTACACAACATGGTTTGAAATTTTGTAGCCACTGATTTCTTCAGCTCTTTCATAAAGCCATTGAACTTCAAACTTGAAGTGTCAATCTTCACATCCCACAAAGCAGCTTTTAATTACTCTGGTTGTACATTACTTCAAGCCTAAATCAGTCTACTTTTAACTTGCCACTATTAGATTTAAAAGTTAGAAACTAGAGATAGTTAAATAAATAAAAGTGGTGTATGCCTGTATCAGGACACCTGTATTTGTGTTTTAATAGGATTTTCAAACCAATTTATAAATTATTCTGAGCAAACCAGGATCTCAATCATAACACTTTTCATGGGATGAACAGAAAACATCTACCTTGTTAAAGGAGACAAGAATCGGAAAGATATTAAAAAAAGAAGGTTTAAGGTGTTCAGTACCACCTTTATCATTATGTCAATCCATGAAATATACGTCAGTATCTCTTTATGTCATGTATATGAAGTTAATCAGCAACACAAACACCAAGTGCACTGCAATTTAAAATCATTTGTACCACACAAAATAAAATGGAGGGATAAAATAATCTAGATCACCAGAATAGGCAGGTATGTGCTTGGAAAGACAACTGTCTGCCCTTGTCATTCTAGTTATGACCAAAGCAACAGCAGTGAGAACCCTGAAGGAAAAGGCATTTATTTCATTTTTCTGCCAGACAAGTGAGCCACAGTAGAAGTTTAACACACTTATAAAGTCTAGAATTAGCAGCAGTAATAGAAAACTCCCAAAGAAGGAACAATTTAAAATTCTAATTGTGAAACAACTATGTCTCAGTCAGCAAATGATCTTCACCTTGGTTTTGAAGACTGCTCGACAGATTCCTCCCCTCAAAGCAATAACAAAGAAAGATCCAAGTATGCTAACTCTGTTTCATTTGCAGCTCCCTCAATCAAGAAAAATGCTGTTTCTACCTTGGTGAATCCTTTATTTCGGGTGAAATGAAAGTCAAACAAGGTGACAACTAAAAATAATCTACGATTTTGAACTAATGACACAGCCTCTAGTACCTCTCTATTCAGCACACAATTTTTCATCTGAGATTGCTTTCTAGCTTACTTTAAGGTCCTGGTGCATTTTTTTCAACTCTTGTTCAGACAACATGCATTCCACTTATTTTTGTGTACCTGTTGCAGAAAAGCGTAACTCACCACTTCTGTGTGCCACTATATTAATCCATTTTTCCCCTGCAAATTGAGCACTGTCTGCAATTCTTGTTCCCTCATATAAAGAAGGATAAGACAGAGCTGGGAAATATCCATAGAAGGGCCATGAGGATGACCAAAGGTGTGCAATGGTTCCCATATAAGGAACAAAGAAGCAAGTTGAGGATGCCTCAGTCTGGAAAAGAGGATTACCAACAGGAACATGCCAGAGGTCTACAAGCTGGTGAAGTCTATAGACAGGCTGGACAGAGAGCAGTGATTCACCTTCTTTTCTACAACTGGAACAAGAAGTTATCAAACAGACCCAGTGAGTCAGGCTAAAAGGAATGGTTCATCACATGTCACCTTCATGTAGACCACTCCTACTCAAAGAATGTTCTGTAAACAAAGTGTTTACATAGAATCAAGAGAAGATGGACACATTTGTGGAGGTCAACTAAGCAAAGACTATTAAATACACAGAAACCATGTCCAGCTCAGAACAGCCGAGAACGGTTGGGAGGCTGGAATATGCCATGGGACAGTAATGGATGTGTTTGTGTTCTTCAGAGAAGTGCTCTTGCGTTTCTGTGGGTGCCCACTTACAGATATGATTCTGCTAATTTCCCTGAGAGAACTACATGCCATCTCCTAGTCCCTACAAAGGGGATTTAGCACAAAAGAGACCTGGAGAGGAATAATTGTGTGTGAGAGGCTAAATGTGAGAGAGGAGACAGACTAAAACATACAAACTAGGAAAAGAAGGGATGCCAAAGAAAAAGGCCCGGGGGCGCTGAGCACAGGGGCGATGCCGGGCGAGGGAAGGGAAACACCCCAACTTTCTGGGTTCCTACCCGCCCAGTCTCCTCCCGCTCGGTGCTGCAAGCGACGGGCTGCCCGGGGCGGGGAAGCGGCCTCGTCAAGGGGCCCGAGGGGCCGCCGAGGAGGGGTCGGTCAGGACCGAGCCTGCTCCGCCACCAGCCGCAGCAGCGGCGGGACCAGCGCCGTGTCCTGCCGCGGGGGCTTTACCTTCGCACCTGCGGTACTGTCCCGGCGCGGAACGGACAGAAACTCGCCAGCCGCAGCCGCACTGCCGACCTGCGCCAGGGGAAGCGGCCCCAGCCCGGCAGGGCAGGCGTCGGCCGGGCCACAGCGACCTCCCTGCCCGCCCCCCGGCTCCGCGGCCTGAGGCGGCGGCGGCCCGGCCGAGGCGGCCGTTGGGCGCGCGCCCCCTCACACAGTCGCGCCGGGCGCGGGACGGGGCAGCCGCGGCGGAGGGGGATCAGGGTGACACATGCGCCGCCGCCCCCTCACCTTCCTCCATCGCCAGCCTGCGGCCGCTGCCCGCCGCCGTGCCCCCCCGCCGCTCTCTCCGCGGCGACACCGCCCTGCCCGCGCTCCTGCCGCCGCCCGCCTCTCGTCGGCCCCGGGGGCGGGAGCGCTCTCGCATAACACGGCGAGCGGAGCGCAGCGGCCCCTCACTTCCTGCCGCCCCGTTGTTGTTCCCGCCGTCGGGCGCCTTCTCCGGCGGAACTGTGACGGCAGAGCGAGCAGGGGAGGCCGGAGCGCAGCCGGCGCGTACCGAGGCACAGCCGGCCGGCCGCGCTTCCGGCGGGGCGGAGAGGAGAGGGGAGGGGAGGGGAGGGCCCTGCACCCGGCAGGGAGGGCTGGGGAGGGCCTACAACCCTTGCTCGAACTTGCTGTGCAGAGAGACGGTCAAGACAGGTGGTGCAGGACCCAGCCCAGGAGGAAGGGTGCTCATGAGTCAACAACGTTCCCTTGTGGCCAAGAAGGCCAACGGTACCTGTGGTGCATTAGGAAGATTGCGACCAGCAGGTTGAGGGAGGATTTCCTCCTCTACTCTGCCCTGGCGAAACCGCATCTGGAGTACTGTGTCCGTTTCTGGGCTTCCCATTTTCAGAAGGACAAGGAATTACTGGAGGGAGTCCAGCAAAGGGCTATGAAGATGATCAAGGGTCTGGAACATCTTTCTTATGAGGAAAACTGAGATACTTGGGTCTGTTCAGCCTGGAGAAGAGAAGGCTGAGAGGGGATTTCATCAATGTTTATAAATATCTCAAGGGTGGGTGTCAAGAGGATGGGATCAGACTCAATTTCAGTGGTGCCCAACGATAGGATGAGGGGCAACGGGCACAGACTGAAGCATAGAAGGTTCCATCTGAATATGAGGAGAAACTTCTTTACTTTGAGGGTGACAGAGCACTGGAACCGGCTGCCCAGAGAGGTTGTGGAGTCTCCTTCTCTGGAGACATTCAAAACCCACCTGGGCACATTTCTGTGCGATCTGCTCTGGGTGAAGCTGCTTTAGCAGGTGGGTTGGACTAGATGATCTCCAGAGGTCTCTTCCAACCCCAACCATTCTGTGATTCTGTGAAAGCATTGGGGGAGCTTTCAGAGTAGTTTGTGGGAATCGCCCCTTGGGGACTGCATGTCTTTTGACAAGTCTTCTGACATGCAGTTGGGGCAATGGCTGATGAACTGATTTGGTTACTTGTCTAGCAGCTGAAAGAAAGAACTAAACTCATTTGTGTGTCCTATTGTAGCATAAAATTAGATTTATAAGTTTCCTGGACTTTTAAATAAAATCTAAAGTACTTCCGTAATTGTTGATTTATTGGATAGTTAAAAGAGTTTGCTTATGTTTTTAATGATCCATAAATTATCCATTGCATTTTCAATGTAACTGGTTTTGATCTAGTTTATTTTTTACATAACTCAATTCTCTTGTAAGTTACCAGAATAAGCACAAATAATCATTGCAATCAAAACAGCAATAATAATTTTAAATATTTGTACTCAGACCATCAATACATGGACAGGAATAAAACAAATGACTGCTCAGCTATGCTCTAAATTTTGTTTTTCTGAAGCCTTCTTTGTACCTGCTGTTTCATAGTGTGCCTTGTTATATTTCTTGTGCAACTCCAGTTTTCTACTGATGCTCCAGTGTGTGGATCATTCCACACCTTGAATTCTGCAGAACTATAAATGCACATCAAGTTATTTACAGGCGCAGCTGTACTGGTAACAGAAGAGAAAAACCTAGCCTGCTCACTTGGTTTTCATTTTTTTTCCAAGGTCTTCCATGGAAAAATTGCACATTTGAAGGTGGGAGAACCAAAAATAATCTTTTGTGCAAGTTTCTTCCAGAATAAATATACTGAAATAATTTTTAGAGCAATGTAGAAAGTGTTATTATTGCTGCACCTCAATCTTCAAAAATGCTTTCTGTAACTAATACTGTATGAAAGTTATTTCATTTGGCAGCTTATAATGTGCCCTAAACATTCTGCTGAAATACATTACAATTAATAAATACAGGGATGTTGTGTTCCTTTTCCAAGCTTTCTCTGTACAAACATGAATCATGTATCTGCATAATGGCATTTGTTCTCTGTTTACATATTATTTCTAAGCCCTACAGACATAACTTTCCTTTTTGTTTACAAGTCTGTGATATTGATGCTTTCTAGTTTAACAATCTTTTTTTCTCTCTTTTAGAGAAGTGAGAAGGGAAACAGACACAGATGTACCTTAGTGCAAAGCATTAATACTGGGCATATTTGTCATTACTCAAAAGTAAAGTTGATGTACTTGTTTATTTTGTAAACAAACCAAGTTATATTTTTTTGTATGTTAAAAATGCCATATCTAAAAAATTATGTAAAATTTAGTTTCAGTTTTCAGGTAATGACTGCAGATATTTCACCCATTGTCCCAATTTCAGCCTGTTTTGGTGTTGATTTTCTGGCTTCTGACTTGTGGTTTTGGTTTATCAGCATCCCAAGGTTTTGCTTATTTTAATTATTTCAAATCCTTCCCTCCCCAAAGCTGTGTATTTTCTTCTATGATGTAAAAAACTGTCTACATAAGTGTTTGTGAGACTAAAATTTTGCACTGTGTTCTCCCACTTAATCTGGAGGAAAACAAGAAAATACGTGAGGAGGGAGATGGGGGTGACGACAATATGGAAGCGTAACTTAAAAGTAGACTTAAGAAGTAAAAAAATTAAGCTATACAAACCAAATAGAACCTTTGGGATTTTTCCATCCATTCAATTCTCTTCCTACTTTATATCAGCACAGCTTTGAGTGCTTTTGATCACTTCAGCTCTTGCCTGCCTTGCCCAGGATATAAGCAAGTTAGGTTCCATTGTCGCCAGCGTCATTGTAAAACTCAATTAATATCAATTAAATCAGTGAATGTTAGGGATTGAAAGGGACCTCAAAAAGACCATCTAGTCCAACCCCCCTGCCGGAGCAGGAACGCCTAGATGAGGCTACACAGGAATGTGTCCGGGCGGGTTTTGAATGTCTGCAGAGTAGGAGACTCCACAGCCTCCCTGGGCAGCCTGTTCCAATGTTCTGTCACCCTCACCGTGAAGAAGTTTCTTCTCATATTTAAGTGGAACCTCTTGTGTTCCAGTTTGAACCCATTACCCTTTGTCCTACCATTGGTTGTCACTGAGAAGAGCCTGGCTCCATCCTCGTGACACTCACCCTTTATATTTTTATAAATATTAATAAGGACACCCCTCAGTCTCCTCCAAGCTAAAGAGACCCAGCTCCCTCAGCCTTTCCTCATAAGGGAGATGCTCCACTCCCTTAATCATCTTTGTTGCCCTGCGCTGGACCCTCTCCAGCAGTTCCCTGTCCTTCTTGAACTGAGGGGCCCAGAACTGGACACAATATTCCAGATGTGGTCTCCCAGGGCAGAGTAGAGGAGAAGGAGAACCTCTCTTGACCTACCAACCACCCCCCTTCTAATACACCCCACAATGCCATTGGCCTTCCTGAACACAAGGGCACAGTGCTGGTTCATGGTCATCATGCTGTCCACCAGGACCCCCAGGTCCTTTTGCCCTACGCTGCTCTCCAATAGGTCATTCCCCAACTTATACTGGAACTTGGGGTTGTTCCTGCCCAGATGCAAGACTCTACACTTGCCCCTGTTGTATTTCATTAATTTTTTCCCCAGCCAACTCTCCAGCCTGTCCAGGTCTCACTGGATGGCAGCACAGCCTTCTGGCGTGTCAGCCACTCCTCCCAGCTTGGTGTCATCAGCAAACTTGCTGATAGTACACTTCTATTCCCTCATCCAAATCATTGATGAATATATTGAGTAATACCGGCCCCAGTACTGACCCTTGAGGCACTCCACTAGATACAGACCTCCAACTAGACTCCGCCCCATTGACCACGACTCTCTGGCTTCTTTCCTTCAGCCAGTTCACAGTCCACCTCACTACCTGATCATCCAGACCGCACTCCCTCAGCTTAGCAGCAAGGATCCTGTGGGAGACTGTGTCAAATGCCTTACTGAAGTCAAGGTAGGCCACATCCACCGTTCTGCCATCATCTATCCACCTTGTTATGTCCTCATAAAAGGTGATGAGGTTGGTCAAACACGACGTGAAGCCATGTTGACTGCCCCTAATGACCCTCTTATCCTTGATATGCTTTGAGATGGCACCAAGAATAAGTTGTTCTATCACTTTCCCAGGGATGGAGGTGAGGCTGATCGGTCTATAGTTACCTAGGTCCTCCTTCTTGCCCTTTTTGAAGACTGGAGTGACATTTGCTTTCCTCCAGTCCTCGGGCACCTCTCCCATTTCCCAAGACTTGGCAAAGATGATGGAGAGCGGTCCAGCAATGACCTCAGCCAGCTCCCTCAGCACCCGTGGGTGCATCCCATCTGGACCCATTGATTTATGGATGTCCAGATTGCCTAATTGCTCCCTAACCCAGTTCTCGTTAACCGAGGCAAACTCCTCCATTGTCCCGACTTCCAAATCAGTGAAGATGATTTAGATTTGTGCAACGAAACTGAACTGGGGACATGGAAACATGCTTTAGCTCTCTTCTCTCTTTGCTTCTATCTGCTGGCAGTAAATCTATGTTTTGATTCCTGCTATGTCCTTTGTAATACTTTTTTATGCTTTTTAGCAACTTTCCCCCGAAATGGAAGACACGACTGATGTGATTTACCACAACCACCTTCCTCTTCTCTTTTGCCTTCTACTCTGCCTCATGTATTTACCACGTCTTCAATGATGCATTTTCCAATGATGTCATTGAAGCAGCATGAGATCTTGCATGTTCACTTTCTTTAGTTCTTCCTGTCACTCCTGATGCTTGCCTGTAATCTAGAACTAACTCATGTATCAACATGTGTTTAGATTTGTGTGATACTGTACAGCCTCTCATCCTGTCCTCTTTTGCTTTTGCTTCCCTCTAACACTCCATCCCTTTTCTGTACCACCTTAATAACTCCTCACCCTTCTTTGTGTTTTTGTACTCCAAAACTGCATTGATCCTTATCACAGTTGCCTTTATCTGACCTGTAATTTTCTGTACTTGTTTCTTGCTTTTCATCTTTCTTCATAAGACCAAGTCACGTCAGCTGGCTAACTGCTGTATTGCTCCTCTAGCTTGAGTGCCTGTGGAGTATTATATCATTAATGAAGTCATGGTAACAAGACTACAGGAGAAAAAGATATATATTTATTTGTTTGTGTATTTAAACACACATACACCCTTAGTAATGTAACTTGTTTCTGTACCGTTTTCTTCTTTCCACTCATGCTCTAGTTCTTGTTTGTGCTGTAGACAAGGTTCCCCAGGGCAGGAGCGTGACCCTTGTGTTTGTAAAACATGCAGTGTATTATGTGCTGGGCCAAAAATAGCTGTAAGGGAGTGTAACTGGCCGATAGCAGCCTTGCCCTCTGCTTGGCCTCTGCTCTGCAAGGGGGCCCCATGCTCTGCCATTGCCTCTGTTCTTTCCTGCGCTCCTTTTTCCTCCCTGAGCTGCCTCTTTGACTTTCATCCAAGGATAAAGCCCTTTGAGGTGGATGACTCACTGCTCAGCACTTCCTTTGACTCACGCTTTGCCACCCAGGACATTGGTCAGCTCTTACTAAACTACAATTTGGTTTTTTTATTGCTTATGACGATATCCCTTGCAGCTCATGTCTCTGATTTCACTATCACTTCTGCTGGGGCAGAGCTACGCATGTTTTTCTCTGGTTGGTCAAAGCTGTATTTTTCCCTTTCTCCCTCCCCTTGGGTTTGATAGTCTTTGCTTTTTAACCATCCCCTGCAGGTTTTGGAGCCTGGAGGCTTTCTTGTCTCCAAAGCCTGGCTGTTGGGACTGCATTTCTAAGGAAGAAGGTACTGCCCACTGCCTCAGGCTGCCCTGCCAACACAGAAAGGCAGCCTGGTCCCTTGCCTCCCCGTGCAGCATCCTCGCCATTAATCAGCTGCTTGGCCATGAGCAGCGCAGCCTCCCCAGCTCCCAGCGCCATCCCCAGTGACACTTGTGCGATGACGATGCAGTTGGTGGCGTGGCACAGGTGTTGACGATGAGGGCTTAGCAAACTCTTCAGCTGGCGCAAAACAAGTGCCAGAATACAGGTCACTTCCCAGGCAGTGTGTTGTCCCCACGGGGCAGGGCCAGCGTGACTGGAAGTCTCTGAAGCCCCGCCCCTGGCACTGACATCAGCAGGAATGACTGATCACATCCAGGAAATGCCTCTTAGAATATCATGCTTGGTTTTTTTTTCACAAGTACATTTTCACAAATACGTAAGGTTTTTTTTTTTTTTGAGAAGTGGTGCAGTGCTGCCATTAATGTATCTGTGCCTCAGTGTCCTACTAAATACACTAGTTGGGCACATCTCCCTGTCCCAACAGAGCAACTCCCACTCTTAGCCCCAAGCTCTTGTCCGGTCATGTTACTGCTGGCAGAAGGAAGGGCAATATTTGCTTTTGTTAGGTTTTTAACTTTAAGCAGAAAGGAGTTTGGCATGATGCTTTAAGAAATGAAGCAGAAATACAGGCTGAGTGGAGAATGGATTTAGAGCAGCCTTGGAGAGAAGGACTTGGGGGTATTGGTTGCTGAGAAGCTCAACATGACCCAGCAATGTATGCTTGCAGCCCAGAAAACCAACTGTATCCTGGGCTGCATCAAAAGAAGCGTGATCAACAGGTCAAGGGAGGTGATTTGGCTCTCAGGAGACCCCACCCGGAGTGCTGAGTCCAGTTCTGGGACGCCCAACATGAAAGAGGCATGGACCTCTTGGAGCGAGTCCAGAGGAGGACCATTAAAATGATCAGAGGGCTGGAGCACCTCTCCTGTGAAAACAGGTTGAGAGAGTTGGGGTTGTTCAGCCTGGAGAAGTCTCCAGAGAGACCTTCTAGCAGCCTTTCAGTACCAAAAGAAGGCCTAGAAGAAAGCTGGAGACTTTTGACAAAGGTGTGTAGTGATAGGACAAAGCGTAATGGCTTGTAACTAAAAGAAGGTACATTTAGATTAGATACAAGGAAGAAATTCTTCACCATGTGGGTGGTGAGACACTGGAACAGGCTGCCCAGATAAGCTGTGAATGCCCCATCCCTGGAAGTGTTCAGGCCAGGCTGGATGGGGCTTTGAGCCACCTGGTCTAGTGGAAGGTGTCCCTGCCCATGGCAGGGATATTGCCATACTTTCACTTAATTCCCAAAACTGACAATCCCCAAGCCTCGAGTTGTCTGAATTAAACTGCTGCATATTAAATTACTACTTTTACTGGCACCTACATCAGTCCATATAATTGCATTTATGAGACATAGCGTGTTATGAAAAATGCATGGAAAAAATAGACGTAATGCTTAAGCAAAACATTCATCACTGAACAATTATGCATAACTATACCATTACATAAATGCTTTTATTGGGGAGTCACCACTGATGGCAGCAAGCTTTGCCTGTCATGTTTGGGCTAGTTAAAGCACTGATTCATCATACTTTGTTTCCTGCTTGCTCCACAGTAAGTGGATTACTGTCTGCGATATCAATAGTAATTAATGAAGATGAGAGATTGATACAATGATAAAATTGGGTCATCTGAAGAAGAGGAATCATTTACCCCCACGTGTCAAAGCTCACGACATTACTAGAATATCGTTAGCCTGTCTGCAGACTGACTCTTCCTCTTCCTGCCAGGTGCATTTCTATCAGCTGAGGTATCAAATCCAAACATACAAGCCATGATTTGGCTCTTCTGTTCGTCCTCCATCTGAAGCCTCCCCATCCTTCTATGCCACTCACCTTGGACTCATTTTTGCAGTTGCATACTCCTTCTTGAACAGTCAAACCATCTGATAGGCAACAAGTTGATCAAACCCTGAGTGCTGAAAGCAGCACAGCTGCATTGCTGCAACACTCGCCGCACTTGAATTCATGCTCTGCTTCCAGCAAGAGTATTTGTATCACCTCTGGTACCCCCAGTAGCTCATTTAGCTCATTCGCCTAGCTCTGGATGAAACCTTATTGCATTGGATGAATGTGCTTAGATGGAGAGGGGAGCAAAAGGGAGTCATGCCACATGAGAGAGGACCTGGCCAGGAAGGGTTCTTAGCTTATTCCAGTCGAATGGAAGCTCTGGAGGAGACGCCCCACTGATTTTTTAAAGAATGGTGTGATCCCCAGAGAAAAGGTGCTATATTAGTGCAAGATATTTAATATTACTGCTATTATTACTGGTGTTATAGTAGTTATTACTGTAATATGTTATTGCAATGCTTACACAAGAAGCAAATATACATTAGCAAGTGGAGGGAGAGGAGGGAAGGAAAGCTATAGGTTAGCTTCAAGCAAAAAGTGGCTAAACTTGACATTTGATCTGAATACAGTCATCTCCAAACAAAAGCAGATTCTTTGCTTCCTTGTAAATCTTTCTGAGTGTTTCTGAGTTGATGATGCAAGTGCTTTCTGCAGTGCTACCATCCACAACCTGGATGGTAGGTGGATGAGAGATCTGTCATTATTGAGCAATTTATGAAGAGATTAATTTATGGAGAGTTCAGATGAGCACACATGCAACATGTTAGTGCATATTGCTAGTGAAAGTGCCAAATGCTTATATGGTTTCTGTGATGGGGGAATCTGGGAAAACCAGGCTTTGTGGCTGAGCTTAGTTGGCTGCGCTACTTCTTCCTGTGTACATCATGTTACAATCATTCATTAAATATCCTTCCTAGCTTTATGTAAGGTTGACCTTACAGGTGAAGAGTTTGGTCCTGCCCTAGGAATTGCAAAAAGGATGATGTTTGTTGGCAGAGGCAGATAATACCTTCCTCTTCAGTGAGTCTGGATGTCAACAGCAATGACTTGGACAGGAATTGACAGGAAATTTAGACTTAGTCCTTGAACTTGTCGGTTTTGGCAGAGATGTGAAGGAATGAAACACACAGAGATGGAGGGGGAAATCTAGATTCCCTCCTGGAGAGAAAGTTTACTTGAACTGCTTGGTCATGGACTAGCTTGTTTCATTCACAGAAAACACTGTGGATAGTCTCAAGAGAGACTACGGTATCCATTCCAATGACATTAAGCACCCTGAGAAGCAGCAATCACATAACCCTTCTCTGGAATATACTTCAGGGGGTTATAATTAATCACTTTAGGGCCCACTGAATTCATATAGTCCCACAAATACCACTGAAACTTCTCTGGTGAGTTTTGTAAATGGGATTTGACTATAAATTAAAACCAAGTGTAGAGTTGAGTATTCAAAATGTCAGTTAATTTTATTCTGAAACAATTTCTTAGACTAGAGTTTAAATTTTCATTAGTTCAAAGAATCAGACGACTTTCTTTGGTTCATGTCTTCCAGATGTGCAGGATTGCAAATCAATAGCCAGTTTCCTGCAATATATTTTTGTTTTAGACACTTCATGGCCAGGGTAAAGAGCATGTATGTAAATGGGGAGGAAATGGATAGACTGCTAGAAAACGAGTGTGCCTGCCTTTCCTTAGAAAGGTTAATGGAAATATCAGCCTGCGGATATTATACTTGCTCATGGAGTTTTCTTCCCTCCTCCTCCTCACTCCTGTTTCTGCAGTTGGCATTTGGAGAAATACCGAACTAAATCCAAGCTAATGCATATGTCACATAATTCCACTGAACTGTATGGAGGGGCAAGTGGCTGATGGGGCCAGGCCTGGGAGATTCTGGCTGCCATTTGTGCCTGCAATAGGGAGTAGCAGAGAGAGTTCAGGGTCTTATGAGAGCAGAGCCTAAATTAAGGCAGGCCCTGGCATGCGCAGGGCAGGGAGATGAAATTTGATAGAGCCGTTGGGGCTCTGAGGTGAGCAAATGCCACCTACACCGCTCCCAGGAGGCTCCCGTTTCTCAGAAATGTTATGGCAACATGTTGCAACCTAGATATTAGTTGTACTTTTCAGTTTGCTTTGTCATTTTGATCAGTAGCTTTTATTCTGTAACAAAAACACACTAATACATGATGATATAATAATATTAATACGAACGCATGTTTTCAGTTACTCAAAAGAAGTGGGCAGCACTCTGGCGTGCATCCTTGCCGTTTCCAGACTTGGCTGCAATGTTCCTACCCTAAACACTGAATTTCTATCATTATAAAGAAAGGATTCTCAGTAAATGCTAAATTGTTAAGTGCACCAATAATACACAGCATTTTTCCATTGGATTAGACATACAGAAATTGTCAGGCCTCGTAAATGCTGGCCAGGTTCAAAGGTACATAAGCCAGGAAAGCAAATTCTTATAGATTTAAAAAAAATTCCTACTTCTACAGCACTACCCAATGAACATTTCTTGCCCTGTGAAATGTTCAGTGATGAGGTGAATATTTTCCTTCAATGGACTCTGCTGAAGAGACACACATCAGAAGGCTTATTTATAGCTTGCTTGTACATAAGATGCTGCTCTCCTGTTTGCCAGTGCTCTGCTGCTCTCATCTGACCTCGTCCCTGGAAGGCTGGAACTTTATTACTGTAATGAATCTTTGTTTCTCCTTCCTTTCACCTGGGGGATTTAAACATGCTTGTGCCAAGCTGCCGTCTCCTTGCTCGGCAGTTTATAATCTAGGTTACATGCAAGTTGATTTCATGTGGGAATTAGAGAAGAAGGAAGAGATTTGTCACAAGACATTTTTGACCCTTGTTACATCAGCTTTTGGGAACACAGTATATCAGCCAAGGTAAAGACTTGCCCCTTGAAATAGGTTGTTAGCACTGATAAACAAGGCTTCAAGAAAGATGGAGTTGAGGGTCAGGGTAGTAGCTTGAAATACTGAAGTAATTTGGGACATTGAATTAATGTACTTACCCACAAACAGGTTCAGGGTGGTGAAGGGCAAGACAGCCTTTCTCACCTAGCAAACACTATGCCCCATCTGATGCTAACCATTGTGGGAGAACTTTCACCTTCTTTGAATCCTCATTAGCCCTCAAATTGCCAATTAATTTTTATTAAATTGATCAGTGAAGAAGTCAGCCAGTCTTGTGCTCCTCTCTGTTTGATTCCCAATAGCACCAGCTTTCAGTTTTGTAATGATTTATTGATTTAATGGGTCTTGTCATGCCTGATCCAATGCCCTGTGGCAGGGCAAAATGTGTTTCCCATGGAAGCTCTACTCCAAAGGGCAGTGGACCTGTTCACTTTTATGCTACTTTATAAATATGGGTTGCTTAAAATGAGACACAAATGAATATCTTGCCCCATTTTTAGAGCTCAAATCAAATACTTTTCATTGGCAGCTGCCGGTACAATCTGATTTCTTTTTTGGCTGTTCTGGCTCCTCCTTTTCCTTCTGGGCTCTGTAACTCTGGGAAAACCAGGAAACGAGAGTTACTGGGAAAAGGGGTGGGATTCTTCCCGCCTATCTTGAGCCATCTGAATGCCTGGCATGCTGCTCCAGCTCGTCATCCCAGCTCCAGCTGAGCTAATGGACAGACAGACACATCTCTAGGGGCCCTTTGTCCCCTCCTGAGAGAGCTGGAGGTGCGTGAGATGGATCATGCTTAAGTGGCACAGCTTCAGGGCTTAGAAAGGGAGAAGAAGGCTTAAAACCAAGAAGCACAGATTGAAGATAACGGATACATAGGATGAACAGAGGGGAAAAAATGAGATTCTACAATGTGGATTGTCTAGTTAATAAAAAAGTCCACAGAACTTCACCTCTACTAGCATCTTCTCAGTAGTTTCTTTTTAAGATATTAATTATATCTTATTACAACCTATTTTTAATTTAGTATTGAATGTAAATAAATGTAATTTTAAATACAATATTTCTTTCCTTTAGTATTTGTTTCATTTGAAGCCTTTCTTTCATTTTTTTCCAGATTTTTCTTTTTTGTATTTTCAGCTAAAAATAAGGTGAATCAAAACTTTAGCAGAAAAACCTCCTTGGAAAGCTATCAGTTGAATCTGTGTGATTCCCTTTGCATCTCAAAAGTTTTCAGCAACCAGAAGCAGATACTTCCACCTCCACCTGCAACACCCTTCATGCATTATTAACTCTCACCCTTTTCAAAACACATCCCTGTGTACATTTACTGTATGTAAATACAGAGTTTGATTTTTATTTATTCCTTATAGTACCGCAGAGTAAAAGAGATTTTAAAGCACACAGATATTAAGCATAGTTTCTCAGAAAATTATTATCTGCACCAAACCTAGGACTTTTTATAGTTTAGGTCATCATTATTTGCTATGTGGCCACTTAGTTTATTTGTCTGTGTAACACAATAAAAGCCATCCACAAGTTAGTCTTCGCAGTTGTTCTGCTTCTCCTGAGTTCTAAAGCTTATATTTGTTTTATGTTTTGATTTTAACTCACAATCCAGAAGTCACGTGCCTGGGGAAGAATCTTCTTTATCTTTCTGGTTTGCTTTGTGGTGTTTTTTGTTCTGGTTTTAAGGCAAATTCCCAACTTTCATGATTAGATAGAGACTTAAAAAGAGTCAACACAAATGTATCCCAAAATATATTCCTGTGGCCAGCAGGTTGAGGGAGGTGATTCTGCCCCTCTGCTCTGCTCTGGTGAGACCCCACCTGGAGTCCTGTGTCCAGCTCTGGAGCCCTCAGTACAGGAAAGACATGGACCTGTTGGAGAGGGGCCAGAGGAGGCCACCAAGATGATCAGAGGTCTGAAACAGCTCTGCTGTGACTGGGCTCTGAGCAACCTGATCTAGTTGAAGATGTCCCTGCTCATTGCAGGGGAATTGGACTAGGTGACCTTTAAAGGTCTCTTCCATCCCAAACCATGCTATGATTCTATGATTCTATGATATTACTCTCATTAACTCTAAGTTAACCTTCTGATGTGAGGTTTGTGAGTGCATGGGAGGCTCCATGCTATGCTGTTATTTATGAAATCCATCCTGCCACATGAGTAAGCAAAGAAACAACAATCACAGTCAGGATTTGGGGCAGAGGCAGTAGGTTGCTTTCTATGAAGGCTGTGAGGTTGTTTTAAATGGGTAAAAAGGAAAGAAGGATGCAGAAGTCAAGAAACAGAACTGGTGAAGAGAATATGGGCTGGAACAAGGCTCATTGTCCTTTTGCAGCGTGCTTCAGCAGCTACTAACCTTAACTTAAGGCCTGCCTAGGCTTTGTGGAGAAGGATGCTCAAGGCTAGTCAGTGGGTGATGTACTGACTAGTACAATGACAGGGTTGTCCCATATGTGTTCCTGGCTCACTCCAAGAAAGGTACTAGTAAAGCAGTGAGCATCCCATTGCTCACTGAAGGGTTGTTTAAATCCTCTGATCACATCTGAAGCATGAATAGCTGCTTTGTTATTGGAAAGAAGAAAATTAAAACAGTAACATTCAAGCTACAAATTAAAAGCCCACTGCAAATGTAGATTTCACGAGCAAAGTTATTAAGAGCATTAGTATGCATATTAGAAGTAATTAAAATCAAACAAACAAACAGGAAGGATGCCAAGCAAGAACACGCAGGTTGGGAGAGGATTCTCTACTCAGTTACGCAAGTGCAAATGAATATCTTGTAAATAAATCCACCATCATTTCCATGGGTGAAGTTACAGTCACGCTGCTTAAAAGGAGCTTAACCATAAGTGCTGGAAACCAAAACAACAGCATGCTATTTACAATAACAAAGAGACAAAAATGAAATGGAAAACAAACCAAACTTGTCTGTCTGTTCTCAGCAATGCCCTGGAAATGAGGTTATCCTCTCTGAGGATGCTGATAATTTGCTGAGGCCTTTGCAGGGATGGAATCTATCTGATTTTTTCTGAGTAATGTCATAATTGCTCGGCTGCTTGAAGATATTTGTCTGAGAATCCCTTTCTGATACAGTTACTGCTTTTTAAAAATGTTGTTTACAGTCATAGTTGCTCATACTATCAGACTATTTCATTGATGAACTTCTTCCTTTTTGAGTATGCATAGTGGTCCCTATTTTCTCTACATAAATTCCTTATTAATGAGTGTTCTGGGAAGAATTCAAACAACAATTTCCCATTTGAAATGATGATTAGAAATTCTTTATTCGTTGTGTTTTATAGTTAAGCTGTAAAATGCATCATTTTACTTGCTGCTGACTGGAAAATGAAAAGCTTTTAAAACCAGGTGTAATCAACAATGCTCTTTTGATTAAAATAAGTAAAGGGTTTAGAAGTATTTTTAATAAATATTTTAGTATCTGAAAGTTGTCCAACTAGTCAAATAAAAGATGACCCACAGATCCCACTAGGAAATAAAATATCCATCTTGTTTGCCCAAATGCCAGTCAATCTTTTAATCCTCTTCAGCTTAGTTTACTTGTGTGAAATCAATATTTCAAGGTGCTGCAGTACCTGCCAGAGCAAATATGTTACTACCTAATCTGGGCTTTATAAAGCTTCTGCTTTCCATCGAGTTCCATGAGGAGCCTTGACTGATCTTCACCGACTGGGGGAATTGAGGCCAGGTGAAATGCCGAGCTCCTTAGCTCGTCTGCTGCAGAGAACAGGTCTGCAGCGTGCCTGCTCAAGCCTTGTCAGGGAATAAATCCGACGTGCCTCTCTTACTAGGTCAGAGGGAGTCTGCAGTGTCTTGATGCGCGGTGAGCCATGATATCGTCTGTATCACAGAAGCTGAAAGCCACGGTCAGGTTGCAAAGGCAAACACTGGAACATTGAGAAATGCCAGAATTAAGGACACTTACTCAACCAGCATTTGTCTCCCAGTGGCAAATGATTTATGATGGAATCTCTAGCCCTCTGATCACCCACTGGTGTCTTCCCCTCCTCCAGTGTCCAAGATGAGCAGTTTGTTTACTTTGCATTGAGTGTTCCCAGTGCTTGTTTACTGTACGTTCTTTAAACCCTGCTTTGAAAACAGACGTATTTATTCTTATGGGTTTTTCATATGATTGTATCTCTGGAGTAGCTCAGAAAAACGGAAGAAATGAAGGGAGTTCCCAGAATTTCCCATCTGCAGGTGTTCGACCTGGCAACTGCAATGATGCTGCTGTGCCACAGAGCAGAGGGAAAGAGAGTGGGATCTTCACCCATGTGGGGAATTGGGGAAAGCAAACCAAGGGCAATTCCCTTGACTGCTATAGCAGTGAAGCCCACTTGAGTTACCAGTGAAATTCAAAGCCACCTGTCCAGACACTACATCTGCAATTCCTTGCCCTGGTGTAATCCTCCTCTCCCTCTATCTCCTTCCTGCAAATTATTCTACCTACATCCTGTAAATCAGGCTCTAAACTTCCTGCATTCAAATTGGGTGAATTTTTCCTCATGACTGTGTCAGCAGGTCACATTAAGAACCTAAAATCATAATTTCCCCTTAGTTTCAGCATCCAGCCCTTGCTGGACTGACAACACTTCCCACCTGTAACTGCAGGTGAAGTGATGACCAGCCCTGGGCTGGAGCACCCTGGGAAGTCAGGTGTGGTGCCCTAGCATCTTGTCTGGGAATGTTCTGATTTATTTTTCTCATAGATAAAATAATTTACTTGATTTCACTAATTTTCCTATGAAATTGCAAAAAACAGATCACCAAGAAGAAATAACATTGCCACGACAGACTTCTGAGTATAGAGAAATTAGGCTTCCTCAAAGAAAAAGTCACTGATGTGTATCTTAACGCAGACAGAACGATGTTTTTTCCTCTAGCTTCACAGCTGGACACAGCTGTGCTGATCTCCCTGAAATCTTCCACAGCATTTCAACGGGACATGACAGAGATTTAGAAAGAAAAGATTTCGTTCAATTTTGACAAAATCATAAGCAACAGAAAACAAGGCTCCTAATGGGACATGCTGGAGATCTTAATGACAGATGCTGTCAGCAGCTCTGCTTAAAATAAGCTGTGGGAATTGATGGTGTTCATTTAAAAATCATTTTCACATTTAAATTTTGATGGGACTCATTGGTCCGTGTGCAGGGCAGATAAAGAAAATAGTGTTGCTAAGTCATCATCAATCCTGCAGGAGTATATAAGACAAAACTCCATTTTTATTTAAGGGGAGGATGGGGTTTGTCTCCATCACAGCTACAGATTTGGGGCATGTAAGTCTGTTTCCCCATATGATAATTTTAATGCCTTGCTCATAACAGCCCCTGGTGCTGTCCCACACCTCTGCTCGATACTTGCCCTTTCAGAAACTGGTCCCCACATGGTATATAGGCTGAGTCTATAGTCTTGGGTTTTCTCAGCACACTAGTCAGTAAGGTAGTGGTTGGAATGCACCAGTACCCCAATTGGAGTGACTGATGGGCATTTTCAGTTGCCTGGCTGGGCAAACCTAGGCTTCTCTTCAGTGGTTAGAAGAGGGTTATAAACTATTAGGAAGTGACCTCAGCTGACAACTATATTGTGTTCTTTCATTCTATTCACTTACAGCATTTATAACATCTCCCCATTATCGTTTAGACTTTTACAACTCTTAATGACCCTTTTATCAGAGCAGCAATAACCAATAAATCCCCTTTGGCATTTATTGTCCTGTCTCTAATACATAAAAGCCCCAATTTATAACATCTCATGAATGCTGAAGATTATTTTTCAAACTGCTATTACTGTAAAACTTCTTCAAATCTCACTACAAGAGGCTCTGTTTCTGTGTTTTGCTCAGCATCAGCCCAAACGAAGTTCAGCCACAACCTGCAACTCTGTGGACTGGATGATGTATGGCAGAGAGAAACTAGAAGGTCAAAATGCCTTCCCTATAGGGATGTGTTGTATCCTGGGCCTGTGTCCTGCCTCCCACCAGGACTGGTTTAGTCCTTAGCTCCAGGAGGGGTTTCAGGCCTGGGCACATTAAGCAGGAGCTCTGGTGGGGCACAGTTTTCATGGCCAACAGTCATCACAGACAGTACGGGTGGGGCTTGCACATCTGATGTGGTCCATTCACAAGTCAGGTAACTGAAGTCAGTTGTCTGGGCTCTGTCTGAAAATGATGGAGAGAAACAGGCACCACCAGGAGAGGCTTCATCCCATCCTATGCAGGGTGCCCAAGAGGGACGTCTCTGAAGTGTGTGGTCCCAGCTGCCCTCCTCCCTTCATCACAGGTGGAGCTATGCCCTTGACTGACAACATCTAACTTCAAAATAGCTAAAATTAGATGTCACAAATCTCAGGGTCTTAGTTTGCAGTGGTAACATCATAACTTTGAAGTTTCCTCTTTTTTATCACAGGCGGTGACCAGACTCCAAATGTACCTTGTTTACTCTTTCTTGTAATTTTTGCCCAGCAGCCACTAATGCCCTGCACTTCCTGTAGGACATTTAATGAATTACCATCAGTGCAATTTGAAAGTGTGCCTTGGCTTGATGTATCTGGAGGTACAACACATGCAGCCATGGGACCCTAGAGAAAGGAGCAGGATCTCTGCTCCCCCTTTGCTGAAACCCTTCCCTGAACTTCCAAACCACAGCAATCAGAGCACAGCAAATTAGTCCTTAGGAATCATTTCAAACTGAACTGTTAATGAAGGGAACCCAAGGATACTATGTGTCCCTGGCAACGGTTTTAGTTTTACTAACTCTATTTCTAGACGCCAGACTTGGGCTTGATTCAAAGCCCAGCGCTGGGAAGACTTGACGTCAGCGGATTTTGGACAGGCCCATAGATATTTCTATGTGGCGAATGCAATGCTTTATAAAGGTGCCCAGGCTAGATCTAAGTGAACTACTGCCAGGACAGAAGGTCGATATTGCTGTGCTGGTGAGACGCCGTATCCCAGCTAATTAGCCTTGCTGAGAAAATGCCTATTTTGGCCTGGGCAGAGAACTCAGTTAAGGCAGCAGTTTTCCTCCCAACATGAGCGAGCCCAAGTATCTTTGTGCTATGTGCAGATGACTTCAGTGGCGTTGCAGCCGGGTTTGTGGCAAAGAGAGCAGACACGCTGAACTCATCTTGTTTCCTTTCTTCTTGGCCGCCCATTCATTGCTGTACCCAGGTCTATGGCCAGGTCCTCTCACTACCTACTCTCTCATTTCTTCCTGGCTCCTGCTGACCCTCTTCTCCTCTGCAGAACTATAAACCAAACAGCTCCCTAAAGAACTTTTCATTAATATAATTTATTAGTTAAATAATTCCTCTGACCTATTTCCCGTTCAACTAGCATGTATCCCCATCCACTCAATATAATTGGAACAGCACCTGAACTCCGCTGCCGGGGTTTAAATGGCCTGACATATATCACTGAGTCACAGGATATTAAGAGAAAGGTGAGAGGATTATTGGCGCACTGCCACCAGGATCAGATTGGATTTCTTCTCCAACCACTGAAACATGTGGTTGTATAAAGAGGGCACACACAGGCTTGGTTTAGTCCTTACTCAAAACTTGAATACTTGAAATAACATGGGGGTTTCACTAAGGGCTGGGGGCTTGGCCATGTAAGGAAGCCCTCCTTGCATCCATTGTCTCATTGATTTTTGGAAGGGAAAGGTCTGTGTGAGGCTCAGTGGGATGTGGCTGACAAGGAGAGCTGTGCCAACCTGCTCTCTCTGGAGCTGGAGTTGCAGCAACACTCTTCTACTGCCTGGCTGTGCCGGCCGCTATACAAGTTGGGTCGGCCAGCCTGGCCTCACCTGCCAGCCCACACGTGGCCCCATGCACTCCCAGTGCTGTGATTTCTTCTTCAGCATTGTGGTTCTCTCCCTGCTGATCCTCTCCTTTCTAAGTCTAAGGAACTGTAATGTGCTGGGCTGAAGGTTTTCACCGATTATTAATTTTGTTGCATAGTCTTTTCCCCCTTTAGAATTATAAAACGTCAAAGGGTGCAAAACACAGCCACCGTCTTTGCCAAGAGACATCCATTTTGCCTTTTTGTTTTGTTTTGTTTTGTTTTTTTCTAGGAAAAAAAAATGGACCAATGTCATCTGCATTGGTCACGATCTTTGTCACTGGCTCCTGTCTATTTTGAGCTCCTCCTCATCATCCTGTGTCCCTCACTCCATACCAAGGGGTAGCCAGGGAAACCGGAAACCGTGGCAACCCAAAACAACATAATTCGTCTCCTAGGGAAAAGAAATAAGCAGCCTCTTCACTGAGGCTGCTGGTGTCGCAAATCCTGGTCAATGCTTGCCTCCCACCACTCGTTTCACCTGGCCAAAGCCCTCAGTTCCTTCTGCCCCTGCAAAGCCATTACAGCAGCAAGACCCTGTTTTCCATTGATGTCCTGTCCCACCAAGAGCCAGCAAAGCAGTCAGACATGCTAGGATGGCTCCCCGGAGCATCTTGCTCCCTGTTGATGTCACGGGGACTTGGTTGCCTCATCACCGAGTGCTTCTCAGTTTTGAATACATCTCTCAACAGGACTCTTGTGGTGTAGGGAAGCACTTTTATTGCCAACTGGAGACAGCGGGCTCAGGCACAGAAGGTTTAGGGTCAGGTTTTCAAAGGATGGACCAACAGAGCGCTTCTCTGTAGTTCTGGACATCTTGTCCTTGTTGCAAAGTGAATCTGCAATGGAGGAGAGAAAAGTGGGTCTTCCCAATCACACCCAGTTGTTCACATTCAGGTTCCAAACTCTCTGGATGAGGGACAAGGCTTTCTCCCTGCCAGGCAAGGCAAAGGGCACAGAAGTCCAGAACCCAGAATACACATTTTTATTGCTATTTACTATAAACCAATGATGGCGTCAGAGCAGTACTATTGTCACTGTTCCTCTAAAAAGTGGGAAGGGGAGGTGGCTGGCGAGAAAGAACATGATGGCTTCCTTCTCTCTCTTCCCTGCCACGATATGTGTCCTTTTCCCTAAAATAGGGAGCAGGGTGCTGCTGCCGCTCAGTGTCCATCAGCAGGGTTGTGCATGGGGAGAGGAGCTGGTGGCTCTGCCACCCTGCCCAGGGTGGCCTCATCCCAGGACAAAGCTCTCGGGACTCAGCCCGTTCCCCGTCCCCTCACCCCACAGCCAGGCCAGTCTCCTCAGGGGATGACAGTAAGATCCCAGCCCCTCAGAAACCCCACAGCCACTCCTTCTCCAAAGGGGTATCACAAATGCTGTGCTTGGTGGGGTACAGGAGGTTTTTGGTACCAGCTGTGGGAGCATCAGGCAGCATTGCGCAGCACTGTTCAAAGGCCAAATCAGCAAAGAAATAACTGACAGCTTTTGCTGCTGTAAAGGAATGGAAGAGACAAACTTTTTGACTTCTAGCTTATTTCCAAAATAGAATGCTGACTATAAGTTGCCTTCTTTAGGAGAAGAATGATGACAGTAGTAATAAATTGTACACATTTATTTTTGAGTTTGCAGATGGATGAATGTCAAGCAATGGTTGGGAAGAAAACAAACAAACCCTGGCAAGCAGCTATTTTTATAGGATAGTTTTGTGTTGAAATTTCTATAAGTTGGCAACAGAGTCATCATGAGACCTTTTATCCAGATAAGACCATGCCAGAATCTTCAGGAAACATCTTGTGTGTTTAATTTTTTACTTACAAAAACGGGGGGAGGGAGGGGAGTGAAAGCTCAGGGGAATGTTTGCAGACGTACAGAGTCTGCTCTGTAAGGCACCGAATACTTCTTATTCTGTAGATGTAAGTGGGACTTCTTCCAAACCTGCCACTTGCAAAGTTCAATCTGGGGTAGCTCCACGTCAGCCCTTGTGCCGGAATTGCTTGCAGGCTGGGGAGGGAGATGTCACCAGGCAGAGTAAGCAAAGCTCACGAACGTTAAGGACCAGTCTGGGATATCCTTTAAAGTTAATGAGCCTGTTAAGACTGGCACTCCAGTCTCTCCAAGCACAGTCATTTTAAAAATAAGTTGTCAAATCTCTGTCAGTCCTGTTGTCCCTGCCTCCTGCCTCCCTGCCAGCACCCAAACAAGGTCTGTTCGTGAGAAGCACTGAGCCAAGAGGACGTCTGCTGCCTCCGTGACTGCAGCTTCAGGCCCAGTCCTCTGCGAAGTGACTTCTTTATCAATGTTTGCTGTTTGTGTTTAATGTCTGGGAAATGTGTGGACTTTCTTAGACTTCATGCTATATCTTGAAAGTGTTTCTGTGTGTACGCATGCATGTGTCTGTCCCTAAAACCTGCACTATGAAGAAAACATTTTAGAATTAAATGTTGGCTCATAAAGAAAAGATATTTTATGCTAAAAAAAAAAAAAAACCAAACTAGAGCCCTCAACACTACCCCATATAGTTTCTCGTTAATAGGACATGTCAAAATCCTGTTTATTAGAGTTGTTCTATTGAAACCTGTCATTTAGTCTGCCTGCAGAGGGGAGGAAAGGGTTACCTACTCTGCGAGAACGGAAATCTAAGACAGGAGCTTTATAACTGGCTCTGTGGTGTGAACATTAGATAGTGGTGTCTCAAAACTAAACTATTTAAGCAGCTCCACTTTCTATGTTAAATTGACTTGTATCAAGTTTGTAACCAGAGGGACGGCTGCTTCCTGAAGAGTCTTTCTTACTGTTTATAAGGATTAACTGGTTTTGTGTTGAGATTCTTGAGATCATCTTGATGCATTTATTTGATTTTGATTTGTTGTCTCATTTTCTTTCTAATATTAATAACTTAGTCTTAGGAGCATCTTTTCCTTAATTTTACTCCCTTTGTTTGAACTCTGTTAGTAAATAGGGGCCAGAGGAGGGGTCAGAAATGGATGCCAGTTTGCCATCTGAAAACTTGACCACCTCCTCTAAATATGCCCACAGTTCCCTCCTTAAAGATTCATAGTGGATTCCACAATTTTCG
This sequence comes from Nesoenas mayeri, assembly GCF_963082525.1. Classification (NCBI taxonomy): domain Eukaryota; kingdom Metazoa; phylum Chordata; class Aves; order Columbiformes; family Columbidae; genus Nesoenas; species Nesoenas mayeri. The sequence continues at coordinate 26,026,132 of NC_137543.1, forward strand.
CACACGTGTGTGGTTGCAAGTGGCGCACCAATGTTCCCAATGGAATTTGTTGCCAGTTCAAGCACTGAGGGAAATTTTCAAAGCGGTTTGTGAGTAATGCACTGTAAGTCTTCTGAGTGTTTCAGAGGTTATTTGCAGAGGTCACGCCTGGGCCTGGGCAGCAGGTTGGTCTGCACTGAAGAGCTGTCAAAGGACCCCACATGCTCACCCAAAAGCATGTGTCTTACTTACACTCAAGGCATGGCGGTATCACGAGGTTCCAATTAAAACCCCAAACCCCAAGGCATCAGTTACTAATTAGCTTCTGTGCTCATTGCGTACCCATGGAGCCCACTCCAAGCAAATGAAAGACTTATGCCAAGCACTTTGGAGAATGAGAGAGAGGGAGAGCAGAGAGAACAGAAGTTGGGGCGAAGAAGGAAGAAGAAACATCATTTATAGCCAGGTCTTCAGGATGGAGAGGGGTCAGGAGCCCTGAGGGAGGAAAAAAGGCTGTATGAAATGGTCAGCAACCATGAACAACCACTATAACCCCATCCACAGTGAAGGGCCATAGAGAGCAAGTGAAGAAAAAGAGAAGGACAAAACAAAGAGCCTTAGGAGATGCCCATGTGCTCCACCAAGGAGCCAAAGAGGGTCCCACTTGAGCTTGGTGCTAGGGAGTCTTGCAGTATGGATGCCTTCTAGACAATAAGGTTCACGTGTGAGGCACAGGGGTAGCACTTGTCTTGTCTCTTCCTTCTTAGGACAAGAGAACTGCTTTGACAACCTGACTTCCAGCCTTCACAATAGATCTTCAGATGAAGCTTCATAACTTTAGCAGAATGACACCAAGATATTATTTCATTTTGTGGCACAGGTCTCAGCTGCCTCTGAGGGACTTGTGTTTTAGCATAATATGCATCCTCCTAAGTATGTTTGTTTCTTTTCTTTAGGATGTCTGAATGTCTTCCTTTGACGCTCCATTTCCCTTACAATCTCCTAATTCCATTATAAAATATATCTAATAATTCCTTAAGTTGCTGAAACTGCTTGCATCCAGGGCTAATGTGACTGTATTATGTATCTAGGTACAACCAGCTGGGATACACTAATCTGTCCAATAGCCTGTGTGTGTAATCGTTGGTTGGGTGTTTCTGTCGTGTGGAGAAGACACGGGTGTTTACCATGCAGAGGACTCAAGAACATGCTCTTGAGGAGGAGGAGGAGGAATTCATCCCTTGATAAGAACTCCTGGAGCTGTGGTGCTGGAGCTGGAAGGGGTGAGAAATGATAAGACACTGATCGGGTCTCTGAGTCAGTGGCAGATGCACCCTCACCACGCTCTCTGCTCACTCTCCCACTTGTTTGTTCCCTGACATGTCTCATTGACTGGCTGATAACAGAGCTACAACAAGCCACACACCATGCCAGCCTGTCGTACACCTTCTGCTGCCCTAACTCACACTGGGAATTACAACACAGCAATGAACTTTGATACATCAGAAGAAAAAGAGAGTAGAGTGAGGAGAGGGAATCCAAAGAGGAAAAGTGAGTTACGAGAGCTCCTGGGAGAGGAACAGCTTTTTGAAAAAGATATTTTTTTGCTGTCATGCTCTTCCACTAAAAATGTGTCACATTGGCACCAGTCCCATGTTCCAGTGACGGTGATGTGCTCACCATGAGTGAAGCAGCAACCTCTGTAGCAGCACGGGCATAATATATGGCACGGTCTTTCAGCTCTCTCTGGATATGACAGGGTTCCATCAATGCTTGCTTTTATAGTATTGTTCTAATGCCAGGTTAACATTTCACAGTGCCCTATTAGAGCAAAAGGATCAGCATGGTGCCAACAGGAACCCCAGTCCTGGAGGTCCACAAGCATCACCACTGCAGCCAAGTCCTGCTCCCTACTGGTTCTGAGCTCAGCCATTTGGACCCAAAGTAGACTCCTAAGCTCCTCTGCAACAACTACTTCTTAACTAAGGTTCTGTGAGGCTGGTGCAGTTGTAGCGGGCACAGAGATAAAAAGGAAGTTGGGGAAGGGTGCAGAACATGTCCATCTTCTTCCCTGGGATCAAGTAGCCTCTAACAGTCATGGGTATCTTTGGAAAATCACATAATTTCCCTCTTTCTCTGAATTTGCAAGGGGAAAACAAGAGAGACACTGTGTGCTGCTGGTTGAGAACTTACTGTCTCATGGGGAGCAGATCTCACCTCCTAGCACACGCTGCAGGAGCTCAGTGAGAATTTGATCAAATCCAGGGAGGTCGCAAAAGGAGACAGGCTTTGGTGGGACTTGACAGCAGATGGAGGTGGGTATGAAACTGATCCAGGTTTGATTACTGGACCTGTGACAGAAATGTCCTGGGGCAGATGAGTAGCAGAACAGGAGTTGTGGAGCTGGGATCCTGCACTAAGAATCAGGGCATGTTGGGAAGGTGGGGGTAGAGGATTGAGATCTTAGCAAAGGAGGGTGAGTTGGATAGTGTCGCTGTACCTCCTCCTAAACACATGCACATTGGCTTGCAAAGAGGTAGCCAGAACTCCTGCTTTTGCTCCAAGGGACCCTAGGCTTTCCTTTCCACCTTGGCCTGAGGACCCCTGATGCAGTGGCACCTCCCATGGACCCCTTAGCTCTCCTGGAAATGTCGTCTAGGTTGTGGTGACCTCTCTGTAATGAAGCCAGGAGAGAACTGATGTGCTTCAGGATGTTGTCTTGGTGGGGCAGAGTCAGGACATTCACAGGTTATGGGGTACCAGGTGTGACCTGTCACTCACCCTGTCCCACACTCACCTCTTGGTGTCACACACTCACCCCATCAGCAAAATGTCTACAGCTAATAGTGCCTAATTCCAAATAAACCTAATTCCAAATAATACCTTGAAGTCTTTACTTTCTAAGATAAATCCAGTGTCTTAGCCGTGTGCTGCCTCCAGCCCTCACTTGGGGTAGCATCATGCACAACCATCAAGACTTCTTCTGTCTGATGGTCTCTTCTGCCTTCATACTGGTATGAGAGTTGAGTCTCTTCTCCGAGAGGGTGACAGGCTCTGCTGGAGTGCATCATCCCATTAAAAAAGGGCTTTTCCCGTGGCATTTTATACCAGGCACAGCATGGATGTCAGTCTGTTCCTTCTGGCCTTCCTTTTTCTTGCCTAGGGGCAAATGCCCCCAAGTCTCCTTTCATGTTTGAATTTTGACAAGGACTTCCTCAGCAGCATATCTTTGAGGCGGCTTCCCTTTCCTGCTGCTCTGGCGCTTCTGACACCAACACAAAGTGTGCATGAAAGGCCTGGCCTGAGAGTGTGCACTGCTGCTATTGCGAATTTAGAAACTGGATTCGTTGCAAAGCTCAGAGACTCATGGAGAAAGATACCTGCTTTCATTTCTGCTCCCCGCTGCTGCTCTTGGAGGCAGAGACATTTGTTAAGTGGAACCATGAGGCGTAGCTGGAGGGCTGCAGACTTTCTTGCTTACCAGCTCACACTCATGGACAAGGGCTTTGGGTCACAGGCTCTGCCAGGGCTGGCAGAAACCTGTGTTGGCTGGGCAGAGGTGAAATTTCAGCTTAAAGTGCTGTTAAGGCACATGAGCTCTGCTTTATATTTTGCAACTTCAAAAAAAGAAGGGAAATCTTTCGTTTTTCAATGTCATTCCTGGTGCAGTCAGTGGAGGTTGAAGACCCATGATTAAAAACTGCTGGAAGGGTATTGTAGGTGTGTGATCCTGGACCCTTGAATTTACCACCTTTTACCAACTTGATCTTCACCTTTATCTTCACCTTTACCTTCACCTTTACCTTTACCTTTACCTGTACGATTTTTTTGCTTTCTTTACCTCTCCAGCCATATTAGAAAGCCACCATTTTTCTACTCCCTCTACAGCTGAAGGCACACAGGAATTCCCATGGATAAATATTCAGGAGACTATTTAAATAGGCGACTATGTCTTGCAGATCATTTGCTATGTTGCAGATGTTGCATTTTTATTGTGTAGTATGTGTTGTGGTTATGTGTTGCATAGAGCCTGGGAGAGGCCCCTACTTGTTATAAATGGCAAGATATAGTCATGCTGGACCAGATTTACTTCTTCCATTTCCTCAGCAGGGCTGGATTTTTTTGTGAAAGCAGTAAATTTGTACATTATTCTTAATTACAGGGGTATCCAACCTAGAGCCAGTAAAGAAGGAATTGTGAGGACAATTGCTAACATTTGAACTCAATCTTTATTGATAATGAGGCTGAAAGAGAAGTGCTTAGATGGCTGTAGCTTACCCTATTCCTCATGACCTGGTCAGTTGTATTGGTAAGTTAATCATCTGGATCCAAACTATTCTACAGCCTAGTGTGAAGGAACATGCAAAATTCCAATTCGGATTCCAATCAGTTTGCAAATGGTAAGTTTATTTAGTAAAACGCCAAACTAAATCCTCATATTCAAACAAGCCTTCCACTTGTACATTCAAAATCCTGGTCCAAACTGAAGGGAGGTTCCGGGGCACTGAGCAGCACTGTGGCATTTCCAGAAGTTGCTCAAGGAAGCTTCCTCCAGAGAGTGAACCCTTTAGGTGCCAGAAGATGCTGGGAGCCGCATCTGTTTGCCCACCTCTTGGTGTGAACCCTTCCTTGGTGGGACGAATTAGGCCTTTAATGGCTACAGAAAGGCTTTGGAAAGAAAAGTTTTTATTTACATAGTACATTTCATCCCAAGGGACCCTAAATCACACTGCAGAAACTTTACATAAACAAAAGAACTGAAATGAAGCTGCGTCAGGAATGGAGGGTGGCAGCCAGCTGGCATACGTTAGCAGGACAAAAATAAGAGAAGTGTCTATTTTTGGCCAAGGACACCAGGGCAAACCCCTCTATTGCAGAAGTGCCTTCAAAACTTCAAAGTGCAGTTTTACTCTAAATAGTGATTGTGGATAAATGGATCTTTTGTAGTCAATTGACTTTTTCCCAGGCACATCTGCAGAATTCACTCACTAAAACAAGGTTTTGCTACATTTTGTGCCTGCTGAGGCTGCAGAACTTCCTCAATGAAGACAGCACATTCCTACTCCAACTCCAGCCCCATTCGCAGACATGTAAGTCTTTCTTACACAGCCCTCACTGCTGAGGGTGGGAGACCCAGAAAAAGCTGCTCCAGGTTTTGCATCTGATCTTACCCTGAACTAGCAAGTCTGTAAATGCCCATTTTCGGTTATCAGCTGGGCTAATCTGTGGGTTGATTAGAAATACAAATTTCCACTGGGCCCTTTGAGGTAACTTTTCAGAATTCAACTGACCTTCAAATACCAGCATGGAGTGGCCAGGACATTTGAAGGTCTTGCCCCAAAGCCCCTCACAGACCAGGCTGTGCAGCATCTCTTGGATCTCTTTGGGCTACACAAATGCTTCACAATGCTGAAAGGCACAGTTCCTTACAGCAAAGTCACTGATTAAATGCATGGTATTTTTACAGACACATATTTACTTTGGGGACAGCGGGGTGTCTATACTTACAGAGTGCATTGCATCTCAGGGGACCCCAAATAACCCTTCTAGATAAGTTGACCCATGGGAGCTGGTGAGTCCCTGTGTGCCTCCTCTCGGATCTCCATGTGGTGTTGCAGCCAGTTGTCAACAACTGGATCCTTTCATGTTAGCCTTCCCCTGCTCCAGCATCCACCTGCCTGAGCCATCCCATCGTACTGTCATGCCACTTAAGTGCTACTAGAGTACTCCCTGGCATTATTTTTGCTCCAGACTACAATCCAGCCTGGTTTCGAGGTTATGAACAATACAAGGACCATTACCCAAGAGGCAGGATGGATAAGGAGAGTTTAGCCATGCCTCTTGCCCTTAGGGCCAAGGAAGAAGCCTCCAGACATTTGATTTATTAATGTATTTGTGGCCTCTGAGAGTAGAGCACCCCTTCAGCAGCACAATGCACGTTGGATGGATGGGAAGAAAAAAGTCAACCAGGAGTCAGATGTCTTTCAAGGAGCCTTTCATGCTAGGACACAACTCTGCTGGACATCTGTTTGATGTAATTTGGGACTGCAGCCATTCTCCCTGTTTCCCATCCCTAGCATCAGCACTGGCACCAGTGCAACCACACAGTGACTGGGTAAGGGAGCTGGTTTGCCTGAAGACTCATAATTTTATCCCTGTGGTGTTAGCTTTCATTCAGCTCAGCTCACTGCTCACATCCCTGCGGGCCCTGGATGCATGAGGCCAGTACAGCTATGGCTGGACAGAGGGACAAACCCCATGGCAGCCCCATTTTAGATTGGCTTATGCCACTGTGGAACAACCCCACATTAAAGTCTCTCTGCCTACAAATGTGGGGTGCAAGAGGGAGCCTGCCTGCCTCAGAGCCAGCTCTCCACCCTCCTCCCTGCCTACTTCTCACACCATCCTGCTGCTGTGCTCAGTCCTCATACAGCCCATTTGCCTGCCAACCACCCACCTTCTCCAGTGCAAAACCATGTAAATATCAGACGAGCATTTCCTATCACTAACAATCCTGAAGTGGCATTTCTCTATCAGAAAAACACTAGGAAGTCCAAGCAGGACATACACTGCACACTGCTATTAGTAAGGCTTTGATATGGTTAATTCCCTCAGTCTTCAAATTCATCATAGAGTGGCGTTAAAGGCCCTGTGGTCTCAGAGCAGGGTTACAAGGGAGGCAGATGGCATTTCAGACGCCTGAAGTGTGAAGCTCCTGACTGCCTCCTCTAGGATCCCAAATCCAGAAATAAGGATCTTAATGGCTTTCCTCCAGCCTTTGTAGTAACTTGCTTAGCTTGTCCTCTCATGGTTTGTAGGTCCTTCAGCAGAGTCTGCAGTGCAGCCCCGTGCAGCTGGACTGCAGCCAGCATGACCCTGTGGCAGGGGCGACTGCCCCTTTCCCCTGACAGCTGCGGATCCTGCTCTGAGGCCTGAAATCACGTGGAAGGAGAGGTGGGAAGGGTTCACGGTTTCATGAGGCTCCCAAAAGTGGGGCAGGGCTCCAGGGCTGGCACCTGAGAATGGGGCAGTGAGTCCTTTCCCTTAGCTTGGCTGCCATGGGGAAGGGACAAAGTCTGTCTTTGACATCTCTGACTCTACAAGATCTGTGCCTGAAGCATCCTGAGAGGACCTGAGAGTAAAGAAAGGGAAAACACAAAGAAGGAAACATTTGGTGGCCTTATTTGAGCTTTGAGAAATGTGGAAATATGCAGGAATGGAGCATGATGCACCAGGAGGAGCAGAGGCCAGGGAATACAAGACAATTCTCTTCCTGATCAAAGAACTGGTGCAAAAATGGTTCATGGAGGTGTATCCACCTTTGATGTTGTGAGCAGATTATAAAGCCACGCCATAGCAGTTCCCAAGATTCCTAGATAGGGAAAGCTGGTCACACACACTGGGAGACTCTACAACATGCCAAGAGCTCCCAGGTCTGTATACTGAAATCTCCCTTGTCCTTTAATTTAGCTCCCCTTGCCTTTGCTCTGTTTGCACATCATTAAAGCACTACACTTTCAAGGAGGGGGAAGAAAAAAAAGTTTTGTCTAATACTTGTCTTCATTTCAAAGCTGAATATATTTTTTTTAATGCACCAGCACTATCCAACTAGTAGTCCAATATATAAAATCGATAATGACCTAGAAAAGGCCTACAAAGCTTTTGGAATGATGCTGCAAGCAGGGAGGGAAGCCTCCCAGGCCAGCATTTAGGTATTCAGACTGGTTATGCACAAGTTCCACAATTTTATACATTCATAAGTGTACCCAGGCGCTCAGGAAAAAAAGTCTCACCGAGCAATAAGACAGAGCCTCTCCCTCTTCTCCACCCCTGCCACCCAACACAGGGCCCTGCAGGGAAATGTTCTACTGTTGACATTTCCCCCAAGCAGAATCGCAACCATGACGGCATGAAAAATTAATAAAGGTGTACAGAGGGCATTAACAAACGCTGACATATCTCCCACAGTTAATTGACATCAACCATTCTATTTAAAATTAATAAAGGCTTGCCGAGCATGCAGAACTCGCACCTCATAGCAAAGGAAATGTCCCACACAGCTCAGCAGGTCATGTCACTGGATCAGTGATGCTATGTACCACAAATCATGACAAATACTCCAAGTATTATGTCAGGCCTGTATCCAAGGTGTTGCTCTCAGTAGCAGTGTAGGAGGGCTGTCTGACGCATGCTCTGGAAATTGCCACTCTAATGGTTGCATGACACAGGCTGCTAAGACAGCCTAGAAGCGTCTGAGCCTCTGCTCTCCAGCTGAGGTGAGTCCTTCTTTCTTTCTGGTGGATTGAGGGGGCAGCTGTGGCTGTGGACTGGTTGTGCTTGGTTCACACAGCTCTGCTGATGTCTCTGTGCAGTTTGTGACGATGGGGATCTGCACTGCAGTGCTGTCCCATCACTGCTCCTGCTGTCATTAAATGTACTTTTCTATGATCCAGATGTCCCACCAATGTCTTAGCCACGCAGAGAGGGTGCGGACAGGATCTTCTAGAAACTAAAGGAGAAACTCTGGCACTGATAATTACACTCTTAAGTGGGATGGCAGTCCTTTTTACATTTCAGCAGTGGAGGCAGGTGACAATCTGCTGAATTGCTTATGCTGTAAAGACCAAGACCTCTGTAAGCTTTTCGCAAGGCCTGAAATAGAGCAGACAACCCCTGGATGAAGTTTTCCTGGAAAGCCACAGGGCCTGAGGTACCACCAGTGGCACAGCCAGAGAGGGGACTGGTCCAGGTGAGCAGGAGTGACCCTGCACTGGTGTGGTCTGCCCCACTGAGGCCAGAGCTGCACCCAGCTATGGGTACTGAGTCGTATTTATTAACTTCAGGACTCAGTTCTGGGATAACAATAGCAAGGGGTGTTTTGCCAACACAGACAGTGAATTTAGGGACCCTCACAGGTGACACTAACACCTTGGGACCTGGGGACTTTCACAGGCTGCCCTGATGACACCTTTCTGGATAGTGATGGCTGGCTGCTTTTGGGTAGGCTGGCTGAAGTGTTGGCTCTCAGGTGAACCGCGTGTAGAAAAGTGCCTCTTCTCACCTTGGAGCAGGTCCTGTGCACCAGTGGTGGCCCTCAGTATACTCCTCTCCCACCAGGGGACAGAAAGCATATGATGAGAAGACATTTGAGAGGGAGTTCTTCCAGGAGAGAACCTTGCTCAGACATATTGAGCTCCTTATGTTCCTCCTCTGCATCCTCGTTCTTCTGGCACTGCTGCCAGCTAGGAAGAGGAAGCCAGAAAAATTACAGCCAAAATTGCGTGGGAGAGTTGTGCCTGGTTGGAAAACTTGCAGCTGTCTGGCACTGACACGTCTAATATCCCCATGCTGATTGCCACCTACGCCCAGTTACCTTGGGGAGAAGTGGTTTGTGAGCAGTGATGTGTTGGGAACTTGAACAATGATACCACCCAAAATGTGATTCACAGGGGTTTGATGGTGTGGAAATTTCTGGTTGGAAATCAGGGACTTCTGGCTACGCTCTGTCACCCACCCCACTGGTGCCACAGGAGCCATCCTGCAGCCCAGCAGCTCCGCCAGGTGCCGTGGGCACCCAGCTCAGGATGAAGTGTTCTTCATCCCTTTCTCCAATCGGAAACAAAGACTTGGGAAGTAAAAATGGTGTCTTCATTAAGAGACTGCTCCTGCATACCAGTTTTTATGAAGCAATTATGTTGCGACACCAGACTTCAAAGTAAACTCCTTTGTGTAGCCAGCTCTGAAAAGAGAAAAGAGCTTCTCCCTACATCTCAGCTGCGTTTTGGACCTGCGCTTCTGAGGGAGCTGCCAACTCTTTTCTTCCAGGCCATGGAGCTACTTCCTTGAAAAAGGTACCAAGACCCACTTTGATTTTCAGTTTCTGGTCTCTACACAGGCCCTGAATCAAAGCAACTTAAATCGTGGCTTTGATTCACATTCCCAGAGCTGGCTTAAGATGTAATTTCATAGGCTTCCTGCTATTTGTTTTCATCTGCTTGATGGAGATTCACACCTTCCCAGCAGAGCTGGTGGACTTGGATGTGTGTGTGCACGCATCTCTGGGCTTTGATGTTCACAGCTTCCCAAGACAGTGTTGAAACGCAAGCACTCATGATCAGGAATAATGGTGAGAGCTGATGAATTAACATATGCCTTGAAATGCTCTCATTCTGTTCTCCAGGATAACACATTCAGTATTCTGGTTCAGCAGTGTTTACACATACCCCTACCCAGTTGTTTACATCATACTTGGTAATTACCTTCACAGAGCTGTTTGTTTGTTTCTAGGGATGATGTAATCCTTGCTTGTACTGCTTTGCCCACACAGTTTTCTGTATTGAAGGGCTTTGGAATACTTCCTCTGGTGATTTTATTTCACTGGCTCTTTAGAGAAAGCCATAGGTATTTTCTCATCCAGCAGTGCCCAGCACTTTTGTCCCAGAGAAGAATATGGGAACAGCCAACTTCCTGCCATTAAAGAAGCCTCTCATTGTACAACTGGAGTTGAGACAGATTAATTCAATCTACACTTGCTCCAAAATGGGTTGGATTAGCTGTGCTAATGCACTACTGAGTCTGAAAAAGTGAAGGGACAAAGGTTTAAAAAAACCTTTAGGCCCTTCTTCAGCTGTCTTATTTCTCAGAGGTCGTGGAGGCTTCCATTGCAGCCCATGTGTAACGTTGCACCAGTTTAACCAAAGATGTCACATTAATCTGGGCTGGATAAACTGATGTGTCTCGAAGCCTGGATGCATTCCACCACACTCTTCTGGGGTGGGTGTATGGGTGCAACTGGGGTCATATAAGTCCCCTCGTGCACAATCTGGGTGGTGGAAGGGGGCTTAGGAAGGGGTAGGACAGATTCGGTTCAGATCTGATGCCTGGCCAGGGGCTGGGAAGAAGATGCAAGCATTTAACCATGGTCTGTCTCTGCCAGAGAGGTTCTTAGTTGGAGGCACTGTCATGAAGTGAGCAAGTCACTGGAAAGGATCTAGGGTGACATATTTCCCGGTTCTGTCATTTGCTTGCTAAGTGACCTTCAGCATATCAAGCACCTACTCAGTGCTATTGGTGCAGTGTCTATGCAATGAGCATAAAACTATCTGCCTCACTTTGAGATCCACCAGTAGTCCTCCCTTTGCTCCTTCTGCCTGAATCTTGATTTCTTTTTTATCAGCAGATCACAAATCATGAGATGAGACAGCGAGTGTCCCCTTCTCCTCCAGCTGTCCCTCAGCCGCGTGGGTCGAGCATGCTGCTGGCGTGTGGGAGAGGAGGATTTGAACTCCGTGGGGCTGTAGAAGCAGCTGGGCTGACTGACAAAGGCTGACAACCCTCACTGCTACATTTGAAGAGTCCCCACCCCAGGTGTTTACTCAGTTCTTGTGCTGGTCATCATCATCCCACAGTGAGCTGGCAGAAATGAACCTCCCCCTGCCCCAGCTCATCTGGGGCGAAAGTTCAGCATCCTCTTACAAGGGTTGGATGGGGACAGGTGAGGTGCTTGGGAAACTGCTGGGTTTTGTACAAAAGCAGCTGAGATGAATAGCTGCAACAAGGGTCACCAGCTCCACTGGGAGGGACAGACCTCTGGCAGAGGGATGGGAACAGAGAGGTAGTAACCTGTGACACCACACCTTGAACTGGCTCTGGAATGGAAATCAAAGCCATGATATAAGTTAAATTGGTGAAGCCTCTGTGTTCAGATGAGTCCTCTAATCTCTGAGTTGCCAAAGGCCATGAGGGACCATAACATTAGGTAAAGGTTACCCAAGGGCAGGTTGCTCTCTTGGGGAGAGACTACACGGGGATGGCAGGGGTGTCTCTGGCTCCCTTGTATGAGGGCTGCCTTCCAACAAACCGCAGAGGCATCTTTCTGACCCTTTTCTTCCATCAAAATGGTGCAGAGGAGTTCTATGGGGACCAAAAGCTCACCTGGGCTTTTCTTTAACTTTTAGAAGGATTAACACAGATTTATGCTTGAGAAATCAGGCTAATTCCAGTCTAAAGTGCAGGACAATTCCCCCTGGTGCCCAGGAGGGTAACATCATAACCCATTATTAGCTGTGCCAGTTACAGTTATTTCCTTCCCACATTTCCTTTCAGGTGTCAGACTAGAATGCAATTGCTTTTCTTCCTGAGAACACTATTTTTAAAACTGAAGAATTGAGTGTTATTAATATAGTAGGTGTTGTACTGTGCAGCCCATTATATAATGGGGTGTTTATAGCGCTGATACTCTTACCCAGTCCATTTGTAATCAGAAATAATAGTACCTCTTCACCACTTGCTCTGCTTGAGGATGCTGCAATAAATTCTGATGAGGTGTAGCTTGGCTGCAGCTGAGGGGTGATGTAGAAGCTTTGTACATTTTTACTTCTTTAATGTTTATAGCTCTTTTACATTATATGAATATTGCCGGTCCCGAGGATTCAGCTGTCATGAATCAAGCCTCAAAAAATAATGAGACTTTACAAAATGTGTACATTTGAAGCGTGTTTTATGGGGATTCAAATGCTTCAGCCTTTGTGTCACATTGTCAGGCTTCCCTCGTTTTCCTGCCACGAGTTTACTTTAGAAAAGTAAAAAGAAAGCTGAGATTCACATAGGATTGTCTTATTCCAACAGCTGGACTGTAACAACATCACCTGATATCATGGAACTCAATATTGCAAGAGCAGTCAGTACAGTCAAACAGATCCTCATCTGTGTGATGGGCCAACATAGCTCTACACGAATGGATACAAAAAACAGTAAAGCAATGTCAGGTAGAGCTTAAACACCCCCGGTTTTCTGTGGGAATAAAAGCTCTCAGCTCCATCTGCTTGATGCCCTGAACTCCCTGAATGGAAGGAGGAACTGAAGGGTTCATTTTTGAGGTGCCTGCAGTAGAAGCCACTGGCCAGCATGGCACAGGCTGAGCAGAGCACATGCATATGCCACCCCTGCCTTGTTGGCAAGGAGGGCTCAGCAGCACAAGCCCCAGCCACCAGCTCATTGCCATTGCCTGCTCCACCAGCACAAGATTTTACAAGATTGCAGCATGAAGTGGGTAAGGGAATCGATCCAGGTTAAAAATCACCATGCCTCTCCCACCCTCCCTCCTCTCCTCCTCCCAATTTTAGAACACGACTGTAAACCTGGATGGGTTTCCTGCTCGGCGGTTGCACTGCAGCAGTGGTGGTGACACGGCTGAAGGGGCAGTGTGGTTGCACAGCGTCATGAGTGGGAGGCATCACTCTGAGTGACAAAGAGCTTTCTTAGGAGTGATTACAGACCAAAGGGTGCATGTGTAGGGGAAACGGAAATAAAGAAGAAAAAATCAGAGAATGGGTGATGTGTCATCTCTAGTGGAAGAAAGGAAGAAACTAAGAGTTGAGAGTGGAATTTGTTGGAAAGGCATGATTTGCTTTCTTGAAGTGTTTGGGGAGACATGAATTCAAAGAGCTTTTTTGTAAATGAGGAAGACTGAATCTAAGAAATGCCTGACCCAGGCATCAGTTCCTCTTAAAACCCAAACATAGCCCCAAATTTAGTTTGGAACTTCACTGGAACGAAGGACAACTGCAAATGGATTCGACTCGGTATTTCGCACATTTCTTAGCATGGGGGTGCAGGACTGCTTGGATCAAGACTTGTGGCTTTAGGAGCAGCTACTCTAAGAGCAGATCTAAGAAAAGGATGCTGATAGGGAAGCATCATGGGAGGGGGTGGCAGCATCCTCTACTGTCCTGCTTGGGCAGGGTCACTGCCTCAGCCCCAGTGGTTGCTGGTTCCCTTCTGATGCCTCTAGAGCTCCTGAGCCCAACATTTACCCATTTGAAATTTTGGCTATTTTTCACTCTTTTCCTAAACTACCAATGGCAGTTTTCTCTCCTTTATGGTGCTCTTCTCCTAACTCTGCACCCTGTCATGTCCCCATGTTAGCATTCTCCATCTGTATGTTTTTCCATTCCTATTAAACTCATATTATTTCCTTCTGTTCCTTTTTTTATCCACATCTCCATTTGTTTTCTTATCCCCTTATTGATTAGCCCCCCATAAAGGCTCTGATGAGCCTTTCCTGACTCAAAAAAATGATTTCTAAACAAAACACAACAAAGCAGGAAAGCCAAGATTAACAGTTCCGCTGGGAGTATATTTCCCTTGATGTGATCTATAAATGTGTGTGAGAGCTCTCATCATTACCTTGGTATATGTTTGTAAGACAGAATACCTCTTTCCCTCAGGCTCCATCTCCTTTATCTTTTAAAAGTATTCCCTAGTGACAGACACTATATTTCCCTATCAGTATGTACAATTACTAGCACGCCTGATCTCTCCTGCAATATAAATGCCACGTAATCATCAAAATAATACATAAAGTCCTCATTGCCCGCAATCGTGGGATGCCTGGAGTTGTGCACTTCATAAGCATCTCTCTCTAGTGATTGCCTATGTACCTAGTATTAGGGCAACTTGGAGCATCCTCCAGAGGTGACAAGGTGCTCTTATCCTTATACCACACACCAGCAACAGTGATGTGCCACAGGACAGGTAACGTGTCCCTAAGGACAAGGTGAGGGGACAGCCAACATCTGCTGAACCCTTGTGCTATGCTTTGAATGTTTGGCCTCATTCTTCTTCCTGCACAGCAGTGGGAAGCAGGATGTGACTTCAGAGAGGAGTGGAACCAAAGCCTCCATGGGCCAAGTGATTTTATGGTTCCCCTGAATGCAGCCACAGCACTCAGTGGAATGGAAAGGGGAAAATGAGAAGGGAATAATATAAAGTCTACCTCTGTTTGCTGACTTCCTTTATTTCTTTTGTAAATAATGCTCTCAGCCAGTGTTTCCCAAGGGGAGATCTAGAGGGAATCACCATCACCACATAGACTCGTGTAAGAAAGGAAGCAGCTGGTCCCTGACATTTATTGCTGTACTTCAGCTTGGAAACTTTGGTTAAAACACTGCAGAAAAACATATTTATCTGGGTTGTTTTTGTCTTCCCTCTTCTTGTTCAATCAAGTAATTAATACTTTAAGGAAAAAAAAAAATCCTCTGGCAGCTCATTTCACCCAGGACAGGGACTGCCGGAACGCAAGTGGGGGTAAGGCAGAGGTGTTGTCAGACGCAGGTTTATTCGTGTTCTTATTTTAGCTGAACCAGTTCATCCACCGTGGTAAAGAGGCAATAAGGCTGTGTGTTTACAGTGAGTATCCTGCACAGCACAGCTGTACTATGGATTAGGTAACATCACTGACTCACCTCAGAGTTATTGGGCCACCTCTTCCTTCCCTTGCCAGGGCAACAGTCTTCACCATGTGCACACTGATGGATTTTGCCTGCACTAATTATGCTTCACAGCTTTTCTGAGAGGTTAGGTGTAATTATAACTGTTTTTCAAATGGAGGGACTGAGAAACAAATCTTTCTCCCAGAGACATCAAGTTGTTTCCTCTGATTTTTTTCTAGAGTTGCTGAAAGCTCCTTCCAAAGAGCCAAACCCTCACAGGTTCAAGCAGGAATTATCATTTGGTATTGCCATGCCTAGGGAGTTGCTGGCCAAAACTTCGATACTGACACTGGATATTGGACACCTAGATCCAAAACAAAACAAAAATGAGGTTTTAGTAATCCTGCTGTAAACATGAGCTACATGCCTAAAGGGCCTGTTACCTTAATCCCCAGGTGCTGGAACTCCTCCAGTGGTTTTTAGAGAGTTGTTCTCCAGTCTGGTTTAATGCAAGTAGGGTTTTAAAGGAGGTACTGACCTACCCAGATAGGCAAGTCTATGATGGCTTTTAGGGGAGCCAGCACTGGACTTTCATTGCACAACTGTTACAGCTACACAAGCACAGAGGATGTGGACAAGCACAGGGAAGAGGAGGGTGAATGCTCCAGCACTCTTTTCCCAGCCTGTGTTCACAGAAGCCTCTATCAGCCACAGTTTGGGTTTTTGGTTTTGGGTTTGTGTTTTTTTTGGTGGTTTTTTTTGTGTGTTGTTGTTGTTTTGTTTTGGTTTTGCTTTTGTGTTTTGTTGGTTTTTTGTTGTTGTTTTTGTTTTGTTTGTTTGTTTGTTGTTTTTGTTTGGGGTTTTGTTTGTTTGTTTGGTTGGTTGGTTTGGTTTTTTGTTTTTTGTTTTCCTTTGGTCCAGGTTGAAGGGAGTTACTTTAATATCATTTTACGTCATCCTCAGTGAGAGCAGAGACCAATATCTGTTCCCATAGAACATCAATAATCACATAAAGCTTGTGAATAAACCAGAAAATGGGAAAAACTCTATGTGTTGCTGCCCGAACAGCCTGCAAGTACCTGCTCCAAATGCCCTCAGATGGGAGCTTCATAAACAATGTCAAAAGCCAGGTGAGTTTTTTACACTAAATCAAATTCCATTGAAGTAATGGGAAAAAAAATCCTCACTGATTTCATTCACCAAGATTTGGGGTTAGAATAGGGTGACTACTTATTGTTCACTGAAGGCAACTGAAAGAACTGTAATAACCTGAGTCTGTGGTTTGGCTTCTGGTGTCAGTACTGCTTTGGACTGACTGGAGCAGTTGCTGTTCAGCTGCTCGCTGGTGCCTCCCTACAGCCTCCCGAGTTGGATCAGACCGACTCTTTGTGTAAACATGCAGTAAACTGCCTTAGGAAATAACCCAGCACAGCTATATATGTTCCCTGGTGCAGTTCACCATCTGGCTGCACAAACAGCTGGGCCAGCCCGATGGAGAAGTGGCACAAGGTCCAGGAGGGGCCAGGAGAAGCGGCTGCTACCAAGAAGCTGTCCCACTTGGAAGATGCTCCCAGGCCATCTATGAAAAGGGGCTGAGCTACATCAACAGGCGCTGCAAAGAGGGTCTTTGCTCTGGCCGTTTCATTTGCATTGGCTCTAGCATTTGTGAAATGCACCACTGAACTGATGGAGCTCTCTAACCTGGCAGAAAATTAGGCTGCTTGGGAAAGGAAGAGGATAGTTTTCTGCTGGACTGTTAAATGGCTCATCTGTCTTGTATTATTTCAACCTTAGTCGTCAGATCCTTGATCACTATTACTTATACAAGGACAAATGTTCATATCCACAGGTCTCCCCATGCTTAATGGGGACAATCCATGTTTACAATGGAAACACCAGAGAGCAGAATTCAGGAACGTGGTGACTAATTATATTCCTTCAGCATCACCATACTGGTATTTTGTTTATTGAACTCTTCTATTCCAGTTCAAGATTCAACACATGGGCCCATTCCCTGGCCTTTTCCAGGACTGCTACCTTGCAGACGACTTCTTCTGAGGTTGCTATGTTCATCCTCCACTTGTTAATCCAAAGCTTTATTGAGTTGAACATACCTGTCCCTTGCAACACTCCCAGAAGTTTTACTTTCATATCATTCCATAGCCAGGGGTGGGTTTTTCTCCTAGTTTCTCCCTCATGATTTGAATGCTGAGTTTCAGCTTGGAAAAATATTTACAGCTGTGTTATATAAACTAATGAAAAACAGTGTTTAAAATGAAAGTGCTGGCACAACTTTATGGAGAACAGCAGTGGAAATAGCCATATGGTAATAAACAGGCTACCTGATACGGTTTATTGCTTAACTCCTTGCTTGCTTTTAGAGTCTTATGTTTTTAAATGCCCGAGTCCTCTGACAGACGTGCATGCGTTGGATTGGTCACCCAAATGTGAATCTGGGTCCCCTTCTGAATATGTAGCCTTAAAGTAGTGAGTGAGAACGGAGCCTTCTCAAGCAGGGACTGCCTGTATTTCCTTATGCTTCACAGCACAGAACACACTGTAAACAAAGCCCCAGTTTCTAAAATAAACAACAAGCAATTCTGGTTTTTAAAAAGGGTGAGAAAATATCTGGACATTAGCAGGTTTTCCTTCTTGCAGCTCTCCATTAGGAAAACAAAAGTGAGCAAGAGATTTCATATCACTGCATAGTTACCTTTCTATGTGTAGCTGTGATAGTTTCCTAGCTTGTGCTTGTAATGGCACAATGCGATATTTATAACATGCTAGGAAAAATGTTTCCTTTTTAAAGCCCATCACAGTAGCATGATAACAAGCCTCGAAATCTGTCTTTCCTATATCCTGAAATCATTCCATGGAAATGGTATTTATATGCAGACTGTTGGCATGCATATTAAACCCACTTCTAAGGAAAAGCTGTAAAACATACATCCATACGCTGTGCTATGCACACATGACTGCACAACCAGATTAGGCCACATGGCAGTAAAAATGCCCCTGCCTGATCGAACAAGGGCTTCTGCAGTTGTTACCACAACTGAAAGGCTCTGCTACCAGAGCAAGGGTGGCAACTGCGCGAATGCAGATAAGCCTTTATGGTAAATCAGCTATAACATGGTTTGGCTCCAGGCCCAAGTAATAACTAACCAGTTTTATGTTAATTATTTGCTATCCTTTTACATATAGCAGTAGTTACAAGCCAGTACTAAGCATAAATGACTGCACTGCATAGCTGGCTTTCATAAAGTCTCTGTGCTTTTGATGCACTGCATCACTTGCTAATTGACAGTTGTGATTGATTCTAGTTTTTCCTTTTGCTCTGGCTTCTTTCTTGCTGCCTCTTGTGAAGTAATACTTTAGAGTGTGTTTGTAAGGATAAACAGAGGCTCTTCTACATTTTGATATTTAATTCCATAGTTCCCATGCATGTTATATGATAATTCACTCTTACACACCAACTGCAAAACAGCCATTGTCTCCTGAGTGCCCCAGTAAATCTGCTCCAGTTAGAATATATTCCCATATCTGGAATGTAACCACCAATAAGATGTGCAGCAAAACCACAGAGCCCTCCTCCATCCATCCTGACCACAAATCCCCAGTCTCAAAATCACAATGCACCACCCCATTGGGGAAGCCAACCCAGCTCTCTGTGGGACTGACTGAGAAACTAGTCCAGCTTTGAAAACTCAGCACATTTTTCCTCCTGGCTCACTTTTTTAAGTTGACATAGCAAAGGGGCAGCCTGTGGAGCACTGGCAGGGGCAGAGACAAATGTCAGAGAAAGGAATACCTGTAATTAATTGTGCCTTGGTGTGTTCCTCAGCGGAGCTGTGGCCTGAGACCTGTCTCCATCACAAAAAGATCACAGTAGGAACCCACTGGCTAGGATGTGTGCTGACTCCCTGGACAATTCCACCAAGGGACTCTGTGTCTCCTTCAAAATCTCAGTCTAAGAAGTCCTTTACATGCATAAACTTCTCTGAAGTGCTTGTGGAAGTGTTGGTCTAGGTCTTATTGGCTTGGTCACTGCCAGTAAGAATTTTGATTCTCCATCATGACTTCTCTAGTCCTTCAGGGCTGGTGTACACCTGAAAGGGTCATCAGCATTTCTCTGTGCTACAAGCATTCCAGTGACCCCTGCAAGCAGGAATACACCAAAAGACATCTTCGACCAGAAGTACGGTATTGCCGGCATGACTTTTGGGTCACTATAGGTTTCTGTAGATGCAGGTAAAATACTGTCGAATCTCAAATATAAGCTCCTCCTAACATTTGATGTACACTTTGCACAAGGATAAGTGGCTAACAAGAAACCAAAACAGAAGAGAATTAGGCCCAAGGGAGATAAGCTTTAATAAGTCTGCAGCCTCCCCCAGCAATTTGTGCAGCCATTAAATAAAGCAAACACTACTGGAATTTAACAAATAACATGGATTAATAACAGGGGGAACCATTCTCCATTATCTGCGTGGGACACACATTGTTTCACTGATATTGCTACAGTGCAGGAAGATTGAAATAAATTGTGTTTTAATTAAAATAAAATGTAAATAATGGCAAGCAGGGGAATCACTAAGATTCTTCCAGACTACTCCAGAAAGTGCTGCTCTTGATAACGATGGACAGAGCTCATCAGGGAAATAGGAAAGGTGGACAAGTAGGAGAACATAAAGATAAAAATTGAAGGGAAAATGTTTTGAGTCAGTCTGACAGCTTGGTTAATGGAGTTCTGCGCTAACAAATATTATCAGGTATGTGGGCCCACCTCGGCACTGAAGTGTCTGAGGTGTGGAGGGATGGCTGACAGCTTTGCTGCTGTTGTAACATACCTGTCTCCCTGTAAGTCTGGGTTCCCGGTCAACAGCAGGCACTGCTGCAGTTATCAGACCTCCTGCAAAGCAGGAACAGAACAGGACTTTGGGGAAATTATTCTACAAATCAAACCTTAACTTTGGAGAAACATAGGGGCAGTGCTGGATGACCTGAGCCCTCACAGGTTTCTATGACAGAGCAGCTCTCAGGTTCTGAAAATGAGCTCCCCAGTGCAGGAATGCCAGGAGCTGGCCACTGACTCACCCCAAATACACCTGGAGAAAAGCTCTGTCCTGACTCCACCAGCCAAACTCATGGACTCTAACAGCAATGTACTTGAGCCTTTCAGCAAACTATACCATAAGGAGTAGGACAGAAAAGCCAGCACGTGTCAAGCTGCAGAAGGGGCAGCGCTGAGAGCTGGAACTTATATTACCACACAAATTGAATTATGACTTTGTAAAAAAAAAAAAAAAAAAGGAAGAGTGTTTTGAAAAAGCCCAGCTCTTGCAGCCCTTGGTTTTCTGAATGCATTTATTTGTTTTAGTCTATTTATGGCCTCTAGTTTTCGAGTGTGTCCAATTACGTTTCACCTTGGAGCTTCTCAGCCTGCAGACGCCGGAGCCAGGCGCTGGCTGCCGCCCAGCTGGCCTCTGCCCTGGTTATGCTCCGTAATGCAGCGGGGCTGCAGGAGCATTCCTTTCCAGGGCTAAACCACACCACCAACTTCTGATCATTAAAGGAAATGAACTTGAAATCATATAAAATAAGTAAATAAGACTTGCGTACGAGGCCATTAAGATAACAAAGCCGGCGGTCTCAAAGGTTGGAAGACGTGGTGCACGGTGCTGCTGATTCCGTAGTGTTCTTTGGCAGGAGTTTAAGTGACGGCAAGAGACGTGAGGCAGCGAAGAAGTCCTGAATATTCAGCTTTCAAGGAAATTCACAAAAGTCACTGTCTCAACAGCCAAGATTTATGTGCATCTTCCGAGAAAGAATTACTTTTCTATGGGAAAGTAATCGTCCCGGGCACTGCTGAGCTAATGATGTATAAAATAACTCTGACAAGCCCAACTCCCACAGTGGCACTAGCGAACAGCAAAGAGAACAGGGAATCCAAAGAAACTACTGGTGACCAGAAAACAACTCGAAGCAGACCGCTACCAGTAAATCTTAACATGACATTGAAGCTCAGCTCATCTTACAAAGAGCAAAGAGTAGAGAGAGAATTGCTAAGGGCAGATGTCAATGCCTCTCTTGGTGATATAAACAGAGATGAATGTGGATCATTTCTGAGTAGTGTAAATGGCCCTGCCGATCTCAACAGCATAAATAACTGGAAAGAACATGAACACATTTCTAGGGATTGAGATTTAATTGTTCTGTGGTTTACAACCACTGGTTGAACCTAATTCTATTTAATGTGGCTATAGCTCCAGATATTCCACCTTATGTAAATTATGAAGTTCAACTGGAAGCATTTTACCTGCCAAGATCTGAACTTTGTGTTAGTGGTTATCCTGCAGTAGCTGGTGGCAAAACAAACCTACTGCAGCATAATGGGAGGTTACGTCCTTTACGTGGTTATATTTAATCTCTTCTGATGCTTATCTGAGTTGTAGCTGAGTACAAAGAAATACAAATTCTGCATTCAAATTATTGCAAGTATGAACAGTAATGGCAACAGCCGTAAGATAAATGCATATCTCACATCTGCCTGTCCAAGGAACCCAGGAATTTTTTCTATTTTATTTGTACATCATCCTTTGTTCAAATATTTTTCACAAAAGTTGTGTGGAAAAGCCACAAAAATAATGAAATCTGCCTCATTATAAGGAGTACTGGAAGAATTGTGAGCCTAATCATACTGAGCATAGGATCACATGCATAAAATGAATAAGCTAAAAACTATATTACATATTCGTTCTCTTACAGAATTTGGTTTCAATTTCTTTTGGGTTATCTGTAGCAATAGGATTGAAAGAAAATTCAGATAGTGGAGTGACTTCCCAAAAATGTTCATACCATTACACAGGAAAAAACTTTCATTTTTTTCTATAGTGATTATGGGTACATTTGTTTGTAAACCTTTAAAAAATGTTCTTTTCTAGTTCTTGAGATTTACTTACATCATTTCATAGTTCTTCAGTAGAACAAAGCTGACATCTCCAGATGGCAAATATAAACATCAAAAGATGGACTGCCACTCAAAGACACGTGGGAAACGTTTGCTAAAGTTAAATACAGTCTTAGAAGAATTTCAATAGCAGAGTAAGAGTTCTTCTGAATATGCCATTAGTAGTGGTGCAATAGATTTAGCTGACACGTTGGAGGTGGTGAGCCGCACTCAAATGCTTTGCTGCCCACAAAATGGCACTTATTTTGGGATTGTTGCATACTCAGGAAATCATACAATAAATTAAAGATATGAATGACACAAACTGTACTATAAAATGCAGCACACATTAAGTGACATACAAAAAACCACGCACATGTGCATGGCTAGAAAAGTATGTAGTGGATTCAGCCTTTTTGCTGAGTAAATATTAGGGACTTCTACAGTTCTTCAGCATCTCCTTTTATATAATCAGATAACTGCAAGTACAAATTCAACTTGAAGACTGACACTTTTACAATACAATGGCTTCTCTGTTGCTTCAAACAGCAATATACATGCAACAAATCAGTTCAGAAAGAAAACACTTTCCATCATACTTGTGTTTGCCTTACAAGCAGAATGAGAATCTGCGTGAAGTTCTTCATATTTTTTTTAACAGTGATATTAGTCTCCTTTAGATATGGGCAGGGGTGGGAGGAAATCTGCCAAAATCCATTACACATTTTGTCTTGGCTGTAGTAATACAGAGAAGGCATTCATTGTGTGCTGGACAATTCAAACATCTAAGGATGGGAGAAAGAGTTCACTCAATATAGTGAATAATTAGTTTGAACTTTGCCACACTCTCCAAGCAGAAACTGTTTTACAAGTAAAATATTTTATGAAGTTTTCTTAACAGGAAAGATCCAAAAGGCTCACTTGCCTCTTACACCAGCCTCAACAGAGACAGCTCTTTATGGTGACTGGTCCTTGCCTCAGACACCAGTTCTGCAAGTCATACAGTTGCATCAGGATCCCACCTCTTTTGGAGGCTTCTCTGCACACAAACTGAGATTGCCTGTGAAGACCACACCTTCAGGCACTTTGGCCCAAGTCTAAATATAGGCACGCTTACAGGTGTTTTTTCCCCAACATAAACTATGGTTTATTGTCAGCATGGAAGAAACTGCATCTCTGCTCCTAAATCATGATTAAAGCAATTGATTTTGAAAGGCTGTAACACTAACTAATGAGGCTTCACTAAGCAGATCTGCGTGGCTGTGCTCTGCAAAGGAGATCTGTGGCAGCAGTAAGCCCTAGTAACTGTACTGCAATTGTGTCAGGGTCCTCTCTGTGATGCCTGTCTACACTGCAAGACTTAATGATATACAACCGTGGTGTGACGTACAAGGCCACAATGCTATGCTGTAGTAGCTATGTGTTAATTTGTTTCCCGAGCAGAATATTTTCTGTGGAGAAAACTGAATCCACTAATGTAGCTGCCACACAGAGCATTTTCATTTTCATTGATTAATAAGCACAAAGGAGCTGCAGGTGCCAATGAGTTCAAAGAATGTGATCCACTGAGATCCCTCCAACTGTAGTTTCATGAGAGACCGGTTCCAGCAACCACCCTGGTTAAAGAGGTTCCTGCCCTTGACCTCCAGCTACTGACTCCTGGTCTTACACCGTGGCTCATCACTCCTGCTGTTGCATGAGAAGTTATGCATCTTTGGCCACAGCACAATTTATAGTTTAGCCCTATAGAGGATGGTTGCATGGTCCCATCTGAGGAGGCTATGAACTTCAGCACAAGGGTGGGAGCAAGCGGCTGGGCATGGATCAGGGCTGGCACTTCTCTAGAAAGCTTCACTGCCAAAGTCAGTGTCTTGGGGAAACTCCAGCTGCAGGTTTATGATTCAGCTAAGTCAAACTTACAGCTGAAAGGAGAAATCACACTCCCCCTCCTGCCTGCCAGCCATGCTTCCTGCAAGCTCTTTCGCAGGGTTGTACATTGAACAGTAAATAATTCAGTGTAGAAAGACAAACTGACATAAAACTCATTGCTTTTTTGCAGGCTTACTTTTCTGCCATCTGAGCCCTCTGCTCTGACCAGCTGTGGCTCCAAAGAGCACCAGGCCCGGCTCAGAAATGCAGAGGAGGGTGCAGTTGGGGAAGGGCTTTCAAAGGCATCTTGCCATTATGTTGGCTTAACTGGGTTAGGCCGTTATCAAATGGCATCTCCACGATGAGGTGCCGGCCAGACTACCCACAAGTTACACAAGTCACCTTGCAACACCCCCGCAAAAGCTGTGGTACCTCAGCACAGGAAATATTCATGTGGTCACTCCTTTCTGCTTGTCATTGTCAAGGGGTTTCTTATTGAGAAATGCAGCTGTCTTCCTCTTTTGGTATCTTAGAAGAGGTTTTCTTTTGGGATTTTGGGACTCCAAAGTCCTTTCAGAATGATTTTATGAAGGAGGAGCAATTTAGATTCACACTCAATTCCAGAAATTTCTTCAGCTTAACATCCTACCTGATTCAGTTGCAGAAGCATCAATGAGCACAGCATGGAGAGTTCAGCAGTTAAATGATGGCAGCAGTGATAATAAGAGTACATATGGGAATCCCAGGAAGACCTTAATCATCATCATTAATATTTTATTTTCTGCATTGCAATCTCTACTCTGATGTACCACAGTTTGCTGTAGCAGACTATTCAATGCTGATAAGAATCTACATAAAGAGTAGAAAAGCCATAAGAATAAAAGTCATCAAAAAGGTGGAACTGCCATGGGAGTTTTTTCTTTTGATATTTTAAAATTATTTTTGTTCTGCTGTGTGGTTATGTTTCAGGTCAGGCATGATTTTGAGGTAGAAGGAAGGTAGTCTCAAGCATTTAGACAGATCGTGCCTAGCTTCCCTGCTTCTTAGCTTTGTATCTAAGTTTGCGTCTTCACAAACCCTCTTGCAACTTCTGTTTTCAGCACTGCTTTGCTCAATTTATGGTCTTATTCAATTGAACTTTAAATGAAAGTAATAAAACCCACTAGGCTGAAACAACAACGGATTTTGGCACATATGGTGAAGAGTTCTCCTCTTGTAGCTTGATATGCAGTGAGAAACACAAACTTAAAGTGGGGGCTGTTTTAAAATGGATCATGTAGGTAAATTTGTGACAAGAGCAAAGGAGGAAACTTCTGAAATATATGAACTCATAATACAAACCCTACGTAACCTGAGTGATGACTTCCTAGGAAAGTTATAATGAAAGTTAATAATATTAAGTACTTTATGAAATGGTTCATTAACTGAAAAGGGGTGTTTCTTCCTTGGACTAATTGCCTTAGAAATGTTGGCCTTCGGGGTTCTGTCTTCGTTGATAAAATAGAATTGTGCCAGCAGATCTCCTTTACACAGTTTTAAATCGATTTTGCAATCAAGGTTTCTGTTTATAAGCTCTTTGGGCTTAATTTCACTGCAAAGCTAACCTGAGTTATAACTTATTCCAGTTATAACTGGAATCCTTTCTACATAAAAAATATGAAGTCTTGGCCTGCAGTTGCTTTTCATTTGAGGCAATGAGTTTAACAGGAAGATATAGACTAAGTGTCTATCTTGTCAGCTGTACTGTGAGCAGTTTTGCACCATTTGAATGCTGTTGGTCTTTCAATGCCTTCCCATTCCTCCATCCTTATTCCTAGGGAGATCCTGCTCAAGCCTGGGCCAGAATGAACAGCAAGACAGCTTGCAGTGCTGCAAAGAGTCATTACTGTTGGCAGAAATCTCTGTTCATGGTTTTATAGCGTGAAGTTTTTAGGGGCAAAACCCAGTTTCAGTGTTCCTGTCTCATCACCCTCCCTTAGCCCTGCCCTCAATGATCCAGCATTCCTCATTTCTGCTGATACAGCATTTTAAAGAGTCCTGAAAATATATCTATTTTTAAAGAACGGCTCACTGTTTTCCAGCATGGCTTAACACAGTTCTGCTAGCACAACGGCGAGGGCTCCAACATGGGCATGGCAGCAGAAAAGGTTAAAGCAATATTGTTACTAAAAATTTTGCATTGTGGAACTGTCTCTACTGCAGGAGGCACAAGTGAAGGTATAAAGAGACGCTCCTGAGGTCAGAGGATGCAAGTGTCCCTTTATCTACTAGAAAGGGGCTTGCAGCTACCGTGAGAGCACGTGGATCACTTGAAAATCCCAACAAAATGTAGTCAGTGCTCGCAAAGCACTGGGGAGGGCTAGTTGTAATTTTTGTGAAAAAAAGCGCTTGAGTCCACATAACTCACTCCTCTGAAATACAGTCACATCTTTCAGCAAAAAGGATTGTAACACGGGCAGGAAATCTATTGCTTTGAAGTAATGAAAAAGTTTCTTCATAACTGGCAGGAATTTTGTTTTGCTGCTCTTAATTTCAACGATGCTATTGAGAGGCAAGAAGGAGGAATTACTCCAAAATGCTGAATATCTTCAAAGAGAGGAGAGCATGTTTTTTTGACGGCAACAATGCAAGTCAAATAAGAACAATTCAGATGATGTAAAGAAAAGTGGCTCACACAGGATTTTACCTGTAAAGCTTCATCCCCCATATCTCCATACAAGCCAAGCACAATGCTCTGATCCAGCGGGCAGGTGATGCTCATGCTGGGACAGGTGCAGGAGCTTCTCCCACCTGCTTCCCCAACGCCTGCTCCTCCTGTGTCAGGGGCCACTTAGCCCGCTCCTCTGCAGATACGGCACTGCCACAAATGCAAGTCTTGCTATAAAGCAAAATTAAAATCGCAGCCAGTTTACATGGGTGGCCTTGGCCGTGAACTGTGGTCATTCAGCAGTACCCTGAAGAGAGAGAAGGTGAATGAGGCAGGAACCTCTTCATGTCTTTTACTGTAAGTCAGAGATTTTCTTTTATCCAAAAGTCTTGAGAGCCTTACATCAGAAGGAGGTGACATGACCTGTGATACTTACTCAAAATATGCATGTATAATAGCACCCAAGGATCTCATGTAATCTATTATGTTGGACATTGTATGCTGAAAGGTTTGCAACCTAAAAGGCTGTTTTTAATTATCCACTAAGGGCGAATTTAGCTCTAAACAAAATACACAGGAAAACATGGCTGCTAATGTGCTGGAAATTACTACTGTGTAATAAGTTACGGATCTTGTTTGTTGACTTTGCTATTGGGAAATTCACTGTCTAAATATATTGGCTTGATTTAATAAGGGAAAATCAGGCTGACCTAATAGGTGCCTGGAAGATAAAATAGCAGACACGGAAAACAAAAACAAACCAAAACCAAAACAACAACAACAAAAGAACTTGAAATAAGACACTTTTTTACAAAAGCATGTGAAATTGTAAAAGTTAATCAGAAAACAGCATAAAATAATGATTGCAAGCAGATAAAAAGGACTGTATTAGGTAAAAAGGGGGTGGTGCAGTGGAATCAAGCTGTCACATGCGGAATTTTTAAGAGAGAAGAAGGGAAGGTGTTTCAAGAAGCTACACCCACCTGTCTTGTTCTAGGGGGCTGATAAGACTTTAGAAAAATGGATATGAAGTTTCTTGGTTTTAAAATCTTTTGTTAATCATAGCCTCTTGCAGAGAAAAATAGCAGGGATCAGAGTTACTAAGTACCACTAATGGCCATCATGGTGCTGTGCAGGACTAGAACAAGTAGGAAAACTGAGGAATTTGTGATGAGTAACACCACAAAGAAAATAAATAAATTAAAACAAACAAACAAACAAACAGATGAGCTGTGTCCAGGGAGCAGAAAGGAGGAAATGTAACCATATCTATAACCATAGCAACTGCCCCATGATGTTTCTCATCCGAGGCTTCATCATGCTTCTGTGAGGAGCAAGTCTGGGCCCCAAATTACACACCACAGTTCAGATCTGAAAAAAGAAGGGGCTACCAGGTCTCAGGTGGTGCGTAGCTTTCTTTTTTCTTTTTAAGCAACAGTCATCTTTTTCTAATGGCTTAATGTCAGAAGTATGCTTTAAGGAGGGATTTCAATGAAGAAATCTGGCAGTCATGCCCAGGTTCCATTCAGTGGAACTGGCTCTGGTCCTTGTGGGACAAGTGCTCCCTTAATTTCAGATAAGTCTACTTCAAACACAATTGGTGAAGAGGCTTGTTCTTCTTTTTTGGCCT
Source organism: Nesoenas mayeri (assembly GCF_963082525.1). NCBI lineage: Eukaryota > Metazoa > Chordata > Aves > Columbiformes > Columbidae > Nesoenas > Nesoenas mayeri. The sequence continues at coordinate 26,054,418 of NC_137543.1, forward strand.
ATGTGCTAAGTGAGACACATTGCTTGTAATCATTATATACTAGTTTATTGATTGTGGCTTTTCAGTATTCACTGTAGATAGGCTTGTTTTAACAGATCTGTCAAGAGATGTGTCTGGTTAACAAACAATTACTGACTGAAGGTATAAGAGCAAGCACGGGGATTTTGTCAGAATGTATATAAATACAAAAATGTGAGTGGTACTTTCTTTCAAATCTCTGGCATTTTTAAAGAGATCCTATTTTCATGGGGTTTTGAGGGTGGTTCAGTATTTTTTCATCTCTGCTTCCTAGACTTTAATATTTGAAAAGACCAGAAAAAATTGATATTATTCAAAGGAATTGCATATATGGAAAACCCATAAGAGCCCACATGACAGATTACACCAGCTCATTGCTTGTAAAATGATGTTACCATCAAAATGTATTCCGGTTATTAGGAAAGCTGGAAGTGAGTCAATTATTTGAATAAACAAACAAAAGACCTGGTTGCCCCGTAGTTTGGTGCATCCCTGAGACATCTGCAGGCTCCTTTCCCACGGCTGCTGTCTCATTCCTAAACTAGCAGAGGCTGTTGTGCAAGGCAACCTGACAACTCCCAATAAACAGGTAGCTTAATGCACGCTTCTGTGGCAATCCCTGCACACCGGGCACCTTTGCACATTTGGGGCAGGCCTGAGGGATCTGCAGGATCTTGTGTGTATCAAAGGAGGGAGAAAAGGTTTTGCAGCTTAGGGAAAAGGAAGGATCAGCTTATCAGGCCAAAGAGAGGTTCTTGTGGTCCCTCCAAAGGGGACATGCTTTCCAAGTGCATGGATGAGCTGGGATACAGCAACTCAGTGTGTGAGCCACCAGAAGAAGGTAAGAGGGTAGAAGAAGGTGCTAGCTTTAGCTTTTCACCCAAAGACAATTTTTTGTGTGTGTCTAAAAGATGTAAGAAACAGTGATAACTTCAACAAAAAGAAGTAACTCAGCCTTACAACTGACAATGCAGTTCTCAGGAAGCAGTATCCCCACCTGTAAATTCTTAGGTAATTGACTGGGGATAAACAAAAACAACACAGGAAAGGATCAAATCCCATACATCTGAATTCAAGTTCTTGTGTTGGGACAAAATATGTGTGTTTGTTTGAATTTCTTAAACCTACATTTTCAAAAGCAACTAATGTTTCCCATTTCCATTAAGGTTCCATGCTGGGCAACCAAAACAATGTAAAACTCTTGGCCAACAGGTTTGTATTTATGCTGTGAGTCAGGGTAAGACTCATGACATCTCTGCTTATTAATTCTCCTGTTTTAACGTGTTTGGCCTTTGCAAGTTATGACACTGTAAATACATTCGTGTCACTTAGCAACCTCAGCTGTTTCTAAAGGAATGTCTTTTGTTCTTGGAAATCTATTACAAATGCAGGCTACAAAATGATAATTGGGGAATCTAAATTCATCTTATTTGGATGGTGTTCTGGCCTCTCCCAATTCTGCATTTAAACTGTGCACAAGAAATTAATTTACTCTGCACAAGCATCCTTCATTGACACTATTGTTACGAAGAGAAGCTCTGCATATTTAATAGGCATGACAGAAGTTTCTGTTGAAAATAAAAGGCATGAGAAATGCCTGGAGAAACAAAGGACTAGAAAGGACCTAGTCACTGTGTTCACCCAGTTCAAAGTCTCTTACTGTTTTGTAAACAACACTATAAATACTTCGACATTGTGATGCAACACTACATAATCTCTCTCAGGAACTTATCAATCTGATTTATTTCTATACACAATGCCGAAGCCTGAGATCACGCTGTTCCAGCGTAAGGGTTTGAAATGTAAACACCTGCACAAATTAAATATTATTTCTTATTTCACATCGACTGGGTTACTGGGTTTCCATAACAAGTTAGAACATGTGCACAATCCTGAACACATACATGTAGTGGAAGGACCAAGATTCCACTGGACTGCAGAAGTCACAGGATTTAAGTGGCATTTTTGCCTTTCCTTAAGGTTTAAAGCTCAGAAGTCACATCCAGTTGCCCAGGATCAGTACAAAAGGTAAGACATATCAGTTGACCTTAATGTTAAAAAAAATAAGATGTATCTTCAGGAAATGCTATAAAATTATGTCAGAATTTTATAGATGGCCACATCGATTGCTACTTGTTTATGAAACTCATACTTGATCCTCTGCTAGGGATATCTGGAAGTCAAGTATTTCTAAAAATACCTTAAAGATCTTTAAGATCTTAAATCACATTCTAAAAACGTCAACAGATAAAGTGAGAGTGCAGATGGACAATAATAATATAAAGGAAACAATTAGTTTGTGACTGTAACATCTTACTAATAGAATGGCCTAGGCAACAATCTGCAGTGGGAATTTTGGCAATCCCAGAACACAAACAGACTATACTGAGAAAATAGTGAAAAAAATAATAATAATTGTGACAATGTTTCTTGTCAAACCATTGCTCAGAAAAATATTGTCAGTGGTCAGAAAAATCTTATTGGCAGTTTTCCAACACCTTTCCTCCTTTTATTTTTAAAAGAACCTGTCCCTGTTCTTAATGTTTTGGGGTTTGGTTCTTGGTTTTGTTTTTCAATAGAAATCATTGTGGTAAGCTGCTAAAGTAAAAGAAGTGCTGCAAAACTCATCAGTAACAGTAGAAGATGAAGTATGATAACTAGGCTGTGATTCTCCCAATCCAAATGAGGACATCTTGCTATAGTGAACTGAGGACTTAGCCAAATGACTTAACGGCTCAAACTGAAGAAGCCCCAGATTCTTCAGGGTTGAGCTGGCAGCCAACCTGCCACTTAACTCTGTATCAGGGCACCTTTATGTACAACAGCCACTTTATTGCAAAACCCACTGTTGAAATTGTTCTTATTTCTACAGACAGGCGCTAGCAAACAGCTGACAGTTAATAAACCACCATAGTGATTTCTGCCAGGAACAACTGATGGTGGTGGCAGACAGTTTAGACCTGCTCCTAGAACTGATTTGGGTTTAACTCTGGGAAGGACTCTGGGTGTTGACATGCTGAGATCTGCTCCGCAGGCATAAGCACAATGTAAATTCATACTGAGCCCACTTGGGTGTAGTTTTCCCACATAAATCTTTGAGGGAGGACTTCGGCTCTGGCATGGAATATTCTGTCTTCGACAGCATTTCAGCTTTTCTCTTACTGTGAATAAAGCTACAATACCAAAATGATGGCTGAAGTTTCTGATTCCTCTAGGAGAACCTACACTGAAACATTCTTCTGATAACTCCTTAGGATATACAAATTTACAACACTCGCTTTGTTGAGGTGGTAAAAATATTAACCATGATTAGTAGCACTCAATGTAAACATTTTCAGTGGGTTTAGTCCTGAAATCCTCAGCAGATACTTACTCAGTTGATCGTCAATAAGCCATCAATGAAGTTTTGCATTAAAAAAGATCTGAGAATATTAGGATTCTGCTAATGCCTGGGCTCTGAGCTCCCTCTCTGTGCACTGATCTGCTCTATCCTACAACCTTTTCCCAGCACTGCTGTTGGTTAGGGATGCAACGAAGCGCGATTTGTGATTATCATTGCTGGGCTCATGAAAGCCCCAGGTGTAGATGTAATCACAAGCAGCACTGAGCTTTTGCTGGTATAGCTTATTTTGCCTTTGTGGGAGGAGAAGAAAAGGCTGGAATAAGCTGTACTGGTTTATTGCAGTTTTGCTTGTACAGAATACCAGATTACCTACTCAGAAGTGCTCTGAATATAGATCTCCCTTGGAGCTGAAGTAGATCCAACCACTGCATCTATGCAGGCATGCCTTTATTTCACTTGAAAAGATAGTGCATAATTAGGGAGCAGGGTAAAAGTGTTTTCTTAAAAATACTTTGGCATGGGGAAACAAGTTCTCACTTTTTCATTACCTGTAGAACAACGCAATCTGAGTCGTAACGACCAGTTACCAAGAAGGTGCTGAAAATAAGCAAATATCAGTACACTATATATACAAATGAATGAATAATATGCAATTAGGTAGCATGTTTTATGTCCAGCTCACATCAATCCAGCGTGGAAATGTAATAATGGGCATGGATACCTAGGCTGGAGCGACCAGTAACATGTCCAGGTGACATGCACGTGTACATACACATGGGGTCTCTTTCATTTTGGACAGCAAGTGAAAGTAGCTCAGGGAAGCAAAACAGACCAAAGGACATGCCCTCTCCCTTGCCAACTGCTTTCTGATTTATCAAGGGCACAGAGCTGATAGCAGTTATGTGTGTGAGCAACTTCCATTTTACTAGCGGTTCCACAGCAGTGACAACCACTACATGAGTGAAATTGTTCCGGACTATGCTCCCCGTGTTTTGACATCCAGAAAATGTTATCTAAGGCTCATCGCAGAAACTTCAGCACTCGCTTAAAGGACGTGGTGGCAGTTTCAAGGAAAGGAACGGGACTGGGACAGGAGGCATAGGCAGGACAGAGCCTTGGTCCAGGTGATGCAATAAACTGCAGGCAGGTAGAAAAACCGAGAGAACGCCCATTCACACTTGCCTCACGTATGTTAATTCTAGTGATGGAAAATAAGACCCCAAAGGCGTTTCTATGCCAAGGAATTAAACCGCAAATGAAGGCGCCGCCGGTTGCGAGGACACGGCGGGCGCACCGAGCAGAGCGGCCACCACGTCGCGTTGTCACCGCGGAAGCGGGCGCTGTCGCATGAGCGTGTCGCGATCCCGATACTGACTCTGGCGGGCGACTAACGTAACGTGACCACCACGAGGTGACCTGTCCCCGAAGGCACCGGCGGACCCGGTACCGCTCGGTCAGGGAAAGGCACCGCGTCCACGTGCAGCGTTAACGGTAAAGCAGAACCGCCCGCGGGTGCGGCGGGACACGCAGCTCCGGGGGCACCGGCACACAGTCACACGGAGCGCTGCCGACCGCTAACGGTTCCCCGGGGCAGCGTCTGTTCGGCCGGCGGGGCTGGGGCAGACGCGGCACCGACCGAGGCGGGGGTGGCAGGCAGGCAGGCAGGCACGCTTCCCTCTGCGCCCGGGCGCGATCCGCCCTCCTCAGTGTCTCCCGCCTCTCCTCCGAGCACTTGTCCTGAGGCGACAGGACGCCGAAGAGCTCCCCTGCTCCCGCCTCCCCCAACCCCCGACCAGCGCACTCCGCCGGCCCCTCGGCACCCCCTTTCCTCAAAGGCGTCTGCTCCAGCCGGGCCGCCCCGCCCCCTCACACCCCTCCTGCCAATCACCCTGGCCCCGCCTCTGAGACCCGAGGTGCGGGGTTTGAAAGCGGGCTGGTCCACACGGCGCGCAAACTGGGGGGGAGAGGGAGCGGCGTGGCTGGTGGGCGCGGGGCGGCCTTGCCCGGCCGGTGGTCTGTGGCCGCAGGAGCCGCCCTCGCGGCTGCAGATGGGTCCTCGCCACCCGCCGCGTGGGGTGTTTGCGCCGGGAGCGGTCGGCGGGCGGTTGGTCGCGGCGGCTTCCCCCCCCGCCCCGCGCAGTGGGAGGCGCCCGGGATCTCGCGTCACCCATTGTTTACAAACCAACCCCAGCGGGCCGAGCTCCAGCTTCAACCGCAGCCGCCGGAGCCGCGTGTGCTCGCGTGCGCGCGGGGCGGCGGGCGGGCGGCGGCCCCGGTCCCGCTGCGGCACGGCACGGCAGGGCAGGGCGCCGGCCGAGATGCCGTGCCGCCCGGGCGAGCGCTTCCTGCTGCTGGAGCGCTCGGTCGCTGTGGGGCAGGCGGGCACCAAGGAGGTGGACGCGCTGGTGGCCAAGCTGGGCGAGGTGCTGCAGCTGAGCGCCCAGCGGGCGCCGCCGCCTCCCCGCGCCCCCAAGCACCTGGGGCCGGGCAGCGCCCGCGACCGCGCCGCCCCTTACTCGCCGCGCTGCAGCGGCGGCGGCCTCCTGGCGCCGCGGGGTCCGGCCCCGCCGCAAGCCCACCAGCAGCACTCTGAGCCGCCGCGGCCGGACAGGAGCGGCCACCAGCGGGTGACCAAGCAGCTGTGCGGCCGGGGCTGGCTGCGGAGCGCCGCCCGCCGGAGGAAGCAAGCGCCGCCGGGGACGGGCGACGGGCTGGCGGAGGAGGAGGACCCGCACCGGCTCCTGCAGCAGCTCATCCTCTCCGGTAACCTCATCAAAGAAGCCGTCCGGCGGCTGCAGCTGGCGGCGGCGGCGGCAGCAGCGGCGGCGGCAGCCTCCACGGCTTCCAGCGGCAGCGCCTCGGCGGGGAGCAGCGGTGCGGACGGCGAGGCGGCCGAGGCGGCGGCGATGCAGCCCCTGCAGTAGCCAGCGGGGACGAGCGGCGGCCGGGGCGGAGGAGCGCGGCTGGGGCGACCGCTGGCAGCGGCGGGGCCCCCGGCCGAGCGGACTGCGGGAGCGCGATGCTGGCTCCGCCGCGGTGTAAGTCTCCCTCCGCAGCGGGGCGCTGGGCCCCCCCCTCTCGCTGCCGGGCGGGGCCGAGCCGGGCGCGGCGCGGCCGGTGTCGGTTGGGATGGGGCGGGTGTGCGCCCCCCTGCGCCCCAAGGTCACCCCCGGCGCGGCCCCGAGCCCCACCGATCGCTAACCGTCGGAGACCGCGCACGTCGCCAGCCCTGAGCTGTTGTGCCCCATGCCCGCCTCTGCCTTCCCTGGGAGCTCCTCCTCCTTCCCCCCAGCCGGGGCAGCCTGGCCGGGGCCGCGGACCCCCCCACGCCGGTCCCTCGGCAGCCACGGGGCTGCTGCGCCGCCGGGCTCCGTCTCACAGGAGCCATTTGCAATAATTCTCGCTGACCCCGGCGGGAGCCGTTTCCCCCTCTCGGACTGATTTGTTTTATTTTATTTTTGTTTTTGTTTGGTTGGTTTTTTAATTATTTTAACGTTTATTATTTTTTTCCCTTTCCCGTTGTGACTGTATGAAGCAGTTAAAAAAATGTGAATATCAAAGCTGGAAGGCAGCTGGACTTATAATTGTAAAACCTGATGAGTGAATGGAGCCTGAGACGCATTGTTCACATAAGGTAGCTGAAACAAGTTTTTTCTACCAAAAACAGCAAATTCACCCTTCCCCGGCAAACTCAATGGCTCAAATACAAGATGCAGCTGTTGATTTTAAATATATGCACTTCGTACCGGAGTGTTTAAAATGTGTTCCTGATTTACAGGACTTACTGTCTTAATTAACCTGTCTGTATTGAATAAACGTGGTCTTGTTTTTATTTTTGGGTCTGTGTCTCATTGTTAAGGGGAAGTGAATTTTGATTCATGTGAACAAAACTCTGTGGCTGATGCTCCAGTGGGCACGTTTCCCTTGATCTTCTTTCAGTTGCAAGATCTCCATTTTGCAGACAAAAAAAAAAATCCCCACAACAATCCGCATAGTCTGATGCAGTGGGACACTGGTTATTAATGCACAGAGATGCAACTGAGCCCCTTTGTTTGCCAGGAGTGTTCATTCGTAAGCTGTGAGACAGCCCTGCGAGCAGTAGAGAATGTGGCTGTTGGAATTCTTAAATCGTTCTGAAACCAAAATTAGGTATCTTGTATTGGGGAAGAAACAGCTTGTGTTCGTTATGTGGGGGTTTTGGGGGGTTTTTTTTGGTTTTCTTTCTCCAGGGAGAGGGGAAATATATTCTAAAAAGGAGGGCAGAGAGGTCTAGGCAGTGTTTTAAAAATATATATATCTGTAAAACATAGAATTTGATGATGATGAAGTTCCAATATCTATTCTGAGTATCTTCCTTGTTAAAACCTATGTTAGGATTTTAGGAGTCTGAGAATGAGCTTCAAGATCAGAACTAAACACATCAGACAGACTGGAGCATAACAATCTCCCAACCCCCACTTAATTTGAGGTAAAAGCTGCTCCTTTGAAGAGGTAGCAATCCCACATGAAAGAAAATGGAAGATGTTTGCTTTTGTCCAAGAGAACAATTTGAGCAGCTATGTTTACTTCTGTGATTAGTTCTTTCAGGAATACATTTCATCCACAAGATACTGTGTTTTCCTCTGCATCCAGCTACTGATAGAAAGTGATGCTGAAGGTTTTCATAATGTCTCACTGAATTCCTCATGTTCTAGGAACAGTATGCTATGTTATTATTAGCTTTATCTTGCTTAGGTTATTAGTAGAGTGCAGTTTTTTCATACCAATGCATGTAAAATGCAAAGGAAGAAATTCAACATATTTTAGAACCTCCTAAATTACTAACATCTGAAGTCCTTTTTCTCATAACTTATGATGCTGTTGTGGCATTTTGCACAACTTGGAAAAGATTTGGATCTGCCATTAGTTCTTATCCTCTAATACAATAAAGTTATGGGTAGGTTGTCCTTCAAATTATTTTATTTAAATTTTTTTTGTTTTTTTCTTAATCCAGGGGAAAAAAAGCTCTATAAAATGCAAACAGAAAGCTTCAAATAGGACCCCTAGCCAACAACTACAAAACTAGTTGTTCTTTGTCCTTTAGATGTGCAGGCAAATAGATATTTGCCATGCCAATGCTGCATTTGAACCCTAGGTTAAGTAGTTTAATTACCTTTACTAAAAGAGCTGGAGGAAACAAGCTAAAACCCAGCACAGCTGATGAAGCCCAAGTTGTTACACAGCTACAGTTAAAAGTACATGTGTGGCTGTTGGTTGAAATTCTGAAAGCTGGCATGGTTGACTTGAATTTTTTTGCCACTGATAATTATGCATTGATTCTGCAACCCCCTTGCCTCCTCCTTCCCCCCCACCCCCCCAAATCCTAGCCTCTGTATACTAATGAGAACAGCTAACTTTACAAGTGTCCTTTGTAGTCACTGAAAGCCTCGAGACATTCCTTTTAAGGATTTTACTAGAATAACACTTTTCAATAAACTGGCAGTTGAAGTGAGGCTTAGAAAAGACGCTAATAAATTTCACAGTGACTGGCTGGTTTTTAAGCTTCCTAAATTATTTCTAAAATAGCTTTTACTTTCTCCTTTGTGCAAGGTTGGGAGATGTATATATGAAAAGGGTTATAGTGAGCTAAGTGTTATGTGGAGTGTGTGATGATTTGGTAAAAGGAATTTTGGCATTTGTTTCAGATAACTTGCATAACTCACCGCCGTGTCTTCATCACTTGTAATGTGAATGTCCTAAGCTCATGCCAGCAGCCTTTATCATCATATCTTCCTTATAAGTCTTTACAATTATCTTCTTCAAAATAGAGCACATGTCACTTCTTCATAAGGGAACAGATCGAAAGTGGCTTATTTTGATTTTGGAAGCCAAGTTTTGCAAGATGTTGGACCAATTGAAATATTGACAAAAGGTTTCCACTGATTCAGTGCAAATTCTCTTTTTCAAATACTGCCTTGTGCTACGCTGTGCAGGCATACAAGCAGAAAGGGACTTTGATATAAAAGTCACTGTTACTTTGTTTCTCAAACGGAATAAAAAAATGTTGAACAGTAATGTAAAGATTTTTGTAAGTTTTAAATATATGTGTTTATAGGTAGGGTTTCTACAATTCATTTAGCCTGTGCTGGTCCCTAGATACCAGTTGTTGATTTCTAGAAAGGCAAAAGCAAATTCGGTGACATGCTACATTTGGCCTTCATGGTATGCTTAGACTATCTTCATTTGTAAGTGAAAATGTAGTTTACTTCAGCTTTAAATTTGGTAGAAAATTGTATTTTCATAATAGGCATTTAGATAGGTTCTATATATTTTTTCCATCTTGTGAGGAAAAAATAGTTCAAACTACAAGATTTTGCAGTGGATCACATGAACTATAGAATAAAAAATAAGCCATTTAGATACTTGTCACAAGCAATATTGCAATGCATTGGAGAAGTTTATTTTCATTGTATTTACAGGGGGATACATCTTGATGGTAAACTTGATTTTAAGTAATTTTGTAAGCAAATGCACAAAAGACACATCTCATCTTTCACTGCACCTCGTTGTGGTGTTGCATTAGCATGGCACAAGGCTGTCACAGCTTTTGCGTTTGTAGTCTGCATCGCAGCTTAACTCCTCCTGCGTTTCCTCTTTATGATTGAACACGTGTTTTCCTGACCCCTTGCCCAAAACTCAGCTTCATACCCTTGTTATATCTTCTCTTTCTACTTTCAGGTTCCCTGAGCCTTTGAAAGTAACCCAGTTCAGCCAGAAGTCTGGCAGGTAGAATGATTTTTGTCCGCTATTCCCCTTGTGTCTCCTATCTCCCTTCTAGCTTACTATTGTGTACTGCACCAGCACTTAGAGACTCCAGTAAAAATCATGTTGGTATAGTACTTAGCATAATAAATGTGTTAGGAAAGTAGGGACTCTGCCGTAAGTCCTTAAAACCAGGTTTTAAAGAAAGCAGCCAGTGCATCTCATGAAATGCATAAGGGAAAAGAAGGATGTAGGCTGGTTAATGCACAACACAAGTTCTGGCCAGCCAGGGCCAGTCCCAGTGTCAGCAGCTTCTCCATCTCTATCTCCATCTCCATCTTCATCTCCATCAAAAGAGCATCTCCCATTCCCTCCTAGTCACCGGCCCCACGATTTCCCTCTCCTCACCCTGCATTCATCTCTTACCCAGGCCATTATTTTCAGCTTGTGGTTGTAATAGTTCACTTTTACGTGTCCTTTGTCCATGTTGTATCGCTCTTGTGAAACGTTAAGTAGCGTTGTTCTCCTCAGTTGCTCTTTGGTAGGTACTTTTGACTTGCTCGTTCATTTGGCTTCAAATATTGTAGCTCACTCACTTCTTGGCAGCCAAGATCTGGTTTACTTCTGATAAACCATGCAGTGTATGAGTTGGAGGGCAAGTTACAACTGTCTTTCATCTTCAGCTTGTACAACACAGGGCAGAAATCAGAATGTAAATCCTACGTGCAATGAAATGAACAGATAAAGTTAACAGAAAAATTCCTCCCAACTCCTATGGGAATTTCCTTCTCTCTTTTTTTGGGGAGTAGGTGGACAACACCACTTGTAGTGCTACAATAACTACATAAATGCCTTTGCAGCAACATAAAAATTACATTGGAAATCTCATTTCCTGAGTCAGTGAGGTCAGTTTGCTTTTTGTCTTCCGAAGATGATGCCTTTAGCTGTATGACTAACCTCAACCACCTTTGTCAAAGCCACAGAACTGCCATCCTGCCATTTCCATGGTGTAAGGCAGCCGCTAGAGAAGGTGGCACTGGTGCCCTTAGCGAGAGGAAGGCTGCAGCGTGCCCAGGCTGTGCTGGTAGACACTGTAGACTCTACAGCAGAGGAAGCCACAGGAAATCAGGCACCATAAATTCAGAAGTGCTCAGCATTAGCCGTTCTTTATGCAATATCCTGTATCTAAATAGTATTATTTTTGTTTCCCATGATCTAATCTGGTGGTGTCTGGTAGAGTAATACAGCCAGTTAAGGGTTTTCTTCATCGCTGTAGGCACTGGGACATCAGCAATCAAATGAAATCGTAAAAACACCTTGTCTCTGTGTCCCACTGGTAATCACTGACTTGGCAGGACTTTCATGAAGAGGTGCTAAAGAAAGGCTGTAAGCTCCTGAGCTATATGAAGAAGTTTAATACATTCAATTCCAACCCCAAGTACAGGTTTAATAGCAGTGACAATTGTAAAGCTAGGGAAAAAAAATCCTCCTGGAGCTTTTACAGTTGGAAGTTAAGTGGTAAGTTAGAGAATAAATAGAGCTGCTTTCATTTTCCTCCCATGTAGGTACTGTCAGCCCTCATCCGAGGAACTTTGCTGCTCCATGGTGCTATGGGGCTTGTGCCACCAGCTGCCCCTCAGAAGTTTGTCTCCGATCGATTCTACAGTCCAGAGACGCTGTAGTCTTCCAGCTCAATGGGATCATGTTTAGGAGCAGCACTGAATTAAATAAATACATTTTTCTTTTGGTGGTATGTGATGAAACAGCACCAGGATAAAAATGTTTTAATTAGAGAAAATGGATCCTGGCTGGCTTAATACTAAATATTTGCTGCTCTAAGCATTTTACTTCAAGAGATCGGGGCTTATTCTACCTGTATGACAAGAACTGTCAGAGTTCCAAGGCTTAAATGTACAGAAGCATGGGCTCTAAGTGAAGGTGCAAATTCAGATTATTAGTGTTCTTAAATCCACATTGCAATGCCTTTTCATTTTTACAAGACTAGTAATTTTCCACAGGAAACCAAGCAGTGCTGAAGCAGGTGACTGAATCTGTGTACATACATCTCTAGCTTCTCCTAAAAGATGGAAAATGAGGAGGATTTCTAATCCTCCCCTGTTGTTAGCAGGAAGCGCTGGCAGTTGCTATTCTGGCAATAGCTAGTTGTCAGTCAGTGCACAGGTATGCCCCACCAATGTGATATCTCATCTGTACATCGTTTGGAAGGTAAAAAGCATTAAAAAGCAGATATTTATATTTTTCATCTTGCTGCTCTTCTGTTAGCTTCTACCAGGCTGCTTTGACAGCTGCTGTCCTCCATGGCCTCTGATGCAAACTTCCTTGGCCACTTTCAGCCCTGCCCTGAGCAGTGGCTGGATTCTGGGTCGCAAGACACGGAAATGTTATTCCCATTAAAAAAAGGAGTATATCAGCCTGGAGTGTGCCAGACTGGTAGCAGAATGGAAAAAAGATTCAGAAATTCCCACCTCTGCATCTGTATAGCTTTTTTTTTTTTAAAGAAAGACTACAGATGTCAAGTGCCTCTCCAAGTCAAATTGCCTACCTCAGTAGGGATGCAGAAGGGACCCAGTGCCTCATTTTTCACTTTTCCCATTATTTTGCTGGAGATCCCTCCACAGCACATTTGGTTTGTGTGGATCCTGTCCTCTAGCCTGTGGTCAGAGATGGTCCAGAGCTAAAGAGCAAATGTGCATCGCATGGATGCTGTGTATGTGCACACAAAAGCATGGGCTCAAATGTGAGTTGCTGAAACACTATTTGGACACAGGGTCAAATGTACAGATGTTTTATTGACACTAAGAATAAAAGATAGTCCTACACAAAAGACATGCTATTAATTAGCTTTAAAATTACATTTTTAGGAAAAAATACAGTAAACAGCTAATTTTTTTTTATAATACCATTGTGCTTTTTGTCTTCTTGTCAAAGTTAAGGCAAATGTATCTTTAGTGAAATATTGCCTATGTCCTGTACACGCATTGCCTTTATAGCTGATCCTGAACAGGTCTTATCTTAGGAAAAGGAGATCAGACTCTATCAGAACTACCAAATTATTGTAAGAAATAGTAGAATTTCAAATGGCTTTTGGTTCACCTGCTTCTTCCTAAACAAAACAAAAATCCTTATTGTCAGGTATACACTGATGTTGAGTAACTCTTCAAGGATGTCTTCATGCAGGAGTGACTTGAAGTTTGCAGCCAGCATGATACAGATCTGCCTTATGATCGCAATGGCTTTAATTTGTCTGTTATTATAAGTCCTAATTATTTTGGCTTGAGTATTTGTAAATGTGGTTGCAAATCTGTAAGAGCAGAGATTTTCCTTGTATTTTCTAGAGTTGGAAAAGTTTTCCTTCAAGGTGAGGAGGAAAAAAAATCAGCTCAAAATGTAATTTTGAAAAACTTTTAATGGTTTCATATTGTATCTGCTTGGGGAAATTGTATTTAAACTGATCTTCACCTTTAAGTACAACAAGGATAGACACCTAGAAGCTGAAATTGTGTTATCCAGGAGGCACTACTTTTATGTCCATAAACTTTAGAAAGTTTTAAACTGTGGAGTGGAAGTTAACTTGAATGTTAAAACTAAGTAGAGCAAAGATTTTCAGTGGGCAATTTCAACTTCGCAAGTAGTCCAGTCCAATTTATTTGAACTCCTGTGATTCAGCAGAGGACATTAACAGATGGACATGAAAAGTGATCTTTTGTAAGTGACAGTCCCACATAATTACATCTTTAAAACTCTACGGATTGTTGCACTGGGTAAGACCTAAGCTCTAGGTAGCTCAATATTTGGGATGCTGGTCGGCTGCTTCCTACCAGCTGCTGCATGATGGCAGAACCCCAGTGGATCTCATCCTGATGTCTGTCAGTTTGGCTCCCTCTTGGTTATGTAGCTAACTAGCCTTTCCATACTGTTGGGTTTTAGATCTTTAGTCATGGTTATAGTTTATTTTCTTGCTAGCTGTGCATGAAGGTATAGGTAGTCCTGTACTTTTGGACCCAGGAGACCTGACCTGCTGTGGATACAAAGCTGTCTTCTGCAGAGGGTGGTGGGAGGGTGGTTGGGGTGGTCAGGGAAGCAAGGTTCCCTCTCTGAGAAGCAGAGAGCCCAGCTAGCCCATCAAGCATGCCTGGTGGCTGCCTTGGCCTCTGCGTGCAATCCTGAGGACTAACAATGCAACAGCAGGAATGGATGTTGCCAGTGGAAGCTGCCTCTGGAGAGAGATGTGGGACTGGAAGTCAGGCTCCATGAGAAAAGAGTCCTCAGGAAATGTTGGAGCTGACCAGGAAGAGAAACAGAAGATGAGCAAGAGAAAATGCTCCCCAAAGAGGTGAGATTTGAACCAACACAAAAACATGAAGGACTCTGGAGAAAAGATGGTTTCAGACACTCTAGACCCTCCATCAGAGGGAGGAGTAATTACATTTATACAGTCCTAAAATTACATTCAGTCCTTTGAAGGCAACCACGAGACTGACGTGGACCCCAGTGAAAATGAGTTTGACTCTCTTGCTCTGGACCAAAGGACCTACACTGAAACCCAGAGGTGTGTGTAAACCTCAGTTCCCATTACTAACTCCTAGAGACAGTGATTACTATGGCTTTGAGAGCTAATTATGGAGCCCCATAATGAGATAGAAGATTGTTAGAGACTCAATCTGGAGAACTGTAGGTAGAAACACGCCTTCTGATGAGATAAAACAGTAGCCAGAGTGTGGGAAACTACGGCGGGTCTGTGGATTTCATGACAGAGGGTATGGGAACAGAAATTAGCCTTGAAGATATTAAGGCCTACCCGTGAGAAAGATGGGAGTAAAGGAGTATCCAGAGATATTAAGGTGTACCCGTGAGAAAGAAGGGAGTAAAAGAGCAACATTGGCGATAGTAAAATTAGCCAATGATATGTTACTAATGCAGCCTGTAACCAATAGTAAAAAGACACTTGAGCTGGTAAAGACTATATAAAAAGGCATTTGTGGCAATAAATGGAGACTGCTGTTTGTACTTAAGAACTCGGTCTATGTTGTTTGTCCGTCTCAACCACTACACCAGAGAAAACTAAGACAGGCTCCAGCAGCTTCTCCTGACTGTCTGTGAAAGGGTGTTGGCATGTGAACACTGACCATGGGCAGCACTGACCCGGCTTTTCCTTCTGTCCTGGTGCGCTCTTGGCTTTGGCACCTGCTTGGGTCTCACTGGGCTTTTGCCCTTGCCACTGATTGTCTCCAGGACTGTGGGCCTGTCCTGGCAGGACTGACATAATTTGGGGGCTTGACCATATTTGTTTCTGCATTGGTCCTCCTCAGCACTGCAGCACTTGAGATTCGAATCTTTTGTCTAATTCTGCATGTAGAAACCTTGGCCTCCTCCATCTGCCCTGGTGAGAGGGGGAAACACAGCACTGCCCAAGTCTTATTTCCACAGCTGTGGCTATAAAACAGAACATGCCTGGTTATTGATTCCTTGGTTATTGCAAAGCTTGTGATTTTGAAAGCAGTGAAATTGTAGCAGGTGCACCTTCCTCTTTGAGCTACCTTTTTACCTTTGTTTGTTTAAATAAGGTAGTTGCTGCTAGGGCTTAACCCATATGACAGTGAGCAAAATTAAGTGCAAATGTTGTTTATTATTGTCTTGTGTTCTTCTGACTGTACCTTCAGCATCGATGACAAAACTTTTGTCATTACCAAAGATCTCAGCACTTATGTTGTCAGCGTGGGCTACCTCTGCAGTTCTGCACTTGGTACTGACATTTGTGGCCCTGGATGATCCTGGCATCAACAGCTTCCCTTGAATAACTGCTGTTAACTCAGTCGTTAACATGCTCACTGTGTTTGATGATGTTTCTGAGGCAAAGAGAAGCTGCTTAAATACTTTACCACATGCTTATGTCCTGGATATGAAGACAAAACTCTTCCCCATGAGGACAGTCAGGCATTGGAACTGGTTGCCCAGCAGCTGAAGTCTCCATCCTTGGCAGTTTTTATGATCAGACTGGATAAAATGCTGAGCAACATGGTCTGACCTCAGAACTGTCCCTACTTTGGAGAGACAGTTGGACTAGAGACCTCTTGAAATCCTTCTGATCCTTCTGAATTATCCTATGATCCTACAAAGTTGGCACATCCACTTAAAACAAAATATTCCATTCTAAGGCAGTGCATGGAATTCACCCAGTAGTTCCCTAAATTTCTGCTAAGAATAAGGAATCCAGACAATGTGAATGTAGCCACTTAGCAAATGTGTAATTTCAAGCTTTTTTCCTGCTACGGCTTCATTCATCCTGATTCACCTTGAGTCCTACTCTCATTTATGGCCCTGTAGTTGACACAACCATTCCTGGTTTCCTCTAGATCTAGATTCTGCCCTATCTCACTGAGATCTGCGAGGGCTCAAAAGCAATAACAGACTTTCCCCAGCCATTAATCATCCACCTACAACAGGGAGGACGTTCACTGCTCAGCTGATACTGCTCAGGCAGGCATGTGCACCTCTTCCTCCAGCACTGGAAAAGGCAGACAGACGGGACCAAATGTCATCCTTGTGGTGCAGGTATTCTTACTTTCCCCCCATCGGCTCACATCTGGGTTGTCTTGGACTCAAGAGGGAACAAACCAGTGCAATGCTAATGTGTGCCCAAGCATAACAGTTGTTCCTAAGAGAGCAAGAAAAAAACCCTCTCCCAGATTCAAAGGACTCCATCCCTCATGCTCTCAGGATTGTGTTCACAACAGCAGTTCTTGTCTCTGTAAACCTAGTGCCTTGGTGTCATGAAGGCACACCAAAAGTTAGTTTAGATAGGTGATGAGCTCCAAACAGACTTTATTCTGATAGGAACTGTTTAGCAGAGAACCATCTAGAAAGGAGGTTTATCCAAAATGATTCAGCACTCCAACATTATAAATCACAGGTTCAGATACCAGTTAGGAGTTAAATTACTACACAGTTGATTCAAACTCAAGGGATCAAATCCCAAAATTCTAGAGCGATGATTCAAAATAAGCATCTTCCCACTCTTACAAAGTGAAGGCTCCCAAGGGTACCCAGAAGATTGCTTACCAGCAAGAGAAGGTGGCTCAGTCCTCGAGGAACATTCCTTAGATAGCCACTCTAAGGAGGAGAATCTTGGACTCCAAACCCTCTGCTCCCAGGAGACCAGCTCAACGGGTGTCTCCAGCTGTGGTCATTGTCTGAGCTGTGGTCATTGATGGTAGGGGTCCAGAAACTTCTCTCAACTGAGGCATTTCCTTGGTCAAGGGCCCTGTCTGTCAACCAAGGGTTGTGTGTGTGACCATAGTGGTCCATCAGCCTAGAAGTTTCTGTTGCTGGGGGGCGGGGGTGGGCAGGAAGTGCATCTGCCACACTTGAGACTTGACAAGAGCTGTCAACACCCTCTGCATCAGGAAGCAGTTTGTTGTGAACCAGTGACTCCTCAGAAAACATTCGAGTTTGGTGCTCATGTTGGGGGTTTCAGATCACTGCAAGTGGACACCAAAAACCCTCCCATTTTTATTGTTAAAACTGAAAATGTAATGTGAGGTCAAGTTTCTGTTTGCTATGGAATTTGATTCACATCCTTTGCTTCAGATAAGCCACAAGCCTGAGACTGTCCCTCAGATATATCTGTGTGCCAAGACATCTGGTCTCCAGTGCATACCATCCAGTTCTTCTTTTAGAAAGAGCTGGGTGAAATTCAGATGAGAGCCCTCACATATGACCCTAACAGGGGAGGGCCAGTGCAGGCAGTTCAGTAGTGTGGCCAGGTTGTTCAGACAGTCTTTCTGATCAAGAGCATCTCTAAACCTCACCTGCAATATCAGCTGGCTGGCTTCCATGGGGACAGCTTCTTTGAAGCCAAACAAAACTCCCCCAAGCCTTGAATTATAGGAGCTCAATTATATATTAAAAAAAAGAAAGTGGGGACAGTTTTCCATGGTGGCAGAACGCTATGGAATGTTTTAGCAGAATCAGACATTTGTAACAGAGGCATGTACCCTCCAAGAGCAGAGCATATATGGCCAACACATCTCTAAGAGCCAACTCTGAGGAGATAACCATTCTTTCCTAATTAAATATCAAAAATGGGAAATGATGGATGGTTTAATCAGGCCCCTATACATAATTTACTCTGGGATAGAAGATTATTCTCAGGTGGTTGTGGGTTGTTTTTTTTCAAATATCTCAGCACCAGGGCTTTTTTGATCCTTAGTTCTGCTTCTCTTTCTTATCTGAAATGCCGTTATTTTCCCCATTGCTCTCTGTGGGAGATGTGACTGGCACCTGACCTGGCAGTGCAGGTGTGGAGCACCACTGCCTGCTAGGAACCACCATAGTCCTCTCAGTTGTCTCTGTCGCTGCCTTTCAGAAACTTGAAGAGCTTGTCTGGTTTTTGAACAAAACTGCTGAACTGTCTCCTGTAATGCCCTGTTAACCTACCCGGCTGTAACGTACTGGTTTTGATTTTTGCTTGGCTGGTTTGCCAGCAAACTCAGTTTGCACGTGTACGTCCTGCACTGGCTTGCCAAGAGGGGAGCAGAGATCTGTCTATCCGATTACGTGTTTGGCAAAAACAAACCCATCCTTTTAACACAAAATTAGATTCATTATAGCCACACTCTGGCCAGTCCCTCAGCAAAATTAGGCTGTAAAAAAAACTCGTAGGTCTCCAGCCTGTCCTATTAGAGTTAATGAGTAAAACCCAGTCAAAGTCAGCAGTGCAGGGGCCTTGACCTTTCTTAAATTGGTGGCACAATTTGCATCAGTGATGGAGTGGTGAGTCAGCAGGGACGGGATGAGCTGGTCGGTGGTGACAAGCACTCCACCACTTGGCACTGGGACCGGCTGCCGCTATGTCACTGCCAGGGATGTACTAACACCTTGACTAATCTGTGTGCTTTCTTGGGGGGCTTATCCTTGCACCACCCTCAAGTGTGAAATAGAGGGGGAGTGCTGACAAACCCAGTCTTGCAGTGCAGAGATATGGGATCTCTGCCAGCAGCTCCTGTCAGCTTGGAGCCTCCGTTTTCCCATGTCGGGGGCTGTGACAGCACAGACGGGCGCTTCCCATTAGGTATTCGCCGACACTGAAAATAGACACTCCATTACTGTAGCACATTAGCTGACAGTAATGATAGGGCTTTGCTTACAAGTTCAGTTACATACCGGCAATCTGGCCACTTTGCATGCTTTATTTATCAGGTATAAATTGCAACTTCCACTTATCCCCCCCCCAGTCTAAATTGCTGCATCGTCTGTTGCAGTGATCAGACATTTACTTCTTTTTGCTTTTGTTATTAGCATCAGAAAGCTGAGTTACAGGTGAGCAGGTATGCGTACACAAACACACAGTAGTAGGTTTGTGCTGATGTTTTTAAAGATACACATCTGCTGATACTAAAAATAGGTCCTTGTCAGCAGCTTGGTAATTTTAGGCTCAATGAGAATTCATCCCCATGGTAACTGTACAGTTGTTGAATCATTTATTATTCGAGCTTCAAAATCATAACAGTGCTGGCAATTTTCATTCTCTGAACATTTTAAGGACCTTTTGCAGTGTCGCAGTACTCCTTGCTCCACACCATCAATACTTATTAAGCAAACAGTGCTAGCCCTTAACTGACTACCTGCTTCTCCTTGGACGTCACAAGACTGGGATACTTGATAGCAGGATGGCAGTTTAAACAGGTTTCACTTTTGGGGTAACATCAGTGCTGCTGGCGTGGCTGTTTAGCTGGGGATGGTACACACCAAGCCCTGTAAATTCCTGATTGGCAAAATGAAACTTTAAAGTGTGGACTTAAGCCTTGGTCTTTGTCTTGGGAGCCAGAAAACAACGTATCTCAGGTCTCTGTCGCAAGAGGCTTTGCAGATAAGGGGCTGGTAGTTTTTAACTGCCTAGATGGATGCAGTTGACTCCAAGCCAGTGGGGGGGACACACTGCCTGGCTTTGTGGAGATAAAAGCTGTTTGTACTTTCCCTTGCTTACAGATAATACTCATTAGCTATCTTGTGCTAAAACCAAGAGAAGTCAGACAAAGCTAGCAAAGCATAGGGTGAAACTCAGGTCCCCTGAGCCCAGGGGTTGCTCAGACTCTGCTCTCATGGAGAGTGGGACCAGGGGAGGCTCTGCAGGATGGGGTGAGGGGGCTGTGACCACCATCAGGCTTGTAACAACAGAAATAACTCAGCAGCAGCAATGCTTCCATTGCACACACATTACATTGAAATGGAGTGCCTGAGACTGATCTTGGGATGGATTAAAGCACAGGCACCAACTCCCTTATTAGCTGCCCACATGGTTTTTGTTGCACCATTGCTGGCCATTAGATTTACTAGAGTGTGCAATGCGAAGGGCTGTTACATTTTAGGTAGAAGAGGTTCAGTCCCTTTTAGTCTGACAAACTGGGATCTGAAAGACTGACCCAGAAACACAGATGCTATTCCCAAGTGCCAGCAGTTGTAAAGTGATACACTTAACAGAGCTGATTCCTCCTAGCTTAAACATTATAGCTATTATATACTGTCATGACTGATGCCGTATTTTTCACTCAAATGTATTTTCATTGTGTGAGCTTTTAAGAAGCTCTTGGACAAGGTAATCTGCAAGGCACTTTTAAATTGCCTTTCATCGTATTAGTTCGGTTGAGTTGAACACAGCAAAATAAGCACGTGCAAGTGCCTCATACAGCCGCCGTGCAGCTGCCTTCCACCTTAAGCAGCTTTCTGTAAATCTGTCAGTACCTGAAGCGTGTTGTGCATCACCCGTACAGGATTTGCCAGGTGATCCTGGTGTGCACTGCAGGGAGAGCCAACGTCTGCCATCAAGGGGAGCTCGGTTTCCTCTCCTGTGCAAGTGTACGATCACCACTGATATCAGTCGAAGTCACCTACATGCAAAGGGACTACAGTGCTTTCCCCAAGGGCAGAAGCACAAGAAAGTGGCCCTTCCACAAACCAGCCCCAGCACCAAAGTTCTCTCCTGGACATGTGGCAGCTCTTCTTTATTCTTTATTCAAGCATCTGGTTGCTCAGTCTGTTCATTTGATTATATGAGAAATTTCCTTCCCTCCAGTTGGTTCAGCCTCTATACATTTATCCCAGAGCACGTACAGAGACAGATTTGGAAGATGTTGCCTTTTTTTATTCCCACCTACCAGCCTCCATCATTCCAGGCTGGAAAACACGCTCTGTGGCCAGGGCCTCAGCTGGCTGAGACGATGCCAGGTCTCGCCTTGCTGCAGCCAGAATGTTTCAATAGGAGAATTACTCGCCTGTAGCGTCCAGAAAGCTGGTCACAGCTCACAGGTTTTATAATGAGTTGGGAGGGGGAGAAGGTCACGTGCACAATAGACCAGAAGTGGTGTTTATTTCCAAACCTGTTGTGGCCAAGAGCTTATTTCCAAGTAAATTTTCCACTTGCCACACAGTGCTGGGCAGGTGGTTCAGCTCTACCCCACAGGCTGCTGCCCATGGAGATGAACTGACTGTGCGAAAGCCCCCCAGCTCTTCCCAAACACTGTTTTCCTCTTGTTGCAAAGAATGAAGACCTAATAATGACCTAAAATATGCTGTTATTGCCCTGTGACATACAGTTAACCACAGCATCCAGTTTTACATTGTCATGATTTATTCATTTGTACCTTGTTATACTTTTTTGATCCTGCTGTGGGTGGGTGGGGGACACACAGCACAGACCCTGCAGTTCGAGCTCCCAGGGTTGCACAGCCATACTCCACAGTACCCGCACACCTGTACCTGGGGTACTTGCGCAGTCGCAAGCCTTGACTGGGCACCAGTGAGGGTGTTACTGAACCTGAAGAGCAGCAGGAATTGGTGACTATGCACAGAAAAGAGACCCAGCCTACCTGAGACTTGAAGACCAGGCTGGGTTTGAAACTTTGGATGGAATCTCCTCCAACACAGGATGCTTTTTTATCTGAAGCCAGAGAGAAATAAATGTGTGATTCCATCATACTATTTTTGTATTTGCTGTCTAAAAAAGAATCAAGTGTTAAAGCCCATCTCTTGGCTCTCTCTTCCTTCGTTTTTCCACCTGGTCGTCACCATATTTTCCATCTGAGATGTTGGTTAGTAAAAATAGCTCATCTACCATTTGCCTTAAGAGTAGTAACAAGGGTCTTTCAATCAGGAATGGCTTTCAAGCAGTTGGGGTGCTCTAGAAATGTTGTCATTCCGTAACTTGGGGCTTATGTACAATTGCTTATGAGAGAGATTTATTCCATGTAACATCCCTCTCAACCCTGCAGGTAGGTTTGCACAGGCTGAAACTTTTTAATAAATGGTCTTCTTTCTTCTTCATTTGGCATGTATCTCGCACCCTGACTTATGCACCAGTCTCCTAAGAAATGCAGGCAAAGTGTTGCTGTGCAGGCAGTGAGCACGTGCCAGATGTGGCCACTGCCTTCCAAAAGCTGGGGAGCTCACAGCATGGACACCTTCTTCTATAAGCTCAAACAGCTTTGATGTAGGGGCTGAGACTGAAAGAAAAGCATGGCCAGGGGTGATCCCTTGGCTCCTGGCAGCCAGAAGAGCAGGCAGAGGAACACACAAACAACACAGAGCCAGCACCCCTGGATTGCAGCAACTCATGCAACTGCCCACCTGCATGGATGAACAAAGAACATGGGGTTTGACATTAGAGGTCTCAGAGCAAATGCTCACAAAATCCCATTGTTGCTGCTGATGCTTCTTTATAAAGTAATGGGGAGATTTTCTCTACAGGCACTAAGCTCTATGAAAAGCAAACCAGGCTTGCTTATTAATCTAGGACATGTTTAATTTTCTGTGCACTTATTTCAGTGTATTCTTATCCTACTTCCATGCTATCACAGAGGGCTTTCACTGCTAAGTGTACCTAAATGTGACTGCAGCCATGTGAGAGAAGACCCTCTCCCTCCCCACCGGGGATCTGGCTGCAGCAGGGCTGGCACAGCCTCAGTCCCTGCCCAACACCCCCAAACTCCAGCAGTAATTCACAGCAGGGCCTCAGCACCCCCACCCCAGGCTCCATGAGTGCAGTTAGCCCAGGACCGCTCTTTTGTCACCAGTCAGGCTCAAAAACCGGTGTGAGATTACAGAATCACAGAATCACAGAATGTTGAGGATTTGAAGGGATCTCAAAAGATCGTCTAGTCCAATCCCCCTGCCAGAGCAGGAACAGTTAGATGAGGTTACACAGGAATGTGTCCAGGCAGGTTTTGAATGTCTCCAGAGTAGGAGACTCCACAACCCCCCTGGGCAGCCTGTTCCAGTGTCTGTCACCCTCACTGAGAAGAGGTTTCTTCTCAAATTTAAGTGGAACCTCTTGTGTTCCGGTTTGTACCCATTACCCCTTGTCCTATCATTGGTTGTCACCGAGAAGAGCCTGGCTCCATCCTCGGGACACTCACTCTTTATATATTTGTAAATATTAATGAGGTCACCCCTCAGCCTCCTCCAGGCTAAAGAGACCCAGCTCCCTCAGCCTTTCCTCATAGGGGAGATGCTTCACTCCTTTAATCATCTTCATGGCTCTGCGCTGGACCCTCTCCAGCAGTTCCCTGTCCTTCTTGAACTGAGGGGTCCAGAACTTGACACAATATTCCAGATGTGGCCTCACCAGGGCAGAGTAGAGGGGAAGGAGAACCTCTCTTGATCTACTAACCATCCCCCTTCTAATACACCCCAGGATGCGATTGGCCTTCCTGGCCACAGGGGCACAGTGCTGGCTCACGGTCATCCTGTTGTCTACCAGGACCCTCAGGTCCCTTTCCCCTACACTGCTCTCCAATAGGTCATTCACCAACTTATACTGGAACCTGGGGTTGTTGATTGCTGATGTAGACAAAGTTCGTAGCCTTTGTAGGCCAAACCACTCCTGCATTTGGTTTCTCTTCTCTGGTGCAATGAGACTGGATGGCATAGGCTTCTGCCTGTCATGGGAAGCCTTTGTTGAGTACAGGGCGATTCAATGTGCTAGTGCTATCATCAGGGTGAGAGCAGAGCACTGTGCCTCCACCTGGTCTTCCCTAAATTTCACCTGAGTCTTTTCAGGCTGTTTTATTGCCCGGGCTCCTGTGGTGCTCTTGTGACAGCCCAGTGTTTATGGTGGTGCTACTTCAACTCCCTGCTTGTTCGTGGCTCTGCACTGGGGTTCCCCTTGGCTGTGCAGCCACCCCTGTTGATGCAGTTCCAAACTATGATCAGTAATAGGGAACTATGACAGGGGTTAAAGATTTACATTGCTTATCTAGGTCCAAGAGTGCCCTTGGACCCTCAGAGCCATGCCTGGGACCCAACGCAGTGTGCAGTGGCACGGGGCAAGGTGCAGGCATGGCTGGGGAGGAGGAAAGGATTTTTGGATGGGGTAGCTCTCATACTATGAAATCATGGCCAGGATATGAATGGGAGCATACTGTTGTGGTTGAGACAGACAAACGACATAGACCAAGTTCTTCCAGGATGAAAGTAGTAGATGCCATTTATTGCCACAAGTCCATTTTTATACCAATTCATGTGTCTCTTCACTATTGGTTACAAGTTACAGCAGTAACATCTCATTGGCTAATTTTGCTATCATTAATGTTATTCTTCTACTCTCTTCTCTCTCACAGGTACATCCTTAACATCTCCGGATACTCCTTTACTCCCATCTTTCTCATGGGTAGGTCTTCATATCTTCAAGGCTAATTTCTGTTCCTATGCCCTCCGTCAGGGAATCCACAGACCCACCATAGTCCCCCACAGCATACCTTGTAGGCAGAAGTGATATCCTTCATTAACTGGAGTGATAAAGTTGAAAAAAACGCAAAGTCTGGGTTTCCAGGCCTTCCTTTGGGTATGATATTTCTGTGTTTCAGACATCTCATAGGCAGTCAGAGCCAGCCAAGGTATGGTTTACTGGAGTCCTTGGTCAGCTGTGGCCACTCAGTCAGTCCCCTCCCTCGAGCCCAGCCAGGCTGATGTGTGCAGAGATATCTCTCAGAGCAGTAAATGAAGCAATGGGGTTGGTGTTTAATAACTTTTCTCAGCATGGCCGTGGTGCTTTTTCAGCTGGTTTTCAGCCAGTTCTACAGCTAGTGCTTTGGCTACATATCCTTTCAGCAGGGTTTGCTCTGACTCTGTTGCTGAAGTGTCTCATTGGAGGAGCTCCCACAGTAGACCAGGATTACACATCCCCGGGGAGATGCAGGTACTAAGCCAAATAACTGCCATGCAACATGCAAGAACCACAGGAGAACATTTTTTTATCACCATGCTCCATTTACATCACAAAAATATATATATTTTTTTCTCTTTGTTTCCAATTTAGCACAGCATGACCTTCCATTGGCTTCTCAAATCAAGCAGAGCAGAGGTGGCAAAGGTGGACGAAAGTAAGCTAATCTCACGCTCACTCTGACTGCCCGGGCGTGTTTGCCAAGTAGCCCTTCTTTGACCTGTGGTGTGTAAAAAGATCGCTTGGCTCCCTTTGCTGGTGAGGATGCAGGTGAGAATGGCTGTTTACATCACCATTCAAGTGACTAACAATTAAACAACAAGAAAAAAAGGAGTCTACGTGGATCACAGAATCACAGAATCACAGAATCGACTGGGTTGGAAAAGACCTCAGAGATCATTGAGTCCAGCCCTTGGTCCAACTCTAGTCTGCTTACTAGATCATAGCACTAAGTGCCATGTCCAACCTCACTTTAAAAACCTCCAGGGACGGTGAGTCCACCACCTCCCTGGGCAGGTCATTCCAATGCCTGACCACTCTCTCTGTAAAGAATTTCTTCCTAATATCCAGCCTAAATTTCCCCTGGCAGAGTTTAAGCCCATGCCCCCTTGTCCTATTGCTGACTGCCTGGGAGAAGAGACCAATCCCCACCTGGCTATAACTTCCCTTCAGGCAGTTATAGAGAGTGATGAGGTCACCTCTAAGCCTCCTCTTCTCCAGACTAAACAAGCCCAGCTCCCTCAGCCTCTACCCATAGGTCTTGTGCTCAAGTCCCTTCACCAGTCGTGTTGCTCTTCTCTGGACTCGCTCCAGCACTTCAATGTCTTTCCTGAACTGAGGGGCCCAGAACTGAACACAGTACTCCAGGTGTGGCCTCACCAATGCAGAGTACAGGGGAAGGATCACTTCCCTTGTCCTGCTGACCACGCTATTTTGGATACAGGACAGGATACCGTTGGCCTTCTTGGCCACCTGGGCACACTAATTGCTCATGTTGAGCTTCCTGTGTTGGATCCACAAGCCGAATGTGCCTGTCTGAGCACACACTGAAATAACCAGTTGCTGTGGGGTGGCAACAAGCCCAGCAAACACACGGGCTCCTTCCCTGAGGTGTGGGATGGGATGCCGCGGGGTGGAGCCGGCCATGCCTGCCCCTCGCTGCCCTCTCTCCTGGGGCACACACCAGCTCTACCCCCTCCCCAGCTCCAGAGAGGCCAAGGAGGTGACCTCTGAGAACAAACAGGGTTGATAGAGGTGAGAATGCAAAAAAAGGCAGAAAGTCCATAGTCAGAGTAGCGGGTTGGAGAGGCGGAGAGGCCATCCTCACCCCTAAGCCCCTCTCCATCATGGCCCTTCTTAACAGGGGGCCTTAGCTCTTCTCATTTTTTTTTTGCTAATTTCTACCAGCCCTGCATTTTAACAAAGTCCCTTGCTGAAAGTGTTAAACTACCAAAAAAAAAAAAAGGTGGTGCAGGCCTTGCATTTTTTCATTGCAATTTGCTGCACTCTGGCACCATTGCTTTTAGGATCTTGTCACTTTCAAGATCCCACAGTACAGCAGTCCTAGTGTATGAGGCTGTCAGCAGTCATAAAAGCACTCTAAAAAATGACATCTCCTTGGAGAACAGCATTGCCACCATCCAGACACCAGAACATACACAGCTTTGGCTGGCAAGTTACTAATTACAGGGATAAAACCACTTCATATTCACAGACTTGGGGTATTCCTTTGCAAGTTACTTTAATCAATGTATATTTATTTTCAGCTTGCAATCTTTGAAAAGAAACCCACCAAAAGTCACAGACCAAAATATAATTAAAGACAAAGTATTGGATAGTTTAAAAATTGTTTGGTTTTGATGGCTCAGGATGCATGATAGGAAATTTGGGGCAAGAAATTTCACTGGTGTCAGATGTGGCAAAATAGAGCACCAAGCTCTCCGTAGCTGCCTGCAGGTGGTGTGGAAACTGGCTTTGCCCAACTCCCTCTTAAAGCTCTTGCCATCGCGAGATGTTATAAGTAATGTTATCCCTTGTCTTGCAAAAATGCAAATAGAAGAATAAAAATTTGTGAGAGGAATTTAAAGGAACTCTTTTAAGCTTAAAAAAATCCTGCCCTAAAAGTGGGGTGTTACTTTCATAGAAAACAAATTGTGATAGAATTTTTTGTTGTTTGGAAATGAGAAAAAGATTGTTATGTCCCTGGCTGAACAGTGTAACTTTATGCTATGCAGGCTAATATCCTGACCACAGAAAGCACATAAGCACCAGACAAAAGCTTATTTTTAAAAAATTCCTTAACATTAAGCACTTACAAAAAGTACATGAAGTACATAAATATTCAGTTTTAGATTTTTAATTTGGGATTTTAGAATACAAAAAAACATGATTTCTGAGACTCACCTTAAAAAGAAAATAGATTGAAGATGCAGCAGCCTAAATACTGGATATAATTTTATCATCAAGGCAAACATAATTGTTTTGCCTTAGGTTATCCAGGCTAGTGGAAGGTATAGTAAGCTTCTGCAGTTTAGATTTTCTTTAAAACATATAAACCCATTAGATTTAAAAACATGTTTTACTAAGACTTTAGTTCAGAAGGTAAATTTCCTCCAGGTAATACAATAATTTTAACTAAAGTATTTATAAAAATATAATATATATGTTCATCATTTTTTTCAGATTAATTCCAGTTCTTAACTTCATATTACGTATTATTTACACATCTGAATACCTGAGTGATAGATTCACATCTCCAGTTCAATCAATAATCTTAACCTCAGAGAAAGTTTCATTGGACTTTCATTTTTACTGATGGAGTCTCAGGTCTTCCTGCTTAAATAAATAAAATTGCCTCCAGTGGAGATACTGTGCCTAACTGAGGTAACGGAGATATTTAAAGATATCAAAACTGTGAGATTTCCCAATTAATCTTGCAAAAAGAAAATAAAATATACCCATTTCCCCCTTTTGTAGAAATTGCCTCATTTCTAGTTTGTTTGATTTCTAAAACATACAACCATTATAACGGGGGCATGATATACTACTTAGCTATATGAAATTTAGTGTTGTTGTAATCCATTAAAACAGGCTGACTTATTGAACAAGAATATAAAGGATTCTGTTCTGAACTTAATAAATAGACTTCAAAGAATCCCAAATATGAGAGAGCTTGTGAGAAGTAACACAAACCCCAACTCAGATCATATACATTAGGACGTGCACCTAACTTTATAAAATCTGAGGCCAGGGTCCTAAGGAGAAAGCAGTATCATCATAGAAAACAAGGCTGGCAGGACCTGTAGAGGACGTCTTGTCCACATCAGTGCCCAACAGCAGGATCAGCCATGCCAGCATCATCTCTGAGGGGTGCTTGGCCAACCAGTCCCAAAAGATTGCTGGGGTGAAGGCTGAGCAGCCTCCCTGGGCAGTCCAGATTCATAATTAACCGTTGTTTGGGAAGATTTATTTTGGTGTCCCCCTTAAATCCCTGGCTGTAGCTCCATCTCACTTTCCTGGTCCCATCCACAATGGGAAGAATTTATTCTTTCTCTCTTCGTAGCCATATTTTAATATACTGTTGTCATACATATCCTCAGCCTCCTTTTCACCAAACTGAGCAAGGCCAGTGCCTTCAGCAGGCCCTTGGGAGCTGTTTTCACATCCTGTCTGTTCACTCTGTGTCTGGTCCACATCTTTCTGCAATGGTTGTGCCAACTCTTGGCCATAACTGTTCACTGAAGTTTTACCAGCACTGCATAGAAGACTTAGAAAACTTCAAGGGTACACCAAACAAAAATCCCATTTGTGCAACCAACATGAGGTTTGCTTCCCCATCCCACCCAAAGTATTTAATTATTGTTACATTGTGTTTGTGATTTAGTTTTTCAAACATTTTCTGCCCTACTGCTTCCCATCCACTCATGCCCTATCTGTATTTGCACAGTTAATATGCAGATTCTATTCCACCATCACTCCCCACTCAAGTGGCTCATGTAGGCTAATTTTCCCTATTAACTATTTCCCTATTAACTATTAATTTATAATTGTGCTCCAAAATTAAAGGCAGAACAATTTTCTCAGAAAGAGAAGTTGGAAATACTATTTAAAATGTTGCATCAGTTAATCCTGTTCAGTATACTAAGGTTTACAGAAGTTATTTAAAACTACATCAGGTCAAATATTTCAGATTGTAACAGTGTGAAATTTGGCAGAAGAAAATGTAAACCTAGATTACTGTGGGTGTAGTGATTGCAGGAAGGTGGCTCACAGGAAAGAGAAGGGGAAAAAAAAAGGTAAAAAATAAAAGGGGAGGAAAAAGATATATTTTTAACTAGATAGCCTCATTTCCATTGTCACTTGCCATGTCTGGAAGAGTTGTTCTGCTTTGCCATCCTCCCTCCGTTTTTTTTTTTCTCTTCTCTTGTACTTAGTTTCAGAGATACCAAGGTACTGTTGTGGATTTGGCCTCACAGTGACTAAGCACCGCTATAGCAGGACCATAAGCACCCCATACCCAAAGCAATTTACAGGAACTCTGTTTTAACTGATGATGCTTCCTAAGGGCCTCCCAGGAATCACAGCATGAGTTTGGTCCTAAAATTTTGATCTTCTTTCTGCCAAGTTTGAAGAAAAGTCAGAAGAAGATAAAGTGACTCCAAAGGTATTGGTGACTCCCCACCAAGTCCAGTAACCACAGAGGTGACAGATTTACCTCACTCAACCATTGGTTACAAGGTGGGTTCAGTTCCTTCTGAGGTTGCAATATTGCAAAAGCCTGTTCCTTTTTCTCAAGAGAATATGCAACTGATGGAGCACAAAGGTGCAGCCCTTTTGCCACAGTTAAAAGATGTATCTGAGAGAAGAAGAGAGGCAGAACATGATGCTGAGCTCAGCCTCTCCAGCAGATGCAGGTCCCAGCTCAAATGCTCTTCACCCTGGACCATCCATGTGTTTTAGAGTCCTGGAATAAAGCACATGCACAGCTCTGAGTGCCTGTTTCTGAGAGGGGAATTACCTTTGGGATGGTGACAGCCCAGCTGTTCTTTTCAGGAGAAGCTGGACCAGCAAGGAGTCATCCAGAAGACAAATGGTTCCCCATATCAACCTCCAGAAGTATAACCAATCACATTTTTGTGGATTTGTGTGTTTTTAAATAAAAGGATAGGTCACTCTGCCAAATACCATACCTTGTTTGGCAGCAGCTTTCTTACTTGGAAGATAGTGAGGGTTGCTTGTGGCCAATTTCAAGAACAAATCAGCTTGCAGTCCTCAGTTCTGTAATATTTATTTTGAACATGCCAGAGAACCTATCCCATTTACAACTTTTAGCCTCACAAATCTCTTTATTTCAGGGTTTCTTTTCTTCCACTCCCTTGAGTATAGTTGCCACGGAAAGATGCTGTGCTCTAACTGAAGTCCAGTCCTAGGGCAGGCAGGGAGAAAGATGCTAAATGCTAAAAGACATCAGTTATTAAGTAAGAGCATGTATAGAATCTGATTTCTTTGATAAGAGTGACAGGTGTGGTGCTGGGTTATGGTGAAAGTATACTCACTGCAGTTCAGAGAGACCAAACAAACAACTGTCTCTGCCTGACCCTCCCTTAGACTACATGGTGAGTCTCAGAACAGAGCACAATTCCTTCTCTTAAGCATGTTGTTAAATAGCAAGTAGGGTAAGGAGAGCAAGAAGTGCTTTCCTTATATATGACATCAGAGAATTTAACTGCATTTCTCACTTTCTGACTAGGCAGTGTGATCAAAGCTTGGAAGTGTCCACTCCTGTAAGCCATTTAAATTTAAAATACCTGAGTACATATGGAGAGTATATAAGATAAGAATCAAAGACAAAGCATTTAACATCCTGCACTTGTATTTTTTCAAAGTTGCAGCATTTTTTCCCTCTGATAATCTATTTTATGTTCCTAATTATTTCTGTGCTGTGTAAAATATGCCTGTTAGAATATGTTAAAGTACACAGAACAGTCAAATACATACAAGACAAGAAAAAATGTTTTCATAAATATTTCAAATGCACAATTAGAGGTCTTAAAATACTTTTAAAAAACAACTTGAACTGTGTGCAATATTAGGTAAAAAAAAAAAGCTTTTTTGCTGTTTCAAATAATGTAGTAGATCAGACTTTGTAGGTTCAGGCTAAGCTATTTCTGTGCTAAGAGCAGCTTAATACTTTACCAAGAAGAAACCCTGGAAGACTTGTGTGATTTCAGCACCTGTGCTGTCAGTGAAAGGCTTAGTGGTCTGTGTGCACGTGCCTGTGAAAACTGTGCATTAACTTTAGGTTAGAGGTCCATCTGCTGATTTCCAGAGTTCTGATGATTTTTCTTGAGCACAATTGGCTTGAGCACTGGTAAAACCGGGAATGTAATCAAAATCTCCGTCTAGGCTTGCTGTGTTTGTTCAAAACATCAGAAAGGGTGGAGGAATCTGCATGAAAGAGTTGTGCAGGTCACTGAATGCCACAATAAAAGCAAATTTTAATCTCTTGATTTCCAAGACATCAAACATTTACCGAAAGATCAAAAGCTTTAATTTTCACCTTACACAGACAGCATTCCAATGACACTTTCTGTTGGCGCTAACAGTGTTTCCCTGAGAGTACACCACTCAATACTACATGACCCTTTAGATTTCATGATGAAGTTTTACCATCGACTCCAAGGTGGCAATGCCATTACTATACCTCAGTGCCTGCTCTGCTCACTTCTACCTTCCCTTCTCTGAGCTGACACAGGTACGCACACAGCTAAGCAGTAAACCGGACTGGGTGAACACTGCCTGAAAGATGAACCGTTTTCCCCATGGGTTCTTCCAGTTGGATCAGCTTTTGTGACCTGGGTCACTGCACAGTAGTGTTCACCATGGACAACCAGACACAGGCGGATAGGAAGCAATGTAGCACAGTTTCAGGCAGGATGCTCCTAAACACCTATGGCCTCAGATTATTAATTACATGGATGGGGTTTTGCTCTATCAACCCAGCCAAAAACCAGCTGAGACAGTCACTTTTGTTTCTACACATGCTGTACCTCACTTAGGAGGACTCCTAGAGCAGATAACAGCAAGGTGATGCTGCAGGTAACGATTTTGCCTAGAAGTGGATTATACCATGGTCTAAGTTGTCTTTGTGTCAGAGAGGAGGAGAATGAAAAAAAGTGGGCAACTTTTTGTTATTTTTCAGAGGGGAAGGTGAAGAAAGTAACAGAGGAAAGAAAACAGCATAAAAGAAAACCCATAACTTTTTTGACTATATGTTTTTAAAAGACTGGATATTACAGAAGCATTTTTCTTAAATTTATTTCTATATATTCCTTCAAGGTTACTACACATGAAAGAGCATATAGTACAGCCATCAACATACTGCCTTTCAGTTCAACTTGCTTTTTTCTGCACAAATGCTTTCTGGGTGACTTCACCCTTTGACTGTTCCTATACAGAAGATCAAGTAAACCAAGCTTGAAAGGCTGAAACGGCCTGATCAGAAAGCTTACAAAAGCAAGAAAATAGCTGCCAGTTATACAAACACAGTCTACTTTGTTGCTGCAATTTTATATCAGCATGAGGTTTAGAAATCAGATTCTGTAGTTACCTAAGAAAGTAGCTCATTCTGCCTAATCAACACTATAGCCTCATGCATTGCTAAGAGAGTAACATCATCTCCGCACTTTGCTCCTCAGAGAAAAGTGACTTTGAGGAGCTTTCTGGAGGCTCACAATCCTGATGTTAAAGCTTGAGCTGGCATGCATTTGGAACCCTGGGAAGTATGCAAAGCAGTAGCCCATAACAAGACTGGAGTAGTCAAAATCCTTAAATGATGGCTTTAACGGCCAACATCTTACAAATTGCAGTGTGACATTATGGACACAGCTAAGAGTAGACATGTTCTTGGGGCTGCAAATGAAAAATTATGTGGAGTATCATGGTTGTCTGAAGCAAAAACTTATGATACCACCAAACCCATCTTCTGTGGTTCATTATCCTTACCTTCTCTAAGGAAGTCTAACTGCTAGGGCCATTAAATGCAAATCCATTTTTGAACACTGTCCTGGTCAGATCATTTGCATGTACAAGTCCATCCTCTGCTGCATACTACAAACACAAGTTAAGATACAAGCAATCAGAAGTCAAACTAGTGCAGAAAAGAGAACCAGCAGCTGGCTACGCTACCTTAACCTTCCTTAAAGCCCTGGGTAGATATCAAAATTCAGGCCACATAATTAGACATTTGTAATGCTCCTGTCACCATAGCATCAAGAGCAATTCAACAACAGAAACTATACAGGAACAATCAGCCTCCCCTAACAGCTCAATTCATGTGCATACACAGTATCTCATTGAAGGCAACTGTCTCCAGACTCTTGCAGTCACAACTGACCGGTCACAAGAGAGTGGCCCTGGAGATCAGAGACACACACACCTCCCATACAGCCAGAGCCACACGTACTCTCAAAATCTCTGAAGGAAAAGTTATCAAGTTCATTTGCCCCTGAAGCTATCCTAATATTGAGAGATGCCATTGGCTTCTCCTACTTAATGCACAATTTTAAGATGGAAGTTTTTTGTTTGTTTGTTTGTTTTTTTAAACCAAAAAAACCCAAAAAACCAAGAGGCAAATAACCTCTCTCAAAGCCCATATTTCTTGTTCAAAGCCACCTTGATCATTTTGCTTACCTTCTGAGCATAGCTTCAAGCACTTACCATTTCTACACTATTCTTCAGGCCTAGGATTGCCTCCCCAAACAACACTAGAAAGGTAGTTCCCAGATCGCCTCCACTTCTGCTCTCCAAACTCAAGGCTATAAAAATACCATGGGAAGGTTTCTACTGGGGACTATCAGTGTTTCCTTTGCTTGCTTACACCTGTGTTTAAATCTTTAGCTAAAGTGATATTAATGAATACTAAGTATAGCCCAAAGGCCACTGTCCCAAGATGCCCAAGGACTCTTCCTTCCCCTCAAGTCCCACAGTGTTAACCTATATTCATTCTCTCTAAATTAAAGCTCAGTTTCTTGAGTTCCTCTGCAGCTTCTAAGTCCAGTGAGTGCATTTTCCTCCAAGCATATATTCTCACCACTGTTTTCAGTCTTGCCCTTCCCCAGTCCCCGCTATTTGCAAAGCCCCATGTCATCTTCATACAGCACAGTATGGAAACGGGTAGCTCAGTCACAGCAGATGACATGCAAATCCAGCAGACAAGTCATTCCTGGACACAACATACAGATGTTTATGGTTTCCCTTCCAACAAAAGTATTCAAGGGTTTTCACTAAGCAAATGCATTTGACTGAGGTCTAACACTACTACTTCCACAGTGAGCAGCTATTCATGTCTAGGAGAGCTGTTTTTTCCATAGGAACTGCTTATAATGCATGCTCATCCCTACAATATTGTGTTCCTGGATACCTTTGTGAATAATTCTTCACTGGTGGCTCTACTAGATAGCAGAGATGATCTAATGCCAAAGATGACACTTGATGACACTTGCAATCATTTATATAAATTTTGAGCTTATTGTCAAGAAAACAACTATGGAAAGTTAAGATTTTATGCTGTAGAGTAGCATATTCATACAAATTTGTCACAATACAACACTTCCCACTAATGGTTACCTGCATGCCTTTTCCATAATGTTAACTATCTTATTAATCTCTAACAAAATACTACCACACTCAATATACTTATGTACTACTCAACTTCTCAAACATAAGATCCAGAGGTCATCTTATGACATTAAGGAGGCTGAAAATAAGTCTTTCCTCCTAGTTCACCATTGAGCTTTGGAGCTTATTGCCATCACAGGCTGTCTACAATCCTGAAGTTTTAAATGTAGCTAAAGAGTAGGGAGATGAATCCATGGCAAATATGCCCATCTACAGTTTGGATGCAAGTTCCAGGTCAGTGCTCTCCACTAGCTACCTGCCAAATCCATCTCAGGAAGGAGCTCTTCACACCTGCCAGCAACACTGGCAAGTAGTATTTGCTTTTACTTACTTAAATTTCATGGACTCTTTAGACTCAGCATCTTTTGTGGTCAGTGACAACTGCCGCAGGTTAAAAGTTAGTGCCACAAAGGGACATGCTTGTCTTGCTTTAAAACAATACTAATGCCACAATAATTAATATAATTTATTCAGGAATAATAAAAAAAAGTCTTCTTTAACACCCAAAATGTTCATAGTTTGTAGATGTTAGAAGCTTTGCTATTTGCCAGGTCTTCCATAGCCTTATTTAAATTGCCTCAAAACTGTAGCTAGTTAATAGATCTTTTTTTTTTTGGCAGTTCCAGCAAATATTTTCTTTTTGTTAAAATGTCAGGTAATCCATGAGAGTTTCCAGATGCTGCTAGACACACATACATACAACATTTAATAATAAAAAACACACCACACAAAAATCAAACCTTTACTCTTTGTTTCATGGAACAACATGAACCTCCCAGACTATTTGCAACTGCATAGCTTTGTGGAAATTTTCATCAACATTAATCCTTTTGGCCAGCTAGCTGAAGCTACCAAAAGGGGTAATTTTTTGCATCTAAGAAAACAGAACACCATAAGAGAGCTTAAGCTATAGAATAGTTTACATTTTTTCTGGAATCCTTATGAAAAATATCCCATTACTTCCAAAACTCACAGGAAGAATAAGGAAAGACACTTTTCCCCCCTGTTTTCTTAGCAGAGTTGATTCTTATTGGGTAGGAGAGTATGGAGAAGCGCAGCAAAAGTGCTTCCCCTTCAGTCATCTTCTCCCTGCACCCCTCTGTTTTATTATTAATATTATTACTTCTATAGGTTGCTTATCTGTTTTAAGGAAGTCAGATATATCTGTTTAAAACTCCAGGTCTTCAGGCTAATTCTGCTGACTTTGCACTGAGATGCTACAAGCACTTGCTAATTCATAACACCATCTTGGAGATAAAGGTAACAGGCAGCTCCAGGAACTGGTTAGGCCAAGGGCGGGTGCTACCTGCTCCAGTTCCCCGATACAAGATCACATACGGATGGCCCCCAGTCTTCGCTGTGTTCCCCCAAAGTGAGGGGTGACAACCTGCCCTAGGAACAGCAACAAATGACCTAGAGTGGTCACATCACCAGATGGAAAAGCCAGGGAGGGACAAAAGAAAAATAGCTATTCCAGCCTATCTTTTCTAGTTAAACAAACCCCAGGAAAAAATATTTGCATGTTATACACAAGGTCAGAGATGATTTATATAATGATGCAGTGCAAGACCTTAACTCTTTTTACGTCAGTCTAGTTCTTGAAATCAAACATGATATGAAGCATTTCCCAATGCAAACTTTTTTTCCTTATGAATTGATCCTTCTTCTTGGATCTAACCAACAGCCAGCTTGGATTTTTTTTTCCAATCAGTATTTCTAAGATTGTGGTATTCTCTAAAGACTCTCAAAATAAAATACAATTAAGTTTCAAAAATCAGTTTTGGATGCAATAACAAGTTTTCACCTGTTCCAAAGGTTGATGTTGGCATTTAAACAGCATTTATGCACCTCAAGGGATCCCAAACATTCATCACTAAAATATTATGTAGAAACATCGAGGATCACCATCTCTCTTGTATGATTTCCTAATATTTTTTGCCTTATACATTTGCTTAGCAGATAGTAACATCCAGAAGGAAGCTGTGGTTTATATTGAGTGGGTGTGTGTTGGGAGCAGTCAGCAATACATAACCAAGC
The DNA here is from genome assembly GCF_963082525.1 of Nesoenas mayeri. Taxonomy (NCBI): domain Eukaryota; kingdom Metazoa; phylum Chordata; class Aves; order Columbiformes; family Columbidae; genus Nesoenas; species Nesoenas mayeri. Next base: position 26,091,473 of record NC_137543.1, read on the forward strand.
AGGTTTTCAGGTCTCTGCCAGGCATCCTGCAGGTCAGTCCAGAGAACCACAGACATACCCAGCACTATTTGCACGTAGGAACAGACACATGCATAGACACTGTCCCAATAGGGATTTACAACTACCTTTTGGGCTGGCAGAAGTTGCGGGTATAAGGCGCACGTATGCACAAGCTTGTGGCATGATGCCTATAGTGTTCATTGCTGGAAAGCAGCCCAAAAGCAGAAAGAAATGCAGCTTCAGTATAACAGTCTTTTTAGAAGTGGTTCATACAAAGTTCAAGAGAGGCAAAGCTAGTAAATTTTGTGGTATAATTACTGAAGTTGAAAGTTTTAACATGGTATTTTGTTCACAAAAACCAACAAGACATGCTATTAGCAAAAGTATTTACATAACCAGAATAATTTTCCTTTTCCAAGACTGGAATGTTTATCCATATTTAAAGAAAGAAAGGCCATATAACTTGACAAATAGCAGAAATATGAGCATTAAATCATCATGTCATTTGTTAAACAGAAACATTTAGATCGCTGTCCCTGCTGTTTAATCACGAACAAATATCACAGACTGCGTTCTCAACATGGAAGGTTTTCTGGTTTTGTTTTGTTGTTTTTTGTTTCTGTTTTTTGTTTGTTTTGTTTGTTTTTTGGTGTTTTTGTTGTTTTGTTTTGTTTTTTTAAATGAAGTAAGTTTTCAGCTTTAAGGAGCCTTATTCCAAGATCAGTCCAACTCCACCCTTGGAAACACCAAAAGCTCCTTTGGTAGAGATCCCATCCCCGTGTTTAACCAACCTGCTGCCTACCTGATACATATCTAAGCAGTCTGCCTACTGCAAGCAGCTGCCCATCTGTGTAAATTAATGGTAGCACAGCAACAACAAGCAATGGGAACAGAGTCAGAAGACTGCAATGAGCTGCCCTGCATAGTGTTGGGACTTGAAACACACCACTGTAGAGAGCTGCTGCTGAGTAGAGAGAAGCATCCAGCAACATACCTTTGTGCCTCTAATAACCTGAGATCACCTACCCATCACTGCAAATGTTTAAAAAAGCCACCTGCATGGATGACACACATGCCTTGAGGCACAACAGGAGGATCTTCTTTCCCATCACTGATCTGTGCTGTAAATAAGCAAAAGGAAAAACTATACTCAAACTCATCACTGGAACTAGCTTGCACAATACTGTAGTACTGTAGTACTGTACTAATCCAAATGTTTTACTTGATAGCAGAGGAAAAGTCAGAAGGTGACAGTAAGAGCTGCTAACTGAACATCAAATAATTCAGTACATCAAGCAAACAAAAGGAATTGGGATCTGTAAGCAGAACAACCTCCACCAGCATCTACAGTGGCATTTTCTATGTTGAGTTGAATAAGTCTTGCGTACTGCTACCAGCAGTGTTTTAACAGGCATATCAACTCTGAAGAAAGGTGAGTGTTTGGTTTGTTTGTTTGTTTTAATTTAAATTGGTTTACTATCCCAGTACCCAGGTACCTATTGATCAGAGCATTACCATTCTACCGCTTTTCAGACACCATGGCAGCTTTACTAATTAAAACCTACAACTGAAGAAATAATGACAGCCTATGGAGGCACGCAACAATTAAGTCTTCCTTGCTAATGCACTCCTCCTCCAAAGAAATACAGTAGCAGTTGAAAGCATCCTTGCTGTTCTAACCCTTAGCAAGATCCTTTCACTTTGAAAAGTGAATCATTAAGGCTTCTCAGTAAAACATTTACTCAGGTGACAAGTTTGTGCCATTAAGTAAAGAGCTGAGGTTATTTTGACAAATCCATGATGGAGACTGGCTCACCTTGAGCAAGGATAGGTAAATGAAGAGTCCTCAATTCTGCCACTTGATATAAACATGTGAACCCCATTTACTAGACAGCAACTAAAAGTCACCAGTATGCTTTTATGCTCGGTGAGGCCATTCACTGCAGAGTTGATTCCATTAAATCCAAGCTAACAAACTTATAAAAATAAAGAAAAAGCGTACTACAGTCTAAGAGCTGTGGTCCAGAGTGTTGCTATGATGCTATGAGTACAAGTAAACTGATGAAGAGATTTTGTTTCTGGCTGCCGCTGTTCTCCATCTGTGAGAGATCTCCCAGGCTAAATACACATATGGTTGTTTCCTAACCCAGTTCTGCCAAGTGATGCTGGTAAACCAGACACAAAAATATGCAAATAAAGCTGCTGGCAGCAGCTCTGAATGATATCACTCTTAATCTGGCCCACTTGTTCCTAGTTTTGCCAGTTTAAACTGGTTGTAATGTAACTGTGCTTCACTATGCATCTGATCAATGATCAAGGTTAGAAAAAAAGCCTAATTTGTTCTCCATAATGGTCATTATGGAGGATCTGATCCATCATGAAGAACAAATGAGGCTTTTTTCTAACCTGGGTCATTTTGTTTTTATACATGCACACTTTTCATATATGTATGCCTACATATAGGTTAAATATGTATATTGCATATGTATATTATGTATGTATATATATTAAAAAAATCTTCAGATTGATTAGTGTATAGATGAGAAAAAACCATACCTAATCCATAGCAGGAAGAAGCAGAAGCACAGAGATGAGAACAATAACAAATTACCTTATATTTCCTTGAGCAGCGAGTGTCAGTATTGTACCTTTAACTACCACACAAAAAGACCTATTAATTCAAGTAACCTCAAAGGAAAGACCTGTACATAGAATCATTTAGGTTCAAAAAGACTTTTAAGATCATAGAGTCCAACTGTTAACACTGCTAAGACCATCTCTAAACCACGTCCCAAAGAACCTCATCTACACGACTTTTAAACACCTCCAGGGATGGTGACTCAACTGCATCCCTGGGCAGCCTGTTCCAACGCCTGACAATCCTTTCAGTGAAGAAATTTTTTCCAATATCCAATCTAAACGTCCCCTGGTGCAACTTGAGGCCATTTCCTCTTGTCTTATCACTTGTTACCTGGGAGACCAACACCCTCCATGCTACAACCTCCTTTCAGGTAGTTGTAGACAGCGATAAGGTGTCCCTTCAGCCTCCTTTTCTCCAGGCTAAACAGCCCCAGTTACCTCAGCTGCTCCTCATCAGACTTGTGCTCCAGGCCACTCACCAGCTTTGTCACCCTCTTCTGCACTCTCTCCAACACCTCAATGTCCTTCTTATGATGAGGGGCCCAAAAGTGAACCAGTTCCAAATACAGAGGGATGATCACTTCTCTAGTCCTGCTGGCCACACTATTCCTGATACAAGCCAGGATGCTGTTGGCCTTTTGGCACCTGGGCACATATTCAGCCACCTGTCAACCAATATCCCCAGGTCCTTTTCCACGAGGCAGGTTTCCAGCCACTCTTCCCCAAGCCTGCAGTTCTGCCTGGGGTTGTTGTGACCCAAGCACAGGACCCAGCACTTGCCCTTGTTGAACCTCATGCAATTGGCCTCAGCCCATTGATCCAGCTGGTCTGTAGAGCCTTCCTGCCCTCCAGCAGATCAACACTCCCACCCAAATTGGTGTGGTCTGCAACTTACTGAGGGTGCATTCAATTAGGCATTGGAACAGGCTGCCCAGGGAAGTGGTGGAGTCACCATCCCTGGAGGTGTTTAATAGGCATTTAGATGAGGTTTGTAGGGACATGGTCTAGTGCTAGAGTTAGGTTAGGTTATAGTTGGACTCGATGATCCTGAGGGTCTCTTCCAACTGAAATGATTCTATGATTCTAATCCCCTCATTCAGATCATTGATAAAGATATTAACCAGAACTGGCCCCAACACTGAGCCCTGGGGAACATCACTCATGAACAGCCACCAGCTGGATTTGATTCCATTCTCCACAACTCTTTGGGCCCAGGCATCCAGCCAGTTCTTCACTCAGTGAAGAGCATGGCAATCCAGGCCATGAGCAGCCAGTTTCTCCAGGAAAATGTTGACATAACACTCAATAACCCAACTTAGCCACCAGTAGACTAGCACAGCTGAACACAGCTACAAACACACTGGAAAAGTCCCATGGTCACAAGCAGCACCAATAGCTCAAGACAAATCCTACTTCAAAGATGCAAACAAACAAGTCCACCTGCCCACCTTAGCTCAATAGCACAAGAGTTTACCACAGGACATGAGAACACTCTTCCAGTTATTTTGAGTTCAAGGACTTCCTGAGCCAGATGCAGTTTCTATGTATTCACTAACTTACAATGAATTTCCTGCACTTGAATTTATCCAGTTTGTTTGAACCCACAGTTTTCAGCTTCCACATCATTTTTCAGCTAGAAGTCCCACCAGCACACTACCCACTGAGTAAGAAGCTCCTCTTTAGACTTCACTATTTTAAATATTGTTGAAAAAGGAACAAAGGTTCAGTGTGTTCCTACAATTAAACATTTTGACAAACTTTTGAGCTTTTAGGGACATTGCTGTAAAGTGATCAAAATGGCATTAGAACTGGAAAAATACAGTAAGATTTAACTTTGTTTTAAAACTACATATCCTGTAGCAGTAATTTTCAAGTTTGTGTATGGTAAAAGTTTCTATTGGACATGTTAGCAGTTGCCAAGTAGCACAGTTATTCATTACTTTCAATGTACATATATACAGCAACTAGCATACCCATTTAGATAAGGAACTCCTCCCTCCCATGAATCCTATTGTTCTATTTCTCAAAAGCCTGGGACTAGGCAGAGATCGAAACCACTGATTTGCTGTCAGAACACGTTGTTAGATATGATTACAAGATGAACAGAGATACCAAAGAATGACAGATCCCAAATAACTTGCTCTCCTTCCTTTTCATTAGGAGTTCACTAAAGCTATTTTAATAGCATAGAAGGCATCTATTTCTTTACACAATTGGGTTTCATCACTAAAGCCATAAGAGCATTAAGACAAGTCTGAGAGCTTCAGGGATTTCTGATAGAGACTGAAGACCAAAGCAATGTCTCCCCACCCCCCCATCTAGGTTGATTACTGCACAGAGAATGGAACTGGCCATTATAAAGCAACTTGACCTTGGAAAACACAAGTGGTAGAACCTTCTGGCAGCAGGTCAAAGAAACTTTCCTTATTTCCATAAGCATTCACTAGCAAGATTTATGAACCATTGTCTGATCATTAGCCACCAGCTCTGTATTACTTTTTCATGTACACACATTTAAATGCATCACTTAGCACAGAGGATACCCCATTCTTTCCTGCTGCACATACTTAACATTTTTCAAATTAAATTTCAGAATCTGAAAAGTCCATTTAAGAGAGTTCTGATTGCTATGCGTAAGGGACCCAACTACTTACTGCATCCTTTACAAAGCATAGGAACTTGCCTGAAATGCAAGAAAACCTTTTTGTTTGTTTATTTGGAAAAAAACCCAAATGTCAGCTACAAAGGATCACTACTTCTATTGAAGTATATACATTCTGTGTGTAGATCCAACACCTACTCTGGATAAAAAAAGCAATATCCAAACACCAGATCTCACAAAATAGAAATAGGCCAAGTTGAATCAAGAAATTTTACCTTTTTTTTTTTTAAAAGGAAGGTACTTTTAATGGGCACAGAAACTACATATGTATGGTTTCTTAAGAAAGATATGCAACTGTCAGATGAGAACATAAAGATATTTTGGGGTTTAGGATTGATCAGTCTGTAGCCAAGCAGCCAGTGATGGGTCTCATGTGGGATCTCATTCAGTGAGAGGTCTCTGTAGGGCCTGACACTCAGCTTGCAGTGGCCAGTCTACTATTACTTTAAGCACAACACGTCAAAGTCACTACAAACTATTGTTGCCACTGTGTTCTCATGACACATAGAACTATTGTTGAGAAACTTGTTTTATGTTGCCAGTGCAGGTTTGGAATTTTATTTTTCTTGATCTTACATTAAGGAGTCTGAGTTTGGTAACATATCATAACCATAAGACACATTGAAGACATTATAGAAATTAACTGATAAGTGAAGAAAACATTTTAATTAAAAAAAAAAAAAGAAAAACAAAACCAATACAACAGGCAGTTCACAGATATACTAGTTCAGTGTAAAGTAATAAGAAACTTTGTTATCTTACAGGTACTAGAGAGTCCATGTTGCTCAACAACTTTGTAAGTAGCTATTTGGACATTTATCCAGAGATAAAAAGCACTGGTCAGAACCTAATAGAAGACCTGAGTTCTTTAGCAGGTTTTCTGGCAGATGAGGAATGGTTTATGGCTTTCAGGGAACACAGCTCTTTCCAAGGCCTCAAGACAAATGGCATAAAGAGTTTTTGTTCTGTAGAAGATAGCTAATTTATCCAGATGAGCCAAAAGCCCTTTGTGAGAGGTGTTTATGAGGTCAGGAAGAATATGTGCCTCTATATGCTTTACATATGCATTCAATACATACATGCTTCAATGCAGCACCTTTTTTATAAATAAGTAAACAGTTTTCACCATAAAAGGTCAAAAGTTACTTTATTACAAAAACAAAGAGGCAGAATTTCAAAGTTATCAGGATAGACACTAATCTACCCATGCCAAAGAGGGGCCAAGGGCTTCTTTATGGACATGGGAAGGAGTACTGCAGACACCAGTTCCCACTGAGGGCACATCAATGCAAACTAACAAGTTTAAGAGACATGTTAGGAGAAAAAGAAAGAAACAAAACATCCTGCTGTAACTGTGTGACTTTGTCTTAAAAAAAAAAAATCATCGCTACCTGAAATACTCTAAAACTTGGGAAACCTCTAGTTATCCTGAAATTATTTCCCTGAAAAAGATACCAAACAAGCTGCTCTTGGTAGCACAAGCCTTTAGCATGGCAGACTTCTTTTGTGAGCTTTGTGCGCTTGCTGCAAAGAGCCTTCTTTCTTTGTTCCTGCTTGGTTTCTCTTCTGCTTTACCTGGGGTAGTATGCTGTGTAGTTCATGAAGAGCTGAGCCCCAGCAGGGTAGTACGCCGTGGATGGCTGGAACGTTCGTGGGTTCAGGAGCACGGATGGCTGATACAGAGCAGCTTCTGTTGGCACAACCGCAGCAGGAGCCGGAAAGGAGTAGGATGGGGGTGAAAGACCTAAAGGGAACAAATGGAAAATAGATTAGGACCTTTTGAATTCCAGCATATACATGGTCTTCATTAGCTGAACAACTCTGCAATAAGGAGCCTTCACAAGCTTCTCATTCTCCTGTTCATCACAGAAAATAAATCTGAGTGACCAGTGTGAGCTTGACTATAAGTGTCATGCCCACTCTCCCCTCATCAAAAGCAAAGTCAGCAACAGACAAAAAAAAACCCACCTCTTGTTCTTTCTGAAGGGCCTCTTTCTGAAGAGAAGGCCAGTTTTTCTTGTCTAGGCTCAGATTTTAATGAAGTCTCCAATAAAGAAGTATGAGACTTTGTTGTAAGAAGGAAACTCCTGTGCTAAATATCTGTTTAACATTCCCCAGAGCAGGGGACACCATTTCATTCTGACACTCCCTATCCCCCAAAAAACGCTGTCTCCAATTAATCAACAGCACAGTGAGAAAAGTGAGAAAAGCTTTGCAGCTTCAAGTATTGACAGAGTTTTAAAACAAACACACACCACAAAGGTGCACTTTGTGGTGTTTCAACACGATGTGAGGCCCTAAACTCCCACTGACAAGAGTTCACCCTCTTCCTCTGCGACTCTTTTCCATTTCTTCTCTCCTCCCCTCTCCAGGGCCATAAAAGTCAACATATAAAAGTTTTAGATAACTCTGAATATAAAAAATAGAGGCTTATTTTAGAGTAAGAGCATCTCACTGCACTGTGGGATGAGACAGTGAGAAGTGAAAAGGTTTATTTGAGGAACACATTATTGGCATTTGTATTTGGAAATGGGAACACCACCACCTAAGAATTACAAAAGTTTGGAACTCCACCCCAGAACCCGTCCTAGGAGCTCTTAGGAGAAGCTCCAAACCCCTGTTTCGATCAGCTGTCACACATAGGACAACATACTGCACACCCCTGCTCAGGATACTTGCATTACAAAAAACACACCACTGAAACCAAAACAAAAAAACAACAAAAAAAACCCCACAAACAAACAAAACTCAACACACATAAAACCCAAAACAAAACCAAACAACAACCGCCAACACTAGTCACTCAAAATTTCTCTCGTAAGGATTAGCTGAAGGTCTACTCACATTCAAAAGGAACCACACACAATAAGTTTGCTGCCATACTGGAAGCTCTGACTAGGATTTAGAGGACACTTCTTAAGGAAGCCAACAACAACAATACATTCACATAGAGAGAAAGCTGCTACTTGACTACCTTGCCATTTATGATCTTGGAAGCAAAGTCTTATTTTTTCCATAGTCTCAGATTTATGTGGCACATATGCTTAGTAAGTTAGCCCTTAAGCTCTTAAAGCATTTCCCCCAAACGTTTGACCAGAAGTCAGTGTTCATCCTAGTAGCTCTGAGTAGCATAATTTTACATGAAATACAGTTTCTGCAGTTCTGAGGGCCAAAGCTATGTGTATTTTGCTTCCACACAGGTAATCTCCATTCTGTTCAAACAACAAAAAGCAAAGGAGAAGTTCAGACAGTAAGGGTTCAATAGGCAGAACACTTGTGGTTAAGTCCCAAAGGAGAGCCATTACTAATTGTTTCATAAATTAAAGTTTTGGAAGTGAATGGGGAAGCGCTTTTACTTGACATGTTCACCGTGGTGAAAAATGTAAATACAAATCAGCTTAAATGGGAAACTGTTCTTTAAGCTCTAGGCAGGGCTTATGAATTACTTTTCAGAGTCATGGCTCACCTTGGCCAAGTTATGTTTCAGGGAAGAGAGAGGAAGTTTGCCACTAGAAAAGCAAGAGTAATTTTAAAGTAGTTCTTCAGTTGTAGTAATTCACAACCAAAGAAAAATAATGATTGCAAGCTGCTGCTGATTTAAGATGAAAAGACCCTATTTTAATATCCACGTCTGACACTCATTTCTGAGAAACAGAATCAGAGTCAAGAAGAAAGCAGCTCCCACACCTACCCGCACACAGCGTGGAAGACGGGCAAGACCCCTGCAAAACTTACATGGTAACTTACATGGTGGCGGGGACAAGCCATTGCGATTTAAAGTGCCCCCCATTAATACAAAGTTCATCTCTTCAGCAGAACACTGAAAGACTTCAACATATCTGTCCTTCATAGTCTTCTTATGACACTTCTGTGCAGCCAGAAAAGCTCGCTCCGCAGATTTCATCTGAATAAAAGCATCACCCGATGGACGTCCCTACATACAAGGCAGACAAAAAGAAATGTTTCAGCAGCTCCCATGAAGCAGCAGCACAGCAATAATTTGTGTTGCTAAAAGCAGTCTCTTCAGCCATAAATATATTCTTCTCCAAAGTCAAGCACAATCATCCCAAGCACCCACCAGCATGTTTAAGTTCTCCTCCCTAAAGTTTTTCCCCTCTTGCTAGGGAATTCTGGTCTACACACTGCATCATAGGGGCATTCTTCCAACTTGTGCTAACTTGATTCTGTATGTTTACCCATTTCAATTAAACTACATCGTAACTTCAACAATGTTATTTCTGTTTCAAAAAAAATAGGGACAGCTACGGAAGAGGCTACAATTCAGGGGTACTTTGGTAAGAGCAGGTCCCTAAGCACCTATTTAGTAAAAATGCAGAATTGGAAGATCTAATCCACATTTATTATCTGTGATTTTTAAAATTCAAGGATAAATACAGTCAAGTGCCGAATATCAAATGATTCTGTTAAAAAAATTATTTTGTTAAGGCCAATATGTGCTGGGATACTTTAGAAGGGTACTAGCCTAAGGCTTGGTATGAGCTTGTGCAGAAAAAAAGGGCATCCTTATTTGCAGCTATAAATGAGGGGGATATGCAACTGGGGCCAGTCATTTTAGCTACATGCAGCTGCTGACTTGAAGTAGCCAAAAACAGAGACAGAGCTTTGAAGCCAGCTTTAAGTTTAAGTTCTGGGCCAGTTCTTTTAGTATTGGAGGGAAGAACAACTATCACCATCCTTTGTACAATTGTTCATGATTAGAGGGTTGAAAGCAGGAGTGGTGAGAGTAGGGAGAACATGCACAAAAGCAGGGGCCAATACTACCGTAAACCATTACTTCTGCTTTAATATTTTTATTTTTCTTAGCCTGTCTCAATCCTGCACATTCCTTATAGTTTTTCAGCCTTTGTAGGTCAAGTCCTCATAAGCACAGGCATCTTTTTAGATAGAGAGGTACTGGAGAGAGGTACAGTCCCTTCTCCCTCCCTCATGCCCCCAAAACACAGAAGTCCTGCTCCAAGACAAGAAAATATTTTGTAGTTTCAGCTTAGGCTTAGTGTCAACCAAAACAATTTTAGAAGAGCCATTTTTATACCACAATAATCAGTGTAATCAGTGCAATCACTTCTGGCATCTCCATAGTTAGAGGAGCTCCATAGTTAGTAGGAGGTCTCCTCCTCATGAAGTCACAAGACTATGCAGATAAAGGTGATCACAACAATGTACAATCCTTTGTCTAAGAAGTTCTGGTAGAAACTGCTTCCAGAAAACAATGGCAAAGATGTGACTGTTTATACATGTCAATGAGCTGTTAATCTTGGTGTTTAGCTGTGACTGTTTAAAGAAAGCAACCACACAGTTCAGGAAATACAAAACTTCAGCTGCTCACTTAATGCCATAGGAAATCCTGTCTCTACAAGGCCATAGTCACATTTGTCCTTAAATATACCTGAGGCACATTGTTCAGCAAGGGAGGGACAAACCACTCCTTTGAAAACTAACATTGCCCACACTTCAGTTGTGAAGATACTCCTTGCCTGGTACAAGAGGAATTACGCATACTGCTGAGGCATTTGTGTCAATCCCAAAGGTGCTTCCCTATAGGTATCATCAGAAGGACCATGTTCACATATACAGGGAGTTGGCACAGACTGGATGTAAACGTGGTGCCTACCAACCTGGTGATTTAGTACCATGTGAACTCCGTGAGTCCGAATATCTGTAGAAAACTCCCCCAAGAACTCCAGTATGTCCTCTATAGTAGCAGCATAAGGAAGACCACGCAAGCGTATGCAGTCTCTGACGTTAGTGGGAGGCACAAACTGTTGAGGTAATACTGGAAGAATAGGAGGTGTTGGGAGAGGAATGAGAGGTGTGGAAGAATATCTGTTCAGCACCTGTGCAAAACAGAAAACCAGAGAGGTTACAGAAAGCCTCCTTACTCATTCTTCAACTCAGAGGAACTGAACGTAACACCAACACCATCTGTTTTCACTCTGGGAGGTATTTCAGGAAACAAGTGAGCTAGATTCTGGGGTCAAACCATAGCAGCAGTGCTTATAATTCAGATATTTTAAAGTAAATCTCTGGATCATTCTTTCTTTAAAAAGATTTTTTTTTTTGGAGAATTTACTTGAGCTGTGCTGCAACTCTCAGAAGACTTCTTAGAACATGTAAACTGTATCTCTCTACAGTATTTTTATTGGGAAAATATCCCACAGCATTCTACCATCTACAGAGTCGTGGTTACACTTCTACACAAAAATATTTCCTCTGTAAAACATCAGGAGAGTATGGGAAGTGGAAATATGTTTCATTACAAACAGCCTGAATAGAGGTGCAATGGTCCACCAAGTAATATAGGTGGTGTTACTGAATCACAATATCTGTAACAGAGTCATGCTTTGAGATTTCTTTGTACCATTTTTAACAGTAAAAACCCTGCCTGGCCAAGAGTTCACTGAACATTCAGTCACTATCCTTTAACTTTTTCTGAGCAAGACTGAGTCATTTACATTTATACAGGTATCAGAAGGTTTTGCTAAACAAAGAAACTTTGAGAGCACTTGAGAAAAATATGACAAGAGTGAGTGTTGCAGCTCTGCCTTATCATTACTGTCAAAGTAGCCACCAAGAATCTCTACATATGTGAGGGATCAGAGCGTACCACTGCTTGGTTAAAATGACGTGGTTATTGGTTGGCCATAATTTACACCATAGATGAGATCTTTTAGAATTTTGTTCAGAAGTAAGTTAGTGACCTCAACTGAAGCTCTACAAATCTTTGGAGACATATGTACACAATCCCTGCAGTCCTTCTTCCTTTCCCTGACAGCATAACTGCAATTAATGGTCCATCAAGCCATCTGCAAGAGAGGGCACTTTTCAAGCCCACTTTCACAGAGTTCTACCACTAGGCAGCCAATGCTGGCAGAAGATGGCTGAGACCCTGTCCTTAGAGGCAACTCTTAAGACTCTTCAGATACATTGCTCTGAAGAAGACAACTACATCAAAAGGCTCAATTTTTCTGTGTCAGTGGCTAAAGTCAAGCCTTTTAGTTCAAGATTTGCTGCTAACACTCCTCATGAATAGGCCATTATTTGACTTAGACAAATTCAGTATCTGTAGTGTAAAGCACTAGACTCACTTTCTGCTACAACCACTGTTCATGAGGCTATTGGAAGCCAAAACCCCAAAAGGTTTGTATATGTGATTGAGAACATGCATATACCATAAGATCTTAAATTTAGGAGGAGCAAAACCTACTCTCTCCAGCAACAGTCATGACAGAGAAGAAGCTTTCAAGTCATAGCCAAGCAGTATTTGCTTCTACTTGTATATGTAAATGTAGGAACTTCGCTTACAAGTAGCCAATGTTTTCAAGCTTCACACCCACCTGCTGAACTTCTGCTGCAGTGCTCCTGAAGAGTTCAATGTACCTTTTCCCCAGCAAGTCCTTATGCTTTTTCAGTGCATTTTGTGCATATTCTTCACAAGCAAACAATACAAAGGCATCTCCTGTTGGCCTGCTGTCAGGGTACGTGACAAACAGGACTCCCTCCTTTCCTCCTGTTACAGGGCAGTGCTGGCCAAAGAATGCCAGCACTTCTTCTGTTGTTACGTTGAAAGGAAGACCTCGCATCCTGACAATCACTTGGTTTTCTTTTGACAAGAACTGTGCAACCTCATTGGAAGTGCCTTTAACAAAAAAAAAGTACAGAAGCATGTAAATATAGGAAGCCACACAAAATCATGAGCAAGTCTGGCATAGCTACCTCCTCTCCACAGACAGTTTTTGAGCAGGTAGAACATTTGCCTCTGAAGTCAGGAAAAGACGTCACACTTTGATAAACTAGAAATATTATATAGGATGCTTCCTATTAAAGTCTAACAATGTTACTCCATTATTTGGAAGAGATTCATCCTTACTCAAAAGGCAAATAGGGTGTTCAGATCTGAAGGAAAGCACAGTCTGTGAATCTCTTGCATAAGTAGTATCTGTTCTACCATGAACCTTCCCTTTCTATCTTATAAAGACCTTTGGCATGCTCTGAAATCATGATATATAATAACCAAGTACCCAGACGATTGTGCTGGGAAAAAAAATTGGAAAGGCATGTTTGAAAATCACTCAGGAATTTCATCCTATCCTGATAAAACTGTCAAAGTCTGCCAATTCTACTTCCATTATCTCTAGGAGGTGCTCACACTTATAACAATACCCTGAACAAAGCTAGTTGCTAACCAGCTTCACATCTCAATATGGTCCTTTTACTTACAGCTGGTGCCAGACATGCAAGATCAGTGTGCAATGTCTTCACTTTGAATCATGTAACTATTACTAAGCCTATCAATTAGCTATTTATTTGACAGCTTAATAGCCTCTCCTACTCTAAAACCTCAACCTCAGACATCCAGTTAGTAATTTACAATTGCCAGACCAAATTTCTGTCAGAAACCAACAAGGACTTTAAGGTAGCATTGTAGATACATAACAGCTTAATGGATCTTAAATTTTGTACTCTTGCAGTGATAAAGAGGAGGAAAAGACACCATAGGAGAGTTTGTAGAGCAAATTTTGCAGCCTTTCAATTCAAGGCTGCAAATATTTCAATAGTTCCCTCAAGTAAGCATTTCCCCTAAACTTCTCCTTTAGTTTGGGGCAAAGAATTGAAGAAAATCAGTTCCATAAACCCCTTGTTATTTACACTGTGATATCTGTTTGCTTCTATGTGCAAGTCCACACAGCAACAGCAGTCATATTGTTTTGAAAAACTAATCTGTTTTGGTTTTCAGCTATCAATAACATTCAGGCCCCTTCAGTTAAGAAGATGACCTAACAAATTAAGTTCATACACAAGATCACCTTGCCTGGTCAAACTCTTATTTGATAGGCTGCTTGAAAATTGCAGGAATGTAGAAGAAAAAGATGGACAGATAAGTCATGGAATGCTACTAGGAGAGTACATAGTAATCAACACACCAGCCCACTAGTTGTTCAAAGAAGAGAAATGAAAGGCCACATCCAACAGTAGCAGTTTACAGCCAAAAGTTACAGGCGCTGATGGAACAAACCCTCCCTTCTCACTCCCTAAAAATTACCTCCTGCAATTTTAAGGAAGTCTTCACCTGTTGCCTTGTATACCTAAGGAAATAAAAGAACATGATTGGCACACTATTTGCACTCCTGTTGAGAAGAGTATTTCAAAGCCAGTGTCACGCACCTCAATGTATCGATTCCCCATATGGTGTTTGTGCCTTTGTAGCGCCAGATCTCTATGTTCTTCATTGACAAACCTCACAAGAGCCTCCCCATTCCTCCTACCTTGGGCATTGAGGCAGAGCGCGGCACCTCCTCTGCAGGATTTAAATCAAAAGAAAGAAATCTCCATGACTGGCGTACACAAAGGACTACAAGTGTAGAGGTAAATTCTTAGTTACTAACTTGGCAATATTTAGGCCTTTGAAGAATCTTGCTATGTCCTGGTCAGATGACTGCCATGGCAATCCTCTTGCTCTGATAACAGCGTTGTTGTCTACAAGTTCCATCTTGCTACTGTAGGAACAGAAAGAGGGAGTAATGCAGACATATCTGCCTGTAGTATCTGCCACACACCTCCCTCCCTGCTTGCCTCCTGTGCTCCAGGGACAGGCTTCCGTCCCTGCTCTGTGTTTGCTGGATGGCCCTGCCAGGGCAGTGAGGGCTGAGTGCCACTGCTGCCCAAAACCACTGCACATCTTTCCTTAGGGAACATCTGCTCTGGTATGCTGTCCCTTCCCCAGCTCCCCTTTCCTGCTTAACCACATTTGCTTATTTGAGTTCTCATGTCTTTTGAGCATGTTTCCAACTTGCTCCCCACTCCTGACACAGCAATGTCTTGTGCTTCTCCATTGGCTGAACCAGGTTACTGGTATAAAGTTAAACTTACTATTCTAATCAGAGCTAAGCAGAAACTGAAGCAGAGCATTTAGACATAACTGGGGCTAGTGCTTATTATTTGTACTGTGACAGCGTGTAAGAGCCAGTCACAAGCCAAGAGCAAATCTGTTCAGGGTTATAGGGGCACACAGAGGACTCCTGCCCAGAGTTTAGCTTTACCACTGCTTGCTCAGGCCATGGCTGTGCTACCAGAGACTAACATAGCTACAGGCTACATTGGCTGCTTAGCATGGGAATAGCTCAGCCACAGAAAGGCAGGTTTAATTGGTCATTACCACGGTCTCTTTTGTTCTCTGACATGTTAAAAGTGCCATGTAGAACAAAACACAACTACCCAAGGCTGCCTTTCCGGCTATTATTGTAAGGACAGATTTTTCCACAGAAAAGACTATGGGATTGATTAAGCAGATGAAGTGCTGTTCAGCAGCAGAGGACTCCCTCGTACAAAAGAGCTGTGGAATGCCCTGTGAGAGGAGGGTCATGTTTCTTGATTATATTTTAATCTCTCAGGAGGCCTTTCTGGAGGTGTCTGTCCCAAACTGTTCCCCCACCTTCTAATTCTGTACTTCTCACTATCACAAATAAGATAACCTTTCACCTCATCTCAGAATTTTGTTAGTGAAAGGGAAAAAGCATACAACAATACTAAAATGTAACCCCTGAGCTAATCTCACTGGATACTTTCTGCGAATATTGTTGCATTCTTTTCTTTCTTCTTTTGGCTTAGAAGTGATGGCACCATCTACCATTATAATAGCTCCTTAATCGGGAAGAGGGTAGTAAGTATTCATGCAAGATGGGAATATAAATAAAGTCAGTTTAACACCAGTCTCTTATGATACTGCAGAAGGAGCATCCAGCAAACTACTGAAAAAAATATGTATTCATACATAGAAAAGCATGATCACATTAAAAAAACAAACCAAACAACAAAACAGTCCTCAAAAGTAGATAAAGCTTTATGTTTAAAACATATCAGGGAAGAAGACAATCATCATAGCTTAAGCAATTTACTGGTAGCAGAGTATCTTTGGTACAGTATCTTTATTGAAATGCTTACTCAATAACTGCAAAGCAAATTGCAAGAAAAGTGTAAGAGTTACTACCAATAGGTTTACTTATGCAAAAATGCTTAACATTCTTTGCTAAAAGCACAACATACTTAACACCCCTTATAGCAGAACTCAGAACTACCAGCAGCTAACATTGAAGCCTAGCAAGAAAACTGGCTTGCATCTGATCATATAATATCTGTTCCCTTTCCCACTTAAAGCATCTAATTTATTCCCACAGCAGTGGCAAGATAAATAAAAATAATGGTAACATTTGCAAATGAGGAATACAGAGAAGTACAGCTTACCTAAGCATTTTAAAAAAAACCAAAAAGTGGGTGGGCAGCACAGCAAGAAAAGGGAGAAGGCACTTACCAAGGCCCACTTTCAAATTTGTAGTTCACTCTTTCTGGATCCGAAAATCTGTGATCTATGAAATACAGCACAAGTTAATTTATTTTTCCTCAGCATACAGAACAGGCAGGAAAAACAAACAAGCAGAGAAGATTCATTCATCACAATCACTTACTGTATGGTTCAGATATTAGCGTTAAAATAATATTCCCCATATCTTCAACTTGAGAGGCTCCATAGGGAAACGCTGAACTGTTCTTGTCAAGATTTAAATCTTTATGCTGGAGTTAAGTCAATCACCACCAAACAGATTTCTAATTGACTTCCTGCTAAAGCAACAAACTTTCATGTTATCCTTGACCATACGTTGCTTCTCAGGGGAAGATTTAATCTGTTTTCCTGCTGGGATCCATGAGCTGTTCTGCCTTGGCCTCTAACTGCTGCTGCCTGCGGGAATGCGAGGTCACTCCAGAAAGTGTCTGGGGACGGGACACCCCATAATAAGGGCATATATATTTAATGTACTCATGTATTATGTATGTTTGACAGACAGATACACTTTTGCAAGCAGAAGAGACTTGAGTCCTGTCCTCTTTAATTAATATCATCTTTAATCTCTAGGGGGAGATTTGGGGAAGGAGGAGAAGGAAATAATTAACTAGAAGCTCCAGAAACAGGAGCATATACTATATGCTTTCTCAACAAGTAAATCCCAAAGTAAAATAAATATCTTACTTACGACTTAGACAAAATTCACAAATGGTCTCATATAAACCTTCCCTATTAGAAGTTACAACCTGAGTTTTGTGCCGTTACACAGAACCATTTTGAGAATCTGGTAAGAGTGCACCATTGTGGATAACGAAGGGACAAAACAGAGTCCCACAACCCGTATCTTCTTTGATCTGAAGGATTTTTGGACAATGACAGCAAGTATAAGCTCCTCTGCCAACGGAGAGGAGAAAGTGTTCTGTTTTGGAAAGACAGACTGGAGAATGACCAGATAAAAATACCCACATTCATAAAGGGAGTCTGATTTAAGTTGCATACATCATCTTTTTTCACACAACTTTAAAGAGAGTTAACTACAGTATCTGTCCCCCTTTTTGTCATATTTGCCCCTCTCTAACTCCAAGCTACTGGGCTGTAAGATTACTTGCAACTCTACTCCCTAATTTATAAAGCAAGTTTTTAGAAATGTCTTTTCCATCCACATCTCCTTTGAAGAGTATAGGGGGAAAAAACAACCAACCAACAACAAACCAAACCAAAACACACAAAAAACCAAGTACAGAACAGTGAAATATTAAGCAGAATGGGAAGAGGGCTTTTTTTTTTTTACTTGTCTCACTGTATATCAAGACTTTTATTCTAAAGTGAAAGTTTCTTAAACAAGACCTAGCCTGGCATGGCAGTACAGTAATGCAAGATATTCAAAACAGCCAAACGCATCAATTATTTGTCCACATGCCCACAAAACTACATTAGATACATTTCAAATGCTCAAAAGAGTCTCCATTTTGGTGCTCAAAAGTTGCTTCTCAGTCCAAGACAGCACGATTCCTCCTACAAGAAAAACGTTTTCTCCACCTAGAGCTGAGCACATTTTGAAATGCAGATGCCTACATGAAGGGCAGGGAAGAGAAGAACAACTGCTGTTAGAAACAGACACCACAAACCAACTTTGTTGTATCATCTCATCAACAGGGGAGGCAGCACAAATTTCACTGTGAAATAAAGTCTTCCCTATTTTTGTGGGATGACTGCAAGTCACTTTTTAAATTGTTTTTTGTAGTTTAACTGTTATCTTACTGTGAGATGAAAAATAATTTAACTGAATTAACGAACTCCTCTTCCACAGCAAGGAAAGCTGCTGTGCCAACACAATACACTTTGAGGTTAATTTAATTTCGAGGCTTTGTTGGTTTTAAGTGTGCATTGGAGTATGGAAGGTGAGTGGATGGTGCTTAGTCTTACAAGAACATTTGAAGTTTAAGTGAATTATAGCTTAAAAAAAAAAATAAACCAGTGATCCCTCCTCTCCAACTGCTTGTCTAAACCACAGCTTAAGAGACTATCGCCAGTATTTATGACAAAGAATTTCTTCATTGCAGTATCTCTTTCTAGGCTGTACACTCAAACTCACTCATCTCCTCCCCTGCCCCCTGAGGAAGGGTGTTTCTGGGCACCTGGTGTCCCAGGGCAGAGAAGTGCTGCTCCTTTTCCTGACACTCTTCCCACTGCAGCATCCACCAGCTCCACGATGCACTTGTGCGGAGTCTCTGCTGCCCAGCCAGGGAACCAGAAACTGCTGAAGATGCAGGTATTGGAGCCTTTAACTGGCCTGACCAATTCTTATGAAGATTTTGGAAACATTATCTTTCCCCTGTTAAAGTCAAGAGAAATTGGGCAGGAGTTTCACGAGGTATTACATCAGGGGACATGTATATACATGTGCACACACATGCGCTTGGTGTTAGACTGGGCTGTCAAAACTGAAGAGACATTTCAATATTTCCTTATTTGCAAAGCCAAAGACCCCTACAAGTGAGTAGCTGCCCGAGAGCGGAATGCAGCAGCGTGAAGGGGCTGGGAATTTGAAGCAAAGCTATCACACAAAACAAACAGCTCCCCCAGCCCATGTTCATTTTCTTCAGAAAATATTTTCATTTAAAATATTGATCAACAAGAGACAGAGTTCCTAAAAATGTCTCAGTGCCAGCAGAAGTTGGTACCAGGTGTTCAGACACAGGCAGTCAGTTATGCCAAGGAGCTCTAGATTAATATAAACACAGTGGGAGGAAGGAAAGAAATTCATCAACATTAGCTCACATCTTCACCCTCAATTAGCTAGAATCAAGGCTTTTAGGCAAGATTGGAAAAGAAAAATCAATAGCTTTCTGCACATGTAAAGGAACATAATAATCACATTAACTGAGTGAAAACCTGAATTCTAATGAATGACACTGACTACATACAGATGGACTCCTATTGTTAGAGGCCCTGGAAATGATGGACATTTGGGAAATAAAGCTCTTAATAGAATAGTCTTTCTAAAGCCCACCCCTTGTTCTGTGAAGGGCTAGGAGACCACATGTGTGTTTGTGTGCAGTGATATTTGAAGGTTGCCTGTCCTGGGCAATGGGAAGTAGTTGATTGCAGTGTATAAATCCAAGTTGATTTCAAGACAAGTTGGAAAACAGACCTGCCTACCTAAAGCTACTATATCCAATAGTATGCACACATATATTCTAAATGAAGCAACAGGCAAAAGACTCTCGCAAACAACAAGGCAGGATGGGAGGCAAGGAACTTCTTAATCTTGCTGTGCAGCTGCAACACCTCCTCCTGCAACACTCTGCAAGTCAGTAGAGGGGGCAGGAGGAAGGTGTATTCCACATTGGGGTTGCCAATGTAATCTGGGAGAAATTTCTAAACCATTTCCTCAGATTTGTCACCACAGCTTCACCCACTGCCACTGCCCTCTAAGAGTTCTTCCCTCCCCCCATCTCTTCCATTTCACAGCCTCTCAGCTTCTTTCTTAACTGTGGCAAAATAAATACTGAACAACCAACTTAGCTCTGAGATGACACGAACTGGTATTGCAACCATGTCCTGCACTAATGCTCCTCCCCCTTTGTTCTGTTTTTAAGTATTTTCAGGCAGAAGATTACATCATTTTAAATAGCACTTTGCATAAAGGGATTCTGGTATTACCCAGTTCCTGGGTACTATCGCAGGAAATACAAACAGCAACATGCAAGATTCTTGGGTAATAGCAAACAATGGGCTTCTTAACTGTGCTCCACATAATTGTTTTCAAGGCACTCAGGTGGAAAAACAAAACAAAACCCCAAACAAACAAATACAAAAAAACCCAAACAAACAAAGCAACCCCACAAACAAAAACCCACACAGACACACCAAATTCCAGTATTGCAGTATCCAGTTCACATCCAGCCCATTAAGCAGGCTGTTCTGAAACACACCTGTGCTCCTGCTGACACCCAGCAGATACACCTAGTTAAGATTTATCCTCACAAATCCAATTCAGGAGTAGAGCAAACCATGCACTGAAGGAAGCGAGAGCTATTTGCCATTTAATGGCTTCTGCACACCCAATCTTGAGGCAAAGGATGAGTCTTGTGCAGACCAAATAGGAAGAGTCATGCAAGCTTTGTTCACTCCACCCTGAAGGCACTCACAGCGGTAAAAACTGGCTCAGCAAGCTTTGCAAATCAAGAAGCGCAGTAAGTATGGGAGGTACAGAGGGTGCAAGAACCCTGCTCCTTTTGTATACATGCACATATTTAAAAAGAAGATTTCGACAGACCGGAGTTCCTTTCTCTGCCAGAACACAATCGCTACTCAAGTTTGTTACCCAAAATTTCTCATAGTTGTCCTGCTGTCACTACTCTTACACAATACTGACTAAAGAAAGTTTGCCAGAAGACTGTCTCCTACACCAAAAACTGTTTTGAGACTATAAGTTAGGCAGTGGTAACAACTCAGAGATAAGTTACAACTAGTCTCAGTTCTTCCTTGGTCCCTCAAATTCCATGGCATTTTAAACATTTCCTTACTTTGCATTAAAAGAAATCAGTGGTTGTCTGTATATAAAATTTATGATTTCTTGGGGAAGAAGGGGGCGTGGGAAAGGAAAGCTTTCACCTGGCTTTGGAATGGTTTCATTGTGGTATAGTTTCAAGTAGTTTGCTGAAGGAGTAAGTCCCAGAAGTACTTTCTAAACAGAGGATAACTCAGCCAGTTATTCAGTTTTATGTCGCTATGTTATTTTTCAAGATCGTGCTTGCCTACGTAAGAAATACATAGCCAAGCACCAACTATCCAGTGTGTTGTAGACTGGAATATAAATCTTGAATGACTGTGCAGTAGGAAATTAGTTCCCATGACTGTTGGGAACAATAGAGTATGTTCTCCATTTGCCTGTGATTTGTTGTTTACTCAAAAGCTACTCATCAAAATAAAAGCATTTGGAAGACTTCTAATAATGTAAATGACTGTACAATAATACCCAGCTTTCCCCTAACTCTCATATCATGCAAGTTTTCTCCTACTGATCACAACCATCTTATACACAGGTAAATGGAGATGTAAGTACGTGAAAGGATGTGCCCCCAAAATCATTCTACTCCCGCTCCTATCAGTTTGTGAATGCGGGTCTTCTGCACCTCTAGTCAGTACCCTACTCTTAAACCCAAACCTCCTTTCCCCACAAAACACTAATAAACCTGGCCCAGTATATTTTTTTTGATTTGGCACATCCCTTCATGCAGTCCCCTTTGCTACACGGTGGAAGATTTGCACTTTCTACAAGAGTAACAAAATCTTGATCAGGCTCTGTGCACTAATCTGAACTTCACTTGGGCACTAATCTGAACTTCACTTCAACCTACTCCATTTGTTTTTAACTTCTTTCTGTGTCCCCTGCCTCAACACATCCACTTCAAAGCCAAGTTACTTTCCATTTAGGCCTTTTTGTTGCAACATAACTGTCTCAGGAGGGAAGTAGCCAGCTCACTCTACAAGGAAGGTCACAAAAAAACCCCAACCAAAGTCTTTACAAAACTCTTTGAACTAGTCTTTAGACCCAGCATCTGCTTCAACTTTCTTTTTTAATCACAAGCATTGTATGTATGTCCAGACTCTCAAAATTCAATTAATTTATACAGCTTCTGATACCAGGGAGATTAGGTTGGTACATTTCAGCAAGGTAAGGAGAAAAAAAAAATTATGTTTTTCAATAAAAGGAAAACAAAAATTATTTTACCTTTTTGGTCTCTGCATCCTTCACTCCCCCCACTCTCAAGCAATACAGGGCAGAGTAAGTTAATTTCAGTCATATTGCATAAACACAGCAAGTTCACAAATATAAGCATCAGCAGTTACAAAACAAGAAAAATGATGGTAAAGCAGAGCAGACAGCCTCCAGTACTCAAACTTATGGTTAAACACAAAAATCTACACATAGATATTTTATGCTTGCTGACACAGGTAGAAAGCCCAGACAACACTAGTCCTGCAGTGGAAGACCAAAATAACTCAGAAGCCCCAGATTTTTGAGTATGAAAAATACCAGCTCTTAACGGCAACCGCTCTGTGGACACAATAAGCTAGTCAGAGGAAATACATAACTAAAAACAACAACAAAAAGGCCAATTAAAAATAAATTTTAATTTTTTTTTTTTTTAAACCCTCGAATTCCTTTATCCTTTCTTGCTAGCTAGCTTTTGTGGTCACTGCTTCAGTACATCAGTAGTGAAGACAAGTGCTTTCCACGTACACGAATCCATTTGAGATGAGGGCTGGAACATGCAGCAATAGGGGAGGCTGCCTGGGAAGTGAGGAGGAAGGCACAGCCACATCATCCACAGCCCTAGCTTCAGCTCTGGTAACCACACATGGCATGCAAACAAAACAGATCTGGGACTAGTAAAGCATCAGATAGGATGAGGTTACAGAGCACTCAAGACTGTTCAGAAAGTAATTTTAGATATCTCCATCACTGAAAATGGAAACATGTTACTGACTGCATCCTATTGCAGCCCAGCCTCACCTTGCGAGTGTAACACGTACAACTTCCATGAGACCAAATACCACATGTTCTGACAGCATTCCTACCTTAGGTTCACTCCGGAATCAAAGATTCAAGTTCATAACAAGAATGAGCATTCCCTCTCCTAAAAAAAATAAAATGATGGTCTCCCAACATTCACTCTTGTCTAAGAAATAAAAAATAAACTGATACAACAAGCTACCTCACAACTTCAATATCAGGATTCATATCAGTGATTGGAACAAATGTGCCAGCTACACTAAACTGTGAAGTTTAAAGAGACAAAACTACAAAGGCAGTAAAGAAAATGTACAGAAATCAAGAATACAGGATTTTCCCCCAGGGAGCATTCATCCTCATATGTTTTTATCTTTGTGAGAAAGCTCAGCACAGGTCTAAGTCACTCATTAAAGTCACACCACCCCAAGCACATGTTGCAAGCATTACTCACACATCCCTGTCCTAAAATCCATCTGAATCTGTAACAGCAGTAGACACCATCACTGTTAAAAGGATACACTCTGTCATGGCTGCAACATCAAGTTTGCTAAGGTCAGGTGAGCCAGGGCAACACTTCTTGAACTCTTTCCGCAAGTCAAAGAAGGAGTAGAAGCATTCAGGCAGTAAGATATTCTGTAAGAGGACAAAGTAGCTACTGTCAGCTAGGGTGAGTTTAATCTACTTTATCTTAGATACCAAACTTTCTAACAATTTCCTTATAATGGGTAGGAAACATGAACAGTCTTTGCTACAGAGAAACTTACATAGCTCTTCTTAGCCACATAAGTATGTTTATAAACTTTTTTGCTTAAGCAGCTTCCTCTCTATGTGGTTTAAAAAGAGAAATGTGCTTTTTCACAGCCAGAGAAACACTTGATATTATTACTAGTGCCTCAAATCAAATATATGTGTAGGAGAGCAAATGCCTGCTATTGCAGCATTTATCATCAATTCTTGATTCCAATTTTAACCGTAAAAAGCCAGAGGGCACTCAGTTCAGATTTTATAGCCAAGCGAATTTTGCAAGACTAGCAGAAGTAGTTTTGGTTTATAGACAAGGATGAGTTTTAGGATAGTCACACTTCAAGTATTTATTCCCTAAAATAAATAAATAAATAAATAAATAGAAATAGCACCCAACTGTGTACAGATGAGTGTTTAATAAGGTGTAGAAAAGTTTTTGGTAACTAATTGCAGCATATGAAGCCAGGGACAAGTTATGTAGCTCACTGGAAGTCAAAAATCCCTTTTGCCCCACTTGCTGCTACCACATGCCTTTTTTGGGGGGGGGGGGGGCGGGGGGAGTGGGGTGGGGAAGGAAAAGACATGGAGAAGACTTGAAACCAGCACAACCTCCTACTCCTTCAGTTAGATCTTCACCCCAGAGCTTCCCCACAGACACAATACTTCATATTCCACTTGGATGTTTGTTACCTGTAGTGCTTCTCTAAATCAAAAGTAAGGGCTTTCTGCAATTTAACAAGTAGTTAGCATCTTGGCATTAAAATACAATGACGGGATATGTGAAAGCACATTTAGGGAGCCCAAAGAAAGAAGTTTAGGCTCTCAAACAAGTTCTGCTTTGAGAACATTAGAACTTAGCATACGGACAGGTACATTAGGCAAACGATACTCTTTAAAAACAAACTTATGAAAATGCAGGTGTGCTTGCCAAGTTTTCCTGTTCCAGTTTTAGCATTGCTACGTTTCTTCCTCAAAAAGAGATCAAGTTCTGTACTTCACTGCCATTCAGTTGGAACAGCTGATGCCAATTTATTATCTGAATACTATGAGCTGCTAGATTGTATTTATTTCAAGATGCCCAGTCTGAACCATTCTCAAGAGCCTAGTGATTTCTGCCTATCTGGATTTTAGCAATCCCCCACCCAACCTCAGGATTAGGGTATTCACCAAAGAAGTATTACAGGCCTGATAAGCATCTGGTTTACTTTATATACAGGCAACACAGAGCAGATTCAAATGAAGAATTCGTAACAAAACATCAACAGGGTCTTTTGATGCAGATTTGATTCCTATCAGTGACCTGTGACTATATAGAAAAAGGATGCCTATCCCTGACACCAAACAAACTTAAATAATCACAGGAGTTGTCCCTTCTTTTATGCACATAATTTAACTGCAGGAAAAGATTTACTGTATGAAACACATACCCATTACAACTGACAAGAAAGTCTGTTAAAAACCTGATTCCCTATCTTCATCATGCCCCAAGATAAGTTACATACATATGGACTGTCCCTTTACTATGAATCATGCTCACTATTTCTCTTCTAAACCTTCAAAGGCAGGAAGTACTTAAAGCACCGACAAGTACTAAAACCAAACTCATCCAATATCAGCTTTTTAACAGCATGGACTTGCAGCAGTGCCCCTTTGAAGATGAAGCATCAAATTGGTTGCAAGATCAGTTACAAGAAGACCAGCAGAACAGCTCAGTTACAGAGCAATGCAAGTTCATAGCAAACCACAAAATAAGATGTTATTAATACTGATGCAGTTATTTCAGGACTAGAGACTCTGCATATTGCTGCAACCCTATCGCTAACGAAAAATAGGCAGGATCTCATAACACTGTTAGTGATTTGGCAACTCTGAAGTTACGGAAAACTCTAGACTATGGGACTAGTCATCACTCACAGCCTGCCCCAAACTACTGCTCAGCTCCTTACAAATACAAACACCGCCCTCGGAGCATCAACTGAAGACACAGAGATCAAAAATTGCTGAAGCTAAAGGTTAATGTGAAATTTCAAAAGACGGTTTATGATTAAGGTAGTTAACTATTTGGCAACGCTCCCAAATTCCCACTTGTTAACTCATTGTATCTCCTACAGTTGCTATGAGCACTCTGTCAATGCATTGCTCCTCTCTCAAACACCTAACTAATGAAAATCTGTCTTCTGATTTAACTTAAGGCATTGCAGGGGTACAAAAGCACAGGGTATTGTCTGTGCCTTCCACGTGGACAGGCTCTTCAGTTTGGTAAGCATATTAACATTAAAGCGATGTTGTGACGTTTGTACTGTGGTTGTGTAGAGGCATCCTTATACAAAAGAGAAAGTGACCAGTTTCGCAAGAAATCACATTAAACACACGAAAAGTCAAACTTAAGCTACTACTACATACCTTTTTGGAAGCTTCAGGGTGCAGAACCTGCCTAATGTGCAACTGTCCATCAGTACAGAAACAGAAGGAAGTACCTACACCAATGTTCAGCTCATTGCTCACAGACTGATTAAACTGAAAGCAGGAACAACAAAAGACAGACATGTAAAAACATCAGAGTGGCTGCGTGAGGCAGTCTTATCATTTAGTATCATGTTATTCCTGGGCAGCAGGAATATGGAGCTGGAATTTCTTTTTGTATAAGCCTAGTCCCTCCACTTCTGTAGACTTGTTTCTTGCTTGCTAAGTACATTATAACTTTCATTACAATTATCTTCACAAAGACGCCATTCCTTTTTTCCCCCTTCTAATGAGATGTGGCCACTCAGTCTATATCATAGAAAAAATCTAGGAGCATTTGCAAGAGCACTGCAAGGAGACATAAAGCTGGTTGGAGAGGGCAAAGGGAATGCTGGGGCAGAAGAGCCTCTCAGCCTGGGCACTCAAGCATATTGAAAAGGAGATGGGCTTTCAGCTCTACCCTCTCACACACCTCCCTATTTATCTAGAGGCTTCAGTATTGTGTCCTTCCCTGGACCAACAAACCACCACAATCCTTAACACGACCTGCCACCCGCTAGCCTTTTCAGAGGGCACCTGAATTTGGCCTCTTCCAACACTGATAAGGGTCCAGCATGGCAGGAGGGCAGGCCAGGGGGATGCCTGACCCTGACCTTCGTCTCTTGGGGTACAGTCCTTCCCAAGGTGGATGAGCAAAAGGCAAGTGAGAAATCCCCACAAAGCCCACCACCGACCAGGCTTGCCCAGCCCACACATGTCCCTGGTGCTCCTGTGCCAGGGTCCACTGCTCCCACAGTGGTAGTGAAGGGGATAAATGGATGATGACACTGCCTCTACTGCACCGGGGAGCCCCCAAGGGAAACCAGCACCCAGCAGCTGGTTATGGGGTGTCACCTGTCTCAATGCCTGCTCCAGCGGTGGAGCCAGTGCCAGGCTCTCCACATCCACCTGGGTAATCTCCTGGCACTCAGCCGTCAGCTCCAGGTGGTCAGGCCGGACCAGCACGTCATGCAGGTGCCCCAGCTCCCGAGAAAGCAGAGGGGAGAGTCAGCTCCCAGGTTGGAGGTCCCCAGCTGCAGCACCAGCCCCTGCCCTCCACTAGAGCCTGCTCCAGTGTGGGGCACCCACGGCCAGCCCAGCACCGGGGCCACCCCACCTGTGCCCAGTACAGCAGGAGCCAAGGGTAGGAGCAGGTTGGAATGCTCCCCGCTCAGGGGAAAATACCTCCTTACTCCTCAGGTCGACTACTTTCCACAAGAGCTGAAGCAGCTCTCGCTCATCTGAGCCCAGCCTTGCTCCGTTGGTGCCTGCCGTGGTCACGAAGAGGATCACCAGATAGTCGGGAGACGCCGTCATGGTGCCACAGGGCCGGTGGAAAGGATAAAAGGAGAGGAAAAAAACCAAAACAACAAACCAACAGGGAGGACAAAAAAAAAAGTGGGGGAATCGAAGGGAGAGGAGGAAGAGAAGAGGCCAGAAACTTTCCCTGCCCAAGGCGCTGCCAAGCGAGACCCAAGCGGCAGAGCCCCCACCTGCAGCCCGGCTCCCGAGGCCCTGGCGCGGGGGAGGCGCACGGCTGCCCCTTTCCCACCCCCCCTTCTCCCGGGGCGGGCGGCGGCCGCTCCCACGCCGGCTGCAGCGCTGGGAAGCGCGCAATGGCTGCGGGCTTTTCTGCGCGGGGCCGCGGCCCTACCTGCCCAGCCCCCGCCCCACGTGGTGCAGGTAGCACACACCTGGCACCGCCCGCCCATTGGCCCCGCCGAGCAGGGACGTGGCAAGCGTGGAGGGGGGTGGTTGGCGGAGTGGGGGGCCGTGATTGCGGGCGGGGCGCCCAGCGTGGGGTCGGAAGTGCGAACGGTAGGGGGGGGGGGGGCAGGGCAGCGGTGGACCGAAGAGCCCCGATGTGCACCGACGGCCGGGCCGCGCCGCGCCGTCCGAGTGCGCTTCCCGGGAAGGAGCGACTGACTCCTCACCGACGGCGCGGCGGACAGGAGCGGGCCCGGGCGGGGCCGCCCGATCCTGTCGGGACATGTCGCGGGCGTGGAGAGCAGGTTGGCTCTGCGACCGCGGGCAGCCCGCAGCCCCGTCCGCCGGCGGAGCGCCGCGCGGCTCGCCCTGCCCGACACCCTCTCCTCCCGCTCCTCCTGGACGGAAGGGGAGGGCAGAGTGCCAGGGCGCCCGCAGCCGTCCGGGCCGTTCTCGGCCCCCGGCGCGGGGCGAGCGCGGCCGTCGGGGGCTGCAGGGCCCGGGCCGTGCGGCGCTGGGGCGCAGCGCGGCGGTGTGCGGGCCGGGCCGCCGGCAGCAGCTCCTGCGAGGGACCCGAGCGGGCTCAGGACGGTGGAGCCTTTTCCTCTGGCGTGCGCAAGGCGGAGGCATCGCAGCTTCTGTATTGCCCTGCACGGCGGCTCTAGCAGGGTGCCAATTACTGGCTGGCTCGGCTGTCGCCGCCGTCCCTCGATGAGCTGTGGTGGTGCTGATCCGTGTGACAACCGCAGTTCTGGTGACCATTGCTCAACCGTGAAATCTATGTTCTACATACGTATTGCACAAAACCTGATCTTTTAATGCCAAAAATACTGAAAAGATCACTGAGTGTAGGGTAAACAAGTAACACTAACTTTCCCCAATGAAATTCTGTAGTATATCTAGTTCTTGAAGACCCTGGTTGTGTATTTCCAACTTCACTATGATGCTGCTTCTCTAGATTTTTACTGAGATGATGGTGCTGTTGTGGTTTAATACCAGACAACAACTAAGCACTGCACAGCCACTTGCTCGCTCCTCTTTGGTGGGATGGGGGAGAGAAATAGAAGTAAATGTGAGAAAACTCATGGGTTGAGATAAAGCATTTTAATAGGTAAAGCAAAAGCCACGCAAGCAAAGCAAAACAAGGGATTCATTCACCACTTCCCAGGGACAGACAGATGTTCAGCCATCCCCAGGAAAGCCAGGCTCCATCACACGTTATGGTTACTTGGGAAGACAAACACCATCACTCCAAACATCCCCTCTTTCCTTCTTCTTCCCCCAAAATATATACTGAACATGATGTCATATGGAGTGGAAAATCTCTGGCCAGCTTGGGTCATTTGCCTCAGCTGTGCTCCCTCCCAGCTTCTTGTGCATCTGGCATGGCTGAGAAGCTGAAAAGTCCTTGACTGCTTAACAACAACTAAAACATCAGTGTGTTATCAGCCTTATTCTCCTTCTAAGTCAAAACCACAGCACAGTACCAGCTACTAGGAAGAAAATTAACTCTATCCAAGCTGAAACCAGGACAGGTGCACATCATGCTTTTCTTCATTGCTCTTCCTTGTGCAGGTGGTACAGGTTCACAGGTTGCACCACTTTTTATTAACACAGGTTCACAGCTTGCACCACTTTTTATTAACGCATACACATTTGTGGTTTTGGCACGAAGGGAAAGGATGTCTGTCACAAGCACTGGGGATTCTGTCAGCCAGTAAATAGTCCAAACAGTACCTGGCACCCTTGTCCTGCCCTGCTGCAGTTTGATGCAGTGTGGTTCTCCTTGCTGGGACTGCCACCAAGTTCTTTGTGCATTTGTCTTCTGACTTTCTGATGCATTTAGTAAAACACATGTGAAACAGAGCACTGGGGTGTGTGTCCTGAGCAGTGGCTGCAGCTGATCTGTACTCAGCAGCCAAGGAGCAGAGCTGGTCCTCACACTGAGTGTTTGCTTGGTGACCTTTGCCTAGCCTGGAGCAGAGGGATTTGATGGCATAGAGAATTTCTTTGCAGTTTCTTGGTCAGGTCTTAGTTTAGTGCAACTTTTTAAAAAAGACTTCATACTTTAGTAAAAAAGTCCTGAAGTACATCTCTGAAATGACTTCACATTGGAGCATGCCAGATAGTGCTTGCTTGGTTGGTTGGTCATCTTCCAGTGAATCACCCATTCCAGATGGATCCCTTACCAAAGCCTGCTTGGCTTTCAGGATGAAGCCCTTGTATTTGTGAGAAACGCTGCTGGATGGGTACCTGTTCCTTCACTTGTGATTTTTTGTGTTCTGCTTTACACATTTTTTCTTCTTCCCTCTTATGCCTTATTGTCTTGCGCTATCTTGTCTCCTTCCATCTAGGAGCATCAGACTCCCCAGCTTATTGCTACAGCGGCTGCCATTTTTACAGTAACCCCCTTGCATAGGTTAAGCTTTACTCTAAAAGTATTTTTAATTCCCATTATGTGCTTTATTTATTTAGGGAGCCGCTTGCTGCTAATTGCTTCTGTAGTGCCATTACCTTTTATTTTTCTCTTTCTTGGGTAACATGTTCCCTAAAATGCCTGTTTTCCAGTCACAGTTCCCATTCCACCCTCTTTCTTTCGTGCTTGCAGTATCTGGTCTAACAACACACACCAGTTGTTCCGGTTCCTGTGTTGTGCTGCCTGGGCGTTTTTGTAATCCCATTCCAGTTGCTTCTCCCTGGCTGTCCGTTGTCCCTGGGCCAGATTAAGCATAGCCTTTGCATGAAGTGTCTCCTTCCAGATGACATCAGTGTTGTTCCCTACAGGAATGTACTAGGATGCTTTGGGGCACCATGACCTCTCAAGGCTCCTCCCATCACCTTGTTGCTGTATTTCTCTCCTCTGATATTCCTTCTGTTTCCTGCCTGTTGTCTGTCTGTCTAATTTCTAGTCCCTTTTCTAATATCAGTGTAACTCTATTCTTTTTGTACTAGTTCTGGTTTCCCACCACAAGTCCTTTTGTGCCAGTTTCTGTTTCAGGACATTTCTGAAACTACTTACACCTTCCTTTGTGCCAAAGAGCTGGTTGCAACACCACCCCCTGACCATGGTGAGAGACCTAAGTGCCCTCTTATTTATTTCCCCCATGTTCCTGAAGCTTCCTCCTCCCACCCATTGACCCCTTCCTCCCAGTTCATTTTGAACAAACTTGTGACTTTGCACATTTCACAGTCTCCAGGTTTTTCCTGTGAGTTCTGTTTCTCCCACCCTGCTTTATTCCTTTAAAGGAGGCTCTTTAATTCACCCCAATAGCACCTGCATCTCTTTTATCCTCCCCATGCAGACCTTCGGTCCATGCCAGATCTCCCACCTGTTATCGCTCTTTCCATCAATGCTCGTGTTTTATTTCAGAACATCAGTTTTTTACAACTGGAATGGGAGAATCAGCAGAGCTGTATCATTTTGTTGGAATGTGTTAATGGTTACCACCGTTTTTTTAAATCTAAGATAATTGCTGCTACTAACCAAATTCGGCTTTCTCCACTGTCATCAGTCAATAAATAACTCTCTACCCACACCCAAATTGTTCCCTGAAATCGTGCAACTAGTTGTGGCATTCAAACATTGCTGCTTTAACTTGCAGCAAAGAAATGCCACTGACTTGTAAGCTCGGCCATGTGCTCAAATTAATGACATTGCATTCAGAGCCACCTGAATTTGATCCTGCAAAGCTGATTCTCCTCACATCCAGAGCTGTAGCTGTTACCAGCAGGGAGGGATCCACTACAGATAAAACCATAGGGCTGGAATTCTCCCACTAGCTACTGAAGCTACTCACACTAGCTGACCTGGTTGCAATACTGTTCTAGGAGAGAAGCTGTCTGACTGGGACTGTGTTCCTCTGGCACAATGGTACGCATGATGATGCCCATGTTTGGAGCAGATCTGCAAAGCTACTCTCATATAGAAGTCTCCAAAGAGCCTGTAAGCGTAACCAAAATAAGACATGGCAGGTGTCACTAGCAGTTACAAGGCACTGTGCTGCTTTAGTGAAATACATATACACTCAAGTTTTGTCTCTCTACCTACAAAATTTATATTTAATTCTAGGAGTTCAGAACTGTTTATCCATCAGGGCGAGAGAGGGTCCCAGCTTGGGGCAAGAATGAGAGCAGGCAAACCTGCTAGCGTGGCCAAGGAGGCCCCTTAATTATGAAATTCTGAAATGTTTCTGTGGAAGGATTTTAAGTATTTTAACCACATCTGTTGAAACAGTATGACGGGGCAGTACCACATTTTCAGTGGATTTGGAAGCAATTCCAGCTGATGAGTCTCTCTGCACCTCTTCAGGTGTGCCAATAAAACTAGTTGTGGAACCACATGCCGTGGCCCAGCTCCCCAACACGTGGTGTGACGACACAAACTTCCTGAACTAGTTTCACCACTGAAAATGGATATATCGAACCACACCCTTGTTTAAACTGATGCAACATTTTCATGTGAAGTCCAACTTAGAGGTCTAAAGCTCCTGGTGCAGTGAAACTCCAGAGCACAGAGAGAGCAGCAAGCTTGCCTACCAAAACAAAAAAGTACTTGCCAATTCCTGGTGCACACACAAAACAGCTTATTTAGTTAAGAAGTTGTTCCAGAAACAAGACGCAGATAATAAGGTATAATTATGACTGTCAAGGAAAGCACAGGTACGTGGCTGAGGCTCCAGCGGGCAGTTCAAGACGTTACGCATCCTTTTCTAGACTTCCTCTAAAGGCACATGGCAGCGTTTTGCTGTTGCAGAGGTTGTACACAAACCTTGCGTAACCAAACACCGCTTGCATAAGATCAGCTCCACGGGATTCTCCCGGCCACGGGCTGGCTGTGGCTCCGTGGCGCCTCTGACCCGCACACAACTCTGTTGCAGGGCATCGGCTGGAGCTGCAGAAAGGCTGCAAGGGCTTGTTCTACGCGTACTTGAGAGAAGCGACAATCTCTTACATCTGAAAAGGGTTAGTTTTAAATACAGAAAGGCTGCAAAAGGAACTTCTCAAGCAGGACCGAGCTCAGCTGGCGCTGAGCTGGAGCTCAAGTGTGACACCCAGCAGCAGCCGGGCGGGGAGCAACCCGAGTGGCGCCCGGCCGCGGTCAGGGCGACGGACACCGAGCGGGGCCTGCGAGAGCGGGGGCAGCACCGCCGCCTGCACACGGGCTCGGCCTGCGGGAAACAGCGATCCCGCCGCTGCCTCCAGCGGGCAGCCTGCGGCGGCGACAGCGCCGCGACTGGCCCCGCACCCCTCCGTGCGGGCGAGGGGACAGCAGGCTGGACGCCGCCGCCCCGGCCCTGCCGCCCCTCGCAGCGCTGAGGGCGGCGGAGAAACGGCCGCAGCCCGCCTCCCCCCGCCCCGCGGCTGCCGCCGCCGGGTGCTGCAATGACCCGGAATCACTCGTGCTGGCGCCCGGAAGCGCTTCCCCCTCTCCCGAGCCAAGATGGCGGTGGATACCGCGACCGAGCTGCTGTTTTTAGACACGTTCAAGCACCAGAGCGCGGAGGTAACGCGGCGGGGGCGCCCGGGACCGCCGCCCCGCTCTTCTTCCCGCTGCTGCCGGCGTCCTCCTGCCCGCGCCGGGGCCTTCCCGGGCGGCGGCGGCGGCGGCTGGGGAGCGCGGAGCGGCGCTGGGCGGGCGAGGCTGGGTAGGCCCGGCAGCGGCTCTCGCCTCACCAGGGGCTGGGCAGGAGGGAGCAGCCCCTGGCCTGGTGCCTCTGGGCGGGGATCTGCCCCTTCTCCCCGCTTGGCTGAGGAGCCTTTCTGGGGCCGCAGAGCCGGGCCCCGCTGTCCTGGGCTGAGAGAGGGAACGGCCACGGGCAGGAGCCAGGATTTAGAGGAGAAGCTGGTGGGAAACTAAGGGGATAAAACTGGTTGGAGAGCTCCATAGGGAATGAAGTCAAGCAGAGGGCCATACCCATTCACTTGAGAAATACCGAATGCTTTGCATGAGAAGGGTGGCATTTCTGGCCGTGTGAGACTGTAGAATGTTCCGTTAGGTTTATGCAGTGTGTGTGCATCCAGAGCAAAAGGAACATTTCCAGCCTACTTTAGCAGTGGGAGTTCATACAAATGTTCTCCTTCGATGCTGTTGGGATCCTGAGCATCCTTGCAGCAGGTTTGCCCAGGGCTCTGTGTTCTTCAGGGTACAAAGGGACCATGAGGTGGAAAGCAAAGTGTAGTGTCACCTGAGAAGGATGGATGGGTGTTAGGAAAGGAAAATGAAGTATTTTGAGCTGATGTTGCAATTAAAAATAAACAGGAAGCTATTATGCAGTTCTTTCTAGCTGTCAGGATCAAAGAGATCCACGTGTCTTTTAAATTCTACTATTTAAGACAGTATTTGGCAGGAGATGCGGTTCCCCTGTGTAGGAAACCAGCCACTTCTCTTCCCCGTTACCTGCCCCCCCCCGGACAGTGTGTTCTCTGATTGAATGTTTTTAATTGTGTATAATGTTTTCTGGCACTTTCATTCTTGCCAGTGACATTTTCCAAACCTGAACCATACTGAATTTTTATTAAAGAAAAAATAGTATTTTACATGCTGTAGAAAAGCCTTCTATATGTTATACTAATTTTTCAGCTGAATTGATTTTGAGTCTTGCCTTGGAACTTGGATTTCTTGAAAAGTACTGCTGAGTTTTCTAAGAAAGTTATTTGACTTAACTATGCAGTTTAATGTGTTGAGCAGTTACGTAGTTGTTTGGATCGTTGTGCTGTTTTGTTTTTGTTTATTTTTTTTTCTTTTTAATGTTTTGGAGGGAAACTGGACTGGATTCACTTGCCGTCCTGATGGCGTTGGTGTGTCGCTGTCAGGGCATAATCCCATATAATTTAAGCAGGAATTTGTCTGTCTTTAGGTAGTGCTGCTGGGGACGCAGCCTCCTCAGTAGCAGCCCTTCCTCCAGAAATCCGAGCCTCCATGTGACACGTACACCTTTTTTAAAGGCAAAGCAAAGAGTTGCCAGAGCCCTCCCTCCTCGCAGGCCACAGTCACCCTGTTCCTGTTAATAAAGCCACCATCCCTGTCACAGCAGGGTCCTTTTGTTCTGCTGTCCTCCTTGTAATACTTCAGCCCTTGGGCTGAGCCGTTGTGTTTGTTTGCTAAGAAATGTTATTGTTATTAAATAACAGTAATATGTGCCTCACAACACACACTTAAATATTATTTTAAAAACTTGTGGCTATTTATTTGTTCATTAGTTTTCTGAAAATCTTAGTACTTTCTTGCCTTATGCTGGTAATTTTGGGGTTTCTCTTCCTTTCTGATTGTGTTGGAAGTTATATGACTTTTGGCTGCAGATAATTTTTTTTTACATTTTCTTTTTTGAGTTCTGTTGGTAGGTAGATAGACACTTGTATCAATAGTGTGTTGGTTTTTTTTCTTGCTAGTGCAGTCTTTGCTAATCCAATTTGCTAATTGGAAACATTTAATGAGAAATCTGATTCAGAGCTGCGGTTCAAGAAAGTCTTGATATGCTTACAGTTGGACATATAGTTGATCTGTGTTTACTGTTTTGAAAGTGTATATATGATAGAGGTGATGTATAAATGCAATAAGAACTAATATAGTAAATTTAGTGAGAGGAGACTTTCAGCATTAATTTGGTGGCTGCTACATGGGAAGTCACTGTGATGTTATGATTACTTCCTATTTTGCTCAAACGTCTTTTGGGAGTGCTGAAGCATAACATGTCTTTATACTTGCTATTTCTGTGTGGTAAACAGAAATGTTATTTTCAAAAGGTTTTCAGATGTTGTTGCAAAATTGGAGAAGTAAGTGTGGTACAGAATTTTTGTACAGGTCTAGTAAAACAGATTTTTGGTAACATTATTTCTAATATTACACTTGAAATAGAACATTTGCTAATGTTTAAGGTTAAAACACACATTTTCTTTATTTAATTGTAATATTGATATGTTTTATAAAAGGGAACCATATACTCGGTCTTTTTTAATATTTACGTTCCAGTTTTTACCTTTACTAACGTACTTTCTGTTAGAAATAAAGTGTTACTGTTTAAAAGATAAAGGGAACCGATCATGTAAATAAACCACTAACACTTTCTATAAAAAATAATGTTAATTATATTAAAAGTGCCAGAAGATTATAAAAATAAACATTTTCTGTTTAACAGTGTTTAGCATTTTGTAGTTATTAAGATTGCAACCTTAATTTGGTTAATAAAGAACACGAGTACGTTATGTTGTTTGCATTTTCATTTCTTAGAACTTCTTTATTCTTTGTTTTGTAGCAAAGTACCAATGTAGATGTAGTTCGTTTTCCATGCGTGGTTTACATAAATGAAGTGCGTGTGATTCCTCCCGGAGTGAGAGCTCATACAAGTTTGCCTGACAATAGAGCTTATGGGTAAGTGCGAGATAGTAGGTATCTTATTCAGGCACACCACCTTCTTATTTTTTCTTGAACTTTTATATCTCAGCAGAACTTCCTGTATAAAAAGGTAAAATGCATGTATGTGTGTGCTGAACTTGTAATTATTTTGGGGAATTATTTAAACAGTATAATTTAAAGGTGGGTTTTTTTTTTTCATCTCGTTAGTCCTACTGATAAGGAACTTGACAGATCTAATTTTTACTTATGTTCTGTTTCCAGAGAGACATCCCCACATACGTTTCAACTGGATTTGTTTTTCAACAATGTCAGCAAGCCAAGTGCCCCTGTTTTTGATAGGCTGGGGAGGTAGGTACTTTCAAGATTAGTACGTGACTACATTATCTACATTTTTTTCCTGAGAATTTTTTAGTGCAGAAAATACACAATAGAAAATCTGTGTCTCCCATGATTTTCATGTTTTGTCTGGCTTTTGCTAGTTTGTGTTTTTGCCCTTTTCCTCCAATCAATGTGGGAGTACAGAGGTTCATGCTTTAAAGAAGAAAATATTGTTATTTTTTTTAAATGAAAAGTATTTTTAGAAATAAGTGATTGTGCACTCTTGTTTTTGAGAGCATTTATTTGTTCAGTCTTTTGTTATTGATTTATGTGTTTAGTGCTGCTGTGTTTTATTTCTGTAAACATGCTTTATATTAATGGAAAAATAACTTTGTATATTTTATTTAACAGCCTTGAATATGATGAAAACACTTCAATTATTTTCAGACCCAATGCAAAGGTAATGCGATGTGATTTAAACTTCCTTTTCTACATGTCTGTCATTTAGGTATAAATATGGTTGTGTGTGATACGTCAGCTGTGTGTAAAGCATTTATTGTTTAAGATCTTATTCTAAAACCTGCTGGTCTTTCAGGTACTGATCACTTTAGAGTCTGCATCTATAATGGCATGAGCTGTAGATTTGATGGCTTGACCATTCCCGTGGAGCTTTGCAACAGAGCTATCCACTGCATATGAGCAAAAATGAATCAGAGTGTTGTGGCTGCAGCCCACAGCTAAGCACATCATTTTCAGTTCTGTTTGGATTTACTTCATTCAGATTGTGTTTGTGTGACCCACAGTAACGTTTTTTTCATTAATAGGTTCTAGTGGATTAGGCAATATATTGCAAAGACTTGAATGCTTTCAGAGAAAGATTATTTATTTGTTATAATGATTGAAAACTTTTCACAGTTTTCAAAATGTAGGGCAAAGAGATACTTCAATGGTTGGTTTTCCTTTCTTGTTTTCATGAAGATACTGATATAGTGATATTAAAATCAAATAGCTTTTCTGAAGTTGTCTTGTGTTGTTTTTAAGTCCTTTTTCTGTTTTTAAAAAAACAGGTCAACACGGATGGATTGGTCCTAAGAGGGTGGTATAACTGTCTGACTTTGGCAATATATGGCTCAGTTGACAGGGTGATAAGCCACGAGAGAGAGTCACCTCCTCCACCCCCACCTCCACCACCACCTCCCCAGCAACAGCCTGGTTTGAAAAGAAACCCAAAACATGGTAAGGCTTGTGAGAAGATACGTATTTTTTTTTTTTTAATCAACATTATAGTATCCCATCTTAACAAAAAAACCATATATTTCACATTTGATATTTCAGTGGCTTTATTTTTCTAGCTTTATGTCTTTGTCATTTAGTTTTGTATTTTGTTTTAGATTTATATTGAACGGTTTTAAGTAGATACTTTTCTAGTGCTTTTTCAAGAGTGGATTAGTTCTGTAGGTATTAAAATGGCCATGAATAGAATCCATGAGTCACTTTTTGCTTCAGTCTTGCTTTTAGATTTAAAATTACAACTGTCTTGTTCAGGGCACAGCTATTGAGCTGCATAATTTGAATACTCTGTGTAGTAAAAAATGGTTGGAAACTGTAAAAACTGTCAACTGAGATGTAAATTAAAAAAACAGCTCCGATATTATTGTTAGACTTATAATATTGCTAGTGCCAAAGTCAGAAATAGCAATTACCCATGTTAATTTATTAACAGTATTGATTTTTTTATATAATACTGTATTAAAGTTTGCTTATTGATGTAGTTCTTGTTTACATCAAAAGTGACTTCAGAAAACTGCCTCATGTACTGCAGAGGCAGAATACAGATTAAATAACAGCTGGAAAATGAAGATGTTTCCTAGTCAGAAGTAGCACTGAAAAATTAAAATTTCCTGCTTCTATTCCTGTGATTCCACTAAATACAAGTTTTTATTTTCGCAATAAATATAGTTGATGGAGAGAAAGAAGACCAGTTCAATGGCAGCCCTCCAAGACCACAACCTAGGGGACCAAGGACACCTCCAGGCCCTCCTCCTCCTGATGATGATGAGGATGAACCTATGCCAGTGTCAGGTAGAATGAGAACAGGTGGTTTTATCTGCAGCACATCACTGCTTAGTGGAGGCAGAATTCTGTGTTCCTGCCTGGTGTGAGGTTTTCTGTCTGCTGTTGCTCTTGCTGGACAGATTCAGTTTTAGGAAAGGGATTTGAAAGAAAATCTGTTTCCTATGTTAAATGGTATCAATTTAAAAGTTAGTAGATTTGAAAATATCAGCTGTTGACCAATACACTTCTTGAACATGCTGCTCATATTTTATATAAATTTTCTATTGAATTTGCTATTCATTGTCTTTCTCCTCCATCTTTCTGCAGCATCTGCTGCGTTCTGTGGTCTCCTTATGGGAGAACTCTACATATTTCTTTGTAGTCTTACTGAACTAAGTGATTGTTGCTAGTGTTCAGTCAGATCGCCTGAAGATTTTCTTCAAGATGCTTTTTATTGTATCTCCTCTATGTGTAATGCAAAATTCTAAAACATATTCTTGAGCATTGGATATCAGCGAAGTACTCTTATTTCTTAAACTGTGTATATTTGTAGTGGTTGGGGAAAAAGAAGATGATGTGGACCATAGGGAGGACTACTTTGAGCCCATTTCTCCTGATCGAACATCTGTTCATCAAGAAAGCCAGTATTCTGATGATGGAGAAGTGGAGGAAGATCAACCAGAAGAAGGAGAAGATGAAGATGATGTAGATGTTGAGGAGGAGGAGGATGAGGATGATGATGATGAGCAAACAGTAGACAGTATTGCTGATGACGAAGAGGATGAGGACGAGGAAGATGAAGATGAAGAAGAGGGTGAAGAGGAGGAAGAAGGCGAAGGTAAGTTGTGAAAAGTTAAGAAAAAAAATCAGGTTTATGAAATTTTGATGGCAGTACCATTATCATGACTAAGTGTGAGGAGAGTTGGATGCTGTGGTCATCTCACCATTCCAGCTTTATTTATAATGCTGACATCTCTTGAGAACAGTATTTTGCCATGGAATATTTATTCATTTATTCCTGTATAGTAAATCTTCCTGTTAATTTGTGTAAACAGAGGAAAATAGATACAGCTTTTATAGGTGAGAATGAACATTTGATTGTGTTGTCTTTTTTGTTTAAAAATGTAGGAAAGTGGTGAAAGAAATTATTCGATAAAAAACTTTACTTGATTTTTAATTAAGAAATAATGTCAGTAGCCATCTTCTTGCATTACGTGAAGTTCCCACCCATGCTTGTGCAAAAGAAGTTTTATGATACATGCAATCATAGGAAGAGAACTGGACAGTATTCTTGTAGTAAAGTATACCCTAGTTAAACTTGTTGCTTTATACATTCTTTTAAATGTCTCTGTTATTACATTAAAAAAAAATCTGTCAACTGAGGCTTTCACTTATATCTGGAGAGAGAAAGCTTTCTGTTTATTACTGTATGATTGTTCTATAACCAGTAATATTTGCATTAAATAAATTATTACTTTTTATTTTGAGCAGATTCTCAGCAGTTACAGGCCTGGTTTATCCGTAATATATTTTATTTCATAACTGAATCTTTTTTGTTTTAGGCGATGATGGATATGAGCAGATTTCAAGTGATGAAGATGGAATTGCTGATCTGGAACGTGAAACATTTAAGTATCCAAGCTTTGATATTGAATATACTCCTGAGGATCTGGCATCTGTGCCTCCTGTGACATATGAACCTTTTGAAAGGGAGCTTGGACCTCTTTTATACTTTAGCTGCCCTTACAAGACTGTATTTGAAAATGAAGTTGGTAAAATAAAGGACCAAGACCCAGAAAAAGAAAATTCAGGGGCAGTCGAAGCCTCAGTTAAATTAACTGAACTGTTGGAATTGTATCAGGAGGAAAGGGGTGCAAAGTGGGTCACTGCATTAGAAGAAGTACCGAGTTTAATAGTAAAAGGATTGAGCTACCTGCAGGTGAAAGACACAAAGCAAGACTACATTACCCAGCTGGTGGATTGGACCCTGCAAGCTTTGAACCTTCAGGTAGCTCTCAAACAGCCCATAGCTTTGAATGTCCGACAACTCAAAGCTGGGACAAAATTGGTATCGTCTTTAGGAGAATGTGGGACTCAAGGAATAACAGCACTCTTGCAGGCAGGAGTTATTAATGTGTTATTTGAACTGTTGTTTGCAGATCATGTATCATCCTCCCTTAAACTTAATGCTTTTAAAGCTTTGGATAGTGTTATTAGTATGACTGAGGGAATGGAGATGTTCCTAAAAGGTGGTGTAGATGTACATGAAAAAAGTGGTTATCAGAAACTCCTGGAACTCATACTGTTAGATCAGACTGTGAGAGTAGTTACTGCTGGTTCTGCAATTCTGCAGAAATGTCACTTCTATGAGATTCTGTCAGATATTAAAAAGGTGGTTGATCAGTTAGCAGAGAACACTCCTTCTCTTCCTAATCACTCGGAGCCAGAGCAGGACCAGGACTTGGGAGCACTTGAAAGGACCAACCAAGAGTATGAGAATGATGTGGAGGCTCCTATGGACATGGATCATCTTTTGGAATCTTCTAATATAAGTGAAGGAGAGATGGAAAAACTTGTTAGTCTTCTTGAAGAAATCTTCCATTTGATGGAAACTGCTCCTCATACAATGATTCAGCCACCTGTGAAATCATTCCCAACCATGGCGCGCATTACAGGCCCTCCAGAAAGGGATGACCCTTACCCTGTCCTGTTCAGGTATGGCAGTTACAAGTTCACTGTATAGAGTGTATTTTCCCCAGCTTGTAACAGATTTTTTTTTTTTTAAGGATGACCTTGCTGACTAACACTTTTCTAGATGTTTCACTTTGTATTTTATTGGAGGACTCTGGATTGTGCTTTTAAAGTCTGAGAGAGTCTGATAGTTAATGTACATGTTATTTTGTTGGCTTTCCATCAAC
The DNA here is from genome assembly GCF_963082525.1 of Nesoenas mayeri. Classification (NCBI taxonomy): domain Eukaryota; kingdom Metazoa; phylum Chordata; class Aves; order Columbiformes; family Columbidae; genus Nesoenas; species Nesoenas mayeri. The sequence continues at coordinate 26,133,254 of NC_137543.1, forward strand.
CTACCTTGCATATAACAAGAATCACAGAATGTTAGGGATTGGAAGGGACCTTGAAAGATCATCTAGTCCAATCCCCCTGCCAGAGCAGGAGCACCTAGATGAGGTTACACAGGAAGGTGTCCAGGCGGGTTTTGAATGTCTCCAAAGAAGGAGACTCCCCAACCTCCCTGGGCAGCCTGTTCCAGTGTTCTGGCACCCTCACTGTGAAGAAGTTTCTTCTCATATTTAAGTGGAACCTTTTGTGTTCAGTTTGTACCCATTGACCCTTGTCCTATCATTGATTGTCACCAAGAAGAGCCTGGCTTCATCCTCGTGACACTCACCCTTTATATATTTATAAACATTAATGGGATCACCCCTCAGTCTCCTCCAAACTAAAGAGACCCTCTTGTTATTACAGGCAGTGCTAGCACTTCAGTTGCATTCACAGATCCCAGTCAGTTGTGGTGGTGCTGTACAAGTACATATCTGAAAATCGTTGTAGATGGAGAGAGTTTTCTCGTTGTCTTGGAACATGCCTGTGCATGTGGATCTAACAAGTCTGGATACCTCTGTGTGCATGCTGAGCTGGTGAGATGTGAGCCAGCCCTGCTCAGAAGTGGTGCAGTTGTGTCCGTTTGGGTCACTCCTGCGTGGCGCAGGTGTCGTTGAGGTCTCCCTGCCTTCAGCCATTTAAAGGATCCCATGGGTTATTTCTGTTAGCAAGTTTCTGTCTAAAAAGCCTTTCTCTAAATGCTAACAGTTTTCCTTGATAGTAGTGGTGTAGGTCATGGCTGATTATAAGTATCTAAATTCAGAGTCTTCAAATCACCTCTTACGTATGCTGTAATGGTTGATGTCTCACCACATTTAAAACATTTAGTGCAGTGTTGATGATTCAGATACAGCAAATTTAATAAAATATAAACTGTTTGTTTGTAGATAATGTGAGGTTTTTTGGGTTATTTTTGGAGATCAGAACTTTATATTTAGGTGTTTCTTGTAAATCTTACAGCAATTATGTTCCATAAGATTAAAATTTTGTGCTACTTTACAATTAGTTATTATTTCTCATAGTCTGTAGAGCATTAAGTACTGAAGCTAGGAGGCATGTGATTTTATATAATGTTATTATGCAGTGTTGACAGATGATTGTAATATTACTGATTATTTTCCTGTTTTTTATTTTTCAGATATCTTCATAGTCACCATTTCTTAGAATGCATTACTTTGCTACTGTCTATGCCAGTGACAGGTGCACATCCAGGTGTGCTTCAAGCTATACGAGACATACTGCGTTTTCTGGCACAGTCACAGAAGGGTCTTCTTTTCTTTATTTCTGAGTATGAAGCAACAAACTTGTTGATTAGAGCACTTTGCCAATTTTCTGATCCAGATCAGGAGGAAGGTCTCCAGTCAGATGGTGCCAATGAAGATACTTTTGCTCTTTGGCTCCTACATTCAACACAGACGTTGCAGTGCATTTCAGAACTGTTTTGCCACTTTCAGCGGTGCACAGCCAGTGAGGAGACCGACCATTCGGATCTGCTGGGAACACTTCACAACCTTTACTTGATTACCTTTAACCCTGTGGGAAGATCTGCTGTGGCTCATGTATTCAGTCTGGAGAAAAATCTCCAGTGTCTTATTACTTTAATGGAGTACTATTCCAAAGAAGCTTTAGGGTAATTTAAGCATATACTTATATTCTTTAGGTTTTTACATTTAAAAAGTATTGTACCTTTTATGAATTAGTAAATTTAAAATATTTTTTCTTTTGGATCACAATTGTTTTGTTTAAAAAAAGACAGAAAACTTTTAAATAGAAGAATGTAATATAAAATCAGGCTTCTCATTTGTGATCAAGCACTTAAAGCCCAGGATCTGTGTAGGTCATCCACAAAGGTGTTGTGATACAGGTCAGACTTTTGACTGTGTGAAAAACAATCAGTAAGTAGGCAGTTTTCATTCAAGCATAAAACTTGACTGAAATGAGCAAAAGATTTGAGTGGGGAAATGACAATGGACACTTTCCTGGTGCGGGACTCTTTCAGTTCTGTAACTTCTTAGAACTGTTAAAAACAGTCATTGTTTTCTCTGAACAGGCTCTCTTACTATTTTAGGGAACAGTGTTTTTAAAGCAAGACAAAGTTTTGGAAAAATTTATTTGCTACTTGACTCCAGTCACTGCTTTCAACTCTCATTTTTATTGGATACTGAAATAAATCTGAAGTAAATGTAAACGAAAGCTTTCAATTTATTAAAAAAAAAGGATAACTTTTTTTGTTGTTGATAATTATATGAGGCAAGCCTTGGTGAAGGTAAAAGTTCTGTAGGTGGATTTTTAGGGGTCAGAGAATGAAAATCTAATGAATATCCAGTTGCACTATTTGAGATCTAAAGCAAATCCTTCTTGTTTCAGAGACTCAAAGTCTAAGAAGTCAGTTGCTTATAATTATGCCTGCATCCTTGTTTTGCTCGTGGTTCAGTCTTCCAGTGATGTCCAAATGCTGGAACAGCACTCAGCGCCTTTGCTGAAGCTTTGTAAGGCAGACGAAAATAACACCAAATTGCAAGGTACAGTATGTGTCATTATCAACTGAATTGTTTAAACGTATAGAATAAACCTTTTATATGTGGGTGATTGATGCTTCACAATCATCTGGTTTGGATAATGTATAGAATGAAATTCCTTTTCCAGCTGCATCTGATTAGTTGAGTCACTGAGATAATGTGTAATTTTTTTTCTGCTAATGAGAGTTAAAAAGTAAATTCTTTAAATTATTTTTCAAGTAATGTTAACTACCATGAATTTTGGATAATTACAGGAGGTTTGAAATTATTTCTGTGTTGAAAATAAGAGAGCAGATTTTAGTAAAAATGAACTAACTAGTCAGTGAGCTGACTGTTTATTTTTGTTGTTTCCTTTAGTGATGTAACCTTATGGGATCTACATATACTAATAAGTAATCCTGGGACTGTTTTTTTGCACCTAGGCCAACTGGCATGGAATAGTCCATGCTACCATGTTAATAAATCTTTTGACCTCCAAATTGTGTCTCGGGGTGTTCCCTGTGTTGTGTTGTCTCACAGATCAAGCCCAGGTCATTTGGAAAAAGCCTGCTGGGGACTGCTCTGGCACCTGAGCACTGAAGCTCTGATGTGCATAGTTGTGCTCTCCACTGCTTAACTGACTCATGTAGACATACCAGTTATTTCTTCCAAGACTTAAATGCAGTGAAAGAAAACAGAATTCTTCAAAATTTTCGTTTAATTCCCCCCTCTGCTATGGTTTTTTATCTTCTCACCTGATCATCAGACAGTTTCATGAGAAATGGGACTAGTTTATTAAACCAAATCATGAAATTAGTCAGAGAATAATTGTAAGTTCACATCCAATCAACAACCTTCAAACCTTCATATTCTTTTAAATATTTTCAGGAACAATAGGTTTTAAAACTTTAAATCTGTTGTCCCCAAAAGTGGGGACTTTAAAGTTATTCTGGACTAAGAGAGACACTGTTAATCTAGAAGGATTTCCAGAGGGAATGTGTATTACTGGTGCAGAGATTGCCTATGTTTATGTATTTATTAGGAATTTTATATTCAGTTTGTAATAACCTGTTATGTACATTAAGGGGAATGTGCTTTGGTTCTTACTCTTGGTGGCCTTTTCTGTAGCTGACAATGGGGACATATCGTGTCTTTTTAAAAATGTTTAATTACAAAGGATAACTTGAGAATTATTCGAGTGTTCAGGTTGACTTGAGCGAAATTTTGTCTGTGTGCATGAGCTGTATTGCCTGTTTGGAAGTTTTATTTTTGCTGGTGCTTTTTATCTGGATACAGCTGCAACATATGCCTTACAAATTTTACACTTAGGCTTAGTATCTGTTGAGTACATTAAGTATATTTTTATTGCAAAAAGTTTTATATTCATAAATGCACCAACATGTTACTTGATTAACTCTTTTTTTTTCCCTCAGAGCTCAGCAAGTGGCTTGAACCTTTGAAAAATCTTAGATTTGAAATAAATTGTATTCCAAATCTCATTGAATATATCAAACAGGTTAGTAAAATACAGATAGATGCTTTTAGTTGTGCTGTGTAAGCTTAGGCCTTTTTCTAGTTTGATATTTTATCTTAGGTATGTACTAATAGATGATGTTTGAAAGTATGTACTATTACCCAAAGTAGATGTTTTTATTAAAGCTTATGATCTAGGCTAGTTCTTGCTGTTAGTTATTTTTATTGAAACAAAATCTAAGGTAACTACATGATGGAAAGATCCAACTATTTAAATATTTTTTTCTTGCCATAAAACCACAATGCAAATGTTGACCTTTGTTTTTTTTGCTTCTGCCGTGTTTGTGACTGCTTTCCAAAAGGTAGAATATTTGAACTTAAATTTTGCATAATACATACAATAACTAAATACAGTACTTGAACACTAAGCTAGTGCTATACTTGTTGTGAAGTACTGCCTTGTAATATGGGTTCTTTATGTTTTTTTTTTCCTCTCCCCGCAAAGAACATTGACAGTTTGATGACCCCAGATGGAGTTGGTCTTCCTACTGCACTTCGTGTTCTTTGTCATGTTGCATGTCCACCACCACTGGTACAAGGTACGCTTGATATGTTTGTATTGCTTGACACAGAAATATTTGTTTTCTGAGTCTTCTACTTGAACATGTCTAACTAGATTTCCCAGGAGAAATGAGACATTTAGAAATGTTATTTGTTTTCTATACAGGTCAACAGAAAGACCTTAAATGGAATCTCGCAGTTATTCAGCTCTTTTCTTCTGAGGGAATGGACACTTTCATCAGGGTATTGCAGAAGCTGAACAGCGTCCTTATTCAGCCTTGGCGACTCCATGTCAACATGGGCACCACACTTCACAGAGTTACTACCGTTTCTATGGCTCGCTGTACTCTTACTCTCCTCAAAACAATGCTGACAGAACTCCTGAGGGGTGGATCTTTCGAATTCAAAGACATGCGCGTTCCATCGGCACTTGTTTCTTTACACATGCTCCTGTGTTCTATCCCCCTCTCAGGACGCTTAGATAGCGATGAACAGAAAATTCAGAACGACATTGTTGATATCTTACTGACTTTTACACAAGGTGTTAATGAAAAACTTACCATTTCAGAAGAAACTTTGGCAAACAATACATGGTCTTTAATGCTGAAGGAAGTTCTCTCTTCAATTTTAAGAATTCCTGAAGGCTTTTTTTCTGGACTTATACTGCTTTCAGAATTGTTGCCTCTTCCACTGCCCATGCAGACGACTCAGGTATAATTTAAATTTATTTAGTTTTTAAAGAATTTGAATTATGTATAAGCTGTAGACCATTTTCGTAGTTGTGGAAGAAAACAGGTATGTGGAAAAGATGAATTAAAGCTTCTGCAAAGCATTTGTGTTCATATAGATTCTTTGAAGATATACCTTTTTCATTAGAAACAAAATTGTTCTTCTTTGGAGCATGTTTTTAAATTAGTGGTTGTATGTTGTTCTTTTGTTCCTTGTAAAATTATCTAGACTCCCATTCTGTTACTTAAATGATTGACTGTGAAGCCTTTGGAGTTAACCCCGAATGCCAAACTCTTGATATATTAAGGCTTTCCTTTCTTTTGGCATGGATCTTGAATTTGTGATCTTTGATAAGTAAGCATAAAAGGCGTGTGACAACCCATGGTTCTGAAGCTGGAATCGTGCCCTGTCATTTGGTGTTAATGAAAATGGCTTTGTGTGTCTTCGAGGACAGTATTAGTACTTAGTCTCTGTTTATACCTTATCGCAGAATTCAGGTTTTATGACAGAAGTTGAAAGGGAAAACCTCCTGTTCTTCTGTTCCTGCAGGTAATTGAACCACATGATATTTCAGTGGCGCTCAACACCAGGAAGCTGTGGAGTATGCATCTGCATGTTCAGGCCAAACTGATACAAGAGATAGTTCGATCTTTCTCCGGTTCATCTTGCCAGCCTATTCAGCACATGTTGAGACGTATTTGTGTTCAGTTGTGTGACCTGGCTTCACCTACTGCTCTTCTTATCATGAGGACTGTATTGGATCTGATTGTAGAAGACCTACAAAGGTATCTTTGTTTTCTACTGCAAAGATTTCTTTAATGAACGGTTAAATTTATCTTTCTTCTGTGCAGTACATTTAGCAGGAAGAAAATACTTTCAGAAATATTACTTATCCATGATGAACTGAATGAATTCTCAGTCCACTGCCATATACTGTGTCCGGATAATGCTTAATGTTGCCAAGAAACTCTCTCATACATTTAAGTTTTGATGTAGATCGTTTCACATTGTGTGTTTATGGTAAGTATTGTAGGAAGATTTTCTTCAGGCTGTCCCTTGCCTGTGAAGAGTTTCTAAAGGATCTACCTGATATAAATAAGAAAAGTAGGGCAGCAAAGTTTGCTATACTGAGTTTTGTGTACTAACAGGAAAATGCATAGGTGTTTGTAAGCTGGAGGAGGTTGGATACTACAAATTCAGAGGGTTTGGAAACAATGAATCTTGTTTATTTAGAATAACAATTATCCACAGAATTAGATACTGTTTAAGTTATATAAAAGCATATTTATCTGTATACAATGAGATGCCATATAGTGTGTTAAATGCATAGTAGATTAGTTAATTTCTGATGCAAGCAGAAGTCATTTAGTGGAAGTCGAACAGTTTTCAAAAGGTAAATTGTAATTTTAAGTATGTCAACCATTTTTTTTAAAATGCAGAATTATATGACTCCTGTAATGGTTGTTTTTGTAGTTTTTCAGATTACTTTAAAAGCTTTTTCAGAGTGCATTGATATCTTTTCAGCAACACAGAAGATAAAGAGAAACAATACACTGGACAGACCACTCGATTGCTTGCTTTACTGGATGCCCTGGCTTCACATAAAGCTTGTAAATTGGCTATTTTGCATCTTATCAATGGAAATAGTAAAGGTGATGAAAAGTACGCAGAGGCTTTCCAGGAGCTCTTGGCTTTGATGCGATCAGTTGGGGAGAATGTCACTCATCAACAGTGCGCTGAATATGTTACTTCCCTTTTGCAGTCCCTCTGTGATCAGGTATTTTCTATATTTAATGCATAATGTGTGTTGATAATTGTAGGAGACAATTTAAATGAGATTATTTCTTAGGTGCTTTCTTTTTTCTGAAAGTAAAAAAAAATCAACATTGTTAAAATATAGAAAGAAAAAATGTGTATGGTTGACTCCTTTGGTAGACTTGCTGTCTTGTTGCTCTTGAGTGTAAATTTAATTTTATGTTATCTCCCTTGCATTATGTGCACTGTTCTAGTAATTCATCAGAGGCCAAGAACTGAATGGCACAAAGATTGACTTGTCCCCTCTGCTGAGAGAGGGATGTAATTTCTCCCTATGGGCCACTGACAAAACTTGAGTTGTCACTATTCACCTCTTACCCAGTTGAATAAATTTATGTATCTCTTAGCTGTCCAGCTATAAAGATATATATGATATGCTGCTACCAGAAAACTTGACCATTAAAAAAAAAAAAAGCCCAAGTTACCAGAGCAAGGGGTAAGAAATGTTTTCTGAAAACTGAGTCGTAGACTGGCATCGGTAGTTTCTCATTGGTTATATGCATAGATTTGCATGTTATTATTTGCTTTACTAGTTGCATGTATTTATTCGCTTCATTTTTTACCCACTTAGGCAAAAGACATTTGGGCATTGTTGGGCAGTAGAGACTAATCAGTCATTTGCGTATAAACAAGAGACCTTTGCCCATGCAAATTCATTGTGGAAGTAAATCTTGTTTTATTTGATGTAAAATGTGGAGGGGCAGTAGATCTTAAACTTCCTAGGTGGTATCTGCAGCCTCCTAATTTTCACAGAACCACGGGATCATAGAATATCTCAAGTTGGAAAGGCCCCATAAGCATTGAGTCCAGCTCCCTGCTTCTAGCAGGACTACTTAAAGTTAACCCACATGACTAAGAGCATCATCCAGACATTCCTTGCACTCTGACAGGGTTGGTGCTGTGACCGCATCCCTAGGGAGCCTGTTCTAGTGACTGGCCACCCTCTCAGTGAAGAACCTTTTCCTAATGTCCAACCCGAACTTCCCTGATGCAACTTTATTCCAGTTCCTCGTGTCCTGTCGCTGGTCACCAGAGAGAGATCAGCACCTCCCCTCCGCTGCTCTCCACGAGCAAGCTGTTGGCTGCCACGGGGTCACCCCTCAGCTTTCTCTTCTCCAAGCTGAACAAGCGTAGTGAGCTCAGCCGCTCTTCATGTTTTGCTGAGTGTTTTCAGGTTAAGGGACAGTTTGACTACCTAGGCAAGAAGCTGTATGCATATTATCCAGTGACTGTTTGGCTTTTAGTTGTGGCTCTGCTATCACATTTCACCCTTAGAAGTTTTTGTGATTTAAATACCAATAATAGTTTGTAACCCTTAACAGAACCAAATTTAAAAGGATACTCTGGGTAAGTATTTTACCTCTCAGTAATAACTGAAATAAGATGAAAAAGGGGTAGTGAAAGAACCTAGTTCTTCTATGATTTATACTTATTGCTGGTATTCTGAATGCATTTTTTTACTCTGCATATAATAATGTTTTATAGGATATTGCACTCATCTTACCAAGTTCATCAGAAGGCTCTGTGTCTGAATCAGAGCAGCTTTCCAACTCTTTACCAAGCAAAGAGCTGATGCCCTTAATTTGTGACTCTCTGATGGAAACATTAACTAATTCTGAGAGCAGTTACAATTGTCTGCTGACGTGTATCCGAACAATGATGTTCCTTACAGAACATGACTATGGCTTCTATCACTTAAAGAGGTATGGTATTTTAAGATATCTATGACAACTTAAAATAATTTAAAAACTTCTTTAGTGTTAAATCATTTCTTACTCATCTAGTAGGAAATGTTGAGGATAAGGCAGCTGAACCTTCATTTCTTTGGGACTTTAATGTTTTACTCAGTGCTTTGGTCTTCCTTCACTTCAGCTTTACCTCTGACTCATTTCTGCAGTATACACACAGGAGCACTTTCTTTCAAGCTACAAACAAAGTATTGAAAAAAGATTTGTACACTCTATTTCCCCACTCCAAGGCTGGAGGATTAGAATGAGAAACAGTGCTTGTGTCTTTCCCCTTGGAGTCACTCAGTAGTTAGAGCTCTCGTCTGGGACACTGGAGAGCTGTCCGTCATTCCTTCTGTTTTGAGAGGATTCAGTGTACACTTCCCCAGAGTTTTCTGACCTTCAGGCAATTAAGGCTTTTGAAATAAGTGGTGTGTATTTGTGGTGGTGTTTGTTTGTTTGTTTGTTTTTTGCTACTTTTTTGGACTCAACTCCCTTTTGAGTAGAATACATGCATTACATTGGACAGTGCTGTGATATTTTGACACTTAATTCCTTGTCTTGTATTGAGACCTTTTTGTGTCCGCTGAAGGTGAGGTACAGACAGGCAAGAAAGTTGTGAGGTTTCCAAAGAGAAAAAGGTAGTGCCTGGAGCCCCGTCAGTGAAATGTTGTTCCAAACACTCTTCTGAGCAGCGCTACAGAACTGTGCTGCTCAGGCTGCAGGAAGGGAGACAACCTGCAAATGAAAAATAAGCAGGTTAAAGATGCTGTTGTTTCTCTGATCCTACATGTCGAGCTGTCAGCTTCAGTGTGCACAGCCTTGCTGGTTTTGTGTTGATTATTATTTATTATTATTATACCTTTCTGGTTTGTTTCTGCAGTTAGGCATCATGGGATACAGTGAAATTGCAACAGCAAGCATGATCCAGCTTTATACATAAGGCCCTTGTGCAAGCAAATATTTCTGTACTCCTATCCCTTTTCTGCTAAAGATGAAAGTGTAATTTCTTGCAGGTTTTAGAGGTATCGCTGTAGTTTGTATAGCTGTATATGTGCAGACTGAAATATCTGCAGATAGCGCTGGCAAGAACAATGGTCTTGTACAGAGAAAATAATGAAGCTCCAGCTTTGCAATCAGAACTCAACTTGAGAATGGTGAAATTTGCCCTATTCGTTTTGCCTATATGTTGTTTTCTTATAACAAGTTACAGGTCACAACATATGCACTAATAAAGTATTTTCCCTCTTCTCATTATAAAAACAGCTCTCTAAGAAAACACAGCAGTGCTCTATACACTGTGTTAAAGCGAGTAATAACTAGTTTTAGCAAAGACACGGGTGAACTGGCCTCGTCTTTTTTGGATTTTTTGCGACAGATTCTAAACACTGATACGCTGGTAAGTGAATATGTATTGAATACTTACACAAACTCAGCTGCATGTCTCTGAAATTTGCAGTGTGAGGCATTCAGGAATATTATTTCAGAAGGCAGTTGAATATGCGGATTGCTGTGTAAGGCAATCATCAGTAGTGCTTCACTGCTTTCCATCAGTAGTCTTAGTGCTGTCTTTATCTTCAGCAGGAAGAACAGCAGATTGATTCATATTGATTTCTTAAGTCAATAGCAAGCTATTGTGTCTGGGTTTTAGATTCTTGGCATCCTGCTAGAGAGGTGCTGTATGGATGTATAGTATAGAAGGGAATCTAAAATAGTTGTTAATTTTCTGATACAAACCTCATCTTATATAGGAAAGGATTGCATTCATTTTGATGGAGTATCTAAACTTGCCTATTGAAGTGTACATTATTAAAATATTTTTCATAATATGTTTTAAAATCAAGGTATTACTCTTGTTTTGCTAGCTTTGCTCTAATGTACATTAGAACTCTCAGGGGTTTGCAATCCAAAAGTAAGATGAATATTTATGTATACTTATTTTCCACTTGTTGAATATTTCAGGGATGTTGTGGAGATGATGGAAGCCTTATGGAAGCAGATGGATCTCATCCAGGCAGAACGCTGGGTCTGACTACTGCAGAGTTAAAACATCTACTGCAAAACAAAGAAGAGACCCCAGAAAACCTGCTGCTTGATCTGGAGAAACATGTTATGGTAAAAGAATTCAAATAATCAAACTGCTGATGTTGTCTTCTGTCTGAATGCATTTTTAAAACAATATAGACTATACCTCCTTGATAAGAAAGGTGGGCAGTTTTGTGGCTATGTTGTGGAACTGGCAATAGCTGTTGCCATTGTTTTAATACTGATATCCAAAATCACCTGTTCTGGTGCAGGATGGATTCTGAATTCGTTGTGTTTGTTGTGGTAATGCTGAGAAGTTTCGGGTCGGTTTGGGATCCCTTTGTGCTGAGAGTATTTGCACACTTGGAGAGCACAGGCAGTTAACTGTGTGATGAAAGGCAGCAAATGTGTACAACAGAGTGCTGGATAGTGGTGAGCAGATTGTTAATGTAACACTGCCTTGCTGTGGCTTGGTGTTGCTGGTGACCAGTAACAAGTGGAACAACCAGGAGCCACCAGTGGGGCTGATACTGTTGGATCTTTTCATCAGGGACCTGAAGGAGGAATACGTCTTCAGTGGATTTGTGGATAACAGTAAGCTGTGGGAGTGACTAAAGTGACAAGCAGCAAAAGTGACAAGCAGCAAAGCCTCCATCCAGAAGGACCTCAATATACCTTTTAGGATTGGTTTAGTGAAAGCTTGTGTGGATCATTAGGAAAAATGCAAAGTTCTGCAGTGAGAGCAGGATAACCCCGTTTCTTGATGTGGGCTGGGTGGTTATGGCGGATGTTAGGAGGAACATGGGCCAACAGTGCCTGGTCACTGCAAGTGAGGCAGACTGTTCTGAACTATCCTGCAAGGAGCATCGTCTGCAAATCAAGGGACTGCACTGTCTTCTCTCCATGGGATGCTGGTGAGCTGTCATGTGGAGTGCTACATTCACCTCTGGCCAGAGTTGCCCTCTTGCCAGTTCGAGAGAGATCTAGGAGAACTGAAGAGGGTTCTGCCAAGGTGGTCAGGGACCTAAAGCACATGTGCTTTAGAGAGATGAGGGAGTGGGGCTTGTTTAGCCTGGTGAAGAGCACTTAGGAGCTATCTCAGAGCTACTTACAGCTGTTTGGGGAATAGTTACAAAGGTGGTGGAATCAAACAGCTTTTGGTAATTCCAGATGATGAAACAAGGGGCAATGGCCCCAAATGGTGGCTTCAGAGGTTCAGGTTGACATGGGAGTGGGGGGGGCAAAAAAAAAAAATCACTGAGAGAGAAGTGCAGCACTGTAACACGTTGCTCAGAGTGCCTATGGACTCTCCGTCACTGGAGCCTTCTTTAGACATGGCTCAAGTTATGGCTGAACTGATCTGGCTTTGATAATAGTCTTGCTTCGAGCAGGGGCACATTAGACTAGAGGACATGCGGAATTCAAGGCATCCAACATTTCTGTGATTCTGATTGCAAACTTAACTCTGATATTCAAATCTAATCCTACATAATAATACATCTGAGCAGTAGATAGCTAATAAAGAAGAGTCCATAAAAGAGCTGCTTCACAGCCTGCTGGTCAAAATGCCTTTCCTGTCCCTTCCCCAGCTGCCAACATCTGTGGTAAAAAATTAAAAGCCGCAGCTGTGCTGAAGGAGAAATAGCAGATACTTGAGATGTTAGAATGCTGTAGCCCAGAGCTTGTTCACTAAAACCTGGGAGGATGCCTTCTTTGGGACTGTGTTATGGAGGTTGTTGCATCCACTGGAAACAGAGACAGGAATGTGCATGTGGTGACATGGTATGTTTTACAGCTTACTGAGAAGCTCTCTGCTGTTGTGTACCTGGTTGTCTTGGTTCCACTATATTGTGGATAGATGGTTTTGTGTAGTATGTCCCCCTGTTTTTTAATTAACAAAAGCATGTTTTCTTCTCGGAGGAGGGGAAAAAGTTCTGACTTGTAGTGTGTTGACTTAGGATCGTTCTAAGGAAGATGATGGCCTTGAATCCTTACTGGACAACATTGTTGGAGTGAGGCAGATGTTGGAATCAGCAGGTGATTCTTGTCCGCTGAGTGACCAAGATGTGGAGCCTGTTCTTTCTGCACCAGACTCTCTGCAGAATTTGTTTAACAACAGGTAAAATGGTTAAATGTTTGAGCATACTACCTGTGATTTACTTTAGAAAATACAATAATTTATGCATGAGTATATTACAAAAAGGATCTAAAGAGCACTCTTGTCACTACTACTGACTTGTCCCAGTGTATTTATGTTGTGGTTTAAAGAGGCAGCTAAACACCACGCACAGCTGTACTTGCTCCCCGACCCGCGGTGGGATGGGGGAGAGGATCAGGAAAAAGGTAAACCGTGTGTGTTAAGATGAAGTTTAACAGGACAGAAGGTGCAGTAATGATAAACAAGTGCTACACAATGCAGTTGTTCAGCACCCATCAGACAATACTCAGCCAGATCGTGGGCAGTGGTCCCCAGCTAACTTTTCCCTGGTTTATATACTGAGCATGATTCATACAGTGTGGAATATCTCTTGGCCAGTTTGTGTGAGCTGTCCGGGCTGTGCCCCTTCCCAGCTTCTTGTGCATCACCAGCCTCCTCCCTGAAAAGTCCTTGACTTGGTATAACCATTGCTTGGCAACAACCAAAACATCAGTGTATTATCAACACTCTGCTAAATCCAAAACGCAGCACTGTACCAGCTACTAGCAAGAAAATTAACTCTATCTCAGCCCAAACCAGGACAATTTAATTTCATGCCTCGGGTTCTGTAATGCTGCACATGCTTGTAGGTAGTTGTAGTTCATAACCAATCAGGCATTTGGCATTGTTTTGTTGCAGGACTACATATGTGTTGGCAGATGTGATGGATGACCAGCTGAAGTCCATGTGGTTTTCACCCTTTCAGGCTGAAGAAATAGACACTGATCTGGATATGGTAAAAGGCTTCGTTAACATAACTGAAGTGGATTTAAAAATGAGGGTTAACCTGAGCTCGTAGCATCAGAAATTCACATGGTCAAACGGTTTGTTTTCCTGACCTCACCCAGATACAGAGGTTGGCATTTGTTAAAGGTTGTTGTCAAATGCCTTCAGGTTCACTCAGAAGCAGCCACAAAATTGGCACCTTCTGCAGTGCTCTAATACAGGTGTCATCTCCTTTAGAGGAGCAGTTGTTACATCAGTCCTAACCTGCTTTTGCATTGCTGCTCCAACGTAGATAAAGAACATGTTATATTTTCTTTTTGTTGCTTGTCTTCTATCATTGCAGTAATACACAAAGAACCTGATAGTTACACTCTTTTTTTTAATCTTTGCTCTGATGTGACAAAAGTGGAAAAAATGGCAGTAGTACATGATACTGCTTGCACTAAAACTTTTCACAGTATTTGAAACTTGATTTTTATATTCTAAACTTTAAATGGAATTTTGAAAAATATACAGTGACATTATTTCTTTTAAACTAAGAAGTTGGCAGTGTCTTAACTTCTTATGTGAGAAATAATGAAAGCAATGAAGTCAACAGCAACTGATTCTTTTTTAGTGTTATTCTTTTAAAATTTAAATGGAAAGATACTTGTGTTTTCATTTCTTAAGCAAAACCAAAACTGTTGATTCCTGTATAAAAGCAGCATGAATAAATTTATTGGACTGTGTCTTTAGCAAAAGAGTGCCTCACTGTCGGTCATCTAGTGACAAGACAGATGTTCATACTTGACAACTATGCCCTTGACTTAGAGATTCTGAGCCATCGAGACAATTTTGCTGCAGTGCTGCTGCTTTTTGTTTTGAGCCCACTACTGCATTGAAAGGTAGAGGATGGAGCTTTTTTGCTCTAGTAGAAGTGCCCTCGCTGAATCGCATCCATCCTGGTGCAACATTTTTTCATCTTCAGAGGTGCTAATAATGATGGGTGTGATAAAATTAAACTCTGTCATTGCAGGTAAAAGTTGACTTAATTGAACTGTCAGAGAAGGGTTGCAGTGACTTTGACTTGCAAGCTGAATTGGAAAGGTCATTTTTGTCAGAACCATCATCTCCTGGCCGCACAAAAACCACAAAAGGATTCAAACTCGGCAAGCACAAGCATGAGACCTTCATAACATCAAGGTGAGATGAGTTAACGAGTAAACATGTGTTCGGCACTGTTTTGTATATTCTCAAAACGTGAAATGCCTTTCAAATTCTGTCTCCAGTATGGAGAATGCCTTATGTTCAATATGACTTCATTTTTACGTTAACTAAATAAATTATGGTTTGTCATGACAGTGGAAAATCTGAGTACATAGAGCCGGCAAAGAGAGCTCATGTTGTGCCACCGCCAAGAGGAAGAGGCAGGGGAGGATTTGGACAAGGAATTCGACCACACGATATCTTCCGTCAGAGGAAACAGAACACAAGCAGGCCACCCTCCATGCACGTGGATGATTTTGTTGCTGCAGAGAGCAAAGAAGTGGTTGCTCCAGATGGGATACCACCAGCCAAAAGGCCACCAAAAGTGTCACAGAAGATTTCTTCACGTGGTGGGTTCTCAGGGAATCGTGGAGGACGAGGAGCTTTTCACAGTCAGAACAGGTTCTTTACACCACCTGCTTCAAAAGGTACGTTGTCTCCTGTATTAAAATTGGAGTAAATTAATGCTAAAAATACTTCAGTAATACTAACCCAATTTACTTGCAGTTAATCATCCCTGCTGTGAGATGTTCCTGAAGCAGTGTTGTTTAAATAAGTTGTTGAACACTAGAAAAGGTTCTCTTGAGTGCTGTGGAATTGAAACAAGGCTGCATGTTCTGTGTTGCCTCTCTCTCCCTCTGTGTTACAAAAGGAGTTGGCTGTTTTCTTTGAACAACTGTTGGAGTGCTTCAGAGATGCAGTCAGAAAAATAAAAAGCCTTCTCTACCATTTGTTACATGAAATCAAGCATCACGATACGTCTCTGTGTTTAATGAGGCTTTTGAATAAAAGGATGTAAGATCCTGACAAGAATAAGATGTAATTTTCAGTGAGCCTGGAGATTCTAGCTACAGAGTGTTTTATTTCATATATACACAAGGTTGCATTCCTTTCCCTTCCATCCTGTAATTAGGGCAAGTCCTTGCGCAGTAGAAACAGAAAATACTTCCATTTAGTAAGGCTATAAATATTAGGATTTCCTTTACCACAAAGCCTTGAAGTATAGGACCCTATCTTAATATACTAGATAATGTGAATTCTTTTAAACCTGGGTTCTTATCTGAAGAGTGGATATTTTCCCACAACAGTCACTTGTAGACTTCCAGTTACAATACTGAGGGTATGTTGATGCAGAGTAGCTTTATCTGTTTGAATTATGTATTATGTTTACCGCCCTGAGTATTGTGAAGATTGAAGTGAAGAAAAAAACAAGAGTGATGTTTGCTCAACAGCGTGTGGGTTTTTCTCTCCCTATCTAGGAAGTTACAGTCGTCGTGAAGGTGCTCGAGGCTCAAGTTGGAGTGCACAGAGTACGCCCAGGGGAACCTACAATGACAGTAGAGGTGGTCAAAGCAATTTTAACAGGGGTCCACTGCCACCACTGAGACCATTAAGTTCAGCAGGTACATGGTATTCATATGGGCATCGAACTATAGAAAATTCCTTGAATTTCATTTTTGCTTTACAAATGAAACCATGCAAGGATGCTGCAGACACCTTGAAATTCGGCAAATGTTTTAAGCATATATGAACAGTTGTCACTGAGACTGTGTCAAATACATGCTTTCATACGAACTGTCCTATAATCCATAAAACTCACTGAATTGAACACTTGATCGCAGAATCTTAATTTCGCATTCAGATTTTTGCAATTCAGTTGTCTTCGTACCTACATGGTAATTATAGAGCGAAGCAAAGCAAAAATGCTTGCCTAAAAGAAAAGTGAAAGTTAAGAGGAGAAAACAGACCCCGTTGGTGTCTCATCTTGTTTTTGTTCCTTACGCTTTCAGAGCAGCTACTACGCCTAGGGCTTCTTTTTTTTTTTTTCCTTTTTTTTTCCAACTGAGTATACTTTTCTTTGCTTTAAGGCTACCGACCGAGTCCTCGCGATCGTGCTTCCAGAGGCCGGGGTGGAATTGGACCGTCTTGGACAAGTGCTAATAGTAGTAGCAGTGGTGGCTCAAGAGGAAAGTTTGTTAGTGGAGGCAGTGGAAGAGGTCGTCATGTACGTTCCTTCACGCGATAAAATGAGACCTAATGGAACGGCCCAACCGTGTGGACTTCTGTGAAGAAGACAAAGCAAGCGTGGCACCAAAGGACCAATTCAGAGTTACCGGTATCTGGAGGACACCGAGAGAATATTTTTGTCTGAAGAAAAGTTTTTGTTTGATACAAGACTTGAAATTTCAATAAAATTCAAGACATTTTGTGTACAATTGTAAATTTTTTTTGTTCCTTTTGAAAAAGATGTTTTAATTTTTTGTGGACTTCAGTAGACAATACTCAGTAAAAAGAACCTCTTAAAGACTTGAAGGACTTCTAAAATACTCATTGTGCCAAAAGAAAGGTACAGGTGTTTTGTGTGTGACTTATTACTGCAAGAATATTAAAAAAATATATATGTAAGGCAATTTTAGGTTTTTCTCTCAGGTTTAGAACCATTAGCCTTTTTTTGTTGCGTTTTTTTTTTGTTTGTTTGTTTTGTTTTGTTGTGTTTAGCCAGTCTGAGTTATTAATGAATGAGGTCCATCTGACAGGGGTTGAAGTAGTGGGTGATATAAGATTACCTGGAATGAATTGATCTGTGAAAGAATACAAATGTAAACATCATTTATGTAGGTTTTGTTATACATCTTTGGTAATGTGATTAGATACTTAAGATCCTGCACCTGTTAAAATTAGTAGAAAATCTGTCATTGACTTCAGGGGGAATGAGACAACACTCTAGTGTTTACTTTACAACTCCAGCTCATGCATTAGGAGCACAAGAGTTACTTCATTGGAAAACAGAGAATGCTTTGAGGATAAAAGGCAAGAAACCTGAACCCTTGGAGAGCCTGGAGTTAATTACTTCCCGCCTCTCTGCTGACTGAGGTAGCTGAGGAGAAGGTGTAGAGGCAGATGTAGAAACTGAACCCCCGCACAGTGCACCAGTATCTATCCCTTTGGATAGATGGTTTGGATTTTTGTTTCTGTAATCAGACTGAGATATAGTGCAAAAAGAAAAACCTTGCGAAGTTGGAACTGATAAAGAAATGTTCACTAGATTCAACACTAAATATATTTTCACGTTAAATGCAGTGATTGAAGCCAGCTTTTTCCATGTTTCTGTTCCTTTGGGCTCCGTGAGATTTCGTGGAATTAACTGATTCTCAGTAGCCTGCTACTGCATTTTTGGAGTAGCAGCTTGTTTGAAAGGCCATGTAGAATTTTTACAAAAGCTCTATTTTCACTTATGCTTTGGTCTCTTGACATTACAAAAGTGCTATAAAGGGGCCTTCATCTACTTAAATATGGCTCAGTTGTAGTATTATTGTTTTATGTAATGTTAACTTACTCTGGAGAGCTTGTCTGCCTGGACTCGTAAACTTTAACACCCTATTTTAAATGTTTCTAAAGTATGGTAATACTTTAGGCTGATTTTTGTTGGGTTTTTTTTTTAAGCTTTATCCTGCCTGACTAAATTAAGTAGGTTTTTATTTGGACCACAGAAGGCCCCTGTTACGTGCGCTCTTGCTGTGTGGAGCCCCTGGGACAGTGTCCTGCTGTTTGAGAGGCGATTAGTTCACAAAGTCAATTGACGTAACCTATGAAAGCAGTAAACTTCTGTTAATTGACTGGGTGCAGTTAAAGGGAATAGTGTCGGTTCACAAAGGTACGCGCTTTAACATTGTTTAAAATAACATGAAGAAGGGTTTGGATTGGAGGCCAAACGATTTTCTGAGTGGTAAAATAACAGGAAGATGGAATTTTACTAATAATGCAATTGTAATGGGTAAAATTGGTGGAGCTCTCACAGGCATGACGGGTATTAATGTTTTTTTGAGGAGCGCTGCATAAAATTTTTAAAGCTGGCTGGCTCCTTTAGACCGTGTTTATGGTTGGTTTATTTTCTCAGAAACTTTACTGTGTTGGAAACTAGCAGGGATATGAATAATTTGTTTTCTGTCAGGGAATTTGGAATGAAAAGTGTCAAGCATGGAATAAATATGTAAATATTCACTAATGGTTCTTGAAAGTTTAAAATACATGGCATGTCACACTAGTCATTTTCGAACTAGGATGAAATAAAGGGTTGGTTAAATTGTTTGATGTATGAAAGCTCTGTAACTTTAATTGAAAAAGAATTATACATCTATCATGTTTTGGTTTTTCAAATGAATTTAGTTCTGTGAGCTTTCAATGCGAAGTGGTTCCTTTCTTGGGTAAATTCAACTTGAAATAATTCTGTTTAAACCTTGGAGTTATTTGGTTTGCTCTTTTAAACTGGATTCCTTCCATGAGTAAATAACACTTTAAGCATTAAATTTTGCTTTTTATACTCTGCCCAAAAAGAAAGTTTCAAGTTTTGTTTCCTGCCGGGAGCACCAGAAATCTGGAAGCAGCTCCTGCCAATGACAACATACGGTTTAGCGAATCACTTGCTTCCCTGATGAGCACAACGCTTGGGAGGAGCGAGTGTGGAAGAACAGGCTCCAGTGCAATCCGGTTCTGGCTCCTGCAGCCCCGCGCTGGGTGCGCGCACCGTGTGTGCGCCGGGCTGGGTGAGCAGAGGAGCTTCAGCGTGAAACGTGCAGGAATTGCCTCCGTTCACGGAATGTCCCGGTTAACAGATGAACAAAGGCCTTGTTTGTGTGAGGGGTAAGGGTGACACAAATTGTGTGCGTTTTTTTTCTTTTCTTTTCACCTCCAGACTCTTCATCAGCTCTGCAGTCTTCATTGCTCTGTACCAGCTGCAGGCCCGATGCCGGTGGATGGGCACAGGCACATGAACGGGGGTTGTCCGCAAGCGGGTGAGCTGTGCTCCACAGGCGTGACGTGCAGGCTGTCATGTCAGCCTTTTCCCTGCTGAGTAACTCCTGCCCCCAGGTGTGAGAAGGTGCTTGAGCCGGTAAACGCAGAGCGCACAGCAAACGTGTGCTCCAGTGCTTGTGGTTAAGCAAATGCACCCCTAGGTTACAACTTCTGAGCAACTCTGGTTTTCTTATTTGTTCACGTGTAGGGACATGGCTTGGTGACAGGTTAACAGTTGGACTCTGATCATGATGGTCTTTTTCAACTAAAATGATTCTAGATTCAAATCCCACTTGGGATCTTGTGGGTATGAAAACTCCACATTAGGGGTGAGATCTCTTCAGCTGATGGACAGTGAAGTCATTTTTCCCTTCTTGCCAGTTCATCGTCCTGCTGTTTGTGCAGGACCAGAATGTCACGCTCTTCGAGTCCCAGAGTTTTCAACTGCTGCCAGCTCTTCACCTTCAAAACAGCTGCTCAGCCCATTCAGAAATGCCCAGCCATGCGGCAGGAGAAAAATCCCTGAGGAAGGAACAGCATTTGATGGAATACCTGCCTTTATTGCTGTATAGTGCCTCTATTTGGCAAAATACAGCTGCACCTCCTCCACTGCACTGACCCTCCAGTGTAGTTTATTCGTGACCTCCCCCACAGTGCAGCCAGCATACCCACATTTTGCTATTTCATCTGATGAAGAGACTCAAACTTTCCTATCAGAAAGAAGTGAAACAAACTTCATTAATTATGGTAGAGACTACTTTATTAATCCAACTTTTATACAAAGTGTACTTCAAAGTGGTACAAATAGTGTTACTGTTTTACAGACTAGAGATTAAGATCTGTTAAGCACTATTTTATCCTTCTTGTGTATATAAAGGTAGAAAATGTAAATAAATCGGCAGTGAACCACAATGCTGGAAGACAGTTCAATGTTTATTTGTTAATAGAAAGTTGCATAGAATAGTAGGTCTTTATAAAGGCATCTGTCTCTGTGGTAAAATCTCCCTGTCCTATCGTACTTTATCCAACCAGCAGTATGGGAGAAAGGCAAGGCTGGTACTGCTCTGTTTAAATACTGTTCAGCGCTTCCAGGCAGAAAAGCACCAGCCAGAAACATCCAAGAGGACAATGCACAGAAAATGTAACTTGCAAGGCTGCCCATTTCTGTAACTCTGAGGAACCCTTTGCCACCTGGGATCAATTGATACATTAAACTTCTTAAAAACACCTAAGAACAGTTGAGATAAAAACACTTTTGGCCAGTCAAAATACTCTACTGTATTAGGTATTTTGTTTAACTATGTAATTCCATTCCCTTTTGTGCTGACAAGAAACGCTTGTACATATGTGGTACTAAACTGATTTCCCTCATGAGACTGTTAATCTCGTACTAGAATCGTACTGAAAGCTGCCACCTTAATTAGGAAGTCCAGCAAATTTCTTCCTTGCTGCTCCTGCACTTGACTCAGATGCATCGTTCTCAGTTCCACACCTTCTCTTGAAACTCATCTAAACCTACAAGAAGCTCCCCCCAAAACTTGCTGTTCCTGCTCCAGGCAAAATAATCCCAGGGGCAATGGTCCATACTGGCCAAGTCCACTGACAGGGTTTTGCTTTGGGAGGAGTGCAGGTGAAGGAAATGTAGATTTAATGCTGAAGGAAACAGAGGAAACTATTTTGCCTTGAATTTGACCTCTCAAGTGGAAAAGTCAGTCTAAGGGGAACTAGATTACATGTATTTGTAACTGGCCTCTTGTGTCTTCAGAATAAATATCTAAATGTTGATTTCTTTCAAAGGCAAACTTACCACTTGCTTTAAAATATTTTGTAAAATATATCCTTAGTGTTATTTTTTTCACCTAATTTAATGTAGCAGAAGGATTTGCTCAATTCCTTGTAATATCTTGTAGTCTCACATGCTTTACTTAACATCTTTGCTCTCTAGGAGTTTTGTTTGTGAATCTCCCAGGTTTGGTACTATTACATTTCGTACCCACTTAACTGTGGATAAAGATTTAATCTCCTTTTTAATGCTGTGTTAATTGTAATGGCAGCAGGCGCTGCACAGGCTGGCGCGGCTGCCCCGCTGCTTTCTCCCCACTCCCCGGGCTCCACAGCCTTTGCTCTCCCTCCTTCAGCTGCAAAGCGCTATTAGAAACAACTACAAATACAACTGTTTGCTCGGTTACTGGTCCACTTGAGTAACGGTTCCACCTGTGAGAAAACAGAACTGATTGAAGTGTGATCTAGTATGAGAACACCAACACCAGTACCTTAGTGCTGGAGCCCTCCTGTAATGCACTTCAAGCAGTGTCTCTCATATAATCCTAAAATATGGTTTTCACTTACACCAAGTCTGCTACAATATTTAGACCTTTAGATTTTATAAAAAGGATTAACAAACTATTTGAAAGAAAGAAAGAAAGAAAGAAAGAAAGAAAGAAAGAAAGAAAGAAAGAAAGAATTCCCTTGTTTCTGCCAGCTGCTATTTAGAGCTGTGTAATGTAAGAGCCTGGAGAGGCTGAAGCAGATAAAATATTATTATAATGGGCTATTGAATTTTTGCCTAGTCAATTATAATGCAGGTAAAATGATGACCACACTTCAGCAAATGCCACCCTGTAAAGTGGTTCATCAGCAGAGGAAAATATTAAGTGCAGAACAATTTATCAACACAGAGGAATAGGATTAAGCTTAAATTAACGTGAGGGATCTGATGCTATTAGCTACTTGGTGCTGATTTAAAATACCTCTGCAAGGGCTTCTTGGCTGCTGAAGGAAACCGGAGCTGACAGGTCATTCCAGCAGCAGGTGGGTCCAAAGTGCTGCCGCATTTCAACGCTGAAAGTTCGTACTCCAGAGCTGGCAACTAGAAGCTGCACAGACTGCAGAGCAGAAAGTCCTTCCTTACCACCTAGAATGTGTTTTGTCCCGTAGTTTCATGTCTGTCACTTAGGGGACAGACAGCAGACCAAATGCTAAGTAAATACAAAATAAACCCTGTTTCCCATTCTAGAAGGAATTCAGTCACAAATATAAGGGTCAAACTCCTAAAACAAGCAAATGCAGAGATCCCATTATGGAGAAAGCACTTGCTTTTTCCAGTGGTCAGAACAGAAAAGATTGGGCGATCACTTCTGCCCTCCAACTTGGGAAAGATGATCCAGCTCATCTCAGTTCTGCAGGATTTTGAAGGTTTTTCTTCTTTCGCATTAAGCAAAGCA
The DNA here is from genome assembly GCF_963082525.1 of Nesoenas mayeri. Taxonomy (NCBI): domain Eukaryota; kingdom Metazoa; phylum Chordata; class Aves; order Columbiformes; family Columbidae; genus Nesoenas; species Nesoenas mayeri. Next base: position 26,156,302 of record NC_137543.1, read on the forward strand.
GATAAAGTCACATCACAGAACCACACAGTCACAGTACACAGAAAAGCACCGACTGACTCTAATAGCGTGAAATCTGGTGTTGCCAAGAAGCTTCAAAATTAGTGTGAATGCTGAAATGGAGTCACAGACCACAGACACCAACAGCTTGCTTATTTAGAACATAACATAATAAAAGCATTCTTACTTCCTACCTACAGCTTTAATGTGCACACTGATACATGTGAATTGACCACTGAATGTTTAGTGTTAATGAAGGTCTTCCCAAATTATAGCTAGTTTTACTGTTTCAGATTGTTAAATATGGCTGCTTAAGAGATGTGCTATGTCATGAGTTGGTGAGACTGCTACAGTGACCTAAATACTGCCAATGATTATAATTTAATCTTGAATATAAGGACTGAAACCCAGTAAATATTTGGACATAACTCTTCCTATGAATGTTTTCTTTCAGAAAAAAACCAAAACAAACCAACTTTCACAGCAGAGTTATTTCTGTCAGATTTCAAATGCACAAGACCTGAACGTGTGTACATCTGCTTCAATGATAATAAAGCAAGTCAGAAGGATTTATTAATGCCTGAAATTAAGACAGCTCTGACCACAAGTCTTCATAATGCAGCGTACGTGCTAAAGAAGGTGGCTGCCTCTCTCTTTGGTTTCGCTGTTAACCATGAAAGCGTTGCTCTGAGTGACAGCGAGGCATGCACAGTAATGTATTTGCTTTCTAAACGATACAATTAGCTTATTCAGATTGTTGCACCTGCACATGTTTTCCCAAAAGTTCAAAACTGATTTAGCACATTCGGTAAACAGGAGGCCAGGGTCTCCCCTAGTCACTCCACTGAAGAGCTGCAACGGAGGACAGAATATGGCTTAGCTACACCGCAGAAAACAACACGGACAGGCTGTGTCAGAAGTTTAGAGAAAAGGCTTTGAACTGTACAGACTTCTTACACAGTCCTTACAGACAAATGCCCCCTTGCTTCAGTATTTGTGAGTCTGTTAAAAAATCCCAGTTCTTACACAACTGCAAACTTTAGTACTAATAAAGATGTCCAGAGTCCAAGTGACTGTGCAAATATTCATCTGTTGTGGATATTAATGTTCAAGTGGCCTTAAACCTGCCAAAAGAAAATTAAGGATACTCAAGGTATTTATATATGCTTGCTGAGTATTGAATGGGCTGGTCTCAAGCTTAAAGGACTTTCACATACAAAAAGCTCCAAGTTACACATCTATTGAAAAGGTTTTAGACAACTCTGTTGCCTTGGGCTTTAATATTAAAGCGTGTATCAGCCTGGGAAACTAGAGAAACTCTAAATTAAAAAGTCAGCCTCACCTGAAGCTGTTCCACAGCAGTTGAATTACAATTTAAAGTGCTTTCTCTCCACCTTTGAAATAGACCTTCCACAGATTGTAAGCAAGCAAAATCTATTCATTTCTATTACGGACTTACTAATTCTATTACTGACTTTTTCCCCAATTAAGTACATCCCAAATGCCATTACTAATGATTGCATTTTCTTTCTGTTCCAAGTCTAAGCATAAACTTGATTTTAAACAGACTATAATGGACTAGGAAGGAAACAAGCTTTAAGTATCTTTGACTTTAAAAGGCTCTGGCTTTCAGGCTTGAAAGACTCCTATAAATAATGCACTGAAGAGACTATAAATCAAGTCTCCTTCCTCGTTTTTTATAGAAACATTAGTTAAAAATGTATTTAGTTTTAATGCCCACTGTTCCCTAAGAAAAGATTTCCCCATCTGTTTTTATGCCCCAAGAGGAAATAAAAGTAGTAATCTAGATTTTAAAATGAATCAAGTAAATCAGAAGTGATTTAGCAATTATTCATGGAAAGTAGAAAAGTTTGCCAGATGGTCCCAGAAATCAGAAGAAAATGCTTTTTGAGCTTACTTCTGTTTAGATAACCGTAACTTCCCGAGGCTTTCGTTTGACGCTCTCTAGTCGCGTCAGAGGGCGGAAATTTGTTGACTTTCTGCTTCCTTCTGTAGTAGTTAATCGACAGTCCTTCTGCAGCCCCTTCAGCAGCTCCATTAACTCCCGTTTTTCCAGCTCTGCCTGCTCCAGCTCCTGGCGATGTTGTCTCTCTGCAGCCATCAGAGAGCGCACATCTGACATCATTCGTGACATCTGACTCTGAAACGCAAACACAAACTTACTGCAGGAAACAAACTCTTTTCTAATAGTAGTGGTATGAAGTTGAATTGGCAGGGTGATCGATTCTAAAGAATAAGCAACACTGGAATAATTTTTTATAGTGGAACAAATGTAAATTTGAGATAGAATCCAGCATCCACCTTCAGAATGGTCTTGTTTCAAAGACTCAGAATTTTCCTAAAAGTGCAAAAAGTTTCTTCTGAAGTATAATAAGAAACAGTGGCTTTACTCAGTTGCTGCTTACATTTTCTATTTCAAGACCCCAATCAAAATAAAGTTTCGGTTATGTTCCGATACATTCTTCAAGGATTTAACATCAAATCCAGTAAAAATAAAAAATGTAACTATAAAGCTCATCCATTGCTTTGGGCTTTAGAAATCATTATTCTGTGATATAATAAGAACTGGATGAATGAAAAGATGCAGTCCTTGCACAAGGGTACCCAGGTCAGCTCCAATGCATTTGAAGCAGGTGAAGCTCAGGAATACGCTAGTAATCTAGATTACTCACCTGACTTCTCCACAGAGCTGCTCAGCCTGGCAAAGCACTGTGCCAACACCTCTTCTGCTTCTCATACTTAACCTAAGTCTCATCTCTGTGAGACTATAATTACAAAATAAGAGAATACTACTGGCAAAAGCAAAACCTAGACTGATAGAAGGAAAAAAAGAAAACAAAATGATCATATTTACCTTTAGTTCCTCAATTTCATTTTGCAGAATACTCTCTTTTTGGACCATATGCCTTCTCTGTGAATCTAACCTTGACTCCATCTCATGTTTTGCCTCCTCCACTCTGCAGATCATTTCTGACCTAAAAGGTTTATTTCTCCTTGGTAAGTCTTGTAAGCACAGAAAAAAAGAGATTTTCGAATTCCAGAAAGCCTCTACAGGACACCACTCTAGGGGCATGATAATACTATTTATTCATTTAAATAAAACTAACATTAAAAAGTGCATGTGCCCAGGGGATACTAAAGTGACCACGCACAGCCTACATATGGGACAACTGTATCATATTCCTGAAGCAATTCTATGAACTGAAGAACATATATTTATGACTTTAAATGATTTACTGCCTTTTACTTGTAGTGTACACCTGCTTAGTATTATTAAACACATGCAGTCAAGATAAGAAGCGTGAATACTATACTGTGGCTAAACATGTCATCACTTTTACGGTGGACACTAAATGATAGCGTGCAGCAAACTATTATAACAATTCACACAGCTTCACAGCCAAAAACTTTCTCTACCTACATTAACCTTCTGAATTCAGACACCAGGTAGCAGAAACCCTTGTGTCTCAGTGCATTTAAACCAGATTTGAGCCTGACTTCCCAGCAATGTTCAAGAGCACAAGACAGACAGTGAGTTGAAGAATAGAAATGGGAAGGAGCATGGGAAAACTGGAAAATCACAGAAAGCTACAAAAAATATACATGAGGAAAAAGGATGCCCCTAGGAAGAGTCACATTCACCAACTGTTATGAATCTGCCAAGATTTTAGTAAAAATTGAGTATTACATCCTCAGAGGCTTAATCTACCAGTCTGTACCTGCCAAAATAATTAGATATTTTTATCTTCTGGATCTGTAAAAATATAAGCTAAATATAATTATTAAATAATGTGAATTTGGGTCTGTAACATGCCAGTGGAAAAATGAAACTGCCAACTTCAGTCTAGTTCTTGTTAGCTATTTCATCATTTTATATGGGCAGCTCACAGTCTTGTTCAACAACATGAAATGATATTTTAGGACTTATAATAACTTGGACCCACAAAAATAAGAGCAAAAAAATCAAAACAGTAAGAATTTAAAGTTATGCTGACACATGCTCTAGCCCATTAGCGTCAAGTAATTAATAGACTATTTAACAGATACCAAAATCCAGTGCTAGCATTTGAAGTGCTTTAAGCAGTGATCTTAGGCCCAGACTAACACAAACATCAAAGAAACAGAAGATTTGTACCGAAGTAGTTCTAACTCTGTTCTCAGCTCTGCTACACAATTATGCTGTGTGTCTTCTGCGCTGAGAATGGTGTAACCGCAACCATTGGGGCATTCACGGCTCCGATATTCGCACACTGCCAGGTGACCATCTAAGTTACGTCGTTCGATCTGAACTGTACAACCTGAACAGGGAACAGTAAGGTCAGTAAGGTAAGCCGGTCATTTACAACTAACAAAAGCATTATTATTAATTCCAAACAAAAAAAAGCACATCAGCTGCAATATCTTGAGCTAAGCAACTGTGAATCTGTTAAAACCATGAAAAACCTGATTTATTTAGAATACAAAGTGCAATAGTTCTAACACACATACTAGTAATAAAACACTCTTGAAAAGTCATATTAATATATCTGTCTATTATCTGAAAATACACATTAAAAAGTAGGTATTTTCTGTGCAGTCTTCTGCTGCTGGTCTGGTATTAAAGCAACTTCCATAATGACAACAGAGATGCCAAGCTAAGACTCTAGGCAGCTTGTCTGCACTTCTATCACAAAGCGCAATAACTGGAATTGAAGAAGAATGCACATGTGTAAAAACAAATTATGTACCACATCTAGAAAAAAAGGTCAAAGGACATGTAGCAAAACTGCAGGTGAGATGGAATGTAACCTTGTTTTCCTCAACCTTGGTTGTGGTCTGGTATGTTACATACAGGACCATAAATAAACAAGAACATGCATCTATGAACATTTAATAACTGAAAATTTCCACAGAAATTCTAGGATACAAACTTTACAAATCTGTAGTGATTAAAACCTAGGGAACCAAAGATGAACACTATATAAATTCTTGTCACATTTAACACTCTAAACTTGAAGTTTGTGTTCTTAACATTTAATCTTTGAGGCACTGTTTGCTGTAAAACACACTTGCATTTAATTTGAAGATGAAATTGAAGTGAGAAAATGGAAACAATGGAGCAATGAAACTTGCCAACAAACCACACCAGGAAATTGCAAAAGAGAGCCCTTTAGAAGAGCTTTACTAATAAATATAATGATTTGTAATTCAGATACTCAAAATACACTCTGCTGTATTCTTGAGGAAGAATTCAAGAACTGTAAGAGCCCCCACAGGCTGCACGGCAGACAGCACAGACAAGGTTTGGTAACTCTGTAAATGCTGCTGCTGTGGTAGAAAGAAAAACAGGTGAATCTGAAGCATCTGCAGGAGTCACTTAGTGCTGAGAGGAAGAGTAACTTCCAGTAGAGCAGCTCTAACACCTTGGTCTTCTTATAATTGATTACAATGGCAGACTTGACTATGCCCTTAGCATCATTAATTAGAAATTAAATTTGTGTAGGAACATACAACATTTTGAATAAAATTGACTGGGAAATTTTACAAGGATGTTCCTTTTTAGCTGTATGTTTCTTCCTCAGGAGGAAGGTAGGTTTGTTCTAAATAAAAATCTTACCATGAACACAACATCTCTAACCGTAGTTCAGCTTAAAACAATTCTTATTTCCAATATATGTTTTTGTTAAAGCCACAAGACAGAGTGAGCGGCTGCAAATGCAGCAAGTAACTGGATGTTTTATCAATAAAGTGTGACCCACTAGCAGTCTGTGGGTGCTGTGAGTTGATTGAAGCATCAAAATGAGCAGTCAAAATTGAAAGAAAACCTCATAACTTGACATGAGCAAAACAAACACACTCCTTTATTTTCAGAAATTTGAAGTCCATCATACTCACTAATTTTGGTTAGTTCTTAGACAAAAAAATGTTGCTAATGAACATAATTGCCATAAATTGGTGATACATTTTGTTCAAAAAGACTACTGTAAAGATTAGATAAAGCCAAAGCTTTGAATTTCTGTTTGGAAATAACAGCCATTATTGCCATTCTGTTGACAAAAAGACAACAAACACATGTTTTCTGAATATAAAGGATTCAACTTCTTTGAATGTCACTCACCGGCATTGGAGCAACGTATCTGACTGTATTCACACTCCCTTTCATGCCTGTCTATAGACTCCAGAGAACAAATCATTTCACAGCCATACTCTCTGTTTTTGCAATGTAGCTGAAGACGGTTTAAATCATTTTTCATATACCTACATGCAATAAAAAATGAAATGTTATTAAATCTTGGAACATTATTGAAAAATTTGTATTTTCAACTTTTGACAAAAGAAAGTAAGATTCTACTATCTGTTAGGATAAATTGTGAATAACGTTTAATTTTATTTTTTTAGCATTCGAGTGAGTATATTGGAAAAGAAGCGGCTTAAAAACCCTCAATGTTAATGGCAAATTCAGTCTCCAAAATTAAATGTGCAAATGAAATCTTCCTTTTTGAATAATTTTTTAACTGCAACCTTTCACTAGCTCAGCGGGTATTACCACGAATAAACACTAGGGCTACTTGTTCATCATTTTAAGTTTTGTGTTTCTAAACATGTCAAACCAAACAGACTACAGTGAGTACAGACAGAACAATCTATAAATTAAACTCCAGGGTTCTGTTTACACTGTACCTCATCTTTCCACACAGTAAAATCTCATTATTAACAAGAACACTGGAGTACTAATGGAGTTAATTCAACATCTGTGGCTGAAGGTTTTAGACACCTAACTGTTAATCTGAGCAAGATTAGACAATACTGGAGTTAATCAGCAAGTAGTGTCCACTGGCAAAACTCTATGCGGGCAAGAAATACAGAAGACACTCATGGAAACAGCCTGCTTTACATGACAAGGTGGTGCAAGACAGGTATTTTACAGCTAAAGACCTTTTTAAAAAAGTATTTGAAGGCAAGAGGTTTGGTTCATCTCTACAGGAATTCTTCATTACAAACCCCACTACAGTATCTAGGTAAGACTGAAAAGAAAACCAGAAGATACACAGTGTTCAGTGACTGTTGTCAAAAGTTGCTTTGCCTGCTTTCTCTAACAAAGTATGGGAAAGTTTTGGTGCTGTAGAAGACCTGTGTTCAGAATAATATCCAGACAGATATCCAAAATCAGCATTCAAGATATAAAAAGGTGGAGAACAAATAAAGTGGTCTTTCTATTTTGAAATCTTAATACCTTGAAAGTTAGTTATAATAAACAGAAAATGCTAATGCTTTCATGCAAGTTTCTGCCATAGGCATATTGGATAAAGACAATCTGAATGACAGTAAATGACAAGAGATGAAACTGTACAAGCAAGGTGAGATATCCTAAATTTGTGCAATTTCAACATACAGCAAGATTATTGTATACCTGTAGAGAGGTCGTAGCAAAGATATATCAATCATTTGTCTGTCTTCAGGGCAGTTGCTGTGATGAACCAGCCATCCATGTATACAAGCAGTACAGAAAGCGTGTTCACAAGGAGCCTGTAATGGATCTTCTAACACATCACGGCAGATGGAGCATAATAGGCCTTCATTGACGTAGCCAACGAAACGCTCAATATCATAACCCATGCTCTCCACACACCTTCAACCTGTTAAAATGACACAGAGAAACAAAGCAGTCTGTCCTCAATCTGTGTGGCTAGATTCACAAACAGGCCTGGAAGCAGTTCTAGAAATAGGGAGAACGTGAATAAAGAACTTCACAGACGAGAATGCAAACACTTACTTTGGATATTTAAGTAAGAATTTGGAAATTGTACTGCTGGATGTCAGAATTCAATTTTTGTATCAAGATACTCTCAATTCTGAAAGTAAAGATTTTAGCAGACAGTTGAGCTGTTACTGAACATAGTTCTAGTAGCCACTGTGAAACATCCAGTTTCTATTGACTTGAATTCTACCTGAAGCAGAAACATCATAGAAGTTCAAATGCAAATGTTTGCTTTCCAGTTTAATGTCTTATATAGTGTGTAACAAGCTTTCAAAACAGTGTCCTTACAGACAATAGCTGTGGCACTTTCAGCCAGCAGATTTTGTATTTATGAACTACATACTGAAAAAAAAAGGCTAAGATTCTTGACTCATTGTAGACTTCCATTCCAGAGGGAACAGCATGAAATCTCCCCATGTTTAGGGAAATACTTAATATTCACTAAGAAAAAGATGCCAAAACTGCAGCTAACCCTGAAATCATTAGGAGCTACTGTCTTCTCCTACATGGTCTACTTTATAAAACTGAGTAGCCTTTAAATGGATTTGAAAGCTTTGTGAAGAACTAACAGGCAATCCGCCTTCATCAAAATCCTATCATGAAAATCCTAGTAGAATTTGGTAAGACTCGACAGAACTCACTTAGAAGAACATGGTTTAGGCTTCACATTCCTCCTTAACATACAAAATTACTTTTTTAACCTTCCTGAGACTCATGAGAGAGGTTTTTGTTACTTATGAGGTTTTCTAAATAAAACAGAAAATGAAGATACCCTACCTTTTTAGGTTTTAGTACATATACATATAGTTTATCTAAATACTTCAGAAACGGTTTTGTGATCAGTAAGACATGTAATACTTCCTCCAGTTTCTCTTCACTGCTTTATTGTGCCTATGAGAAAAATTAGAAAGAAAAAGGCTCAGTAGTGTTTCCTAAGTTACCAAGTCTATGTCTAACCAGCCAGCTGCTGAATAGATACTGTTCTAACAGCCCGTTAAAACAAAGCTTTCCAAAGCCAGCCACTGAAAAAGCTACAACTGAACACAACAGAACTGACTAGATTAGAGGGTAAAAAAACCCCTATTGGTCTCTCTTTCAGTTACTACTGATGCAGATATTTATCTCAAAACTGAACACCCTGCTGCTCTTTAATTTTGAAGCCTTCTGCCTAGGTTTGTAACATTGAAGACAAAATAATTCAATATTATTTAAAAGAAGGAACTGAAACCTGGTAAAACTGTATTCCTTAAAAAGATGAAAGTTTCTTATCTAACCTGGTTTTATCTGGGCATGATATGCAGTTTATTTTTAAAACAACGCTATCACAGTCAAGTTCATTGTATTGACAAATACCATTGCTCTGATACACAGCATAGCTAAGGTGGTTTACTTAAAACAAAAAAATTAAAACTATGCAATCACTTAAATCCCTGAAGTTGATATCTAGCAATTGCAATATGACATTCAAAGAGAATCCCAGTCTTAAGTGGAACTGTGTCAGAACAATAATGATCTCTAAGAACTAATGTCAAATTTTGCTTTTAAGGGAAAAAAAAAACTTTGCAATTCCTCTTCATTAATACAAAATAAATCTGGAATTTATATCTTATATTTATCTGAGCATCAAAGCAGATCTTTACCAGTTATGAAAGGTGCTTATGTTAGAAGGGTATTTGCTAAAATTGAAGTTAATAAAATCTGTAATGAGAGCACACATAACAGAAGCAAACATGCATATACCCAAATGCAAAACACATCACCTGTTACATGGTTTCCATATCGTGCTTTGTTTCTACTGGCATTTTTATTGCACAGCCAACACCAGGGCTTGCAGAGATGCCTGAGTTGTCTTTACATAAGCTGGGACACGGACCAGCTGGGTGACCTAGTGACAGCGTTGCCACAGTAGCAGGGAGTGCAATCCACACAGGCTCCTGACAAGGTCCCAGGCAGAGTTCACACGCTGCATTTACCCCTGTGCTTCTGTGGCTACGTTGTCATCCACACAGAAACAAAATTTACAAGTATCTGGGATATGGATTCCTTCAGCCACGGCATGGACATTCTAGGTCTTAAAAGAGTCTGCTCAAGAAAACACCATATTATGAAAATGATAATGATCTTTACGCTGTTGTTTCCTTGTATGTTTTTAGAGGTCTTCAACAAAGACAAGAAATTCAAGACTCTGCTAATTCAGTGTGAACACAACGAGCATTGTTTGCACAAAGCTGTGATTGTAAGGACAGCAAGGACCACAATGGAAGGTTTAAAAAGTACACAACAATGCTAATTATCAGTAGCAGAATGTGAAGTCTGCTACTACTTCCTAATGCTGATGAAAGCATTGAAACATATGTTTATGCTGGAGGACTGTTAAACAATATAAATACGTGCTATAATTTGAATTTTCAGCCTAAAATTTTGATTTGGCTTGGTGGATCCCAGAGGACTCAGATTTTACAAAACCTTTGCAGAGATATAAGATATGTCAACAAAACTGAGTGTTTTTGCTGTCCTAGGGTTTCTGTTCTACTGGAACTGCAGATGCTATAAGCTACATTTTGCACACAAGTTGCTGATCCCTGAGCACTAAGTCTTCAAGAGACTTTTTGCCATATTTTAGCAAGTCTGAAGTCTATCAGAATGCAGTAAAGAGTATTTTTATCAAGTGTAAAACAAAAACTTTATTTGTGCTTGACAGAAAAATTCAGTGCAACAAATCTATTAATCTATCTAAAGCCCCAACCTAAACGAGAGTTCAAATGGGACTGTGAAGCAAAAAATACAATTAAGGCAGTTTCTGATGAGACCTTCAGTATGCTTTCAAGACCAATGTTGAAGCAGAACCATCCCACACAGTGTCAGAATCCTTGTGGCTTTGAGTCTGAGACCTACGACAATGACTGTCCCTGAAGTCCAGGACTTTTTCCAGCAGAAATTTCCTGACCTGAGAAGCTACAGCTGTTTTATCTTCTGACAACTTCAAGAGACGCACTTCAGTCAATGGATAAGCAGAGGGAGAGCACTGTATGAGTGCCACGCACTCTAGCAGTACAGATCATTTTACTCAGTACTTACACCACAAAATGACATAATTTTCAACTTCTGGTCTTCCCCAGAAACTTCACTCTTCTTGACTTGGCCTCAAAACCTCCTCTTCTATTTCTATTACAATTCACTGATTGTCACACTTCTTTTTTGTTTGCACCTACAAATGACATCATTTATCACTGCTTTCCCACATTCAACTAACATCTCAAATTTTGCCTTGTCTTTGGTTTCTCTGGTCCAGAATTTTGCCCATCACCTGGCCACTATCAGTGACACTGTACACAAGGATATCTGGAACTTTCGGGTGCCAAATCTGGAAGGCAGAAAAAACATAAACTATTACATGCTATTTGCTTTCCATTGTTTCACATATATTTCATTTCTCCCCATAGTTTTTGACAAGTAAAAATCTCCTCCAGAATTCACAGGTATAATACCATTTTTAGTAGCTGTCATTCCACTTTGTTTGCCAGGCAGATGCACACCTAAAACCAGCCTTGAGCTATGCACTGCGCTGCCTTCAAACACAGGTTTTGTGTGGGTACAACAACAGGGGGAACACTGATGGGATGTAGTTCCCAACAATATAATGGCATAGCTTGCTACGTCTTGACACCAATCAAAGCTATTCCATTGTAAAAAACAGGACACTGAGATCAGATGAGTGACTTGCATTTATTGATCAGCAGTAGTCTCTGGTTTTTAAAAACTGTTTATTTTCAACGTGACAAAACAAAGCATAACTGCTTGAAGGGCTGGAGTGAATCATAACAGAACTACAGATGTGCATCACTAAGACAGCATTTTCAGAAGTGTCCTGTGGCTGGAAAACAAACAATTTATGCAAGGCCTGGGGATGAGGTAACATTAAAACGCTTGCTTCAGTTTCTATCTTCATGAAGATGCACTGTGCTTTAAATCCTGCTATACAGAAGCAATGTTTTAGGATGTCTTATGTCACTCTGCCACAGTCACCTTAAGCCACCTTCAACCCAGCATTAATGCCCAAAGATGAAGACTCACCCCTTCAACTGTGACAGTACAAGCTGCTTCTACAGTGATAGTGATGTATCATACTGGGTAAATGACCTGTGTCAAAACTGAACTGGAAAAAAAAAAATCTTTGACAGTTGTCCTACAGTAGCCCAAGTCAATCTACCTGCTAATTAATGCCCCACTAGCGTCCCTCTACTTCTTCCCTTGAATCAGATAGAACACTTCATTTGGCCCTTTCCTGAACTGGCTCAGACAACTAACCACAGAGACAACAACTTGCTGATTTGCCAGGCTGGATTTTCTTGTAGATAGCTCAGCAGAAGCTCCAGTGACTGAGGAAGAAGGGCAAGACAGGCAATGAGAAACCGCAGCCAGGGCAGAAAGGTCAGTAGGACACAGTGGTGGCTGAGGTTCAGGCTGCTATAGAGCTACGCCCTCAGCTCAGCTCCCCAGACTGGTACGCTGTGGAGTCTCACAAACATTTGTGTCAGAGAATGGGAACAGAAGAGGATAAAAATGAAAGGACAGTTAATACCAGTTTACACTGATGTAAAAAACTGACTTAACAAAAGCTTCGATAATAACCAGCACAAGATATACAACAGTTTAAGTCCTATGCCTTTACCAGGAACCACCTAAGAAATCGGAAACGACTTTGACAAAGAACATTTTTACATAACCCTTCCACTTGCGTGTTTGTGTCGCTCCGTTTTCAGCAGGTTTTGCAGCGAGACAGCATGTCCCGGACCAGCTGCTGGGCCCCCAGGGGCCGGACTGCACAGCGCCGAGCGCCAGCGCTGGAGCGCTCTCCAGGGGCTCCAGGGGCGGTGGACGGGGCTCTGCACGGGCCCTGGGGGGGCTCTCCGGGAATGGCCAATGATCGCGGTCACAAAGAACGAAACCGGCCTGGAAGCCCCTGGAGCAGTAACGTAAGGCCGAGCAGCCGCCCCCAAGTGCTCACTGGGACGGCAAGGCCACCGCCGGGCCTGCCGACAGCGGGCGACCCCTGACAAGCGCCAAGATCCCCGGGCAAGGTCTCCCACTGCACGGTCCGGCTCCGCACAGCCGTCCGCCCCGGTCCCGCTCTCCCCCGCAGGCGGCCCCAGCCCAGCCCAGCCCAGCCCAGCCCGGCCCGGCCCGGCCCGGCCCGGCCCGCAGGCGGCCGCAGTCCCCCGCTCGCCCCGCTCACCCCGCCCGGCGCCGCCTCGCCCCGCCGCCGCTCGCTGTCGCGAAATCGAGGTTACTTTTGCGGCCACTCTCGCTTGACGGCCGCGCGGCAAGCGGCGGGAACACAGCCTCTCCGCCATGCTGTGTGTGGCAAGACGGCCTCGCTCATGCGCAGCTCCCAACGGCGCCGAGCACCTCCCGCAGACCCGCGCTGCGCACGCGCACCTCAACGCTTCCCCGGCGGAGGGATGGGGCGTGCGCACGCGTGCTTGGCGGGAAGCGCGGCCCTCGGCGCATGCGCGGGGCGGGCTGACGGGAGCGGCGGGACAGTTGAGTGTCCGCGCGGCGGGGTCGCGCTGAGCGAGGTACGGGCGGCTGAGGCGGGCGGGCCGTTCCAACAGTACTGCTTGTCGTGCCGGCTTCAAATCCTTACGTTTGCTACTCATTTGGAGGTTGTTTTGTTTTGTTTTTTTACTAATACTGACGTGCAAGGCGATGCACTCGCGTTCTGCAGTTTAACTAAGTGGAAGTTAATCGTCGCGTCTTTGCAATTGCCCACAAGCCCCATTTAACCTCGGGAACGTCTCTTCGTACTTTCCAGAGAGCAGCTTGTTGAGTTTGTGCCAGGATGGGAAACGAAACCGCCTTTGCCAGGGCTCCGTGCTCGCTGAACGTGTCACGCTTTGAGAGAGCCTTTGTGTTTCATTTTCATGCAGCTGCTAAGATGCTTTTAAGGAGAAAAATGCAACCGAATTCAATGCTTCTGAAGCCGGATGCGCTCACGAGATGTTTTAGGCTGTGGTTTCATGGTACGCTTGATTTGGTGAAGCCGGGTTGCTAATTAAAGGCAGGAGGGGGGTTTTGCCGTTGCCTCCAGCTGCTCCTGCAGCCTCACCTGGCGGTGCTGCGGGCACAGGCGACCAGCAGGGTGCTGCCTGTCAAGTGATTCAGTTGTAATGTGGAGCACTCCTTCCTTGCCCCTGCTACCCCTGTTCTGATTCCATCTAAAACATCTAGTGTGAGTCACTTGTTGCACATCCATAACAGTCTTTTTTTTTTTCTGTATGCTACTGTAAAGATGCAAACCACAAACCTTTTATTAGCTTTTGTATTTTTATTGTATTTCATAAAAGCTTAATTTTGAAGACACAGAGAGAGATGTATTGCTGGAAGCAATGATACATTTTAAAAAAACACAAACCCCTAATGGTTAGTCTGGTTGCAAGTAGGTAATACTGGCAATATTCTTACATGCTCTTAAGTTTAATGAGAGTGAAGTTACTGAGTTATCAAGGGTCGTATCTTTAAATTTCTTACTAACTTGTGAATCTCTTAATGAGTCTGGTTTTGTGGTTTAAGACCAAATGAAGGTGCAAAGTCCAAATGGATTTGGAAACCAAACCACTTTAACCACAGGTATGTGCAATTTATGAATTGCCCAACTCCCCTGTTCCACAGGAGACGAGACAAGCCCTGCGAGTGAAGTGGGCAGGGTTGGTGTAGCAGTTCAGCTGTGCTGTGCAGGGTCCTCATGCAGAGTTGTGGGGTGTCCTGGGTTGTTTTCCTGAGGGTGACCATGCAATGTAGGGTTGGGTAGAGAACTTGTTCAGATTTACATGGTACCTGAAGCTGGCTGTGGTCAGTGCAGGCACTCACTGACTGCTCCTCTGGAAGGCTCTTGGCACCTTTGCGTGTTTCACAGTGACTGCTAGTTGTTTACACTACAGGTACTCCTGTTGCAATAATGGGGTAGCTTTGTTATTGCAAAGGTTTAACTGAAGTTCATGTGCTCACCCTGATGTTACGTAGGTCTAACTTACGTGAACTGCTGCTGGCACAGCTGGAGACCTCTTTCCTTGTATATTTAATAACAGCTACAGTGGAAGTAATAACAGTTCAGGCCATTTTGCCAATTTTACGTTTAGTAACAGCATCATATATATGCTATCTGTTCAGAAATGAAGGAGAGTGTTTGCATATTTACAAAGTATTTGGACACCACTACCTTACTACTGTGCACATCTCTGAAAGAAAGGTTGTTGTGCCCTAATAAGCCACTGGAGTGCAGAGTAGCATCAAATAAAAGTGCAGAAACACACTGGCTGTTGCAACAGGATGCAAACGCACCTGCTTTCAAGATGATAGAGAAGTTTGTGTCTGCAGTCTGTATTATGGTTTATTTTTACCTAATAGTTGGGAGGATCAATTAAAATAAACAGTCCATGTAGGAATGGAGAATGAAACCAAAATATGTTCCATAAATTGCTGTACCATGCTTGTCTTCATCATTCTAGCTACTGGATTATTCTTCTGGAATTTTCTTGTTTTGTTTCTACTACTTTGAAGTATTTGGACTATAACTAGTTATTCTAGTGGTTGTAAGAATGCTTTGTCACATTAACATTGGTGTATGCTTGGTTTTGTCCTGAGGTTGTTTAGCACTTATATTTTGAGGGGAAACCTTTAATACATTCCTTATACTGTTCAAGTGGACATAACATGGAGTGATAAACTCCACTGTGATTTTGAGATAATTTTCTGCTGAATGCTAATACTATTATAATGAACCTGAATGACCAATAAAATTGACTGTTTAGTGCAAGATACTATTTGCAGATATGAAACATACGTTTAACATTTGTTGTGCACTAATAATGGGCTCTTCAAAATTATAAGTGTTTAGAATAATTAGTTCTCTTTCCAATTGTCTTTCTTTTTATAAACTGGTGTTTGTTAAGTAGCCCTACATTGCACATTTCCAGGGCATTTCTTGCTATTGAGACCTGCATTTTTGGCTTTTCAAATGAAAAAGGAAGAGTGAAAAACTCTTTTTTTGAGAGTTTTTTTTCAAATGAAAAAAAGAGTGGAAAAAAATGAAAAACTGCAGAATTTGCTGTAGTTGATCTTTCTTAGTATTTAATGCATTGGAATGATGCTGCTTTTTCTTAAGTTGTATTATGCTTGTGAAGTAAGATTAATATTTGTAAATCTTTTAGGTTATCTTTTGTTTTTAAATAGTGCTTACGTTGCTATCTGTGGATATATTTTTCTATTTAAAGCCTATTCTGACTACAGTTGTTTTTATCTGCTTCCTTCCTTCCTTCCCCTCCACACTCCAGAGCAGCACAACCAAATATGAGGCGATCAGCAGCTCCAAGTCAAGCGCTGGGAAATGTAGCTAAAAAACCAAGGTTTATACCACCAGGAAAAAGTAACACAATTTGTCTCAAGGATGAAACTAAGGAGATGGACCAAGGAATGAAATTAAAGGAGGTAAACATAACAGTGCACTAAAAAGTATACTTGTTTGTACAATATTGTTACTAAAAGATAGCATCTGAGCTCACCACAATCAATCTCTGCTTAAATAATCAGTCTGTTCAGAATAAATTTTGATAGCTTTGCTCTTGGTACATTTCATCTTGTTTCTCAGGTAGATTTCTCTCACTCTGTGAACTAGATGCAGAAAAATGTTTTCAAATAAATAAAAGTAATCAGTATTGAGCCCAAATGAAATTCTCAGTGTAGCTGATGTATGGATTGCATCTTTGTTGGATTCAAATGTTTGAAATGCTTTGCCAAAACAGTTAAAAAAACCAAGATACTTAATAATGAAAGGTCAGTACATTAAGTTGGAGTTTTGCTGCAAGGAACTTTCTCTGAAAACTTTAATATCAACCAAGAAGGCATTGCAATACTTATTGATTTTATCTACAGAAGACTTCTATTAAATTCAATTTATAAACTACTTGCACAAGTGGTGTTTGGTATCATATGCATGTGCTTTTTTTTTTGTGAACACTGGGATGCATATATTTGCGTAGTCATGCATGTGTTTATGGAGATAGTTTAATAAGGATTAGTATCTATGAAGATCCTTTCTCATTGCTCTTTTCTCTATTTCTCTATTTCATGAAGGAAATGCTATTGTGAATTTGTTTCTCTTTTGCAGATGGATGAGAAAGAGGGAAGTGCTTCATTACTTTCTAAAATACATGGCCAGAATCAAAATGAAAATTTTACACTGTCTGTGGAGTCAGCTGGAAAAGTAAAGACTACAAAAGCATGTTTCAGCGTTACTAAGTGTAGCAAGGTGGAAATGAAAACACTAAATATGGTGAAAGCTGGTAAGACGCTCTTTTTTTTATTTACTGCCATCTATCATAAGAGAATTTGAAAGCTTATGAACGATACGCTACTTACTAAACTTCTGTGAAATACTAATGCAAGGGTCATGCATCAGTGGCATTATTTGGTGTTCTGTTGGTTAGAGAGAGAAAGACAAAAACATTAAATAATTCTTTTAAATAGAAAAGCAAAGGATGTTGATGATTTAGAAGCCAGTTGGTAGTGCTGCTATTCTGTGTGTCTTCCAGAGGAGTACTACAGTCAACTCACTGGAATTCAGAGTAATATCAAGATGAGAGTCAGGATATCCTAAACAGTGGAAAAGTCTTGTAATTTGGAGACCTTGTTGGTCTCATGACGAGAATGGTAACTGTTCTGATTCACGTTTTTCAGAATTCATGAGAGTTTCCTCAGTGCAAGATCTGAGCTGTTTTCTTCAGTGTCTCCAGTGGGCACTCAAGGTCCAAGCCTGGGCTGCTTGGATACCCTGGTACCCTGATACTTAGTACCCTAGTAATTAATATTACTTCAAAAAGCTTGATAGTAAACACTGCAAAGGTACTGAGGTATCTGAACTGTAGCAAATGTGCTTTGATGGACCAGGATGACTCTGTGGGGTTGAGTGTTGTAATTTCTTGCTCTTCACATGCCCTGATTACAAACAAAGGAACGTTCTGTGTTGTGTGAACGCAGGTGTACAACCTCAGGAGCCGAGTGCATCTTGCAAGTGTTGCACTTGAACTGGGTTACCACCCCTGCTGGATGAAAATCACTCCTCTTGGAGTCAGCTCTGGCATTTCAACATCTCTCTTAGAGTTAACTCACTGTTGTTTCCTCATAACTACATTGATAATGATCTTTGGGTTCATTTAATTGATAGTACTTTGTGTAATGAGTGGAGTTAATTGATAATACTTCGTGTAATTAACAGAGTTTTCAAAGAGCATTTCATGACCGCTTATCACCTTGATTCCATAATGGTTGGAATTGTAATTCAGAAGGCTTTAACAAAGTTATATTTAATTTTGTGATAAAAGCTGCTAAATCTAGAAGCCAAATAGAAGGAAACCTGCCATAGCTTCTTGTCCTAAGGTCCAGCCAATAGTGAGGCTGAGCACGTATGTCCAATAGGCACACATATGTACAATACATACATACATGCATACATATACATGTGGCTGGTAACATAGGCAACACAGAGAACATGGCACTCAGGGGAACACAAGCAGTTCCCTTCTCTGGATGATTAGGGTGAAAGCCTGTCTGTGGAAAATAAATGAATATGTCTATATATAGATACACACACAGAGCAAATACAGATCCATCCAGTAAATGACCTTATGCACTCAGTCTGTTCAGTAACTGTCTCCTTGGTTTGTTGGACACCCCAGCTGCAGGCACAGAGGCCCCACAGCTCCCAGTCCAGCTGCTGGCACTCTGACCTGCACTCCCACAGGTAAAAACACACTAGAGGTCTCTCCAGTAATTTGCCTTAGACACTCTGTCTACTTAGTGGTGGGCTTCTGGATCCACTGGTGTCCCAGCTGCCTTGTGCATAAGAAATGCAAATGTACAAACACCATTAGCCAACCCCCAGATGTCCTGGTCTCTCCAGTAACTCACTTGGACTTCCTGGTCCTTCCAGTAGCCAACTCTCAGACCTACTGGTCTCTCCAGTATCTGATCAAGCCTCTTACCCTACTTGGCAGCTACTCCAGCTCAGTGTTTGTGGCAATCACACACTGACACATGCACCCAGGCAACGTGCATGGGCTCTGGCCTCTCCGCTTGCTGGCACATCATGTAGCTGGGCCCCATGACCTGTGCGTGGTCCAGCTCCAGCTGCTGGCATGTGCACTTTCATGCACACACACGCAGAATAGCTCCCCTTTACTCAGGAAAATGTTTAGAAATGTAGTTTAATAAGAAGATGGGACAGACTGTGGCAATAGGGAACAGTGTGTTGGTGGATGAGCACACTGACCAGTCTTCTGTTTGAAGGTGGTTGCTTTTTTTCCCATTATTTTTATGTGCTTGTTCCCCCCTGAATGACCTTTGTCTGTCCTTTTTCCTTGTCCTTGTTTTTTTCCCTTCAAAAATCTCATTATAAGCCTCGTGCAATCTCCAGATGCCCTTTCTAGCATCTTATGAATTCCAGGCCCCAGTCAGCATCAGCCCCCTTCATTCTGTAAGGTGCTCTGGAGAGCTCTTCTGTTGACTCTTCTCTTCTTGGGTTTTACTCCCAGAAAATGGGGGTTGATCAGTTTCCTGTGATAGCCCTGATGAGAGGATGCTGCCATTATCACATTATGCGACCCACAGTACATGCACTCTGTGTGGCAGAGCTAAGGTGGGAAAATTCAGCCTCCTTGCATGTCTGAAGTCTTTTTGGTCTTATGGCTTTTGTGTTTATCTGCTGCAGGCTGTAACTTCCAGTTCTTCTGACAAAGTTCATGCTTGAAGAAAATTTACAGCGTTTGCGACAAGTTGTTTAAGTGGTCCTGCTTCCCTATAGATACTTCTGCAAAAATTTGTGTCTGCTGTTTCTGACTGGCAGTGTGCTTGAAAGATAACTCATGGGTTTTTTTCCAAAATAATCTGAGAGATCAGCAGCACAACAAAAGTGTTGTGAAGTGGAAAACATACCAAATGCCTTTTCAGCATCATGTATTCTGGGTGCAGCTGGTGTAGGTTCTCTGTGATGCCTTTAGAAAAACAACCAAAATGATGTGGAGTGAGATGGAGTGAGCTGTTTCTGTGGACGTTGTGGTGATACCTGAGTGACTGAACAAGCTGTTTGGTGCCAAAGCCTTTCTATGTCTGTAGAAGGGGGCTAACCCTGCAAGTCTTCGTAAAGCTATAGTGAAATGTGGTATAAATAATGTCAATGTTGGTTATGGTCATCAGATTCACTGGTGGTGCAAGCACTGTACTGTGGAAACATTCCTGCATCAAGGTGCTGTTAAATCCTAAGTGATTTCTTAATAACTTAGATTTTCCGAGACAACTTCTGCCCTTTACGTCATTTTCGCCTGCTGTTAATTACAGCTAATGTAGTAATTACGTAGATTGTGTAAACCATAACCTCCTTTGTAGTATGAAATGAAATTTTTTTGTCAAAGCTGTTTTTGATATGAAATTCAGAAGTAATGGGAACCAATTGTGAAAGCCAGAGTCAGTTTGTGTTTTTTATTAATACTAACATTGTAATGGAATTATATCTGACTGCCAGTCTCTGCCGCCAAAGAACACTTCACTGTTAAAGGGGCATTAAAATAATGAAAAAGTCTGTGTGTATGCATTATTTTGGCTTATTCTCTCCATATCATTTAATGCAGATAATAAACTGTTTGCTAGCTTTATATCATGCTCAAAGCTGCTGTGTTTGGGTTTCCAGTGCAGTAGTGGAATGTGTAAGTAAATACCCCAATTTCCATTGGAATTCTTGTGAAACACCTGTGGACCATTGGACAACTGCACTGTTCATAAAGCTAATCTTTCGAAACCCAGCCCTGAAAATGCTGCACATTCTTTCAAAAAGACTTGTGATCTGACACATGGGGTTCATTTCCTGGAGAAGTAAGGATTTGATTTGATTTGATAGCATCAATCTAAAAATTACGAGTATCTGGCTTAAAAAATACTTGCTTTTCTAGGCTTCTTCTCAAAATAAACTTTTTCCTAAAATTACACTAATACAAGTGTAAAGGACTCTGAAATTCTATGAGATGAGATTATTCCTAAAGATTTTTTAATAAGACTATAGTAACTGTTGTTGAGTGAAACATACCTATGTGTTGTAATTTTAAGACAGTTTTAACTCTAAGATATTGAATGTGCTGTTCAACAGGCACTTTACTGATTGTGATTATGACTTGTGAATATTGCAAAATGGTATTTTCCCATAAATACTATATTTGTAGGAAAATTAACTTTACTACTTCTTTATGAATCAGAGTTTGCTTGGTTCTAAGAGGCAAATAGCATGAGAATTTTTTTGGTACCTTTGTTTTGTATTCAGAATATAGTACTTGTTGACACTGACAGCGGATGTGTGGAGGGCAGGTAATTTATTTTACATTGTCATTAGTGCTTTTTCTCACATGCCTCCAGAGAATTCTATCTGCACACTCTTTAAAAATGGAAGTTACTTTAGCATTCCTACACTATTTAACAGTAATCGAGAACAAAATCATACATGTGTTTGGAAGGATATTATTGCAGCTCTTAGAAGCGCTTGGTTTCTATTTGTCCTCATTACATTCTGAGGACCTATAAGCAACAACAAAAAAAATACAAATACTTTGAATTTGAAGAAACAATGGACAGGCAGATCTCTGAACTATACGTAGTGTCTCCTCAGTGTTGCTAATAAGCTGGATTGGCCAGAACTCAAGTTTTTACCTACATTGTCTTCTTCAACTTAACGTTTTTAGTATATATTATTTTATTTATATAAAACATATAAAATTAATTTAATTTATGCTTATTATCCAAGTTTACAACTTGCTTTCTGTTATTTTTGATCTATGACCGTGTTGCTCTGTGTTTTCCTTTGGGCTCACTGTACTGTGTGTGGAAATCAGTTGTTCTTTCACCTGCATATTTAAACACAAGATTCTAGTTGGACTGAGATTTCATTGTTTGAACTTCATGTAGATGAAAAGAAAAGCTGGATATCGAGATTTATTCTGTGCACCTCCTGTTTGGTTTTTGGTTCAGAAGTACTTTGTCTTTCATGCATCACTAACACCTGTTAATGGGTCTTCCAAGAGGAACTTTGTCAGAAGTCACACTCAAATACTATCTTTGAGCTCACAAGGAAGACAGGTTGTAACTGTATTTCATAACAGTGTTAATGTGCTCACCCTGTGTTTCTTGACAGATGTGGATGAAAGTTTTTCATGCCTATGATATTAACTGTATTTATTATTCGCTTATAGTTTTGATTAGATTTTTCTCCATCTTCTCTTGAATATTATCTATAGGGCTTAGACTCTTTGCTCATTTAAAGTCAGTTTTATTTCATAATAGGAATGTCCATTGACTCCTTCGGCTTTATAGAACATTGTTACAGGTTAGTCTAATAACTCTTGTCACTTGACATGAACAAAAACCCTCTTAACCAACTAATTTGAATATTATATGCAAAAATTCACTTTTCATTCTGTTATTACAGTAGTAATCGATTGCCTATCACTTTTAATCAGAGGATTAAAAAAAGTTATTTTCAGGATTTGTCATATTGTCTGATTTCAGTCTAACTGCCTACTTGTGGGTTCTAGATAACACAACTAAAAACATTCAGGCCTGACATATCATAATGAAGCATATTATTGCTAGAATTACTTTGATATCTGCAAAAGCAGAAGTATTTATTGTAATTTCTGTTATTTAATTCATTTCTATTACTGCACTTGACAGACTGAACTGGAAAAGGTATTCCAGTCAGAAGTATTTTTACCGTCTATTTTAGTGGTGCAGCTGCATATAGCTGCAGTTCAGTTGGACCTTTAAATGTTTTTATAAACAGTTAGTAAAGCAGTTCAGTCTTTGGGTAAAAGATACTGCATAAACATCTGTAGATCTAAATAATTACCAAGTACACCTTTGTACAACTAAAGGGTTCCTGGATGCCTGAGTGCAAATAACTTATTACTGCATTGTTTGCAAGTCAGATTTTACAAGTTTGTAAATTTCATTATACTTGATTCTTCAAAATAGTATCAAATTATTTTGCTAGCTCTTTATGATTTCAAGTGACTTTCTTCTCCCTGCGATGCTATAGACAGAATAGTTTGTGAGAGTGAATAGACAAATGTATAGACAAGCTATTTCTCATTTCAGGATAGTTCCTTTACTGTTTAGATTTCATCTGTATATGTTTGACCAGTTCATCTCAGGAGATGGGGACTGGTAAAGAAAACTAGATTGATGTAAATGTATCAGAAGATAAATTGTTCACATCTCTGATCTGACACTGTTTATATAAGTATTCATTTATAGATCAGTCATGGTGGGTATACACACAAATTGTCACCTGTTGTCCCAGTACCCCACTGCCCAGCAGTCACCATGTTGCAGGTAGACTTGCCACGGAATCTTCTGTGATTATTTAGTCCTAGATAGCTCGTGTTTTCTGGTCTGCAGCTCTGGGGCTCTCTGGCATCTCCTGATGACACCTTTTGCTTGGTGTCCTTCCATGGGACATGAGAGGATGTTTTCTATTCCGCTGCTACATAAAACCTTCCCTGGCATTTCCCCAGGTGGTTATGCACACTCAGAGTTCCCCTTGGTTGTGGTCATGCGTTGTGTACAGTTATGCATGGAGATAGTATGATACTAAAGCTGGGAACAGCATTTTAGCAAAGTAACTTTACTACTCTAATCTTAAAGTGTTCAAAACTTTCAGGACTTTAAAGAAAAAAAAAGGTAAGAGGCTCCTTAGTCTGACATTGCTTGTTCTCATGACCCTTCAGGGTTTTTTGGGGTTCTTTTTTTTTTTTTTCCTCTTCCTACAGATTCATCAGGTTCTGTGTGGCAGTGACCAGAACTATGTACTGAGCAGAACACTGTTCCTCAAGGGCTTCTATTTCTGTGGTCAGAAGAAGGACCAAATGCAGCAGCCATGAATTCCCTACTTCTTTAAAGTTTATCAGGGAGAAACCATTGTTGGGTTGTATCAACAGTCAGATAACATGGAGTCAGCGGCCACAGGCAGAAAGCAAGCATAGGGGTATAGTGTGCTGATGTGATACCCTAGCCTGTTGAGGAAGTCCACAACCATAACCAGGGTTACTCATCTTGATTTTGGGCTGCCCACTAGCTGAGTGAGAACACACACTGTGGTAGTAGAATTAGGAACCAAGAGTGAGAGGGGAAGAATGAACTAAAACCAGCTTTACCACCAAAGGCAACATACTGTATAACGTTCAGTGACCACAAAGCTGTGATCCTGGACAGACTGACCCTTTGCAGTGCAGTATTAATGCGTTGCTGTAAAACAAAACCAGGCTTGCATAATTCTACTGTTAGTACAACATAATTTATAATTTGATATGATCATATCTTGCTGTTATGTGAACAACTAGGCTTTATGTAATGGCAAATGATATAACCAGGATATTCACACATTTGAGAAAAGAGCAGTGAATTGACAGTGCAATATAGTTTTCATTTGTCCTAGTTAAGTGTGCTCTGGTATGTGTATTTGAACTAAAGTAGATAATGGATGGGAGAAAACCAGAAACCAGACTGCTATTACATGGGCAGAAAATAAAGCAAAGCAGAGCTATATTAGATGTAAGATATTTGACATTTTCAAATAAAATGATGGGGTTAGAGTGAAAGTTTTGCAGTAGTAACTTGCCTATTGAATGGAACTGTTGTGGCTTCTTTATAATGAAAAAAAAAATAAATTGCTACGTTCTTTACTTTTGAGTAGTGAAACATTTACTACTGAAGAGAGTTGCACTACATGTAAAGATCTTTTATGCATTTTAGTTTAACTTGTTAAGTTACTGAAAATTAAGGTTTGTAAACAAGGAAAAAAAGACTTTAAATACTCTTTTTTGTGCAGTGACAGAGACCTAATTTTGAAACTGCATATATAAAGTAAACTCCCCTTTCCAGGTGGTGGTAGAGGATGTGTTGGGAAATGAACTTACTTTTCCAATACATTTTTTAGAACTTAGCTCCTGGGAGTTGCATGCGAACCCAAGGCATATAGTCTGCAATATAAAGAAAACTAAATTATCTAATACCGTAACTTTAAAAATTAGGAAATACTCTGTATAGAGACTATTTTCAAGGATTCAGGTTTAGCAGTAATAATTCTTTTCGTTTCCTTATCCTGAAGGAAGCTGTAGCCATAGTTTCTTCTTATTTCATTCTTATCAAAATTTGTTTTCAGGCTGTGTGTGTGTGAGGAGTGAAGATGGGCAAAAGAGGAATACATGATCATTCTAAATTTTTCCGATGTTTTTCTTTTCCACTCTCCCACTCTTTGGAAAGCTCTAGTTTGAGGCGTGGGAGCTGGGTTGGTTGGTTTGTTTTTTGCTCCCTCAGCTCACCTGTCTACAACACATATGCAGATGGATTTAAGGAGAGAACGTAGCTATGAGATGGAGGGACAAGAAATGCCTTACTGAAGGGAATGGGAAGGCTTTTTGTGCTATCATGAGTATTATTACAGAGTTGGCTTGGATCCCTCCAAAGATAGTCACCAAATCTTTCTGTGGTTGTGCTCATTGTTTGGTGCCAGGCCAGCATAACTGGAGTTCAGTCCCAGCTTTTGGCTTCAGGCCTTAAGTTTTCCTCTGAAACAGAAGCTTTGTCACTACATGACTTTCCTAAAATCAAAAAGATAGTGGTAAGATGGTTCTCACTGTCCTCAAAATATCTGTTTAGGAAAGAATGGAAAAAGCTGCTCTTATGTCAAATGCAGGGAATAGTCCATGGGGGAAGTATTTTGAGGTTAGTGTTTAAAAGAATAATCTCAAAAATGTTTATCTCTATGAAAGTTAGAAGAATATCAGAAACTTGGCTTCTCTTACACTGTTTCTTTTCCTACGGGCTGTTTTGTTCATGGGGACTTAAGAATTTAAGCAAAATACTCTGAGAAAATCATATGTTCAAATCTTTTTGTATTTCTCAGCTGCTTCTGATCAGTCATCAAAAAGCTTGTTGGAAGAGAGGATCAGAGAAGGTACAAGCATGTATTAGGAACTGAATTTGTAAAGAATAGTTCTCTTAGCTTTTTTTAAGGACTGGACTTATAAATGGAAGAGTTAATTGATGGTACTGTATGGTCACTTGGTATTATAATTTACGGTCCTTCATCTTTAAGCCAAACTTAGTTTGAAGGATGGTTACAGATCTGAATGTGTGGGCCTTGGAAAGTCATGCTGAGATGAAGATAAATTCTTTAAAATCTGGCGGGGGGGAGGGCATTTTAATTGTCTAATTAGAGTATTTCCCATTTCAGTGGGCTAAATGTTGAGAGATTGCCTTACATCAGCATAGGGGTTGGAAGTGTAGTCAGCTTTTTTGCTTGGAATTTTAGCTGGTAAGAGCTCTAGACTAGGGCATGTGTAATTCAGGATAGTTTCAAGAGAGTGGTGTGAAGGTAATAATTACATGGTTAATGTCTGTGTTTTCTGTGCTTGTGAGGAGATACATCCACCCTCATTCTTGTAGCTGTTGCAAGAACTGTTAGCAGTTTAAATGTGCTAGATGGTGATCACAGAAACAGATGCAGGGAAAAAAAAAAGGAAAAAGTTCCCCTTGTTCTCCCCACCCCCAGTGCAGGACAGAGGTGTAGAAATGTTTAGAAATAATTGTGCAGGAGAAAAGAAAGGAGTGGTCTGAGAGGTTCAGGTACAGCATGGATAAGAACAAGAAAGTGCAAAGTTGACGGTGAAAGTGTTGATGAAGATGAGAAAAACAATCAGGTGAAATGAGAAAGCTATTTGAAACACAAATGATCTAAAAGTATTTTTGAAAAGTTGGTGAGAATGTATTTAAGCACTGTAACTTCCAGGTGAAGTAATCTTGTGACTTTTGGCTCCCAAAACTTTGTCATATTCAAACCTCTCCTTAAAGTTTTGGAAATTATGCATGAAACAACTGTCCCTATGAGACACCTTTGGAGTTGAAAACTTTCTCACCCACCCTTTGCTGCAGCAGGCTCTTAAGACAGGCAGATCAAATGACATGGCACTCTCTTGCTGTCATGTCAGTAAAGAGGACTATAGGATGACCTAATGGAACTTTTGCAGCCCTTACTACCTACAGACACTCTCAAGACATCTTATGCAGCTGCCGAATTCATTTGCGAGAGTGAGCAACTGCCTCAACATTTGCCAAATGTTTCCGCTGCCAGTATACCCACTATATTCAATGATGTGTAACATACCCCCCGTCATAGCTGCTGAATTTTCTTACAGTTTCTCGTAAGTGGAGTGGCATCAGGGTTTCACTTCAGCTTTGATTCAAATCTTGCAATTGTCCTCCTGTTCTTATGATTTTCAGGTTCCTAGGTGATTGCACGTGCTAAACCCAGGTCTCTGCAGAGCTAGTTGGCTTGCATATCATTAACTAAGAACAGATGTCCTTCAGACTTATTCTGGGGCTACTGCTTTATGGGCAAAGCACCTTTGCAGTGTTTAGTGATCCTTTAACTGCTGATTTGATATTTTTTTCACCAGAAGGTCCCAGCCTGAATCATTTAAGCCAGTGTCATTCCCTTCAAGTTTGCTGTCTAATCCAAACTACATCTTTCAAGATATATTCTTTCTTAGGGCATCCTTAATTCTTTCAGATGAATCCTTGACTTTGAATCATGTACTTTACGGTGATTTATTTAAAAGTCTGTTGTGGAGAGATTCTTCCTCAGTTCTGTGTGACTAAAGATCTTTCTTCTCCCTCCACCCAAGATGCGCACCTGATTTAAGACAATCTCCTTTACAGGGAGTTCTGTCTCATAACGTGCCTAAATTTAAATGAGCCACTTTGTGCAGTAATTGGCCATGATACAAATCTGTCACTTGTAAAATTTGGGCTCGTTGAGCTTTTTTAGCAGTTCATAGTCATTTGGCTACTTAAATCCCTGACTGTATTATAGCTGTGATTCACTCATCTCTCGATAGCAGTTCAGGATATACTATTTGTATAATTTTTTTGTATTAATTGTAGATTTTCCACAGCAAAACCCCCGACTTACCTGTTACCTGTAGTTTTAAGTCTTATTTCCCAGCTGATGAAGTTCTGCAACCTTAGCAAGGGGCTGTTGCGCAGTTTTTGAATCATCATGCTGATTTTCCTTTCCCTAGAAAAATACTCTGATCTCTTCTCACAGCTCCCATTTTTCATGAACTTCCAAATACAAATATTTCATCCGTTTGAAAACTGGATTTTAAAATATTAACATTTAAATTGGGAAGCATCTGTTTTGTTTAAAGGAAAGAATCAAGCAAATTTAAACAAAAAAATGCTAAATCCAAGACTTGTTTGTTTTCAGAATTTTGAGCAAATTAGTGAATTCCACCTTGAATATATGAAGGAAAAATAAGCTGTACTTTGCACATGGGATTAAAACAGGAGGTTTAGAAGGCAGTGAAGTGAGGTGAGGGGTTCATGTATGCCTATTTTCTTCATCAGTGACCAGAATTTCCTCCCTGCTACCTGTGGTTTGCTGTTCCCACAGTTCTGCGAATACAAGTTTTTGTAGGGTGCATTGCAAACCCTATTCCTAAAACAATCCAGATAGAGTCTGAAGAAGCTTTTTCAATGTATTTCTTTCGTGAGAGTTATTTGTCCTGTGGCATACTGGATCAGAGAACTGCTGGTGGTTAAAACTAACCCAGCTCAGAAGAAATTATTAATTTGCAAACAAATCGGTTCCCTGATCTGACTTGCCCAGTAGATTTGTGAGTGCTCATATCACTGAAGGGGCAGGAACATAGTTGGGGGTAAGCAGAAATTCCTGTTTTGGCAATGTCTCACATTTATGTTGACTTAACCCAATTATTAAACTCTATGCTTGCCAAAAAAGAAAAATCAATGGTTAGCTTGTAGCTGGATCATCTCCCTGAAGTGGCCCTGCGCTGTGTTGCATTAAGTGCTGGTGGTGGTGGAAGGTATAGGATGAAGGGTGGACTGCCACAGCATTCCTTCTTTTCTAATTGTCTTGGAACTACACCTATTGTTTTAGTTCAAATAAGTCTATGTGTGACATTAATATCCAGGCTTCCCACCTGCTCTGATTTCTCATCCAAGTATTGATATGACCTTAGGCTGATAAGCAGACCTATTTTAAAAACGAAAAAAAAAAAAAAAGGAAAAAAATCTTGGTTGGCAGCCAGCTTTGTTTTTACAAGGGTTATTTTACACTCCTGCAGAACAATATGTAATTCAGGCTGATTCCTTCAGGCACTTGCTCAAAAGAAATCTTCGTAGCGGTGTTTCGCTATAATTGCATTAGTGTGGAAACGTGGTCTCTCTAGCAACATGAAGCTGTAAGGTGATAAGAGTAATACAAGTTCAGATAGGTCTGTGTTAGGAGCTGCTGCATCTGGTAGCCTAGGACAGAGGAGACTGCTGCATTCTTGTGGCCAGATCCACAAGAATGTATTCTCAAGAGGCACACATACACGTGTACATACTATATATAAAAATATATATATATATATATATATAGCCTGCCACACAGAAAATGTGGCATTTGCACAAACGCAAGCAGCATCAGTGGCCTCATCCTTTCCATTTACTGGCTGACTGGGATGAAAGCCCATTTGTGGGCAATACATATATGTATGATAGGGATCCTTCCAGCAAGTGGCCTCAGGCTCTCATTGTGCTCAGCAGCTGGTCCCTGGATCCCATGGACTCCCAGTTCCTTACAGACCTGCACTGGGTCTCTGGCAGCAGGTCCAGCTTGGTGACCTTAACAGTGGCCAGTCCCCAGGTGTTCTGGCCCCTCCAGCAGCCCGATCTCAGACCTTCTGGTCTCTCCAGTATCCGGCCCAGAGCCATGGCTGCTCCAAGTCTTGGCTCCCGTGCCACTTGCTGGCTTCTCTGGCGTGGTGTTTGCCAGGGGTGATGCACTGACACGGGTGCCAGCAGCACGCGTGGGCTCTGGCCTCTGCTTGCTGCACCCCAAGCACCCCCGTGACTCGTGGCAGCACCATGGCTGCTGCAGTGTGCACTGCCATGCACAGTCACGCAGAGCAGAAGTTCCCCTCACCCGGGAAATCAGGTACAAATGTAGTTTAACAAGCAGCTGGCACAAACTACAGTGATCAGGCACAGGGCATGGCTGGACAACCCTACTAAACAGCCACCTGTTTACATGCATCTCTCTTTTTATGCCTTTTTCCCCAAGTGTTTTCCTGTGCTTGTTCTGTCCCAAATCACATCCATTCCTCCCTTTTCTTGCCTTTGGTTCTTCATGGACTTGTCCGTCCAGGTCTGACTCCCAGCCCAATGGGCTGCTTGTGCTTCTTACAGCCCTGTGAGCAAATGGACTGAGGACTCTGTTTCTTTCATTTGGGTTACTGGTGTTCCTCTGCTTGACACTGTTCATCTGAACTCCCTGTGCCTGTGGGGGGGCAAGCCTTTAATCACAGAACCTGACACTGAATTATTTCTTTTTGTCACTAAAAAGTCAAGAGACTGGGCAGCGTGCAACTGCTTCAACAACAGAGGGTACGGTGTAGGCTCGCCTCTGACTCCTCAATTCTCATACTGCCAGAGCCTAAGCTATCTGAGGCTGAAAAACAGTCTGTTTTTCTTTTCAGTTACTGAAGAACAACCAAGTGCATGAATTACCAAAACCAACCAACCAACCAAAACAAAAACCCGCCAGCTTTCTGCGCTTAGTATTAGTGAAGTGCAAAGTGTGGGGAAATAGGGAAGGATTAGGTGTTTAAAAGTGATGTTTTTCAAACAGTGCTTCTAACCACATGAGTATTTTGTTTCTCAAATTGTAGTGTAATGGGCTTCAGACTATAAAATGCTTTATTTAACCTTGGCTTGAAAGCGATTCCAGCCAAGTGGACTGGTTGCAATTTTGTTAGGTAGTATGGACAAGCCAAGTCTCAGAAACGGTTCCAAAAGTGCTTATTATTCTAAATGCTAATTGATTTTTAGCGGTTAAAAGTCTTCCTTTGTTTAGTTTGAATTTCTTGTTTTGAATATGGCTTATGTCTGCGTAGTTGTTGTTTTGTTGCTCTTTTGTGTGTTTTTTTTTCCCCCTTAGAGGTAACAAGTTTATACCTAGATCTTTATAGCCTTAAGATATCTTAAACTATAATTAGATTTCTCTTTCCTTAACCCACTTCCAGGCTCCCTTGTTTCAAGGCTGGACATGTTAAGCTTGAGAAGCTTTGTAGTCTCAAATGGTGTTTATTTCCACCTTTGGACTCTTTCAGTCACGCACGTCATTTTTCAAACTTGGCTTTTGCTTTTCGTGTTTGAGAGCACCTTTCCTTGCATCGGCAGGTTTTTCTCTGATTTGTTAATTTAGTTTAGACCACAGAAATGTAAAACCCTGCACGTGTTTTTATGTGAAGACTTGGCTTCAGGTGATACGTTTTCGAGCAAACGTTATAAACGCATGAAAAAAAATATTTCTATTCTTGAAGAACGTCTAGATGCATTATTATAAAGTAGGTTGCTTCCTCGTGGACATGATGAAAATCCCGGTATGCACAGGGCATCACGCCGCCAGTGAACGTGTCCGGACCGCCGCGGCCTCCCCTGCGCGCAGCCCCGCGTTGTACGCGCCGCTCCCGGCGGCCCCGGGGCCGCGGACACCGGCGCTGCAGGCCCGGCCCAGCCCGGCGGGCGCGGCTGCGGGACCAAGCGCTCACAAAAAGCCGCTTCGGTGCTGGCGCGGCGGCGCTGGGGACTCCCTCCCTCGCATCCCGCCGCGGTTCCCGCCGGCGCTGGCGGGGGGAGCGGCCTCTTTAAGAAGCCCCCGTGTCAGCAGCCGCAGCGGGCGGCCGGGTACCGGAGAAGCTCAGCTTTACTGCGAGCCCGCGCCTGAGTGTAACCTACCCGGCTGGAGCAGGCGCCGCCCCCGAGTGACAGCAGGACCAGCACTATGCAAATGGCGGCGGGCGCAGGGCGGCCGGGGGCTCTGCCAGGGGCTCTGCACGGAGCTCCCCGCACACGCCGCGCCCCGCAGCGCCCCGTGCCTCGTACAAAGCAGTTGTTGCTTTTTTGGGGGGACACCGTTACGTGTAAAATCATCTCGAGCGCGGTTTCAGTTTGAGATGTGTGTGAGGGAGCTGGGGAGATGTGTCAGAGCTTGTTACTCAAGCTAAATTAGGTAATTTTTAGCTGGGTAACGTGCTAATCTTTAAACCTTTATGTTTGTAAATCCTGCGTATGTCTGGTCTCTTCATACAAAAGTGTATTTTGCTTGTTTCTTCTCGTCTTCTTCAGTCTGAAGCCTTATGTAGGTCAGGCTTGGCTTAAGCAGATTTCCTGAACCTGCGTCAGCTTAAGCTGAAGGAATTTTAATAAACCCTCCCTTGTAGGCGTGGGCCTAAATGAGACTAGCCTAGTTAAGCCTGATCTTTTTCTGTTTGTGAAAAAGAGCTGAGCAGAGCTAGGGACTGCATGGTGGCTTCAGCAACGGCTTCCTTAATTGAAAGCTAACAATGGTTGGGAAGGCCAGATCTTCTAATTTCACCTTATCTGAAAAGCTTGATTTGCTAAAACTCGTGAAGCCGTACGTTAAAATTCTCGAGGAACATACCAATAAGCATTCTGTAATAGTGGAAAAAAACAAATGCTGGGATATCATAGCTGATAACTACAATGCCATCGGAGTAGATCGCCCTCCTCGCACTGCACAGGGCCTGCGCACGCTGTACAAGAGGCTCAAAGAATATGCCAAGCAGGAGCTATTGCAGCAAAAGGAGACTCACTCAGACTGTAAAAGCAGCATTTCCGAGCCAACCAAGAAAGTTGTGGAGATGATTCCACAGATTTCCAATGTGTGTTTAAGAGACAGGAGCGGTGTTCAAAGGTGAGACAATTCTTTTTATTTTGTTACTGAATGAAAATTATGGCGCCTCCTATCTACGGTGTAACGCTTTGCTTGTGGTCAGGCTCTCCTAAAGGAAATGTTTATCAGAGAAATTCCCAAAATGGGGAAACAATGACCAAATAATATTGCTTTTTTTTAATGGGAAGCTTTATGGTGACTTAGCACTGCATTCGTTTTTTCAGCTCTCTCTCAAAGCCTGTTTCAGAGTCTTTGTCATACTCTGGAAAGTGAGGGTTAAGAGGGAATCAAAGAGAAATAGTAGCTCCAACCTCTACCCCTCCCCTACCTTTTAATAGGCAGATTATTCAAACACTGGCAAAGTGATGGCTATTCTCCTCCATTTAAGGTAATACTGCAGTCATTTTGCAACATATGGAACTATTACCAGTTTATATAGGGTTTGTAATAAAGTTAGTTCACAGAGCTAAGAAACCTTAGTCATAAACTTTATTTCTCTAATTTACTCTGATGTTTCCTTGTTATGTTTTAACTGATCCCAATCATTAAAATAAAAAAAAAAAAAATTGGAGTCCTTACGCCACAGTGCCTTTGTGAGTGCAAATGATTTTTAAATTATACTTTTCTTGCATTGATGGTAATTCCCTGAAATTGGAGCAAAGCTAGTAGCAGTCTAAACTCCAAGCAGTTCTGTATCGTACATTAGGTAGTTTAAATACAGGGAGAAACTGAGAGGTACAGTGCTACAAGTTTTCTTCTTTTTTTGTAGTTTGATTTTTTTGTTGTTGTTGTTTGGTGGTTTTTTTTACTGCTCAGTAAAGCGAGACACACTGTCTAGATTTGAGCCAGACATAATACAGGCAGGCAGCATGCAGGCTTTCTCCCACAGCTGGCTAATACCCCTCATATCTGACTTGCAACACTTTGCTGGTTCCGTGTTGGTCCTTTAGGGATCAAAAAATGCCTGGTTCAGGTTTTGGTTCCTCCAGATACAAAAAGCAAGCTAGGGAGGAGGGGAAAAAAAGTCAAGTAACTCTGCAGCAACCTGGAAAAAGCTCTGATTTTTCTTGATTTCCCAAGCAGATTAATGGGAAGCGAACTTTCCGTATTTTAATCAGATATAGCGATAGCCGGTGCAGCAGCGTAACACTCTAAGAAAAGCTGGCATGCGCGCACACGCTGAATTGGATTCATGGTGCCACTGGTTGAACTGAATGGTAACAATTGTCTAAATCCCAACATGCCAGATGCTCTAAAAATATGCTGTTGTGGGTCCTTTGCGTAAAGAAGTCTGAAGCAACTGGGCTGTGCTGCTGCTCCTGGTGAATGCCCCTGGAGGAACTGTTCCAAAGAATTCTCTGGAACAAAAGGAGGCTTTTAATTGCGCTAATAAAGGTTGCAGTGTCTTGACTACCAACTTTTGTAAGGAGGAAAAAAAAAATAGTGTGAGAACTTTGGTTTGTAGATCGGCTTATAAAAAGCACTGACGCTTTTTGTGAATGATTAAGAGCTAATGATCTCCATAGTTTGTCTCCTATAATTTAAATATTTTTTGCAGTCCCTTATGGGTATGAGAACATTGACTTTATTACTGCTTATCCAAAATGGTTCCTAGGAACAGCCAATGCACTGTGTGCTGAAGGAGAAGAATATAATTTAAAAGATTTTTTTTTTTCCTTGTCAAAATACATCATTATTTGATAGTTCTAATTTTAACTCTGAGTTGCATTTTACCCTAATTTTCAACACCCTGTATTGGGTTTTAACTCGCCAGGATATGGCACAGGTTTTGTAGGAGGGAATACAACTTATTATGAATCCAAATTCTTAATCGCACCTTTAAGCAATTTCTAGCTTGCTGTGATTAAACAAAACCTGGTGAATCATGGGTGCCTGCAGGGTTATAAACACCATCCCCCAATTGTGGTAACTGTTGTTTGTCTTTCAGTCAAGTTGTCAGAAACATTAGTAACCACCATGCAGGCGGCTCTTTTGTTTCTCCTTTCTTTCTCTCTTTGCTGTCTATATTGTTTTCCTTTTAAGACACTCACTCTAAGGAAAAAAAAAACAAAACAACGAGTTACCTGAAGATTTGGTGATTTTCTAGTTCTGTGTGGAGATGGATTTTTCAGTGTTCGGAGGCTCTCATCTGTGTTAGACTAAATCTTACCTGTCTTTCTTCTCTTTAACCTCTCTCACTTTCTCTTTCTGCTCTGTCTCTGTTTCCTTTTGTCAGGATGACCTGCTTCTCCTGCTGGTTCTTTCCACTTTTCTCGGGCTAGAAGCTGGCCAGGAGCCAGCAAATAAGGAGGAGGGAAGGTGTGCTAGAAGCTGCGGTTGTGAAGGGGGGGAAACCCAGAATTGCAGTCAGCACTGGGGAACCCAAGTGAAAATTTGTGTGCAGGATAATACTTCTGATGCTTCATGAGAGGAGGAAAAGGAATGTGAGAAAGGGGTATGTAGGAAAAGGTGAAGCTTTGTCACGTGAGGAGGAGGGAGTAAGGTGATATAATTGATACTCTATAGGCAGCTCAGGTAACAGTCAATGGAATTAGGATTATCCTGGCGTTTTCTTCAGGGAATAAATGAAAGGTCTATTTTCAATAACTGCTACAGATGGACCTTTTTTTTTTTCTTTTTGATCTTTAGCGAAAATAGTTAGGGTGGTTGACGGGATTAATTTTTGGAAAATATATTGCTCTGACCCTGTTGAACGTTGTTACAATTGAGTTATAGACAAGCTTTCATTCTTTTATTCTAGAAAATGCACTTTCGTGGTAATGGATGGCAGGCTAGACAATGGTCTTTTGGAAATTACAAGCATGACTGCTTATTTATTTTAAACCAAGAGTTTTGAAGACTGTAGGCAGTGCAGAAGAGATGATCATGCCACTTTTGCTTAAGGAGTTAGTGCATTCACACAAGAAATAGGAGGTACAAGTTAAACTTCTCCTTTGCTTCTGAGAATTTGAACCTGCATCTAATGCTAACCAGGACAGCGTTTTAGTAATCAGATAGTGTTTCTCAGTTTGTGGATTGTAGGGCTTACACAAGGTGTTTAAAAAGTGTAAACAAACTCCTTCTACCCCCAAAATAAATAGACAGCAACTCAGGTCCTTCAGGGTTGGGGGGCATCCATGAGTGTTACAGTAATCACAGATCCGCTTGCTGCCTTTAGCTGCCAGCACCAGCTCAGTTCTTCAAGGGTTGGGCAATGTCTCATCTCTGCAACCCCTAGTTACAGCCCCTGTTTCAGGCAGTCATGGCCATGATGATGCCCTGCCTTTGGTATTGGTACCAAGTTAATATGTTCTGGTTCCCATGTTACATTATACTGCCTTCCTGGTCATGCTGAAAGGATTCTTTGTTGATCTGTACTGTAAAATAGATCAAGAAGCTGATCTGGCTTAAAGTGTTACCTGAATAGCAGACTGATGTGCAGAAGTGTAGGGTTTCAGGCACAACTGATGGTGGAG
Source organism: Nesoenas mayeri (assembly GCF_963082525.1). NCBI lineage: Eukaryota > Metazoa > Chordata > Aves > Columbiformes > Columbidae > Nesoenas > Nesoenas mayeri. The sequence continues at coordinate 26,192,393 of NC_137543.1, forward strand.
AAATGGCAGGAACAGCTTGAGCCATTATTGATATCAAAGCTTATGTGGTGTCAGATCACAATTTGAGGTGCTGCTGACTCAGGGCTTTACACAAAGATGTGGTGGTGTACTTTCGAAAAGAAATGCACAGACATATAGGCTGTTCTTAATGGAAACATTTCTGTGTCTTCTCTTGAAGCTTCACAAAAATATTGAGATCATGGATTCAAACAGGAGGAGCCAGGATTAACTTGATTCCCTAATTTACTGACAGGATCATCATTTGGGCTCTGGTTTCTTCTCCCAAGGCTCTTTGTGTAATTTTATTCAGTGATTATTTTACATTAAAAAAAAAATCCAAATACTTGGGTGCATGAATCAGAAACAGGGAACACGTTAGAACAGGAGGAGGTAAGTTTGGGACATGGAAATGTTTCTGCCACGGTCCACTCAACCCAAATTAATGCTATTTTGAAATCACATTATATATCACATAAACTCTTTCCTCTGTCACTTGAATGACTTGCTGCTGCTTGGTTTTTGTTCTCATTTGTCACTAATAGCCCTTCTTGCTTCTCCAGTGTCCCAAGAAGGGCCTGCAGGATAGTTGTGTGTTGGCTGCGCTGCCTTTCTGGCAGTAGCATCTCTGTGAGCCAGGGCTATACGCGTGCAGTGGAAGGAACAAAGGGGTCCAGTGATGTTCATGTAGTAGAATCCCAGGCACGGGTAGCAGAGCAGCATTTCAAATGCAGCTTTGGTTACTTACAGCTACACCTTTTAAAAATAGTTTTTAATGCATTATTTAAATATTATTTTGTGTGTTCTAGTGCTAGTATCGATAAAGAAACAATTGCTGGTACCAGTTCACCACAGGCAATGCTGGATCACCATCCTGCGGCAGTCATGATGGACTTGCAATCAGAAGAGGATGTCAAACCTCCTCCTTCTCTGATTATAGACTCGCATCAAAATGAGAACTTAGAACAAGAGGAAGAACACCAGCTGGTGCATATTATGGAAAGGTCTCCTTCAACATCAGTATCTTCAGTTGACATGAGAGTGATGATGTCTCCCTCTCCTGTACCAAGAAGAGATGATTTTTTTAGGCTTGAGGTTGGAGAACGCTTTAGACCAATGTGTGCATATGACCCACAAATGTTACAAATGCTGAAAGAAGAGCATCAAATAATATTAGAAAATCAAAGAAAAATAGGTCTTTATGTCCAAGAGAAAAGGGATGGTTTGAAAAGAAAGCAGCAACTGGAAGAAGAACTGTTACGAACAAAAATCAAAGTAGAGAAGCTTAAGGCAATACGACTACGCCATGATCTGCCGGAGTACAGCAATATCTAAATATTTTATTACTCCTGTCATATTCTTTGAAATACTTAATAATAAATGCTGTCGCCCCAGCAAAATTGTTCCCTATGTTAATATGGATGGATCAAAATCGGGGCTTGAGAGACGAAAGTGTATTTTCGATGTTGTTGTTTAGGTACCTTAGAAAAATACCTTGTATGGGTTTGAATGCACCAGCTCTTCTGGTCTGAAGTATAATCAAATCCTGTATATTTAAGTGTTTAGGTTGATAAAAATCCAAACTTCAAAATTATTTCCACTCTATTATAGTTGTGATGAGCTACTGGCAATTTAGCTCAGCTCTTTTTAAAAATTTTGATCCTATGCATTATTTTTTTCAAATAATTACCTATTCTTTAATATCTTATTGAGGTTATAGGTCAATACATATAAAAAGGAGGAATAAGATTCTGTGTTTAAACATCTTATTCTTTTCAGGTTGGTAAATCTTGTGACAGCGAGATTTTGCTGATATATCAGCTTGGAAAACAAAATTACTGGATTGTTATATTTTTTTGATGTTCAGTAGACAGTTGAATAACTGTACATATTTTAAAATGTTAATACTTTTTATTTTTTCCAGTGGAGGAGTGTTTCCATAGGACGTTATCAGAATAGAGACAACGAATGCAACACTTGGTTTTTAAAACTGCATGCATGTGTAATTGGTGTGTACAGTTACCATGATCGTATATTCAGTTATAGTGATTATACTGGTGATCAACCACAAAAATGTCTAATTTCCTCATTTGCATGCATAATTACTACAGTGCATGTGCAACCAAGACAGTTGCAGGTGCCTTTGATCATTATCACTATGACTATAAGCTACGGAAATGAAATAGTTTCTGTATGTAAGTAACGTGACTTGAAATTAACAGAAGATTCTTTGTTATTCTGGGTACCTTTTATAAATGCTGTTGTTCTGGTCTTTTGATTAGGTTCAAATAAAATGCTCAAAATGAAAAAGAAATTGATTCTTTTGTCTGTCCTAGTAGCAGCTGTTTCCTCTGCAGTCATGATCAACATTCATAACTGGGAGAAAAATACCTGGAAAGCATAAGTCCCAGATGATTCATTTCTTCATGATTTGTAGTCTCCTGCCTGTGAGGAATGAACCCACAGCTGCCTTAGACCTCTGGCTCCCTGTTCCCTGGAACAATACTTTCTCCTTTCTTTAACCTTTAGCACAAGAAAAGGAAATGAAGCACTGCATCAAGGAACAAAGGAGATGTAATTTCTCCTGTTCTTCCCGTCTCAGAGGGCCCCAACAACAGAAAGAACAAAAGCAATAGGAAGGAGAATATTTCTTCCTGCAGCTGCTTAGAACTGTTGCTCCTGTCACCACTGTTTTCCCAAATTTGCTTCTTTCTCCATCCGTGCAGAACCTCAGCCCGTGAGTGCGGGGCGCTGGTCTGCACCAGCAGACTCTGGATGAGGTAAGCCTCACACCTCCTTCTCGCTCTTCTAACTGAATCTGGTTACCTTTGTACCCACAGGTGTAAACGCTTATTAAAAACTGAAGGCTGGAAGCATAGCAGTTTAATTGAGAGGCTAGTGGAGCTTAAATAATTGTAGTTAAAATTTTATAATAGTGATATGAGAGAAACAATCTTGACTGTTGGTGCCCAGGGTAACTTTAGCAGGTTACAGGTGGAAAGGGTAGAGGAAGCAAGTCTTCTGTTTACAAACTGAGGAAAAATGCAGACGGTGAAAACACATGTCATCAATATGGAGTTTCCTAATAGTTTTCCAGTTGTTTTGTAGAGAAGAGAGCACTGTAAGTGTTTGTTCTGTCGGGCCTTTTTGCATGTGCTGAAAATGATGATGCCTGAATAAGTGGCCTCTGTTTCTCTGCAGTTCTTGGCTTTCTGCTGTATTTTTCAGTTCAAGGGTATTGATCTAGTTTTGCATAGCTGGAAACACTTCAATGAGATACTTCCCTGAGTTTACAAGAGTAAAAATATTTGCTTTAATAAATAAATAAGGTTTTTATTTGTTCTACTTTGCCATCTGAAATATGACTTCTCAGAAATGGGAAACAGAACTAAATTCTCTGCACTTGTCTTAGTTTGGATGTACCCAATTTTATCCTTTGAGTTGAAAATCAGAATTCTGATTTCCAGTGGTAAGGAATTAATTTCTCTATGTTGTTTCTGTCCATACATATTGTGCAAATGAAGAAGTTTTTAAGAGTTCAGAAAATAATTCATATGTGGTTCATCGTCTTGCAGTGGGTTTGAATTATAGCTGCTCTTATGTTGGCCATGAAAATGCTCTGGAGATTTAAGAACATTTTCTATTGAATTCTCCATTCTTCTTGACCTAGATGAAGAGGTGATCTCCAGGGTTTCTATCGGTGTGATATTTTTATTTTAAGGACTAGAACCAGAGGAATTTCCAGGCTTTGTAAGCTTGCAGTCCTTTCTGAACTGAAAGACAATGTAGATGCAAAAATAGGACTCTGAGCAGAGCAAAGTCTACCTTGTATTTTTGATATTGGAAGGGGAAGGATGTGAATGAGTAAGGAAATAATAGAACACAGTGGCCTGGTCAGAGCTGTCTCCTGTAATCAGTGTTCTGCCATGTCTGCTTGTTCTGGCTTTTTCTCATTTCTTAGTGGAAGGCTTTTCATTCCTATCTGCAGACAGCACCTCTAGTTCAGAGATCTCTCATGGTTCTCTTTCCTTTGTTCTCAGTTATTTCTTTTGTTTTTTTGGGGAGCTTGTGGGGTGGGAGGAAGAATTTCTTGAGTCCCTGTGTAGCTCGCTTGTGTCTCTTTCAGTGACATGAGCTGGCAATGTGTGCTTGCTGCTCAGAAACCAGTTCTGTCTTGGGCTGCATCAAAAGTAGTGTGACCAGCAGGTCAAGGGAGGTGATTCTGCCCCTCTGCTTTGGTGAGACCACACCTGGAATCCTATGTCTATCTCTGGACTCCTCAGTACAGGAAAGACATGGGCCTGTTGGAGAGGATCCACTGGAGGCCACAAAGATGATCAGAGAGATGGAACAGCTCTCTTGTGAGAACAAGCTGAGAGAGTTGGGCTGGTTCAGCCTGGAGAAGGCTCCAGGGAGACCTTATAGCAGCTTTTCAGTACCTAACAGGGACCTACAAGAAAGCTGGAGAGAGACTTTTCACAAGGGCATGTAGCGATAGGGCAAGGGATAATGGCTTTAAAGTGAAGGAGGATAGATTTAGATTAGATATGAGGAAGAAATTCTTCACCAGTGGTGAGGCATTGGAACAGGCTGCCCAGAGAAGCTGTGGATGCCCCATCCCTGGAAGTGTTCAAAGCCAGGTTAGATGGAACTTTGAGCAACTGCTTTAGTGGAAGGTGTCCCTGCCCATGGCAGGGGGTTTGGAACTAGGTGACCTTCAAAGATCTCTTTCAACCCAAACCATTCTATGATTCTGTCTCCTTTCACTACAGAAATGTTCCTTCAGTGACATTGTATTGCTCCATCAGTGCAGTATGGTGCTGACTATATATGATATGTCTCCATGCTGGTGGATCTGTATTTCTTTCCCCACATCTGCTTTACAGTATTAGGTTATCTGCATGAGTCAGACTTCTCACTTCTCAGTGCCTGTTCCTGTTTTTTCCCATATATTCCTAATGTGCTTACATGCATCACAGCTGTGGCTAGTTCTTCTGGACCTGAAAGTACTATGAATTTTTACTGTTCCAGCAAAAGAGATTTCATTAGCATGTGTGAAACGGATGGTAGGAAGCCCTTTCCTCCTTCACCTGCGTTCTTGTCCTCTTACTCCCTTCACTACATCTGGCGGTGCCATTCCCTGTCTGCATGTTTGTAACATACGTAGTACAAGCAGAGTAATTTTAGGCAAGGACAGATTTCTACCACATGTTCATGTCTTTCTACTAAGAGAGCTGAAATAAACGGGCTGCAGGAGTAATTTAATTCCCAACATCTAATGGACTTATGTTTAGAATTAGAGTAAAAAAAACCTAACTATGATAAGTTTGTGATAATTGTGATGACATTTTGTGTAACTTCATCTGAGTAATTGTCTAATGATCAGTCTATAATGTTGTTGGTTGCTCACTAATTATGTTGCTTTTTTTGTCCCTCCTCACTTCCGCAGTAAGCTTTTGACTCCTGGGGAATCTTCTCAGTTGTGGTGCTTGCCTTAGGTCAGAATTCTTATCGGGTAAAAATGGTAGGAGAGAGTTGTAGTCCAAGGTGAGGAGAAATTACTCATAGCTAATCTCATGTATCACACTCCTGTTTTCTTTCACCCTCCACCTCACTAGCTTCAATTCCTTTCTTTCATTTACATTTCTACACATTTTATGGCTTGGGATTTTTTCTCCTTATACAATGAAAATGCATTGACTGGAGCTTGCATACTATCTTCTTTGGGCAGACTTTGTGTCCACTGGATTTCCAATAGGCAAAGCCATTAAGTTGCTAATAATTAAAAGAGAGTTGTTTCTCCATGGGAAGAGCAAATAGAGAATTGTTGTACTCAGGCTGGCTGGCTAAGCTGTCTTTTAAAATTACTTGTATCTTATTTTTGAGTGCTTTAGGATCGTTCCATATGAATTTTAACTTTGGTAAAATCATAAAAAGGTTACTCATGAAGATGATAAAGTGCTATTTTCCTAAGATGTTGATTACTTTTCTGTTTTGCACGTGAAAATAAAGAGAAGCCTTTGAAAAGAATGCCTTTTAGTATTTTTCAAGGTTTTAAAACACATGAAACATAGCTTTTCGGTGTGTATTCCTAGTAAGTCATGCTTTTATTCTGGGTTCAAATATCCAGGTCTTAAATCATGTGAGAAATCTCATTATCTAAGTCTTAGATTAAAAGCAAAGTGTGATGTTTGCAGTAGTAGCTAGGTGTCTAACACATGACTAAATTTCAGTAATTCTGTGACCTATGTTTCTGTGTTTAATCTCTGCTAAAAATGAAAGCATTCGCCTTGGTGTCAGCCAGCTTGCCTGGTGTGTGGTGATGGTTGCTCTTAAATGGCATCCAGTTAGTCTGGGCAAAGTTTCCTCCATAATAAAGATATAATTTCCTGAAGTTTTATTGAAGACTAACCAACAAAATTGGTCTCTGTGGACCCTTTCCTGTAAAACCTACAGTTGTTCAGTGCAAGTAGTTGAAACCTCATTTGTGCTTCATGTGTAAGGGGGGGTGGATGAGGGTCAGAGCACCCAAGGAAAGCTCGGCGCTCCCGCCGCCCTGCCTTTCTTCTGTGCCGTGGGATTTCACGCTGTTTCATCCTGGTGATCACACAGAACGATTTGTTGATGTACTCAGACATGTCTGAGTGAACACGCCTTTTTGACTCTGTATTATTCACACAAGAAGAATATAATACGATTTTCATTAAATACTTGATCAGTTACTCCACATGATTTATAATTTCTATTTGCTGTTTAGCAAACTGAAGACTTGAAAAATCCTACTTATTTTTTTGTATTTTATGTATGCAAGTATAATTTTTTAAAAAATAAGTCATTGTTTCCTGGCCATTTCCTGTTGGCTCTCGATTTTTATCTATAGTTAGCATAATCACAATAATTAGTATAATTTAACATAAATGTCAGCTAAAAAATAATTCCTCTGGATTATGGTGCCCCCTCCATACTTAGTTGGTGTCAGGACCCAGTTTGGTTAAGGCTCAGTCATTTTGTTTACAGTATTCTGTGTGTTGTCATTTGCTTACTTTGTATGATCCTTTTCGGTATTGCTAATGCTTTTTCAAAAATGTCTGTTTTTAAAGCTCAGAATTTTCTGCATCCTTGAAATAAGTAAATCAGTTTATAAATTACATATTTTTTTTTTCTTGAACAGTGAAACAATAGGAAAAAAATGTTTATCTAGTTTAAGGATAGGGAGGAGGGATTTTGGGCTGCCTGTGGTTAGTTACTGCATTTATTTCCTCTATTGTATCAGATAAAATCTGTTGCAGTAGTCTCATATCGTATCTATTATTCATCACTGAAAATGTCATGTGAAAGTAATTTATCATAACTCAGCAGCACTTTGGAGGTAAATTTTACTTAGCCCACTTGTCGATACTGTTAAGAATACCATTCTGTAGAGTCATGTACTAAAAATACAGAAGTAAAATTTGGTATGTATAACATTACTATTTCTGTTGATACATGCACTGTCATGACATTCACTTAGGGGTGCACATATAAGCCAAAACCCATTATTTTTGACTTGTAAACTCTGCATGTTTCACTGAGGTGATGTTTTCGTTGTTTTGCATTGTAAGGAAGCTTTGCCAGTAGGCTGAACATCATGATGGATTTCCAGGTGCCACTGGTAGCTTCAATTACCAGTTTGGCCAAACCACTTTATGCTGGGTTACTTCCTCTCAGGCTATAATGTGTGTGTTCTATATATACATTTGTGTTTGTTTATGTCTTTTTGAAGTAGCTCAGCTTTTTTTCTGTGAACCAGATTGAGGGGAGAATACACTGATCTGGATGCATGGAATTTTTATGATCTTTCCTTTGTAGTGTTCTAATTTCGCTGTGCTTTTGAAAAAGTACTTGAAATATGGCACCATTGGTTTTTGGCCATTCCTCTAAAACCTCACTCAGGTTTGTCTAATTCATAAGTCATTGGCAAACACAGAATTTGGTCATTTTTTTGTACAGGTTTGTTATACTTCAGATGTAGTCCCTAATGAAACTCATAGAAGAGCCTGTCCATCCTGGGCACGTTGCAGTCCGCAGAGGAGAGCAGTGATTTCTCAGCTGTGAGCAACCCCTTGAATGAAAGCAAGGAAAAGTGTCCCTACTTTCGGCACTAGCAGGCCAGGCCGCTTCAGTGAGGAAGCCACGTTGTTTAGATCTAGAGGGTGGCAGATGACAACAGGGACCTCGAGCAGTTCTGCTCTTCATTCGTGGTGGTAAGGATTTCAGAGCTCTTAGGCTATACAGCTGGATAGGTAACGGCCCAACTCTTCTGCGAAAATACCAGAAATAGCCTTGAAAATACAGTTTGTAGCTCTGTGATTCAGGGTGCTGCATAGTGGGTGTGCAGAAGAGAACTGCACTGAGCTTGCTTAGGGAATTTAGTCCTTGCTGGTTGTTACAATTATTTCTGCTCGATAAAATCTGTTCCTTTCAGAGAGGTTTTGTTATATAACTGTATCTACTAATTTTCTGTAGTTGAGATTTGAAAAGACGTGATTCCTAAGTGAACTTCAAAGATGGTACTAAAGATGTTTTTCAACGGTCCAGAAGTTAAATATATTTTGAGAGTTTCAGCTACTTTAGCTCTGACGATATAGTGGCCATCTGTAAAGATTGTTTTCAGATTAAATATGGTAGAGATAAATTTGATTTTTTTTTTTTTTAAATCTCATCTTTCTCTGATGAGTATGTACATGTATAGCAAGATGGGCCACCAAGATGATCAGTGGGCTGGAACAGCTCTCCTATGAGGACAGCCTGAGAGAGTTGGGGTTGTTCAGCCTGGAGAAGAGAAGGCTCCAGGGAGACCTTATTGTGACCTTTAGTACTTCAAAAGGGCCTATAAGAAAGATGAGGACAGACTTTTTAGAAGGTGTGTTATGACAGGACAAGGGGTGATGGTTTTAAACTGAAGGAAGGAAGATTCAGGTTAGATGTGAGGAAGAAATTTTTTACAATGAGGATGTTGAAACACTGGCTCAGGTTGTCCAGAGAGGTGGTAGATGCCCCATCCTTGGAAACATTCAAGGCCAGGCTGGACGGGACTCTGAGCAACATGATCTGGTTGAAGATGTCCCTGCTTATTGCAGGGGGTTGGACTAGGTGGCCTTTGAAGGTCCCTTCCAACCCAAACCATTTTGTGATTCTATGTACATATGTAGGTATGCACACATAACCAACGAGATACACATGTCGTAGGTTGACCAGAAGAGCCTTGTGTGCTGTGTGGGCTTTCAGGCGCTATCAAGGGTTGAAGCAGCCCCTTGGGAACAGCAAGCGGACCCAGGCTGCTGGTGGAAAACTGTCACATCTCCATGTCTTTTGGCGTTTCCTTAGATAAGTGGTCAACTCACGACCAAAAATAGGCAGGCCTGACACAAAGTAGGCTCTGTTAAAGGCATCCTGAATTTACAGCTCCCTGCATGGAAGCATCTTATTAATTTGCAATGGAATTTCTATGCAATTTAAACTGTATTCAATTTTCTTACATCCAGAACGAGCAAAGGCAGCATAGTAAGCACCGCGTACCTCTACAAGAATGAATTTCTCCTCTTCTCTCTTCTTCCCTGCTCCAGTTTTGCTTTACTAGTAAGAACTACAACTAGAAGTCTAGATTTTTGTGCTTGAGCCATATATATTAGTTTTCTGCTTGGACTACTGAATGGATTGCATTTATGTGCATCAAAGTTATGTAACTTGATTTGGAAAGATTACTCTTTCCCTTTCCAAATATTCCATCAGCCACTCTGCAAGTAATCATTGCTGCATAACACAAAAAAATTCTCAAAAAATGACTCATCCTTGGTGTGCTTCTTTCTGGGGTAACGTCATAAATTTTAAACAGTCCTGTTTTAATAATTTAGGATAGGAATATATTGTGTTTCATGCTTATGACAGTGGGCATGAGTTTTATTGATTATTTTAATGACTCTTTATTATAATCCAGGGAAGTCAAACATGGTCATTAACAAATACAAACAGTACATTAAAAATGTTTTTCCTTCCAATATGTGCTAAAACAGATGTTAATGTGAAGGATATGTAATCTTAATAAATCCCTTCCTGCTTGCTTGCTGTTTGTTACAGATCTAAAAGCATTTGCATTTTAGGAACAGAGATGTTGTACACAGAAATACAGTTTTATTTTTAATAAAAAACAGTAGAGGTAATAGCAAATGCTTAGAGAATGCCAGACTATGTATTTTCAAAATACCGCATGTGGATTTAGCTGTGTACCTTCCATTAACATTTAAACACTAAAGGATGCATACTTACTTCTGTGCAAACTGCTTGAAAAACGGACTGCTTTTTCAGATGGCTACAATTAGCCTGTGATTGTTTAATGGTCTAAAACAATTTCTCAGTCATTTGGATTTTTTTGGTAATTGAAATATTTGGAATTTTCCCACTTATATCCCTTTTAGACTATCATTTCTTGCAATAACATTCAACATTTACAGAACCCAAGTATAAGTGTCGCTTTCTGACATAATTTTTGCATTTACATTTTGGAGTAAAAGAGCATTTACTTGACAAACTAATCAAAACAACTTTCTGTGTGGAAGGCAGTATTAAGAACTGTAGTAAACAGTCAGTTTGGATGGCGTTTGATGGGCTCCAACGCTTAACTGAGCTGATCTGGCTCAGTGCACTGAATGATGCCTGCAGCCTTTCAGAATTCTCAATGATGCTGCTTTTTCCTTTGGTAATAGGACTTGCACATCTATTTCTGTGGACTTGACAGAAGCTTTCAGCTTAGTTCATTAAATTTTTACAGTAGAAGCTGGAGTCAGTTGGATTTTTAGGCAGTCGAGAGGTTTAGGAAGAACAGTTTCCTGACATGGAGCTATAATTTTGGAAGTGTGTGCTCTCCATCCTCCCTTCTCTGGAGCTGATAACCTTAGGAGGTAAATGTTTCATTAAATGGTGATGAGAGGATTGCTCCTACTTGTTCAAATTAAGTACATCTACCATCTCTATTGTTGCATATAGAAGGCTCCTGTTTGAAAATAAAATTAAGGTTACAAACTCAAGTACCCCAAAACTTGCAAATACGTGCAACCTGAATCCAGCCTTCTCATGCTGTTGGCTATAGTAATTCATTACATGATTATGGATTGTATTTCTGTAGGCTTCCTTGCCCGTTCCAGTTCACAGAATGGACTGTGTGTCTCCACTTAGCCACTGTTGAGTATTTTCTTTCCACCTCTTTGTTCAGTTACAGATTTATGCTTTGTTTTCAGCACACTATTCAGACTATGTTGAATTAATTAACTAATGTGCTTTTTTTTCTCTGGTGCCCATCATGATGGCATCTGAGTGCTTCACAGATGTAATGATGTTTCCCAACATCCTTGTGAGATATTGAGGTTGGTATAATCTGCACTTTCTAGGAGGTAATGCAGGAGCTGAGGGACAGAGAGAATAAAACCAAAAAGGCCCGTTATTTCTGAAGGTGCAGCCTGAATCAGCTAGGATTATATTATCTCAGTGCTTCAGTATACCATACGGTTAATCTTTCCAAACCACAACTTCCATTTGCACACGTGAGTGTTCACTGTTACTACAAATGAGACTGAATTGCCAAGCAGGTGCTCAGACAAATGTTTATTGCTGGTAAGTTGGGGTTAAATGACTTTCCTTACATCACAGAGTGGCTCTAGAAGACATGAAAGTGAAATCCAGTTCTCCAAGGGACTGTTGAGCTTACCTAACCATAAGGGTAGACTTTCTGTCCTTGCAGTCTTGGCTTCCTTCCTCACACACCTTTAGCAGCTGAGGGGTCGTGGAGGCAGCAGCCGCTCCTTTGCTCCTGCCGCTGCCCAGCAGCTCAGTTCTCTGCCCCGACTGAGAAGGAGGTGCTGCCGCGATGTAGTGCAGCATGTTTTCTGTGAAGAGTTTATCACTAACGCATATGCACAATGGAGCAGACCAGGTTACTGGAACAGTCTTATTTTTGACATCTCCAAACTTTGCTCAACTTCACAACCTTAAAACCATTCATTTAATGGAAGCTGGGGTTTGGGGGATGGGGTGGGGCATAACATAGTTTTGTACCACAGGGCTGTAGATGTTAATCTTTCGGCTTTTAGAGCAAATTAAAATTTCTAAAGAGATTATTCCATATAATTTGATGTTTTCATCTACATAAGGCAGGTTGTAGTTCTTATCTTTACCCTTTGGGATAATAAAGTGAATGACTGCTTTAAGAGGTCACTAAACTCATTGTAGACCATTAATATAGTGGCATGCAGTGTATTGCCCAGTGAGCTTTGCATGTGTTTGCTGACAGCAAGGAAACTGAAAGACTGAAAATTTTTCAGGTTGAAGAGCAGAAAGTGCCAAAGAGACTTCAGGGAAAATGGTACGATGATCCAAGACTTAGTTACTGCTTTGTCTTTGCTGACTAAAAATTATTATTTGCCTGATATTGTGTCCTCCACTAGTCCTAAACTCAGAATTGATTTGTGTTTGTCTTGCAGGGTGTGATCAAACAGATCCAGTTCAAAAGCTTAATTGCCTCCATGTCTTTTGTTCCTCCTAAATCTCTCCTTGCCTCAGTACTACCCACATGGAGAACAGTTGCTGAATCCCATTCTGTAAAATTCTATGGAACAGCATAACAATTATAGTAGTTTTATGTTTACTATCTTTAAGACTACCTCAGAAGTCTTAAAATTGGAATTAGGGAAAAAGTTTAACTAGAAGGATGTGGGAAAAGGAGTGAGCTCTGTTTTCCAGGAGGTTGGGTTGCTCTGAGTGCTTTTATGGGCTCACCTGCTTGGCATCTTTAATGTTGCGATGCCTTGTTGTCGTTAGCTGGTTTTTTCCACCGTGACTTTTCACTTAATTTGATTAAGGAACTTTTTAGTTGCTTCCTGTGCTCAGAAGGTGGAGATGAGGCTGGCTTTGTGGAGCGGGTGGTGGCAGGCGTGGGGGGTGTCTGCAGCAGAGCGCTGCCACCGAGCTTCGGCTGTGACTCATTCAGAGCCCAACTCTCCTTCTACCTCAGACCCGATTTTTGGCTCTGTCTACTTCTCTTTTTAATTCTTTAACACCATAAAGCACAACTTCGATCAAAGTTGTCTTCTCTAAATTACAATGTTTGCATTTCAACAGTGCTTTTTATTCAGCGGATTCAGAGCAGTTGAAGGAAATGTGTCGTTCATTCCCTACTCACAATGTGGAAGTTGAGCTGTGGAGGTGTGGAGTAGCTTGACAGATCCCGTGGTTTTAAAATCACCCCAATCTAACAGGAGCTGCCACAAAAAACGGGGCAGCCTCCCTGTCTCCTTGTTCCAAGCTCAACCTATCCCTTGCCTGCACTGACTCTAGTTTCAGATGGAATTCACTGAACTGGCTTGTCTGCAGCTGGCGGATGAGAAGCAGAGGGGGAGAGGGAAGGACAAGCGAGCTTACGGGGGAAGGAAAGGTGAGCCTGTGGGCTTTGGCAGCAACCTGCAGCTGGATGGGGTCAGCTCACCCATGAACTGCACCTCAGGCCAGGGTCACTGGTGTCCTGCTCACCAGAGCATAGAGTCATACAATCATTTCAGTTGGAAGAGACCCTTGGGACTATCGACTCCAACCATAACCTAGCTTTGGCACTAAACCATGTCCCTAAGATCCTCATTTAAACACCTCCAGGGATGGTGAGTCCGCCACCTCCCTGGGCAGCCTGTTCCTGACAGCCCTTTCCATGAAGAATTTTTTCCTAATATCCAATCTGAGCCTCCCCTGGTGCACCTTGAGGCTATTTCCTCTTGTCCTATCACTTGCTACTTGGGAGACCAACACTCCCCATGCTACAACCTCCTTTCAGGTAGTTGTAGACAGTGATAAGGTCTCAGCCTTCTTTTCTCCAGGCTGAACAGCCCCAGTTCCCTCAGCTGCTCCTCCTCAGACTTGTGCCCCAGACCCTTCAACAGCTTCATTGCCCTTCTCTGAACTCTCTCCAGCATCTGAATGTCCTTCTGATGATGAGGGGCCCAAAACTGAACACAGTATTCGACGTGGGGCCTCACCAGTGCTGAGTACACTGGCACAGTCACTTCCCTAGTCCTACTGGCCACACTATTCCTGATACAAGCCAGGATGCTGTTGGCCTTTTTGGCACACTGCTGGCTCGTACCTATACATACCGTGCTGCAAGCTACAGGGTTCAGTCTACTCAAAATGCACGTTTGAGTTACTTTTGTAATCTTTCATAACACAGCTGCTTTCCTGGTGCACTGGCAGTAACCTAATGCACTTAATGACTAAATGATGCATTTTCTCTAAATCCTGCCCATCGGAAACTGGTTAAACTAGTTTGCCATTGGATCACTCCACCGTCCCCTCTCTTGGATCTTGTTCCACTTTCTGTAAATCATCACCTTCCTGAGGCTGCTGAAACTTCTCATCTCAACTAGGTTATGCTTTATATCTTGAAACTTAAGCCCTTGCTTTCTCAACCAGCAAGAGAAAGCGTTTTTATTTGTGGAAACTTTTCAAAGCCTTATTAGCCACGTCTTTGAAGTCCCCAAGCCCTTCATTCTGGGAGGAAACACATGCTGCTTGCTGGAGTTTCTTCATGGTTAAGAAAACCGCACTCCCGGGCTGGGTGGTTTACTGTTCAGGGAGAAATGAGTGGGCATGCTTTCCTGATCTTTCTCATACTGTGGTGTACACATAGTTCCTGTTACTTATTATTGTCAGTCCCAACTGATTAACTGCAGAGCTCAGAATTTACAGTTGCACTGTATCTTCCAGGGTCTCAGCAAACCCAGCTCTATTTAAGACACTGTCTACAGTCAGTGAGCAGCAAGGGCTTTACTGTTGACACCGTTGCTCTCTGTACCCTTGTATCAAATACTGAACTTAATCCCCATGCGTAACATACCTGCCTCATTTCAATTCTGAAAGTTCCTGACACTGAATTTATCAAATTTGGATATTCTGCTATTGCACTGGAGTAAATCTTTGAAGTTAAATAGCTGTGATGCTGAATTAAAAAAATATATATATAAGATAAAAAGAAGAATGAATGCAAGTACCTAATCAGCATTGGTGGTGAACAGGTTTAGGTTTTCTATTCAAGGCAATTCTATGGAAGATAATTTTGAGAGGATGTAATTATTTTTACATAAAAATGTTTAATTTTTTTAAAAAAGGAAAGTGCCTTAACACTTTTATCTGAGACTATTCTGTAGTTACAGGCAAAATGAAATACTTTATGTGGCATACAAACAAATTGGATGTTTTTATAAACAGAAATTATAATAGAAGACAAACAGAGAGAAGAAATGTGAGTATCACAGAGGCTGTTGTTTTTCTTTTTTCCTGTAGGAACATGGTAGTATTGTATGGAAAGTTGGTGCCCAACTTGCTTCTCACTGGGTGCAGGTTGCCTTGGAAATCCTTTTCGGCAAAAGTCACTATTACAAAATGCTAGCAGTTTCCAGATCTGCTTCTGAGCTATTGGTTTTCTTATTATTTTAAATGAAGTAGGGATAATAAAGGTTTGAAGGGTTGTTATTGACCTGAAAGTTAACCTACTGGTGCTTCAGACACCACCACGCTGGACTCCCTGAGTAAAAGAGCAATGACCATAAAACAGATCTCAGGGGTCACTAAACCCATGTGGGAGGTCAGTGGAGGAGACGAGGAGGTGGTTGTTTGTTCATGGAGGGCTGTCCTTCAGGAGACAAGAAGGAAGTTCTGAAATGAGGTCTCTCCGGTTCTTGCAGTAACAGTTGCTTAAAATCTTAGTACGAGCAAAGAAATTGCTGATTAAGAGAATCAGTTTGAAAAACAAACAGAAAAGAATCTTGTATTTATTTTGTTAAATCAGTTTACAGTTAGAAACTCAATGTAAAATCAAATTAGTCTATTGTATTTTTAGCAGTGTACAAGTTTTCTTTCTTTCCCAGCCCCCCTTCACTCCTCTTAATCTTATTGCTTGTGGTTACTGAAGATCCACTAGAGCCCTTGTACCTTTTTGCAAAACTGCAAGGATTTATTCTCGCTTTCTGGCTGGCTTCCCAGGTTTCATCTACAAAGCATCCCCTACATTTCAGAAAGAGCTGCTCTATTCCGTTTTCTCATCCCTCTGGGCTGCACCAGTTTTCAGGAGCTGCCCTATTACTCCTTAGAGACGGGGCATCTGTCACATGAAACACTACACATGTTGCAGGCTGATGCCCTGAGGAAATATCCACCTATGGAAAATCCCATCTACATTAGACACTGGGTTAGCACAGAGTTCTATACAGATAATAAGTCTTTTAGAGAGCTTTGGCAAGAAAATTCTATTCAATAAATAAAGCATTTTTCGCTTAAATAGTACCTTTTTAGTAAATGCTAGTCTGAAAAATTGTGCTTATTTTAGGCGTGTAAATTATGAGTCTGCCTTAAACCTTGACAGAGTGTTTCACTGTATTAAGAATGTGTAGACTTGATGTATAAGTGACAAAGTTGCCTCTTTATTGGACCATTATTGTGAGCAAAAACTTACTCTTGCTGCTTGTCCTTTAAGTACCAGCACACTTGCAAATTTTGGAAAGGTTAGTCTGTGGCATAAGCACTTTTTTGTAACAGATTTGTATAGTGTTGAATCCCAGATGGAATCTAAGGAGCAAACCGATTTAAGCCTTTAACCAGCATGCAAGGGTATTTTAATGAAAATTAGTCCGATTCTCCCTTTGAAGCTGTGCATGTGCCGAAAAGGAATGCTACAGATATTCCTTTAGGTAATGCTGGGGACTTATCTACCAATACTTATGTCAGATGGCTAACTCTTGAAAGCATGTGTTTATTCTTAATCAATAGTATAGTCAACTGCTGTCTGTTCTATTCTGATTTCTTAACCTTATGAACCTAAGTATTTCCTATTACTATTTACATCTCTGATACTTATGATTAGGTAACCGCTGACAAATCTAAATCCATCTAAGCCTAGTAACAGCATTGCTGCAAACTCAAGAGATGGTTTGTTTCAAGATTTGCACAATTACTTATTTTTAAAGGGCATAAGGAAAGGAGTTGAAATAATCTTTTGCATTATTACAATTATGGTTATTCTGCAACTTAGTGCTAATGATTTCAGTCTCAGATCTGGTTCCTGGCCTCGTTTGCCCCCTTTCCTGAGCTATTCCTGTCCTTGCTTCCAGAACATTGCCCAGACCCATCTCACCAGGACCCTGTTTTCAGTTTCTCCTGTGGTCTTTTTTCCTCAGCCTTTCCTTGTATTCTTTCTCCACACTCATCCCCTTGTATGTCAAATCAGGAGCTCACTCATGTAGCAAGCAATGCGCTTTTCCTGGAAGTGCATACTTTCCAAAAACAATTTAATGGTTCCTGTTTCAGGATGAGTCCTTATGTGCTGTTCTGTCTCAGTTTGAACTTATCATCAGCAGCCCAGGACAGGAAAAACACCGTTTTGTTTATATAAGATGAAATGCATAGGTTGTCCTTGATTTGTTTGAAATGCAAATGACTGTATAGTTTGCCAAGAGAACCTGAGATGTTCTTTGTTATTTTCTTTCCCTTTTAGATGCATTGTATTTGCCAGCATCAGGGACAGCAAAGGAAGCAGCAGCTCAGGAAGAACCTGAGTGCCTCGTGAAATATTTCAGTGTTGTGTGGTGTAAGGCATCAAAGAAAAAGCACAAGAAGTGGGAAGGCGATGCTGTTCTTATTACAAAAGGAAAGTCAGTAATATTGAAAGATATGGAAGGCAAAGACATTGGAAGAGGTATTGTAGATTTGCATACTTGTGTAAGTGAACAATGGGCTTAAAATTACTGTGCTTCGAGTAACAGAGACAGAGCTCTTTAGATAATTTAGAGTTATCCATACCAATGTCAACCACAGACTGAGAAAAAGGTTGTTTTTTCAGAGGAGAGTGTGGGGAGACCACAAGAAAGCTTTATCTTTCTTACATGTAAGGCAGATGCATGGGGGAGGCTGGAGCAGGCTGAATAACATTATTCACAGAAACACCAACTACTAATCCAAGGAGAGATCTGGAAATGAATGGCTGTACTAACTCAGCAGAGGTGCCAAATGAGGGATGAGTAGTTGCTTTTGGTTGCTTACACAGTGCATTGGAGCAGGTGTTAAAATTATGGGAAAATACACAGGTAAGTTCCTTGTAGATATTCCAGTCAGTAGTATGGCAGCCAGGAATGTCAGAACTTGGGTCTTTACATTTCAGCCAGTCAAACAGCTAAAAATATTATCTTTGTTGGAAAGACAAGCAAGTAGCAACATTTTCCAGCCAAGCCAAAGTCAACTGTGTAGCAATTTTTAGTTATGTAGTTTTAGCAGCAGCTGCTGCTGTAAGACTCAGTTTGGGTTGCTATCAGAGTTAAAAATAAGACTTGCAAACTATAGGCTGCAGTCAGCTTGAAGCAGTCATTTTTTACTGAAAGCAAAGCAAGAATTAGCTTTGCAAACTGAGCCAAAGGTGTTTTGTAAGTGAGCAGGATTGGACAATGTTGCTACAAAAATATAATTTGATTGATTTTAGGGCTAAGATGGCTTCTCTGCTCTCTTGTTACAATTGTGGCATTGTGAGCTTATTAGGACCAGGCAGTTTTGATTTGCAAATCAGTCTATGACTTAGAAGTTAATTTGAATTTATTTATAGCAAAGCAATATATGTACAGGCTTGCTTGTTTTTGAAAAAGGCAGAGAGAAAGAGTAATGCCTGGAATGCATCCGCCACTACCCTGTTCTTGTGCCTTTTTCTAGTCCTGTCTTCCTGAATTAGCAGAAAACACAGTAGAGAAATGGCTGTTCTGATTTTCGCTGATAAATGTATTATATATATTTGTATATATTTGCTGTGTTTGGTGGTGTCAGGGAGCACAATGATGCCAGTGTCATTGGTGCTAACTTGCCCATTCAGAGTTGCTTTCAATGCATGTTAGTTCTAAGAAAATCATAAATTGATCCACTTAAGCACTGTAAGTTTTAATTTCTACAATTATTCTGTAAGCCCATTGAGTGAGAAGGGAAGGTTGGTAGTGGTGCTTACCTCCAGAATTGCATTTAATATTAGGAAGTTTACAGTGAATGTGAATGAGCATGAAGGATTATTATTTTTAAATGGGAAAAAAAGGCAAAGATAGATATTTTTTTTTTTTCCTTATATCTAGGGCTGGATCCAAGAAGGGGCATGGGAGCCTAAAACCACCATAGCCTGTAGCTTGTTTTCAAGGCGGCAGAACATCGTGCCTTTTTCCCCTGCAAATGTCCTAATTCCTTAATAATATATTACAGAGAATTTAGGAAGCACTCTCTTGTTCCTTAGTTTATGTTATAAAACAGCTATTTCTGACAGTTGCTTAAACATTTGAGCTTTGAAGGTTTGCCTTTTGCCTTTCCTAAGTTCCCATCTACCCTTAAAGCCCATCCTATCTTGGAATTAGAGTCTTCAGAGTGGAATTTGAAAGATCCTGCATGAGGATACACCTGTATTCAGTATGCTCAGAATGAAGCTATGCAGGGGCAGTAACAGAAAATAAAAATGCAGAGCAAAGGAGAGGTCATAAATGCCCTTTCCAGGCACCTGATTTAGGAAGACGTGCATTTTCTTGTGTTCTGGCATCTTTAGCCTTTTCCTGAAAGCAAGTGTTCTTCTGTCAAAATAAGGATCACAGTGTGTTTTGTCATGCATTTAGGGGAAGGGAATTAAAATATCCCCCTTTCCCCTTTGGCCAGGCGATTTTTCAGCACTTGCTTGGACCATGAAACACCTCAGTAGATTTATTCTCTTAAAGGAATTCAAATCCAGATCTCCACACTCCAACTCCTTGCAAAAGGCACATCCCTAGAAATGGGAGACCTGAGCTTTGCAAACAGCTCCCAGCAGTATTTATGTGTAGTGTTTGTTGGGTAAAATATGTGTAAAACCTTGGAGAGTTTTGCCTTTTTCACAGGTGCTTTAGCTGCTGGTCTACGCAGTCACGTTTTTTGTGTTTTGGCCCAACTAAGGATCCAATCCTGTTTATTCAAAGTGGCACAAGTTCAACAACTAGGGTAAAGAGCATTCCTGCTTCTAATTTTGATGTAGAAATGTGGCTTTGACCTCCCAGAGCTAAGAAAAGATGTCTCCCATTTCTTATATGAGAGCTTCACCCACTAGAATGCTATTTAAAAGAAGGAACCACCATTATTTCCTACATCTTTATCTTAAGAGAAAGTTGCAGCTGCAGCTCTGTTTTGTAGTGAGACCAATAGTAAGTGGTAGCTGCTCTGAGAATGCCCACCCGATGTAGTCCCTAAGGGGAACTATTGAGCTGATAGATAAATCCTGGCAAAAATCAGGCATATATGTTTCAGAGCATATGTAGAAGTAAAGATTTCAGATACATATGAGTCCTTAATTGAAAAAGCTAGTTTAGAATGATTTAAAAAAATATAATATTCTATCTAGATCAGCAGCCAAAGAGGGTAGTGTTGTTCGTGTCAGGCCAAGAAAGGAAGGAAAATGAACCCAGAATGATCATTAGTTGTGAGCAAGTTTAGAACTAAAGCAAACTGCTAGATTGGACATGGCACTTAGTGCCATGATCTAGTAAACGGACTAGAGTTGGACCAAGGGTTGGATTCGATGATCTCTGAGGTCTTTTCCAACCCAGTCGATTCTGTGATTTTATGATATGGGGCTGTTTCTGGAAATTCTCTTAAATGGATATTTGACATTCAGTAGAACTGATTGTGGGTGATGGTGATAGAATATTTACTGGCATATTCTGGTATCTAATTGTGATTATTAGCACTGAAATGTCAAGCTCTATTAAGGAGGGGAAAGGCTTTTGGGTTCATATGTGTACCAATACAAATGCTTAAGAATCAAATACCTGTTGGCAGTTTTGTTTATTCTTCCTGCAGGTGTTAAGGAAGTAGTATTTGCTGTGTTGTCCTAATTGCTAATTTTTTTGTATTATTTTAGGTACTGGATATAAATCTAAAGAGCTAGACAGTCTTGATGAAGGCCAAACACTGATGGTTGGAGGAAAAGAAATTGAAGTGATGGGTGTAATTTCAGCAGATGACTTCAGCAGTGGCAGGTGTTTTCAGGCTGGAATAGGGACACATTACACAGACCAAACTTCTTTATCTCAAACTAACATGAAACCATTCTGTAAACCATTCAAGAGTGTCTGTCAACCCAAAACTAAAGAGAATATGCTCAAAGATTCTCAAAGCTGCAAACCTCGCCACGATCCAAATGCTTCAAGTAAGATTCAGATTTTTAAGTTTCTTTAAGCATCCTCTGGCTCTCAAAAAAAACCTGAATGTGTAATCAAAATTTTCTTGTTCCGCAATATATTACTAAAGTATTTCTGACACATGGTTCTAGTGTTTCTATCAATATCATGTTAGGATTTTATCATGTGTGTTTCTAACAAGTGAAACGCTCTACACTGCATAAAGTTTCTCATTGTTGTTACAAGATGTCTGTAGAAACAAGTTAGGGTGGTTTCTGAGAGTTCTGCCCAAACAAATGAGTGTATTGATCAGAGAAACAGTCTGACACATGCTGAAAGTTCTAGGTGAGTTCCAGCTTCCCACTGGGGTCAGTGAAGCACTGACATAATATGACAGCACAGTAATTACAGTGCAGGATCAGTAATAGAGAGGTTAAGCCAGATTCAAAGAATTGCTTATGACAGCACCTGATCCTGCACAGCCAGCAAGTGGAATTACGCTCCCCAAACCTAACCAGATGCATTTCGGAATAGAAGTTTTGTTTTATGATGCTTGAAGTACCGTGTGCTGAAGAGCCATGAGAGTTCACAAATTGCATAGAAACAGGCTGGTTAAGCACTTGTACAAGAGGGTTCCTGTAAACGTTTGGTAGCTGCAGGAAGTGGCTTTGCTTATCTAAATACGAAGCGCTCTCTGTTCTGTCAATAACAAACCATTCAGGAGTTATATTCTGCTGATGCCTCTATCTTTCAGATGGAAGATAGACATGAGTTTAAAAAAATGTTACTAAGCGGAGCAATGCATATTAAAAAAAAGCACAAATATATTTTATGTTCTTACTATAGTTACACCTCCATTCTACTTCTTACTTCATATCCTGAGACTATGGAACTTTCGAAAGCTGCTACCTGGCTGCTATGTAAATAAACAATGAAATCTCAATCAAGTGGTAATTAGTGATATCATTGGCCTTTTTGTAAGAGCAACCTTATAAACACCAGCTTCTGGTCTGAATTCAACTTATGTTGCATCTAAGAATGTTCCTGTGGTTGCAAGATGATACTGCCTTAGCTTCCTAATGTAAAATCTGGCAAAGACCTGATATATTCAATGCTCAGATTAACTTCTTTGTTGTTTTTGCACTAGTCTGTCAAAAAGCTGTGGTTTATTTTAGTTCTTTGTCTCCTGAGACGCTTCTTCTGATGGATCTAAGTACCTTTTATGAGATTTCCCTACACTGCCTGATACGAAGTGTCCTCAACACATCAGTAGGTTGTGCTCTCAGTCATTAGTGTTGCCCACACGGGAGAATTGCATAGTTTATTTAATGCCTTGTTGCATAAGCTCTTTCAGAAGTAGTGGAGATAGATACTTTCCTAGACCTGGACCTTGGGACTGGAGCATTCAGAGGTTTTCATGTTGAGATCTATGCCAACAGCTGGTTAAACTGCAGGTTCTTCAGAATGGGAAGCCATTTATCCTTGTGCTCAGCAGAACAGGGCACAGTGACAAAGATGTAAATCCATGTCTTTTACATCTGATTTTTAAGCACATCATTGCTCTTCTGAGCCTTGTTTCTTCCCCATCTCTGAGGCTGCAAAATTTTCTCAGAAAAGTTACCTTTTTGTCACCACTGGCTCTTATCTGTACAGGCATGCGATTTGATGTAATTTATTAGAACTCAGCCCTTTGTCAGTAGGATACAAAATCTCCCTGAATGATACAAGCCATCGACCAGCGTATTCCCATGAATAAATTATCAGTATAGATCTGCTCTGGTGACATAGCAATACCAGCAGCTACACATTGCTTTCTCATTCTATCTGCTGACAATACAACTTTTCAGTGAGAATGTGTGGCATCAATATAAGCAACCCAGTATGGATACTGTCTGGCCATATTATGACATTACAGTTTGTAAACAAATTATGGCAAGCAAAAATATCATTTAGATGTCGTCAAAGAATATATCCCAGACTTCATGCTCTCTTTGCCTCTGTGTCTTCAAACCTGTCAGCTTCTTTTATTGCTGCACTGTGGCAGCCTTTGTCAGCTCACTCGCAGTGCTTCCCTGTTTTTTTTTAAGATTCTTGTCTTTTTATTGGTGTTTCTCAGGCAGAGAAGTCTTTCTGGGCAGCTAGAAGAGTATCCCCTTGAAATGTAGTGTCTAGACTTTATGTAGGTAATTGTTTATGTTCCTTTTCTTAAACTTTCCTTTAATAAGCCTTTTAGAACTTCCTCTGATTTAACTCTATGCATTCAAAGTCATCTTGCAACATTCATTAGGTAGGCAGTTTCACCTCGTGTTAAAATATACTCAGATTTCTCAGTTTTTCACCTTCACCTTTGACGAAAGTGCATACTATTTGGGAACCCTCTGTAAAAGGATTTTGTATTTAGAAAGCTATCTAGATGCTCCATTGGTAAATCCATTTTCTGTCTGAGAATGGTAAGTATATCAAACAGTATATTTAACAGTCACTAGATCATTGATTTTACTCTGTAGGTGAGTTATAGAAATTATAATCTTTGGTAGCAGACTAAAAATAGTGATTTTGTGCAATACTTGCATATGTTTTGAACTTCAAGATTCTCTGGTTATGCCAAGACCAAATGCAAGTCATCAGTGGACATTCAATAAAGCTGGTTTACCTGTGGTGGATGTAGTTGTGGATCCATACATTGCAAATAATCTACGACCACATCAGAGAGAAGGAATTATATTTCTATATGAATGTGTAATGGGAATGAGGTAAGACAATAATTATCCTTTTGGCTTTCAATACCTGTAGTATTTTCATGCCCGTGTTCGAAATTAAACAATTCGAATAGGAAGTTTCAAGCAATTATTCAGTTAATTAATAATAGTAATTTTCCCCCAGTAAAGGTTATTTTTTGTGACCTGTATGTAGCATAATGCTTGCTGTGACTTTGCCAGATGTGATGAGAAGCTGCTGCACCAAAAGGCCTGTCAGTTCTACTGCAAATACGAAGTCTTGTGAACATAGATTGCAATCTAAACTGTGCTAAAGCACACTGCTTTCTGGGATTTATAATTCATATAATTCATACTTATTCATATAATTTATAATTCAGGTGTTTAGAATAAAGAAGCTGCTGTGCTAGCCTGCTGAAACAATACAGTAGTATTTTCAAAATAATTTTCTCAAATAATAGATTCATATTCAAAGGTATATTCAAATTTTTAAAATATTAGATAATATTTATATATAGTTTATTTGGTTTTGGAGGACTAAAGCATTAACCTAGAAAGTGATGAATTTTACTCTAAGGTCTTCTGGTATAACTGAATGAAAACCTCCAGTAGAGCGTAAGTATAAATAGGTTCTTTATGCTTCAGAAAACAACTACAAGAAGCAATTGCCTAAACCAGTTGTGAATAATTATAGATATGTCTTTTAAGTTGTTACCACCACCTAATTATATCTTACAGAGTCAGTGGCAGATTTGGAGCTATTCTTGCTGATGAAATGGGCTTAGGAAAAACATTGCAATGCATTGCACTTGTCTGGACTCTTCTGCGTCAAGGGGTCTATGGGTGCAAACCTGTACTAAAGCGAGCGCTGATTGTCACCCCTGGGAGTCTGGTAAAAAACTGGCAAAAAGAATTTCAGAAATGGTTGGGAAGTGAAAGGATCAAAGTCTTTACAGTTGATCAGGTAAGACTTATTTCTGAAAGGGAATTAGGTCATATTTGGCTCAGAGTATTGGATTTGTGATTTTTTTCTCCTCTCCTTTTTTTTTTTTAAAACCAGAGACCAAAACCAGTAATTCTCTATTAATATTTATTTGCAATACTTTATTTCTCCTTCAGGTAATTATCTATATGGGCATTTAGCTGTCAGTAACCAGGTCCTAACTCAAGCTCACCTGCCTGTGTAGCATATGTCTGTCTTATCTTCCCTCAGCCTTCACCTTTGAAGATATAAGAGGTGACATCTGCTCCATGTGCCTCTTCAGTTCAAAGAAGAGCTTTCTGCTGTCTATCAAAGCGCCCACCTTCCCTGCTTTATGTACCAGAGCATCTACCTTGACTGACTTGTATTCTGTTTCTCTGGTAGTTGCTTCTTTTTCGTCTTTGTTTCATCTGTGTGTTTCAGGTTACTTCAGAAAGTTATTCCCTTTACTGTCACTGTCAATGATGAGGTTTATGTCAGGTTAATTTAAGGTCATGTGAGTTACCAAGCCTAGAGGCTCAGTGTTAGATAATGTGAATATCTCTTATCTCTAGAAGAAAGCAGGCAATTACAAATCTTAATAAAGAAGCCGATGATGTTGATCCCTTTCGCTTTTATAGTGGAGCTGTTCCCAGTGGTGATGGCATTCCCAGGTTGCTGTAGGGCCTGGATGAATCCCATGTGCTGACAAAGTATTTTATCTCTTAATCTCCTTGTTATACCTTTAGGGTTTTGTCTTTGGTTTTGAAAATATATTTATTTTCCAAAATTATTTTTTAACCTAATAGTTCCATACAAGTAGATGGAAGAAACAAATTGTATTTCATTCTAAATATAACTTGATTCTTACATAAACCAGATTTGCTTTTAGTTTCTTTCATTATCCTTATTATCTGTATGGAAGAGCGAATATTTCAGATGAAATGGAAGTTTTCAGACTGTTTTTAAACTCTTTTTTAGAGTGCATGAAATTTTGTAACAATCATTATTTCTTTGAATTCCACTCATTATTTCCAAACCCTTGAAATTACTGAACCTACTCATCTTCCACTGAGGACAATCTACATGTAATAGGTGCTCTTTCCATCATTTGCTTTTTGTAGTTACTTGTTCAAGATGTGGAAATGAAGCAAACTGACTTGTCAGGAACTCTAATGTAATATAGGCTAGGATGAGAATTATGGAAGGTTTTAAAAGAAATGGACACAAGGCAAAATATAATGGCAACATGTTACCTGACAAGGTAGCTAGGAATAATTGAACATCTTCTTGCAGTTTTTATGGATAATCTTGGGAGGATAAAACCTGAATTTGCTGGCAGTTACTATGACCCAAAATATCAGTCGCTTTCTTTTTCTTTTAATTTAAATAACTGATATTCTTACTCATCTCATTGGAGCCACTTGGATTGAGATCACTCAGCAGCTTTTAAGATTTTTCCCAAATAACAAGGGAACATTGTCATGCAAAAGGAAGACACAATATGACTTGCCTGGGGTACAATGAGGTATTTCAAAATAATTTACCGTCTGTCATCTCTGGAAAAACAGCAATTACCATACTGCTACTTCTCCCATATAACTTAAAAGGAAGAGCTTGTCTCAAAGGTTTTTTCTATTCTTGCCTGGAAGGAATGCATTCAAAGAACTGGCAGACTTTTTAAAGTGTGTTAGGTATGTTTTCCTCACTTTCGCACTGAAGCACCTCGAACTGATCCTGCCCGTTTAGTAACAGACTCTTTAAAAGGCAGGACGTTATTCAATACTTCTGTTAAAATGCAAATGTCATGTAGAGGGTGTTGCTTTTAAAATGAAGACATCCCCACAAAGGTTGCATTTCGGTCTCGTTAATCCATGTTATCAGCATTTGAGATCTGTTTGAGAGAATAACTCCTTTATCTGTTCGCAGAATATCCCTTCTAGTGGTGTTGTTCTGGTTTGATTTTTAAGTAAAAATATCTGGAGAATTAATTAAATCATGGTTTACATTGCTTCATGGTTCAGCATTTAATTTATGCTTCACCAGCTATATTGGATTTGGACTAGTGCAAAGAAGGGTCTATTTGAAGAGTAAGTCTGGGACATTATGGAGCTCTAATACTGATTGACAATTTCTCCATATGTAGCTTCTGGCAACTCACTTAAACCTGTCAAGTCACTTTGGGTAGCTGTGAAAATGGAGGCTATAATACTTATATATCTTGCAACCAGTTAAGAGGATAAATTGATTACTTTAAATTAGCTTGTACATTTATTTTAATTTTTAGTCCATCATCCACTGTTGTTATTATATACGACAACGGATATATTATGTTTAGCTCCAGGGGGGCTTATAATATGTCAGGACTCTCCTGTGTTTTTTAAGGGGTCCAGAAGAGTTGATGATTTACCAGGGGAGGGTTGTTGGAGACAGTTTCCCAGTGGCCCCATCACTTTCCCCGTAGTTTCAGCTTACACCCAGCAAGTGTAGGAAATCAAAATGATTTATGAACCCTGGGCATCTTCTGCTCTTGACTATCCCAAGAGAAGGTCAGAAAGGCATCACGTCTGTCTGCAGGGCTGCAATGTGGAGCTTGAATACTGGGCAGGGACAACATTGGGTGTTGCCTACAGGGCTCCTCTCTGTCTCTCTTCCTGTGTTGGGAAATTTACTGCTTCTGTTTTGAAACTGGCAGTTAACTACAGAAACAACAGGAATGCTCGGGCCCCATCCAGACACCTGGGGAAATGGGTGCCCGCCCTTGTTACCTGCTCCTCACTGTTCCTTGCTTCCCTCGGCGTGTGCTGGGCCTCGTCCTGAGCAGCATGTGGGGACTGATCTACCACAAGGTACTTTGTGAGATTAATGTGCCAGATTCGGCCCACAGATTCATCTCAATTGCCTGCTAGGAGGCTCTAAAGGTTGTGATAATTAAGTGGTGCTGCTTTTACAGTGTATTACACCATCTGGCTCCAGACTTAGTTGTCTGTGTTTGGTAACTGATCTTGTTTGGAAATAAAAATACCTTCCTAGTCTCTAGCTTGATTTGCTTTCACAATTAAAGAGGTTTTTCAGCTTGTCGGAAGGGTCCATAGCCTGCTTAGTGAGCATCGTTAGGAAACCGGAAGGAGCACGCAGGGAGTGAGTGGCTGGAGCTGAGCAGATGCCCCCAGAGTACATTTTTCCATTTTTATGTATAATTGCAAGACAAGTGAGCAATAATAGTACATTCACAAGTTTGTACAGAAATGTAAGTATTTCTAGGAAATTTTTTTGGAAGAAGCTCCCCATCACATTACAGTGACCTTTTCATTTATTGTGTCTCTTTTTAAAGCTGGTTTTGTCTCTAAGGACTAGAACTCTGTAAGTTCTGTTCTGCTCAGACTCAAGTGCAATCATATGGGCAGCTCCTGTTGGTTTTCCTTATCATCACATTTAGTAACAAACAAGTTCTGGTTATTTAATTTAGGAGTTGAACAATAAGTCTTGATGTCTCTTGCAGGAAGAGGATCTGAAGGGTTTGTAAGGATAAAGAGGCTCACGACCGTTTTCTGACCACCGATACAGGGTTTAGAAATCAATTGCATTTATTTACCAATATACAGGCACTGGTTTTGGGGCTCATTTTGGGCTCTGTTTTCTGAGTCCCAAGTTGCCCTTACTTGTTGGCCAACCCATAAATGTTAAGGGCTTTTAAAAAAGTTAATACCGTATTCAGTTCAAAACTACAAGACAAGTTTTAGGTCGGCGGAGTGTGGTAACTTCTTACTGGACCACATGACTGCACCCTTCAGCTTGAGATCACAAAGCGAAGCTACTGGCAGCTGCTTCTGCCTCTGTTATCTTGGCTTTAACTATTCGTTTGAAGCTTCCCTAAATGCTGGGACTGGGGACCTGTTACAGGGAACCTGTGCTTTTCACTGTCGCAGTAATGTGGCTCAAAGGATTTGAAGGCCTAAAAGAATAATACATTTTCTTTTAATGAGGTGGTAAAAGTCTAAATTGCTGTATCAGATCCCATATTTCCTTTGCAAATTAGGAAAGAAGCAATAATCCAGACTCCAGGAGAAGATAGTAGATGTCTTGTGTCATGCCAGAAAAATTTCTGTAGGCACTGGATGTTTAAGGAATATGATGAGAGATCTCAAAAGAAATAGTTGTGTGATATGTTCTCTTTTATACCTGCAGGACCACAAAGTAGAAGAATTCATTGGTTCACCACTTTATTCAGTTTTGATAATCAGTTATGAGATGCTACTCCGATCTTTGGATCAAATTCAGGCTATAGAATTTAATCTCCTAATATGTGATGAAGGACATCGTCTGAAAAATAGCTCTATTAAGACAACTACAGCCCTCACAAGTCTGTCGTGTGAGAGGAGAATTATCCTTACTGGTTAGTATCTGTAACTGCTTTTGGTATTTAGCTATGCTAATAGTATTAGGTTGGGGTAAAGGAAAAAGCTATTTTAAATATGACAGGAGCACAGCATACATTTTGGCAATAGATACTAAATGCAGAAATCTGGGGTCTTGGAAAAGCAGATTATTTATTTATTTATTTATTTTTAAATAAATGCAAAATTTGTCCAACTTCAAGGACAGACAGGGAGCCTGGGAACTTCTGTAAGGGAATCAGGACTCTGTTTGCATACACTCAGTGTTTTCCTTTGCAGTTATTTAGTAAAATTGATTTAGAACTTGACTTTTTAAATTCCTTTGTCAAAACCACTATATGTGCAGTCAGCTTAGTTGGGGGGACAGTAGTTTATTAATCATGATAAAGTTCTAGATTAATTCAATACTCTGAGTAATTGACATTGAAGCAAAACATTTGTTTTCAGGATGTGTTCTCAACATTAAACCCTGTGTTCGATGATTTTACTTCTGTCATTTTCAAGAAAAAGTTACCAAATGCAGAGTTATTTTTTTTTTCTTTCCAGGTACTCCAATCCAAAATGACTTGCAAGAATTTTATGCATTAATAGAGTTTGTGAATCCAGGAATACTTGGTTCTTTATCCACATATAGAAAGATATATGAGGAACCGATTGTCAAGTCTAGAGAACCTTCAGCAACAGAGGTATATTTAGAAAAAAAGTGCAGTTATAAAAGAAAATTCATAGACAACACTATGAAATTTGCTTTCTATGGAATAAAATAAAGTTCAAGACTAATAGCAGCAAAAGCTTTTCAGCTTCATACTTGAAATAAAATCTATTGTTCTCCAAAGGGGGCTGGAGGAATACATGCACATTGAGATCTCAGCATTTCAGCTGCCTATTAATTATCAGGGAAAAATTGTTCTTCCATCACCTTGCATTCCCAAGAATGCCATGTGAATTACCATATGATGATACTTTATTCATTCTTTGTTTCTCCACGGTACTGCAAAATTTGCGTCAGTTAAGAAATTCTAAAATATAATCCGAATCCTGGGTGTCTTCTGGGACATTCTCTTTCTTTACATAAGACTTTAGAAAACAGACTTAGAACTAAGATGATGCAGTAGCATTAATTGGAGAAGAATGGATCATTATAGTCCCATGTTAGAAAGTGGTATCACACATTTAACATATTCTTTAACTACCCTAATTAAAATCATACAGAAAATTATTGTGATGAAGTGCAAGACTGTCATTAATTTTGTGCTTTGTTCTTTTAGGAGGAAAAGGAATTGGGAGAAAAAAGAGCAGCAGAACTCACGCGTCTCACTGGACTCTTTATTCTTAGGAGAACTCAGGAGGTTATAAACAAATTTCTGCCCCCCAAAAAGGAGAGCATAATCTTCTGCCGACCAACAGCGCTGCAACTTGAATTGTATCGAAAACTGCTTAGTTCTCAAGTTATTAGGTTCTGCCTACAAGGCAGGCTGGAAAACAGCCCTCACCTAATATGTATAGGAGCTTTGAAAAAACTTTGCAATCATCCATGTCTTCTGTTTAAAGCTATAAAGGTATCTATTTGTGTGGGAGTGGGTGCCTGCAATTAGTCATTTCAGCAGACAAAGGTCACTGAAACTATGTTATGGTCAATGTGCCTGTTACTTAAGGTCATTTCCATATTCTCTTCTCAAATACACCTTCCTTTAGATCTGCTTTCAAAAACCCAGATGTTAGGAAATATGAATGTGCTCAGGGAAGGTATCTCACCAGTTTCCCATTGCCTTATGGTATTTTCTTGTTATTCGTGTATTTTCCATCTTAATATTTTCTCTGCATATTTGTAAAAATTCATATAAATGTGAATTTTACAAAGAAGACACTTAGGTAGAGGTTATTCTGTGTGCTCTTTTTGCTGATTCCTCTGAAACCTCCCTGTCCACATGATCATTTCACTCTCTCGAGCTCAGTGACACTGGGAACTTCAGGCTCAAGATGCCCATGGTACCAGCTGTCTCCATGTCCCCTTCTTCTGGGATCCTATCACTATATACATCTTGTTATTTCTATAGAAGTGTTCTCATTCCTATAGGTAAATAATGTGATAGTTAGAATTTGGTAATACTAACTTCCGTGGCCACTAAAATTCCAAGTAAGGTGAGAGGAAATGTAAATCTTAAAAGGTGTTCTTTGTGTCTTGTGGGAATGTCCACAGCACAGACCTCCCTGTAACTTTCAACTCTGCCAAGTGAAGTTCATTGCCCTTACTTCAAACTATAAGCATTAGAAATTGTTGGTATGTGAAAATGTAATGCTTTAGAAGCTATAGGGATGGAAAAGACTATATATGCCAGTCATTTATTACTGTTGTGGTTTTGGTATTTGAGTAGTTTGGCTTTTTCCTCCCTGTGAAACATATTTTTTTCAAACTACAGCAAAATAGTACCTGTATTTCTTGTATTTTATTGGTTTTACTTGTTAGCTTTTCTTCATTTCCATGTGCATAACTGAATCTTAATGACAGCATCTTCCTAAAAATAGTCAATGACTGGGAAGTTCCATAATAAGGTATTATGGAATTGAGAAAGAATAAACAGGGTATTATTTTTTGCCCAAAGTTTTAGATATGGCTTTGTTGTGGATGTGCATCTGTGTGGTTGTTTATGTAGAGAAGTAGAAATAAAACACATTTTTCAGTTTTAAGTATTTTAGCTTTCTGCTCAGCTGCAAACAACGTCTTAGATTAGAGGTTGTAAACCAAATTAAGTGCTATTAGTATTTTAAAACTGTGCCTTCAACCCAGTGTTGGGAGGTTGTCGTGCTTACATGAAACACTACTTCATGGCAGCTTTTGATGTGTCCTTTTGTCTTTGTAAGAAAAATATAGCAAACTTTAGAAAAAAACCTGAAACATATTAGAGGGGATATAGAGCTTGAATCCTTTTATTTTCAATAGGAAAAAAGCTGTGACCCTATGTCTGATGAACATGATGAGTCCAGTCTCTATGAAGGTCTGATAGGTGTCTTTCCCCAAGATTATACTTCGGATACTTTCTCTGAAACGGATTCAGGAAAATTGCAGGTGCTGGTGAAGCTGTTAGCAGCAATCCATGAGCTCAGCCCCTCTGAAAGGCAAGTGCAAAAGAGAGATAAAAGGGAGATAATGGGATATTGTTTTGCTTTTCTAATGCATGGGGATGTAATATTCAAAATAAAGGTGTTGCAACTATTTGCAGAGGTACCAAGGATGTTTATTCATTGTACTCCAGGCTCTTCCTTGTTCAATTACTAAACTAGGATTTGTAGGTGACATAATTTCAAAGTTACTCTTCATGTTTTTTCCAGATAAAAATCCTTGTATTTTTCATACGTAGTTCCAACAACTAAATTTGCTACAACCCCTATACTATGGCATTGTATCTTTACTTGCAAAGACTTTCCAATGCTTTGTATCTCCTTGAGAAGCTGTATTCACATATTAAATATTTTAAATTTCACTTAAGTGTTTTTAATTACCAGATTATAAATTATTTCCTCTTTAATCACGTTTAAGTGTTTAGTGCTTGCAGCCTTTTCTGCTCAGGGCAGCCAGATGCAACAGGTGAACCTGCAGAGCAGCTGCTCATTTCCCCCATGGTAAAAGCCACCGATATGTAGGAAAACCTGTGTTTATCATGGGGTCATAGGATGCACGTGGTTTGTTACTATAGAATTGCTGAGTCATGGGAATCTCACATGACCTTGTATCCCATGATGACTTTTTTATGTACTCATGCCTTAAAGCTGAGCTATTCCAGAAGTATTTAGCTTTTAACTTTTATTTAAATTGATGCTTAAATAGGATATGCTGTAATTCAGTAGCAGGAGGTAACAGCGGATCTCTTCACACTGATGTAATGGAGTTTGTTTTTTCCTGATGCTCTCTTTACAAATCAGAAAGCTGAGCCTATCTTTGGAATTTATATGCCTAACATCCATTGAAACCAGTGACAGCTAAATATAGAAATGTACTGGCTTTATTTCTTGTTGGTCAAAAGAAGCAGGGGGATCGGGGAAAAGCACCTTTGCCTGTATCAGTGCTATAGGAGCTACTGAGCTACAGCTGGTGTTGAGGCATAATTTTACGTCTTTAAAAGTCCGTTACTTTAATTCAGTGCTGATCATGTTTCTTCTTCTTTTGTTTCTCTGCTCACATTAGTACTAAATAGTTTTTGCTACATACAGATTCAATTCCAGTCCTGCTATAAAACTTATATTCTTATTTTGAGTAAAAACAAAGGTATGAGTTTGGGGTTGATTGACAAAAAAATCAGTCTAGCAAAGTCTTTACAAACAAGTCTTGGATGTAGTTTGATTGTAGAGTCAACTATAATAATAAAAATACTTTAAAACCATTTAAAAATATTAATTTGCCAGATTTTCCCTGAAATTATTTGTCTAGTTCTTCAGTACTTGTTTTAGATCAAAAATTGTTCTAAAAAATGGAGCAGCTTTGATGGAATTTTGTACATTTAGTTTAAATTATTGCAGACCTCCAAACAAGATCTAGCGGAAAATGCCCTAACTGTGGTTATTATTTTATTTATGCCTCAAATTCAAATTATCTTTCTTTATCCCTTCAGTAGAATAATTCTTATTATCTGGGAGGACAGAAATTCAGGATTTGCACAACTCTGAAACTTATTTAGTAAAAATTTTAGAGAAAAAACACTGACATAATGTAGGTCATTAGTGCAAAGGATCAGGAGACTGAGTTTGCTTTAAAAAAGTAACAATGACTAAAGTTCAGACCATATTTTTTGTGATATCTTTCAGCATCCTTCATCCCAGTTTTTTTCAATCATAAAATGTAGGAAAGAGTCATAGAATCATAGAATCGTAGAAGTAATTGCTTTTGTATTTGACTGTCATGATTTTGTTTATTAGAATTTTCTGAGGTTGTCTATAGCAGTTCACAGTATCTTTTTCAGTAAGTAGAGTCATATATGCATATTATTTATCAGCTGCTACAACATCCTCACCCTCTACAAATGGTGTCTTAACAGCACCTGTTTTGCATAAATAGATATATATATTTATATTTAAAAAATCCCGGATCTCTGTGGCTGATTCTGAATCCCCGTAGTCTGTGCATTAAGCCAAATTCTTTTGCAAAGGAAAACATTCATTATTTAGCATTTGAATGTTTGACAATAGGTACAACGTATCCAAATCTAGTATGTTCTTCAAATTAATTGGAAATATTCTGTTTCTTAGGAAATATGAGTGACCTCAGGTTGCTATGTAATTTTTGCTTTACTTGTAATTTTATTTTCTTTGATGTTTTCAGTAATTTGTCATTGGACTTTACCAAGGTCTAAGATGATAAGGTAACTTTGTTTTGCTCTTTGACAGAGTCGTGCTGGTATCCAATTACACTCAGACATTAAATGTATTACAAGAGACATGCCAACGTTATGGATACTCTTATACTAGACTTGATGGAAACACTCCTGTTTCCCAACGGCAACAGATTGTTGATAATTTTAATAGTAAATTCAGTCCAGCTTTTATCTTTTTGCTGAGTTCAAAGGCCGGCGGAGTAGGACTCAATCTGGTTGGAGCATCTCATTTGGTCCTGTATGATATCGACTGGAATCCAGCTACTGATATTCAGGTCTGATAGAACCGTGTACATGGGGGTCAGGGTGGGCTTCAAATGAGATGTTGATTTTTGGCTTTACATCTCTTATTGCTACCCAGCTATCACATTGCATCTGGACAAGTATATTGCTGGAAGAAAACTGTCTGAGAAGAAGTGAAGAAACATTTTTTGTCATGTTATGTATGTTGGTATCATTAGGGTTGCTATCAATTTGCAGTACCTGAGAAAAAGGGAGAGGTTCAGGTCAGAATTAAGAGAATGAGAAAATCATGTGGCAGTGATGCCAGAAGAAAGAAAACAAAGCCAGTTCAGTGCTATTCTTGTAATGGCACTGTTGGACTCCAGGTATTATTTAGTTGGCATAAATGTTCGCTTAAAATAGTCCTTAATGATGACAATTCTAAAAAAATCTTTTTATAAATGCAGTAAGAAACTTTATTGTTGAGTAGTGCTGTGTGCTTAATACTGGAAGTCAACTCTGATCCTTGGCCCTGCTTCTGTTTTAAGTGTGAATTAGTACCCTCATGTGGTCACTTCTCTTGCTGCGTGGAACAGTCTGCTGAGTCAGGCAGAATGGCTACAGGTTGCCAAAGAGCACAGGCCACGTTGTGGGTACTTGTACCTGATATGTACGTGTAACCCTTATGTTTTTGACAAAAATCATATAACAGTACTCAGTTACATTTTGTTTGTTTAAGAATTAAAGGGTGCGTGAAACACTAATTTTACAATTTTAAAGAAATTGGAATGTCATTTTTAAAGCTGTATTGTAGCAAAAAACACTTGGAGATGGTGAACAATGATGAGTGTTTAGGGACATGGTTTAGTGCTAGGGTTAGGTTATGGTTGGACTCGATTATCCGGAGGGTCTCTTCCAACTGAAATGATTCCATGATTCTGTTCTCTGAAATATAAAACAGCTGCTAATGCTTGGAAAACAGGTATGAAGAGGGGATTTCTGGCAAGAAAGAGGTGAAACCCCTACCTTCCTACTACAATACACAGAAAGAAGGGAGGATAAATGGCAGAAAGCAAATTATGTTTTCAAAATTATTCACAGCTAATACCAGAAAATTATAAAAACAGCCAAGGACTGTTATTGAGGAATGCTTTCTTGGGACAACATCTTTTCAATGGTGTAGCGGAACTGGTAATTTGATCAGTGGAGGCCACAAGTTCCAGCTGAAATACTATCATACAGAAGGTTGTTAATGCTCTTCCTGTCTTTTTTTTTCTTCAGGCAATGGCCAGAGTGTGGAGAGATGGTCAGAAACACACTGTACATATCTACAGGCTGCTAACCACAGGTCAGAGGTGACGCTTAAACATTAGAGTGAGACTGCTGTTCAAATTTTGCAGTAGAAGAAAGGGACAAAGTGTTCTTGGAAATAATTTGCTCTTTAAAACTGTATATAATTTGTTCTGGATTCAGTTAAAACAGAAACATCCCATTGATTCATTTAGCTTTGCTTTTGCTTTAGTAACAGGAAAAGAAGGTGGTTTAGCAGTTCCTATGAATATTTTTATAAAGAAGTAGATTTGACGTTTTTCTTGAGAATACTGGTCAAAAATTATCTCAGTGTAGGTATTTTTCTTTCTTTTTTTTTTTTTTTTTCCCAATACAGGCTCAATAGAAGAAAAGATTTATCAAAGACAGATCAGCAAACAGGACCTTTCTGGGGCAGTTGTAGACCTTTCCAAGACATCTGAACACATCCATTTTTCCATAGAGGAGCTTCGAAATCTCTTTACTCTTCATGAAGATTCCAGCTGTGTTACTCATGACTTGCTGGAGTGCGACTGTATGGGAAAGAAAGACCATCAAAGTGAGTTTTTTTGTATCTCAGGCCATTGCTAAGGTAGTACATCCATTCTGAGTATATGGTCTGTTGCTGGAGAAAACTGTGATGCTCAGTAAAATAGAACTGAAGTAACAATGTTAACTGTGGGTTCATCCGGAGATCGTCTGATTTTTCTAATCTGTAGGAGATGAAGAGGAGAAAAGATTCATTCCTTGCAGTAACAACCAATTCATATATCATGCCTCTTAATTCCTTGAATTAGCTATGGCCAGTTCAACTATTGTTTTGTTACAAGCAAATGACACTATAGGGTATTTTGTTAGTAAATATTAAAGGACAGCGATGAGTAGCTGGTAGGGATTAGTTCAGAAGCTGTTTATTTGCAGATAGGTATACCAGCCAGTACCGGATGAAGGTCTAGATAACGATACACCAAATCTTTGGATATAACCCTTCAGTTCACAGTTATTAACCAAAGCTCATGCAGGATGATTCAAATAGGTATTTGAAAAATATTGGAACATCTTCTGGCAGTTGTAAACACAAGTTACATCCATCCTTTCTGAAGGAATCTGTCTCTCATGTTCTTCTGACCTACCAAAATTGTTTTAATACCTTGCTGCATACACGTGTGTAGGTGTAAGTTAGGAGCAGGACTAAAAAAGAATAATTATTTTAAATTATGTGCACATCTCATCCATTTTAATTTTATAGCTCATCTAGTTTCTTAAAGGAAAGAGTGTCTATTGCCCTTGTATGTTTCTTTCCTTTGGGCATGAAATATCCATATGCAGTATTCACAGACGTGATAAGGAGGTACCAATACTGGCATCTTCTAAATGGGCACAGATACCAAAGAAATTGCTGCAAGAGTGCGTGTGCTCAACAGACCCAATTAGACTATTTTGCTTGATGTTTTTCATGTCTCCCGGTAGTAGGCTAGAGTTGGATTTTCATCCCATTTTATGAAAAATGGGAAGGAGTTGGTTAGTGAAAGCACAGTGCTTCTGTAACCATAAGAATTTGAATTTGTCCTTTAATTTTGCTCCACATACTGATTTAATTGCCTTTGTATCTTTCTTAATGACTGAAAAATTAGACCACCTGTTTTTACGTGACTAAGTGATGTTCTAAAGTAAGTGATGTTTGCACTAAGTTAATGTTGCAGGATCTGTGTGGAAAAAGCACTTTTAGTGCTAAATGTTAGCCAGATTTTCTCACTGATGTGCAGTGTAGCAGGTAGAGTTACTGGGATATGAAAATCCAGAGAAATTTTATAATATTACTATGATGAGCACTGAAGCATATAATTTTATTTAGCATTTTGCAATTGTCTTAATACTCTTGAATGATTATCTTATGATTCGAATACATACTACAGAATCACAGAATGGTTGGGGTTGGAAGGGACCTCTGGAGATCATGTAGTCCAACCCACCTGCTACAGCAGGTTCACCCAGAGCAGATCGCACAGAAATGTGTCCAGGCGGGTTTGAATGTCTCCAGAGAAGGAGACTCCACAACCTCTCTGGGCAGCCTGTTCCAGTGCTCTACTGGTTCCATATTCAACCACAACAACAGCCTCTTGGATCTCAGGGGAATGAATGCAACCAAAACTTCCTCGAGGGTAATGATATCTTGATCCCAGTGAACAGAAACTTTTTGGCAGTAAATCAAGGAAAAACCTGAAGTTCATTCTTAGGTTTAAGTGGTGGGAATGACAGAGCAAGGGGAAGATTTCATTTCCTAAAGAGAATACTGGGGATAGACAGTGGTGCACAGCAAAGGCCAAGAACTTTCACTGTTTTGTCTCTGCCTTTTTTGACAAGTATGATTCAAAAGATAAACTAAAGAGGAGCCAAACAATATAATAAAGGCTTCACAGTACTTGAACTTTTCATAGTGATCTCCATTAGATATACCAATGAGAGTGAATATTCTTGACGAAGCTCCTGTTGTCCACTCACACTAGGGCCATCTTTAGGAAACAACACAGTCTTGAAAGGAAGCAATTAACTGTGCATGGATCATGCGACTGGGTTACTTGCTATTCTACTGGCTTCAGATCACCTACAAAGTGTAAATCTATTGTTTTACCTGATCATGGTGCAATTTATGGAGTGACGAATGCAGAAATCTGTAAGGGGCCCCAGGCCTTGGGAGCAAACACACAGACCCACTGTCAGTGAAGGAAGAGTCGGTGTGTGAACTATTACAGAAGCTTGACCCCTACAAATAGATGGGCCTGTCAATATCCACCCAAGGGTGGTAAGAGAGGCTGCTGATGTCATTGCAAGGCTGCTACAAAAAAGACTAAGACTCCCTTTTTACAAGGAGTCACATGGAAAAGACAAGAGATAA
The DNA here is from genome assembly GCF_963082525.1 of Nesoenas mayeri. Lineage (NCBI taxonomy): Eukaryota > Metazoa > Chordata > Aves > Columbiformes > Columbidae > Nesoenas > Nesoenas mayeri. The sequence goes on from NC_137543.1 coordinate 26,231,487, forward strand.
TGGGTACAAGTTGCTCCTGGGGAGATTCCTATTGGGCACAAGAGGACAAGTTTTCACAATGAGAACAATCAGCCATTGGAATAATCTCCCCAGGGAAGTGATGGATTCCCCAACATTGGACACCTTTAAGATTCAGCTGGACAGGGTGCTGGGTCATCTTAATTAAGCATTGTGCTTTTGCCAAGAAAGGTTGGACCAGTTTATCCTTGAGGTCCCTTCCAAGCTGGTATTCTGGTATTCTATGACTCTGTGACTTGAGAAGTGCATTGATTCTAAATTTTCTTCTGGCCAGTAAAAGAGTATGTTTGAAGTGTAGTGTAAATGTGCATCATACGTCAGTCAAGGGGAAAGTCTTGCATATATGAGTCTTTATGGGCTCTCGAAAACTTTAAAAAACTCAAGAATACTCTGAGTCATCATGCTGCTCGTGTCACTGGTCTTTCCTAAAGAACACGTAACAAACACTGCTATGAATATATTTGACGAGAGGTTTGTAACCAATAACAACAGTGGTGCGATTTTTTCTCATCCAAGATGATTTCATTTATCACATGCATCAGATGAATCATGAGGCCAGCAATGTGTGACATCCCCTGCCATGACCTGGTACTGTTTGGGGCTTTAGGATCCTTTGTCGAAAGTTAATTCCTGCCTTTGTGCTTAACAGGCAATCATCTTTTCCTTACTGTGATATACAGTATACTTTATGCACAATGTATTTTTTATATTGAACCAGTTGGCATAATCTGGATGTACAGAATGCACAGCTCTGTTGTGCTGAGTCAGTGAAATATAATAGCTATTCGAACTATTCTTAGCTGTTTGGAATGGCTCCTCTGGGAGGAAATAGCAGCTAGCATGAATTTTGCTGCAACATACTTCTAGATTCAGATTTACTTAAAGAATGGGAGCGACTAGAATGTCAGAGAATTAGGAAGGCAGAAGAAAGGAAATTGCCAGATAAGATATTTCTTTTCCCATCCATGTATAAAAGGATTCGTCTTTATGCTAGCATATGGTGATTTTGATAGACTCAATCAATGAGCAAGAAACAGCCTTTCCCCTCTTACATTTATTTATTATGTTATATTCCCCTCATACATATGTTTGGGTTTCAAAGACATAGAAGGATTATATATGCTGTTCTATTTTCTCTCTTGTTATCACTAACTGGTTTATTGATTCAGACTTAGATTTTCTGTCCTAGTTTTCTCTGATTAGTTTACTGCATCTTTTTTTTCCAGGTTCTTCCTCAGATAAGCCTTCTGTATCTAGAAGTTGCCAGCTTGGCCAAAACCATGAGAAGCCTAATTCAAAGAAACCACTCTCCATGTCACAGTTGATGCAATGGAAACATTTCTCTGGGGAACATCACACTCTAGATGATCCTTTCCTTGAAAGGATAAAAGAGAATGTTTCTTTCATTTTCCAGAATGTAACCAGTCCAACATCCTCCACCTGATAAAACTTAAGTGTCTTTCCTACCACTTATATCCTCCTCCTCATAGGTAAACAACTGAAGAGCACTTACCTTCTGTTCTTTTGCCAAGTTCTGCTTTGTGTTTTTCTGACAAGGTTTCTGGGTTAATGTGATTACTGGTGTTTATACAAAGTTACAGTTATTACTAAGTTAATCATACTTACCATAATTATAATACAGATTTTTAAAAATAACTTCGCTTTCCAGTCTTCTGTTGATATAATAATTAGTAAGATTGTTTTTATGCACATTCCTGTGTATGTCTACTTTGTTTTATAGTTTTCATTTGATCATAAAGATTTATTGCTTGTAAAGCTGGCAGCTCTTGAGCCAAAACTGATTAGATTATGCGATGCTATATACATGCGAATGCTGTTAACAAGACTCTGGTTGGATTTTTGTTTTGACAATGGAAAGTTATATATCTGTCTAACTGCAGCTTTAGAACAAGGCAGGTGTTCGTTCCCTTGAATTTACAATTTAATAAAACTCAGAGCAAAAGCCAGTGAGATCCAAAATTCTGACACCACAGCTTGATACTGTGTCAAAATATTCTGAAATTCAACTATTGCTTTTCCTAGAAAAAAATAAACTTTATTTCTCAGATGTACAAAGTATAGGCTTATCTATATTTAGCTGCTCCTTCTAACGACACTCTTTGCTGAACATGGGAGTAATGAGCATATTTTCATGGTGTGTTTTTCTATTACTTTGTTTTCCTTCTTCTTTGAAGGCACGAAAGTTTTCAACCAGTTTACAACTTTTAAGTGAAGTATTTTGAAAGGCCCAGAAGAGCAGAAGATTGGATAATTTTCAGAAATACTGCAAACTTACAGAATTTGAAAGACCTTGAGCATGAATAGGGCTCCATTGTGGTAGTCCTGTGTTGTGCCACATGATGTACAACCTCTGGATATTGGGTAACCGTTGTGATAGCAGTTCCTGAAGTCCAACCAACTTGTGGAAAACAGGTTGGGTTTTTTTCCTCCATGTTACAACAGTTAGTGATTTGTCTTTCCCTAGACTGTCACTGAGTTCACAGCTCATCCTAACCTATCAGCAAACGTTTTCCTTGCATTTTGTTGCAGTGTGGGAATGGAAGGCTATGTGCACTGACCTTTCTTCCCCATCCACCTTTATTTCAGAGGTTTTTTTGAGTTTCCTTTGACCCTAAACGCTGAACGATGCCACATAGTAATGAAAAGCAAAGTGAAGGAATGATTGAGAATTTAATCAATTCCGCACATCTTTTTGGCATGCAAATTGCGTTCTTGGTCACAATTAGAATTGTGCTAATAGGTAGAAATTACTTCTGTAACCTTTCAGGCTGGCTGTTAGAGAGCGTGTTCTTCACCCTGCTCATCGATTGATTTGAGGATGCTTGAAATATGAGCTCTACTCCAAAAATAAACATTAGTTACAGTTCATAAAAAAGACAATTCAAATGGTGTCCAGGCAGCTATGCATGTAAAAAAGTAATAAGTTTTGGAGTAAAAAATAATATAAAACCCTGTCCTACTTTTGGGGAAACAGAGTAGAAGCCAGAATGAATTTTGCTGCAACATACTTCTAGATTCAGAATTACTTAAAGAACGGGAGCGATCAAAATGTCACAGAATTAGGGAGACAGAAGAAAGGAAATTGCCAGATAAGATATTTCTTTTCCCATCCATGTATAAAAGGATTTGTCTTTATGCTAGCATATGGTGATTTTGATAAACTCGATCAATGTGCAAAGGTGGAGCGTGGTGGTGCTGTGCTGCTCTGCTGCCCATTTGCTGATAGACAAAGGCTGTCTGTCATCTTACAGCTCCCACAGCTTATTTTAATGCAGCTTTGCAACTCAAGAAAGAGATTCTAGCCCATCTGTATAGTAAGGATTATTGTAATTAATAATTAATAATTATCTGAGACTGATCATGCTTAGATCTTCGCTGCCCATACATTTCTGTAAGTTGTGCTCAGGTACCTGCTGGTAGGAAGCACACCGGCATTCTCTGCTGATGCTGATCTTATGTGTGGTTTCTTGCATTTGCATGAACAAGTAGGTGGCGGTTTGATTCTATTGCTGGTTTGTTTCTGGGACCCTGGTCATCTCCACTGCATTCCCATGAGCCCACTCTGGTTTGGAGCAAATCCCCTGGCAGGGCCACTGAAGAAACCTGGCCGTGTAAGAGAAAGACGTTTGCTCCAGGATCCACACCGTGCCATGTTTCATCCTCTCTGCCTAAGGCAGCCATAGAATCATTTTGGTTCGCAGAGACCCTCAAGATCATGGAGTCCAACCGTTAACCTAACTCTGATACTAAACCACATCCCTGAGAACCTCATCTACATGTTTTTAAACACCTCCAGGGATGGTGATTCTACTGCTTCCCTGGGCAGCCTGTTCCAATACCTGACAGCCCTTTCCATGAAGAATTTTTTGCTAATATCCAATCTGAACCTCCCCTGGTGCAACTTGGGGCCATTTCTTCCTGTCCTATCACTTGTCACCTGGGAGAAGAGACCAACACCCTCCATGCTACAACCTCCTTTCAGGCAGTTGTAGACAGTGGTAAGGTCTCAGCCTTCTTTTCTCCAGGCTGAGCAGCCCTAGTTCCCTCAGCTGCTCCTCATCAGACTTGTGCCCCAGACCCTTCAACAGCTTCATTGCCCTTCTCTGAACTCTCTCCAGCACCTCCATGTTCTTGCAGTGAGGAGCCCAAAACTGAACACAGTTTTTGAAGTGGGGCCTCACCGGTGCCAAGTACAGGGGGACAGTCCCTCCAGGGTACCTCAGCAGGCCTCACCCCACCTGCTGAGTCCTGTCCTCAGACCATCCGACTTCTGTCATGTTGTGCACCACCCTGCACAACACAGCTGTAGCTGCATGCTGGCAGAACACACGTCTGGCAGGGAAGCCCTTTTATTGTTGGGCCTCCAGGGTAGTTTTATTTTGGCAGTTTTAAAATAAATAAAGTAAAAGCTGGTGCTGGACCAGCACGGAGCTCTCGGGAGCCCAGAGGAGATGAGTCCCCAGGCACATACTGCTGTATGCATGAAGGTGATCTGGGCTCCAGTCATTATTCTGGGAGGGATTTCTGGCAGATGGCTTCTTGAACAGAGTAATGTTACTCCAAGGTTAAGAAGCCCAAAGGGGTGTGTACAAACACACATTGCCAGTTTCAGCTGCAGAACGGCTCCCTGTCTGTGCCCTGCTACGCCAAGCTGCCCCAGGTCTCTGGCAGTGGCAGCACATGGTGATGCTCAGTGGAAGGCTCCTCCAGCATCCACCCGGCCCACCAAATGTATCCTCCTCATTAACCCTTCATGACTTTTGGGCATGATGGAAGTATGCATATGCTTCTTGGTTGTTGGGCTAAGACAATACTACCCAAGTAACAGGTTTCACAAGGCATTACACATGATGCAGATGGAAAATCTGAGTCCAAAATTTGGTGTATCCTGGAAACTTATATTTCGCACTGGAAGAATATGTTGTAGAAAGTATAGGAAGCATGAATACAGGCACTAAGTTATTATGCCATCTATGATTCTCCCACAGTAGTCTACACCAGCCTGCAAAATGAGACTTGCCCACCCTGCTCACATAGTCATAGTATAATAATCAGTGTTTTCATACAGAGTGCAGCTTGGGGACATGTGAATTTATTCACCTGTACTTAAGAAATGTCTACTAGGAAAACTCCCTGTGGTGCATTTACCCAGGCCTGACTGTTGACTGATAAGGTATAGCAAGGATTTCAAGTCTCTACAAGGTCATGTTGCCGCTTATCTTAACAACTGTGAAACCTTAGAGGATGGGGAAGGTGGCTGGTACTGAAAGGCAAGTATCAGGTCCTAGCAAATGGCCTCAGGTATGGCTTCTGGATTCACTGCCAGTCATGCTGGCTGTAAAGCACTAGGCAGTTCATGCTGCCTGGTCACACCAGTCAGTTCTAGTCTCCTGCAGAAAGCCGGGGGGAAAGCGCTGTTGAAGCCATGGCTGTGATCTAGTGCAATGCTTGAAATATAAGGCGTTGATTAATGCACTTGGCTGCCTTTTCCACTTTTTGAAGGATGCAAGCATTCATCCACCAAGTGGTTGTTCTTATGGATCTATGCCAAAGAATAAGGCAAGTCTACCTAACAATAGATCTGGAAGAGTGTCATCTTCAATGCAGCATGAAGAGCAGCAGAAACTACAGGTGTAAGCACTATGGCAAGCAGTGTATTTTTTCAACAAATGCTAAACAAATATTGCCAGTATTTGACATTTATTAGGACTACAGAATCAAGAAAAATCCATAGAGGTAAGTCCAAGGCAGCAAGCAGCAAGTGCAGTGCCAGCTAAACATCCCGGTGCTTCTGTAGGTGTGAGATGCCGAGGGCTATGCAGTGAGGGTGAGCTCCACCTGAGCCCCGATGTGCCGTAGGGCACCGCAATGAATGGCACCAATGTGAACCAAAGTGCTCACCCTGCCAGGAGGTCAGACCACAGGGACATGTGCTCTTAGTGAATGATCTGTTTTCTTAGAACAGCTACTGCAGGACTCTGAATCACGCTGGGCAGGAAGGGTTGTCAACCAGCCCTCAGATTCAGCAATCAGCATTGTGTTCCTTGCCAGCTCTGAGCTGGGAGGAGGGGATTTCAGAGAAATTCTGTTACTTCTGGTATAGGGCATACTGCCAAAGAGATAAGAGTACTGCATGTTCTCGACTGAGACCAACCCTGATTTTAAAAAGCAGAATGGGTGGTGTTTTATTTGTTTTTGTATGTTGCAGCAAAGTTTTTTGTTGTTGGTTTTGTTTTGTTTTGTTTTGTTTTTCTGGTTTCATATGACCATTTTTGTTGATTCAGTTTTTATCAGTCCTGGCTTGGGTTTTTTTTTTTGTGATTGAGATGGTGATCCCATATAATTATAATAGCAATCTGAATTATAACTCTATTCACTTACCGACAGACAAGGAACCGCATAACAAGCTTTGGGTGTCAAACAGGTTTGTATGGCAACTGCAGTAGATCTGTTTTGCATTCTGACGAGAGGTTGACATCAAGTCCGGTTAAGAGTCTGCCTTTTTCAGAGATCATGAAGTCCTTCAACTCATCATCTGGTGCAAAAAAGGTCACGAATAGTGACTGAATGATTTTGTAATGGAATAAACTCATGGGAATTTCTTAAAATACCAAATATGGAACAAGCATTGACAACTGCATGGGGTTACCACCAGGAATTTGCAGAGACACTCAAGCCCTTGCAGGCAAGTAACACAGAGAAGGAAAGTAGTGTTTTCACGTGCTTTCCATTGAATGAGAAGTTGACGTAAATCATGGTTGTTTATGTGTGGCTTAAATAAATTATGTGTTTGTGGCTAGACTATCTGGGAAGGCTATAAAGAACAATGAGGAAAACCACTTTTGGCTTCATAGAGTAACTGAAGGATAAGCTGAATCAAAATCTGGTTTTGACAAGGCTTTCTGTGCTATTACTTAGTACAAAAGCAAGGCTGCTTTTGGAGACATAGGTACTTAGAGGACTTATAACATAGGACGCAGTGTTCCACTCGAGGGACAGTACATGTTTGCACAAGCAGCACGAGCCGGGAGCCAGATAAGTAAGTAATGCTGAGCGCTGCAACCAACTTGTGGGTGTTCTGCTAGGAAGTTCCCTGGTTGGGTACATGGGTTGCTGCTGCCTTTCACCTGGCTTTTCATCAACATGTGGAAAACTAAGCTGATTTGAGGAAAATATGTCTGTCTAAAAGCATCTGTGGCCGTTGCTGCTTCCAGCCTCTCCTCCTCTTCTCTCTCATCCTGGATGTCAGCCTGAGTTCTCCACGTGCTCCTTTGTTTGCTTAGTTTGATTTACACCCACTTGACAACACAGTCTTCATTTTCCTCTGATGCATTTCAATCCAAATAGGCTAAGTGTCAGCCACTGTGACAAAAGCCCATGCCCCTGCAAGCTCGCTTTTTGGGTGTTTTCTGTCAATTAGCCACAGATCTTTTTCCTCTCCTCATTATGACTGGCTTGGCCTAGGCTTTATTTTTCTAGAGTGTGATTTATGACATTTAACACTGAGCTCCCTCATGACCATTGACTTTTCAAGGTCCCTGCTGAAGGGATGGAGTTTACCCAGCAATAGAAGTGCAGCCTGAAACCTCCTTTCTCCAGTTGGAATGTGTTGCTTTTGATGGGTTTTTCCTCGTATCCTGTAGCTGGTTTGGATACACAGGTCTCTGCAGCCTCGTTGAGTCAACAGAGCTCTGGATAAAGGTTTGGATAAAGGTTTATCCAAAACCTTGCAGACTTGGGGTCTGGATTAGATGCCCAAATCATTGAGTTGAGTAGATGAACCTTTGTGGGTTACTCATACTAATGTTGTATTTGATATATGCAGAAGGGGTTTGCAGTACTTCCTACCACTAAAGCTGGACAGAACTTCCTGCTGTACAGCACTTTTCTCATTTGTTTGTTAGCTTTAAACTTTTCTGGTTTGGACTAAATTTTTACCCCATCAATTTTCTGCTGCCAGGCTGCTGTATGTTAGTCTTGGGTCAAACGCTTCAGCAAAAATGGCTGAGCAGTTCCTAAGACTGTGGGTAGGAGAAAACAGTTTGTTCTGTCCTTATTCCAGAACTGGAAACCCTTGTGCTGAAATGCCTTCTTGCCTTCATATTTTGGATTAGGACTTAAAATAGAGGTGGGAAGAGATGGGAGGAAAAAGCATGACTTCTGTATTATCATGTTTTTCACTGTTCCCCTTAGAATCTGCACAGGTTTATAAATATTTGCGAGAAAAAAAACAGTAGGAATATATATGGTAAAGACATTTTTTCTTTTGAGCAGCTAAAATGTCTCCTGGTTTCTTGCACACCAGGCTTGTATGAAACTCAGCACTGCCAGGTTTTACCAGTTTGAGCTAGTTGCATTCCTTCAGAACTTTACCTGGGATCAGGCCCTGAATACACCACATGCCACAGGGTGACTAAATGCAGTCTGACCCGAGCTGTTTCAGGGGATTCTTCATGTAATTCTCATGTCCAGTTGCTCTCTGCTGGGCAGGACACAAATGCAGCAGCTGACGACAAGGAACTGTCTCATCTGTGTGCTAAACCAGCCTACCAACATCCCGTCCACCTGAAGGAGGAAAAAGGACCAGGTCAGAATAGTAAAACAAGACCCAAAGTGGTATGGGATAAGGAAACCAGTGAGATTGGGTTTGTCACAGGGAGAGAAAAGAAGTGAAGGGGACTGAGAGGAGCAAGGAGAGGGAGAGGTGGGAGGAAGGGCTGAGACTGGGCAGACAATTGCCAGGGTGGGGTCCTGCTGAGTGAACTGGATGGGTGGGGATGAGATGGTGAAGAAATCAAGCCTGAAACCAGATACCACTACTAAAAAGAAAGAAACATTGGGTTTCATGAAAAGAAGGAGAACACTTTCCTCCAGACCCTGTAATGCAGGGATGTCAAACTCATTTTCACTGGGGACCACATCAACCTCACAGTGGCCTTGAAAGGGCTGAATGTAGTTTTGGGACTGTATAAATGTAACTACTCCTTGAAGGCCACTATGAGGCTGATGTGGCCCCTGGTGGAAATGACATCAACACCCCTGCAATGGACCCCACGATTCCTGAGTCTCACCATTCTGGTCTTGCTAATGTCCATTCTGGTGAGTTGACCCTCGCCACGTGCCCACCAAAGCTGCTCTGTCACTCTGCTCCTCACTGGACAGAGGAGAGAAAATATGACAAAACACTCATGGGTTGAGATAAAGACAGGGAGATCGCTTAGCAGTTACCATCTCAGGCAAAGCAGACTCTACTTGGGGAGATTAATTTAATTTATTGCAAATCAAAATCAGCTTAAGATAGTGATAAATAAGAACAGATCTAAAACAACCTTCCTCCCACCCGTCCCTTCTTCCCAGGCTCAACTTCACTCCCGATTTCTCTCCCTCCTCACCTCCAGCAGCACAGGGCGATGGCGAGTGGGGCTTGTGGTCAGTTCATCATATCCTCTCTCTGCCGCTCCTTCCTCCTCACTCTCTTTTCCTGTTCCAACATGAGGAAAGACTCCTCTGTGAACTCCAACGTGAGTTCTTCCCATGGGCTGCAGTTCTTCATTACCTGCTCCAGCTTGGGTCACTTCTGCAGTCCTTCAGGAACAGACTGCTCCAGCGTGCAGCTCAGGAACAATGAGATTTTAAAAACTGATATGATGAAAGAATCCAAGAGTCCCGCTTTGTTGAGGGAAACTTAGTAGCACCAGTATGAAATCATCAGCCTGGAAAGGGTTGTGAGATCTTTTACTAACTGCGTGTTGGCAGCTCCCAGCAGCCAGCGTTAACCAAGGAGCCTGCGGCACACAGATGAGCAGTGGAAGGCTGGCCAAACCTGAGAGCCGCTTGGAATTATGGCACCAGCTTTCCTCAAGCTGCTTTTAGCAATGACTTTACTCTTAGTCTAGTCATTGAGTCCCTCTGTATGTTATTCTGCATAGCTGTACAATAAAAACCAAAACCAAAACAACATAAAAGCAACAGTAATCTGTATCTCCCCTCCCAAAGATGTTGCAAGCTTTAATGGCCTGAAAAGCTCTTTAAGAAACAGCTAAAGTGTTGCGAGTTCTGAAATAGCAACTTTGATTTGAAAGTGAAACACAGCCCAGAAATCGCCTTGCTAGAGCTTTTCTTCCCAGGCAGCTATGATGGTGTCAGAATCCAAAAGACAAAATATTAGGAGGGAAGAGCATGCTGGAGTAGAAAATATTGCTGACCCTGGCGCTCTTACGAACAAAACTGGTTTGGATAATAATTTCTGCTTGCTCCCTACTTCAGCATGCAAACAACCTCTGGAAAGAAGCTTCCAAGAAAAAGCCTTATCACCAGCAGTAGCCTTAAGTGTACATTGACATAAAATTCCCACCAGGACACAGTTTATTTAGTTCTGCACTTATATGTGCCAATAAAAGTAGTTTCCCAACAATTAGTTTTCCTCTCCCTAGGAGAATTACAGAATTATTACAAAGGTGAAAAGGTGATAGGTATAGCAGGAGAGCAATAAGAACAAAGATTTTTTGCCCACCTTCAAATTGTTTTTTTGTGTGTGTGTGACTGGCTGGGCAGCAAAAGCCCCCTGGCTACTAAGGGCTGGCAGAAGTGTGGTTTGCTCTGCTGAGCTCATCCCTCCTCCCGTAGCACAACAGCCCTGGCAGCGAGCAGGGACACCGGCTGCCTTCAGAGCAGCACCCGCCTCCCGCGCGGGCAGTTTTTCCCCCATTGCTATCTCATCTAATCTCAACTGCGGCAAGACCTGTGCCCCTCAGCTGGTACAAGTTGCTGTAGGTGGTGCGGGGTGGTATAAACATAAGCAAAACACTTGTTAGAAAGCAATTAAGATTGCTGGATGCAGCACTCTTTTCCAGCCTTGGCCACAGCTGCAAGCACACTGTTAACTGCTGGGAAAGAGGAGTTGGAGGGTGGGGGCATCCAAATCCGGCTGGGAATTTACCTGGGGCTTTGGAAGTGGGGAACTGAGGTGACTTCAGGCCAGCTCCTTCTTTGGCTCTGGTTTCCAGTTTCCCTCTTGCTGTTCCAGCCCTTGCAGGTAACACGTTCCCAGGGCGGGTGCAGCTTGTTTTGAACTTCTTGTTCCTGCAGGCCTGGCGCAGCTGCTGGGCGGGTTGCCCAGATGTGCTGGGTTCGGAAGGTTTCGGATGGCAGAGCTGAGGCATCGCGCAGCAGAGAGGGAACGTGTGCTGCTCCCTGGCTGCAGCATCGTCCCCGGACCTGAAACCTCAGACGTGTGAAGGGACTATGGCCCTGAGGTCCTCCTGCATCAGTGCCATTGAGTCAGAGCTGCCTCTGCTACTGCTCTTACATAGAGCATTTGAGATTAAAAACCTTGACTAACCCACGGCAAGCAGTGTACGATCCCAATAAGGTGCAAGAATCTTAACATCCAGCAGCTTTGCTGAGTTTGCTTTGAATTATTCGTTGCAGAGAGAGTGTTCAGCATGGGATGAGAGCGAGGTTTTATGGAAGGGTGACCTGAGGGTGGCAGCAGCTGCTCACAGGACCGTGGGGCCGGGCTGTGCAGGGCTGAAGTGTGTGTAGCGGGGTGTGAGGAGGCTGCAGAGCCCTGCAGCGCAGAGCGCCGAGTTACAGAGTCCTCGAAGGTAAAGATGACAGGGGATCTGGAGTGCCTGTGACCAGGAAGGAGACTTTGCTACAAAGGAGACCTTGTGTGAACCTGGTTGCTGCTGCCAGGCAGAAGCAAGGCACAGTCTCTCTATTGCTATATGGAAACTGGTGAAGTACACATCGGTCGGGTGACCAGCCCTGTCCTAAGTGACTGATGATGGGATTATACCTTCAGCAAAGAAAGGACAAGCGTGTGGGTTTATAACTGGTGTAAAAGACCACAGTTTGTAAATCAAAGCTGCAGCCATTGCCCAGTTGTGGGTGTCTGACAGCCCAAGGGCGAGAGTGCAGGCACTATGGGTTACCGCAGCAGAGGGATCTGGGTACCCAAGTACCATCCTAGTGCAGCCACCTAAAAATCTGGAGTCCTGAAATCCCGCTGCAGTGGCAGACTGAGCTGTGAAATACCTAAACACACTAAACACCTACCTGAACCAATAAACTCCCTGAGGGTAATCTCAGGTAAGTCTTCTGTTGCCAAAGACTTGCCACCATGATTAAAAAGCTGGGAACGCCCTTGCATCTTTCTCCCTATGCTGTAGACATCTGTGGACCCGAGTTGAGGTACTCTGCTCTCCCCAGGTGTTGCACAGTGTGCCTGTGCACCTAACTCAGGGCTGGGGCTTCTGAACATGGGAGAAGCACTGAAAGGCTTGGTATTGTAATGCCAAGTTTCAGAGCACCTGTGTCTCTGCAAATCTGGCTGATGCCGGTATCTTCTCCAAGGCCTGCTTACACGCCAAGAGGGAAAAGCAGAAATGACTGCATAGAACTGCTCTATTCTTTTCCAGGGCCAGCAGAAGACAGTAGGATCTTGTAAGTAACTTAAGGCAGCCTGAGGGCTTCTCTAAATTACAATGCTTGGTAACAGTTCAAAGAGGTTGCTCCATCACAATCCGTAATAACCTTCAGACGTGCCCTCAGTGGTGGTTAAGACCACGGAAGGTTCCAACTCTATCCATTACCAAATTTGGCCACTTTGCATCATGCTATTGGGATCCAGGATCTTGGTGTTTCATTTGAGAGGGACATAGTCCCGTGGGACAGAATTAATTCTTACTGCATTACAATTAGGCAATAAAATCTTGAGACCACACACAAATTTTTTTTCAGGCTACACTTCTAAATTCCTTGAATAAGAATTCAGCAGGAGAGGAACAATGCTTCAAGTTTGGCCCTTTATTTTTTTCCAAATCATGAATGTGCTCAAAGCCAGTTCAAGCAAGCCTGGTATTCTCCAACTGCTTTTCCCTGATGCCCATGATCCATCATACCTTAAGAGTGCTCAGCTGCAGAGAGAACAGAGTTTAAGATACAGAGGGCTGACCTGCTAAGGAAGGTATCTGAAATTACTGTGTCTTGCTCATTTTCTCTCTCAGATATGACAGCTTCTACTCCACCTGCAGGTGCTCTCTGTGTCAACAGTATACATCTCACTGAGATATATCTGTTACGGTACCCAAGCCAAGCCTGGCTGGGTTGATTCCAGTGTGGTGACGTCTGAAGTGCATTCCCAAGAACCAAGACAGTACCAACTGAGAAAGGCCATGGGGAAAAGTCTGGTAAAATGTAAGGAAATATTTGTTTGCACCACTGATAATTATTTGTCAAAATGGATGTCACTTCCATTTCTCTCTGCAATTCACTGGGCAGAGAACTTCAGCTGGCCAGAAATCCCCTGTAGACGTTGTTCATTTTTTAGCCAAAACTACTTGCTGCTTTGTTTTTCACAGACCCAGGAGAACCTCCTGAGCCTCCTGGAGATGGAACTGACGAGAGCTCATGTCTGAACGAGTACAGCTTTTAAACATTTTCTGCCAAAGGGGCCGATACACAGACAGTTTTAATGACAAGTTAAAAATAATTACTCAATGTACAGCCCCTGGCTGCTACCAGTTGTCAGCAGCAGGTCCTGCTTTGGGGTGGCTGAGGACAGTTGTGCTGCCAGCTGGAATGAAATAAAGTCCTTCTGAACCTGAGCTCAGAAGCTGTCCTGGAGACTCCATGCAAGGAGTCTGCAAGTGGGACCTGATTATTACCTGGATGGTCCCTTGGCAGATTTTCTCCTGGGGGAGACATGAAAGGGGTAATCACTAAAGGGGGTGCTCCAACCCACAGTGCAGTCACCTGTTTAAACCTGTTGTGAGTCCCCACTGTGTTTTGAAATCAGTGGGAGGTTTGGCTGCTCACATGAGCAGTCTGGCTAGGCAACCTTGCAGAGGTAGTTCCCATCTTTCCCAGACATGAGATGCTGCCGTACTCTGTAGCTGGGAAAGGAAGGCTTCCCTGGGCATGCTGGCTCTACCTGAAGTGCCTGCTGGGTCCTGGCAGGATCCAGGTCTGGAGCCACTATGGGCTTCCACTGAGCCCCACAGGATGTCTGCATTGGGAGCCCTTTCTCTCCAAATAGTAGACTGCACCTCTTAGAATAAGATGCACACTCCGTTACTGCACTATGGTCATGGGGCATGTACAGCAAAATGGGTCAGAAAGCAAAAAAGACAGGAGCTGGGGAAGGAGGATGAGAAGTTACAGTGAGCAGCGTCTGAAGCTGGAGAAAAGGTTGCTGGAAATAATGCACTTGCAGTGCTGAGCTCCTTTGACCCTCCCTGGTTCATCCCCTGGCCGTGGATCACCTCTCCTGTTTGCGTCTGTGGCCAGCGAGGGGCTGCAGCCGGGTGAAGGTCAGGGGGCGTGAATGGCAGGGTGGAAGGGTAATGGCTTTCTTTCAACCAGGCGATATCCAAAGTTGTTTCTGCCCGTTCCTCCAGCTCCCCACATATTTTGCAAACCCAGGAAACGTATGGCCCTTTGTTCTTACCATGTCTCATTTAGAGACACGTGATTTGCAACAAATGACAATTATGCCAGTGAGTTGTGCGATAAGAAGCACTGGTCTTTGCACTGCCTTGGAGAGAAGGCAGCTGTCTCCTCTCCTCTCCTCCAGCCCAGCTCCACTGTGGTGTCCTGGTGTTTCATGGCTGTGACTGGGTATTGGGAGGCAGCATGGGGTTGCTGCTGGTGAGACCCCAGCCCAGCTGTGGTGGCTCGTTTGCTGGTGCTTTCTGACAGCCCCTGGGCCCAGCATGAGCCCACCTGAGTATCTTCTCATAGCCACCATGAGATTCCCACCTAACGCTGTTGTGAGTGATTGGGCTTGAGGAGGAACACCTTTCAGCAGTGGTTTGGCAAGCCATCACTAGTAAAGGGTCTCTGTTCATTTTAGGATGGGAGTCACACATTTCTGGCACTGGAAATGTGTGTGAGAGAAGGGTTGCAGAGAAGATGCTGTTGTGGTTACTGATGTGACATGCTGCTCAGAAGAGGAAAGTCTGGTGAGGAGCCATCCCCAATGTCCTAATTGGGTAACGTAGTGCTGCCCAAAGAGAGGAGCACGAGCATTTCCCAGATCACTTTGGCATACCTCTTGATACCAGCAAAGGATTTGATGAGAATAAAATGCATGTTATGATGCTAACATGCAGAATTTTTAAAAAAGAGTTTCTAGAGTTCAAAAAAATTAGTTACAATGTTAAAACAGAAACATGCATTTTTATTTATAGCACTGATAATGGTGCAGACTCCTGAGGTGTCCCTCTGAGCACTCTGGGCTAGTAGAATTACTCTGCAGCTGCTAAGGTTGTCCCAGTCCACAAAGTGCACCTTCATGCTGCAGTATGTGAATCCAGGCAGGGCCCTTAATCCTGAGTTTTCTCTCTTTGTGTATATCCTTATTTCCCAGAGATTCACTGGTTATAAACACACCTTGGGCTTCCCGGTAATGTAGCATGTTGAAAATCAATTAATTATGGTATAAATTTCTGTTCCTCATGTTAATTAATTTCAGCAAAGGGCTTGTACGCTGACCTCCTGTGGCTGGTGAAGCACAGCAGATGGATATGCATTTCAATGTAAAGCAGTTGCTGGAGGTAAATCAACTGCATTGATTGCAGAGTCTCTGGTTTGTCTCAAGTGTAAATGTTGGAGCTAGTTACTTTTCTCCTCACGCTTCAGGATGGCTGACATGACTCTGCTAGCTTTGCTTGGATAAGATTTTCTAGTAAAAGATGCATCTTAACACAAGGTTACAGACATATCGAAGTAACACCTTAAAAACCTGTCAATGCCAAATCAGGTGGAAGGATTTAACGTAAACAGTTGTAAGGGTGGGATGCCATGTTACACTTGCTAGTAGATCTGGGAAGCTTCAGTGCTGGCGGCTGTGGTGTTGCTATAATGCGGGCTCTGGAGGCTGCTTTCGCACAGATAGCATGTCAGCGTGTCAAAAACTTGTGAAAGTTGTGAATTTCCCTGGGTCCCAGATGGGCAAGTCTTGTGTTGTTTATCAGCACTTGATGCTGTACAAGCTTAGTGACACAAGTTCAGTGTTTTAGGTGCCTTCCAGAAAGGCATCAATTTCATGCTCTGAAATTCCTTGTAATTTGCTGTAGTGGCCACATTTGGAGCCAAGGCCTGACTGGGTGGCTTCATCAGCCTTCTGGGACAACGGAAGTTGCTAATTGTAACTCCATATTCTGGCACCAGACCTTCTGTTCTTGCCTACTGAGACTAGCCTGTCCGTTGGTCGTGCCGTCTGTCCAGCCACGCATCTCAGAGAAAGCGTTGAGGTAGGTAACGTTTCCTTTAAAGACTTGTGAGCTCATGAGAATGAGATAGTGCATTCCCATGTGGTTAAGTTATACTCTTGCAAGTCCCAGCTAGAAGTGTTAGGAAAACAACCTTTGGTTGCTAGGAGGTGCTGTATGGGGATTAATTAATCAGGACGGTTGTGCCTTCTGTTTGCTATCATTGCTGATATAAAAGAAAGGTTTCCAAAGCTGAAAGTTGTGATGAACTCTTGTTGGGCTGAGAGCTTTACATATAGAAACACACACACTAAGACAGTTGTGGCAAATGTTAGTCATTACAAAATACTGCACAGAACAAATCTAAACTGTGGGGCCCACAAGAGGTGCTCAGGCTCCATCTGCTCTGTCAAAGCTGTTCCTCGGTCCACGTTGTTCTGGGCAGCAGTTACACAGAAACAGCTAAGACTACTGGTACAAAAGATTTTCCTCTTCCACTAAATGAGGAAAAGAGGCCAATATAGCTCAAAGATTTTTGGCCTGGTTCTGAAGTGATATGCTAAACTTTCTGAATGTATAAGTAAGAGATTTGTCTTACCCCTTGCAGGAGCAGGGAGTGCTACCACAGGTTGCAGCTCCTTTACTGTAGCTGGTTGAGCTGCCCAGATGATCACTTTCTGATGTATGTCCATCAATATGGCTTAAATTAAGCAAAACAGATGTGGAAGTAGATGAAACCAGCCAGTGGGCAAAACAGAAAAGCCATGAGAAGAGTGGTAAAACCTAACAGAGCTTGGAGCAGTTTCTTCGACTGGATGATGGTGTGTGCCCAAAGCCCCACACTGTGGTAGACACAAGGTAGACTTGACTATACTCACACACAGAGGACTGAATCCACACGACTTTAAAATGCTTTTATAAATTAAACTTGTTGGACAAGCGAGCTTGCTGCTGGTTGGCTCCAAGCATCTGTTCCCTGGGAGGTACTAACCAAACAAAAATATATACTTTCCCCTTAGCTTGGTGACACTGTGTAGAGAACTTCAAGACAAGTGGCATATCCAGTGCGCCCTGAGCCAGGGATGGGTGCCCTAATTCTACACCAGTGGGGCTAATCCTCCTTGAGGTCAATTCACATTAAGTGCTGTGTACGGCTGGGATTCAGAGCCCCCGACCAGCCTTGTGTGGTGCTTGAGCTGTTTGGTGGGTGTAATCACAACAGCACGTCCAGCACTTGTTGGGGGTTGCCAGGAAGACAGAAGACTAGATGAGAAAATGACCATATGAGCTCTTCTGGTGCAATGTAGTTGGAACATGGGGTCTAACATTACAGAGCAAGCTGCAAAATCACACCTAACCCCTGCGTGCACCCGAGAGGTATTTCTGTTTGTCTCTCTTTTGGCCTTGGAAACAGGAGCCTTCACAGAAGGTAAGGCAACATTTTGCGTAGCAGTCAGATCCTTACACTGCTCCTCTATAGGGAAGGTCCATATCCTGGAGGAATTCAGCTCTGTGGCTTCCTCTTCTCAGAGGCATGCCTGAGCTCCTGGTTTATAGAAGAACTGCAGGTGAAAGAGAGCAACTTCTTGCCAAAACTGACACACTGGGATGAATAATATTCATGGTAATGGTCTAATATATAAAAGCAGGAATGTAGCCTAGCAGTTAAAAGATTCAGTTTGGAGAGACAGGCTTGGTCTTCAGCCTGGGCCCTGTGTTGGTTCCCTGGGGGTACATTGCAGCAGCAGCCCAGGGAGTGTATGGCTCCCAGTCTCTTCCAGGGGAAGAAGGAGTAAATACTGCTTCCCCGTTTCCCGCATGAGTGCTCTATCCACAAGGCTGCTATGAAAAACTTATTGGAATTCATCCTCTAGCTATTTGGGGATGGAAATGACTGCTGTTCGGGATGTTTTTTGTTTGATTGTGTTTTGCTAAATAGATATTGCTGAATACTTCAGGTATGTGCTGGGAATCCCTAAGTGACCAGGCTGTCATGACAGAGCAGTTTGTGAATCTCAGCAGAAGAGTTATGATAATCTTTGCCACAGCAGTGGCAGCTGAGGGCATGCACAGTGCAGAATTTTAAGCACCTGAAAACATCATTTGGCAAAATGCTATGTGCCTGTACGGTGTCAGGTGTGCTGCTAGACTAGGTGCGGTTTGGTAGCTTGTTTTGTTAGTGTTAATCCCTCAAATGCCCCCTTGTATAGAACTTCAAGATCTCATGCACATGTTTTCACTCCTCTGTGTCCTTTGCATAAATGCTAGAGATGAGGACTGATGCAGTCACTGCCTTTGCTAAACTCACAGTAACATATAGGCTCCTATACAAGTGCTAGAAACGATTATAGACACTGCCTTCTCCTATAGGCTGTGTGCTTCCTTGCTAACTTCAGCACAGAAGACCCCGTCGCCACAGCAGAGAAGGTGTAAGACTGGGCAGATTGCCTCCTCTGGGCAATAGGATGTTTCCTCCCAGGGTTCCAGCCCGGGCACTGAAGCGTCATTATATCAGCACTGCCCTCACTGCTCTGTGGCACGGGAGTATCCAAGCATTGCTCACGTGGTAAGCTGTTTTGCAGCCTGCAGCGACAACTATCTGCTATTTATTATGAACAGGATTACTGAAATACTGCAAGATAGCAGCCAACGGACTTGCCGTGCGAGCGGTGGAGCTATGGTAAATCAGGCTGTGGAGTACCCCGTGCACTTCCAGAAAAGGAAGGTTATGCTGCTGCAGGAATAACACATTGTCCCACTGGTCCTGGGACCTCTCTTTGGGCAGTGTAGCTTCTAGCAAAAGGTTTGCATGAAAGAGTGGTTACCGTGCAAGGCTGTATTTCTTACCTGTGGTTACCTACATCTTCTGGTATCAAGTGCTTGTTGTCTCACACCCACCTGTGTTCATAGATAAAGCAATGATCTGGTTGCACCTCAGCACCCCAGCACCCCAGCATCTGGAGTCTGCAGAACCCCTCCCACTGCTGCTACTTTCTTTTAGTCACTCTTAACTGTAGCTTTTAATGCTGCCAAGTACAAACTGGTTTTTACTTTTTACCTCTTGGGTGAGGGATCACGGCCCTGATTCTGCACATTTTTTAGGTTCCTGCTACCGAAATCAGTGTGGAGAGGATATCTAAATATTTTTCAGAATGTGGGACCTGTGGGCCTGTTCTGCTTGCTGCAATTCAAATGCATGGAAGGATCCCTATAAATATTTCATTGCCTCGGGGACAAGCTGTAATGTGGCTGCAATACTGGGCACAAATATGCTTCCAGAAGAATAACCACATTGCAGTGGCAAAGGAGAAACCCTGCTCCTAATCTGTCAGTACTTATAGCTAGCAGATGCAGAAAGACAAAGTATAGTTAATGTTTTAGAAATAGGCTTTGCACCAACATGGGTTTTCAGTTTTCAATATGTCTTTCAAATGAAGCAGAAATTACACGCCTATCTGCCCTCAGATTTTCCTCATTAGCATTAATCAAGCACACTTGACTCACAAATGAATTTGATTAGGATCATGTATACTCTTAGGAACTAAAAATAATGAATCATGACTTGAGTGTACGTGCTGTTGCAGCCAATGTTGCTGTTTGGTATCTGCTGCAGCAGTGAACTAAAAGAAAACTCATAGAACTAGAATCCAAACCGTTGGCAATGGGAGACAATAAACGGCATGTATGAAACAAAGAAAGCAAGGCCACAAAAACATGCAAAAGCTATAAAGTGCATAGTTATTGAAATGACTATACAATTGGTTGAACTATGTTTTCTGACATAGAAAGAGCTATAAAGGAACTTAACTCTGCCTATCTGCATGCACAAATATTTTTGCAGCATATGTTCCAGTCTGTGGCCCACAATGTGTAGCTGTTAGATCTGTGAGCTCACATACCCTTCTTGTTTTATAATGCCAACAGATTTATCTGTTCAAAGTCTTTTTGCACTGAAGAAAAAAAGATGTCTTCCAAAAAAAAAAACCAAACAAAAAAGCATTTGAGCTGAGTGTCCCTCTGCACATACTGTGGTGTAGCGCTATGAACAGATCATGTTTTATGGACTCACGGCTGCACATGTAAATTCATGCAAAGCCCACATGCAGGGCATGCAGCATTGCACTGCCTGCAAAGATGTTTGTTGCTCAAAAGAAAAATGGAGAAGGGAAGAAAGTTTCTGTTTTGACAGTTTATTGATATTCCACATAAATTATTCTGACCTTCTGTCATCCTCCTTTGTTTCTTTCTTTTACAGTTGGTTTTATTGTGCGGTAATCCTTATTCATACTCATCTCACTAGCAAGGTCCATGAGGACTGTTTGTGTGACAAAAGGATGCCAGACTATGTATTGTCTGTTGTCCCTATTATCATGACAACTGCCTAGGCCTTTGACAGATCTGAGATCTGAATCATTTACCTAAGTGCCAGAAAATGCCTGTAACAGGAGAAGCAGACATATGAAAATGGAATAATACATAAAGAAACATCTGCATTGTGATAATTTGTCATTTTTGGAAAGGTCTTGGAGAACAATACATACATTTGGTAGAGCATCATGCTCATGACACTACGGGTCTTTTATTTTACCGGCAGGCCTTATCTGGACTGCAGTAGCAGGTAAGACTGAAAAAGAAAGGTATATTGAGCTCTTATCCTGTTTGTAAGATCCCTGCTTTGTGTGCTGGCTGCAGAACCCTCCCTGACTCTGCCCAGTTCTCGCGTTAGGGTAGGAGGCACTGCCCTCCCTGCTGTGCAGTGTCTAAAAACTAGGTGGCACAGCCGGCAGGGAGTGCTCAGGCTGTTTTTGCTGCATACTCAGCCAAGGGTGACTTTGTTTGGAGCTCCCCCATCATGATGACACCCTGCGCCCTCGGATCCTCCAAAGCATGCTTTGAGAACCACCTCATTGGGAGCAAAAACTGCCTGTGCCAATATATGCGACAACCAGAGCAGGTAACTGTGCTGCCAAGGAGCAAGAGGATGCCCTGGGAGTGAGTGTCAGTAAAGAGTTTCCACATTAATTCAAATCACTACGTGGGACTTGCAGTCACCTTGAATTCTCTCCCACTGCTGTTATAACAGCACTAGATGCATGTTCCACGGTGTTGCACAACTTGTCACAAGATAAAATGCACAGCTTGGGAGTCACCTTGGAGGAGAGCTGGTGAGACAGCATTTTAACCGGCCAGTGGGTGTGGGCTGGTGTTGGAACTTCCACGCTTCCACTATTCGCTGGTTTATAAAACATCAGAACTGCCTTGGGGGTTGCTCAATTGCAAATACTGAGCTAATAGACAAATACACAAAGAAAGGAAAGTTAGAAAAGCAGAAACATATTTCAGACAATGTTTTTATAGACTTCAAGTGCAGATGTGCCAAAATGTTTCCACTGGAAACTTTATATAAGATGATTAATGTAAAGGGGTTCTGCAATCCTGGCATCCCTCTCCCAAGAGTCGTCATGGCTCGTGACGGCTCTGTTCTGTGCGCTGGAAACATCAGCAGCTGGAAATTATAATTTGTTAGTCTTAGCCTTATTGTAGCTCCTTTCAGAGACTCTACTGGTCATGAGGGCTCTTGCCCTTTTACCTTCAGCATGGCGTGGAATTCCTCTTTGAGGGCCAGAAACCACTCAAGCATCAAATTTATAACAAGCAAAAAAAAAAAAGGCATTTCGTACAGTATTCAGACCCATTCTGGGCATTCCTGAAATTCCCTCAAAGGACAGTCAGAGGGACAGATGTGTCATTGCAGCTCTGGGCTCTCTTTAACCACTGCTTCGCTATTGTGTGACACTCTTCTTAACACCTCCTCCTTGTTTTTTCACTCTTCTTTGCCTTTCTAAGGATTTTACCCAGGGGTTTTTAAATGCCTCGTGGACTTATGGCGAGTTTTTAACCTCAGGGCTCTGTAATAAAATCCTGTCCTTTCCTTGCAGGGCTGGGCTGCTGCTGCAAGTCTGACTGTCCTTGGCTGCTCACTGCAGGTCCTCAGCTGTGGTCTCCTGTTTTGGTGGCCACGTGCTGGAAGGAATCTTTCCCCAAAGAGGAGGACACTGGGGATCTGTGAGTTTGGGAAACAGAGTCTCCCAGGGCTTCTGATGTGGTGGATTTTGGGCCATTTGTTTTGATCAGTTCTTCTTTTGAGGTTCTCCTCCCTCTCTACTCTGCCCTGGTGAGACCACACCTGGAATATTGTGTCCAGTTCTGGGCCCCTCAGTTCCAGAAGGACAGGGAACTGCTGGAGAGAGTCCAGCGTAGGGCAACAAAGATGATTAAGGGAGTGGAGCATCTCCCTTATGAGGAAAGGCTGAGGGAGCTGGGTCTCTTTAGCTTGGAGAAGAGGAGACTGAGGGATGACCTCATTAATGTTTATAAATATACAAAGGGTGAGTGTCACGAGGATGGAGCCAGGCTCTTCTTGGTGACAACCAATGGTAGGACAAGGGGTAATGGGTTTAAACTGGAACATAAGAAGTTCCACTTAAACTTGAGAAGAAACTTCTTCTCAGTGAGGGTGACAGAACACTGGAACAGGCTGCCCAGGGGGATTGTGGAGTCACCTACCCTGGAGACATTCAAAACCCACCTGCACACCTTCCTGTGTAACCTCATCCAGGTGTTCCTGCTCCGGCAGGGGGCTTGGACTAGATGATCTTTCGAGGTCCCTTCCAATCCCTAGCATTCTGTGATTCTATGATTCTTTACTGTAATGCCAAGCTGTGCAGGACAGAGGGTTTTCCTGGTGGCTGTTTGCCTTCTCAGGAAGGTGGGAGGAGTATAAGTTTTTTCTTCTCTGGCTCACATGAACTATTTCCATGGAAAGGCTGAGATGGACTGAATCCATACATAGTAACCAGAGAGACTGCAGTGATGGTGTCAGTCCTACTCTGCCAGCGTTCTGTGTCTGTCAGAGGAGTTCTTGGAGTAAACAGAGTGAAATAGAAAAAAGCCGTCAGCTACAGACTCTGACAGCCAACAAGGTGGCCTTGCCTTCTTCACCTTCCTCGGACCATCATGTTTGCTCCCCCTCCCAATGCCTGCGTCTGTGCTCTCGAGCAGCGCAGCATCCCGGGCTCCTCATCCCCCAGATGTTTGAACCCAGGACCCACTGTGGCTCTTGCCCGTCTCTGTGCTGGCATCTTCTTCCAGAGGATGCGCATTCCTGGCTTGTCCTCAGGATGCGACCAGTGTGCCCGCTCTGCCCGTGGGACAGCAGTGAGGTGGCACCACCAGGTGGGACCCCGCTGTCACTGAGACCCCCCTTGCCAGGCACTTCTAACTCAGCCCTTTCTCCTACTGAAGCCAAGGGTGCCTGTTTAAGGAGCAAATAAATCTGCCACAGGAATCTCCTGTGTTGGGATTGCATGTGCTATTAATAAAAACTGCCTTCTGCTTCTAAACTGAGGCACTTAAAACCCACAATGAATGCATTCTGCATTAATGAAAAAAGCCACGAGCTTTTTTTGTTGAAATTTATATAGACTCATGAACTTTTGTATCATGTGTGCTATTTTAAAATTGTAAATCTATTCCACTTTTTCCATTCTGGTTGTTTTCATATTTCATTATGTTCTTACATAGGCAAGTCTTTAGTCTTTTAATATAAAGGATTTTACATGTCCAGACAAAGATTTTCATGCCCAGCTCAACAGGCTTGGTAATACCCTAATTTTTAGACACTCTTTTTCCTATGATACAAGATTAAAAAAGGGAGTTGAAGAAAGTAGTAAGGCACCAAGGCATCAAGAAATTATTGCTGACTTCTGGAAATTTAGATTAAGATGTGCTAAACATGGTTTTTTTTTTTTTAATGAAAAAATGAGAAAACTTAAATATGGGCAAATAAATTATTTTCTGTAATTTCTGTTTTTGAGGAAATGAAGCAGGACTCAAGACCAACAGACTGTTGAAGGCCAAATGTTGTGTTCTGTTGTAGATTATGAACATGGCCCAAAACTGGATGATAAATACTATAGGGAATGTAAAGGCATGCTAAAAGCCCCAAAGGTATTTAGAATTCTGACAGAAAATGTACTGCGCTCCAAAGAAAACCTCTCTCTTTTCCAGAGCAATGAAGGAGAATTTATCTACAGTTTCCACTCTTCCATACTTTTTCCTGTGCTGTCCCCTGTGCCTAGAAGATCCCTACATACCACAGAGATATTTTGTTCTCTTTTAAAGTCTACATAAAACTCTTCTTTGATTATTCTGCAAATGTTTGATGTCTGTTGTGATGATGATTTGCTCTGGCCATTGACGTTCCTGTTGACCAGTGCTTACTCTTTGTTTCTTTCTGTTTTCCGTGTCTCTAGTTTAATAATGAGGCTGACAGTTGTCTGGGACAAGAGCTATATTTTTGATGTATGTTTGTATAGTGCTTGGCACGATAGACCCTGGTTTCCGACTGTGTGTGTCAAATAATAATGATGTTGTTTCCAATTCTTTCAACCCCCAGCTCTGTAACCATTTTAGAAGTTCTCTTTTAAATAGTTAGAAGCAAATTATTATTTTAGCAATATTTTCCACATCAGATATGATTTCTTTTAATAATCTAAGTGCTTTTTCCAATGTTCCTCACAAGCGCTGTGTTACGTGCATATCATTTTACTAATTTAAAGCCCAAGACCTAAGGGTTTGGAAATCTGCTCCAGATGTCTGAAAAAACCTGCACAGCACAAGCACTGAAACTCAAGTGCTCCTGCTCTGGAGGGAGCACCCTACTAAACGAGAGGCAGAGCAGGGAGTAACACACGCGCCATCTAATACCTGGCATATACCCTCAGTGTCAGCGGTAATTTAATCTTTAGTGTTATTCCCTTGGCGTATTTACCTGTGTCATAATACTTAAGGGATACCCTTGTCTTAGCATCGGAAGTGACATAAACATCAGAGGCGTCAGAACTCTGTCATCAATGAACATCTTTAATTAGTGAAACCCACTATGTGCTGGTTCATCACGGTGTTTGAGTTCTATTATTATAGTCATGTTAATCTCTTTCTATTTCCTAAGTGGTCTCTCAGGATTTACTTCTCTATTAAGCCAGTCTCTAATCCTTGTACCCAGCTAAACATAACCGCAACCTATTTATGTATTGGGCTATCCCCAGTTAAACTGAAAAATACTATAACCTAGATCAGCCATTGGGTAAGACTGAGTATTAACGATGCCTATTTATATCGTTAAGATGTTTCAGACTTGCTGTGTTAAATAAAATCTTGGGCTAAGCTTTTTAATGCTTGCTGTCACGGCCACATGGGCTTGAACATGTAACAATGTGATGACCCCCAAGTTTACTGGGCTGGTCTGGCTCAGCTGTGATCTCCTGCAGGTTCCCCGTCTGGGGTGGCAGCTGAAGTCCCTGCCTTGCCCGAGCCCTCAGGAGGCAGCTCCTATGGCAGCCCTGAGTGTTTTGATGCGGTTTTGAACTTGGCAGCTCCTTTCTTCTGCTGCAGCTGGCGAGGTGACAGCAAGCAGGAGGGTCTGTTCAGCCTGCTCAGGAATTTCTCCATGTATGTTGGTGCTTGATGGATCAGTTTTTCTCCAAATGCAATAAGCACAGTTTGTGCATTTAAACAGGTGGGTTTTGGGAACTTGCTGCACCGTTTGCAAAGAAGTGTACACTCCACAAGTGCATCATGGAAAGACAATAACTAAAGTAGTGACGCAGACTTTAAATAAATAAAATGT
The DNA here is from genome assembly GCF_963082525.1 of Nesoenas mayeri. Classification (NCBI taxonomy): domain Eukaryota; kingdom Metazoa; phylum Chordata; class Aves; order Columbiformes; family Columbidae; genus Nesoenas; species Nesoenas mayeri. The sequence goes on from NC_137543.1 coordinate 26,257,434, forward strand.
TACTGCTAGGTGATTTCTGCAGCTCTAACGAAATTAGTAATTAATATTGCAGACAGTGCATTGTATTTGACTCTGCAAGGCACTATATCACATCTGAGCCTGGGGTTGTTCTGTCTTTTGCTTTGTCACAGCATGCAGAGAGCAGAAGACCACTTCAGTCATGGCTATATTTGTCACTGTCACTGTTGTTTGTTCATTTTTTATTTTTGAAAAAAGCATATATATATGACTGCTACTTCCATTGCTTTTACACCCAGCTATGGCTAGGCAGCTGAGTTTCTCCCAGTGGGGGCTGCTAATCTGGTGAAGGTGAAGCAGCATCTTTAGCAGGGGACTATGCTATGTGCAGTTGCCACTGAGAAATCACTGGCACGGCCTGGAAGTGAAACTAGAGTTGTGAGGCCAATACCGGAGTGTTGCCAAGTACATTCAAGGTGTGAAGCAACCCCATGAAATAGCTCATTCCCCACACATTGTGTGCTAAGAATCTGCCCTTTCACTTCCATGGCTGTTTTGTCTCACTTTTCAAAAATTTAGGAACTTTTCGTCTCACTGTGAAGTCCCTTCCAGTGCTCTTTAGAAATGGAAACTAAAATAAACTGAAAAGCAGCTGCTTGCAAGCCAGGTATGTCCTCCAGAGAAAGTTACATGTCTGATACCTTCAAAACTTGACTGGTTCCTGGCTGGGGAGGAAGTAATTTTACATTATCTCATCTCATCTGATCTGATCTGATCTCATCTCACCTGATCTCATCTCATCTCATTTCTTCTCTCATCATTGATAAAATGTTTTTAATGTAGCCTGTCCTCACTTCCACGTGCTCACTTTCTCCCAGTTTTAACAGACCTTGGGCCTGAAGTTGATCCAAAATGCAGGTTCCCTTTTTTGTTGAATTTGAACAAGGACTGCTCATGAGTTTGTGCATTTGCTCCACAGCTTCCAGTGTGAATGGAACAGCTGATATGCCCTTCAGGTAGAGCTGCAAGCGTTTTGGAGTCAGGCAGTGTTAGGGTACCCATGAGATAACTGATGATTTTTCAGAAAGCTGGAGAAAGACCTCCCCTGCTTGTAGGCTGGGTAAAAGTCCATGGTGGGCACTGTTATGTTAGTGATGGTTGAGGAATGCTTTGAAAAGCCAAAGCGATGGAGCTCTCAGGTCTGTCCTAGTTGGTTTGGGCTGAAAAGTCTTGACTCAATACAGTCACATAACTGTAAGCAATATGAGACTAAGACATTGGGAGCTGGGAGAAGAGCTTCCGAAGAGAACATGTTCCTGGGATGCTGGCAATAAAAAAAAGCCCACAGCACTCTGCAAATGATATTACACCTTCAAATAAGGGACAGTGCTTGAAACTGCATGAACTCATCAACAAGATGACTGTTCTGAGGACAGGGCATCTCTCTGTCTTTCTGTTGCTATCTTTTCTTCCTTGCCTTCTCACTTTCTCTTTACTTTTTATTCAGCTAAAAGGGACAATGTTAACTGTGTGGTTAATCAGAAAACAATCCAAAGGTGTTGTTGAAGGCCTCCTGTGATGTGATAGCAGAGATCAAGGGACTTCATCCTTTGTGCAGGGAGAATCGGGGTAACAAAGGCAGTAGACAGGGCCTGTCTTTTAGTGTGAAGTGTGAGAAGTATCCAAGCACGTGTGTTCTACAGGTTTTCCTGAACCAGAAATGTGCAGGTGTAGGAGGCATGAGGTGTTCATACCCCCGTGGAACATGTGAACTTTCGCTGCTGTTTACCCTTTATATATTTTGAACAGGTTTATAAATCTCAGTTATGCTTCATTTTAAGTTACCTTAAGGGTAATTTCTGATATATACCAGTCTGAGAGAAGAAGGAGGCATAAGAGAAGATATTTGAAGATGTTCAGGTAAGCTGTTAGACAGAGGTTTTCTATGTGATCCTCCAGTTAAACTTTTTGTCCCCTAAGGATGGTGCTTATTTTAGCTTCATCTTTCCCCTAAGCTGTGAGTAAGGGGGAGTGTGGGAGGCAATTCAGAGCCTGAACCTTCCTTAGCTGCTCTGCTGTCCCTTCTGAACGAGCCCATTTCCCTCTCCTGACTCACTGAGCCAAGGTTGTCCTTGTGAATACCCTTCTAATGAGACAAAGAGCTTTTGGAGGCAGCGTTATACTGCCCAGCAGCTGTGATGTAATTGTGAGCAGCTCAGTCTTGGGTCAGAAGTCAAACAGGAGTGGGCTTGTAACTAAGAGATCAAAATATTTTCTCTGCCTTTTGCCGCGGGATGTGTCCATATTGCTCCCCCTCATGTCTCTCTTTGTTCACTATCATATGTTTTGTCATCTCAGCTCATGTTTGTGGTACATTGGGTCTTATTTTACAGTATGACAGAATTGTTTAAAATCCATCAGGCCGTGGCTGTAGAGGGCAGGCAGCGGGCTGGGAAAGGAGAGCATGGCAGTGTGGCCAGATTGCTTGCTTGCTCTGCTGGACAAATTGTGAGCTACGTAGAATTGAGGTCTGTAAGGCATCATTAATCAGATCTAGTTTATGAGTTGGACTAGAATTATGTTCCTTGAGTTTGTGACTTTGACTTAGCTATTTTTCTTTTGGCTTCTAAATCTGCCAGGCTGGCCATTGTTTAAACTTCCAGCAACACAGAGGATTTATGAAAACCAGGGCTGTGGCTACTTCCACAGGCTCAAGAAATCAAAGTTTTTTCCTACCATTTGCTCTAATTTTGTTCTTCACAGGAACGGTGCATTTCAGGCACCCAGCCCCAGAGCAGCTCACCTGAGAAATGTGCTTGAGCAACTGATGGCCATTCCCTTTCCTAGCCACCCACATCTTTGAACCAGTAGAATGCTCACTGTCCTTGGCTTCATGAGGACAGTCCCTCCCTTATTAATACGAAACTTTAGTAGCTTTTAGTGTAAAAAATGTTCATAAAGCATTAAAGAATGTACTAATTACCATGAATAAGGAAAAAATGTGTATGATATAGACCTTCCAGTTCATTGGTTCTGAAAAGGACAGTGTTGTCTCACACATTATCAGGTAGATGTACATTTTGCAGATGCATGATTTGCATTGGAGGACGATGCATGATTTGCATTGGAGGTCAATGCAGTGGAAGCATTAAACATTCTGCTAATCATCAAAATGATTGATTTTAGTTATTAATGATGGCTTCTTAATTATGCCCAGCTCCTCTGTTTACTGCCTGCTTTCAAAATGAATGTATTTTATTAAAATAATAGAGACAAAGTGAAAGACAAACAGGTGGTGGCTGCCGGAGGTCAGCCACCAGCTTGAGCACAGATACATGTGAGTGCACATGTACCAGCTTGAGGGCTTGAGAAGATCCTGCTGTAGCTCTGCCACCCCTTTCTGGCTCCTCCAGGAACGTGACAGCCTTCAGTGCCAAGGAACTGGCTTTACAAAGTAAGATTGAAGCTGACAGCACTGTAACTGCTGGTATTTTATTTTCCCAGTAAAACGTGCTGGCTGTGATCCTCCTTTTTGCAGGAGGCTGGCTGGCTGGAGCGGACCATGTCAGTGGTGATGCATGGTGACAGCACGTGCTGGCTTGCAGAAGCAGGGCAGAAAACAGCCACCACCAGCCATGTGCCACATGTCAGAGGCTGTGAAGAAAAAGCAGCTGCAGCTTGGTCAGTGTAGATGGCAACCAAAGTAATTCACAGAATCACAGAATACTTTGGGTTGGAAGGGACCTTGAAGATCATCTAGTTCTAATCTTCCTGCCATGGGCAAGGGCACCTTCCACTAGGCCAGGTTGCTCAAGACCCCATCCAGCCTGGCCTGAGCACTTCCAGGGATGGGGCATCCACAGCTTCTCTGGGCAGCCTGTTCCAGTGTCTCACCACCCTCATGGTGAAGAATTTCCTAAATTCCTAAATCCTTATATTCTGTAGGGTCTTTTTTCTTCCCCTCCCATAAAAGCCTGTGCTGGCAAAAGTCCTTCTCTCTTTCCTCTGGAGCTGGCCTGTCTGAAGTCATGTCTTGCTGAAGAGGTAATAATTCATTCTGATTTTCGGGCTGCATCAGATTATACTAAAACTGGTTAATCCCAGAGTTCGTCTTTTGTCTCACTTGGTACCTGACAGCATATAAACGCGCAGACAAATATCACACAGAGGAGAAAGCAATTGATGTGGGGGGACAAATGATGAATTCACACAATGACTTGGCTTTGTGCAATAAACCTGGAATCTGGGTGGTGAAGCCACACACAGCAGAGTATTCCTCTCCAGAAGAATCCCAGTAGCTGCTGAGAAAAGACTCCTGTTGCCATCCATACTGAACATACCACATGTACCTGTTTCTACAGTTTTCTAGCCAAGCTGCCTGTGCATTCATGCATCTGTTATACTACAGCAGGATAGTTTCATTCACTGTTGCATATATAACAATTACATCTTAAACCTTGTCTTACTTATTGTCTGTCTGAGAAGGCACTGGTAAAAAAGTAGTCTTTAAGATGCTAGAGGTTGCTTCATTTCACTTCATTTGACTGGTGGTCCAGCTTTCAGACTGTGCATTTTAAGGCTGGTGTTGGTGCAGAGAGACTCATCTCCCTGAGGTCCCTCTGTTGTCAATGGGGAGAGGCATCTCCAGGGATGATTCATGCAACCTGTGTTAGATGCGTGACCCTCGAGCTGCCTGGTTAACCCCATCTGGCTCCCTCTGGGAACCAAGGCAAGTAGTTTAAATGAGGTGAAGTGAATCCTACCTGCAGGGCCTGGTGCTCAGTTGTCCTGACATGAACACAGTACAATAGAGAGGAAGAATTAGATCTTCAAAAAGAAAATAAACAACATATCTTCACTTATGTGTTCATTTTCACATCTTCCATTTTAGAAAAGTGGAAAGTGCATGCTGAAAGACAAGGGAGTAAAGCTGTGTAAATAAAAGAGGTGCCTTTGCTCAATTAAATAGACATTAATTACGCCTGACCGTGTAGAGCATCTTGCTTAAAGGCATTTTGTATGGCTCCAATCTGCTTACAGCCTGACGCTGTAGAGAGCGTGTGTTTTGCTGATAAACACAAGCCCAGGAGCCTGAAAATCCAAACACAGCAGTGAATCACTGAGCAATCACATGCACAATCACTTCAGTAGGTGCTGGTGCAGCGGGCGCCAAACCAGGGGCACCAGATGGACAAGACTGTAAAGGGGAAAAGGCGAGAGCCCTTGGCTCCCTCCAAGCAAACCATGTTTAGCTGTGGTTTTGTTCCTGCTAGTTGTCTGTGCAGTAAAGAGAGAGCTGGGGAGGGATGAGGTGCCCAGACGCCACATTCCAGCTGTGGCCTCATTCTCTTTTGGAAGAAGAATATAGCTGGTTTAGCCACCATGTGCCATGCGTTTTTACACGTCACCTTTCTCCTGGTGCAGATGTAAGTAGCAGCCCTCGCACGACCTAGACTGACACTGGCCTGGCTGAACTGAGCTCTGCCTCAGCTGAACCTCAACCATGTGCCACCACCCTTCCTCAAGGCTTGAGCCAAGTGGGTGCTGGGGCCCTGAGGGCACCCACAGCCCTGCTTGCCCCCTAGGGCTCCCGAACCCTGCCCAGGACCCCATGTCAGCTCCTGGCCCAGCGGTGGGATTCCTCTAGCCAGACAGCGAGCCCCAAACACCCTTTAATGATGTGAGACTGGGGGAGTTTTGCAAGCCAAGGTGGGTTGGAGAGCTCAGCGGCGCTCCCTTCCCACCCCAGACAGGCTTGTCATGGAGATAAATGCAATCAGCACCTGAAAGTCAAGCTCTGGCCACCACGTGGAATATATTTGAAATAAATTTGCTTTCGTTGGCAGGATTTTGAGGTCTTGCTCCATGTTTTTGTGTGAGTTGAAATAGTATAACACAGCCCCTTCCCTGAATACTGGTAGTTACCGTTGATTGCACTTGGTGTAAGAATCTTGGGTGCCATGGTGAAGAAGAAATTGCATTAGGAGCAAAAGACCTTTTTCTGGATCTCCCTTCAACAATTCTGAAGACTGGAGGCCCAGATTATTCTACTGAAGTTTCTAACCTAGGCTTTGCTGGTGCAGAAGTTGCCTGTTGTTAAATTACCACTGACTTAGTGCTTTAAAACCAAGCTATTGAAATCTGTGAATCCCGCAGCTGCAAAAGAGGTTGTGCCTCCTAAACCCGATTGCACTGAGGACTGTGACATGGTACGTAGATCCCAGCTGCAAAAAATGGCCTGTGCTGGTGCCATTTGTCTGCAGGATTTTTTAGCTCAGTATTCGAAGAAATTTATGGCTAGCTCACATCCTACTATTATTAGTATATTATGATTTTTTTTATTTGCATTGATTCTATTTGAAAAACACATTTATTAATGTCATACATGACTTAATCCAGTTCCCTAGACAGTTATCGGCAGAACTCTTTAACGTCATTCAGTACAAGGGTGGGAAATAGGCAGTTCTTTTTCTAAGTAACTCTTATGGAAATAATCCCTTTTGCCATTTGCTCTTTATATATTCATTTTTTCCCCCACAACTGATAGTTGTTTTAGTGTTTTTGTTTTGTTTGGTTTTTTTCCCCTGTTAACTAGACAAAAAGTAACTTGTATTTTATTATGAACTGAACTGCATCTGGCTACTTATTTCTCACTTTCTGCCGAGTATTCAACTGTGCTGGCTTAACGTATTAATGGGCAAAATACCTTTTGGATGCCTGTTACAGTCACCAAGGCTCTGCAGTGCATGGATATGGGGCACACCTTCCTTTTGGTGTATCAGAATCCAGATTATCTGCAAGTAATAGACTAAAGAGGGGTTCTCTAGTGAGACAGCTGATTAAAGACAATTCTATTCCCTGAGAGCTTGAATGTTGGCTTTTACTGCTGCCTTGTGCACAAGGAGCACAGATCAGTGCTTCTTCTCTATCCTTGTGCTCCATCACCAAGGGATCATGTTCTGCTTTAAGTGCTCAGTTAAAGAATTTAAAAAATGTTGCTGTGGTGTGGGAGAACAGAAGGTGGTAGAACAAATGCAGTATCCCCTGCAAGCAATTGCTGGGAACAGAGCCTACCCAGTCTACTCCTCTGAAAGGGGCAGTGGCTTTTTGTTTTTCAGACGAGGGGTACTTTGAGGTACTCCTGATTATTTCACCCTAAAAATAAAAGTCTTGTTATTCCTTAATTTCTGAGAGTCTTTCTCTGCCCTGTCTCCCGCTTAAGACCCTCAGTAGTTTTCCTCCGGCTCATAATCCTTCATTTCCCTGCCTCATCCCTCCCAGTTTCAGAGTATTTTATCCCTGGTAACTTTCTCACTCCGCATGAAACTTCTTACTGAGTCTTTGGAGGGAAAGCAGGATAGACAAAGGCAAAGCTGTGGGCATGAATTGGTGTAAATAAGCTAACAGTCCTGTTGCTATGGGCCTGATGCTGCATCATCACACATGTATTTTTGCTTTTGGTTCTACATGTGCTCACTGAGCTGATGTGGCCCACTGTGCTGCAGGAATGGGTAGTGACACTGGAGCATCTCTCCTGACATGTACAGTAACTGAGGGTACTCCTGGTATGTCTGGCATTATCCAGCACAGCATTGTGTCTACACCCAAATCCAGCGCTGTCCCTTGGTGACCTGGTGGCTAATGCCATTGGTGGGGTAGAGAACTAAGGGATGTAAGAAGAAGAGCAAAATGTGAACTGCCATAATGGTGTGGAGGAAAGGAAGGCAGCGGGCTTCATTCACTGCCTTCACAGGCAATGAAATGTTGGGAACACAGTCTGCTAAGTTAGGTCTGTCCTTTGAGGGCAAAAATGAAGACATATGCTACTGTGAAATGTATAAGGAGAAAGCGCTCTTTCAGACACCCTGCATACTATTTATATTCAAATAGATCTGAACATTGTTTTTCCTACCTTTTTTTTTTGAGTTTTTCCTCCCTTGCATCAGTGTGGGCCACATCAGCCTCACAGGTGCCCTCAAAGGGCTGAATGTATTTTAGGACTGTATAAATGTAGGAGTAGTTATGGCATTCCCTGAGGAAGAAGAGCTCTTGATTGTGTGGAGGCAGACAGTAGTACAGAACAGCATCTGGAGAGTTAATTGTCCAGTTGGAAAATCAGAACAGGATCGCAAGAGACAGTACAAGGCAAAACACACATGCAATTTTCCCAAGCTTCATGTCACGGTTGGGACAACCCTTATGGATGGGTTTACGTAAGAGATATATTGTGTGGTTGATGAAGAGCTGTGTTTTCTTTGTCTGCCTTGAATTTTATGAAAAGGATGTGCAAGATGATGTCTAGCCATTCCCCATATAACACTAACCATAACTAAACATAAAGGCTTTTCTGACTTTGGTTTATTTTTGCTGTTTGTGCTTTCTACTATGATATACGTTCAACGTTAGGTTGAGACGTTAGAGCCTACAGTTCTGCTGACATCAGTCTGGCCATAAATCTCTCTAGCCCTGCGGTGGACAGGACTTCTACTTGCATTGACAAATTACAGACAACTTAAAGAGAGCTACCCACGCCATAAACCTTTCCTGGCAGAGATGTTGTTTCATTTTGTACAGTCAGTATCAGCAGCCACTCTCTACATCCTATAAAGAGGGACGTGCCTCTCTGTGCTCTTTGGGATTATCACACAGCACAGAGACTTGGCATCTGCTGTGTTAGGGACGGGTGAGGTGGAGGTGCAGGACCTGGGGCCAGTTCAGCTGCCACCAAGGAGCAAATGCAGGTGAAGAACAATCAGGACGTGTTTTTTATCCAGTTCTCCCATCAGTAGATTTGAATAATTTCTATGTAAGTTGACGAGAGCATATTTCTTTGGGAAATGCTCTTGGCTCTTTAAGCTTGAGAATGGGCTCAGGAGAGCCCTGAAAATCCTCACAAAAGACATAGGAATGCAATAAAGCTGAAGGGAAAAAAAAGCAAGCAGATTTCAACTGAATAATTTTGTAAAAGTCTGCTTTTTCAGGGGAAAAATAAACAGTTTTACAGTGGAGGAATATAAAATAAGTGCTAGGCTGCAACCATAGCAATAGATACTCTTCTCTACATGTCACTATTCCCTTTAACAAAGATAAGTTGTCAGTTAAAACCTTGCTTGTCTGTAACTGAGAAGAATGGGCTCATTCTTGCTCCTGTTCAGCAGCGAAATTTTTCAAACTTCAGATGTGCAGGATAATCATTAATCACCTGTTGGTTTCAGAGGCTGATAAAGTAGCTAGGAGATTGTAAATACAAAAGGAAACTGTAGGAGCTTGGTTTTGAGCTCATCATAATTAATCCAGTGTCTGGATAATTAAGAGCTGACTGCAGAGTTTCCATACACTTTTATATAAGTTGTGGTGTCCCTACTGAGCAGTTCTGTGAAAGTTTATTACTCTTTATTTGTTAATAAGTATTTTGCATACATTGTCAGAAGAGTCACCCAGCAGCACACATTACAGGTTTGGATGGTTTTTTTTCCTTCTTGATAAATTTCTTCTGCCAATGAGCTGTGAGATTATAAAAATTTAAGGAGCAGACTCTGGGTTTGTGGCATGTACGCTATGTTTTCATCTTTCCTAATGATCTGTGAGCAGAATCAGCAGTGTGCTACTCTGACTTTGTGCAGACTTTGTGTATTCTGATGTATCTTTGCCACGACCCAGCTGGAGTAACACTGAATTTGTAGTTGGATGTCTTTTCAAGCCCCTATTAGAAAAGGGTCGCAACAGAAGTGAGAGCTGATTATGCAGTTCAGGAAACTGGGTGCAGTCACTTGGAGTTTGAAAGAGTAAAATAGGATTGCATATATTAGATTTTATTTTAAAAAAACAAAACAAAACAAAACCAAAGCCAACAGAATAGGATTCTTATTTTTAGGATAGTTAAAAAAAATCAAATATTTTATTCCAAATGAGAGTTTTGTTTAGCAGGGGGTTAAGGCTGTTCTGCAGACAGAGAACATAATGCATTTATACCATTTTATGCATTACTGAAACTTGTGACATTTTTTAAACATCATTAATTTTGATAATGTTTGAATGAAGAACTCACTGAGGCGAAAGAGCACTTCTCCCCCCTTCCCCCCTTTCCTGTTTTCATCATGCAAGAACAAAACGTGTTTATTTTACTGGCAATATTGAGACAATCATATGATTTTGAGTAAGGCTTTTGAGATTGTTTGTAAGTTTTTGCTCTTCTGCATGTCTGCTTCCTCCCAGCTGGGGGCTGGCTGTTGTACGGAAAGGCCAACCACGTCACGGAAAAGCCCTGTCTCTGATCAGATGGGCTTAATATAAACCAGGTTTGCTGAGAAAGAATTAAAGAGGCAGCCCCAAAGCAGGAGAGGATTTACTTCGGCCGAGCAGCCCGTGGAGAGAGAAGGGCAGCGCCAGCAGAGCCCCAGCAGAAGTAAGGCAGCGTCGGTCAGGCACAGACTTTGATTGTCAGTGCTAGACACCCAGGCAGCTAAACACAATGTGGGGTATCCAAATCAGTTTGAACTTGGAACACAATTTGTGATAGCGACTCATTTGGCTTTGGTTAATGAGGGATGGTAATTTGTTAGAGGCGAAATCGTAAAATGTTCGTGTTTGCGACTGTGTAGCGAGTGATTGTTTATGGCAGGTTGTGAATTAGGCTCCGTTGTTTGGCTGAACTGAAGCTGGCTTTTCTCATCTGGTCGTTTCAGTGGGGAAGCTGCAAGGAAAAAACGCATTTCAAAATTCAACCACAGTAAATAATTCTCTTTTGTTTTGCGAAGCAGCTTTTGCTTGGTGCGTGATTTCTGGTTTAGATATATTTCTTGCTGAAAAAGTTACTGTGACTGGGATTATGCAAACAATCTCATTTTGACACTCTGTACTACGCATCAGAGAGAAAAATATTGCGTATGTGGTAGTAAGTTCAGATAGAGTGTGCTTTTTCTGTATATTTTTTCTCTGTCCTGCTGTGCATTTATTCAAAGAAGTTTACAGGCAGTTTTGTGAGAAGAGGAGCAGTGATTTGTACCTGTTGATCTGTTGTGTTGCTGTCCTTTTTTTCATTCACCACCTATTATTCAGGTTTGAAAATGGTTGGGTGCATTTTATGGACAGTTATCCTATTTACTATCATGGAGAAGAGAGTTGAGAAACATCAGATATACGGCAAAAAGCAAAATGTCTAAATAAATGTCACTTTGGGAACAGGAATGCATCAAAGTAACTTTCCTAAAAATGGTAGTTGTTAGCCCGTGAGAATGACATCACTGTCCTCTGCCTCCAGGAAAGGCAAAATAGAGTTTTCTGAGTAAAATATAATTAAGAGCTGTGCTTAGATAAGACAAGTGAACCTGTCTAGCTGATTGTGCACTAAATGAAGTTGTTGATTTAATATCTGTAAGTCTATGAGCTTTTTCTCCCAGTGCTACATGCTGTACTGACTAGACTCCGTAACTCCTCAGAAAAGCTGTTGGTCTAGACTGTATTCTCCCTCTTGTCAGACAAAAAGTCACTGTCCGAAGCAGAGTCACTCTTTGTGAACCATACTGTAGACAAGACTCAAATCCACCCCAGTGTAGCAAGACGTGCTTGCGTGGCTCTTTTCTTATATCAGGATTGTCTAAGTGTGCAGTGAGTGATTCTTTATTGCTTTCCCAAATGTTCCAGCTCTTAACTGAGACAATATGAAAGATGCTGCACACCCAGCTGCATTGGGAGCTGGAGGCAACTGCTTGCCCCCAGTAAAGCACAAAGGATTTGGGCCAGTATCTGTGGGTGCTGTGTGTGCCATAGGCTGCCTCTCAGAGGGATGCAGCTCCCATGCAGGACAGCACTGCTGAATGCTGCCCCTTCCTGCTCCTCTGGGACACAGCGATGTCTCCCCAGGGCTGGGCTGCACCTAGCACAGTCGTGAGCTTGGAAAGGCTCAACCAAGATAGGATTTAGCAGATGGGGGGGTATCATCCCTAGGAAAAAGCCTCTGACTCACTAACTAGAAATATTTCTTTGTGTACCAGCAAGTACGAAAGAGTGAAGAAAGTCTCATTTTCTTTTGCTGTATACTAGATCCCTACAGGAGAGTAGGATGTGCTGCTTTGAAGTTAATAAGACAGCATTAATGCATTTCTAAATGTTTTGAGGGTAACGCTTGTGATTTCCCTATTTCTTAACAGGGGTAAAAAATGACCCTAAACAACGTTACCATGCGTCGCACCCACAACAGCAGTCTGCAGCAGCAGCAGCAGCGGTGGAGCATCCCTGCTGATGGAAAGCATCTGCTGGTCCAGAAAGACTCCAATGAGTACAACCCGCAGAAGCGATACACCATCAATCCTGATGATTACTACAGAAGGAGCTGGTCCTCGGAGTCATCTGACTCCGTCATCTCCTCTGAGTCCGGCAGCAATTGCTACCGGGTGGTGCTGATCGGGGAGCACGGCGTAGGCAAGTCCTCCCTAGCCAACATCTTTGCGGGGGTGCATGACAGCATCGACAGCGACTGTGAGGTGCTGGGAGGTAGGTGTTTGTGCTTGCCCTGGGGTGTTTGTGTTTGTTTGCAATCAGCCCTGTCAGTAGTAATTGGCACAGAAAATCAGAGAGGCCGTTTAATCAAAAATTGAGGTAACAAACATTTGAAACTGATCACCAAAACTGATTCAACACATGCATCTCTCTTAAGAAAACAAGAAAGCAAAATAAGATGAGTAAGATACTCACCAACAATGACTGAAAGTCTCTGAAAGAGAAAAATTCAGATTCTCATGTTATTTCATTTCCAGTTACCTACTGGAAGCTGCCTCATTCCTGCCTGTGATGACATTACACAGGAAGCTGATACAGCTTTCACGCTTGTCCGACATTTGTGTCACTACTAACTCCATAAGACTGGCTCCAGCTTCCTAGGGAATTCAAACAACTGGACATTCTCCTGGTCTATGAGAATGAAATGCTTATTAACAATATATATAGAAAAAGCCTCTGCTGAGTCCTTCAATCACCTCCAAAATATTTGCTGTTAGAAGTCATCTCAGCCATTCTGTATAAACACATTACCTCAGTGTAGGCTGTATGGAGTTTGAATAAAATATGTCTCCTCCTCATTTCATCTTACTTGCACAGCATGGGTTCCCCCAGAGATAAACCAGACAAAGGTCCTTCAGCAGTGTAGGAAAATTCCTGTTGCCCAAACAGGAGGAAATGGCACAAGCTGTAGGGTTTTCTTTGATTCTTCCCCCTTGCTATCCTCCTCTGCTTTGTTTAGGGTTGCAACGTGGTCTTTAATCCCAAAGACCAGACCATGCAGAAGGTGAAGCTCTTGCACCGAGCCCTGAGCTATGCTTTGTGTGAGATGTTGATGTGGAAGGGTTGTGCTGCACCAATCTGATTAGGAGAGGTTTCACCCAGGATTTCATACAGCCCAGCACCAGGAAGGGTGGACCCACATTTTCCTTGCTTGCTGACACAGACTGGGGACACACACAGGTCTTCGCACTTTTGGGGGATTTGAAGTTCCCCATGGTGCAGTCACTCTGAGTCAGTTATTCAGGTGTGATTTGTCTTCAGCTTCTACCATCGTTTTTCCTGTAATCCCACCAGCTCCTCAGCCTGGAGTACCCTGATAAAACATTTCCTAGTGCTAACCCAGCAAACTGGAGTAGGACCCTTGGGCAATCAGTCATAAATGCAGCTGATTTGCTTTGCACGCCCCAGCCAGACAGTTTTCTTCTCCTCTGTGTGAAGCTGTATGGTTTCCTCTTTCATTACACTCCCAGCAATACTGCTTGGAGTGTAGGAGTGGCACATTTTCAAGGCCAGCTCTGCTGAGGTATTAGAAAACTTGCCATCTTTCCTTTTTTTAGTGTTGGCTTTGAAATAAACATGAGATTAACAAATCGCTCACTTTCAGTTTGTTTTATGTCCTGTGGAAATTCCTTAGGATTGACTAAGGTGCAAATAAGTGCTGAATGTGACCATTTGGGCATAATATTTTTTAGGAGTGTGATCAGGTATTTGCAGCCTCTCTGTGTGTAACAATGGAGAAACAGTCCTCTGGGTGTTGTCCTCTGGTATATATGAATCCTGTTCCCATTCAGATTCTTGGTCAGTTAAGAAACTATTCTCCAAACTTTAGCTTGCAAACTGGAAATTCTGTTACAAGAGAGGATGGTTTCAGCTCACAGAGGGAATACAACAGCCTTTATGGACTGGCTTTGCTACTGGCTGTACGATTAACCTAGCTCATGAACACAAGTATCATGCTATTGGACCTGCAGGGAATATGCTCATCTTGATTAGCTTTGTCTTTTTCATCTCACCATTATAAGCTGTGTTAAGGCTGTCCATTTTAATTTCATTTTAAATGTGTAATATTTTGGTCTCATTATTTTGCATGAATGTAGATTGCTGGCTTCAAGGAAAGGCTCTGATTACAGTTTAGGGGAAAGTTCACTCCATTCGTGCCCAACAGATACTTTATGAGGCAAGGGTTAAGACACGGTCCTATGTACAAGCATGGTTGGGACAGACCCCTTAAACACTGCAGTGGGAGGGGTGATTTTCTCAGAAGCCTGAAGCCTGGCATTTTTCAGTGACTAGCAATGCAAGACTAGAGATGGGTCTAAACCCCATATTGCTCATCCAAATGTGCCCAGGTTTGGGGGAAAGTTGGATGATCAGTATTTGAAGGAGAAGCTAGACTGAGATTTCATGGCAAGGGTTGATCAAAGTTATGAGTAGGAGCAGCCACCCCCAGGTATAAGCAGAACTTTGTCACATGGTGTTTATAACCTAGGTATGCATTTTTGTGGCCTCAGTGCAAAATAACTGCACTTTTGTGGGTTGTTGATTCATCTGCTTTTTGACATCAAACCTAAAGTGGGGAAGCACGAAACGGGAGAGAACTAGGACGCAGCAGAGGTCTCAGCCTCTCTAAAACTCACCAGCTCTTGTCTCACAAACCCCTGTCCTCACTGGTTGGAGGCTTTTCGCTGTGTTGCTCTCTGCAGCGGTGGCTGTTCACCCGTAAACTGTCCCTGCTAAAGTGAAAGCAAATATTTTCCATCAATCAGCCTCACTGGACTCCGCTGCTCCCATGGGGCAAATGTTCAGCCTTTGCTTATTTCTTCCACTGGTTCTATTTTCTCACTCCCACATAGATAAAGAGAATATCAGCCAAAATCACGGGCATTTAGTTTCCTGATCTTTCAACCTCCTTTGTATATCACAGAAAGGTTCACTGCTGATGGAAATGAGGAAAGAACTAAATGTGAGCCAGCATAAAATTTGGCCCAAAAATTTGAACTGTGAACAAATTCTGCATATTCAACTACTTGTTTTTTGTAATGTACATGATGCTACAAAATAATATGTTACCAATTTTTCTGATTTTATTTCCAGAAGACACATATGAAAGAACCCTGATGGTAGATGGGGAAAGTGCAACCATTATACTGCTCGACATGTGGGATAATAAGGTACTTTAATTTGTTCTAGTCAAATGCCAAAAGAAAAGTGCGTATGAATGACTGCTAATATAAAAAATAGGTATCTTTTGGGAAAGAAAGGTGTTTTCAACATTAGTGAGAATATGGGATTAACCACACACCAAGTCAAGCATGCCTGACAGCTCTGCAGTGTGAGCCTGAGAAGCAGAAGCCTTCTTTATTTTTTTAATGATAAAACAAAACATTCAAGCCATTTTCCAGACCATGTTCATTCCAGTCTAAAGCCAGTAAAATGAATGATTTGGGGCAACTTTTGCCCTCCTTTGTGGTGAAGTAGTCATGCCATCACCACATTGGAATTACTTTCAGTGTAACTGCGATTAAAACTGTACCCATTACAGTTACAGCAGGAATGTATTTGGATTCTCTAATGTTATACTTTCTAAGGAAAATCTGATCTGGGAATAATGATATCTGACCGTTTCCTTTGAACAGCGTGAAGGAGAATGGATTCGAGACCACTGCATGCAAGTGGGAGATGCATACTTGATTGTGTACTCCATCACAGACCGAGCAAGCTTTGAGAAGGCCTCCGAACTCAGAATACAGCTCCGCAGGGCACGCCAGAAAGAAGACATCCCGATTATTCTGGTTGGCAACAAAAGTGACCTTGTCAGGTGTCGCGAAGTTTCAGTGGCAGGTAAGGAAAACTGTGAGGGTAAAAACAATGTAAACGTTAAGAGTCACCTAGTGAACAAACGAACTGCAGAGCTCTGGCTGAGAGAGAACGCTGTGATCTGGACTGGGCAATAAAAGAGCAATAAAACAGAAGAAGACTGGAACAGAGGGCAGAGGACTGGGAGGGGTTTCTTGGGCCCTTAAGCCTCCCTTGGTAATGCTGTTACACATCAGATAATCCCTTTCCTAAATTATTAATTACCATCATAAAAGAAGCTTGAATTTCTTCCTCTCTAGCTCCTTACGTGAGATGCCTGCAGTATATGATATCTCTGGTAGCTGGAAACATTTTGGGCTTCCCATATATCCTCATGCACAACATTTTTAGCCCACTTTATTCTGCTGCCAAAGATTATTTCTTCATTGAACCAGTTCTCTGTCCTCCCTGATGAATTAAAGTTCCCTCTCACCCTCTATTTTCCTAGTCTGGGCAGGAACCTTTCAGGAGAGGTTTCCTTGTTTCCTTACTTTGGGATGCTGAAACAGCTCTCACTGCTGCATTTATTTGAAAGTATAACCAACCTGTGCCGCTCTCCTGAAGCCCGGGAAGCCCTAAGCCCATAAATAGGAATAGGGAGATTGCTAGGAAAGCTGCTGCCAGCTCCTGAGCTCTGCAGTCACTAATGTCTATTATTAGAGAGTCTTTCCTGAGGCTTAGGTGACACAACACAACACACAGCAGTGCATTAGATGATCTCATCTTGGCCCACCAGAAACATGGGTTCCTCTGCTCAGTATTTTCTTCTTTCTGTCACCATTTGACTCTTCTGTTTCCTAAATGAGTGAGACATTTTTTTTTCCCCTTCCTCCACTGGCAAAGTGCACAGTTCCTCTGACCTGTCATAGTTTCCCCATGTGAAGGATTTGAAGTGAGATAGCTCATCAGGAGCCCAGAGATGCCTATTTACCTTCCTCTCTGCCCCACTTGAAAAATCCTTTGAAAGATGGCAGGTGCATTCATGTCATTTTAGCCATCCTGATGATGAGATCACAGCAAGCCAGGAGACAGAATAAATTAGCTTGTGTGTGAAAGACAGCTGTCATGTAATTAAGGATATGAATTATGATTTCAGATGTACCTCTAAAGCCATAAGCATAGTTCTGCCTTTATTTAAGGGTTTTGTACATGTGTCTGTTTGCACCCAAGTTGCTACTGTCCCAAGACCCTGGTTTATGCCCATGACCCATGGAGGGGGCCAGGCTCTGCCTCCTGTGGTGACAAGAGCTGTGCTGTGTGCATGGAGGGTGCTGTCATCACCCTTTAATGTGACTTGAGGGAGTCTGCACATAGGATGACCAGGTGGTTTTGAGTCATTACTGACCTCTCAGCCTTTGCTGTCACAGCGCAGGTCAGTCAGCCCCAGCTCCCTTAACAGCTGATGGCGGGCATGGGGATTTTCCAGGGGAGGCTTCACCCCCCCTTGCTGAAAAGGGAGTGTGACACAGAGCAGATGGATTATGGGCCAGCAGACAGCACAGGGTGATTAAAAGCTTATCCATGCCTATATTAGCCTTGAGGAATTCCCTCGGTGGCACCGGCTCCTTGCACATGGCCACCCGTGACACCTTTGCCTCCCCTCTGCTTGTGACACCCGTCACATATCCACCTTGTGAATTTGCAGAGGGACGAGCCTGCGCCGTCGTGTTCGACTGCAAGTTCATCGAGACCTCGGCAGCTGTGCAGCACAATGTGAAAGAGCTGTTTGAAGGCATCGTGCGGCAAGTCCGGCTTCGCAGGGACAGCAAGGAAAAGAATGAGAAGCGGCTGGCATACCAGAAACGAAGAGAGAGCATCCCCAAGAAAGCCAGGCGGTTTTGGGGCAAAATAGTTGCCAAGAACAACAAGAACATGGCCTTCAAACTCAAGTCCAAGTCTTGCCATGACCTATCAGTACTTTAAGAACGCTGGACTCTGCCAGAGCTTGTGGCATTTTGTGGACATTATCTAACTATGTCGTGGGACAATCAATCAATCTATATTAGATTGGGCTATCAAAGTGACTTAGGTTCACAGTTGTAATTGTGATGATACGTGCTGGCATAAGAACAGCACAGTGCATGGAAATATCTCTCTTCCTTTTCTTTGTCAGTAGTTTTAAAAGAAAAGTATAGACCAGAATGACCCAAAATTATGCTGGGGGATGTTCTGGAATATATCTGTTCTTTCTCCTCTCACCTTTGGATAATAGTGTAAGAATCTTGAACCATCATGACTTGGGAAGTGAATATTACACTCCTTACTCTTTCTCCTTGTTATTATTACTTCCTTTTTAAAACTGTAAAGAATTGAGGAACTGACTGAGGTTTTGTCCTTTACCAGTTGGCTGGTCAGTCATGAGCACCCGCAGCTGAAAAACCTGCATTTTTGTAGAATAGCCACAAAGACACTTTTAAAAAATTATTTCAAGGACTGGTTTCAATGAGTTTACACATCTCTTACTTTGAAAATATTTAAAGGAAAAATCCTGTAATCGAACAAATTTTCCTCTCTTATTTTCATATTATGGGACTATTTAAAAATCACAGCAAAATTAAAATTAAAGTGCAAGTTGTATCATAGTGCATCAAGTGCAGGATGCCAAACCTTTATAAATCACCTGAGCTTTTTTAAGAAACCACACGGACTTCTTGTATCCAGCCTTGGCCTTTCTCTATGCCAGAGTTATGCTGTATTTATTGTTGTGCAAAATAACAAGCATTTTAATGTTGAAGGGAAATGTATTTATTACCAAGTTTCTTAAAAGAATAATGTTAATTTTATTACTGTTTTCTACCTAATATCTTTTTTCAGATATGCAAGTTTTTACTTACATGCCTTGTAATAAAATAAATAAAATATATGACTGTACTTGAGCCTCAGTGGGAAATCTCTAAGACTTTTTTCAAGTTGAGAAAGTATTTTGAATGCTGGGCAAGATTGTTACATGACAAGTACAGTGGGAATTCTGTACATCTCTGAACACAGGCTATTCAGCAACCTGGGATCACAAAGCAAGAGTCATCCACAGCCCCAAAGCTATGAGTGTATGGTATCCCTCATGTGCAAATGGAGTTGTGGTGTCAGAGAAAATATAAATCGTTCATAACAAAGATATTTCGCCCTAAGCCTGAAAACACTTTGGAAATGTAAATGAGTACTCTTACCCCAATTTTGGAGACAAAAAGAAGTGAAATGCTACAATTCGGGGACAGCAAGCGGACAGCTGACATGTTGTGCCTTAATCCCCAGTTACTGTTGGGCAGAATTTTGTTATTTTCCTCCCGACTCTGCTGGGTTTTGTGGGCGCTGCAGAGTTCAAGGTAGAGGTACAGTTACCACATTTTGCCCACAGATGGCTCAGAAAAGCCAAATCTCCAGCCTGGCAGCTCATCTTCCTTGATTATGAAGACAAACAAATGCGATGCTAATAAGATGAGAATTGGGCTCACCACATTGGGCTGCACAGCTTTAGTGCACCAAATGCTCCAGAAACGAGCTCGCTCACTGAGTGTTTGCCCAAAACTGAGTCTGCTGAGGGGATGAATTTTAGCAGTTCTCTAGGGGTAAAACATGTCACAGGATGACTCTCCACTTCTGTGGTATTCAGATCTCCCTGGAAGGGAATTCCTGATCTAGAATAAACTGTTTGCAAGCAGAGAAACAGCATTTTGAATAGAGTACAGATTTTGAATGAGTGCTCTTGAGTTGTATTTTGAACTAATGCTTTTGAGTTGTCAGCATGCAACTTAAGGTTGACCCAGAACAGTCTAGAGAATGATGCTCATTGTGATACCAGTTTTCAGAACTTTTAAACTCTCAGGACCTTTTTGCCCATTCAAGAATGGAAACTAAATCACACAAATTAAACAAATTTTTAAGATTATTTTTAAGAACTGAGAGTATAACTGAAGACAACTAGTGCATTTCCCTAATCTGTTCTTATCTGTCAAGCTCTGGACTCAACAAATCTAAACCCCAAGCAGGTTTTGAAGAAATCTGAAATGTCCATGTCGATCACAGAGCCTTTAAGGGTAAAAGCCATCCATGTTCACAACATCACTGGATGCATAAACAATATTATAAAAATTTGGTGTTACTTATTTTCATACCCTGACTCATCTCTTTCCCAGGATAATGAAATTTCCTTCTAAAAGTTATGATTTTTCAGATAAAAAACCAATGTTGTAGGCCCATTCCCTGGAGCTGCCACAAGCTGCAACAAAGAGCTGTGTGGTGTTCACAGGGAACATATACCACTGTGAGTCTCTCTTCTGGGGCTGCTGCTGGTCCCCCTGAATAGCACAGCACTGCTCTTGGACAAAAACAATTCAAAGAGCTACCTCCACCTTTCACATCCCAGTCAACCTCCCCCTGGCCCTCTTGGTCCACCCTGTAGGCTTCCTGAGTTTTCAGGGAGAGCATGGAGGAAGCTGTGGGATGAAGAACCACCAGCAACAGCATCCCCTCAATGGAGCTGTTGCTTCAGTTTGCTCAGATACTGTCGGGGTAAATTGCTGTCCAACCTCTGGTTGTGGACTGAGAGGGTTGGTGCTGAGGATCCACATTCTGCATGTTTTAGGGTTTTTATTGCTTTGGACCAGGTCTGGCCTGGTCCTGTGGACAGAATGTCCACCTGGGACTGCAATGCCCAAGTTTCACTCCTGAAAGGCACCGTGACTTTCACCTGGAAGCAACCTTGGTCATCTGCTGTGATCTACACAATTCCAGTGAGTTGTGAGCACAGAGGAAAGGCCAGGGCTTTCTTCTGCAGCTTATGAGATGAATCTGAGTCAAGGTTTTAGCTGATCATCACCAGATTATCAAATACAGAAATGCTTACCATATATAGCAGCTAGTGTACCTGGAATTACTAATTAATGCTAATTTAATGTGGAATGCTGACATTTCAAATCCTTAATATCCACAGTCCCTCTGTTCATCTCAGATGTGAGTGTCCAAAACCATGGAACGGATCAATCAGCAATTCTAATCACTGTCCTGGCTATGTAGTAAGTCAGGGCTACAATGACAGATCCTAATGTGATAATTGCGATGTCGGCCCCAGAGATCTGGCAGTGGCTGTGGAATACATGAGTCATAGCAGAGCACGTACCAAGGCCAAAATGGCAAAACTCACAGAGTCCAAATAAAATAAAATAAATACAGCTAAAAAAAAAGTCTAAGAACACACAAAATGCCAATTATAGTGGAACAGCTGTTATAAAAAGCTCTTTTTAGGAAGTTAGATCAGATCAACAAGAGGAATTAGAGGCAATGTCCAGCTTTAATTAATTTAATAATGAAAGATTAACTGCAAGAAGAAAGGTTTACTTATGCTTTGGGACAGAACTACACTGAGGAATGATTCATTATTAAGGTACTATGTGGATTTGCAGGGTGCTATGTGATTTTGGATTTGGAAGAAATATTGATAAAGTTTAGTCAAGTAAAAGAAAGACATTTTCAATAAAATCAATGAATACACCATCACATATAAGCCTTCCAATATCAACCCTTCTGAAAACTTTAAAGACCATTGACTGGAGTTACTTCTCTTGGGCTGTTTAGAGTGCAGATATGAATGTCAGAAAGGGCTGCTGACAGGAGCATTTCTGGTGATCTAGAGAGGTGCAGAGGTAATGAGATTTACAGAGGGCTGGATACAGTTGACTTCTGTGCAGTATTTCCTCTGTAATCAACTGTAGCTCTGCTTGGTCTCTGGGAAGACTTTTTAGAGAAAGCTGTGGAACCCAGAGAAGAGATGAGGGACTAAGGTGTACTAATGGTGTTTTACTCATGAGATCTCTGGACTAATAAATTGTTAAATATCCAGAAGTGAACCCTGCAACTTGTTCCTTGCAAGGCCTCTGAAGACTGTAGAGCTGAACGTATTGCCTAAATCGTTCCTGTGTCTGACCCACAAGTGCAGGAAACAAAAGCTGGTGAGAGCTGCGGGGCTGGTTCTCCTCTGACTTTCTTTTCTGGACTTACTGGAAACCATTGTTCAGTGAGGAGGGCAAATGCTGTGGCCTGAGGTGGTGTTCAGCGTACTGCTGATATTTAACAGATGTGACTTCCAGATGCACAAAATAATATTTAGTGAGAACTGCCCACCTTGCCTGCAGTTCCTGTCCATTCTGGTTCAGTGGGGCAGCATGGGACTGACAGTGCAGGACAAAATGTGGTTTCTGTGTTGCTTGTCCACTTGTAGGACCCATGCAACACCAAGCATGTGGTAGCACCCAAGGCACATGGGGTGCCCTGTGTCAAAATTACGTTAAATATCACATTGCTGGACACAACCCACCAACATTTTTAAATGTGGCAGACTCCATGGGAGATTTACACAGTGGCCTCTAGAACTCCAAATGTAGCCCCCTCCAGTCAAAAAAGGGAACACCACCATGTTTTGCTGTTCTTCACTATGCTCCAGAAAGGTTGTGGAGAAGCGTTGCTCTTGCCATTGCTTCCAGAAAAGACCTTGAGGTGTAGGGACCCAATGTTGGACAGCTTGCAGGACATAGGCTGAGTCTCAGCATCTGCCGTGCCAGTGAACACATGATGTGTTAGTGTGCAGCCTGGCATGCACCCTCCCCACCTGCTGTCTCCTCCTCATGCCCTCACTCCGGAAATCTGCAGATGTCAGGGCAAGCGGGACCTCCTCACACAGGGCCCTGCAATATTTCTGTGTTTATCCTCTGTGATCACATACGCAAGATCATCAAAGGAGTGGCTTTTTTCCTGCTGTCACTGAAATGCAATGTACTGGTCACTTGTGATTTTAGCAATTTTTTTGCAGGAGGTTCCCTGCTGTTGACAGTGAGGACAAAGCACTCACGTGAGAGCACACTAGCCCTGTGTGTATCACTTTACGGGGCCGGCACTGTCTCATCACCTGGTTAATAATTTTCTAAAAATCAATTAGTGTAGCACACTTCCTCCAGGTTTTGAAACTTATGTCTGAGTAACTTTAAAATGGAATTATTTTCCAAGCAGCAGTTGTTTCTGAGTAGAGACTGTGTGTGTGTACTCAAAAGCCTCCAGACAGACACAGGTTGCCCTGAGCCAAACTCTGTCTGCTCTTTGGGCCAACAGGAGAAAGGAATTTTCAGTGGGAAAATCCAGACTGTCACATGGATACACTGAACGATGTCTGACTTCAATGGCTGCATCTGCACATACTGCACACTCACGTTTCCTCCTCACTTGCACTGCTCTCCCAGTGGATGCAGCCAACACCAGGATGCCACATCCCCCACCAGACCTGACCCTGTTCACCCGGGGCAAGAGGAGCAAACGAGGGAGCTGGGGGACACTGGGCAGGCACTGGGCAGGTACTGGGCAGGCAGTGCTCCCATGTAGGGGTGAGGGGGATCACAGCCACTGCCCCTCTGGAGGAAGAACCTCCAGCTCTGCTGAGTTTTGCATCCATTCTCTCCTGCCTCGGCATAGTTTTAGCTGAATTGCTTAGTGGTTCAACTTTTGCTGAACTCAGAACAGACCTCAATAATTTTCACAAGGCCAGGATGCTATTTCTGTGTCTACTTGTGGCTTTCACTGGCGTGTGTGTTTCCTCTATTCACAGCTTTGCTCTGAAGGTGCTCAGGGTGTATTTCTTCCCTAAATGCTGTTGTATCACTGAGTGATGCCGGGTAGGATGTTCTCAAGCTCTACCACCATAATATCATTTTAGTTGCTTTTTAGCTGTATTTTCAGTCTTCTGTGCCTTAAGATTTTCCTCATCCCCTTGATGCAATCTTGTGGCATGAATGACTGCATTTGCTCCCCCTTGACTTGCTCCATTCAGAAGTGAACCAATGGGGCTGAGATGCTCCATTAACATCCATAGCAGCATTTTTGCCACCCTGGAACTTGGGAGCCACCCAGCCTCAACCAGGATATGCCTAAAATCCTTTGGCATGTGGACTTCCACTGGAGAGGTTCCCCTGGTGTCTGTACTGTCGTTGGGAAGTTGTGCCCAGCTGATGAAGCCCTGGGAAGGGAGCTGCCCAGTGTGGCTGTATTGACACAATCCATCAATAAACACAAAAGCACCTTGGCAGGAACATACTGGGCTCCTGTGCATGTCCCAGGTACCTCCTATGCTGTTGAGACAGAAAGTAAATAAGCCTGGGGGTTAGAGAGGTGATGGAATAAACACGCCCCTCTCATGACCCAGGTAAGTTTTCTACCCATGCATAAATCCACCCTCTGATATTTCTGGCAAAGAAATTCCATGGTTTCTGGACTTCAGACTGCCTCTGGAGAATTATCAAAATAAATGTAAAAAGGCAGTGAGAAGAAATGCCCTATTGCTTTAGACCAGAGATGCTTCCAGGCCTGTGCTGTCTCTGAGAGGGGGAGGCAAAGTGGCAGTAGGAGATGCTGTTTAGTGATATCACCTATGGGACCTATGTAGACTTGGGGAACTACAGGCCAGTCAGTCTCACCTCTGTGCCCAGCAAAATCATGGAGTGGATCGTCCTGAAAACTATGTTAAGGTACATGGCAAATAAGGAGGTGATTTGTGACAGCCAGCATGGCTTCACTAAGGGCAAATTGTGCCTGACAAATTTGGTGGCCTTCTATGATAGAGTTACAGTGTTGGTAGATATGGGAAGATCAACTGTTGTCATCTACCTGGACTTCTGCAAAGCATTTGACACTGCCCCACACAAAATCCTTGTCTTTAAACTGGAGAAACATGGATTCAATGGATGGACACTCGGTGGGTAAAAATTGGCTGCGTGGTTGCACTCCAAGTATTGCAGTCAACGGCTCAATGTCCAAGTGGAGATCAGTGACAAATGGCAGTCCTTAGGGGTTGGTATTGGGATTGGTGCTGTTTAAAATCTTTGTCAGCAACACGGACAGTGGGATTGAGTGCACCCTCAGCAAGTTTATTGATGACAGCAAGCTGTGTGGTGCAGTTGACACGCTGAAGGGAAGGGATGCCATCCAGAGGGATCTGGACAGGCTTCAGAAATGGGCCTGTGCAAATCTCATGAAGTTCAACAAAGCTAAGTGCAAGGTCCTGCACATGGGTTGGGGTGGAAAATGGATTGACAGCAGCCCTGAGGTGAAGGACTTGGAAGTGTTGGTTGCTGAGAAGCTCAACCTGAGCCGGCCATGTGTGCTTGAAGCCCAGGAATCAAAAGAAGTGTTATCAACAGGATGAGGGAGGTGATTCTGTCCCTATACTCCGCTCTTGTGAGTACTGAGTTCAGCTCTCAGGTCCCCAGTATAAGAGGGACATGGACCTGTTGGAGCAAGTCCAGAGAAGGGCAACGAAGATGATCAGACTATGAAGACAGGCTGAAAGAATTTGGGTTGTTCAGCCTGGAGAAGAGAAGGCTCCAGGGAGACATTATAGCAGCCTTCCAATACCTAAAGTGAGTCTAAAAGAAAGCTGGAGAGGGACATTTTACAAGTGCATGTGGTGATAGGACAAGAGTTAATGGCTTTAAACTGAAAGAGGGTGGTGAGGCACCATAACAGGTTGCCCAGAGAAGCTGTGGATGCCCCATCCCTGGAAGTGTTCAAGGCCAGGCTCGATGTGGCTTTGAGCAACCTGGTCTAGTGGAAAAGGGGTGGAACTAGATCTTTAAGGTCCCTTCCAGCCCAAACCATTCTGTGATTCTATCATTCTGGAGACAAGCTTTTCACTCACTTTCTCCATTAGCTTTGTGAAACTGAAATGATCAGTGATTTCCCCCTCAGCCTTCTCTTCTCCAAGCCCCAAACCTGTTGTATCACTGAGTGATGCCGGGTAGGATGTTCTCAAGCTCTACCACCATAATATCATTTTAGTTGCTTTTTAGCTGTATTTTCAGCTAAACAGAAACAACAGAGACAACAGAAGTCCCAAACCTTTTAGTGTCTCCCCTAAGGCAGATGCTCCAACCACTTAAATGTGTTTGTTCCCCTTCTCTGTTCCTTCTCTAATTCTCTTGCACCTGAGCAGCAGAGGCTGCAGCACATCCTACTTGAGGTGCTGGGTTTTAGAGAGTGACAAAATATTTTTCTCTTTCCAGCACCCTTCCTGATCAGGTCACACCTTTCCTTGGCATATTTGGCTGCCATTGCACACTGATTTCAGACCACAGTCAACAGTGACTAGTCACCTGCTATCTTTTTTATCCACTCACTTGGTTTCAGGAGATTGTTCATGACCAAACAGAGTTTTCATGTAAACTATGCTCCATTTAAATGCAGTGAACTTCCCTTTCATGCACTATTTTGAAAACAACCAGACAATGTATACTGCACAGCTCTTGTCCTAATTAGGGATTTAAATACATATGTTCAGCTGCAAGATACCACTCCTATATTCTGAATGCAACAAAGCTTGTCTTCATAAGGACTGTCAGATCAAGGCCTTCTTGCAGATGAAAATCTTGTATGGACACGTGAAAAGAGGTGACAAGTTAGTAAAATGCAGCTCTGTCAGCCCTTCCAGTGTCTGGGATTGCATCATACAATGAACAGGAACAGGGACACCTGTACCTAGTGTGTGCTGACGTTTGCTCAAGCAAGTAGTCCAGTTGGTGTTACTCACACTAGTGGCACTTTGAGGAGTAGACTGTGCCCATTTTATTGAATCAAGAAAGGACTGAGTGCCAAAAAAGGATCTGTTGTTTTGTCTGTGAGTGAGAAGTTATGACATTCTCCCACATGAAAAGGAAATATGTCATGGTTTCATCTGGTCCATCCAATATTTTCTTTAGGGTGTGCTCTTATCTCCAGTGGGTGGGGCCTGGAAATGTTCTGCACTTTGACACACACTGAAACAAGATATTGTATTGAGACTAAACACAGACTTTTCTCTAAACTGCTCAGAGTTGGAGGTGTGTTGGATGGAGAAAAACTACATTTCTGTGCCTGTATAATTTTCCATTTGGGTTGAACAGGCAACCTCTTCCGTACCTTGCTGTCCAGATTACCAAAAGCCATTAAAAATGGCTAAAAGTCATGAAATAGTATGTAGATCCACTAGTTGACTCACATTTGCTCTGAAGGAGTAATTTCATGTGTAAAATTTGGTTGGAAAAAGGCTGCTCTGAGCTTACAGCAACCTCAGAGATAAGGACATCTTAGTTTTGTTCCTGATCCCTTCCTTGACTTCAGATCTGATTATAGCATGCTGAGAGCAGTACTGCCTCCTTTGCTACTGTATGCAGTTGAAAGACGTAATTTGATTGCTTGTGCAGAACATGATGCTGCCTGCCTGTGTTTTAGGAAGCACGTTCCTCGGGAAGCAGTAGGTGACCTCCAGCCCTGCCAGGCCCCGTGCACAGTGCAGTGCATCTGCTCCCTAGGGACCTGAGAATGACAAGAAACATGGGCTCTGCCATGGGGAGGCTGAGGAATTATAGGGCTGCCCCTTGGGAGAGGTCCAGGGAAACTTGCCCATGGTCCAGCTCCATATCCAGATGGCCACTACTTTCCTAGTTCTTACCTGCAGTATTTCATCATCACGGTGACTGAATACTTCTATTTAAATAAAATAGATAAATGACCAGAGTGCTTTAGATGCATGAAAGAACTCTTGCTGGTTTTAAATGCTTGGCTCTGGATGGCAGGATTTGCTATGAGTAACAGAGGGACTGTGCAGAACATCTGCATCCCTGGTGGATGGCACCTGCTGCAAGACTGCTAAAGTACAAACCGCCAGCGACAATTTTGGTTTCCAGAGTGGAAACTCGGAGGGGAGAAATGCTTGTTCCTGGTGCTGCTGTGGGAGTCAGGTGATCTTAGTTGCAAGAGTCTGGAGTGATATGTGGTAGAGGAAACCCTTCTGCGGAATCATAGTCTTAGATACTGTGCAGGCTCTGTCACTGTGCGCTTACTGCGGTGATTCTGGCTATCATCCTTGGTAAAGTCTGTACCAAAGGTTACTGAAATACAAGTAAACCAGCAAAGTCTTTCCTCTCCAATTAAAAAAGCAGTTTACCATGATGGTAGGCCAATGTATGTAAGATACACAGTACTGGGATTTTTACTTTGACCCAGAAGCCACCTTATTGTTTGCATGTAATATGTATTTAAAATAGTTACAGAAATGTTAACCGTAGTTACAGAAATAGCTATTGACACTAATGCTACAGTCTATCATAAATAACAGTCTAGCTAAAGAGAATGAAACCACTTTAAATCTAAATAAGAAAACTCCACTTTTTTTTCTAATGTGAATCTCCACACATGTGTGAGGATTTTAGCATAGCAGAAACCTCCCTGCCCAGCACCTCTGAAAACCTCCTGGAAGGCCATGCACGGCTGTTCCCCTTCTCTGTCCACTGAGGTCCTGCCATCCCGGGCTGCATATGTAGCCCTAATGCTGCTCACTTCATGCAGCTTCTCTCTCCCTTGTGATCTTTGCTATTTTGCTACTGGATTTTGCATCAAAAGTGATCAGCAAAAAACCTGTAGCCAGAGGTGCTGCCTGGCCACCATCTGTCTCATCTGATGACAGCCTTTTGGCTCTGATGGCTCAGCTGGAGCTGATGCTTGCCAGTCCATGGCTGCCAGATGAAAAGGGCATATATATGTAATGCCTATGGACTCCTTGTCCAACTGACAAGTGAGCAAGGACCTTGAGGGGCACATGAGAAGTACTGCTCTGTTTGGATAGAAAAATAAAGGAGCAAGTAAGCAATCTGTTGGCTTTGAATCCTCCCAAGACAATATAATTAAGACCCTTGAGAATGTTGCATTTCCTTTTATTTCTTTTGCTTTTGTCTTTCTTGCCTTCCTCTTGTGAGTCTTCCCCTTCAAAGTGCATGTAAATGTGAGTTGGATGGGGCCTGGAACCATAACAGAGCCAGCCAGAAAGTTTCCTTTCAGCCTACGAGGGTAGTAAGGCAATGGCAGGAGTGAGGTAAATTATTACTTGAATTGGTAACAACGCACTGGGCCAGCATCCCACTCAGAGCGGTGAGACAGCAGGAGCAGATGAAGGGGACAGCAGGTTTGCTCTGTGCCAGCTGCCCGCTCAGCCCAGCCGTGCTGGCTCCTGGGGTGACAGCTGTGCCCAGATTGTCACCAGTTAAGTTGCTCCCACACGTTCCTCCTGGAAGCCCTCTTGGGAACTCACAGTATCACCACAAGTCTTGTCCTCAGAACTCAGTTATCTTTCTCATAGAATCATATATCCATCATGCATTCAGAAACTTTATTCCTCCTCACAAATAGCTTCAGTCTATCAACAAAAAGCCAACCACGTGCCTTGTGGCACTGTCCAGGAGAACTTCCTCAGCAATCAGCTGAACTCCACCTTTCAATGATCAGTAGAAACCACCCTCAGAATGTCTTGATTGCAGTCAAAATCTGCATCTTCTGAAGATCCTCACACAATACTCACTGCTGTCTAAATACAGAAGCAGGAGTCAGCTACAGAAGTTCCCAATGGCATGAAAATATATTTCTGGGAGACCTCTGATAAAATCTTTGATTTTTTTTTAGATTGGGTAGAAATTAGTAACAAAAATTTAGAACAGTCCTACAGATACATGGAGTTGTGCTAAAGATACAGAGTAAAGTGCTCATAATAACCATATAAGAGAAAAAGAACTAACATTTACAAACAAATTAGGAACACATGCATAAGTTATATGAATAAAATCCTTATTATTTATAATAGAAAATAGGCATGCTATTTAAATAGAACTTATTTAACATTTAGCTAATGTTCCCTTCCATATGTCCTTTGTAGCATTTCTACTATGTCAAATACCTGTGCTTACACAGCAAACTGATTCCTTTCTGCAAGTAACCTAGAAAATATCCACATAAAAATACACATGTATAACTTCTGTAGTAGCTAGATATTAAAAGCAAAGAAAAACAAACCTAAAACCATCAAAACCAACATTAATTCTTAAAGTGCAGCAGAAAGTCTGCAAATGTGGCATATTTAAAACTGGATTCCATAAGCAGCCAAAAATAAAGAAGAAAAAAATAAGGAGAATAAATTTCTCTCATGCTCACCAAGTTTAATTTAGTAAAAACTTGCAGTGACATGAAGTTGCCAACTCTAGGAGTCATCAGAACTTTGTAGAAGTTAACTGTAAAAATACTGTTGCAGTCAAACTATATACACACAAGTGCAGCTTTTATTTTATCTGAAATGCTAAACCATTGTCAAAATCTGCTGCTTCTCTCGTCTGTGCTTTTAAAAATAACTAGAACATCAAATGCAATAATAATATTCTTGTGTTCCCTTATTTCTTTTTGAGTTAAGATGTTACTGGAAGCAAAAGGGCTCTTAATGGGAATTAATGAGATAAGCAGATTTGTGTTTTTTAAGAAACCATAATTCAATTTTTAGGAAAAAAAAAAAACAAACCAACAACTTTAAAACAAAGATATCCTTTAAGAGAGAATTAATAGAAGTGTCAATGTCTAACAAAAGTGGTCTTTCCCCCAAAGGAGGAAATTATTCCTTCTTTTCGACCCGGAAATTGCTGACTTTGCAGCAGAGTAGAAGGAACATCTCCAAATGCCTCAGTCAGTGTGGTGCAAGGTGCTGCACGGTGCTGTACATCAGGTTGGGTTGGACATCAGGTGTCAGAGTTTGCACATAAAGCAACTGAGGCGCATTGGGAACCCCCTCCTGCCAGTGCAGGTAGCTGGGGTGAGGAGGGGACACACCAGCTCCCACCTGGGAGTGCAGGCTGGTGAACAGCTGCCCCTAGCGCACTGTCATAAGAGTGAAAGGGATGGACTCCACTCCTGACCAGCTTTTCTCAGTTTCTAAATATGAGAAATTAAAAAAAAAAAAAAAAAAAATTAGACACTTTTGCACAAGTAACCAAAATATGCAAATGGATTGAAACTAAGATAAATTCAGCAAAAGCCTATCAAAGGCAGAAGTCTGAAGACTGCACTAAAATTTAAAATGTTTCCAAAATAAATAGAAATGTAGCTAAACATGTTTTGGGCAACAAAGAACAAAAAAACCTCCTCCAGTTTTATTAGAAAACCCCAACCATCTACCACAAAGAGCAACACCCTGTCTTCACCCCATCTCTCCTATCTGTGATCTTGTGACAGTAGATTGCATGAACATCAAAGGTCTTGGACATATATTCCTTCGCTTTCTACTTTAGCTGCTCATTGTGCTGTTTAACTTTGTGGAAAAAATCATTCACAAAAATTTACTACCAGTACTACTGTTTCACAAACATAACTCAAAGCCTTATACTGATAACAACCTCTTTATCCTTTAGATTAAAGATCTGTAGTCCCAAACAGCATACTAGATCATTTGAAAAGTTCAGACAATGTTATATTTTTGTTCTCTCAGCACACTGTGTTGAAACAATCTTATTTTTTGTTTGATAACTTCTACAGTTCTATGAATATGTGAAAAGTTTCCTTTTGTTCAAAAAAGTCTAATCTTCATAACTGAAAAGAAACATTATAAGTCATACAGTAAAAGGTGAATAAAAACACATTCATTCATGGTTTTGTTCTTATTAATATGTTTTAAAGCATATTATGGTGTTTCGGAGCCTGAATTAGAGGTTTTGAACTCCTGGAATTGGTGGCAGCACTATTTTTGTGGAAAGCAGATAATTTTTCTTGCAGAGCTCTTGCAGAATTGGATTAACCCAAGTCTGCAAAAATACTTCTGACTCCTAAAGTGCATTATCTAAATGTAAATGTATTATTAACTAGTCATTGACATAATTCATTCAATATCCCACAAACTGCTGAGTCCACTCAGCACATGCAGAAGACCCATTAAAACCAAGAAGTCCAGGAAAACCGTTCTTCAACAAGCTAGTTTTTGTTTTACAGACGTGCTGCTGAAGCGTGCTGCTCTCCTTTGGACTGGGAGGAGAATCCACCAACGACAGTGAGCTTGCTGGGTGTTTGTTTGCTCAGCCCTGCCCTGCCTTACCTGTGCCAGGGGTGTGATCTGGGAAGTACTAATAGCTACAGAAAGGAAATGCAAACCTGAAGGTAGATGGGAGCTGCTGCTCTGACATGAGCCCAGCTCGCTGCAGTCTTGGGGTGAAAGGAAACGGCTTTGCCCTTCTGTGTCTTAGTGAAACCTTTAACCTTGTGTTTGGGCTCCTTGGGAAGAAGTTTGTCCTGTCTTTCTGTTGTCTTCAACCATGACATTAACTCCATAACAGCATTTAGTTTCAGCTTTTCTGGTCCTGCATCCCTGAGGTCTAGGATGGATGTGGGTAGCAGGAGCTCAGGCCAGCACGACTGCACCTCTGCTCATGGGCACTGCTGTGATAAAAGCACTGGTTCGTCCTCTGGCTGCACTGACCTCGAGATGCAAAAAGGCAGAGGTAGCTCTGAATTGATGAATTTATCCTACTGACTGCCCTTTTAATTTGAAAGGTAATGAAACAGACGCAAGCTTGAGACTTTAAGGTGGGAGATGGAAAAGGGCATTAAGTCATGTAGTTTCCATTAAAGTCAAGCAAACAGAGGTGTATGTTCAGTGAGGCATTTCCATATAAGTCACAAAAGTGGCAGAGAAAGAGCTAAAAAGGTTGCACTGCAGTCTTTGGAAGTGCAGAAGAAGTGAACATGAAGTACGCAGTCTGATAGCCCAATACCACAGCTATTTAGTCACAGAAATAGTCCCTTGAGGTCCTAGCTTGTGTGTGGTGCGCCAATGAAAGCTGGTTATCCACTGCTGGCAGAAGTTAAAATTATGAGGTATTTCTGGCATTTTCTATTTTAAGCACAAGAATTACTGCTTTAAATAATGTTTGTTGTAGGTGGGTGCAACACAAAATATGCACAGTCCTCTCTCGCAGACCATAGGCCTTATCCTCTAATGGCTCATCCATGTGACTAGGTCTTGACAAACAAACTAGGTAATTGAAATAAGTGAGATTATTTGTGTCTGATGAATTTAAAATTCCTTTCAATAGATAAAGGGCAGTTTTAGCATTGATTCAGGTTTATATTGCGAGACATTTAACTTTCTCTGAAATGAAATAGCCAGATTCCTAGAAGGCTCAAGTCCACTTGTAGAACCTCTCCGAGAGTTCATAATACTTTCAGTGGAAGGTATGGCTGCAACGAGACTTCATGGTCCTGCTGAGATGAGAGGTAATAGAAGTGATTTGTGACAATCTTTTCAGCCAGCGTTACATTCATGGCCATCTGGCAGTTCCTCTGAATAAAATGTGCACTAAAGCAAAACCCGAATGTGATATTTAAACATAGCACACCTTCATTTCCAGTCAAAATCAGCGCAAATATTCAGTTCCCTGTTACCAATTCCTACCCCTGTCAAAAGCCTGAAGGCAATTCAGTGTTGGAAATGCAGTATTATTTAGGGAAGCATACTCTGGGAACTCAGCTATCAGTAAGAATTCCTGATGAGCTGAAAGTTGCTGCTCTTCTCACTGTTTCAGTTTCTGGGACAAATATTTATGAGGTACCAGGCTCAAGAGAGCCACTTGGTATCTTATCAGGCTGTAAAAGTTCCACCCTGTGATGTAAAGCAGTGTCAGTCTGAATTCTGGCTACGTGGGGAAGAAAAGGGCTAAAACCAGTGGAAAAGGAGCCAGGATTGCCTGATCTTGGCACAGTAAAAGAGAGTGATTTCTTTTAACCCATCCCAGCAGAACAAGCTGGTTATAAACCATGAAGCTGAAGCAGTTTTGTCTTCACTGGTCAAGATTTAAATTTCTCAGGTTTATATTAGCATTGCAATAAGAAATCCCACCATTTAGAGGACTCACCAAACTTGAGATGAGGGTGTTGGGCTGGTGCCTTGTTGCTGGTTTTACACAGCCAGGACAAAGTGAGAGTCAGGAAAGCCTAAGCAGCAAAACCTGATTTTGTATTCAAAGTCAGGTGGATGGAGGGAGAGAGAAAAATGACATCAACTTTCAGTTGCTTTTCCTGGTCTTTGAAAGAACTTTTCATTCAAAGGCCAGTTTTTTCAGGGTCCCAGCAGAGCTGTGGGGCACAGGGCTGGCCAGGCACTGCAGATCTGTGTGCATGGTGCAGTGAATTTTGGTTTGGCTTTAATTTGTAAGTCAGTCACCATATACATATTGTATTTATGCATGTGCACTATATGCATATTGCACCATATGCATGTTGTACCATATGCACATTGGAATAGAAGTTTTTTCTGAAGAGGTTGAGAACATGATGATAAAAGAAAAAGCGTAAACACCGCTGGGCTTTTTTCTTAAGCACTTGAGCCGCAGAGTAAAATCCACCCCCAAAGCACCAAGACCTTAGTTTCATCTCAGCTAACAGGGACAATGAAACACCTGGGGATGGCAAACCCAGGAGGTGAGCAGGTGAAGCAATGAGCTGTGCAGTGCTGGGGACCAGGGAAGGCTCAGCACAGGCTGGACATGAGCATCTGCCCTGGCTCTGGGGCTTGGATGCTGCATTTGTCCCTACACCTGGGACTTAAAGCTCCAGGTCTTCCCCCAGGGTCTGTGGGAATTGCCTGGCCACGATTATTGAGGAGCAAGGAAAGGAAACAAAGAGCACTTGAGCCCTGCCTCAGTTTATAGGGGGAAGTTTTGGCATCTAGCCTTTGCTCCCAGGCTTATTTCTGATTTTTATCCAGTGACTGTTATATGTTACAGTCCAGGCAGCAGAATCTGTGATCACAGTGATAAACAAAGCCCTAGAGACTAGTTTGTTTTATTGTGCCTGTTTCAATGTCCTATAGATTGTCACGTACATCCACATGACTGAGGGCTCTAAGACCCACTTCATGGGTCCTGTGGCCATCTGCATTTACATATGTGTGAATAATAAAAAAAAGTGTCATCTTGCCAGCTTAATTGTTGTTTCATGTCATAATACTATCATGCTTTCTAAACAAGCTATAGTTGAGAAAAGACTTGGGTTTCCTATTTTGTTTTGACACACTGTTACGTATTCTGAGCTGTGCAAATTGTGGGCATGTCTCTATATGTATTGAGTCATGAAAGAAAAAGGTTAAAAAATTGCTTCTTCAACATTTATAAGCAAAAAAATGTAATTTTAAAAAATGCAGTTCATAACTTCTAATGTACATGCCACCCTAAGATCTCATGAGAATTAGCTAAAGGACACCCGCACGGTGAAAGAAAGTGAATTTCTCTGCGCTTCAGTGTGGAACTCAAGTTTTAATCTCCTCTGGAGGTCTTGCAATAAGTAGTGTAAACAGAAGTAATCTCTAGAATATGCGTTGTTTATTCCAGAAGAGCCATTTGGTTCCATTATGTCATTGCTTGCAAGAAGAAAAAGGGAGGCTGAAATCTATCATCTTGACCTGTGCAAGTTTAATGGCCCAGGAGTTAAACAGCACTAGCTCAGCATCAAACAGGAGCCAGGACCTGATGGCAGCAAATGGGAGAACTTCTCAACAGGCGTTTCTGTCATGATGAAGAAGACAAGCCCATATGGTCTGTCTGTGTGCAGTGGGAGAGGTCAGATGTCTGCTCCTGGGAGAGGTGGATGCCGTGGCTGGGATCACTACATGTGTGAGGCAACTTCTGCAGGGCTGGGGCTGACTGAGGTTTTCAAGGAGAACCTCTGGGAACACAGGTGGGGTTGTACTGCCTCATCAGAGTGAGGTGTGCTGCTGATTCAGCTTTCTCCTACTTCGAGGTGGCCACATGTACCTGCAAATGAAAGCAGCTTGGGATAGCCTCCCACAAGTCCTGGTGGGGATTTATTGAACTGTGAGGCGCAATTGGTCAATGTGAGCCGAGAGCGAGGTACTGCCTGGGTGAGGGGCTCCTGGAGGAGGTGGCTGTGCTGAGACACATCAGTAGCTGGGAGAATTTCATCAATATAATGGACATGGCGTCCTCCAAGGATAGACACGTGAAGATGCTGGAGACATAGAAAAGCAACAGTGGGGGATGAGCAAGCCCCTCAATGGTGTGGAAACAGTCTGCCAGCTTCCCTGAGGAAGGACAGAGCCTATGTCTTCCAGCAAACAGGCAATTCACGATGACAGCTCCAAGGAAGAAGGCAAGAAGGCTGCCTCTGCTTCTGAGGCAATGTGGGGACCTTATAAGGTACCTCACCTGAGCTCCTGGTGGTCTGTTACCTGCTCCCCTAGACAGGATAACTGATCTAACTGAGAAATAAAATTAGCAGGTCAAAACTGAATATC
Organism: Nesoenas mayeri; assembly: GCF_963082525.1. Lineage (NCBI taxonomy): Eukaryota > Metazoa > Chordata > Aves > Columbiformes > Columbidae > Nesoenas > Nesoenas mayeri. The sequence goes on from NC_137543.1 coordinate 26,293,645, forward strand.
AAGTTCAGGCATTCATGGGCCAGTCAGAAAGCCACATCTCCTGGGCAGGAGAACAAGGTTGCACTGGTGGTGTAACTTCATTCACCCTGGCCTTCAAGCATTAGTACTGTGAACTGCTGGGTATTCCTGCTGAATATTTTCAGGGAACTTGTTGGACAGTCAGTGCCATGCTTTGTTCCTGTCTCCTTGTTTTGTGTTTTTTGTCCAACTTCCCTCTCTCCAACACCACATCTTGCAATGTTGCATAAACATAAATTATCTCAATGTGAACAGAGGTATAAACAGTAAAAAGGGCAAGGCTATCAAAATAGAGAGATGTAAAAGGAAGGTCTGAAGAATATTTTAAGTGCAAGTAATATGTGCCTCTGTAGCACTTAAAATGTCCTTAAGATTATGAGAACCACGGAGATTTGGCTGAGTAACTTGAGACTGGACTGTTTGTATAGAAGGGTAAAGTGCTTCAGAAAGAACTATTAAGAAAACACAAAAAAGTGTTGATGAGGATGAATATACTTACTTTGAAGTGTAAAGTACAGGACATAGGGGTGATGTGTCTGGTAATTATACCATGATGTGAATCCATAGTCATAGAACCATTTCAGTTGGAAGAGACCCTCAGGATCATTGAGTCCAACCATTACCTAACCTAACTCTGGCACTAAACTTTATCGCTAAGAACCTCACCTAAATGCCTTTTAAACACCTCCAGGGATGGTGACTCCACCACTTTCCTGGGCCTTGCAAAGAGAAAGCGGCTAAATGGAAAAATGTACAATGGACTCAGAAAAGCAGATTTCTATGAAATTAAGTGATCTATAAGAAGAACTTTATAGGAAACAAACCAAAGAAAAGCATTAGCAGGAATGACCAGATGTCTGTATAAAAGGAGTGAAGGGCATAATATGTTCCAATGCAGACATAGTATTAGGAAGGGTAGTAAGAATAAACTACTTTTGTTACATCAGAGCTTTTCAGTGTTCTCAGACTCACAAAGGAAGCACAAAGACAGTCATAAGTAGGTTACACTACTAAAGGTGAGTATATAACATAGGCAAATACAGACAAAATAAGAGTTGTGGCAGTGCAACTACCAAAACAATGACTATAAAATGAAAATACTTCAAAGTGAATTAGTAAGATTTGCATTGCTCAGGAAATATTGTTTATAGGAGCCTGTCCTCAGCAGCATCGGGAAATCTCACCTGGTAGAATCTGATGAGGGCATCAGCAAAAGCAGAGGGTGATTGAGCAGCATCCAGAGGACAACAGTATGAATGAGCAGATGTCTGGAAGTAATGCAATGGGTTACTCACAGAGACTAGGAGTGGCCATTATTTGCATTTTTTACAACCAGGAAGGTTGCAGGTGTAGTTGATTTTGCTTCAGAAGTAAAGGAACTAGATGACTAGAAACTTGAGTTTCTTTTAAGCATTATTTTTCTATGCTTCTTTTCCCTACACTGGTGCTAGCTCATTTTGACATATACTGATGATTTTGTGGAATTCTCACGCCCTAAGAAATCTATAAAACAAATATTTTCTAAACAAGCAGAAAGGGAAAGAAGCTGAGGTCAGGCAGGTCCTATTATTTTTGGAAATGGAAGAGGTACATGAAGAGACATCAGGTGAATTGAAACAAGGAGTAAAAGTAAAAAGACAAAAAGAAAAAATGAAAAAGGACCAAGGGAGGAATGACAAAGCTGATAAATGAGAAGAGTGAAAAGGATGTGACTAATGATATGAGAAGAGTTGTTTCTGGAAAAACTGACGCGTCAACCAGTGATTCACACAATAAACACCTGGACATTTGCCTTCTTTTCATCAGATTTACTCAGAGAAACAGCTGGCTCAGGGAACCAATCTCACTGCTGAGTTTCTCCTTGTGATTTTATCTGTGGCACCATGTTATGACTGTTGTAAAGCCTTAAGTGCTTCTGGACTTCGTAATGTATTTGACATGGGATAATTTTTTTTTTTTCCTGTGTGGTTACAATCTGTAAGCAGTTGCTCTGCAGCTGGAAAATTATTCCAGCCAGAGAAAAACACCAGGGTGAGCAGGCTTACCTCCTCCAGTGCCCTTAAAAATACAAGCATTCAATTAAGCATATTAGTTACCTTAAATTTGTTCAAGATTCCCACTACACTTACTAATCATTAGACTTTCAAGCAGAAACACCAGCATTCGAAAGACAAAAGCCTAACTTGTTTATGTGGCTTTGACTTCTGACATCACGACTTGAGTTATTTTTTATTGTCACGTAGTGGAAGGCAAAAAATTACATAAGGAATTTATTTATGTGAATTTGTTTCTGCAGTGTGAATTCTTGCTGTTTTGAAATTTATGCTTCATGCTGAAAGTACTGCTCATTCATATCCAACTACTACACAATTCATCTGCATATAAGCCACTTAAAGTCAACATATTTCCAAGAAAGTTCAGTTCCCTCCCCCCTAATTATATTTACTTTGAAATCATTAACAATGACTTCTAATGCTTTAATGGAAACTGTTGTTTTTGAGCTGTGCTCTAAAGATAACTCACTGGTAGCAGGCAGCTTTGAGAAAGTCTGAATCATTCTGAGTGTATGAGCAAATGGAGAACAGTTGCGTTCGAAAGCGTATTGAAAGCACAGTCTAGAGGTTTTCTTCTGGAGAAACAAATGTTGATTTTGAGGGAAAAGTGTGATCTGAAGCTCAAACAGAAAGCTCACCTTTCCCAGAATTGTACACCTTCCATCTGTAATTGATTCTAACCACTTCTTTCTTCAGGTGCAAAATACTTAATGTGCTGCACAAATAATTAAATCATGTTCAAGAGCGTTCTAACATACTGAGAAAATTGAAAGCAGAAGTAACATCTCATGAGGGAACAAATTAAGCCTGTTCAAAGTTTCTGAAATAAGCATGATAACAGAAAGAGAGTTAGCAGAAAGCAAAACATTTTAAAGATAATGATTTTGAAAAAAAAACTTCTGGTTTTTTTTTTCCAAATATTTTTGTTCATTATCTATTTTACCATAGTAATTTACAGTCTAGTTGATTTCACTTCTCCTTACTACAGGTGCTGTAATGCACAGACTAGCAGGGACTGGTTCCATTGCAGGGCTGAAAACCCAGAGGCATGAAAGATGGCACAGAAGAGAAAGGAATTATTACATCCATTATGAGATGAGTACCTGCAAATGGGCAAATAGAGTGATATGCCCAAAATTACCCAAAGTAAATTTGTTGCAGAGCTCAGACAGAATTTGAACTTTCTGAGTCGATGTCTGACAAATTATTCTCATAACTAGGCTGGGTCCTTCCCATGCACAAACCTGCTGTGAAAACAAGACACCTGTATGTCCAAATTCTTGCCTTTTGAATGAGAATTATCGCTGCAACTAGGCAAGTAGCAAAGGTGATCTCCACCTGAGGCCCATGCCTTTTCCCTTCCACCTCCTCTCCTACAGAAAGGACAGCTTTCCTTCCCCCTGGCACTCCCACGTATGTGCTGGATGTTCTCTTCTTACAGTCCCACTGAAAAAAACTGAATTCAGAAAGAAAATCCAAAAGGACATAAAAATATCAAAGGCTGTAAATGATCTTGGAGCTACATTGCTTCCTTCCATGGCTGCCGTTTCATACCACACCTAGTCATTAAGAATCAATAATTCTCCATGCTGTTAATGTTTGAGCTGCTGAGCCGAGGGCGAGTCTGAGGAACTATAAACTGTGTGGAGAAGCACAGACGGACATGAGCAACCTGCGCAAAGGTGATTCCCACAGCTGAATGAAAGAAGCGTTCTTAGAGAAAAATAAGCTTTTCATGTTACAGGTAAGGGATGATCTAACTGTCATTGCATGGGAAGATTTGAAAAGCTGAAGCAAGGGTTTTGCTGAAGACTTTCCTGGCAGTGTTAGGAGCTCAGCTGCCCTTGTAAAATGGATGACTGCTGTGCTAAGGCTTAGTCTGGTTTGTATTTGATTTGGATCAATTTCTTCTGTATTCTCTATACTGAATTTGAACATCTGAAATCAATCTTTTAAAGAAAATCAACATTTTTTTTTCCCATGGAACCAAATACTTGTGATTGTTACTGATCTTTAACCTCTGAAGATATTCTTTGTTCTCTGAATGTTTATTATTGAAAGTCACTGGGATATTTGTACAATGGTTATCCTAGAGATTTCTGCTCAGGCAGGGGAAACATAAGGGATTATTAGGGATATAGCACCAAGATGAAACTAAGAAACGAAGGGGAAAACATGGCTCCAGTCCTCAGCCAGATCTCAGGCTGCTTTCAGTGAAGCTGATCCTACTCTGATCCTGAAACTGTCCATTATTGAAGACTTTTGTATGCGTTTATGTGTACTGAAACTATTCTGAGTGACAGAGGAGTATGTATTTTGAGGTTTGGTCCTTGGCAGTGTGATGCTTCATAAGACTTGGTAGCAGCTTCCAGCCAAAAACAGATGGTCAAGGGCTCATCGAACCACTCAGCTTGACCTTGAAACTGGCTCCACAAATGTCATGATACTAGGAAATGATATATTCAAAGAGAAGGGAACGGCAAAGGCTGTTATCATTTAAACACGTAACTTATAAAATTACTGTATTTCCACTCCTGTGTTTTGTAGTTGGATCTGGACAGAGAAACCTGGTCGAGACACAGCGCAGTTGCACAGCCACATAAAGGGGTGCATTTTCTGGCATTTTTTGTCCCCTCTGGTAGGGCTGGATGTGTCCCTTTCTTAAACTTTCTACTCACCATAGTAGGTCTTGCTCCCTCTCTTTTTCCTGAATCCATACTGTGGTATCCCCAGACCACCCTGTACCCTTTTTCCTCACCTCTTGCCAGCCTTCCCCCCCAGGACATGTAGCTGCCTGGTGTCCCTCCACTGCTGGCTGGCCAAGGGGCATGTACAGCTGTGCCTTCCTCACGGAGCAGCTGCTGGGCATACATGGCCCCCATACCCTTGAGGAGGGCATACCTTGGGGTCCTCTGTCCCACCGGCCTCCCCAAATTAATACAGAATTAGTTTTCCGAAGTTCCATGCTGCTATTAAGTATGGCTGAAACTGGCCAATGAGTTCAGAAGAGACCTGGAGGAGGGAAGTGGGGACACTGTTTGACAGATGGAGGAACTGAATGCATATCTGTTGACTATCTAATTGAAATATCAGCAATGGTCTTGGTTCAAAGTGTCTTCCCAGGAGGTTCAGAGTGTCTTCTCTACCCCTCTGCCCTGCCTGTGCCAGGCCCCAGCTCCTCTGGCTGCAGGCAGGGCAGTGAGGGTCCTGCTCAGCGGGCATTCCTGCTAGGCAACTACGGGGATTCACCTTCAGACCTAATTTCCTGACAAATCTAATGACTTTCCTGATCTCTTCTGGTTTTAAAGGAGTGTCATTTTATTTTCCTGCAGTACCCACGCAGCTAGCTCCAGCCCAAGGAAAGAGCCCAGTATAATTGCACACACAGTAAGACCCTGTTCAGAGGGGCTTTGCAAGATAAAATCCTGTGGCACATCCTAAAATGAGCGCTGCAAAGGTGGGCAGTGGTTTCTATATTTACAGGTTCACTTTTTGGTTAGCCACTGAAGAAAGAAAAGGAAAGGGAAAGAAGAGGTGTGATGGAAAGCCCAAGCAGGAAGGGATCTGGAGGCAGCAGTGCCTCCACACTGTCGTCTTCTTGGGAGCCTCCATGAGGCAGAGCTGTGGTGGCTGAAGGATACCTGTATGTGTGAGCCACATAACATGAAGCACCACTGAAATGGCAGTATTGTAGGCCAGCTTCGCCTGCCTCCAGAGCAGACCTTGTCCTTTTTGTTAAAATCTAGAAGCAGAGTGAGAAAGAGAGATTGCATTTTTGAGGAATCCATCTAGTTTCCAGGAGGATGCAACGCAACTCATGGCAGTGTATGCTCAGCATTTTTTTGAAATTCGAGGCAGGCAGCTTGGACTTGGAAATTTTGTTTCCAGTAGCCATGTTGTTTTAAGGGGTGCAGACACCTCTGGTTACTCTGCCTCTGCAAGCTGCACTGAGCAGCTGCTTTTTGTAAACAGAAGGCCCCAGGATGACCACTGCAAGATCATCACCTTCTTGTGGTTATAGTGTTTCCTGTGAACCTGTTTTTGCCTTTTGTAAAGCAGAAATGAAAGTGGGGCTTGCGTGATATAGAATCATTGCAACAATGAGGTTGCATGGCTTGAAGTTTTGTGTCGGTTTCAATCTCTGACAGCTGTTTGAGGCTCTCACAGCATGTGGCACCTCCTGCACCACTGGAGACAGACCGGGTGGGCATGACCTTTCTGGCCAGCCCAGGGACGCCAGCAGTCTCACCTCCCATGGGCACAGCTGCTCCTGGTCCTTCAGAGCACCCTCCTGGGCTGCTCTCTCCCTACAGCTTCAAGAAAGCTTAGCTGTAGCTTTTATTCACAAATAGATTGGGCCAGCATTATGTGACTATCGCCTCTTCTTTTCAGGAGCTGAAGCAAAGCATATTCCAGAATGTTTAAGCTGTGTGGACTTCAGTTTCTCCTTGTCATTCACTGGGTGAGTTACAGCTTTTCCTTCCTTTATCTGGGAGCAAACAGCAAAGGTTGCCTGTGAGCCCTGGAGCTCCAGCCCATGTGTGTCCTGGTCTGCAGGTCAGGCTGGCAACGTGTACCAGCAGAGTGGCTGTAACTCTGGGTGTGGGACCACAGCCCCGACATTTATGTGTGACCCCACAGCCAAAAGTTAGGAAGACATGTCAATCACTGGGAAAAAAAAAACCAACTTAAAAAAGCCTAAAAGACAATAGTTTATCTAATCTATTTTGCCTTTTGTACTTCCTCCTTAGATATCACTTTTCCCAATAAGTGGATTTAATGCTAGAAAATATTTAAAAATATTGCAACAAATCATCAAACAATGAAGACATCTGTATCCTGTGTTCTATATTGTGATCCATGCCGGTGCTGATATATGAAATGTATTCTAAGACATATAATGGCATGTAGTTCAAACCATGCATATTAATTGTTTATCTGCATTAGTCTATCTGTGTGAATCCCTCTTCAGAGGATTTTCTGGAACTAGAATGTATTAGTTATGTTATCTTATGGACCTCACCTATTATATACTTTAGATTTATTAATATTTGTAAAGGTTACAGTGGTGGTTTATACTTTACAATTGAAATTAACAGAAAAGATTAAAAATTAAGTTAAATTCAAGTCTATTAAAAAGTGCCTTAGAATATGGCAACCTTGAGGGATGAGATTGGTGTGCAGTACTGAGTCCCTCCATTTTCATTCCCATTTGAAAACCTGCTGCCTGTGGGGGAGCCAACCGCCATGAAGCCATTCTGCAGGCATTATAGCCCCCTTCAAATGAGATGCCAGCCGGATACAGACCAAGGAGAAAACCTTTCTTCCTCTTCAGGCCCCTGAGTAGTGATTCATGCTGTAGACATACGTTTGGAAATATTTATGGTCCACATAAAGTAATTTTAATTGACAGGAAGAGATATCTCTTACTTGCTCCACAGCCTGCACTTTGAACCCGTTGAATTTTATAGCATCAGCCTTTGTTCTTCCACGGCAAGGAACATGACCAAGCGAAACCCCTCAAAATGGTCCTGGGAAAAGCCTCCAGGAGACAGGTTGTGCCCACCAGCCGTAGCAGGTCAGATTGAGGGCTCTCCTATCTTGTCCCCGGCAGAAGCCAGCAATCAGCTTTTAGCAAAAATACTAAGGAGTAGCTTTAAAGTACTCTTTCCTTTCATGTGCACCTGTTTTTTTTGATATTTTTCTACTGCCACTAGTGTTCACTAGCATTCTTCCCTCTCCTTCCCCAGTTCTCACAATATTCTAGTTTTCCTGTTTGCAAAAACACTCATAAACCCTTGTAAGCAAGGAGGGCAGCATCTCTTAACTATTATTAAACAGAATCTGGTGTTATTCAAACACCACTTGTCACACACACACACATACAGCAGCACTTTAGGGTAAATTGTGCTGAACTTGGCTATGTTTTTGTCATAGGAAGAATTAAGTTTTGCCTTGGTAATATGTAGACTGTACTTTTCTGTGAGAGGCTGAATAGCTGTCCCAGCAGCAATAGGACCAAATCCAGGGGAAAAGTCATGCAGCAGAGAACGTGCATTCCTGGAGCCTGACTCCGTGGGTGACAATGGCAGTTCGAATCTATAAAGCAGAATAAAGTAATTTTTACACTAGGAGAAAAGAAGTTTTACCTGTGCAACCAAATGATGGCACCCTAATTCTGGCAGGCAGATAGGTCCTCAGCATTGGTAAAACCTTGGTGACAGGGAGAGAAGAGTAGACACTCAGGAGAGTTTGGTCTTGCCTTTGGAGAAACAGGCAGATTATCTGAACCATAGGCTGAATCCTCTGGTGTGCAAGGGCTGCTCTGGGAGGCTGATTTTTGCTTTGCTTTTTTTTTGTTTGAAAGCAAAACCAGCCCTCAACATCAGGGTAGGAGGGTGTCTGGAGGTCTTTGGGCACTAGGAAGGGAGTGGTTACCCAACTCATTAAAAATTTCCCAGAAAAAACACTGTGTGAAAGCATTGCTAGCCATTGGGAAGGAAACAGAGGCTGAGACAGGCTTAGGCAGCATTTTGCCATGAGATAGAAGCCAGGGATCATCAGGATGTGTTGGCTCTTGCTACAGTTTACTCTCATATGCAACTGCTGCGAAGGCACAGCGCCTGAGCTGGTTGCCCAGTTCACCGGTGCACTGAGGGTGGTGGGGTATGGGATGTGGGAAGGTCCACCTCTTTCCTTTACAAAAAAGGTTTGGATTTACTCAGGAAAATACAAAGAGTGTGGCTCCAATTCCTTCCCATCCCTAAGTGGGGCATTAGGTCTCTACACACTTGTGGCCACAGAACTGTGTGGCTCCTGGATGGGACATGGCTGATCCTGCTGGGGACACAGGGTGATCCAGAAATGCTTTTATGAATTTCCTCTTGCTCTCAGCTTCCTCAGCTCTTCAATGCTTCTGTTTCCTCTTGAAAACAGATCAAATATCATTTAAGTATGTAGTTCTTAGAAAAGAGCAGGACCCAAATGTTTGTTTTCAAATTTATTAATAAATAACACTGATTTTAAAAATGGATGTGTACTAAAGAACCCAGAGATGTTCAGTGCAAGCCAACAAGTGTCTCGTCCATTTTGCTACAGCAAAATAACTTTCAAGAGGCTCAACGATGGAGAGCTGCTATCCTTGCATGGTGATGGCAGACATCCCTCAGCTGCTTTCCTCCATCCCTTTCTCTCTCTCTCTCACAGGCTATAGGCCAGAATTTTGGGGACCTGCATGTAACTGGGCCTCTGAAGGACATGGATTTCTTTATTCCAGAAGGAGGGGGAGTGCGCTTTGTTTACCAGGTAATACAGTGTCTCTTGGTATCCATTCTAGTCAAAAACCCCATAGTTTGCACACACTGACCTCACAAGCAGTGTTGTCATGTGTGCTGGTGGGAAGAACAGTCCCCCAAGAGGATCCGAAACTAACTTTGACTTCCTCTATCTGGGAATTCAAGACTCTACATGCAAAAGCAGTAGACAACCCCTTCTCTCAAACACATTTTAAGAAGATATCCTGAGACAGGGATTAATAAAATCAGCATTCCTTGAGAATGGGTTTCCATGTAACTTGCGTCATCATTTTCCTTCAGCTCTGAGGTTTTCTTCCCAAAGCCATAACCACAGAAGGACAGATCCAGCTCCCAGCCAAATGGAGCATATGTGTCATTTTTTTCCATTCCCGTGCTCAGACAAAGCCCTGTCCCATGCAGACATTTGCTTTGGAAAGAAAACACAGTTGGGATTTCCTGCAGCATTCAGGAAATAATGTGAAAACTTCTCTGTTGAGGATCAGAAAAGAGAACTTTTTTTGAGCAGACTCTTGGAATATCATTCCCCCAGCCAAGCACACAGTTGGCAATAGATTATAAAAGACACAAAATTATTTAGATTATGGCAAAAATGCTGTAAAAAAATATTTTCTTTTCTCTTTTCTCTTTTCTCCTTTCTCCTTTCCCTTCCCTTCCCTTCCCTTTCCTTCCCTTCCCTTCCCTTCCCTTCCCTTCCCTTCCCTTCCCTTCCCTTCCCTTCCCTTTCCCTTCCCTCTCCTCTCCTCTCCTCTCCTCTCCTCTCCTCTCCTCTCCTCTCCTCTCCTCTCCTCTCCTCTCCTCTCCTCTCCTCTCCTCTCCTCTCCTCTCCTCTCCTCTCCTCTCCTCTCCTCTCCTCTCCTCTCCTCTCCTCTCCTCTCCTCTTTTCCCTTTCCCTTTTCCCCTTCCCTTTTCCTTTTTCCCCTTCCCTTTTTCCCTTCCCTTTCATTTTTTTTCCCATTCTAGTTCACGTCTGAGCCACCTGCTGTGAGTTTCAGAGCAGATGGTGAAAAAGATGGAATAATTGACATTGTGCCGAAGACTGGCATCCTGTATCTCAATGGATCTCTGGACTGGGAGACCAAAACAGTACACACGCTGCAGGTAAAAACTCAGTGAAAAATAAGAAGAGAGGATTATTCATATTCGCCCTCTTTAGTAAAACTGAAATTAATAGAAAACTGTTGAAATTTCAAATTTTCTTTTGTCTGTTTTTACAGACAGCTTTTTCATTTTTCAGCTTGAGCTTTGCTGAAAGATATATGGTTTTATTGTTCTAAAAGACTTTTCACAGGAAAATACTCCTTAGCACATGAGGTTTATGTTGAGGGAAAAAAACCCTATGCTGATGCCAATCCCAGTCCTTTAATTCTTCTAATATAAGGAGGTCACTTGACTGGAAGTGAAATCTGGCCCCATGAATGAGATTTACTTGTTGTCCCTGAAGACTGTTAGGCCAAATTCCATGGCTGGAATGGGAAAACAAACTATTGTAATCTACTTAGGAAGATTATAATCTATTTAGTGACAAACGGTGTAAATAAATGAGATTTCGACACAGAGGCTCTGATTTAACCTCTGTTAGATAACAGCAGAAAGCTGTTTGGCAGATGTGGGAGGCTATTAGTGGAAGGAGCATTGTGTGCTTGTCTTGCTATTATACTCCTTTTCATAAAGATCTCATTGTAAAAACTGTTGGGAGTGGGACAGCATGTAGACAATCTATTGGTCTCAGTATAGCCTTGTGCTCTTATTTTGTGTCAAGAATGGTGGCGTTTTTTTTTTCTGAGGCACTAGCGACCGAGAAGGAGATGATAATGAGAGGATCAATATCTGAACAAAGTACATCATGTTATTTGAGCTAGCCTTAGCTATCTTTCTGAAGTCTAGCACTTCAGGATTAATAGTTTTGTGTTCTCAGCTCCAAAGCACCCTTGGATTCCTATTAGAGAGGACAATGTTCTAGCCCCAGAAGTTATTAACCGTAGATATGGGAATCCTTTACAGACAAGAAGAAGTGATGACAGAACTGAAAAAAGATACTTGGTAGGCATAAAAAAAAATCATGATTTGGTTTAATACATGCAAACAAAATAAGGTCTCACAGACATAATATATACTTGGTGCTTTAAAGCTGAAGAAGGCTGAAAAATAAGAAGTCAAATTGTTTGGAACAAAAATGTAATCATAACTAATAATTAAATTTTCTTTACAAACCCTTAGATCAGCCTATTTTTTCTGGTTGATATTTACAATAGCTCAGTTGAATCCGCTGTATCATGCTGGATTTTCTCCTTTTTATTTAGAAAGTATCTATTTGTACCTAAAAAAAATAATGACATCTAAGCTGTGCAAGAATAGAAGTAGTCTGCTGAGACTGGAAGTAAGGAATTGCCCTCCAAGAAATGTCATCATAAACAGGAGTAGGTTATTTTGTTTTGTTGGCATTATATACTATGGTGAATTACTGTAAGTGAGCTACCCTGATAAATTTGTCCTTGTAGACAGAGTCACCCAGTGATGGCTCTCACCAGATTTGTGTCACAGTAAGAATGACTTGGCATTTGGCATCCTGATGTTCATTTATGTCTTTTGATTTATCTACATGAAAATATTTCTTTGTTGTTCCTTCTTTTTCCAAATCAAGGTGGAAAGCCTGGATGAAAATGGAAACGTAGTAAAAGGTCCATACACTATTACAATACATGTGGAGGATATCAATGACAACCCCCCAGAATTTGACAAGGCAGAGTACACTGGAGTAGTAAGGCAGAACTCCCGTCCAGGTAATCTTCATAATAATTAAATATTATAGTTAATAGGAAGGTAGGTAGATCAGTTAAACAGGAAGATAAAGTGGGTGCTACACTTCAACAAACTGAAAAAAGATCGTTTTTCCTTCCCACAGGATTGTACAAAGTAAAGATACAAGTACGTGTAATATAATGAAAGGGCAACACGATGATCACAATGTGATGTAAAGGGATGAGTGTAATCAGAAATATTTCAAAGTACATGTTATTTTACAAGTATCACTTAAAAGCAAATATTGCCGCCTTCTCTATTGTACTGAAAAAAGCTCCTATGCTAGAAGGATTTTAAAGTTTAAAGGTTGTCAAAGGCTATACAGAAAGAGAATGCTAAAAATTTGTAATTCTTTGCAAATCAATGAAACAAAATGCCAATGTAGATAGGGAGTGTCTGTTTACTGTGACGGATGCTTCTCAGAACATGGGCTGAACCTTGGTACTTAGGAGAGAGTCGTGGATTATGGATTGCAGTGATCCAGTCCAGAACTCAGGAAAGTATTGAAGTATTGACCCACGTCTTGGAAATTAAACAAAGGGCTCAGCCAGTTATTATCTCTGTGACTATGGAGTCAATAAGAACTTTTTGCTAAAGAATACATATATAAAGCTTCATGGGGTCAGAAAACCATCCTGCAATATTTTACTGTATTTTTCAACTGCATCCAAGTGAAAAAGGTTTTGAATATTGCATTGGTGATCAAAAGGCAAAAATTCACTTATGTTACCATGAATTTCCATTTGTTTTTCACTGTATGATTGTTCCTTAAATTATAAATGTGTCACAGCTGTAGGGCATTTTTCTCAAGGTGCTTTGGGTTGAACTAATGAACTAAAACTAATGAACTAAAGACTGCAAAGTCAGTCTTTGTGCAAGTCACTGCAATGTGTCCTTGAAGAGAGATACCAGTGAGTTACATCCTGGGTACAGGCACTCTTGGGTGGTAGATAGCTCTCTTATTTAGCTCTGTTACCTTTTTCATCAACTGGTCTTCATACCTGTTGTGATCCTACTAAGCAGAGCTGGTGGAGGGGGGACCTGTGGGATGGTACACAGGCAGTGTTACCTTCACATAGAAGCATGGCTTACCATGAGAGACAGATTATGAAACAAGGGTGGCTCCCCATAATCTGTCTTCCTGGCTTGAGAGCTGTGCTTTGATAGACTACGTGTTGAGGTTTCAGTCTCCTCTTACCACTGTTCCTTTTCTAATCTGAACAGGCAAGCCCTTCATGCAAGTTAATGCCACAGACCGTGATGATCCTACGACTCCCCATGCACAGCTGAGGTACAGCATTCTCCATCATTTTCCCAACCCTTATGGAGAAATGCTTTTCGAGATTGATAGTGTAACTGGAGAAATCTCACCGAGTAGGACAGGTATGTAAAAAGATTCTTGTCAAAAGGTAAACATGAGTTCCTGGATGAACATAGGAAGAAAACAACAACACAGCTCTGATGTTGAATTCTGAATAAACATAGTCAGTGGGATGTACTCCACTGAGGGCCTGGTTTTGGGGAACTTTGTGTCCCACCAAATTCAAGGGATGTTAGCAGAAATGGAGATTGGGATCTAAAAGTACATTGGGAAGAGAAGTAGATCTTCTGTCCCTCAGGACTATACACTGAGTCATATCTTGAGATTGATTATCTTCCTTGAAATCTAGAAAAACAAAAGCAGTAACATGAAAAATGGAAAGAAAACTCAGCTGCCCACATGATCCCAACTAAACTGCAATGATTTCAAAACCCTGTCTATTCTCCTGGGTTGAACAAGTGCCTAACTGAAGTGATGGCTGTTCAGCAATGCATCTGCACAGCATGAGACCACAGCACAGAGGGCTCATACGATTATGTCCACACGATGCTGTGCTGCATAATTCAGAGAAGCCAGAGGAAGTGGCCTGCTGAGATTTGGCACAGAGGCCCATCTAAGGAGTGAGCCTGGAGCAGATGAAGCAGCATGGTGCATGTCGGAGGCAATGGGCAGATGAACCATCTCCACAGCCTCTGCTTCACTTCACTTGACTCTTTCCTCTGTCTCTAGGTTCTTATTACTTAGATCCTCAAAAGCAGGACACATTCACGCTTGTTGTCACTGTGAAGGACATGGCAGGGATGTCAACAAATGCTTTCACCAGCAGCACTGATGTGATCATCACTGTGAAGGAGAGCCTGTGGAAAGCTCCCCCCACAATCTACATCCAAGAAAACTCCACCCAGGACCACCCTGTCAAAATCAGCCAGGTAAGACCATTGACTGCACCCTCTGCACCTCTCCTTGGTGCCTCAGAGTCATTTTCTCCCAGCTAACTGTGAAGGTGTCCCCACTGCATTCAACACCAGGCTCTTCAGAAGGGCTTTGGCACCACCCAGTTATTTTTTTGTATGGTACCCTTTGGAAATTATCTTTAGTGCAGGTCTTATTAACTTTCTGGTAGTTTGAAAGTTAATGGTTTGAAGGTGACTGATACACTGTCAAAGCAAACATTAGAGTGACTGGACTTTGCCCTTCGTTTTGGAAAGGCTGTTGGCACCTCCTGTGTGTGAGAATATCCCATGGATAGAGGAAACATTTGGAGAATTTTGTTGCAGCACAATGAGTGGAAGAAAAAAGGTGCCTTACAAGGGTATTTAGCACACCATGAAATAAAAAGCTCTTGAGACACCCCAGGGGAGCTCCCAAACAGATGTGGCAGTTGGATGCCTCTGCAGAGGTGCTGCTAATTCTCTCCCAGTGAGTTTCTTTGGGAACTTCCAACTTCATCCAAAACCACAGGCCCCCCAGGCTTTGGACAACCCAAGAGATAACCTATTGAAGGTTAACTTGAGGTTAGCTTCTTCCATCCACAGAAGAGCCCGGCAGGTGATGAGCTCCATCCTCATCATGCCGTGGGCAGTCCCCTGCACTCAAGGACATCATGCAGCACACCTGCTATATTAAAAGTACCTAGGAAGAACTGAAATTCCCTCCTTCAGCACCCTGCATTTCCACTGTATTCCTCTTTTTGCAGTGCAAATGAAAAACATTTTGCCAATAACTGTAGACTGATAGCAATGTATACATCATTAAATATTAACTAACAGGTCAGCAGCTTTTCAGAAATGTTTGACTTCAAAAAATACCTTAGCACTGACATCCCCAATTCTGTCATCCCTTGAGCATGGCAGGATTCCTTGGATCCAGTTTGCAAGAGTAACTGACTTGGTGTTATTCCCACTGGCCTCAGTGACAGCCTGAGGAAGCCCGGAGTGAAAACAGGTGGAATAAAAACTAACATGCAACAGTGCTCCCATTCTGAGGTCACTTGTATATAAATTTCATGTGGCAGCCAATGACATGTTGATTCTACCTAGGGGAAAATGAAATGCAGTTGCTGCTATACAGCATAAAACATAAATGGCAATACTGACTCCTTCATTAATTTGGCAGTTTGTTTACTGCATTTGATTTTAAATCTGAAGCACCCTACTAAAGATCCCTCATCACAGACTTTGATGCACATAAAGAGCATGGACACACATACATCAGATAGGTACTGGATATTTGTTTTGTTGTTACGCATGTCTGAATTAGATAAACCAAAACAACGGGCAGGAATAGACAGTGTAAGGAGATGGGAAAAAAAATTGTATTAAGACATTAAAATACATATAATGCTTTCTTCTCATGTATCACCATTTAGCTCCATATCCCAAAACCTTTCCATAAAAATATGTGTCGTATCGCATCTGGACAGCTGGAGAAACTGAGGTAAAATGGCTTCACCACAACAATTCAGAGTGTAGAGGTGGATTATCATTCTGGTTTTCTGCAGCTCATCCCAAGAGCCTGCCAAACTGTTATTTTTACAGTTTATGAAGCTAACAGGAATGCAATATTTTTTTGTTTGTGGTCCAGAAATGATCCCTGTTAAATCTCAGCCTGCACTTCTGACTTCTTATCCTGACTTATTTTTGTGTTTTTAGGTGCGGTCAAATGAGCCAAATGTAATTTATGACATTTTTGAAAAAGAAAAGCTGCCCAGGCTCCCATTTTCCATCGACCAGGATGGGGTTATTTATGTGACTGAACCACTGGACAGGGAAGAAAAGGATACTGTAAGTAAACACATAAAACCTCACTGATGGGAGAGACCATAGCAAGAAGCTGATTATTGGTGTGAGAGTAAATATGAGAAAGTTTACTAGAAAGAACAGAGGGAAAAATAATATTTCTTGTCATTTCTGTTTGGGAATGACTCGATAGATATGAAAGCACATTCATCTACTACACTGTAAACAGCCTTCAGTTTGGTACCTTCAATTTCTCCATAGATCTGGCAGTAGCAATCACTGCCCACAGCGTATGCATAATGTACAACAGGGACCAACCATGGCAGGATTGTAGGTGCATGAGTAAGAGGTAGGGTGGTGGCATTCACGTGCAGGGCATTTGTGTGCTTCAGATCTCCTCTAGATCCCAGGGGCCTCAAGGATCTCTCCACAGCAGAAACAGAGTTTCACTTGCATATGCAACTGTGAAGTTATCCTGAAGTTCCCCATCTGGGGGTCTTTTAGACAGAAAACCCTCTGCCCCTGTTTTTGTTCTTGGAGGAAATTCGGGCACAGAATATGACAGGGACCAGATATGCTAGAGGAGTCCTACCTGTATGTGGCAGATGAATTTGCAAAGTGACAAAAATGAGATATCCCTGCTTTTCATGATTTTTTGTGAGAGCAATTCCACAGTGCATTGAAGTATTCAGGACTTCTAAATACTTGTGAGAACTCAGACCTCAGGCACTAAGGTGTGATGGAAGAGTTCTGTATCAAACAGGGTGAAAATACTGAACAAACATGAGAAGATATTTAATTTGCAGGGAACACTACCATAGTTACACATTTAAATGCAAAATATTGTCACAGTGGCCATTCAAGACATCTAATCTCAATATTCTTATTGCAGTATACTTTCTACGTGATCACAAAAGATAATGAGGGAGAACTAGTGGACAAGCCTCTGCAGGTCAGCATTATTGTGGAAGACATTAATGACAATCCCCCCGTGTGCCAGCAGGCCCTCACTGTAATTGAAGTTCAAGAAAATGAAGGTGAAGGTAAGAAATCGGCTTCTACTCATTTATACACATCAATCTTGTCCTCTTATTGTTTCCAGCTGTGTGCAAATAAAGCTAGAAATTCTGATCCCAAAGCACAGAAATGTTTTCCTGTGCAGACTGACCTGTTTTTTACCCTTCAATAATCCACGTGGAAAGGATTTCAATAACATGAGAAGGACAGACCTAAGACTCCTATGTAAGAAATGTTATTCCATTTAAAATTTAAAAATTGCGCTTTCCCACAACTGCAGTTTTGGATAACCACTTAAATGTAAAAAGAAAAACACCCCTTTACTACTCTGAAAGTGGCACGAGCCCATATTCCCTCATCCAGGTGCTTGTACAGCATGCCTTTGACTTCAATGGACCAATACCAAAACCTGTCCTTAAGTCTTCACATCAGTTTTTTGGTTTCAAGGCTGAACTGTCTGTTGTTACACGTAGCCCAGTCCTTTGGACTACGCCCATCCCAAAACAGCTGTTTGGGATGCTAAAGGAAAAACTCCCAGAAATTGAAGATTGTGTCCTTTGCTGTGTTTTCCATGCAGCTGTATTTTTATCACCCTTCTACTCTTTATACTGGTATCACTGTCATCAGTGTGCACCTCTGTGAAGGAACAGAACCGCCGCATTATCTGACTAATTCCAGACTCTCCTCTGCCACAGGAAGTAATATTGGCACTGTGTTTGCTACGGACATGGATAAGGAGCACACCCTTAACTCTCGTCTGCAGTTCCAAATCAAAAGTCAGGTTCCTCCTACTCCTTCAAGTAATCTGTTCTTAATTCAGCAAGACACTGGAGTTTTGCAGTTAATGAGCCACTCATTAAACAAGCGCATTGTATCTAACTATTCCTTGAAGGTGCTGGTGACTGATGAAGGTAAGTTATATATTGGAGTAATGGAATATATGTTATGTACTGGAATACTTTTGTTCATGCTGGCATCCCCAGTGCCTGGTGGCCAACGGATGAGAGGAGACCTAGGGGATTCACTGGAAGCAGCAACAGCACTGGGATTTGGCTTGCTCTGGCATGGTACTGCCTTGTTCTCCAGTTCCAGAGAGGTTAATCATGATTCATAAAGCAAGTATGGAAGGAAACCAGCTCTGGGGCAGAGTGTGGATAAACTGGGAAGCTTATTAACAAGTACTCCAGTAAGAGATTTCCTTCCACAGGGGAAAAAAAATGAAGAGATCATGATTGTGGTTTTCCCCAAAAATCTTTCAAAGGGACTTGCTGGAAAAATGAAGAAATTAAACACAGCTGCTCAGAGAGCCTAGATAATGTATTTTAAAAGATTGAGAGACAAAATTAATCTTCAAAAAGAATCTTGTCCATTATGTAAGTTCCCAGGAGTCCTTTGTTGTTCACTGAATGGAAAGGAAATCAAACTCCATACTAAAGCTTAACACTTTGTGTTGGAGTCCTTATAGTCAGGCAAAATGCATGGATGGAGGAGCTGGCATGCAAAGAAAGCAGCGTGACTTGTCTCTAAATGAAATAGCATCACGTAGGCAGATTATATGAAAACTTTGTAGGGGAAGAAGCTGACGGTTTGTTTTGGATGCTTATTTGACTTCCATCCAAACACTTTTGTTTAGAATATTCCATAACTTTCAGCTCATGAAGTGGGTCGATAAAACACTAAATGCAGCTACATATGAATAGCGCATGATCAGACAGAGTATGCTTTTAAAATCACAAACCCTCATTTCTATGGTGCTCCTGCTCACATAGAGTTTAGACTTACAGATGTCTGAGGTTTAAGTCTGTCTGTAACAAACACGAGGGTGCTGCCTGATGGCCCATCAAGAGGACAAGGTAGCATAACAACATGGGTCTTACTTTTTAACACACAAAAATGATATTGAGAAGCACCATTCATAGCTATCATCATCCTGGTAAAGTGATACCATTAAAAAAGATGAAGGAAATGAAACCAGACAGGATGGGACAAAGCTGAAGAAACTGGGAAAGTGAATAGTAAGACAGAGAGTCGCACTGACTACAAGGTATTTTTGATATCAAGTGCTTCTTATAACAGCAGGGCTTTGCTCAGACCGGGCAACTTGGCAGTGCTCACTTTTGCCCACAGTGAACCTATTTGAAGGAAACTTATTTTTGGTAGAAGGATCACTGTGACGTTGTTGGTTCTCTTTCCATGCAGTATTCCAGACAATCTGTGACGTGCAAATACATGTCATCGACATCAATGATCAGATTCCCATCTTTGAAAAATCAGATGTGAGTATTTTTTAACACTGTTTTTGATGTCCCAACAACTTTTGACAAATGTTTGAGCATACATTCAATGTCTATAGAATGTCAGTGAGAAACCAGCCATTTACAGGACAAGTAACAGAGCAATCAACTAGTGAAAGTAAAGGCAAAGTATTGCTACAAAGCCTACATATAAGGTCTATCTAGACACTAGACAGTGGGACAAACTGATAGTTAATTCTGAAATATAAGGTAATTTTCTCAGTGGAAAACTATGTGTACAGAGAGAAATGATTCTACTAAAGCAGTTTATTACAGAAATCTAAGTTCTGGAGGGAAAGGAGGAAGAAAAGGCTTTAAAATTAATTAAAATAGCTAAGTGGAAAAAAGCTAACATCTCTCAAATTCCCTTCCAAACACAGTATTAATATATCCAGAAAAGCCAGAAGGTAAATGAAAATCAAAGGCAGTATTTTCTGTAACCAGAAACAGTGTACCAGTGGTCCATGCCCAAATGCATACCTGTTGGCCCTTAATTCAGGAATGGGTGTCAGGCATCTTCCTCTGGTGGAGGTGGTGGCATATGGCAAAGAGACCTGCAGACCTTCTGTGACATCTGCCTGCTGGCCCAAACCTGCCTGCAGACATTGCAGTGGCTGGGATGTCTACATTAAGGTGTCTAAGCTCCCACCACACGTGTAGGCAATGGGCTCAGGAGAGATGTCTAGCTCATCAGTTGTGATGTCGTCTTGGGGAAGCTGTGTTGGGTTTTGGGCTTTGCTGACTGCATTGCCCATGTCTTTTGTTGATGATAACAGAAGCTTAGGCACATGTAGACTGTGTGACTACATAGCAGGCTGTTGACTTTCTCACCTCAAGGTCTCAAACCACGACCTGGTCTCAAAATGAGACTTCTGGGTCAGGGCACACATCAAACAGAGTAAATGGAGCTGGGCCGCTAATGTGGCAACAGGCCATGGTGGGCAGAGCAATTAAGTAGTTGACAAACAGTGGCTAGGATGCTCACTGGGTACAGAGGAGACCTAGGTGCTGTCCCTACTGCTGTGAACATTGCATGTACATGGATTAGTTTCAACAGAAGAGGTAAAGGCTCCTCCAGGGGGTCTGGGACTGCTGCTATACTAGTAGCTCACACACTAACAGAGATCCCAACACCTTTGATAAATGTATGTCTAAAACCAGGCATATAGCCACTCTGCAGAGGGTTTTGTGCCCATCTTGCAACTCTGGATTCCCTCTGGAAGTGAGGTAGCTCACTTCTACTGCTGCAAGGCATGCCAGTAAGGCTTTTGTATGTCTCTGTAAACTGGTTATGTCTCTGCTGGGAAATGCACCCACTGCTTCCCTCCCTCACACAGCTGCTGTGGGTTGAAGTAATCTGTGCTCATGGGTCGTGAGCCTGTTGGAGGGCTCAGGTTTTTTTATGTACAGATGGTGCTCGGTGTGTCATGTTTCAATGATCTCTCTCTCCTCAGTATCACAACGTGACTGTTGCAGAAAGTATCCCAGTAGGAACAGTGATATTAGAAATTCAAGCTACTGATGGAGACGAGCCTGCCACAGGGAGTTCCTACATCATTTACCAAGTGAAGGAAGGCGATCCAAACAACTATTTCACCATAGAGACAGATCCTGAAACAAACCAAGGGTTCGTCAAGATTAACAAGGTGAATAGATGGATTTATTCTTCTCCTTTAGAGAGAGATATATATGTAATTTATGTATATATATTTTGCATAAGCAGTAACTGCTCTGGTGATGATTTGGAGACGGAAGTTGGCTGGTGGTGGGGTGAGGACACCCTAACCATGGTGCAGACTGCAGAAGGCCTCACTCTTGGGCTCAGATGCTGTGCCTGTGCAGTGCTCAGGTACACCTCACCTCCCAACCCTCCCACCACCATCAGAAGCTCCCTCCAATGGCTCTGTTGCTGGCCCCTTCTCCAGCAGAGATGACGTAGGGCTTTATGAACCATAAAGAAAAAAATAGCATTTTTCTAGTAATTTTGCAGCAGAGTTTCTGGAACAGAGAAAGCCAGCTAAATGCTTCTGTTGACTGTGGTCATGATGGTGGACTGCCACAGGGCAGATCCTCCTTCCTGCTGGTGCTCTTGCATCAGTGGCTTTTGCAACGGGAGGTACAATAGAGACCAGTGTGTCTCAGTGTCAGGATGGAGATGCTGTTTGTTCCTGCTGAGGCAAACCTAACTGCAACAAAGCCACAGTCAGTGTGTGCTGCAGTGGGTGATACATCCCATATGTCTTATGTTGGAGACAGGAATATAAGGAACACTTTCTGTGGCATCCATGAATTTCAATAGCAAAAGTGTTCTCCCTTTGAAATCAGTTTTCTTGAAGGCACTTGAATTACAGGTCCAGAAAACATATCACATTTTCCAGGGGCAACTTGTTTTCATTCAGTTCACTTGCCGGCAGCTGGATCAAGAGCAGGCAAGTGCAGCTTTTGGTGGACCATCTTCAGGCTCATTGTCAGCATCATTTTTTCCCAAGGAGGCAATTGTGAGAAACTCTGCAGTGTGACAACCCTCGCATGACTTTTGTCACCCACAGGTCACCCGAGGCCCTCTCGCAGAGCTATAAATACTGTTGTTGTAAACAGGATATAGTTATTAAACTTAGTCAGGCAGGTGGCAACTTTATTAGAAAATGCAGTTGCTGAGGAGGCCTCCGAACAGACATATGGTTTCATCTAAATTGACTGTTTCCAGTATCATTTTGCTCCTGAGAGCTCTCCCTCATTTAATCTGTATCTGTTTGGCATGCAATCTCCTTCTTGAGAAGAGGGGGACTTTATGATTTCCTACGGGAGCTCCCCATGGCAGCAGGACCATTGCTTAAAGCACTGTTTTTTTCTAATTTATCCAGGCTCTTGATTTTGAAGAAACTCCAGTGTACAACCTGGTGATCAACGCCACAAACCCTGAACCTCTGGTGTCAGGCGTGCAGTACAACTCAAGCTCCCTTACCTTGTTTAAAGTTTTCGTAACAAATGTGGATGAGCCACCTGTTTTCCGTGAGACAGTTTACAAAGCAGAAGTGTCTGAAGACATTCCTGTTGATACTACGGTCATGACGGTGGAGGCCTATGATCCTGAGGGGGATACTGTACGGTAAAAAAGAGTAGCCATGATTTCTTTATTGAATATAGGATTTAGAAAATTGTTCTAAAAGAGGTACAAGGAAAACATACTCAATATTTGGCATGCAGGAAAAGACTTTTTTACAAAATCTCATCTTCTAGTAGAAGGTGGAGGTATGGTTGGTTGGTGGCTGGTGACCTACCAGCAGCAGAATGTTGGGCGATGCTTTTCTAAAGAGCTTTCTCTCTATGCTGTGATGAGTATCAACCAGTGCAGCTCTTGAACTAGGAAACAAAGGGAAGAAGGGCAATATATATCTCCAGGAAAAAGGCAGAGCTGGTCTGAGAATAACAGAGTTTCCTTATCCATAATTCCTTTAACAAATGAAGCAGATCCTGCATACCCCTAGAAACCAGTAGGACAGTAGCTGTTTTTCATGTTACACAAGAAACCACACCGGGCTTTTTCTCCACCAAAACACACAACCTGTAGTGAAGCTCAAGTCAACGATTAGCAACTAATTCATTTCATTTTCCAAATGCCAAAGATGAACATGCCTGCTTCCACTGCAGATGCAAAGCTCTGTGCAAGACAACTCCTGTGCTTGTGAGTGGGATGCAAAACCTCAGTCTGGCTCACCCAGTAGCCCAACGCCGTGTTGAGTGATTGAGTCACCCTGAGCCTCTGCCAGCTCACGGATCTATGCATAGTGCTGTGTTGTGTGGTGTAAATGTAGCTTACGCAGTGGGCACACAGAATTATTTGTGGCTCCTGCTGCACGATTCCCAGCTGGAATGCTGACCATATCAACTCAAACCAAACGGTCCTTGAAATTTAACTAAAATTCAGCAAAACACCAAGTAGTTAATGGAGTAGCAGAATATGACTGTTAGGCCTACTGTGGATTTTTATTCCCAGCGGTTTCTCATCTGGCTTTCTAATTTCCCCTAACTTTTGGGAATTTAGCATGTTTGGCTTTCTGTCAAACTGGTTTGAAAGTGAGCCATGTAGCCCAGAAGTTCTGGAGGATGATCACAGAGACAGATGACAGGAATTCATATATACATAAGCCACATTTCTGGTAAAAAATAGGTTAAAGGCCATAAAATAAAAAGCATAAAAAGTAAAAGATGTACAAGCATGTCAGCATGCTGTTTTTAATGCAAGGGGTACCAAAAGAACAAAAACATTGAATGAGAAGGCCAGGTCACATCTGCTCAAGCAAATGCTTGTGCTTTATCTGGGTCATAGGTTCATGGTTAAATTTGTATAAGTTAACATCTAGAGACTTTGTTGTTTGCTGTGTGTGTTTTTGGTTTTGTTTTTATTTTGTTGGGGTTTTTTTTAGCAGTAATATAAAGGCGATTATGCGGTGATGCTTCAAGCCCTCTTTGTTCCATGGCTGCCCCTATGGTAATTGCAGGCTGCTCCAGACTGGCAGCAGATAACCACTGTGGTCCACCTCAGGGTCCCAGCCCCTTGCTAATCCAAAAGAGCATGCCTGGCTGCACTGCACCCACTGCCCCTAGCCTTTGGCTTGTGCACCGATCATAACCAAGACATGGGAGATGTGAAGGGGAGAGAGGCACATGGGATTGGGACAGAGTGCCCTGTTGGACCAAAAGCTCAGAAACACCCCAGGTTTCCCAGTTAGGAGGCAGGTGGAGTTGCAGTACACAGGCTAGAGGAGCTGTGGTGTTCCCACCGTTCTGCTCTTGCTCTTTATTCTCAATGACTTTTGCCTCCATTCTCTGTCTGTCTCTCCTGGTTAGATCTAGTATTGGAACTCCTCCAAGAACTTTCTCTTTGAGTACAATTGTGATCAAGCTGCTTGCCTAAAATCAATATAGTATTTGTTTTGTCAGCATTTTTTCCTGAATTGGGATTGTATATGTGATTTTTTTTCCCCATTTCTTTCCAAAGATACTCCTTAGAAGGTGATGTGAGGAAATGGCTGAAGATTGATTCAGTCACTGGGCAGATATACACTGCGTCCACTTTGGATCGAGAACAACAAGAAACATACACAGTTGAGGTTGTTGCATCGGAGCAAAGTAAGTGAGGAAACAACTACAGACTGGAGAAATGACAGGGCTCTGAAAGCTTTCCTTGGGTCCCCTGTCTTTGCCCCAAGGTAGAATATTGACTTACGTTTCCTGTATGTAGAAGAGACATGGGAAACTTAAGGAGTTTTGTGCTTGAAAGAGTGTTCCAAAAAGCACTGGTTACCTTGGATGTGACTGCTTACCAGATATGATGGATGTGACAGTTTACCAGATACGGTGGTCTGCCTGCCTCCTTTCACTTACTAGTGCTCTGTAGTTAAAAAGAATTGGGGTTAAATGAACCATACTTTTAAAAAGGTGGTGGCAGTTACCATAAGACCCTCAGGACTTCCTGAGACCTTGCCTCTGTGGTCTGCAGATAGAATGCCACCATTCTCTGCCTGCCTGGTGGTCTACCGATACAATAACTGCAAATGCAATAACCCTATGCATAAGTCAAAGATGTGCACGTAACTTTGCATTCTGTTTACAGACAATGCAGCTCAGAAATCCAGAACAGCTTTGACACTACAGTTAAAGGATGTGAATGACAACCCTCCACTGTTGGCTATGGATAATCCTGCCTTCTTCTGCCACCCAGTCAGTAGAGGAGAGAGAACTATCATTCAAGCTACTGATGCTGATAAACAGTGGTATTATTCAACATTCACTTTTTCTCTTGCGGATGACAGGAATGCAATAGATAATTGGGAAATCTCAAAGGTCAATGGTAAGTTAATAAAGCTATTCTTATAGTTATATGAGACTCTCTAAGTACTGTGGGATATATAAATATTAAATTTCTTTTCATTCTTATTATTGCATGTCCAGTATTCATGCAAAGAAAAAATAGGTTGTCAGGAAATTACATGCATTTTGGCATGTATTTATTTGAACACCTAAGTCATCAATTATTGTTTTCAAGAGATGACCTCTAGTGTGCTATAAGCCAAAATTCTACTAGTAGTTATGAGAGAGGAAACATGTAAGAATAAAATATACTGTGTGATTAAATGAATAGAAATCACTTCTGCTAATGAAATAGAGCAGTTCACAAACTGTGTTTCTGATATTTCATGTGCAAAGGGGAGTTGTGCCTCACAAACAAACTGGAGTTCTTTGAAGGTGATCAGTAAGCACATGGATAAGTGCTTGGCCAATAGAGCCTGTCTGAATTTCTAAAAGATGTTTGATGATATGTCTCACTAGAGAAAGCAGGGTTGCTACAATGTGAAAAGGACAAGTTTTGAAAGGATAAATAATAATGGGAAAATCTGGAGTTGTACTAAATGGTCAGCTCTTACACTGAAGGGAGTTCATGTGTGATTTTCGAAAGGGTTTTTTTTCTAGGACCCGTGTAAGTCAATAAATGTGAGTGTGCAATGAGGAGGCAAAGTTTACTCATTATACAAATTTATTTGAGTAGGAACCAAGTGTGAAGAATTGCAGAACATCCTTACGAGACTGAGTTGGCTGATCAATAAAATGGCAGATTCATGTGAACCCTGGACTGCCAAATTCACATTTGAAATTGAAATCATGGGTGCTGAGCTGGCCATTACAAGTCAGAAGTGAGACCTGTAAACAGTTCCATGAATATTTGAGATTATTATTATTATTATTATTATTATTATTATTATTCAGAAAAGCAGATCAAATATTCGGACTTGCCAGGAAAGAGTCAAAGAAGAAATCAGATAACATCATTATGCGACCATATAAATCCATTATTCATTCAAATACTGAACTTTGGTCTCTACATCTCTGAAAAGATGCAGTAGAACCATAAACAGGTTCAGATAGGGTGACAAGGATAATCAGAGTTATGGAGTAATCTGATATAAGGAAGTTTATGGAAGCAGCAAAGTAAAATACTACTTTTTATCTTGGAAGAGACTAGGGAAAAAAATACAATAGAGGTTTAAAAAATCATGAATGCTATGGTCAGGGTGGCCAGAGGTTCATTGTTTGCCATCTCTTCCAGTACACAAGCCTGGGAGTCTCAAATGAAGCTTATGGGATTGATTTCCAATGCAGATAGAACATGGAGGTATTTAACTGTGGAACTTGCTGCCACAGGGTGTAGTGTATGTAAAATGCTTCTACAAGTTCAAAGCAAGAAATTACATCTTGCTCCAAAAGTCCCTGAGTTAAAAATGTTTGAAGGCTGTGAGAGCATTCGGAGAAAATAAAAGACATACTTTCTTTTTTTATTGTAATCTCCACTTATTCTAGAGACAAGATACTGACACCAGTAGACCTTTGATCTGATCCCAATGGCTGTTATAGTCTTTTCCAAGTTTTAAAGAGTCTTAGGTGTGACAGTGTAAGCATGCTAGAAGGACGGTCTGTCCTACTAAGTTATCTTGGGAACAATTTCAGTTGGTTATGGCTTCTGTGAGTATGAGGGGATATTCTTGGTTTAGATATGATGCTATCAGTGTAGCACTACCCAAGATCAGATTTGGCCTGATGTGGAAATTAAGAGGAAATTCTCTGACCATATGATGCTGAAGGACAGACCAGGCATTCTGACCATCCCTTTCGACTTAATGTTTGCAAACCAATGAGACCTGGGAAGACATGGAGGAAAACAGGAGCTACCATCATGTGCAAAGCAGCTTTTGAAAGAGCATTTGCAGCTGGTATAAATGTTGAGCTTTATTTCTTTCTTGTGCTGACATGAATGTCCCATTTCCTACTTACAGCTACTCATGCTTACCTCTCTCCGAAACATGCTAACTTTGAAGAGAAGGTGTATATTGTTCCAGTAGTAATCAATGATAATGGACGACCACCTTTGGAAAGAAAAGTGGATCTCAAAGGTATACAATGCACAGAATTGTTCATTTCAAGACAACAGTTACAATTATGAATAATCAAAACAGACTGCTAAACTTCTCATTAACCTCATGGCATTTCTTTTTGCAGTAAACATCTGCAGATGTTCAAGTGAAAACTCATGTTTTATTGAAGTACAGCGTGAGCACTCCTGGCCAAGCACTGGCCAGGCAATTGGGATTCTTATTGGGGTCCTGCTCATCATCGGTATGTCACTTTTTCTTGGTTGTTATGAAGCCAGGTCTCTGAGATATGATGGTCCTGCTGCATTTCTGACACTGATTCACTTGATGGGTGAAGAGATGTCATTAATGTTGTAGAAGTAGCAAAACTTCAACAAGTAGCCTAAAACTTTTTCCAAGACAAGAGAATTTTTTTTTTGTATGAATAGCATAGGATAGGACAGGATGGGAAAATAGAATAGAATAGAATAGAATAGAATAGAATAGAATAGAATAGAATAGAACAGAACTATTTCAGTTCGAAGGGACCTACAACAATCATCTAGTCCAACTGCCTGACTAGTTCAGGGCTGACCAAATGTTAAACCATGGTATTAAGAGCATTGTCAAAATGCCTCTTAAATACTGACAAGCTTGGGGCACTGACCACCTCTCTAGGAAGCCCGTTCCAGTGTTTGACCACCTGTTCAGTAAAGAAATGCTTCCTCATGTCCAATCTAAACATCCCCTGGTGCAGCTTTGAACCATTCCCATGTATCCTGTCATTGGATTCCAGGGAGAAGAGATCAGCACCTTCCTCTCCACATCCTCTCCTCGGGAAGCTGTAGAAAGCAAGGAAGTTGCCCCTCAGCCTCCTTTTGCCCAAAATAATCAAGTCCAAAGTCCTCAGCCACTCCTCATATGTTGCTCCTTACAGCCCTTTCACCAGCTTTGTTGTCCTCCTCTGGACATGTTCAAGGACCTTCACATCCTTCTTAAACTGTGGGGCTCAGAACTGCACACAGCACTCAAGGCGAGGCTGCACCATTGCTGAATACAGTGAGATAATGGCCTCTTGACCATCCATGTGATGCTGTGTTTGATGCAACCCAAGATGCAGTTTGCCCTCTTGGCTGCCAGGGCATACAGTGCTGACTCACATGGAGCTGCTGCTGACCAGCACCCCCAGGTCCCTTTCTGCAGGGCTGCTCTCCAACCACTCCTCTCCTGATTATATACTTGTGCCCAGCATTACTCCATCCCTGGTATAGAATCCAGAATTTGGATGTGTTAAATTTCATCCCATTAATCATTGCCCAATGTTCCAGTCTATCTAGATCCCCCTACAAGGCCTTCTGTCCCTCAAGAGGGTCAACAGCACCTCCCAGTTTGGTATCATCAGCAAACTTGCTAACAGTGCATTAGACTGCTACATCCAGATTGTTGATAAATATATTGAAGAGAACTGGCCCTAGAATTGAATCCTGAGGGATTCACTACAACCCTTTGAGCTCTGCCATTCTGCCAGTTCTTCTCCAAGCCCATCACAAATTTGCTCATCCCACAGTTGGACAACTTGTCTAGATTGATGCTGTATTGGACAGTATCAAAAGCCTTACTAAAACCCAGACAAATTATATTCACCACCTTCCCTTCATCCACTAGTCAAGTGACCTTATAATAGAAAGACATCAAATTAGTTAAACGGGACTTTCCCTTTGTGAACCCATGTTGACCATGCCTGAATGATTGCATTGTTCTTTAAATGCCTTTCACTAGTACACAGCATGATCTTCTCCATAATTTTTCCAGGAACTGAGATCTGTAGTTCCCTGGGTCTCCCCTCATGCCTTTTTTGTAGATTGGAATAACATTGGTCAACTTCCAGTCAGCAGGAACCTCCCAAGACTCCTAAGACCTTTGGTAGATGATCAAGAGAGGTCCTGCCATAACATCCTCCAGCTCCTTTAGTATTCTATTCATCAATATAAGTGCAAAAGCAGTGAGGATGACTGTTTATGGGATCCAGTCCCCCAGGAAGCAAAGAGCAAGAAGAATTCAGTGCTCAGTCCTGTGTGATTTTTGAATGTGATGGTCACAAGAGCCACACTGGAAACTGTGACTCAGCTGTAGATGGGGAGGGACTGTGAGAGACTCATGGAGAAAATAAAAGTAATTAAGTGCATTATAGACCTCATATTCAAAAGAGTTGGGTTAAATTAGAGGATAAAAAGGGAAAACCCCCAAGAATCTATATAAGTTACCATTACTTCAATTCTAAAAGAAAAGAGAACGAGTCCTTTTAAGTTCAGTACTTAAAAAGACAAAGCCAAAGTTCTGAGTTGATTTTCTTTTGTAATACTCAAACCCCTAAAGCAAGAGAAAGTGAGAATGCTTATGATTCTTATGTGTTCATCTTTTGAAGATAGGAAGAGAAAACAAAAAATCAAATAACTTAAAATGGAAGAAGCCATACTCAGTACATGTGACTGGCAGAGAAACACCTCAAGCTGCATCTTTGTCATGTCTGATCAAGCTTCTCACGTTATTTTTGCACAATGACTTAGTTTGATACCTCAGTATAGCACCACATTTAAGTGAAAATTACGTTGGATAACTGAGTAAAGATGTTTTCATTACAAGAGAGCTGGTCAGCTTCAGACATCACTGTGAAAGTTGCTACTGCTTGATGACTTTTAAAAACCACCGTGAATGTAGCTCTCAAAGGATTTTTAAAAATATTCCTAAAATGAATACGAGGGTTTTTTCCATAGCAAGTTTTTTTCACTGTAAAGGCAAAATCATATGGCAGCCTCTCAGGTGGATTTAACAGGGATCAGAGATGGGCAAGAAAGAAAAAATGAGAAGTATCTAAAGATTTTATGAAACCCAGGGAGATTACAAACACTGAGTTTGGCCTTGAAGCTCAGGACCCTCTGTAGTTTTCCCTTCTTTAAACGAAACACAAACATAGGCACTGGAAAACAAAATACAGCAAAACAAAAAATACACCCCAAACTTTCAGCCAATTCAATCTGATGGGGAACCTCTTTCATTAAGACAAACTGTTTCTCTCCTGGAAGAGAGAAAGCGGGTGATGGATACTAGCATGTTCCTTGATTCACTACTCAGACACCACAAATATGAATGTAAATGAGGGAGTAGCTGAACACTCCTCTATACTTTAATAAATGAACAAAGAGATGTTGGAAATGATAGATAATCTAACATTGATAAAGAGGAAATAAGTTTACATACCATATAATAAGCTCATAATGATTTTAAAAAGTGGAACATATATGTATATTTACATATAATATGCATATTTGGTGAGTATTTATACACATATATTTATATATGCATATGAAGATATCTAGACACCTTAGATATGATAAAGGGTATAACTCTTCTAATCCAGGCCAGAAGAAAATCTCAGTCATTCTTGGCCATAAGTGCACAAATCTCTGGCAT
The DNA here is from genome assembly GCF_963082525.1 of Nesoenas mayeri. Classification (NCBI taxonomy): domain Eukaryota; kingdom Metazoa; phylum Chordata; class Aves; order Columbiformes; family Columbidae; genus Nesoenas; species Nesoenas mayeri. Next base: position 26,324,580 of record NC_137543.1, read on the forward strand.
CCATCCTCTATCCCCAACAGATATCAACAAGTTCCCAAAAAACAATTTTGCTGTTAGTAGTGTCAGCTTTCCTGTGACAGAATTGGCATTCCATTGGGAAAAAACAAAATAAAACAAAACAAAACAAAACAGCCAACCAACCAAACACCCCTCCCCCCAAACAAAAACGAAAAACAAAAAACAGGGACTACAATTCAAGACAAACATGAAAAATCACTGCTCAAAGGGAGCGGGGGGCTAAAAAAGACACTTTGCCATCTGGTCAGACCCTAGAGGAGAAGTTCTCCTTTGGGGAAATTCTCCTGAGCCCTGAGACATCTAATCCTGCCCACCAGTGCCTAGGATCCATGAACACGCTGTTGGTCCAATGCTGCATGGGCATTGCCCAAAGCCATTTGCTTCTGTTCAAGAGGTAAAGCAGTGCAGCTGTCAGATCCTTTGCTGCAATACCTTTTCAGAGAGTTTTCTCTTCCCTTTACTGATGACTGCTCTCTGTTTTTCAGGTTTCATTATAGGGGGTGCATTTTTTCACATGAAATACCAACAGAAAAATGAAAAGAAGAGCCATCAGAACGATGTGAAGGATACATCTGAGCTCAACAGACTGACTTAATGACTGTTTCATCAAGAAATGAAAGTGTCCTTTGGGTTGAGAAGGAGGAAGCTTTGAAGCTTCCAAAGCCCCAAAGTGTACTACCACAAATTGAGGATACAAACATGCAAATGGAGGCTCCCAGAGTTCTGCCGTCACAAATTCAGTCATGAAAGAAAAAACATACGTGCACTTCAAAACAACCATTAATAATAATATCAGCTTTGACTGAAGTGTTAACTCATGACAATACCAAATGCTGAGCTCCTGCAAGGATCAATACACAGGACCAGCCTTCTCTGTTTGGCAGCTGAACTAAATATGGAGTTTCTAAAGGACTACATTCACCTAACTGCAAATCTTTGGCTCTTTCCTTCACAATAAGTTACTGAATGGCAGAACGGGAAATAAAGTCCTGTGCTATATTTGAAGATGTCCCATGAAGTTGCAAGAATCTCTCTGACTCTCGGCAAAGGAGCTCCCCAACTTATTGCAATCTGTAATCTGCCCTGGCTCATGCCTGCTTACATTATGCTGGTGAATTTGTGCTAGCACTACGCAATAGCAATGTGACATTTCAGTTTTTCATTTTTTATATCCACAGAGTACGATCAGTTTGTGAAGAACCATGGCCTTTCATTACAGTTTCTAAGTTAAAAAATGCATGCTGAGTCATGTGGAATTGGGTAATGTGCCATTTTGTCATACTGCTGCAAATACTGTTATTGCCCCCTACACATTAGATAAGAATAAAAATGTTCTTTAAAGGTTTTAGTGTCTGCTTATTTTATTAAAAAAAAGAAAGAGTGCATGAAAGCGAACCATTGCTGCTTGATTATCTATTGTATTTAACCCTCACTTTCACATAACACAGATCAGAAATGGCCCTCAGGCCAGAGCAGATATATATCCAGCTGATTCAAGATGCACTGCCTGCTGAAGGCACTTGTATCTCGGTTTCAGCAAAATGTATTTGAGCCCAGGATGACACTCAGGGAAGGAAAGTCTTTTCCTGACAGCATGCCTATAGAAGGGCATTTTTGGTGACAGTTTGAGGGAGGCTTTTATTTTAAGCTATAAATACAAGCTGACAAATATTGCGTTAAACTGAAAAGACAATATACTTTTGAAAACACTGAAGAAAAGGTCATATGGAAAAGAGTATGTTTGTTTACCCAGGATTTTTTTTAATGGCTTTTGCATGCAGCACAGAACTAGAAAGAAAAGAGCACTTTTTTGGTAGCATTGCATTATAATAGGTTTTCCTAGAATGCTGCCAGCAAAAACTTTGCTTTTGGGCTTCAGCGACACAACCCAATTGTTGTACCTCTTATCCCAGCTGTTGGAGCTCTGTTATTTGCTGTGGGGCTCACTGCTGGAATGTATTTATTTTATGATGGGAATGCAATCCATTATATTTGGAAAGTATGACATTCAGTTACGTCAGTGTGTCCAGGGATTGGGATTAGTATATTGTTTTATAAATAAAGAAGCCAAAGTTCAGGAGTCATTGTACTTGTGTATGGCAATACAACTTTATCTGAAGATGGGGAAAATGTGCAGAAGTTCCACTTTGTTTTATCTCCATGACCTCTCTTTCTGTTTGCTAGTTTTACCCAAATGCATCTTGTATTTTCAAGAATTTCTTTTCTGGACAAGGTTCAAAACATTTCCTGTCTTACTATTTACCTACATTCATGGCTGATTTTATAGCAAGACCTTATCCCTTTCCTCAGTCTACAGGGATATTGCTCCAATTTCTTGATCTTGTGGGGTAATTCACTGCCTGGGTGCCCTGCAACTGGTGCACCAGGCTCTTCTTGGTGCTTCTTGTACTGTGCATTATTCCTAATCTAAGAAGAAAAAAAAAAAAAAAGAAGAAGAAAGACAAAACTCCATGTTTCCAACCCTGCCGCAAATATTCTCATTTTCTTCACCCTCCTACCTGTGTGTCTGCCAGGACTTCACCCCCAGCCCTCTGAGGGTTTACTTAACCTAGCCATGCTCTGGCTCCTCTACCGGTTCAGTCTCTTTTGGGAACCAGACAAAAGCTCTCACCCAGCCTTAACCCTCCCCCTGCAGCAGACTGCTGCCCCCGGCCTCCTTTCCAGAGGACAAATGCAGTTTTCTTTGGGTCTCTGGAGAGGAGGAGAAGCAATACCTATTATTGTGCCTTCCCACCATGCTTCCCACCAGCCCCAGCTGGTTCCCAGGTCCCTGCAGGAGCAGCAGATACTGGGACGTTTTGCCCTTGTACATTACATTTTGCTCTCAATTCAAGATTTAAAGGATGAGCACTTCTATTTGAGCTCCTCAAATTCATGTCAATGTCTGTTAGTCACTGCATCCTCCAAAGCAGTTTCACTGACACTTCTTGGTAATAACTGACAACACATAAACTGCACTCGACATGTAAAAGTGTAAGGATATAGACAGCACTGAAAACAGAATTTAGTACAAACCTCCAAAAAATAGTTATCTGAAGTCAGCCATGTTATTATTTTTTTAAACAACTTTGAAATATTGCCTTATATTAATTTTTTATCCTGGCAAAATCTGTATGACATACTGGCATGATTTGCACACATACACGATTCACTATGAAGAAAGTAGTAAGGTCCACAAGCATTAAAACTGAATTCGTACTTTAAATGCACGGTACTTAAAGCTCTCCTACAAATTATTAGATCAATTTTATACAATTGACAGCAGAAGGACAAATTTTGAAAACAGTATTGAAGGCTTTGGACTCCAGCTATAACCTTTCTGCCAAGAACAATATCACACAAGAAGTCCAGTGATGAAATCTGCTGAGAATATGTCCTCTGGCACTGTTCCTTCCCAGGGCTCCTCCTCCAAGCAAGCAACATCTCATTACAAGGTTCACAGATAGCAAAAGATGTTTCAGGACTTTCTAATTCCTTTTTTACAAGATTAGAGATTTATCAAGGTTTTGATTATCTCCAGGATTAATGGCATACATTAATTAAACTGTCATTATGGCTATTTTTCAACTCTTCTGTAAACATAAACTTGAAAAGTACGAACAAGATTTTTATCTGGGTTTATAGAACAAATGCCACAGAACAGCAGCTCTTGGGAAGGAAAAAAAAAAAAGTGTCCTTAATCCATGTTTTGAAGTATAGTTCATCAGCACTGCTCACAGGACCAGCCACACAAGGCCATAGCCACCACGCACAGCTACTGCTGTGCCTGTTGGATGGGATGAAGATAAGGTGGCCCCAGAGGCACCTCCACGGGTGGGGAGGGCTGCGTCTCAGAAGCTGGGACTGAGCTGCCACCCAGCCGGCTGGAGCCACCCACCCTTGTGAAGGGACACACTCCCTCGGGGCCTGGGGAATGCAGGGGAAAATGTGTCTTCACGCATAAAACAGCTCTGCTCTTGGGCAGCCATGCACAGTGTGAGGGAGCACAGATGACACTTAGGTGGAATTAGGAACCTGGCTGGTAAAGGGGAACTGGTTTTGGATGAGAGAGGATGGATGTTCTCCCAATCCCTCTGCGTAGCAGCTAGTCGTAGATGCACCACACTTGGAGTTTGAGAAAACTTTACTTTAAAAATAAACCAAACATGTTTATTCCTAGTGGTGTTTCCCACAGATTTGCCAGAACTTGGAGCTAAAATCAGCTAATTGCTTCTGCAAACTAGAGCAAGGAAGCACATAATCCGTAGAGTTACCACTCTTTCCAGAGATCTTGTGCCCAGTCTCTAAATGTCATTTAAATGGCATTGACCCCTTCAGAGAAGTCCCCCTTCCCTGTTTGTTGACTTTGGGCCTTGAACAGAAGATCCAGAAATTTGCAGCTTAAATTACAAGGCAAAGTTCTAGAGCTACAGGTCTCTGCCACAGTGGGGGAACATCCTGTGTGGAGAGAGTTCAGAAAAGAGAAGCACCACAGCCTCTGTCCAAAGACTTACAATGATGTACATGAGCATCTATTAGTGCAGAAAAATGCTGTGGAAACATTCACAAAGATAGACAACATCATTGTGTCAAGGATCTCAAGCCAGGAAAAACACTCCCAGTTTTTTAGTTGCACATTCCAAAAGCAAAACAGAATATTAAAGGCAAACTAGGAGCAGAACTTTGAACTCGTCGCTGAACAGCATGTTCCTCCACTGATGGCGAAATATTGTACAGCGCAGGGAGATGAACTACTCAAGCCTGTTCTGTTTAGGGCTTGGGGACCAGAGATAAGTGACGAGTATAATTGCAAAAGGACAGTATGCCACAGATCAGCTCAAGGGGAAGAAGTGTCATGCATTTGCGTCTGAGAAGATGACAACTAGTATTGGCATGAGCTGCACACATACTTACATCCATTTCATCCAGTTATGATATCACTGTCACAAGTGGACTTATCTCACCATTCCTGAACTGTTCTATAAGACATACATTAACACTGAATATGGTCAAGAAATGTATTTCCACAACCTCTTCTTCCAGCGCATTGCTCATCAGGACTAACTTTTAACTTGCAAACCCTCTAGGGAAGTGTTGGTCTAGAACATGATTCCTCACAACTGACCAGGAAGAATAGAAGCTGGAAGTTAGAAAGCAGAGATCGTAGAAACATAGAATAGTTTGGGTTGGAAGAGACTTTTAAAGGTCATCTAATCCAACCCTCCTGCAACGAGCAGGGGCATCTTCAACTAGACCAGGTTTCCCGGAGTCCCATGTAGCCTGAGATTGAGTGTTTCCATAATCCCATTGCCAGGTGAAGAGCTGGGGTTGGCAGTCAGTTGCTAATAGCACAGGTACACCTCATGTTGTTTCTCCACCTCTGAAGATTTTACACCCAGAGGTCTTCATTGCAGAACTACATGTCCTGTGTTTGAACTATTTCTTTTGCTTGACAAAGCTGAAGTTACACAACAGTGGAGCCCATGGTGTATTTCCTCAAGTGAGACTCATGGAGTGTTTATTGCATCCCTATGTGCAGTACAGAGAGCTCATCTGCTGTGCTCATCCCTTCCCAGCAAAGCGACTTGTCTGTCCTTAGTCAGCACTGAAAGGCCATTGTGGGACAGAAGTGGAGAACTAACAGTACTACAGTGGGGCTTGTAAACATTTACTGACTTGATTTACCTGAGTTATAAATCAAGAAAACTTTCAAAACCAACATCCCAGCTGAATGAGCAGACTAATAAGAGGTAAGGACTGGTATAGCTGAGGCTGTGTTGCTTTCACACGTTCAATCTAGGCAGTAAAGGGTTACCAGAAGAAGTGATGGTGGGAGGGTGTCAGAGGGCAGAAGGAACAAGAAGGGAGGACCAAGCAAGACAAGCCAAAAATTGATAGCAGAACTGCCCTCCAAGCCCCAGTTGAACACCTGTGAGTGGCCATACCTGAAGGATGTGAAGGTGCTCTGAGCCACAACTGTCTTACCTACTCAGAAGGATGTCAGTGAACTTGACAATGCACATCCTTTCAAGTCTGGTGGTTGCAGTAGAGTTAGAAACAACACGTGCTGGTGTCTTCAGAAATCAGGGAATTTCCAGCTGCCACCCCTCTTGAGCTCCTTTTGCTGACGGCTGTTACTGCCAGACCTGACTGAGAAGGCGCCTGGTTTTCTTTCATTTTTGGCCAACTTCTGAAAGGCTACAGATTTTTTCTTGCCCTTTGGATAACTGTTGATGTTAAAATCTACTCTTATGAAACTTTTTCCATTTCCCCAGGAAATATTTTGTGTTAATATATTCTTATCCTTTCCTTATTGATTTTATCTGCTATGCCTTTTGCCAAGTCTAATTTTTAGAGCCTTACGTTTACTGTCTCAGGCCTCAGCCGTTAAGTGTTTTGCTGGGCTGCTCTTTTTTTTTTTTCCATGATGCACAGTGAGTTCTCTCAAGTGAGGCACAGCTAAGAGCACTTTGTTATTTCTGTGTAAGTCAGGCTGTCAATGTGGTCTAGCAGACAGGGTGAATGAATAAGAGATGGACTATCTTCATACATGTTTACATCAGAGGAGCTGAAGTCAAAAGAAAGCTGAATTATGCTTAATTAGTTAAGATAAGAAGGAAATGAGAAGGGGACACGTGGGAAGCCCTAGGCAGTGGCTGTGTTTTCTCATGCTTCTGGGTATGTGGGTTCAAGCATTAGTAAAACATTTTGTACAAACAAGTCATTTAGTTATAAATAACTGGTATTTTAGGAGCATCCTGAATGTTGGGTTTGCAGGTTTGTCACCTGCTAATGTCTCTTACCCTTCCCGAGCTGTGTGATGGTGCAGGTGAGGGTGACCCTGGGGACAGAGGGAGTCTGAATGTCCCCCAATTAGGGTAAGTTACAACATTCCTTCCCTACATCTCTTTTGCATTAGCCACTTGTTTGCTTCTCAGACACCAGCCCACATACTTGTCTCATCTTTTAAAGGTCCAGCTCCTGAAAACTGTAAGCTGGAGTTACGAAAGCAGGTGTCTTCTCTGCCAGGTGCATACCTCATCTGCAAAAGGCAGATCTGCTGAGAAATGCCTTTTAAAGTCAACTCATGGAATTTCATCACCTGTGCGGGGCTGTGGACATCCCCTGGACAGCCCTTGCTGGGCTGCTGGATTGGTCATTCTGGCGCTGCCACAAGGCTGCTGGCTCAGGCAGACCCCATCTCCTGCTCCCCTGCAGGGCTGGAGCCACCTCTGATGCTGTTTGCATGGACGACACACCAGCTCTGACAACACAGACAACTCTATATGGACTAAGCGAACATCTGACAGCAGCAGCAATGAGCAGAAGTGGCAGTGCGGTGGCACAAGGTGGGGTGGCCACCCCAGCAGAGCACCCCAGAGCAGTGGGGAGCCCTGCCTGGGAAAGTGTTGATGCAGGAGAGGGAGGGAGCCAGGTCAGAGCCACTGAGATGCCAAGTGACTCGGTGAGTGCCATGTAAAGGATGTTCAGTTTGCAGGGAAGTGGAAAGAGCTGTTTTCCCAGGGGACCAGGAGGCATTATCACAGCAGAACTGTGATAACAGCCACTTTCCCACAATATTTGGAGTGAAAGATACTTCGGACATTTAAATATTATCTCCAGAGCCTGTTTGGTTTGCAAGGACCTATCACCCAGCCTCAGCCCGCCTTTGATGTGCATTCCTGAATACGCACAAAGCACATTCATTTCCTTTTGCAGTGCTTTCATTTGCTGCTAGAAAGCCTCTCAGCCCCTCAGGCAGGCCTGTGGCTATTCAAACAATGTCAGTAGTTTTCATATCACCCAGAGTCTGAAACAAACTCTGCTAGTTTTCTGCTGCGCTGCATACCAGCGTTTTACCATGGTCCAGAGAGTTTTAAATTCCCACAGTTAAGACCTATGGTTTCCTTTCAGAAATGACCCACCATCACCACTGCAACTGCCTGAAATGTTTTCTGAAATTTGAGTTCTTGCCAACACCCACTTTCTAACACTACAGTATGAAACAGGGCTTCCTCTCTAAAAGTTGTCAAAAGGTGCCACCAGAGCACAGAATAGGAGGAATAAAATGAGATACAACTAAAATATATTCTGAAGACGCTTTTAAGCCATGCAGATTTGCATGTGGCAGTGTTAGCTGGGGGCAATCTTAAAAAATAAGTGTTTCCATAAAACGCTTCTACAAGAAATATCCCTGTAAAAACTAACCTATATGGGAGACAGAGCAGTTCTCCATCATCATGCTGTTCCCCATGCCATTGCTACTTGTGCCATTTTTTGCCCTTATATGATGCTCACAGTCAGATGACTATAATCAACCTGCCAGTGGCATTACTGTTTCTCAGGATACACCACTGTCTTCAGAAGATGGTGACATGAAAAGACAGGCAAACATGTTGTAACCGATGTGTGTTACCAAAGATGCAGGGTGGACCAGCTGAAACTGGAGGAAAGCAGAAGTAGTGGAAGTAGAGAGTAGGAATTTCATCAAAACAGGCTGAGACCAAAGCCAGGATGGAAGCGTGAACAAGGTAGGCCCATGGCTGAGAGCTGGGTCATGATTCAAAACATCAATGAGCCTCGAGCATGGTGCATCCAGTGGGAACACAGGGGTGCAGTCCAGAGTCAGAAAAATGAAAGCAAGGAGGATAGGGAAGAGAGCAACTGGAGCAGGGTAAACAGGCTGATCAGTCTACGAGCCCTAAGCCTATGGACAAGTCTGTTTCTGAGGAGAACTTGAGTATCCTGCCTGGCCTACAGATGCTGGGCCAGGAGGGTGCAGAGGTGTTCCATAGGTCTGCAAGGCCCAGGCAGATGGCAATGACATAACTCTTCCTAGCTTTTGAATGTGGGAGCTTGTGGCATTACCTTATGAGGTTCTATATGTGTTTAACTACAAAGCTCTTGTGACTATGGATAATGACTAATGGGTGAGGAAAATGAGTAGGATAAGAGCAAACAGAAAAGAGTTAAGCAATGAAACGTGACAGTCTTTCCTGGACTCTTGTAGTGTTGGGCAAGAAAACAGAGTCCATCAGTGCTTTAGCTGAGTACAGGTTCAGATAACGAAAGCTGGACTTGATTCTTGTGGGTCCCTTCTAACTCAGGACATTCTATGAATCCATGAACAGTGTCAAGTAAGACTGTGGTTTAAAGACTTCCAAGACTTAGCTCTCAGCTGAAAAATTAAGGGCTTTCAAGGAGAAGCAATGCAGATGATCTTGTGAGACTTGGCATGGTGGTTGATCAGCTTTGCTGCATTGGAGGTTCAATTGGAGCCAGTAAATGCAGAATGGAAGCAGGAAGGAAACCCCCAGCTGCTGAAGGAGTACTCTGGAAAGTGGGGGCATGAAGGACATTGTCCTGAGCAAGCATGGTCAAGGGTTACACAACACTTTGATGAAACTTGAGAAGTCAGTGTTGTTACCTAAGATAGATTTCCATTGCAGGGGACTAATTGACAGTCAATGTAGAGAGATTTGAAAATTATGTTTAGAAGACTAAGGATTTATCACCAAGTATAAGAAATGAGTATAGGCCTCAGCCTGAAACTATTCTGACCAACACTGCAGGGAACCAGATGCTCTAAATAACTGAGAGATGATTCCTGAAGGCAGGTTCACTGATATCTGGAAGGATCAAAGCGCTGTGGGCCTCTGTAGATTGGTGTGATCTTCGTAGTACCTGAGCCAATAGATATTCAGATCTTGCGTTCATATGTCTCACCACCAGAAATTATCCATGTTCCAGTATTTCCAGCACTATTTGTACCTCCAGGGTGAAATCTTTTTATGACAGAGCAGGCTTCAAGTCTTAATTTAAACCCAAGGAAGCTGTTGTTGTCTGTCAAGGTAGGACAGATGTGTACTAGGATTTTTACTGGAACTATCTTAGTAGGATAATTCCAGAAGAACAACCTCTATAAATTGCACATTTTTTCACTGTTGTAACTGGGAGGTCTCAGAACAGTATAACTTGCATTTGCCCTTTACTGGGCATCTGTCTTGCTGTTTTGATTACTTGGCTGATAAGTAAGTTACAGAAATCTAAACACTGAGGAGAACAAGGACCATGCCGCCTGTTGCTTTGATAGCACAGTCTTAACTGCAGAGTTAGAGGCATTTGCCCCCACAAAGAGGGGCTCTGCTGGGTTTCAATGTGTACATGTAGGGATGAGGCCAATATCTGCTTCGGCTGTTCCAAAGCAAAATGGACTTCCCAGGAACATTCAGTCTCCACTTTGGAGAGTACAACTAGAGAGATTGCTCACTTGAAAAGCCTTTAATGAACCTGTAACATATGTCAACAAGGAAGCATGCATTTTAAAATTAATTAGAACAGCAGCCAAGCTCACAGTATCAAAACAATGATCCAGAAAAGGAAAGTCTACGGTGTCTAAGAAGGCATTATGCAGAAATAGCATGACTGTCACTTTGTTTGAATTAGGTAGACAGATTACCTTGAAAAAGATGTCCCAGGGCAAAAAAAAAAATGTAAAGATTACTCTAGTTTTCCAAGAAAAGAGGAGATTATTGTACCATGTCACTGCACATCAATCTAATGATAAAACATTATGGATAAAATTCTGGAACATCATTGGAGCATTTAAAGACATTTGGGTATTTTGAGTTACCCAAATATCCACATCAGATGTAGAATATGGTTTTCCATTCACTGCTCTGATAGATGTAGGTGTGTTCCTTGAAAGCTAACTTAAATTTAAGATCAGTTCTTCTTGTTATCCTTTAAATACTTAGTTTCTAAAGAGTGTGGGATATAAAAATCCAGATTTGATTTGATTCAGAATCCTGCTGTCTACATAAATGAAAAAAAAAACAACCCTGGACTTGCCCTTAGTACGCACTTCCCCTTTCACTAGCAAGTTCCAGAGCATTCCCGGATACACCAGCTAAAGCTGTTATAGGTATATCCATAGAGAGAGGGCAAAAATATATCTTTAATGTTATTGATTCAGTAGAACCACATGATGCTATGTTTCACAATGCATCAGCTAGTCCAAGATTTGGCAGAATACCTGCAGTGCTCCCCCACCCCAAAACCAATATTTTGGTTTGTGTTTTTAACTTTCTAAACCCAGACCCAGGAGCATCCTAGCCCAGGTACTATATCAGGTGTCTTGACCATAGCAATGGTATGGTAGTAAACAGCAGAAGCAGCCATATCAGGAGAGGCTGTAAGGATGAAACTCCTCACATTTCAGGATTTGTTGCTACCTGCAGGACATGTGAGGACACTGAGGGCAGCTCTAGGATCATGTCGCTTAACTGCAGTACATGGGGAGTGGAAAGGATTTGCCCTGACTGACCAGATCAGGCATAACAGAAACAAGAGGAAACCAAGAAACAAGAGGAGACTGAGGAGTGACTTCATTAATGTTTACAGATATATAAAGGGTGAGTGTCATGAGGGTGGAGCCAGGCTCTTCTCGGTGACAACCAATGGTAGGACGAGGGGTAATGGTTTCAAACTGGAACACAAGAGGTTCCACTTAAATTTGAGAAGAAACTTCTTCACAGTGAGGGTGATAGAGCACTGGAACAGGCTGCCCAGGGACGTTGTGGAGTCTCCTTCTCTGGAGACATTCAAAACCCGCCAGAACACATTCCTGTGTAACCTCATCTAGGTGTTCCTGCTCCGGCAGGGGGGTTGGACTGGATGATCTTTTGAGGTCCCTTCCAATCCCTGACATTCTGTGATTCTGTGAATAAAAGGCTATAAAAAGTGATCTTAGAGTTCCCTGCAACAACTGTGAAGAAAAATGTCAAGGGTGAGGAAATTCAGTGATGACAATTTAATTTCATTCTTTAGGCAGGAGGGGAGATATCTCCAGGAATGGATATGATGACAGAAGTTGCAAGAGGGGGTTACCTGACAGCAGCTATGTATGCATGAAGCCCCACTTAAGTATTGTCTCAATGAAGACGTTAAGAATGGTCCTTAGAGATTACAAAGAAATTCTTATGAACATATAAAACTATGTTTTGTACATCAGGATATGCAGAGATAAAGTAAGAATAAACAAAAAATCAGAATAGATTTACAGGCTGCAATGAAAGTTAAAACCAAAGCATTTTTTCAGCAGTATAATAAAACAAACAAACAAACGAAACAAACCAAATCAAACCAAAGCCAAAACCCAATCAACCAACCAAACAAACAAAAACCAAAAAAAAAACAACAACAGGGAAAGAAGTGAAGCCACAGCAGAGAAAGGACTAAACAGCTGAAAGATTCAGTCCCTACTTTGTCCTAGTTATAAAAGGAAAAATGAAATAAAGCATGGAAACAAGCAAGGTAACTAAAGGAAATTAATTGCATTTGAAACGTACACAAAACTTCAGGTACTCTAATAATGTACTTCCGTCTTCTAAATTCTAAAAGAATCAGTTATGTGCAACCACAGCTTTTGTACTCATAGTTTTGGTAGTAAGTTAAAAATGGTGCAATTATGAGTAGAGTGTAGCAAATATGATGCCTCTGTTTCAGGAAGGAAAAATGAGTGTTCTGGGCCAGGACCAGTAGTCTGAATCCAACAGTAGGTATGACTTTAAAAACAAGCATAACTGAAATGAAAGAATAATTAAAGACATGAAGGCAGTTGCTGAATAAAAGGCAGATGGGTTTACGAAGTTTAATTATCCTGGACTGACAGAATGAATTTCCCCTGAAAAAGAAATACAACAAATCTAATCCCACTGAGTGTCAGCTGACATTTTGATACACTGTCAAATGGGAAATGGCTAATACAACTGAGGAAGGTAGAGGATAGAAGTGGGATTAAATATCATACCAAGGTTTCACAAAGAGAAGGTAAAACCAGACCATGCTGAAAAGAAAACTACTGGGCTGAAGTACATTGTTAGTTTGTCAAAGATCAGCCTTTATTTCATCCAATTATTTTCCTTTGGGACTTCAGCAAAAAATGTAATTTTTCCAGTGACATTTGCTAGAGACACATGTAGTCTGTAAAGATCAACAAAACGCAGAACCAGAAGATCACAAAGGAATAAAAAGAGACCTTGAGAAACAAGTAATACAAATTGTTTGAAATTTAATAATATGAAGGGTACCGTCACTTGGGGGTCAAAAATAATTTCTATTGTATCTGAAACAACAGATGGGAATGTCTGAGGGAGAAGCTTACTATACTAGTGTGGTGTTGGATGAGCATGAACCACTGCTGTCATACAGCCATGAGAAAAGCAAATGTGTGCCTAGTGTGTATCAGAGGAAAGAACTTTCACTGCAGACAGCAAATTATGAATATTGGTCTCCAAGGCACTGTGAGATCTCATCTGAAACGCTGTGAACATTCCTGGTCACTCCCTGTCAAGAAAGATTAATTGAAATGGGAGCAGACACAGACAATGATCAGACCAATAGACACTATCCCACAGGAGGAAGTGGAGCCTGGTTAGTAGGGAAAGGGAATGCAAAAAGCTTCTAGAATTGCACCAGGAAGGAGTAAACATGAAGGGAAGAAAATAGCTATATAAGGGAAAGTCGCATAAAACGAAAATCTAAACTAGCTATGAACAGCATTAGTGTAGACGATAGAATTTGGGGTTTATGATTCGGAAGAGCAAGCCTGAGGCAGATCCACCCAGTAGAAGCTGTGGAACAAGAAAGTTGCGTGTTGTCAACACGGAGCAGGATCTCTGCACAGAAGAACCACCTTCTGCAATTGGTGGTCCCGTGTGCTCCTGGAGGAAAGGGAGGTAGGCTCTTGTTTCTGGTGGCAAGGTCACCCATGGCTCCTGCATCTTCTGAGCTGTCAGCCTGGTTTAACTAGGCCTCTGCAGTTCTCCTTGATCCTTGAATTAAATGTTGTATGCGTTGAAATCTAAAAGTGCTCCCCTTCTACAGCCAGCAGTGTCTCTTCCTGCTGTTCTGCTTTAGCAGTACAATTCACTCCTCCTGTTTGAATGAGAAGCTCCCCACATCAGTCTGTCTATTAAGCTTTATGTGTTATTATATATATTGTGTGATTGTACTGTATCACTGCTGGACATGCACCACTGACAGCATTCCATGGTGGAGGAACATATACTGTTTTCTTTTTTGGGACTGCCCAATCTCTAAACTGCCAGGAATATGTATTCCTTTATAAACTATACATAATAACTTCTTGTGGTGGAAGGTTATCTCTATTTAAGCTATAGAAAAATCACATTTCCACAGGCCATGCATTGTATAATAAAGCCATAAACTGTGCATAGTTTTGTAATGTATTTTCCTTGTAACAGTAAAAGTCTTCAGTAGTACAGTGAGTGAAGTCTAACAAAAACAACCTACAGTTAGTGTCTAAATGAAAAAAAGCATAAAATGGATTAAGTGCTCCCACCGTTTTATCACAGACATGTGATTAGGAGAACTGCTTTGTTTAAAAGTTACAAAATCTTTTGACATCTAAGCTTGGATGAAGCCAGTCTGCACAGGAAGCAATCATTTTTCTTTCTTTGTATGTCACTGTTGTTGTTCCATTTCAGCTCCTTTAGAGCTTGTGTCTTTTAAAGCAAATATGCTGCTGGGCTGTGGAGAACTAAGCGGCTGCGTATCCCTGTTGCTCATCTTGTACAGTGGTCAATGTGTCCAAAAGCCTTGGGTTTCCTCTAGTGCCCAGTCCAGAGCAGCAGGGGAGGAGAGGGATGTGGAAATCAATGCTTGTGGCACAGAATATAGGATGTGAGAGAAAGCAGGTGAATTGAAAACTAGTAGGGTAAGCCTGGGTAACAACTAAATGAAAAGTAGGTGAAGAAACAGAGAATAAGGGTAAAGAAAGAGAGGAAGCAGAGTGAGAAAGGCATATGAATACAGGAGGAGCTGGTGTAGTTATTCAAGGAGAAAAGCACTCAGGAGCTGGACAAGAAGGGAAACAAAAGGCACCAAATAGAAATTTTCAGAAGTGGTTTTCTGACTGTGCAAATCAGGTGCCAATTTTAAGGCACACTTAGGTGCATTCAGGATAATAAGTTAAAATTAAGTACAAATGTAATTTCTTTGTTGATTCCCATCTTGGAACAGAAAGCAGATGAACAGGGAAAGGCTATTACACCTTGAACACCCAAACAACTACCTTGTTTGCAGTGGAGTTTGTAACAGCAAATGCCTTCAGAGTGGGAGCTCATTTACTCAGTCCTCCACATTTTCCCTCATTTCATTATTTCCTCCTTCCAGTCCCTGTGTTTTGGTACAAGTCCTAGAGCAGTGTGGGAACCAGAATATCTGTTTTGGGGAATTTCTTTCTTTTTATCATTGGAACAGTACACAATGAAATTTTCATAAGGCAAACAGTACTGGTGAAAACCTACCATTTCCTGTCCATAAGAATATTTCATGTTGACTTTTGCATTTCCAGTAAGAAAAAACCCAAATATTTTGTAAAATATTATCCTGAAGTAAAAGAAAAACATTTAAACACTGCATTTTTAAAACTCACAGTTGAAATTTTAAAATAATAATAATAAAAACCAGACTGAAATATTCCATCCTCCTTAAAGGCTTCTGGAGGTTTTCCTTTTCCAAAATAAAATGCTCTTGACATACCCATGTTTCCATGGAAAGTTTCAGTTTTGTCATGAACAGCATTGTTTAACCAAAAACCCAGTCTTCCACTGGAAAAAATTTGACTAGTTCTTCTGTGGCCATCCACACCCTTTTCTTTCTCCTCAATATCTTTTTCCAGTCTTGATCGGTTAGTCCCCTGCTGAAAAAAGCTCTGCCTGCTAGAAAACGGAGCAGAAACAATGTGTTTGCTGTTGTTCTGCTCGTTGCAGTGTGTACGTGGGGCTGCTTCACAACAACCCTTTACCCACCAAGACCTTGCAGACTGCAGGTTTTCCAGATAACCACCACCTCCTGCTCTGTATTTGCAACACGGGACTAGCACGATGGGGCAGGGTCAAACCACAGATCCTATCATAACACCCTGTCAGAGGAGATGACTCACTGTGGGCAATGAGAGTACCCCAGCTCTGGTCCTCAATAAACACAGTACGTTTTTTTTATGCTGCATTTTTGCTCTCTGGTTCCCTCAGCTGCCTCATAGTTGAGTAATATTGAATAAGCACTGATTGCTGACAATTAAAGGAGTTCTGAGTGCAAGCAGCTCTGAGAATGCAGGCCCGAGGCAGGTGCTGGCATTTTTGATTTAATTGCTTCTGCATCAGATGAGGACAATTTCTAGGAACAGCCAAGGTGGCTGAGTGTAAGCTCTGCACACAGGTGCATCAAGGAGAAGAGATATTTCACGTAGTAGGTCATGGTTTCCAGCACTCTGAGTGCATCATTAATTCCACATCATCCCGAGACAGGTAAGTTCACACCTCTGGCAGTGCTGGTGCAGGGTGTGAGAAAGATTTATTGCTGTTACTTGAGTTTGTTAACAGAGCACTTGGGCACCAGCAGAGGACAGGGCCATTCCAGTAAATGCAGTGGAAAAATCGCCCATAGCGCAGAGCCGTGTGCGTCCTGAGGAGCCAAGCGAGGGAGGGGGGACTGTGCCAGCCGAGTGCCCCCGTGTGACCCTTGACCATCTTCAGCTCTGCATTAAAAACAAGCGCTTGCTTTAAAATATCTATTACGGAAAAGTTAAACACAGCTAAACACCAGTCAGAGCCCAGCTGCCATGTGGCTTCAGGTTATGATGACAAGAGACAGGGGTCAGGTTTGGGGTGGGATGTCTTGCCATGGTACCCAACTCAACCCAGTGAGCCATCCCATGAACGGCCCCAGCCTAGCAGGAGATGGACAACAGCTGACTGCCCTGAAAAGAGGGCTGCTTTACAGTGGCAGGCAGGAGCAGCAAGCTGTAAATCTTACTGAGTGGAAAGAGTAAACACCATGACGTAGCTCCTCGCTGGAGCTTAGCTTGAAGGCGTAAACGCTGCCCTCACAAACCTTCGTGGAACTACTGCTGGTACAGTTGAACAGGGACTGTGACTGCTGTGGAGATGACGAGCCATCACAGAAATATTTATGGTTCTGTAGCTGCCTCAAAAGAAAATGTTGTTCAGCAGTCAACTTGTGGATCTTTCTAAAAACATGAGCAGAAGGGTCTCTTATCCCTCAAATATTTTCAAATTAGCACGTGCTACATTTTCCAAAAGAAATCTTTAAAGCTTTATTGTATTTATTCTTCATAATTTGAGCCTGATGTGGCATCTGTCCTTGAGTCCATGTTCTGAAAGGAAAGCTAAGAAACATATCTGAATAAAGCAAAGCTTCATAAAGCACCATGTCATGCCAAGCAGTGTCGCCACTCAAGGACCAGTGTCACACCACAGGCGCTGCTTTAGGGCTGCACTGTCCCTCTTCCAAGCACCTTCCAAGTACACTTCCCACCAGAGCCTTTGATTTCTGCAGCGCTTCCAGGGTCAAATGCCCTGAGGGTGTCCCTGGTCTCTACCTTGGGGATGCTACAACCCAACTAGAGTGAGTGGGATCTTACTTTGTCACAGGTGGCCTCTTCCAAGAAGTGTTGGGCACCTGCACTGTGGGAAGGGGCTCAGTAGTTTTCCTTAACCATCCTTACGGCAAGGAAGGAGGATAAGTTGTTCTTAGGACGTAAATATGACTACTTCAGAGGTGGTATTCCTCTAGCTCCTGATCGGCAATAAACATCACCCATGAAAGGGACAACATCAGCATGAGGGAGGCAGAGCTCGAGGTGTTACAGACTGCAAGGGAGCCCTCAGCAGACAATACTGGGATTTAGTTCCTGAGGTTGATCTCAAATCTGAACCATGTGTGTCTGTCCCCATCACCTGCAATGACACAGAAGTAGTGCAGCATGGAGGCAAAGCCTATGCCATTTCTTTGCACCCAGAGCTGCCGGCAGGAACATTCAGCAGAGGAGATAGAAGAGGCCTGCCCTGCAAATACTTCTCTTTACACAAGTGTTTCTTTCCTTGTGTCAATGGAGTTGTTCATCACCGTTTATCCTGGCACTGGCCAACAACAGCAGCAAAGCCAGAGGTCTCTTTTGTTCGTAATCACTGGTAAGCAGATGAATCACTGCTGTGCATCATCAGATCATTTCTGGTTTTTAACATTGTGCTCATTTCATTAGAAAAATTCAGCTTTGAGTGGAGTAAATTAATTTGTCTTTTTCTTGTCCTCACATTCCTTTTTGATATTTAGAATGTGATTTCCACAGAAAACCAGAAATACTGATCTGTGCCTGGGGCCAGATAACATCAGGTCATAGGCTGTGTCCAGCACACTTTCTGGGCACCAGCCACCACTTCATAACTGGGGCCCTTTCAAACAGACTCCTCTCAGTTATCCAGTTCACATCCTGACATCACTGACTTGCTGTTTCATCTTTCTGCAAAAGCAAGATAGTTCTGGAAAGTTTAATAAACAAAATCCTGTCTGTCTAATGTCAAGTTTAAAGCTTCTCTGGCCTTTTTTGTGAGTTCACCTGAGTACACCCTACCCTACACTGCAATGTGCATCAGCTCAGGCAGCTCAGCAGCTGCCTTGAAATCAGAAGTCGACTGTGTCTCAGTGGTGTTGTGCTTTGAGTGTTCACTGTGCAAAAATGTGTGGTTATCCATTGTGTTGTCTAACTGTACCAACCCCCAAAAGAGCAAAGAACCTCAGGCCCATCAAGATCACAGAATCATAGAATCATAGAATCATAGAATCATAGAATCATAGAATCATAGAATCATAGAATAGTTTGGGTTGGAAGGGACCTTCAAAGCTTATCTAGTCCAACCCCCTACGATGAGCAGGGACATCTTCAACTAGATCAGGTTGCTCAGACCCCCATTCAGCCTGGCCTTGAATGTTTCCAGGGATGGGGCATCTACAACATCTCTGGGTAACCTGTTCCGATATTTTATCACCCTCACCGTAAAAAATTTCTTCCTTATGTCTAGCCTGAATCTCTCCTTCTTTAGTTTAAAACCATTACCTCTTGTCCTATTGTAACAGGCCCTGCTATAAGTCTGTCCTGTCCCCATCTTTCTCATAGGCACCTTTTAAGTGCTGCAAGGCCACAATAAGGTCTCCCCGGAGCCTTCTCTTCTCCAGGCAGAACAAACCCAACTCTCTCAGCCTGTCCTCACAGGAAAGCTGTCCAGCCCTCTGATCCTTTCTGTGGTCCTCCTCTGGACCTTGTCCAACAGCTCCACATCTTTCCTGTATTGAGGGCTCCAGAGCTGGATGCAGAACTCTGTGTGGGGTCTCACCAGAGCAGAGTGGAGGGGGAGAATCACCTCCCTCAACCTGCTGGTCATGCTTCTTTTGATGCAGCCCAAGATATGATCGGTCTTCTGGGCTGCAAGCGCACACTGCTGGCTCACATCCAGTCTTTCATCCACCACCATCATACAGAGCTTCCTCGTGCATTGTATCTGGGACATGTCCCACCACTCCCTTTTGCCTGGCCCAGCATGGGTCATGCTGGGCTCTATACCCCAGAGAGGGGCCCGTGTAAAGAGCTGTGCTAATGAAGCTGTTGCCTGTGTCCAAAACAGCCTTAGCCCTTGCAGTGACTCTTTGTTTGCTTCTCCCCACCTCGGTCTCTTTTCCTTTATCAGCTCCTTTCTCAGAGGTTGATAGGGACCCCCAGGCCAGCACCCTTCTCTGTGCAGCTGCCCTCCCACCTGCTTGCTGCCTCTTCGCTGTACCACCACTCTTCCTTCCCTTTCTGCCAGGGAACATGCTGTGGCTGAGGTGAAGAGTGCAAGAGAACTCTTTGTTAATATTTTGGGAGTACATTGCTGTATGTGTTTGTACATAAACTCTTGGAGGTTCACCAAGTTAGCTCTGTGTCCTGATGAATACAACCACATTGGGGACTGTTGCTTCATTTCACAGATAAGATCGCTATCTGCTAGTGAGTCTTCTTCTGGTTTATTTTTTGTTACATGTACTTATTCTGGATCGGTTTGTACTGTTGCTTTATTTTTCCTTGTCAAGAGGTAAACAGCTACAGACTCCAATTCTGTGTTTCCTAGCCTTCCTCTCATAAGTGATACTCCAAAGCTGAGGCAGGTCAGAATTCAAAGCTCTGGACTTTGAGATTGCTCAACCACACAGATTTGACAAAGTGTTTTTGGAAGACACCTCTAAATACCATCAAATAAGTGTTGAGTGGTGGCATTGAAAAAATACGAAAAATCTGTGCCTGTCACCTCTGTGAAACTCTGCAAAACTGATCACCATCTCCCATGGCGAGAAGAACTTCACAGGAGCAGCAGCCATCTCCATACCTACCTGAATGTCTGGAAAGCACAACATCAAGAAGTTCATTGAAAAAGCAGGCACTGGTAAGTACATTCTGCTTGATTTCGTGCTTTTGCAAAACTGTGAGTTCTTCAGTCATTTCTCATCTCTTCACATATGACAATAAAGAGAAAATGGCTTCTCAGTCCCATCGGAAAATTTAATCTAATAAAGCATGCTCTGTCTTCAAAGGAGGTGTTTCCTGTCAGCCAGGTCTCCTTGGCCATATAAAGGAAACACCTGCCAGTGTACACTGTCATACTGGTTGAATGTGATCATCCAGCTATTGTTGTGTCTAACATAAATCCACAGTTCTCACTGTTATCAATTAGCCCATCCCATTTAAAATGTTTGGCCACACTATAGAGAACTGAAAGCCAGCAGGAGGTGTATCTTCTACAACATCATGCTTTCAGGCTGTAAGAGCTAAGAAATGGAGTCTGAAGTGCTGTAGGAAGAAGGCAGGTGCAGCCATGAAATACTGAACTCTCCCTACTATATTAGGTAACATAGAAGTAGAGAAAGCTGTGCAGGATTATGAGTAGAATGAAGAATTGTGTATTTCTCCCTCACCCTCTTTGCTATATTTCTCTATTGTACATAACCCAAGCAATTTATAGCTAGGTTTTAAATTCTGTTTGGAAAGTGATGGTTAGCTCAAGGCTGCTGCTCAAGACATAACACATCAGACCTCCACATCATTGCTTCTCCTACAGCTCATGCTGGTGTTGAAGAGAAGGTGTTGACCTCTGATCACTGTGCAGAGGAATTAGTGGATTGAGATGTGGTACCTTGAATACAGATTTTACAAAACAGATGTCTACAGCTTAAAATCACTGCCTCCATCAAAGCCAGTGGGAAGAATTTCCTGTAGGAAGAATTTCCAAAGAATAAAAGAAGATAGGGAATTAATTACCCTCCGATCCTTGGAAATTAATCTTTCTTCAAACAGTTTACAGTACTGGCAAAGCTGGAGGTAACACAGCACCCAGATGTGCCTGAAAAGAATTGTGACTGGATCTTACCGTCAACCTCATCCTCATCTTGTAATCTTCCTGAAATCAGCATCTCATCCACACCACACCAACTATTGTTAGTATTTTATTGATCATCATGTTCAATGGTGATTTGGCAGCTGGTGTGGAGAGAGACATACCATGTGAAAGTGCA
Organism: Nesoenas mayeri; assembly: GCF_963082525.1. Lineage (NCBI taxonomy): Eukaryota > Metazoa > Chordata > Aves > Columbiformes > Columbidae > Nesoenas > Nesoenas mayeri. The sequence continues at coordinate 26,346,027 of NC_137543.1, forward strand.
TTAGCTTCTCACTATTAACACCAGACAAATGAGTACTGTTTTCCTATGTGTGTAAACACAAAGAGATTCTCAGTGCTCTTGGACATGTGCTATGTCTCTCTGCTCTCTCCAAACCCAGTGAGACATATCTTTCCAGTGCCTCCAGCTGGATCAGAAAAACAGGAAATAAAGTGTCACTACAAATTAATCAAGGTAGCAACAAGCAGCCTTTATTTCAGCTGTTGCCAGCTGTTGAGTCTTTCGAGACTGCCAGTCCAGTGTTTTATCTTCAGTGTTCTTTAGTCACGTGGCAGAAGTCTTTTCATGGACAGTCTCCTTTCTCCTAAATAGTGAAAAAAAGATGGAGCTCTCCAGTTGGAGATATCCAGCTTGCTGGAGTTGGGAAATACTATGTTATGCATTTGATGGTGTTTGAGCAAATAGCTGTAGTGCATCTCAGTACCAAGACGAAACTTGGTGAGATGAGGAGAGACTGTATGCTATGTCTTCCTGAAGTACAAGGCAGCTGGATGGCAGGCAGATGATCAATCTTTCTGACAAAGCAGACCATGCAGTCTATTACAAAGCTATCAGAGGGCTATGTCCCATCACGAGCTGGGATTTGCTGTCTTTGCTTGGCTGATGAACTTGAATTTTTGTAAAATGACCCAACGCACATGTATGTACCTCTATGAAAGAGCCCATTCAGCACACTGCCTCATGCGCTGTCACATACATAGTCATTCATGTGTGCTGACATCCCAAAAGTGCTGAGGAATGACTGAGGCAGAGAACAGACAGAAGCATTTCCCTAACAGTGATAGATTGGCTTCAGTTCCCTAAATCCATGCTTAAACTGAGACGTGTTCATCTTTTCCTCCCAGGCAAGTTACACCTACACGGCTAGCCAGACACCTGCTGAATTACTAAGCTCCTTAAAGTGTTCCTCTGACCACAGACTCACAACTAATATTAGAAGTCTCCCCTGTACCAGTCCATCCTTCTTCTGACACTACCAAAACAGGGACTATGCTACCCGTGTCTCTAGACTATGGCAGAGTTGCTATGGAAAAACACTGGGAGGAAACAGATCATCTATCTTCTCATACAGTAGGTCACTTTCCAAATGAGTTATATTTTCCTGAAGTCTCTCAATTTGGATAAACAATTATTTTTGCCTACACACAACATTAAAATGAATGATAATATTCTCAAGTTGTCAGCTGCATCAAAGCTTGCAAGTTGCAATTTTGGAATTATCATTTATCTTACTTGCACCATTAATCTCATTGCATGGGTCTCTCTAGCAAGACATTTAACTTCTGAACTTGTTCATACACTAAATATTTTAGTAAAGCAACTTATTTAACATATGTCAAGATGTGATATAATTATTTCAATAATATAATTTGTTTAACCATACAATTTTTAATTTCAATAGTAAACTACTAAAAATACACACAAAATCCTCGTTACAATAAATATCTAAGCAGTTGGATGAAGAAAATATGGAAGGGGAGGGCAATTCAAAATAGCTTTTCCCTAGATAAAAAGTGTTGTTTCAAGTTTGAAGAGACCATTGTGTTTAGTCTTGTTCAGTGGTTTTCTGTATTAATGGACTTTTTCCAATGCACTACACAAATTGTCAGGTCTTTGAGGATATTAAATTCTAACTGTCACAGGCTACTGAGCACTGCAGATTTAGAACTGGACTCAAAAGCATCTGGTTACAGCAGTAACTTTTGTGAAGATCTTTTAGATCAACAACATTAACTTTCCAAAATATATAAAGCAAACAGAACAAGGAAACACTACAGATGTGGCTTGGCTTTTACACAGTCCTAATAGGCAGAATGCCCTACAATTCCATGAAATTTCCACTGCAGAACTGAAGACAATGAGAATTTTGAGTGAAATGAGAGTACGGGATGTGGGCCATGGCAACTAGAAGAATACCTCTTGGCCTTTTGATCACATTTTTCATCCATCAGTGTTTTTCTAAAATGATCAAAAACACCAAGCAGCATGCATCATTTCATAGGCAAGATGCCTGAAGTGTAGATATTTTTCCTAGCACTCAGAATTTATATTTTAATTCTACCTTCTTAGTTATAGTTTGATCTGCAAAGTACAACTAAATGATCACAGATTACAGATGCAACAATGAATTCTGTCAGTACATTTCAACAATATTTTCAATGGCTTTATACATTTTTTATACATTCCTGAGTGACATTTTGTTAGCTAAATTATGAATTCAAGCAAAACATCTTGAATAGTCAGCATATGTCCAGCTGTACATGAGTATTTGGGCATATTGTCACCGAAGTTAGTCAGGTAGATATCTTCTAAATCCTCTCCTGTTTTGTTGCTTTTGAGTTTACAACATCAGACATTAACTTAGCAATCTTTCCTGGATGTGCCTAAAGTTAAGTGTTGCCCAAGACGTAGAGTTTCTGTGATTTAATGAAAAAGGAATCTACATGACCTTGCAAAAATATTGAATGGTCTAAAAAAACACCTGGCAAAATACCAGATTTTGTGGGAGAAAGAGCGTGCACAGATACAGCCCTTTTATAACTTATTTTTAGCAGGAGCATTTGCTAACTGTTAGGCTTTAAAGGAAATTTCTGTTAGGAAAAAAAAGAAATTTCCAAGGAGCAGACATTTGACCCATCCTTGTGTTTGTAAATACAGAGATTACCATAAAATGTTCATGTTTATCAAACAATCACATCTTCCTGAGAGTTGTTTGACTTGCTTTTAATTCTGCAATGGCTCAGCATTCACAAGCTGGGAGGAGTTTATTCCCGTCTCTTCTGTTTTATAGAACCCCAGGAGCCAAGTCATGTCGGGTGGTGACAGAAACCTTCTCCAGACCGCTTCAAGCAAATGACATCCATCCAGCTCCCTCACTTCCACCTATTGATTTTCCATAGTGTGTAAAGCAATAACAGGGAATATGAAAAGGAGAAATTATGCCAAATCCTCATCCCCAACCTTACTGTCTAAAGAGGAATTTTTCAAACCTCCAGCTGCACCTAGTACAGATCTGCCTGCCCCTGGTGGACCTGCAGCCCTGTACCATCCACAGTGCAAACGCGTCCATTTTATTGGTAAAATCCTCAGGTGTTTACAGGGTCCCTGATGTACACTCCAATGAAGTGCACACCACAACCATAACCCACATGGGAGCTCTCCAGTGGCTTTGGAAAAGCCATGACCACCCTCCTCCCATCATACTGTGCTCAAGTGGGTCCAACCGTATAAAAGCTACATCTTCTTTTTGCCTGTTTCTTGTCACCTGGAGGCTAGAATGTGCTGGCTATATTTAGTGACAAAAAATTAAATTGTCCTCTTTGTGCTCCCTTTAAAGGCTGTGAAGAACTTTGCTGCTGATTTTAACATGGAAAGGATGGTGCTGCCTCTTTCTCCCTGTGCTGTGGCTGCTGCACTGTTGCCCTTGAGGCCCCAGCACTAAGACAAAGCCTTTAAATTAGAGGGCTCTGTGCACTAGCAAACCAATGCCAACGGGCACTAAAGGAAACACTTCTGAGCAAACTCAAGACCAAGGAAAATAAAGATATTAATAATACTGCAAATGAAAGGGAGGGCATCGTTATGCTGCTGGGGTGGTTTTTGGTGCTGATTTTTATTTAACCCACTTAAATAAATTGCAGTGGCTGTTCTGTGAATGCAAAAATGGATTGCAAGTTTCCATTTGATTAAATAAGGAGAAGAAATTGCCCTGTGGCTAGTCTGTACATTCACCAATCAACAATGAAATCTCGATGGAAACTAGTGACCTGCCGCTGTCAACACACAACCAATTTGAACTGAGCTTGAAGGGGGCAGTCATGCAAGCACCACTTTGGACATTTATTTAACACCACTTTAAAGCACGGCCATGTGTCCAGCTTTCTATGTAGTGTTGGGTGAGACATGTCAGCTCTGGCTATAGGCATAGATTGGGCAGGACTAGGTTATGCTGAGCTGTTGTACAGCCAGGTGAATGCCCTGCACCCTGGGGCTTGGATGAATGTCCCTCAGGGGACACCAGGCGGGATGGGAGATGGTGCAGTTAGGGGGCATCCCCAGGTTCAGGCAACCTGGATGCTGAAAAGTGGTTGTTAAAGCAAACACCAACCACCCTGGGCCAGTGGGCCCCAGTTATGGGAAAGCAGCTTGAGGAGCACGTCCTCTGGGTGCAAATACCTACAACCACCTTGCAAGGCAGAGCCCAGCTCCCCGATGGGCCTCTTCAGCCCCAGTTCTGTGCCAGTCACACCAGAGCGGGCTGAGATACTTCCACAGCCACCCCTGTGTTCAGCTGCTATCTGCCCTCAAAACCACTCATCTCTTTTTTCCCTGTCCAAGTATCCTGGGAAATGTCAAGCTGCCTGCATTTCACCCAACTTGGGAAGACACAAGGGACGTCCGTGTTTACCAATGAGACTCTTCTGGCATAAAAAGACAAGCTTCAGCCTAAGCCCTTCCAAGATAGAATTCCTGACTTGTTGTCTTGCATGTTGGGTTAAAAAGAGAGTTGAAAAAAATTAGGTAACTGCAGATTCAACATCTTGCTGAATTTTGCATCTTCTTTCCCTAAATAGAGAATTGGCAATGCCGAAAATAAGTCCCAGAAGAATTTACCATATTATATTCTGCTCTCAGCTTCCCTCCAGGCAGAAACTGGACTGAGGGAGTTGTATTTAACCCATACAAATTTAACATAAACAACATAAACAGCCAACCATCCTCCCACTGGTTGCTCAGAAACCTCATCCGTGAATTATCCTTAATTTCAAGATTCATTAGCTAACCTATGAAAAACGCTCAACACTGCTTGATTAGTTTAGGAAAATTTGCTGTGGAGTTCTTGTTAGTTCTGTGTTTTCCGGAAATGTAAGAACACTTTGCTTTCTCTTCCCAATATTTATCGGCTCTTTGAATTCCATTACTTATTTTGGGGAAAGACATAAAAGCAAGGCTGCTTCGAGGTAACATTTCCATGCCTTTTTGAAGGACCTGCATGTTTTCCATGCTTTTATTTCCATGCTCTACATTTGCTCAGTAGAAATATAAAATCTTTCTCGTTTGGGGCTGTTTGGCTGAAGAGGTCTTTCAGGTCCCCCTCAGGTAGTTTTCTGCCTGAATAGGAATTGTGATTAAAAAAACCCATAACAATCACTTTGATTTCACATTTCCCCACAGATCCTACATTTTAAATTTCATTATTTTATTTGCCTTTTTTTTGGCAATAATTTCTATCAGCTTTTTATACTCTCTAGACCATTTAAATCTCCTGACTTTTGCAATAATCTCAGCCTCAGCTCCATCTCTGTATTTTTTTTTCTGCATTTTTCTCCAAATTATTTTCTGCACTTGCTGTTTGCAGGTGCAGAGCCTGGAGGTGCAGCACTCCTGCTTCTGACCCTACTTTCTGCCATCAAGTGCTGGTGTCAGTGCCAGCACCACTCTCTGTGCTTTGGTATCTTCAGAATAAAGCCTGGTGCAGGGGGAGTGCTGAATGCAACAAAATCAGAACCGTAGTAGCCATGTGTGCAAACACCCAGAGACCAAGGGAGGAGAAGAAATAACCAGCCTTTGTAATACAGTGTAACAGTAGGAGCTAATTTGCAAAGTTTTTTGTTGCTGCGTCTGTGCCTTCCCCTGGCTGGAGAAGAAGTGAGTGACAACCAGTGAGGATATGAGAGAGGAGTTGGGTTCTCTTCTCTCCTGCACTGTGACATCTGATTATTTCACTTCAAAATCACAGTTTTAGGGGAAAGAACACTGCAGTGTGGGAGCTTCAATTGTGTCTCACTTTGTGAGTGCCACTAAAGCTGGCACTTTAGGTACATCATCTCCAGGAATCTTAGTGTGCATCAGATTTCTCTGGAGTTGCTTTTAATGCTGGATGAGTTTCAGGGGAAATTAGCATGTTTCATTCTACACCAACAAGCTAAGACTGACGTTTTAGTTATTGCAATTTCAAGCACTGTTGCAGAAGAAAAGCATCAAGTGAGAAAATGTATTTACAGAACTTGTTAAGCAGCAAGGCTCCTCCTTAGCTGCTCTAGTGCTTTATTCAGCTTGCAAAGGCTAGGCTCAAACCTCTCCTTTTCCCTGCAATTTCCAGGGTTACTGAGAGCTCCTGGGTGTTTTATGTCCTTTCCCTTCCTCCGTTAAAGGTGGAACTCCTTTGCCTTGGTTCCCCTTCCCGTCACTGACAGCTAGGGAGGGGGGGATTGCTCCCTCACCTTGGGGCTTCTGTGAAGCTCTGATTCTAGTTGATTTCTTAATTTGCACATTTCTGCCAGCCTGAGACGGTCACAAAACTTTCAAAATCATCCTGGCATTTTAAAACTCATTAGACACTGAAAATACTTACGTATCTTAAATTCATGCTTCCCAGTTTGCTGTTAGCTTTACAGTGCCCATATACGACATTATCTACAATAAGGATTGTAGATAATAACTCAGTCACAATGGAGACATCTTTGAGAACATTTTTTGTAAATTACCTTCTTCACCATGGGAAAAACATTAAGCTACTTTGGGGGACTGGGTAATAACTCACAAATTGGCCTGTACATTGTCTGAAGACATTTTCAAGACAAAGTCAAGGCATACACGGTAGAAACAGTCTGTCTACTCAGAAGCAAAGCAGAGCTTGGTTTGCTAGCAGGTGAAGTGGGAATAGTTCCATCCATGGAAAATGAGGCCCTGACACTGTTGCAGAACTGGAGTAAACTGCGCTGTCGATACACTAATAAAACAAGGGAACATCAGCTGTGTGTACGAGGAGCATGCTGACCTCATGGAGTGCAGCTCAGCTTGGCTGGGAGAGCTTGAAGGAATGATTAACGAAAACAAGAACATTTTTTTAGACCTTTTCTAACATCATCTGAAAAGCCTTGGGGGGGAGTGTGGATTTACATTCCTGGGAGGCACCCATCCTTAGCAAGGAAGGGCTCAATCTGAGTCCTTGGTAGGTTTTTACTTTTTTCTCTCATGTTCCACATTTTCTATGAAGTTCTAGTTGCTGACATCATTTATTGTGCTTAGCACAGCTTTTTGTCCTCTGAGGGAAGGGTGAAAAATAATCTGAAGCCTGTCTTCAGGGATATAGACCATTAGTATGTGATTATTCCTGTTCAAAACAAAGGGAAACACTAAAAAGACATCAGATAGACAAGCACAGAAGAAGAAATTTAGGATGATACTGGTACTCAAGAAAAAGTAGTAATTTGTGGATTAAAGCTACTTTCTCGAGTTGTTTCCATGGGGTTCAGTCCCTAATGTATTACTGTTCTACTCGGAGCTATATAATCCACTTGTAAAGTGGCCTCAGGGCATTTTTACCAGGGAAAAAAAAATACTGCAAATGAACTGGGGTATTTGGAGGGAGCTAGACACAGGCACCCTCCTAGGTTCAGATGTTTAAAATTCCCCATTGTTCTCTTTGTGGTTTTGAGTCATCAACGTGTGGTAACACAATTACCACGTTAAGGATGGCCTCAGGCAGCTGAGCTTTCCTCTCTGATGGCTGAGATGCCAATCCCTCTCCTGACAGTAACATGTTGGGCTGTCAGGCTGGCTTGTGTCATGCCAATTACAGATATAACAAGTTACAATAATGTTACAGCCCTGGATGTAATAACTAAGATCACCGAAGAGACTGTCTTACAAGACTCACACGCAGAAACATCACTTAAAGCTGATGTTCCAAGTTTCAATTTAAAAAGCAAGGGCTGAGGTCTGTGAGCAATGGCATTTCCATGGAGTTACTCACGTCCCAAACTTCAAGCATGCACAGATTAGGGGCTGGCAAGACTCAGATCTCAGAAACAAAATACTGAAAGAATACAGAGGAGAAGGAGATACCAATATGATACTAATTTATGTCAAAATTAGAGATTTCTAGGTTGGCACAGACATTTTACAAGGACATGGTGTTTTGCCATCAGTGAAATATAAGAGATAGCAAAATCAATGCCAACAATGCCAACTGAAGTATCCATTGAAAAGGACTCCTACTGAAAACTGTTTAAACTCAGAGCAGGAATGCAGCCATAAACTGTAACAGGTGGGAGTGTAACAACATTTGAGAAACGCTGTGTAAAATCTAGCTTTGTGTCTTCTCTTTCCATTATCTTCAGGCAGAACAAGTTAGGGCGGGGGGGCGCTGCAGTGAACCTGTGCCTGCCTGTCATGTCCTCAGCCACCTCTCATCTTCCCTTCTTCACTTGCATCTTCTGCAAGAAAATCATTAGATGGAGAAGCAGGAAGAAGTGGGAATCAAGAGACACGTATCTCAACAAGACAGCTCTATAAAAGGGAATTACTCAGCAGCATTGGGAATACATCAGAGAAAAATAAATTCAGGATTTATTGCCCTTGTCAGCTATTTTGGATGAATCAGATTCAGAACAAATCTGAGCTCTTGTGTCTGGAAGAAAGAGCAGTACTTAGTCATGTTCCTAGGGACAGTAATGCTTCAGGTTGGGATGGTAACATGCCCCCAGTACCTTCTCTTGCAGTCAATCTCCATGCCAGGCCTGTATATGCTAGAGAAACACATTATTCTAATTTTCTTCTTTTTCAGGACCCATTCGGCAGGGTTGCTGACCCTGGCTGGCTGCCTGGGTTCCTGCGGCAGTGGAGAGGCAGCCACGTGGCTCTGCAAGCACTGACCTCCCCGAACACGAGGCACTTATGATTCACAGGCTATTTACTGTGGGCTTTATAATCACCAATGAGCCACATCACTGAGAATTACTGCTGGGGGTGTCTGCGGTTTAATACTCACCAATGCATCACTCAGGTGGGTGATTTGAATATAAGCAGTTGGCAAGCACATCGTCATGTTCAGCCTTCATGCCATGCTGCAGAACAGTGTTATTTCCGTATAAATGCCAGGCAGGAAAGCAGTGTATTGAGCAGAGTACAGGATACAAGCTATTCTAGTTCAGTTCAATATTCTTATTTGAAACAGTTATTGTGGGCTGTGTAGAAAGCAAAACAGCCTGCAGCTCTCAGCACTGTTCTCTCCCTAAATGATCCTGAAAGATTTTATTGATGGAAGCTACTCTTTCCATTTAGGCTGAGCTCTGCGTTGCTTATGAACCCAGATGAAGTGTCATGGCATGCATTCAGCAATATCATGACATTTCGCAATTGTGCGTGATTTGTGACGATGGACTGCTTGAACTAAACTATGTGTGCCATTGTGGCTGGAAGGCACAATGAGGTTTAACTAGTGCTCTCTCTTTCCTTGCACACACCCCAAAGCCCGTTTTCTAATTGAATGCCTAGATTAAATTAAACAATAAATCTATGCACCCATTTTAGTGATCAAAACACTTGCAGGCCAGGTCAGCAAGGTAAGATTGGAAAATAAGATCATGTCAAAAGGGATTTGCAACCTGGGGAAAGCCATTTGAGCAGCAGGGATCTTACACAGCAGGTTTCCTGTACAGGTAATGTGTAGAGAGATGGTCACCTTCAGAGGGAAATTCAGCACCAGAGCCTGTCTTAGGCTTCCCAGATTACCCTGTCCAAGTGTCATGTTTCTCTGTCAACTAAACACAAATAGATTTAGTTGCCCTTAAGAAAAACAGTTATTCTCCCTGGAGCCTTAGGAACTGAAACACAGGCAGTTTCAGCACCCCTGAAGAGAACAAGGGGGTCAGCAGAGCAGCAGAAACATACTGACATGCTGTACCTGCTGCCAGGTCACCAGGGTAAAAAGCAACTTTTCAAGGTCAGAGATACTTTGTAGGTGTTTTCTGGCTTCCCTGGTTCAGCTGAAGGGGAAGCAGGATCAGGAGAAGCTCTGCGCAAAAGGACAAAGGAACTGAGTGGAGTGTGGGTGAAAGAACTTGTCCCACTTCTGGTTTATAGCTTCTGGTTCTGGATTCAGTGGCTTGTTGCATGTGAAAGCACCATTTTTCAGATGTCCTTTATCACGAAAATGCTGTTATGGGAAGCTGGGAGAAAAAAGCCCTGCAGTGAGCGGGACGCTGACTCCAGCCCAAAGATGGTCACACGGTCCCTCAGGTGCACGTGTACAACCGACCTTGCTCCACACAGCACCAGTGGATGCGCATCCGCCGGCGCTGGCAGCCTCCAGCTCCGCTCATCCCAGTCTCCTGTTAACCACTGTTTTGGAACAGTTGCCTAGATACCGCAAGAGCCTGGCTTCATCTTCGAGCAAGTTAATTTGACATTAAAACTTGACAATACCAAATGTATTCCAGGGTTGAGACACACTTGCAGATGAAAACCACAACATTGGTAGACATCAGTATTAAATCTAACTTGAACGAACAAATCTCTTGTCAGAGATCTGGTCGAGCCTGCCCTGTTCCTTCTCCTCTGGCTTTCAAGGGTAGTTGTGATAAGGCCCACATGTGAAATTCCACATGCTGTTGGTTTGCTGGATCCAGGCTGAGTGCAGGCTCTGTCCATCCCGGGCCTCAGCTCCTTGATGGGAGCTCCAGGTGCAACGTTACATTTGCCAGTCCTTGTAGTGATGAGTGAGGCCTTACAGTTTAAGGGCTGTGTCCAAAAACCTAATGACATCTCACCCCTAGTTCTTACATGTTTTTTAGCAAGCCACCTGAGATGTAAGCTTTCTGGCTTATGGTATATTTCTGCAAGGACATACATTAATGAAGGCACCACTTAAGACACACACCACTTCAGGACATTCTGACTTAATTACCTAAGAAACAAACAAACAAAATCCAACAAACAAAGATGTCAGTGCATGAGGAAACACCTCTCCCGCTCTCTTTCCCACCCCATTTGGAGTCTGCTTCTGTCCAAGCTGTCAGGGTCCCTTGAATCTGCAGGTAGTGACCCTCTTGGCATCAAGCAGGTAAAAATGGCTGATAGACCAAGAATAAAACATTTCTTATTCTTTTGCATCTTTCAGGATTTTTTTTTCTTTACAAATGATCAACAATAATAAACAGTCTCTGACCCTAATTATCACAGGAAAAAGCCTGTTTCTTTCTCATACTTCTTTCTCTTGCATCCAGAAACATGTATTCTCATTTAGAAACTAATGGGATCTGGTTACTGTGCTCTTCTGAAATGCTTTTGTGACTAATAACTCAAAAATGTTTCTGTGATTTTTCCCTTATCACTAATATATTGATATTTTTGTAGGACTCTGCTGCAGCGACATTTCCTGCTGTAGGCGGCTGACTCAATGACCCTCTGGGTCTGGCACATATGGGCTGGTTCTGTCCCTGTCAGAACACCAGGCTATTGACTGGTTACGTCCATTATTTGATACAGTCAGAAACACAGATTTGAGTAGAGTCCACTTTCTGTCAGAGCATTCATTAAATAGATGTTCAGTGGACTGAATTTTGCACTCTTTAATCAAATATTATTCCCAAGAACAAGGGAAGAGGGCCTCAGATCAGTGAATCAGGCCACTCATTCATTGTTTTCTTATTAATATAGCTCCCTTCGTTTGGAACACAATAGATTGCCTCTCTCATCCCAACAGCTGAAAAATGGGCCCCTTATTTCCCTTGGGAATAATTTAAAATGGTGTAACATGTCACTGAGAACAAATAACCTAAGAAAAGTGCTGTAGATAACATTTTAATGAGCTTTATCAGATGATGAAGAACATAATGTTTTCCTGTGCAGCCATGGGGGGAACCATGAATCTTGATCTTGACAGTAGCTCTGCAAGGGAATGAAGGCAAAACTGAGAAAGGATAAGATTTCCAGTGCCAGCTTTCACCCTAGAAAACCAGAATCTCTCTCCACTTTGGTCTGTATAAGACCTGTCTATGTCTACAGCTATTTGTGATGGTCTTCCTTTTAATATCTAATTCTGTTAGAAGTTGTAGTTTTGAGTCATATTGACAGATAGAAGCAGCAAATATATTCTAAATGGGGTATTTATTTTTGCTGCTATATACTTCATACAAAAATAACTTTTTAATGAAATCTTGTCCAAAAAGGTCTCCTAAAAAACAGCGGTAAAGAAAAAAATGAAAAATCCCGTAGCTATTTAAACAAAATGGCATTTTCTCTCTTGGGGATATTAAATTATCTTAATTAAAAGCATGAAGGACTTAAACTGAAATTGAAGGTATTTGGTACTTGATATCTCTAAGCAAAAGGCAGATCACTAAATCAGTGGGAAGAAGGGTGGGTTGGATCTCCGGAGGCTGCCTTATGGCTCTTTGCATTTCTGGAGACCCAGTGGATCCAAGGAAGCATCTCCTCCCAGCTTTTCCCTGTGTGTTCATGCTTGCCCAGTTTTGCTGCCCACTGATTTTTCAAGACCCCTCACATGTCACTGTGAAATACTGTGCAGTTTATGAACTCTGGATAAACGTTAAGCGAAAAATTAGGTAAATCAACTTGATGAAGCTGTGTGGGTTAATTATCATCACATACAGAAAAAAAAAATGTTTTTCTAGGTGAAAAACATATGGAAATGAAAATGTGCCATTTTATGTGCACCTCGCGCAAGATGTGTCTCTTAGCCTGACTCTGCCCCTCTAATCATGACAAAAAACACAAAGTAGTTACTGTAACAAGAAGATAAATGACCTTAAATGGGCAGTACGTTTCCCTGCTGGTAATTCCCAAGTGAAATAAAGCCAGGTAGTGTTGGCAGCCCTGTGGTGTTAGGAAGGGAAGGTCACAAAATTTTAATTGGAAATTCTGTAACTACAATTTCCAAAAGTGAATTGAAGAAGCAATATGTATTTTATTTACACATTATACTGCTTCAACCAATTTTTTTTTTTTTTCTGAAAGACTATGCTAAGGTGCCCTCAGTAAGGTATCAAATATCAATACACTAAAAAAAAAAAAAAATAAAAATAAATGGAAGTTATAATTCCTTATCTAACATTAGAACATCAGCCTCATGTCAGGATAAAATAAACAGACCATTTATAAATACTGTAAGAAGATTTGGAAAGACACATTCATTGTTTATTAACTAGTAATAGTAAAGTCTGCATCTGTCAGGATACCTGCTGAGATATTTATTTCTGAGTGTAACTGGGAGAATATGTATTTAGAAAAGGGTAGTATATTTTTCTTGTAATATGAAAGTTCAGCAGGAAGAAATAACTCAGTCTTGCAAAAAATTCCTAGGGCAGAGCTGTAGTTTTATGAGCACTAGATTTTACCAAGATTAGTGTTCAGCAAAAGTTAAAAAAAGAACAGTTTGTTTTTTAAAGAAAGGAATTGCTTAAAAAAAATATTACTATTCTATTAAAGTTCTTGCAATCAGACTAGCAAAACAGGTCCAGAGGCACACTGGGAAGGGGGTATTTTGTTCCCAGAGGAGAGGAGATTTTTAGTATCAGTCAGCCATTTGCATTCTTCTGTGATGTCAAGATCCCTTATCTAAAATGTGCTTCAATTTTATGTGATGCTTAGCAAAACCAGAAAGGTCTAAACTCAAACTTTTTATCTAAAAATACCTTTTTATAGTGAGGACATGAGATCCTGGCCCACGGATGCACACTGGGGCTGCCTGGGTTGTAGCTCCATGGTAGAGCTACAGGGTGACCAGCAGCCAGTGGTCTACTCTGCCACAGCATTCAGGCTGAGTGGATGTGGCCAGAAAAACCTGGTGGGATATGGCAACCCTCACTCAACCACGGAATTAAATCCATACTTTGATGGTCAAATATCTCATCCTTAAATTTAACAAAGAGAAATAATGCAGTCCATAGTAAAAAAAAAAAAAATACTGCACAGTTTGGAACTGGTCTCCCACTTCCAAAAATTTACTGAGAATATTGGGGTTGAGTAAAGAAATTTCTTCATTAAAAAAAAAAAAAAGAAGGTGGCTACTGTGGAAAATGTTCATGCTATTAAACAAACAACAAAAACACATTTTGACCATAAATATTTTCTATTTTGAAATATTGTTACAATATTCCATTAGTTGCATGAACTCAAATTCAGCTGTTTTTCATCCAGTCTCCTTTGTGGTCTGGACTTCTTCATCGTAGGACATCACCCTGAATGCACCGGGGAGCTCAGTGAGGGGAGAGGTACCACATGGCACGAGATGGGACATGGCAAGAGGCTCTGCCCATGGGAGGAATGCGATGGGGAAGGACGGATCCTGCTTTGTCTGGTGGGCATAGGCAGAGGCAATTCAGAATTTACAGTCTGGATGAAAAGATTTTGATTGTTTAGTACAGTTTTTGAAAAGGGGGTTCTCACACCTTCCTTTGTCCAGGGGTACACACAGATTTTCTGGCCGTCTGCCCTGCACACAGTTTACGAGCTGCGGGGTACACTGCAACCCATGGCAAAGTGTCACAGCACAAGTGACAAAGCATGTCTCACCCTAGTTCTGACAGAAAACAAAATTATAGTAAAAACTGATATTTATTTGACGTCACTGAGACTTGGATGCTCAGGAGGAACTTGTGATCCAGCAAGAGACTGCCAAGATCTACGTCTCTTCAACACCCTTGGCAAAACAAACTCACTTTGCTGGGATAGCAGGCAGCTGAGAGACCAGTCAGCCTTCGGGACTTAGGAGTGGGATGGGGGAGCACATCTGGAAAAGTACAGTAACTAACCTTCAGCTTCTCTAATGGTCTGCATCTTGAAACAGAGCTTAGAGTGTGGTCCAGAAGACAGTCAGGCTGGGATACTGGGAATATCATGACCTTGTGTTGCTATTTGCAACAATGGCTACATGAGTTGTAAGATGCTTTGAAAACAAGCAATAATCGGGTATAAGCATTATTTCTCTGCATGGTTGGATGGTTATCTTCTACTTCAGACAGGCAGAGAACAGGTGGAGTCAGCCAGGATTAGGAGTGACATTACAGTGCTCTTCCTGTTTATGTTACAAATTAATTTTTCAGACTGAGATTTAACAAGACGAATCATGCTTTAATCCTAAAAACAAAGAACAAAAGTGTGTTTTGAATATTTCTATATTTTCAAGTAGATTAACAAAGATTTTTATTGAAATGAAGACATTAAACTGGGAGGGAGAAAAGGCCAAAGTTTAGACCTAGATATAGCTAGGTATTGCATAATCCTCCTCTGCATGACTTAGGCACTGTAATGTATCTCTTACCTTTTTGTAACATAAATCCTATGAACCTCAAGCAATCCTGAAATACATTTTACCTCTCGGGGTAATGTGAAGTATATTTCTTATATGTTATATAATAGTTTGAGTGGTTTTAATTACTACCCAGTGGAAAATCCTATAGATTTGAAATAACATATTTCCCTATAAAAAAACGCACACTGTGGTAAAAAGCTCAATGTATCTGCTCAATAACATGAGACATCCAATTTCACTAAGCTCACTGATGTTGCAGAAAAGCTCACTTGTTCCTGTTTCATTTCATCTCCTCATTACTCATCTTCTTCTATGTTAAATTTGACCTTCAAGCTGTGAATCTGTATTTCAGTTCTTTGACAGCAAATTTTCTCCTTGTATAGAGCCCATGGATACCTGAGATTTCTGCTCTGTCTCTGAAATCCAAAAGACCACACGTGTTTGAGAAAAAACAATTCAAATATATATTTGGCTCAGTTTGATTCAGGAGCTGCAAGTTTACTACAAATTACATTGATACTCCTAAAAACCTTTTCTTTTTTGAAAAATACCGAAGATCCTACTTTATACTGCTTGCCTACAGGTGGATGAGCTCCTTTCAACTTTCTTGTCCTGGTTACAGAAACATTCATGTTTATCGCAACCCAACCATGGCTCTGGCCTCCAAACAGCAGTGAAGTGTGAGGAAGAAGAGGATGTTGTTTGCTGGCTGCACTCAGTCTTTGGAAAGGCACAAAGAAAACAGGAGAAGGAGAGGAAATGAGGGGAAATAAATAACATAAAAGAGAAGAAAACAACATCCCCAGTGCTGCAGGTTTATAACCTGGCCTAAGCAGCAGCCTTTGGAGTGGCATTTGATGACTATTTGTCCCTCCCTACCGAGAGCTGAGAGGATGATAAAACAATAGGAAAATAACAAGTAGACATTCACCAGAGGAATTTTTTCCATTTGTAGTGAGGTTAGAAACAAATAATCAAAACAAGATCCAGTGCAACTTTTGCTTTTTTCCACAAGGTTTTCCCTGCCAAAAGACTCGATGTCACATGGATCTGGCAAAGCTGCCGGCCTGGAGCAGCCACCGGGCTGCAGTGATGGCTCCCGCTGGAGGAGACCAGTGCTGCGGGCACACGGGGCCTGCAGCATGCTGTCTTCTCCTGGGCTTTCGGGTGCTCCACACCTCTGCCACAAAGCCACTTTCCCTGTCTATTGCGAGACGTAGCTGTCACCTCCTGCCACTGCTGTCAGGGTCCCCAGACCCCACAGCTAGGCCATGGTCAGTCCTGCACCGACCCACTGAGAGTCATCCAACCCACAGCAACTCCCGAAACACCTCCGATAAAGAACTTCACAAGCGTTACAAACCCTTAAGCCAGCACAAGACAAGTACAGCTCTGGGGCAAAGAGGACATGTCTACACGCCATTCCCTGCTGCCTGGAGCACAGCAACTGCCCCATCTACCTGCCACAACCTCCTTGGAGAAGGCATGCTCCTAACATATAAGAGTTATCCCTATGGCTTTGGCAGAACAACCAGATTGAAGAACAAATCTAATTTCTGTTAAGAAACCATAGAGAAAATAACTTCTAAACCGATGATATTTACATTTTAAAAGCACTTGTATATGTCACAAGACAAACACTTCAGCGCAAAGGCATGATCCTGATTGCACAGCAAAAACTAAGCAAACCACAGATTAGCTCTGAGCATCTTAGAGGCTGCAGAGTCCATCGTGCTTCATTGTGTAGGCAGCAAACTTTTGCAAAAGGCATAATTCAGGACAGTGTGAATCTGAAGGTGATCATACAGTGGGTCGGGGTATTTAGCCAGAAGAAAAACACAGCTATGGCTTAGGTTGTGGAGAGCAAGCACTCCATGACAGTGGTGCTTGGACATCACAGTATACAAAACTGCAGCACTGATCCTGCAGTGCTATCCATGTAGTCTGGGCGTTCCTGAGTTGGGGATTTCCGCAAACCAGTTGCACTCTCAGAGCTGAGCGGAAAGAGACAAAAAGAGGGCAAAGTTACAGGGTCTCTATTAGAAACTGAAGAGACCATCATGAGCAACAACATGGTGAGAAAGCTCAGTATCACAATGAAAGTAGGTTTTGAAGTTGGCTTTTCATTTTAACAGGTAAGGCTAACATTACTTTCTGAGTATGTGGGCCAGATAAGCTCAGGTGAGCAAAGCAGTTGTAAATTAAATTAAACAATTGTAAATGTGTTTTAGTCAATGCCTTTATTTTGAATCAGATTAACATGTTTGCAATGCTTTGTTGCTCAATTACTAATCTAGAAAAAAAGCAGAGATAATCCTTCAAAAAGTAAACAAGCACACAATGCATTTATCTTAATATAGTTGCCCATGGAATACTCTGCAGTATGAAATTACTCTGAATAATCTTCATATTTGAAGTCTTATTAATGTCTATATTGAAAACAAACACAAACAACTAGCTTTCAGAAGACTTTCCCATCAGGGAATAACAGAAAAAAATCAGAGATTGTTAGATTGATTGCTCTTGTCATTGCACTTAAATATATGGAACTGAACTCAATTGACAACTTTCATAAGCAAGATTTCACACTGAAAGTTTTTCTCCTTCATAACTGGTATGAACTCAGAGAGATAGCGAAGATATTAATAAAAATATGCGACATAATCCACATAACATTCTTTCTTCTCTGGTCTCCTGTAGGAGAGGATGGTATGTCTCCAGCCTAGGAGTTTCTGTAAATCAGATGATCCTTGTAACTCCAAGCAATCCTTTTGCTTAAATTGTTGTCAGTGTGATCCACAAGGTGTAGGATGGAAAGCAGAAATGTAGCTGTACTGTATTTGTACTGCACTCCAAATTGAGAGAGAATGGAAAAATTAAGAGCAGACTGGAAAAATAAAATCCCTGTTTCTAAACAATAAGAGCTGTGAGATATCCACTGTTTTGGTTAATATTTTTTCCATGTTAAAATAAGTCTATTTGTTTTAAGGTGTATTTATAGAAGGCATTCTCTTATTTTGCATTTTATTATGCCTCTAGTTTTAATTGGTGCACTCCTGTGGCTATGGTCAGGGGGAAGCAGCAGTTCAGAGAGGGGGTTGTGCTGAAGGTCATTGGGTAGGTGAGGGGGTTGCCTCCCACATGGACCTCCAAGCCATGGCAGGGCTGGAGATGGGCTGTGCATGGGTGTCTCCAGCTGTTCTGTCCTGGCATCATGGACTGTTTCTCTCCTGGAAATCTGTATGTTAATGCCTGAGCTTTCATTGAGCAGGAATAGCCCCCAGCTATAGATTGAGAGAGCCTTGACTTTGTGAAATGTCACACAATTGTTGCCTCAAAAATTTGCACCAACAGATGGAAAATGTGGGAAATCTTCCTAACCTAATGAGCCCTGTCTTACTTCTTGTCCAGGAAAGACGGCTATTTCCTCACAGGGCGGACTGAGGGTATAACACTCCAGTTATAAAAGACCATATTTTTCCATCTTCAGAACTATTGAACTCCCCCGAGGCTTTGGGATGTTTTCATAATTATTTCCAGTTTCTAAAATTTCTTGTAAATAGAGACTCCTTGGCCCCACTGATACAAATAGACTGAACAGGGCTGGAACACTGACACACAACTGGCACACATCTGTCCCCTTGCCCAGCTCGGCTGCCTGGTGTGATTTTGGCCCAGGCCATTGGATCCCCTCATGGGCAATGTCTGGGTGCCTTTGAGGGACTATTCCTGGGATAACGTGCATGGATAACCCCGCTCCACTCAAGGGTCACAGCTGAGCTGCGAGGTCTTTGGCCGTGCCTGCCGTGATGGGGTCTTATCAGCACAGACACAAACTGTTGAGCCCAGTGTGGTGGTCAATTAAAAAGTTATCTTTTATGGCATTTGTTATTTCAGCTTAAAATGTCCAAAAACACTCTGAGGACTGTGCTGCAGCCCAGCAATATGTTGAGTGTTTTTGCAGCATGTATTGAAGGGTAGATGCTGCGTGTCCTGGGCTTCACAGGAGAACAAGTGAGGCTGCTTGAGGGTGCAAAGGCTGCCAGGATCAAGGGCTAAGAAAGGGAGGCAGCCAAACTGGATGAGGATCATCCTTCCTGGATACTGGGAGGGGTCTCAGGACAGACCTCCAGAACCACATGCACACTGTGTTTCAGAGGGAAACAGTTCCTCCAAAATAGAGGCTGGGGTGAACTCGAACCGGTGCCATGTGGGCAGCCAGGAAACAAGCAGATAGATGTCAACAGCAGAGCTAAGCTGTTTGAAGTACAGATGTCATCCTAAAGTGCAAGAGGTGACACTGCTGACTGATACTCGTAATATTATTTAATGCATTAAATCAAATACTCAGTGAAAATGCTGACTTTAAACTGATTAATTGAATGCTTTCTATAAAACTGGCCTACTTACACAGCCTCCCACAACTTCTTTTCCACATCTTCATTTAAAGACAAGAAAAGCCTCATTATCCTTGTGTGGCAGGGACTGGGTGTTTGATAAAAATGTCTGTGTGACACAAGAATCTTTTGATTATGCTATAAAAACTAGGAAAAAGATCCAGAGAGCTAGATGATTAGTTAAAGGGGTTTCAAAGAAAGGGGGAGCAATCTGAAAACAAAGAAACTAGGGAAAAACTGAGAAGCTGAGGCAAATCAGTTCTGCACAAAGCTGACCATCTGGAACACGTTACTGAGGAGGAGATGTGGGATCACATAGATTGTTTCTGGAAAAGGAGGGGCTTGAGGGGCATGGAAAAAACCCCAACATGGTTGAATTAAGAGCCAGCCACAAACTCTGAGCCAGATGGCTTTTTCTCTTCTTATAATGTTCTCATCTTTCTATATCTCTGCTAATCTCTTTAAGACAGGAGAAGTACATGGAGCAAGATGTTAAGGAGGAAGCTCAGGGACCTGGGTAAGATGAAAAGAACTTTATTTCTATTGTGTGCCTTTCTGTACTACAAACCGAAATTCAAAACAGGGATGTGTCTCTTATGCAACAGTACATCTGTTGCTGTTCTGAAGTCTTTGGGCACAGAAACTCTTTCCAGACAGTGCAGAGCAATCATTTGGGTGTTTTGACAGGTTTCCAGCTGTAAGCCATATATTTGTTTTATAGCAAATTTTAGGTTAGTTCCTAGAATTTAAAACATATTCAATCTGCTTTTGTTTTACAATCTGTAAACATTTTTAGAGCTCTATTCTTTATTCAGTGATGGATAGGCACAACACAGCTGTTCTCCAGTGGCCTGTATTTGCAACATAACCTTATTCCTTTCTGCATTTACTGTTCAGAGTTCCAAATATGCTAGAATAACATGGGCCAAAACATCAGTGGGCCAAAACATCAGCTGTCCAAAAGAGCTCAAAATAAACAGAGAAGGTGGATGATTTTTAATTTGTATCTGCAAGATGGTGACTTAGAGCATCTCTCACAGTACTCAGGGCCATAGAGGATGGCTTGGGCACAGCCGGGACAGGGATATGATTCCATGGCTCAGCAGAAGGTACTCAAGGCAGTGTGAAGGGTACAAACAAAATGGGCATAACACAACTGCACGTAGTTTCTCAGAAAGGCCAATAAACGGAGGTCAAGTGTTGCATCAACGTGACTATAGCTGCTCGTTGTAGCCAAGGCAGCTCATTCCGAGCTGGTGTCTCGGCACAGCGCTGCCCTGTGTCACATAATTCCAGCGTGAGCAGAGCCAAGGGGAGCAGGAGCCCTGGGCAGCGCAGGGGTTGTATGAAAAGCTTCAGTGCGATTCCCCAGCTGAAGTTCCATTTTGCTGCCTGCACAGCCTCTCAGAGGGCCGGATCGGTACCTCTGTTTAATGATGACCCCTGCCGTGCCCTGAACTCTCATTCCACGGGGTACATTATGACCTTCCCACCAGCCATACAAAAGCCAGGGTCTACTTTGACTTCAGTTTCAACTTCAAATGCTGTAATGAAATGATCTCCCAGCACTAAGGAATGCAATGTGCCATTATAATGAACACCACAAGCCCCCAGAATTAAGCTGGCACCCAAACTTCATTACAAATACTTGCAGATAATCTTCCTTTTAGAGAAATTACACTGGCAAACCGTAACTCTCCTCTTTGGATGTGCCCGGCTCACGTTACACTGTACATTCACAAATCAACCCCACGCTCCTGCAGGATAAACAACAGCAAGTCCAAATTTACCTTCTGACAAGTTGGTGCAAACACAGTGAATTCTTTCCTTGGTGCCAAGTTGTTCTTCAAGGAAAAGCATTTGTTTCCAGAAAGTCTTCTCCCCTTAGTTACAGGATGGGAAATCCTGTCAGCAGCAGGCTTGACTAGAGTTTCTTTTTTTATATACCTGTGTTAGTAACTTGATCCTTCTCAGAAATTACTCAGCTGTTCAAAACAAGCTGCCCACATGCACAGGGACAGCTCTGCAGATGCTGGCTGGGACTTTTCCTTCCTTCCCCTCAGAAATCCTGAATTCCTGCCTCCAGTCCTAAATTGGGTGCCTCAGCCTCTTGTGGGCTTCAGCTGGGAAAGAAATGGCCAGATACACCATTCCAGGTCCTTCTTCTTCTGCGGTCACCTTTCATTAACCCTTTGACACCTTCCTGCTAACTCCTTCTTTGGGATATATGGGGCTGGGAACATCCATCCCATTAGCTCTTTTGCAGCTGGAAACCCACCTGTGACAGGGTTACCAGAGCAGTACTGAGTGGAGGGGATGGTGGGCAGAGTAGCAGGAAACCTTGTGCTTTAAGTTTTATTATTATTGTTCTTGTTATTATGGTGCACCAAGAGACCACTGATGTATAAACACAGAACACAAACTGGTCACTTCCCCCAGAAGCTTGCACTATAAATATAAACAAAATATTGAGCATAAATGGAGCCTGAACAGGAGCCGATAAGTAGAGAAACTCTCACTTGTGGGGGGTGCTGTCAGTGAGGATCCACTTTATACTGGAAGAAAGCAATGGGACTGCACTTGAGAGGGCTGCATGGTCAGACAATGGCAGCGTTGTAGACAGGCATATGAGTGCATTTGTTAAATGACAGAGAGATTATTTTGCAAGAAGATTTTGTTGCTAGAAGCAAGAGAGTTGTAACCTTCTTGAACCCAGCTGTGCTCTGGGAAAAATAGCTATTTACATTCTTCACAAATAAACAGGGCTGCATCAAAGAAAACACTCGACCTACCACCAGTTTCTCCTCCTAACCTCCGAAGACCCCAAATTTTAGCTCAACGGGATGACCTTATTTTTCCAATAATCCTAGAAAAACTGAAGTAAAGAATGGCTTTGTATCAATACATGTTTTAGTAAGTTATAAGAACTGTAGGCGTTATTAGGACGCTCAAGGCAAACTGGGATTTATAAAACAGCTTCCCACAGGCACTGGTCCAAGGACTATTGAAGTTAATGGGAGTCCTTCCTCTGACTTCAGTGGGATTAGGAGGAGGCCTCCCACCCATCCCACCACAGCTTCCATATGACTGAGAACAAGTCTAAAGGATCCACCCTGCACAGATGGTCAACTTGCACCACAGAAGAGGTTTCACCAGAACCTCCCTTCAAAGGCCTGTAGAAAAGGGCTGGTGGGTGAGGCATATGCAAACACAGGAGGAGCCCACCTACTGAAATATAAAATCTCAGAAGAGAAATATTTTTATGCATCTCACAGGATATTTCTAGCACTCCAAGAGTTAAAGAGTTTCTATAAATGTGCATGAAACTCACTTTGACTCCTTCACAAAGAACTCACCCTTGCAGAAAAATCAGAAACTGAAGAAGCTGCCACTTGCTGCACCTTTTTCTGTGTGTTGCATTTGAGACACACTATATAGAAGGTGACTTCTCTCATGTTTCCTCTTCCTCCCCCCTGCAGAATACCCCTCAGCTGCATGAGAATTTTCGCAGACTTTGGCACTGTCTGCACTCCAGCAAGTCGTGCTGGTAAAAATGACCAGGCAGAAGTAATGAGTGAGTTAGCTTGCAAAACAGTACAGTGTATCAGCAGCAACCAAGGAAGAAGGGCCATCCAGATAGCCCTGCACACAAGATTAATTGAGAAAAATAAAACTGATCTGCTGGTGAAGTAGTTTACAGTGAAGCGTTTAACTTTTACCATGGTAGTAGTTCAATTTGCAAATGAACAGGGAAAAGATAGAACAATCATGGCAGCAAGGAATTACTCTAGAGCAAAGGACTCTTGCACTGATTAATAAAGAACAAGAGCTTGGGCTGCTTCTCTGGAGGTGGAACAGCTTCTTCCAGTACATGCTTAAATGCATAAATTCTGTAAATTCTCTTGAAGATCAAGAAAAGCCATACATTACTGCCTTAGGTTGGCAATCAATCACTTCGTAGGTATTGGAGCAAGAGATAATCCAGCAGCTCACTCCACTGCAAGGGAGAACAACCGCACCAGAGAACACAGTGAAGGCAACCTGTCCTTTCTAAACAGCTTCACCTCACTTCCACTGACATGCACACTTTCTTTCTTTCTTTTTTTAATGCAAAGCTTCATTGTGTATCACGCACATGACCACTTCAGGAATGTGGACAGAAGAAATTCTGACTTAAGAACCCGTGTTGGGCAATGGCTGGTGACATTCCTCTGAGCAGAGGAGCACAGAGCAGCATGTACCCACTGTCTGATGGAGACACCCCCAGAGCTGACTTGGGGTCATTGCTTCCCTTTCAGCAATGACAGGTTGGAAGCAGCAGTCTAGCATGTACCTTCACTGCAGGGGAAGAGTCACCCCTGTCTTTTTTTTTGTCTAAATCACTGAATAAGAAATCAGAGAGATACCAAACATTTTATTTGAGTTGTTCACGTACGTACCTATTAGTTAGAAAATTGCCATGCCTAAATGAGAGCCATGTGTGTGTGTGCTTGTTTGTTTTACTAAGTAACAAAGACAACTTTGCTTTCTGAGGAGTATTTTTGTATATTGCTAATTATCTTTTCCATGAGTGCACCAGCTAATGTTTGCATGGAAAAACAGACAAAAGGATGCAATTAAAATGGGTCCCAAGAACCTTGCATATCATTTGCAGTGGTCTTGTCCTAATTAAAATTGAATGTGAAAATAAACATGCCTGCAATTTGCTAGGAAAATATTGGGTATTTATTGATTTTGTCAACCTGGCCCGTTCATGAAAAAACAAAGCACATGCTGTGGAAGTTTAAGATCCTAATCATGCAGTGTCAGCTGCTTGAATTGAATTAGCTTTGTAGAGAACAGTACAAGCATTTGATCTTACAAATCCTTACATAGAGTAGCTTGTTAACTCATTGGAAAAAAAGCTATTTGAGAATTTCACCATGCCTCCATTACTGGAATAGGTAACGTACAAATCTAATATACAAAAACTTCAGCCATGAATAAGTCATAATGCTGCTTTGGATCCCACTCTGCCTGCTCTCAGTGCTACTATGGACACTTTCAAATTTATATAAGGAAAAGAACTGGAAAGAAGGATTTCTTTTTAATGTAATGCATTTTTCTTTCTATTTGAACATGAGGATGGACTAGCTGCAGGCTAGTAAAAAGATAGAGATATGTGATGAGGTTTGAGGGTGGCTGGAGAAACTGAGTCATTGCACCCCTGCTACAAAACCAAAGACTTCGCTTAACCCGGCAAGATGCTTCAAACAGCTGCAGACTGGATGTGCAATCGACAAACAGTTTAAGATAGATAAACTACAGAAAACGAACAAACAAACAAATGCCCACAAAACCAAAACAAACCCACATACAAATATTAATACAAACACCCAGATCCCTAGGAAACCAATAAAGAATTTAGGCAATACTGAATTTGTTGAGGAGAACACAGGATTCCCTGGTACAAATTGGATATCTGTATACCACGTGGGATGGGACCGGGCATCTCTGAGTAGGGGGAACCTGGATATTTATTCAGAGTTGTCTGACCGCTTCCCATGAAGTATATGAGCATCTAACATTTTATTAATAAAAAAATACGGTGGAGGAAGGAGGCTGAAATTCTGGGGATCTGAGGGGATTAATTCAGGGCTGCAGGTAGGTTCTTGCACCCCTGGGGGCCCCAAACCCAGGAATCCTTCAGAGAAAAGGTACCTACATAATTTATTTCAAAGAAGGGAGGAAGATTCATTGTTTTCTTTTGAAGTGGCATCTAATTTTTATCCGTTTGACTCGTGATGAGTACTTCTTTGGGAAGCAAGAGACCAGAGCTCAAAACATCTGCCAGCTCCCAGGGAGCTGCAGTAACTGCTAAAGCAGGGGAGGGGAGGCGGGGCAGGGACACAAGCCCTCCTGTCAAAACTGCAGCCTGTTTTGGGGTTGGATGGAGAGATGTGGGACTTCAGAGAGAAAGGGACTGAGAAGACATAGAGAAAACATGCTGGTTTCGGTAAGGGCATTTGACAAGGATAAGGGAACACTGTGGCTCCCTCTTGTGAGATTATGACTGTTGTTTATATTAAGCAGTCACAGACAACAGGCAGAAACAGCCCTGCAGCAGTCAGAAGGCGGCAGCCCTCACGACGCTTTGTGCTGTCATGTCTTTGCTGTGAAAACGTATATTCTGCATCTTCTGGACTGGGTGCCTCAGTGAACTCAGCACCACTCTGGCTAACTCCCCTGGTCCAACCTGGCTCTGCTGGCCTGGACTGAGAATATCTCAGCAGGCAGCGTAAGAGCTCAAGGGAAATGCCTAGGAAGAGTAAGTACTAAAATACTTCTGGACTAGATACCTCTAGACTGTCTAAATCTATTTCTGAATATAGCCCTCAAGGACAAATCTTGTTCCCATTTCAAGTAATGACAAACCATCTCTGTGCTCCAGCAGGCTGAGGAAGGGACAATATCAGTTGTCCGCTCCCACCTGAGGAAACAGCTGGGCTGTGATGGTGTATTGCAGTATGAATCCCAGTGTGCTAGCACAGAGGAGGCATCGGTGGGCACAAGGCCATAATCTTAAAAAACTACTGCAGAGCACTGCACTCACTGTCCCTGCCACAAGCCCACCAACACCAGCCCAGCAGCCTGCCTTGGCTTCCTGGGAGTGCCTTGTCCCTCCTTCTGAAAGTCTCCATGGCATAGACCAGGACCGTAACAGACCAAAGATGGAGACTGCAGCTGACACCTCTCTTCCTTTTGGCCCAGTGTATAACTTTCCATAACAGCCAATTGTTTTAATGCTGTAGACAGCAACCTGCCAGGTTTCTTGACTCCTGACAGCCAGAGGGACAAATGTGTCCCAAAGTCCCAGAGGCTGGCAAGGGAAGGTGAAGAGCTCACCTGGGTTCAAGTCTCTGGGTCTCTAGCCAGCACTCAGATCTGCTCAGTCCCTCTTCTAGGAGATGCAGGTTGTTGCAGAGCTCGTATCTAACTTCACCCCAGCATAAAGCCTGCAGTAGACATATCCAGCACCTGTAACTCACCAGGAAAGAGAGCTGGGGCCTTAGAGCACTGTCCTGCCTTGTGATGGAGACTGACACCTCTGGTGGGTGGAGGTGACCAAAGCCTGACACTCTCAAGAGCCAAACATGGCAGAAACATTTAATCGCTCACACAGTTCTTACAAGAATAAGATGAAAGGAACAACAAACCACATATGACAGAGGTTAATTGCTTTGCACAGGCTCAGCTCCACAAAGGTACTCGGGACCGGTGATACTGACTGTTAGATGCTCAGTTGTAGGTACTTATGGTCTAAAAAGGAGCTCTTGCTGTCCCATTCTACATAGTATATATTATAGGAGGCTCAGGAATGGACTCAGTTCTTTTAGCAATTCAAATCTTAATCTGTGGCTTCCAGTGTCAGCAGTGGAAGAAAATAACTGCACAGGTGTTCTGTTTCCAAATTTTCACTGCAATCTGCAGGTCGTTGTGTCTTTACATAAACCCTGTCTATCACCAGGAAACATGGGCCTACATATATATCTCTGAGCAGAAGTAACTGTTGGATTAGCAGTAAACTAGACTAGCTGTCACTTTTTGATCCGCTTTGGCTGAAATGAGCACTCCAGATAATGTGATAATACAAAGTCCACAGTCAGATGTTCCATTTATTGTCCCCACTTCTTTTTTTAGCATCCAGTTTTCTAGCCATGAACGTTTCACCAATTATGCAGCAGTCAGTTTCCTTCCGCAGAAGGCTTTGATATCTGTATAAATAACTTCACCGTTGGGGCTGCTGCTACTTTGATCTGCTGCCATCACAGAAGCTACTGCAGCTTATCGAAAAGAATCAAAACTTCTTTCCTGTGCTGGCAGAAATATGCAAATGACTGCATCCAGGCAACTGCGGATTATTGTCTTTCCCTGCATGCTCCCTCACCCCATCCAGAGCGCACCGGAGCTCATCGGAGCTCATCGGAGCTCACCGCAGCGCACCCGGAGCGCACCCGGAGCGCACCCGGAGAGCACCCGGAGCGCACCCGGGTCCCGGCCGCCGGCCGCTCGCTGAGCCGATGCTGCCCCCTGTCTGGCTTCTCGTTTCCCACACCCAGGCCACCCTGGTGATCTTAGGGCTTGAACCAAGCCTTGGGACAATAAACGAAGCTGACAGCAGCTTAGCTGGACAGATGTGTACTGCAGTATAACGTTGCGCTGGTTTGACCGAAAATGAATTAATTTTCTTCATCCAGTTAGAAACCTTTCTTTTTCATAGCTAGCATGGTCATTATTTGGAGTTATTTTGAGAACAAGAAGATAACACCCCAGCACAGAGCTAATGTTTTTAATTGCTCTGGTCTGAGAGCCAAGGATGTTCTGACTGCTCTGGCCACAGGTGTGAGGCATCGAGGAGGGGGGGCATTCGTGCGGCAGAGCTTGACTGACATCCAGACCAATCAATAAGAGTATTCCATCCCATTAGCGTCACACTTCATATATAAGGAGAGTTGGGATCTTCTGGTCCCTCTCTCTCATTCTCTTCTCTTTGCTCTTTCTGTTGGAGCCAGGGGAGTTCTGTTCAGGACATTTAGTTTGGCCTTTTTTGCCATCCTGCCATTTTGCAGAGGCCCCTGACCCTTTCTGCCTTTTTTCTCTCTTCTCTCTCTTGGACCAGCTGTTGGGACCAGGTGCTGCATCCTGGGACTGGCTGCTCAGTGTGGATGGAATTTGTGAGGAATTGCATTGAGTATCTTTTATTTTATATTCTATTTCTATTTTACATATGTATTTACAAGTGTTGTATTAGTATTTTGTTATTTTATTAAACTGTTTTTATCTAAATCCAAGTTTTTCCTTTCCCTTTCAATTCTCTCCCCTGTTTGCGGTGGGGAGCGAGTGAGCAGCTGTCGTGGTTGTATTGCTAGCTCAGGTTAAACCATGACAAACCACCTTCTTAAATGCACTGTTAAAAACAGAAGAAAAAGAATCTCGAGAGGACTCTTCCCTTTATGAGTGCTGACATAAAATTTTTAAGTCTATGTTGGTGCCACACCAAAAGACACATGAATATATGAGTGTATCATGTTTTGTTTTGGGTATAAAAATGGGCTATTTGAAAAAAAATTCCTAATCCAAAGCTTTTGGCATATGTTTCATCTTTCTTGCACCCTTTTTTTTTTTTTTTTTTGGTCATAGCTTATGTTATTCTTTTGTTCTTTATTTTGTTTCACTACATCTTTTTCACCTTTGGAACAGTTTACACTATAGAGAAACAAAACGCTTTTGGAGATTGACACTGGTCAATCCTGGCTGCTAACTGATACACTTATCAGGATTTCCCTACTATAAATGAAAGGTTAATTCAGAATTTGTTTTGAATTTTTCATGTGCTAAGAAGGATGGCAGAACTAATGGAGCTATCAGAGGTGCCAGTCCCTGCGAGACCCGCTGTCTGCCTAAGCTGCTAGGAGGTAGAAAATGAGAACAAAATAAGGCCTCATTTATAATGACATAAGCCTTGGTCGTAGCAAAAATGGCAATATTTACATTCAATACTGAGTAACAAGGTTTCCAATAATTCCCTCCAGAAATATGTTTTTAAACGTAATGAAGAGTCCATCGTTTTTAGAATATTCATCTGTTTAAGTAAAGAGAGCAAAGGCCAATTGATAGAAGGGGGAACTTGAGTCCTACTAGGAGCTGGGCCAAACCTTATGGCAGATGTGAGAAATAACAAGGAGAAATGCTGTTCAGATGCTGCTTTCAAGCAGTCACACAGAGTAAATTCAAACATTACAGACACTTTTTAAAAATTCAAAGCAGAATTCAAATGCTATGACATGGCTCCACTGTGACTTCAGTAGCTCAGCCCCTTCCCCTTCCTTCCAGGAGCCAAGGACCCGTAGGGCAGCACATTGGGCATCACATAAAAACCCCACATTTTTTGTTTCAGAGAATGATGATATGCATTTTGTTGCCAGCAAGAGGCTGAGTTTAGGCCTGTTGAGAAGGTACACAGATACAGCAACAAAACAAAGTGCTTCCCACATGGTAGTATCTCTCTGACCCTCTGCTTAGCACCTAGCATGTGCATAAGGAAAAGCTGTGGTACCTCTACAGTTGTTGCTGATACACGGCTGGGCTTTTTAGCAATGTAAACACTGGAACATTAAGGTTTAGAAAAATTCAGGATGCGTTGGCATATTTCCAAATTTGTGAACTTGCATATAATTCAGAGGATCTGAGATTTTTTCATTCTTCTAATAACTGAATTTCCTAGGCTACAATAGTCTTGTCTTTCAGAGCCAGGCTCTGTTGTGGAGCTGGAACTTGCCAAACAAAACCTGAAAAGCACCCACCCCCCAGGAATGTGATGCTACTGGTATTCTGGCAGGCAGTAGAGCACGCTATCAGTAAATTAAACTCATTATTTGGCTTTCTTACAGGTGGAGCTGATTCCCATAGGTACCCAGAGCAAGGCTGATTTTTACTGACCATTTTTAGCAGCACAATAATCTTTAGATAGCTCAGGTCAGAAACCCATTTAGCGCAAAACACTAGGATAACCATCAGTATCTGGTTTACCAGAGGCACTAGCAGTGCCTCTGCCCAGTTGTAGACATCTCAGTAAATTCCCTTTCCAGTGTCAGTCTCCATCGCAGAGGAGCAGTATTTCTTTGAAGGCTGAGGTCTGAGTTGCAGACCATGTCATTTGCCTGAGCAGCTCTGACTGAATTTTGCACCAGCAGTTCTGTTATTTTCACAATGATAGAATTAATGTCTCATAAATGTCATGATCAAGTTTTCTTAATACTTAGGACTAATCATGGAGACAAAACTTAAAGAACACCTCTGTATGCCTTGCCATGAAGTCTCTGGTCATTCTCTACATAGAGAGATGGACAGACGGGTCATAATTTCATGCTTATCCATTCAAATATCAGTATTTCTTGAATCAGATCTGTCAGTTCACATATTTCCCAATTCTTTATCTTCTTAGTTCTTTTCAAACTCGTCAGACTAGTTTATTCTTCCTTCAAGGAACAGTATGCATATTGAATTTTAAAAAGTATCTTTCTGCCGGTCTTTCAGGAAGAGAAATTTGCATTAATTACAGTAGAGTGACATTAGCTTGTGCAGGAGAGGCTCGTTTGGATTATTGACTGAGCCAGGAACACAACTGCCAGAAAATCCACACATCATATTTATGTATTTATATATATTCTACACCATTCTTCCCATATTCCAGCATTATCTTCTATAGCATAACCACAGCCAACATAACAGTTTTTTGAGAAAGGTACAAAAAACCCATGGCTTGCAGTCAAAAAATAAATTGCCACTAAAGTCACCCACTCGCCAGTGTGCTCAAAATAGTTTTTATGTTAACGGTATGGAAGTAATTTTAATTTCCAAATGCATTTATAAAATCCTGCAAGTACTTCAGCTGTTTATGCCCTTGTTATATCTGTGACAATGACTTCAATACAAAGACAATAACTGATTAATTCCTTCTTGAGAAGGAAATCAATAGGTTGATTATAAGAAAATCTTTTTTTTGGTAATTCTTTTGTTTCCTTTCACAGCTGTTGAATATCCTCTTCTCTTGTTAAAAAGCACAAACAAATTGGCTTATTTACTTAAAGACTTGTACTGAAAAAGCTTCCCATGTTTGCACAGGTTTTCTTCTGCATTCAGTAGCATGCATAGTAGATAATGTATCAGTCAGATGACTTAGATTTCTTAAATATTTCCATAGGCTATTTCTAGTGTTGTTATAACTCTAATCCAAACAAAAAATCAAGCCTAGCTATTTATCATTAGGAAAATCACAACAGCACTGTGATAATTGTCATGTCCCAAGGACATACTCAGTTAAATCCCCATGGGCGATTAAACTTACTGGCTTGGTGACTCCTCTGGTTACTCTGAGGCTCAGGTGGCACTTCACCACTTAGTAGGGTGAAACTATGGGATGGGGAAAGGGACAGGAGAAGTGCCTGGACCATATTCCTGCTGCCAAGCAAGCTCGTAGCAGCTGACAAAAATACACACAAATCTGCAGTGCACGGAGCTTATGGGCCAGACCTTGCACTTGTGGCTGCTGTACTTACAGGTACAGGAGCATGTCTGGTCACAGCTGGACTTAGGAAGACACTTCTCAGAAAGGTTGTGTTTCTAGGGTGAAAATCTGAATGCAAGCAAAGCATTATGAAAAACGCAGTTTTTATTTCGGGTAGACCTAATTTTGTTTCGACTTTTCATAGTTAGGTGGAGGACAGACATTTTGTGACTGGAAATGAATATAAGAAGCTAGAACATAAAAGATAAACTGCATATTAAAAGGATCTATACATTTCTATTACAGTAAAAAATTGAATTTTTCAGACTCCAATGGGCAGAGTTTCCACTTCAACAGGATTTTTCATTTCAGCATAATATTCAGATATGGTATTTTAAGGGTTGAAAACACAGCACATTATTTCAGCTTTACTGAAAAGAATATTTAACTGAAAAAAACCACCATGAAATAAAATCATGGGCAGATTGGGTCACCACGATCTCTCATCAATTCAGCACATAGGGGCATGTTTTCTCTCAGGGCTCTTGTTGCTGCCATTCACAATGAACTGAAGGGTGGTGGGCAAACTTGCTCGTGTTAGCCATTGTGCATTGCAGCCACTGACTCTTAGGCTGCTGCTTATTTTCTAATGCCGCAGCTGTAAATTAAATTCTTGCTGGTCACCTCGGGAGAGCATCTCCCTTTGCAGGGCCTCGGTCTGGCTCTTTATAAAGCCACCGACTACCTCTTGGGCTTGCACATGAACCTCAGGTATGAAGTGGGTGTGGACACACCACTGAAATGCTTTTTGCATATTAATCGTTAATAATTTGCTGTTTCTGAACCCAGGCAACCCGCACGGATGAGCCCGCGTCGCCCTGCGGTGCGCTGCAAACATCACCCACAAGGAGGAGCTCAATTTACGAGTAATTCATTAAGAAAAACGACTGCAGTTCCCGGTTAGCCTGTACCCAGGCTAAACAGATTGGCGAACGATCACTGCTTGATAAAAGAAACAGCTAAACTCCCATCAGGAAAAGGATTCACCAGCTAGGGGATGTTTTGCCTAATTACATTATCCCATCTTTTCTCCCAATTAGGTGGAGAACAGATGTTTTGTGCGTGGAAACGAACCCAAAGAGAGGAAAATCAGAGACCAACTGCCTACAACTAGAGCCTATAAAATCAAATAAAGCACCTAACTAATTATACAGGCTAGTCACTGTATTATTGTGGTCTGGTTTGATTTTTTCTTAAACTTAATTAGTTACAACGCCAAACACATTTTGCCCAGAGAGGAAAGTGTAATTAAGCAAAATTGGTTGCCTGGGGACTACTGGATGATGCTGAAAGAAAACAGCAAAGGTTAGTAGACAGATTTACACAGTACAATAAAAGTTACTATAAGGATATATAACCAGAAGTTTGTGTTTTGAATTTACTGTGCTAATTTCAATATAACCCACTAAGCTTAGTTTTAACTTGACAGTGTCTATGTACGTAGCCTCATCAGTATTTTATGGCTATAAAATAATCTGCAAAGAGTAGGAGAACTGACATGTGCAGAAAGCAGGGCAAGCATGCAAAGTACTTGTTCGGTCTTCTGCTGGATTATGAGATGTGCTGACACTTCAGAGCCATCTGAAGACAAAAGGGTACATGTGCATTCGAAGATGGTACAGTCATGGGATTTGAAATTGTAATCTAAAGCCTGAGGTTTGCAAATTAAGTGGCCATGTTTCAAACCTTGACCTTAAGCAACTTGCCTACAGTTACCCACTCATACCTGGCAAAATAAGGAACAAAATCTGTATCTGTCAAAGATGAGTAAAATGCTGCCAGGTGCCTTATAAGAAGCAGAAATTATTTCTCTTGAATTCACTTGAGCTGGGCTTTCATTCAAGATTTCTTTCCCGTAAACAGGTGTTAGTTCAATTCCCATCTGACCCACTTTCTCTGAAAGCAGAATGTTTTTTCCTTCTCGCTTAAACATTTATTTTACATTTCACTTATCCAGAATTCAGAGTAAGGCAAGTGGTTTCTCTCTTTTTATGTTTGTTGCTCTCCTGATTACTCTTCTGTTTTCTTAATTTGCTGCCCACACTGCAAAATAAAATTACCTGAGCTCTTGATTTAGATTTCAGAAAAAATCTCATGGCTATAGTATTTTTTTTCTCTTTGCATTATTCAGAAACAAGTACCTTTACAAGAACCAAAATTGTTTTAATAAAATTGATTAAATGCTGAATTTTTAATTCCTAATGTATCTTTGCCCCACCATGATAAGCTGGTAGGTCAACCTAAAATGGCACAAGCAATCTGAGGGTGAGTGGAGTACATTGATGAGAACTTCCTAACAAAGGTGCTGACAGAGCCAAGGAGGACACGCACTCTGCTGCACCCACCCTTACAGCCAAGAACTCATCGGGGGTTTGAAGGTCTGGGGTGCCCTCAGCTACATGGACAATAAAATGGAGGATCCATCCTCCTCCCCTGCAGGAGGGAACAAGGTAAATAACAGGATCACCCCCTGGACTTCAGGAGAGCAGACTTTGGCCTCTTAAGGTATCTGCTTGGAAAGATCCTGTGCAGTACATCCCTAGAGAATAGAAGGGACCAAGTGAGACAGTTGATTTTCAGGTATTATCACCTCTGTCTCCAGAATGATTCATCTCGATGTGCAGGAAATCCAGCAAAACCAGCAGATGGCTGCAAGGATGAGCAAGGAGCCCCTGACAAAGCTCAAACATAAAAAGATATCACATAAGAGGTAGAAGTAAGGACAGGTGATTTAGAGGCACTGTCTGAGCAGGCAGGGACAGGGTTAGGAAAGTCAAAACCCATCTGGAGTTGAATCTGGCAAGGGATGTGGACAGGAGCAAGAACAGCTTCTACAAGTATATCAGCTGCAAAAGGAAGACCAGGGAAAATGTGGGCCTGCTGCTGAATGAGATGGGGAGCGTGTTAACAAAGAATCCAGAGAAGGCTATGGTAATTGATGGCTTCTTTGCCTTGGTTTTTACTGGTAAGACCAGTCTTCAGGAAACCCAGGCTCCTGAAACCTATGAGAAAGTCTGGAACAAGAGGAGAATCAAGTTACAGAGCACTTCTAAAAAAAAAAAAGGTGAAACATACTAAAGTCCATAAGGGCCTCATGGGATACATCCATGCCATCATTATAAGAGCTTATAGTAGTCAGGGAAGGTTCCTGAAGAGTCAAAAAAAGCAAACGTTACTCCATCTTCAAAAAGCAGGACACGGGGAACTATAGGCTGCCCCACCTCATCTCTGTCCCTTGGAAGGTGATGGAATGAGCATTCCTGGAAACCACAGCCAAACATCTGAAGGTGACTGGGAGCAGCCAGCATGGCCTCTGTATCCACATAGCCCGGTAATACACCATAACCATCGCTCATAACGGACCATCAGCTTTGTACTGAGTTTGCAAGGCCTCAGGACTGACACCTGTCAGGTTTGCCCTGTCCAAGCTTCTCTCGGCCTGCCCAGAGCTTTGTTTGACTTGGTTTAGCTGCAACAGCAACTTTTCTAACCAGGTGATTTGAACAGGAGAACTGGGCTATACCAGAGTCCCTGCCAACCACAACCATTCTGCAACTCTGTACAGATAGAGAGTCTGATGAAATTCACCCAGAGTTTTCACATTAAAGGACTGCACTGCCCATTTTTTTTTAATCAAGTCTGATGACTTAAGAAAATTTCAAACCACAATTTCCTCCTTATACTGACCTTCTCTTTTCTCGACTAAAATGACTAATTACAGATTACGAAGGAATGAATAGTAAAGAGATGATGTAAAGTGTTTGGGAGGAGATCACATATACAGAATGATTTATTCAAATTCTTAAGTGACAAACCAGTATTTCAGTTTGGCTGAAATGTTAAGAAAAAATAAAAGTAGCAATTAAAGGATTTGTACTACTTGTACTATTACTTATTTGTGTGAATGCTTGCAAATAAAATTAAGCATATGAAAATGGAAACACATTTTTAATCCAAGATGCCTTTTGCACATACTAACTTATGCTGCTGCTTGGTTTTCTCCTATAAAGACATCTAAACATCTGCAAAGACGTGTGTCTTGGGTAAGTGGTTTTTAAAATCAGGAGTAGATCAAAACTAATATCAATTTGATCAAACATTTTCTCTGTCCTTGTTATTGATCACCAATTTTCTCTTTTTACCGCTCTCACAAGAACATTTTGAACTGACGCTGGAAAATATTCAATTTTTGTTTGTTTTGTTTTAGAGGGCTTGGAGTTGGTTTTTGTTTTGTTTTTCAGCTGGAACTGGATACATCACATTTTACAAACTTCCATCCAAAGGAATAATGGTTATACTGTCATAGCCTATATAAGATTGCCCATTAAATTACCATCCCTGAGATGTGACTCCAGTTTTTTATTACCTTTGGGATCTGCATTCCCATCCTGCTTTGTTGTCAGGTCTGGAAGTATTTTTTGTCCCTGTTAATCTAATATTCTAGAATGACATTTTTTGCTTAGTGCATAGCCATTAATAATACAACTCATTATTGCAAAGTTCATGCGTTTGTTGGACTTGGGTTCCTGGCAGGTTCTGCCCAATCAATCATATCATCAATACAGATTATTCACTGCTCTGTCAAACTCCCACCAGTGGAATATTTTGGGAACTATATTTATCTCAGAGAAAGTATTTGGAAATAAAATACCCTCAAAAGCCATCTTATGACAAAAATGTTCCTTCTTTGTCTATGAAGCTGTAGCTGCCAGGCACCATGTGATGCTTCCAGTTTTGCAAACAACTCCGTCATTTGATTATTTACTCCCCTCTTGGTCAGAGATGACCCGGTCGTCTCCACTGGACTGGCAGGATCTCTGAGTGCCCTGAGGAGATCTGGTTTGAGGAACACACATGGACACACATGTGCATGCTTGCAGCTTGTTCTTCTCTTGGATGAGTGCGATTTAAGACGGACAAAATGAACTCTCTATTTCCTCTTCAGGGTAGCCACCCGAGGTATGGAGAACTAGAAAAACTTGTTGAACAAGGGAATGCCACAAGGCTTAGCATTCATTTGGGCAGCAACCGGTGGAATGCACGAGAGCAAAACTTCCATTTTTGCATTTCAACAACCATTAAAACATCTGCACATAGCTGCTTTCAACTACATCATAAGCTAAATATAACTTTTCAGGGCCCCAAAATCTCTGGAAAAAAAAAAATACAGCCATCAAATTATAAAATTTTGTTAGAAAAATATAATGAAGAGACAAAATGGAACAAAGAAAAATAACCCTCACAAGGCTGTGATATAAAGAAAAAGACACAATGGATTATTGACTGTGCATTACCATTGACAATGCATTAAAGCAGTTAAATGAATTCTGTGCTGCTTCTGTTTTCCTTCTTTCCAATAGATGCTCCTCAGCTCTGATTTTCATTTCTTTCCTCTTAGTGTTTCTGATACTTTTTTCTTCCTTCCTCATTCACAGCTTCCTTTCTCTCTTATCCACTGACATGCCATGGCAATGTAAAAAATCAGATGGGGACTGTTTTGTAATGTGCAGTCCTTGGTTTTTAAAATTACCTGCATCCGTACATTTGTCTTGAGGACTTGTGTCTGTGTTCACATTCGCACAAAAATGGTAAATTAAACCTCACTAAAAAAATCAAAACAGCAGCACCTGTGCTTTGTTCAGTTGGGGTTCTTTTTTCAAGCAGCACTTTTTTGGTCTGTAGCTCAGGCACTCGGCCATTTCTGATCTCACAGGCAGCCTGCCTATTTTTTTCTTCCCCCTCCCTCTTCTGAGGGGGACCATACCACCAACCACAACTAATACAAAATCATTCTCTTCATGGCTATCTCTGACATCATTATAGTCTATTATGATGCTTTCCACATGTCTTATGACATACTCATGTAAGTTGTCTTTAATTCGTACAATTTCAACCTTAAACACAGATTATGACATGATTCCCCCCTTTTGTTTTCCTACTTTATTCTGAACATTTTTTAACATTCACATTCAGTGTATGTTGCTGCACCACTGAAAAACCACACATTCAGCTGCTTTTTTTGAACCTACCTCCTAACTATTCACTGCCATTTCCGTTGTTGCCTCACAGCTTATGATGTGCTTTTTCTGTCTCTTCAGTAACTAGACAATTTTTCATTAGCTGCTGCACTGACTGAGAGCTTCCACACACCTGTCCTGCAGGTTCCTTGGGAACACTTGGTCTTATATCAAAGAGACTTTCACGATTCACCGACTTCAGAAATGAGCTTTTAATCTCACAGCTGTGATGTGTGAGCTGCTGCATCAGTAAATAGGGCACATAGCACACCAGTATTTCAAGACAGGTTGGCAAATACAGAAGGCATCAAAAGTGTCTGAACTGTGTCTTTTTCCAAATTGAGTAATGATATATTCCAGCTGTTTTAACCCTTACTGTAGCTCAGGCAATTTTAATTCACAAAATGTTGTTTGGTACAGTGGCTTTAAAATGCAGTGATATCAGCTTGACTGCTTGCCAGCTACCAACCCTCAGGGTTTGTGTTATTTTTTAGGGCTTAATCCTGTAATAACTTCTGTCCTCCTTGTACTTTTTGGCCTGCTGGATTTCCACAATGGTTTTTTCCATATTCCTGACAAAGTACCAGAAGTCAGTAGCTTTCCTCAGCTGTAAGAAGTGCCCATCTTACATATAGATTCTATAGACTATAAGTTCTTTTCACTCGCTTGAGGATTATTTGAAGTCATATAAATGTGGCCCAAATGTTAAAAAAAAACCCAAAAAACAAAAAACAAAAAACAACTCAGACTGTCAGGTGTTTGTCAAGCACCTACATTTTTTTTTTATGCTTATCTTTCTGACATTGACATGGAGTGTGAGAAGTTGTCTAGCTCAGTGTTTGCTAAGCAGTGCACAGCACCTTGCTGTCCATTTTTAGATCAGATTCACTGACTGTTTGGCAGAAATCTGCTTTCTATTGCCACATCAGATCCCTGCAAAGCTGCCTGCTAGAAGACTCTTCTCTACTGTCACTTAGAGGTTAGGATTTTTTCCCCTTAATTATTTTTTAGTCTTTTACAAGATGGACTGTTTTGATAAAAACATTTTCCCTCCAATTTACAAATTTCAATTTCTTTTTCAGATAAAGGAGAAGCATATGAAGGCCTGGATCATCTTCTCTATAGTGCTGTTGCTACAACTAAACTTTGTAATAGGATGACTAGAACATAGATTCTTCCAATCAGTTGTGCTGTGAGCTTTACTTCATAGATTGATATGCATTCAAGCCAGAAGGAATGCTGAACACTGTTGCAAGTGCAGGCTTTAGGGGTTATGGCAAGAAAACTGTATATTGCTTATTTACAACTGTTAAACACTGACATGGCCATAACAGGCAAAACCAAGGGAGTCTTTGGGGTATGAGTGACATGGTAGAAGAGAAACGTACAGCTCTTGACAGCCATATCCTACACACTACCCACACAGGTCAACACAAGAATACAAAGAGGACACTGGGATTTGCAATGTACTTCCATGTATCTATAGGAGCAAAGGGCAAAAATAGGGCTTAGAACAGGGCTATTTGCAGGTACATTAGGAACACCACTAACTTAAAACTAAATATAGTAACACAGGACTGGCAGATGCAAAAACTGCAGGACCGCTATGTCCTTGAAGACATTGGAAAGGATGAATAAGATTTGCCTCCAGACCACATCTAAATGGAGCTGCCTATATGTGACCAACATGACTAAGCTGCTATTAGTCAGTGGAGCTGAATGCAGGTGTGGAGTGGCCTCAGTAGCCCTTGAGGCTCCACAGCATGCACTGAATCGAGCTTCACCACTCAGTGTGCAGGCGCCCACAGAGGTAGCCAAGTTGAGGTGTCTCAAGGTAAAGCTGGTGAAGTACCTGCCCACAGCAGACAGTGACTATGTACCCACAGGAAAACACTGAGTTTTACAGGGACATTCTAACTACCTCCAAAGTAGCAGAGCTGTAGTAACACAGGATGCTGTACAGATTAATGCATCTGCTTCTTAGCAGGAGTAATAAATCCCTGCCAAACACCATTGTGCTATAGCTAGGCCTTCTGTACAGCAGCCAGTTTTTAAGAGATAAATTTACCTTTTCCCTCTCTAGAAGAGACTGCTGTTAGGGAAGCACCATTCACTCCTTTCCCAGCTGCTAAAACTGGGAACGTTGACTGATTACTATTAGGTATTCTAAT
Organism: Nesoenas mayeri; assembly: GCF_963082525.1. Taxonomy (NCBI): domain Eukaryota; kingdom Metazoa; phylum Chordata; class Aves; order Columbiformes; family Columbidae; genus Nesoenas; species Nesoenas mayeri. The sequence continues at coordinate 26,385,797 of NC_137543.1, forward strand.
CAACTTGCATATAAATTCATTAAATCCTGTTGAGACAGAATATAGGTTTGCAATAATTCTGATGAAGACCAAAGTCATAGGGACTTGGCTTATTTCATTAACATACAGAGCTTCTGAATGAAACCAGGCTTAATGCAGGGTTGTGTGTCAGCTCATGGGATGCATTCATGTTAACATCAACAATCTCCCTGCTTTTCATTAGGCGTTTTTCCTGTCTTTCAGCATCATGTGACATGACAGACCTAACTGGATTAATTTTGCAATTAAGATGCGAGGCAATATATCAAATGCTACCCTCAAGTACGGGTATCCTATGATATTAAAACTGAACAGTTTATTCATGATGCTACCCAGAAATAGTCTGGCATTGCAAAGTTTTATTAAAGATTATTTCCTAGCTAGGAAATCTAATAGAAAGTCTAAAAATCAAGGATAATTTTTTGTTTTCACCACACAATGCTCCTGCTAACTTGTGCTCCATTTGTGATCTCATTATGAAAGTTAGGTTATGCTTTCCCACTACATAGCAACTTATTACTAAACACACAGCAAATGAAACAGAAGGCATAAAAGGTATAAGCCAAGAGCACAGTCTTATCTATTGTCTTGCAAATAGGAACCTGGACTTATCAACACATCAGTGGGGTGGGCAACTTATTACTACAGAAACCTGCCAAGTGAGCTTTAAATTCCATTCTTCTACTTCAGAAGTTTATTTCACTGAAACAACATAGCACATACAACTGACATGGGTTGTGCTTTAGCATTCCCATGGGAGGGATGACAAATAAAAGTACCAGAATTCAAATTGGTTCATCTGTTTAAAGGATGCATTACTTACAAGACTTGGTCTATTTTTTCCCTCCTCTCCCTTACTTCCTATGGTAACAGCAACTCAGGAACTTGTTCCAAGTTCTGGCCTTTAAAAGACAGCACTTAAAAATCTGTCATCAATAATTTTTAATACCCAGCTGGTTGGGAAAGGAGCAAAGTAAACCTATGTGTTTCCTCCACCACACAGGTATTTGATGTCAGAACATTTATATAATGTTTAACTATATATTCTAATTAGGACCATATTTTAAAAGAGTAAACTGAAGGAAATAACTCCCTAATCAAGATTTGATAAATCAGGTTAACACTAAATGAGATATTCCTGCAATGAGCTTGCTTAGATTGTATTTGACAACACACACTCAACAAAGGAACAATATCTACTTGTTTGCACAGCAATTAAATATGCTGTAGCTGTTGAATAAATAATTTAATCCAGAACACATTATCAAGCCCTTTTCCTGTACAAATCCTACAGTGCTAGGAAAGACATTACTACATCCTGCATTCACTATTGAATAAAAAAAGAAAAACAATGGGGAAGATCCCAAAACTAAAGGCACTTGGCAAAGGAGAGCTTCCAAATAAAAATAGGGGAAAAGAACAAATCTGTTAACCTCACAAGAAACCATGAATGCATTCATTCAAATCCCCACTTCATTTTAAGCACATGTGTTTTAACACAGGACCAAATACACAACAATGAAGTATCTTGTTAACTTCTGTAAGTAAGCTGATGAAGAGGACAGAAAATAGCATCTGCCAAAACAGTGCTTAAGGCATGTTATCACACTTGAAGCACCTCTCAGCAGGATATAGATGATAATCTCTGGAAAGAGACACTTGGGCTTTATCATTTTATTAAGTTAAACCTAACTTCATTGAACATACAGTAAGATAAGGACACCAAACTTCAGTGTACCATTTGGCAGGCTGGCAGAAAGCTCTTTCTCCTCCTGCTCTCAAAATGTGCTTCATTTGAAGCTTCATGAAATTACAGACAGGGCATTTTGTCCAGATCTTCCAACTCCACAGATTTTTTTTCTGTTTATACATTACTGGACAACAAGTTTCTTGCACAGGATCAAACGTATCAACTAAAAGAACTACTTGCTCGGCAAGCCAAGATGTCTTGTGCTAGTGCCTTTCTGGGACCGCTGTGCAGCAGCACCCGTGACTGTTCAGTCTACGGTCACTGGTGCAAATCAGATGGCACCTATTTATCCAGCAGTCACAAACCCAGAAGGACTGTCTGCATTGGGGAGCTTAGGACACTGCAATGGTTAGAACCAGAAACCTGGATTCTCCATCTCTGCCAGGTAATCTCATTACAAATATGCGTCCCCACTGAGGAAGAGCAGAGCAGCTTGGCCATTCTGCAGAGCACTTATCAGAACCAGTTAAAAGGCAACCTCTCACTCCAGAATTGTTTTAAGTACATGGACCTGAGTATAAGAGTCCAATTATAAACAGCATTTCACAATAAAACTATGCTCCTTGCTGCGTGAGTCACATTTTAAGAGTCTGCTACATACAAAACTCTGCCCTGCAATGAGGAAATAAGTGGAAAGGAAAAATATTTTAATAAGTGCTATACTTACCGAGTCATGCACATAGAGGGCAAACAGACAATATGGAAGTTATCACAACAGTAGTTGTAAAATACTATCAAAAGCAATTATAATGCACACACCATTTTAAACACACAGGAACAGAGTTAACAGAGCCTTAAGGTAGAAGCATAGACAGAGAGGATCTCCCACTCCTCTCTTACCTAGCATTGCTGTTAAACAGCTCTGTTGACACATTCATCTAGAACAGTTTTAAAGATTTAAAGGCTGGTAATGACTGTCAAGATTCAGCCACCCTTCTGTGTTGCACTAGGTATTTGCAGCTGTGAAGTCCTTATCCAGAAAAGTAACCACATCATCCCCCTTACAGATAAGGTAGCAGTACTTTCTGCAATGCAACAAGTTTGGCAGACACTGCTAACAGAACATGTCCTCTGCCTGTAGCAGGCAAGCTGTTTCAATTTAGTTTACCATCAATTAATTCTTATACCATTTTATTCTCCACATAAATATTTTAGATTATTTGCAATTATTTAAATTGTTTGTGAGATGTATTGCCCTGTATAGGGTACAGCCCACAGCATTATGATCTCAAATTATGCTGGTTTATCTGCAGCACTGTCCGTAAAGTTAATCATGAGATGCTGGGAACTGGGACATGCGGAACAATACCAACAGCAAGATCTGAGCTCTGCTGCCGAGGGGCGGCAGCACCAGCGTGCCTGATGGGGCTCCCAGCTGCGTGGTGGCATTTAACAGCTCTCAAGTCCAATTTTCAGTCTGTTTCCATTTATACTTTGCTTTGTCTGGCCATCTGGTCCATTCATAACAGGGACTACACAACAGAACGCATTCTTGAAACACAACTAATCCCTAAGTTTCAACCCTAGCAGAAGAGCTATCACATTCTATATCAATCCAACACACATGGATTTCTGCATAATTGATCATTTTATTGGAATCTGTTAGAAGATGTTTGTTCAGATCACCTGTTTGGCAGGCAGTTTTGCTGCTTCTGTTCACTGCATACATACTGAGCAAGTCTCCAAGCAATACATATTTTGTCTGACCCTATACATATGCATCTTTACTACAAAAAGCAGCATTTCCTCCATAAAAGTTATATCCATGGGACCAATGTTCTTTTCTTCTAGCTATGACATGTACCCAATCCATATCAATCACAGGTTAAATACGTCAATACATGTAATGGAGCTTTAACAGTAAAAAAAAAAAAAAAGTAGAAAGTTGAATACTGCAACAGCTTAGATACATGCTGTATTTGAATGAGAGAACAAAGTCTATTGACCTAGCTAATGACAGTCACCAAAACACAACATACAGAAACAATGTCAACAGCCAGTACTTGTCTAAGCATTGTAGAGTTCCCCTTTTCCCTTCAAATAAAGAAGGGTTAGGCACATCTTGAATGTGAACTTTGATACCATTAACCTTACAGCAACAGTGATCCTGATATTTAAGAAACACATATTAAAGCTGCAGGCCACTAAGCACGCATAGCAGTTGTGAGTTTGAGTAGCCAATGCTTACTATACCACAGGTTCACCGTTTAAACTAGGTGTTATCATATGTAACAGTAGCATTAACTAGCAATATTTGTATTTAGTAGAAAATGCCACATTACTCCATTAACCAAGCTAGGTTTTTAAAGCACTGCTCTAATTTTCTATGATGAAGGCTAGGGAGGTATTTTACTGAAACACCTTGGTAAATTGAAATATGCTGACATATCATTGTTCTCTACAACACAGGAATCAAGTTACCTGTGTTCTCTCAGTCATGAAGGACTGGTACTTCAGCCAGCATTCAAGTTTTTAAACTTAAATGCAGGTTAAAATAAATCTGTAAATGATGGTACATACCTAAAACAGATGCAATGATGACCAATAAATTAGTTGTCATTCCCTACTTTTTAGAGTTACAAGCCCAGCAACTTTAGGCACACAAGTTACAGCCAATCTTTAAGTTCCAATTCAACAATTACAAGCCAGAGAGACCAGTTTCTGAGATTTCTCTGGGACAGCATTTTTGACTATAAGAACATGCATACACCAGATGTCCAGAAACACAGAACTGCTAATAAAGAAGTTGCTAGAAAAAGTCATTAAACATACACATGCATGCCAGCTAGTTTCCCAACTAAAATGCTATTTGCAAGCCGTACTCTAATTTTTTTGTAACTTGTAGTTTTTACCCTGACTTACAAATATGAGTTCAAGTGCAAGACATCCAATATGTGACTATTTGATACAGCCAAAGTGAAAACGAGTGCAAATTACAAAGCCACAAAGAGGTTAGTAATGAGTTCCTCAGCTTTTTGAGGTGAAAATTTATTCACCAGGTAAATAACACCAGGTAGGGGTAGAGTCCATGAAGGACATAACCTTTAGCAAAGTAAACACAGTCTTGACCAACAACACTGACTTTGAGAAGTCTGGAAGCTTCTTCATATTGCAAACTGAAATCCTCCAGAAAGTTATCTGGTATCTTACTGCATGTTATAACATATTATTGCCCTACAAGTTGTGCAGAAACCCACAGCTGAGAAACTATTAATGCACAATTAGTTTAGAAGCTACTGTGCATAAGATATGGTTAAGCTGTAACAGAGTCTCAGGTATTGATTATGGCTTAGATCTGCATTGAAAGTCAACACTTAGACAAATACCCTTACATGAATGACATTGTCTATATGAAAGCAAGACAACTTTGTTATACTGAAGACTTACTCGGTTAAAGTGACCTTCTGCTTAGAAGAAACAGCAGACAGTATATTCACAAATAACCATATCTGTTTTGCAAGAATTAGCCCTGTAAGAATTGGACAATACTTCTTTTAACTCATCATTTAAGATAATGTGTAGATATGTACAGATGTTTAAACTGGCTTTGTTTCTTGAACAGCCGGATCTCTGATGGTTAAATTCCTTGTCCTCTCTCCCTCATCCAAGTCTCCCAAATTCAAGGCATTGTTCTAGCAGCATGAAATCAATAGTGCAACGTTATTACAAAAACCTCTTTTCCCAAGCTGTGACATCCTCTTCAAGCTTGTATTAAGTCAACAGTACTTCCCACATATTTAGAGCTCTGGAGGAAGGCAGGAACAATAGACATGCTGAATCTAGCAGGCGATCCATTTGTTTGCTAAGGGGTTTTTTGAGTTTTATTGTTGGGTGGTTATTTTTTATTTGCTGCTCATACTGGCCATTGTTGTAACTTTGGTAACTAGTTCAACATCTCAAATTCACAGTTCCCCATTTTGACATGCACCTATGACATGCGAGTTGAACTGCACCACAATAATTGTAATGTCATCTCTATACATTCGAGCCAGCTCTTCTGGAAGACTAAGCATCTTGGACAGTCGATCATGATCCACAGTGCCAAACTCATTGTTACCCACTGCATGACGTATCAGGTGAGTTGCTGCATTCTGATCTTCAAATACTGAAGAGATTCGTGCTCTTCTTTCTGCTAAGAGACCATGCATCTGTCCCAAAGTTACCTTATAGCCACCAACAGCTATTGGCTGTTGGTGGTGAACACCAGTGAGGTACTCCCCTACAATTCTAGCCACATCTTGCCTGTGCATTGTCTCCCACAGCCCGTCTGTGGCCAAAACCAGAAACTTATCCTGCGGCCGTAATTTGTGATGTATGACTTCTGGCTCAGCTGTGAGGTATGGGGGAGTGTGATAGTTTGGAGGAATAAACTTTGTATATTCATTGTCATTCAGCTGATCTGGGCCTGATTCTATTACTCTCTTCTGTAGATCAATACTCCATTTAAACTTCACATCACCAAAAGCTCTGAAAGGCATCAGGAGACCCAAGAGACGGTCTTGTTTCACGACATTTTTTTCTTCAGACTTTGGATGCTCCTTTCTCACACGTTTCACTTCATGTTCATTTTGTGCATTGTGGTCATAAGACAGATTAACTGCAGACCAAGATCCATCTTCTTCCTGAACCCCAAGCACTGCCCTACTGTCACCTGTGTTTGCAATATGCAAGTCAACACCATCCACATGGGCCACACAGGCCGTGGCACCAGAAAATGCTACTCGCAGTACTAGGTAGTTGAGAAAAGAATTTGGATCTCCTACTTGAGCTTCCAAAGAAATATCATTATCAAGCCTCTTAAATGCATTAACTAAAGCTTCTTTCACATCAGTAGTCTCTCCACTGTTGAGATCAATGAGCTCCTGCCAGTAAGTTCTTAGACTATTGAAGTAAAGCTTGGAAGCTTCTTTGCTAAAATAATCATTGGGATGCTTGTGCCACTGCAAAATGGGCAACAGAGCTCTGCCACTTTCAACAGCATTTTCTATTTCAAGTAAAGTCTCATGAGGTAATAAAGATACAGCAATGTAGTAAAACAGTCTTTCACTGACAGCTTGAGCACAAGCACAACCTGCATGGCCATCAAACACACCCAGAAGCATCCCTCTTGTCTGTAAGCAAGTGGCAGCACTCCTCCGGTCTTCTATCGGAGCATTAGCAGGCAACTGGTTGCTATCGAAGCCAAGGACAGAACTTACATTTTTACCATCAAATTCTGGGACTTTGAAACTGTATTCATTTGCCTTCAGAATGCTGTTGACCTGTGGAGGAGTGAGGTAAAATCTCTGTGGTGTGGAAGTGTAATCCCTCGCATGAATAAAGTGATTAAAGTTCTCTTTCGGCCTACAAAGGGCTGCAAATTTCTTCTGAGGTGCACATCTGAAGTGACTGTGAGCAAAATGAGATGACAAACAACACAGATGTTTATGGTGGCAGTAGCACACAGTACTGCATATTCTGCTAATCTCACAGTTACGAATCAATGGAAACAGATGAGCTGGTGCTGGCATGGCATCAGACAACAATGGTAGCCTGGAGCTCCGGACTGGAATTGCTGAAAGACAAGAGAACAACTATTCTTAGAGGGATAGCTAACAGATGTATTGTTTTTCCCCAGAACCCTGTGTCAAGAAACTTACAGACTCTAACAATATGGAGTTCATAGCTTCACAGGTCTTAAGAAAAGGCTTTAAGAGGTTCTTGTTCATTGACACTCCATTGGGCTATAACAAAAAAGCTAAATCATACTTAAGATAGTTCAGCTGTTATACCCAAGTCAGATAGCAGGCAGAAAGTGAAAACATCTTCCAGGCAGACAATGCAGCTTTGAACAGAATTTAGGAGTTAGCATGCGGCACTCTACCGTAATGCCACCTCGTACAAGACTGTTATGGATATTTGTTCTCCTGCTAATTTCTCAGCTGACAGAGCCAGACATGGCACACAGAAAGGAAAACTGTCTTTCTGCAAGGCTGAAGAAGAGATAATCCCTTCAACAGTAAGACTCAAGAGACAACTTTGAGATGATATACAACTGTATTCAAGATGAAGATGGTTTAGACAATAAAAGCAAGCAGTAGGTCATAGACAGCAAATACTCTTTAAGCAATCACAAGTTAGTAGCTGGTTTTGTTTCTTCTCCCTCCTTTCACATACAAAACTTCAAACTTGTATGACACTATGGTGTACATATACAAAAAAGCCACAGCAGTCTATGCAGCAATTTTCTAGCATATCAGAAAAATACAAGAAGCAAAATGCAGATGCATCTCTCCTACCAGCAGCTCATCTACCCCAGTAAGTTGTCGGATTATAAATTGCCTTTAAAAGCTACTCAGCTGAAGGTCTACATGCATTTGATTCCACAACTAGAACAGAGTTCTGCACAATAGTCTAAAGCTAGCTGAGTGTTAAAATAAACTACTAAATTAAGTATCCAAGCAAAGTACTCTACTACTTTTTTTGCCACATCTCAAAACTTCCCTTATTTTTCATTCCTCTGAACAAAGATTATTCTAACATACTCTTCCTTGTCCACATTGACATACCCAACGCCAACATTACTGCAAGTGCCTCTTAAACACCTTATTCACTATGCCTCAGTACCAGGAAGTCTTTAAAAATGTTATACTTGAGAAAACAGTTCCATAGTGGAAAAACTGTGTCCTTGTACAAAGCACACACAATTAAGGGAAATTCAGTTCTCTTTCCATCTTTTATGATCAAGTTTCATCATAAAAGCTTCTTCCTAGAAAAGACTACTACAAACTACAGAAAACTTACTGCAGTAATAAGCACTAGTCTGTCAGCACCACTGTATCTCAGATTTAATTACTCTACTGAAAAACCGAGTATTGTTGTGTTGTGCTAGATACTTGTGTTACTAAATAGATTATTTCTAGTCAAGCAGGCATACTAGTATTTCAGATGAGGCACAGCCCATATAAAACATGCAGTACGGCCCAATATTCAATTTCAAGGATCATGCAACACAGGAAGAATAGTGTTCTGTCACCACTCTATTCTGTGAGCTTTCCATGGATTCTGATCACCTAAATCAGCTGAGATGTGTCTGGAAATCTGTGAAGCTTCACACCACTCTCTGTGGTGCAAGGGAGGGAAGCAAGTCACATTCTTCCCTCCAAGCTTGCTTGATCTCCTTGAGTAACCAGCAGTGAAGCCTGTTTATTACAAAATACAAAGTGCTGAAAGCAAAGTAGAATTAATGTCCTACCATTCCACCAGCTTCCTAGCATCACATCTTCACTCTCCACAAATGAGTGACTGCCAGTCTAGACTTACACTGCCCAATATTCTTGTCTACTGACCTCTCCCAGGCCTCCCATTGGCAGCTATGAAGACTGAACTGGCCAGTTTTCTGTTGTTCAGCTACCAGGAGGAGCTCTGATTGTAGTCTTATGGACCATAGCCAGCTGTACAGAGACACTCAGCAGCAGTGTACTGGCCTTAACTTCCAGATACAGACTAAATTTATGTTAGCCATTTTCTTCCCAGAAAAATCTATTTCTTCAGCCCAGGCTTCACATGCACACAGCATGACAGAAGCAAACTAGCTCCAAATACAGATTTTAAAATCTACTTGCTACGCTATTATAAAGGAGCTATTTTGGTAACAGTTATGCATATTTCTCCAAGTGAGAAATTAAAAGCAAAAATTCTGCTTACAGACCAGTAACCTCAAGGTTCTTCAGATATGCCTGGTCTACAGCAGCACCTCAGGTTCAACACTGGTCTCCCATTAGACTCCAACTGAATCAATGCTAAGCATTCATGTTTATTGTTGACCCATATGTGGTGCCACAACAACTGTTCTGACGGTTTTGCTGTTGATCCATGATGAAGCAAAAATACAAACTTACTGCTGTTACAGCAGCTCTGCAGTGCTATCAGAGGATATTTTGCTGATTTTTAATTGTTAGTTTATGAAATATTACATGAAATCCAAGCAGTAAACCTCAAAATTACCATGGCCTGTATCATTTACAGTATATCCATGTCAGCTTAAGATATCAGTCTGTTTCACATAACAGATTTAACAAATCCTAGATGATCAAGTAGGAGAGTAATTCCAAGTTTGCCAACCTTTAGTGAAATCATCCTAAATCTCTCCCATTTATCCTCACAACATGGATGCCCCAAATATAACCAGACATCCCAGCTAGCCCTTAAATAATTACTTTAAGATCCCAAGTTTTTTATGGATGATCAAGACATGAAAGAGAAGGAAAAGAGATTAAGTGGAAATTTTAAAATCCAACCAAGATTTGTCAAGAGATTAGAATCAAGCCAGTATTAAATACCTCTCAAGCTCAGAACAGAGTACAAATGTTAATTTTCAGGCTACAAATATAATACAGCCAATAATGAGTCAGATGGCCAATTTATGGTTTTTGTAGTACTACACTGATAACATGGAAGAAATACTACCCCTTGTCTTAATAGTGGAGTTATAATAAGCATTTATTAAGGCAAATTGATGCTGCACAGACAGGTTCCTCCAAAACACCTATGCCAAAGACACTCACAGCTTCAGGTAAAAGCACCCCAGGTGCCCTTCAGACACTTGACAGAGCTGAACGAATAAGCCTGTTGGAGAGGACGAAGACGGGGGGAGGAGGAACAAGAAACATTCAACACCAGCGGAACCGCTAATTCTTCCCTCTGGCCGGGTCTCAGCCTGGCAGCCCCTTCCCCGGGTCCCATCCGACCCCCAAACCCAGCGCTCCAGCGAGTACCGGTGCGAGATACGTACCGATCCGCCTGGGCCCAGGACACACACACATTCTCCTGTCACAACAAGAAGCCGCCAACATCCACAAAGCAGAAGCCCGGGGGGCGGGGGAAGAAGCAAGGCAGAGAGTTTGTTAGAAGAGACGGAGAGCTCCGACACGGAGGGGGACGACAGAGAGAGGACGATACGCACACACGCACCCAGCCCGCCCGGAGCCGCCGCCGCCGCCTGCCCGGCGATAGGAGCGAGCCAGCCCCGCGGCGGCGCGCCCGGGGAGCTCAGCAGGCAGCGCCCACACCCGCAGGGCGCCGAACCCCCGCCGCTCTCGTTCCGGCACAGGCGAGGCGCCACTCCCGCTCCCCGCGGGCAGCGCCCGCCCGCCAGCGCCGGGCGTCGTGGCGGAGACCGCTACTCCCTCAGGCGCCGCACGGCCCCGACATGGCCGCCCCTCCCCAGCCGCCCGCCTCCGGCACGACCCCTCCGCCCCAGGCCGCGCAGGCACAGACCTGGCCCCTTCCCGGACGGCTCAGCCCGGCCCCCCGGGCGGAACAGGGAAGCGGCTCGGTAGACCTAGTGGCCCAAGACCCACACCCAGCCGATCCACTCCCCAACGGCCGCCGCAAGCGCCTCACGCCCGCGGCCGCCGCGCTGCCTTATAAAGGCCCCAGGGCGCACCGCCCATTGGCTGCCGAGGAGGGCAAGGAGGTCACGTGACACGGAGGCTCGGCAGCGGCTCGGTAGCGCGGGGGCAGGGGGAGGAGGGGGCGGTGCGCGCGCATGGCGCAGGGGCGGGAAGGCGCGAACGCGGCGGCGCGGTGCAGCACAGCCCCTGCCACCCGCTGCGTGTGAGGGGACAGCCCCTGCCCGCCGGCCCCTGCCCGCCGGCCCCTGCCCGCCGGCCCCGCCGCCTGGCAGCCCCGCCCTCCGTCCGCCGCAGCGCCGCGGGAGCTGCCCGAAGTTTCCCCTCCGTAAGGGAGTCACCGGTGGGAGGGCGAGCCCCGCCGCACGCCTGAGGCACGGCGATGGGGCGAGGCGAGGCGCGGCGGAGGCGGGCAGCGCTGCGGCACCGCGGCCCGGCCTCGCCTCCTCCTCCTCCTCCCGGTGGGGCTGAGGCCAGTGAGCGCCGCCGTGCCCGCGGCTGGCGGCTCCTCCCGCAGCGCTACGCGGTTGTCACAGGTGGTTACTGGTGATTCGCAGGCAAACACCGGGCCAGCGCCGTCCCCGGGCTCCGGCTGGCGCCTGGCACCGAGCCGCGGGCTGCAGGGACAGCCGTGGCGGCTGGTCCCGCCGTCCTGCCGGGGCGGCCGGGCTGTGTGGGCACCGTGGCAGCAACCTGCCCCCCACGCTGCTTTGGTCGGGAGTCAATCAGTGAACATGGCCTGTTAAGGAGACTGAAAATGGGAAAATGTCTAAAAACTTATGTAAGGCCTATCGAGTTCTACACTGAATTAAAGAGTGTGAAATGTGGGTTTTTATTTTTCCCCTTGAAATGTTTGTGAAGTCTCTTTAATGGTCACAAAGCACGTTAACTCTGCAAGAGCCCACTGAAGCTTGTACTACAACATTTGGGTTTTCTGTTTTTCATTTGCTTCCTGTTGCTTTGTCTTTGCTGGAATCACTCCAGGCACAGCAGGCTGCTGTGGGCTGCAGACAACCAGGGACCTCTCCTGTGTTTCTGAGAAAGCCACGTTTGCTGCTGCTGCTGCCAGCACAGAATGGTTTGAGGGCAATGGCTTCCAAGAAGGAACGGTCCTCCAGAAGAGCAGCACCTGTCGTTCCTACCAGTGTGGCAGGAGCAGCACCCTTCCCTTCCCTTCCCTTCCCTTCCCTTCCCTTCCCTTCCCTTCCCTTCCCTTCCCTTCCCTTCCCTTCCCTTCCCTTCCCTTCCCTTCCCTTCCCTTCCCTTCCCTTCCCTTCCCCTTTCCTTTTGCCTTTGCCTTCCCTTTCCCTTTCTCTTTCCCTTCCCCTTTCCTTCCCTCTCTCCTCTGTCCCCATTCCACATCTCTAGAGCAATGTTCAATTTTACATACGCTTTTGAGGTACTCTGAGGCAGCCTTATTTCTCATGTAAATTTTAGAATACAGAAAGTATATAAGGTCAACAATGTTTTGATTTCTTTGATCATCTCTTTCTCTGTTTATAGATGCACGTGCTCTCATGCCTTTCTATTTTCAGGGTGGCCAGGATGCCCACTTTGCTGTGTGTTGTTGGCAGCAGATGTTCAGCTGGCCTGTGGAGTGTTGAAATTAGCATTCCTTTAGCAGCTGTAACAAAATATACATTTTTAAACTGTACTTGCATCTTTATCATGTTTCCAAGTGTATACTGAAGTCAGTAGAGGAAACAAAGGAAAATCTACACTTGGTGTCTCAAAGACCTTAGGGGTCTAATAGGGGTATAAGAAAATGGAAAGTACTGCCCTGTGATCCTCTAGGTAAAAAACAGCTAGAAAGATAAAATGTTGCCATCCTTAAATATATGTCTTCTGCAGTAGCAGTTGCAACCACAGAGTGTTAAAGTGTTCATTTATTCGTGTTCTGGGTGACTTTTGTGACATTTGTTTGTTTATCCAGAACAGTACACCATCATCTTCTTTGAGGCTTTTTTTAGAATAAAATTTTTAAAAACACATTTGACAGACACCATCGTGTCTGTTAAGGACTTCATTAAATGGCATGGAAGATGAATAATTTAAATTCTTTTTTAATGGTAGCACATGGTTTGCAATACGTTGGCAAAGTGTGCTGCAACAACAGCCATTTATATAATTTTCTACTTGCATCAAGAGTGAGTGTAAAGCACCCAAGTTCAGAATGTCCTTAAAGACTAACCTAAGACAGCACAATTAAGGCATCTTCTTACCCTCTTAGAGGGTAAAAGCTGCGGGAAGACAGACCTGTGCCTGGGTGTGTTTGAGTGATGGTTGTATGAGTAGATATACAGAAATGAATTGCGATGAAGCCACCGCTGATCACCTTGTATTTCTGATTGGAAGTACGGGGTTTGGAGGGTGGATTCATATTTGAGTTCTTAAGAGAATGTCACTGTATAGAATTGCCTATTGAGAGAAAAATCCACTGAGTAATTAGCATTTAGCACTTTTGGTCTTTAGAACACCTTTTGACAGTTAAGTTCAATTCCCATAACATGCTGTGAAATGGAAAGGTTAGTGTTATAGCTACCTATTTCTTTATTCTTCCCTTCTCTTCCTGATTTAAGGCTAGGAGGGCAGCTACTTTTAGAGCTGGTATTGGAAGCTGTGGCCCCTGTCTCACATTATCCTGTTGGTACCACATATCTCTGAACAAAAGTCAGAATTTGAATTTTAAAATACTGAGTAAGAAGAGAATTTGGCCTTAGCAGCTGCATATAAATCCCACAAATGAAAGACAAAGTACTAAAACTTGGCTGACATTTTGGTGCTCAAGCTGATGCGAATTTACTGGTGTGCCAGAAGCTGGATGTTGCAATCTGGCTGGAAAGTTCGGTCTTCCTTTTCTTCACCCTGCTGCTGCCAAGGCCATTTGGTGCCCTTTGAGCAACAGTCCATTTTTCGCTGGTTCTAAAGAACAGAAATAATTTTAATGAACAAAAACCTGTTCTTCCATGTTTAACATTTTACATCAAGGACTGATGGAAAAGCAATTACTAGTAACTACTTCAAGGTGTGGGAAGTCTCTTTTTCTCTGGGGGGAAGGATTATAATCTGAGTGTAACAATAGACATCAGTTCTTGTCTACGGTGCCTCTTGCCACCAGTGGGTAATTCTGCGCTGCAGAACCAGCAGGCAGCTGTGCCTTATCGCTGCAGCTGAAGTGCTGCCGTAGTTACCCTAGAGCCTTCTACACACATTTCCAGAGAAACTCCATTACAGATCATCAAAATCAATTTCCATGTTAAATCGGGTGTTTGTAATAACCTTCTAGTTTAAATAAGTTCTTGTGCCTAACGTGTAAATATTTTATTGGTTCAGTTTTACTGAAAGCCAGTTCAGGAACACAGAGTAATACTTCAGTTGATTTTATATCCCCTGACTGCTTAACATTTTTACGATATCTTTGCACACACTGTTTCAGAAATGCCATTTTGCTTCTGTGCCTGCTGAAAAGAACAGTCTCTCATAAAACCCGTCTCAGAATTGTGCACACAGATCAAACACTTCCACCTGGCATGCTGCCATATCAACCTGGAGCAGGAAAAAAAATGGAAGTGTACAAGTTTTGAAAGCAGAAAGAAAAGCCTAACAAAGGGGAAAATAAGAGAGAAAAACATGCCATGTACTGCATAAAGAAGCAGCAGAGGACAAGGCTAAACTAATTTCTGTCATTTCCTGAAAGCATTATAGAAGCAATGACAGCAATGTATGTCTGCTGTTCCACAGAACACTAATTTATTTTTAGTGGAAATCAGGAGCATTACATGGCAAAGATTCGTGTGTGAGTAGAGCTCAAAGCAGCTGGAGTACCTGCAGATGGCCACAGCTCATGGTTGTCAGTCTGCTGGCAAGGGAGGCTTTGGTTGCACATTCATGTATCCTGCTGCCCTCGTGGGGAGCGTTTGCTGTGGGTGGTGCTTCTGTCCTCCTTTAACACTGCTGGGTTCCCCGGTGTGGTGAATGTTCCAGAAGTTTTAGAATGAGCCCTGCAAAGGGTGATTTTTTAAAAAGTATTTCTTGAGTATCAATCTTACAGTAAGCCAGCAAGACTGAGCCACACAACTCGCCTCTCGCCTGCCCTTTCTAAAGGGGAGGCCAGTGGGGAATCACAGAAACAATTGCTTTCAGTGGGTATTTTGCCATCACTGTGGGACCCAGGGATAGTTTGATTTATTTTGTTCTCTCCAGAGACCTTTTGTATCTTCACTCCCAGTTCCTTTCTGAAATGAAGCTGTGTGTCTGGCTTCATTCAGCAGCTGGGATCCAGTTTCATAGAATCACAGAGTGACTGAGGTCAGACAGGACCTCTGGAGGTCACGCAGCCCAACCCCCTGCTCAAGGCAGGACCAAGTTCAAAGCCAGGTCAGGTTGTTCAAGGACTTAGTTGGTCCCATTTTGGACGTTTCTGAGAACTGAGGTGCCCCACCCTGCCTGGGTCTCAGTTCCAGTGCTTCACCACTTTCGTTGTGAACATTTTTTCCTTGTAGTTAGTCTGAATTCTCCTTGCTCATCTTGTATTCGTCGCCTCTTGGTCCTTGGGACTTCTTTGCACCATCCTATTATGTTCCTCAAATCTCATTAGCCTTTTTTGCGTTTGGTAGGAGTTGTGCACTAGCTTGCACTATTCACCTGGGTTGATCTTTCAGGGTTTGCTATCCAGTTTGAGGAATACAGCATTCTGACAACTCCATTAAGGAAATGTTATTGGAAAATAATTTTTTTGCTAGCTTCAAGAACAATATTTATGACATTATTAATGTCTGTGCTATGAGGAAGCAGTTTTGGGGTATCAGGCAGTTGGCTCCAACAATTATTTTGGCTTTGAAGGGTCTAATCTCTTTTCCAGCTGTAGCTCATCTTGTGCATTTTTCAAAATCATTTCTTACCGTCATTTTAAAAAGTAACTACATTTGCAGATATGGTGGCTGCCGTGGAAAAGATTCAGTAGACTCCAGGGGAAGCAGTGGAGATGCTTGGGAAAAGTTGGGAGGAGAATCTGCCTGCATTTTTCCAGAAAGATAATAGCTTACTACTTTGCAACAGACGAAATATTATTTACCTAATACTGCTGGAACAATGATATCCTGGGTTCATTTTGTCAGATATGATCCTTCTGAAATTAAAGATTGTTCAGAAACGGGTAATTTGATACAGCCTTTCATCTTGACTTGAGGTCACTGGAGTCAAGAGATGGAAAAGCAATGGATGGTCTGTAGAAACAGTGGCTGGTTTGAGTTGAGATCTTGCCAGGCAAATGTGAAAGAACAATAATGTCTCCAGCAATGAGGAAGAGCAGCCAGTGCCAAAGACTAGAAGTACTGGTGTTATCTTCTTAGCGTGAGGGTGTACTTTGGAGTGGAAAGTAGTTATAGAGGATGAAATTAGAAATTCAGATTCAGAACCAAGAGCAGACTGCGAACCAGTCTCTTAGATGTCTTGGGGCCTGGGCTTAGGTTGGGTCCCATTTCCACTTGTAACAAGACAGTTTAGAAAGAATACCAGACAAAAGTTACCTCCTTCTCACTCCTGTTTACTTTTCTGCAGTTTACCTTTGCCTGAATGCTGGGAAAATAAAACTAACTATATCCTTTGGGGTTTGAAATTCATGTTTGACTAAAAAATATAAGCATTTGTTATTTTTTTTCTGTGGAAGAAAGATGAGTTAGGTTAATGTTTTCCTTGGTTAATAAATAAAGTTATTATCTCAAGTGAACCCACCTACATAAACATTTACTGTTTGCATTATACTGGATGTTTAGTTTATATTTTTGAACAACAAAACAAAAATCTGGTTTGTGTGCCCATCCCTAGACAGTGTGCTTCTCAGTTCAAGGAAAATACTTCCCTGGTGGCTTGGAAAGGAGTTAGCTTGGGTCTAGCTACAGACAAACAACTGAGGAAGTAGTCTAACCAATATATAGCTAATATAATAATTTTAAAAGTCTTAGGGCTAGATACAATAAATTATTCTGTTCTTCCAGGTAGGTGCCCTAAGCAGAAGGTTACTGAGTGCCAGGAGTGGTGGATTCCTGCGTGAGTCGGGGACCAGCCCCCACTGCGGGACAGAGAACTGTCCTCACCTCAGCTGACCTACAGCCGGACAGTGACAGCACTGCCTGGGCCAACAGGCGGTGTGGACTGAAGGAGAAAATTATACCAGTGTTTTCCAGTTACAGTGACTAAGCTTTAGCCACCAGGTTATTACACGGTAAGACAGGATCAAGCAGAAGGAGGGACGCTATGTATTACAACCATTTGTCCATGGTGCTCAGGAACTGGAGGTAAACACCCCCCTCTGAAAGATCCTGTCAATCTCAGCAGAACAAAACTGTGCTCCTGTGCCAGGCTTCTAATCAAAAGAGAAGGCCTAACTGTGACCATTTCCAGCAGGCCTGCTTTAGGGGTGTCCTTCTAGTCCTGTGGAGTTTTTTAGAAGGTCATTTAGGGATCCCCACTCTAGTTTTGTCCTGGATTGGCAGCTGGGTGCCTTCCTTGGCTCTGGATTCCAGCCCAGAGCTGGATTTAGCTTGCAAGTCCGAATAACCTGCATATTCAGTTGCACGGATCAATGCTGTCCTGGTGGCTCACGCCAGGGAGGTGGTGCAAGGTCACAGATTTCCCCACAGACAGGCTGTGCCTCTGAGGAACCTCTAGAATGACCTGGGGGCACCAGGAAGATATTCAGTAAAGCGTGTCTGGTACTCTGCTTGTTGTCAGGAGCTCACAGCGTATGTTTCCTGTGGATGACTTTGGGCTTGCAAGTTAGCAGTCCAGGCACCTTGCCCCGTGATCATTTACTCAACGTGTTTCAAATGTCCTGGAACACATCCAGATTGTGAGCTAAGTGTTTCAGAGTAGCATTTTGACAGGTAGGATGATTTCTTCTACCAGCATTGATACTAAATGCAGAGGCTAAACTCAGGCCCCATCAGGCTGTTTCTTTAAAAATTCTTTGAACTTCGGATGCATCTCTGCAACCCACAGCTTTGTATAACTGCAGAGGTTTGTCCAATTTGGCTGGATGTTATATAATCAGTCTTTTATTTTCCTTTTGCTTGTGATCATGTTATGTAGGCTGCCTTCTTAAATTTCAGCAACCTAAGGCAGCCTGAGTCATGTGTATGAGGCTATTTTGCACTGTTGTGTAAGGTGGTGAGTTGCAAAGGTCATGGGAATGAGTTATTTAAAAACTGAAACATGCTGGGCTTTATCCAGCTTAGAATAGATGAGCTCAGAAAGGCATTTACGTTTTAAATTACAGCTTTGGTTATCAAGGACTTGGTGACTTCAAGTCAGTATTTCTGTTTCCTTAGTGAACAGCAGTAGCACACAATATTCCCTTTTCTTTTATACGTGTTGCTGATATAATAATGCATTCACACATGAGACAATTAATAAAATATTTACTCCCCAGCCTCAGAAGACAAATGCATTCACAAATACTGCCGTCATAGGCACAGTCTTCATGCTCATTAAGTTTTGGTGCTCACAGTAATTAATCTCCCTTACTGTTTTTATCTCAAAGGAAAACATTAGATTCACGGTCAAAGTGTGTACCTGAGAGCTTTGTTCCACCCAGCGGACAACCGGGTTGCAATGTGTCACTATGCTCTTGTGTCACCTGGCTCAGTCATATTGATGCCATTCAGGTGAAAGGCACAATGACAGGTAACTGTGGATGTCCCCCGGGCAGGTCCGTATGTTTCTATATGCTGTCACCTGCCTATTTGAAGCCACCCAGCCGTACCTTTGCTTATAGAAAGACCTTTCTTGCTTCATCGTTCATGTCCTCTCCTAAGCCCTCCAAGTCCCCACCCACGCAAGGGTCTGTCCAGCCATACTTCAAAGCTGAAGTGCTCTGAACTACCCCAAAAGCGCAGTTAAGCTTGGATCATTTCCCAGAGCAGCTCAGGGCAGGGCTCATCAGGCAGAGCTGGGCAGGCAGCTGTGCCAGAAGGGAAGGGCATTGCACCGCGGCCGGGGGAGCAGGAGGGAGGGAACACAGAGCCGCACCCCAGGGTGGTTTTTTTTCTCTCCATCAGCCTGTGCAGCTATCTTAACATCATTTTGGCCATTTCCAAAATCCCACATGTGCAATTGTGATTTGCTTCCATTTTCATGCAGCAAAATGTAATCAGCCTGTGATCACATCAACTCTTGTTGAAAATAGTAAGAGGAAGTTATGGGATGAGAAAAAAATACATTAAATTGGTTCAGCATGAGGAACTAGTTAAATGACTCTGGTTACTGGAAACCAAAACAGTACAATCCACCTCCCAGAGTATCCACTAGTATCACAAAATTAAGTAATACCATGTCCCATACAGGCTGGTAATACAGTGTACTGGCAAGTAACATAGGCAGAAAGTGATTAAACCATGAGTTGTGTAGTCACATATGTGCACATAAAAAACTCAAACAAAACAAAAAAAAAACCACAAAAAATGAAGGGTAGAAATGCAAAGGGCACAATAAAATTATTTCAGGGACATGACACTGAAAGAAAAGAGAACACTGGGACAAAGTGCTTCCTGAAAAAGGCTTGAATGTGAGTATAGGTGGGCTCTTGCTGTTTGACTGCCTGGTTTTTGCTGCGTTCAGAAAAACAAGAACTTTGTCTGTGTCTTTTTAAATAAAGGAATTGTAGAAAGAATAATACTTGAGTCTATTGCAGTAAAACCAGTACCAGCATCATGAGTCAAGATGATTGGTAGGATCAACAGCAACAGCTATAAAAGGAGAGCTGGAATAAGGGAGAGCAGGGACTATGAAGCTATAAGGGTTTAAAGATTTTAACAAAAAAAAAATCCCAGTGATTTTCCTAGGCTCAAGCCATTCTGTTTTGTATTTGCCTGTATCAGTGGGTAAAATATATAAGATTCAAAGGTCTTTGTGTTTCTTGCATGATAATAATAAGGGGATGCCTTACTTAGAGTCAAAATCAATGCCTTAGGTTAATCTGGAAACCACCGCTTGAATCTGCCAGCACCTGGAAGCTGGCAAAACTGGAGGAGAGCTATAAAACCAAGCAAAAGAAATCTGAAAAGAGAAGGTCTGCTCGCTTCTCTAACACGGCTCTTATCCTCTTGAACTATCCCAGGTCGAGCCGCTGTAAGACGGCATGTTCTGCAGGCCGATGGCTCCTGGCAGGCAGTCAGTACAGCTGCGAATATGAGACTCCCTGCCAAACATGAGTCTGTAATTTCTACTACTCTCCAACTGTCAGCTTTTTGAGGATACCATTTAGTCATTTCCTCGGAAGACAAAGGGTGCCCATCAGAGCTAATACTACTTCACTTGCACTTGTGTTGCCATGTGGGTGGTGGCTGTAACACGCATTTGGAAAATGCACAGGGCTGATTCAAAACGACAGCAATGGTGTTAGTGCAGGCATGCGCTGCTAGGCAGTTCGCAGAGTCCCTGAAACCTTTGTGAAACAAGGAGGAATCTTCTTCTGACATAATTCTCTCAGCTGTCTAAATAAGAGAGAAAATGTGCCTCAGGAGAAATGAGAAGTCTGTTGGTTTTCATTAACTTTTAATTTGAAGCCTGCATAACTGAATGAAACCACTGTAGTAATCTGGAAAGGGTATCCAAAAGGCCTGTTGAGTCAGAGCTAATTCCTCCCCTCTCTCTAAAAAGTGCATAGAAACAAGGTGCTTTGTTCAAGACGCACAGTATCCTCACCAGGGCCGGCAAAAGGTCTGCTCAGACTTGAGCAGCCGGAGCAGCTCTACAAAGTCATCTCAGGCTGCTGCAACATTCCCAGGGCTGTCGTAAAGGTCAGCGTGGTGTGTCCTTCAGCTGTGTGGAGTTTTGATTAGCAAATCTGCATCGTCGACAACTCTGAACTGCTTCCAGACAGCGATATATTAGGGCTCCCATGTGCGCAAGGAGTGCTCTCCCCGTGCCCAGCTTGTGCTCGGAGGCGTGGGGCTTGCTGCACAGCAAGCATTTGGCCTGTAACGCTTACTGCAGCAAGGCTCGTGCCCAACTATTCCAGCCATGTCAGGGAAGAAATGCTTGAAAATGTTGTTTTGCTGCCAAGTCTTCCTGAAAGAAAAAAAAAAAAGAGGGTAATTTCAAATACTTAAGGATGACCTATGAGAATGGACAAACCTGTGCGTCTCAAGTGTCTCCCTGCATGCCTGACACCAGTAATGCCAACACTCTTGTGAGCAGGAATTTTGTATATAAAGCAAGGAGAACCTGATTAAAGGAGAGGGGACCACAGTGTGACTGGTTCTTTCCCCACGCTTTACTGTTTTCCAGGGTCATTCCTCAAGGCCATGTTTACAGTGCTCACAGTGCCACAACCTCATATTTTCAGGATCTTAGCATATCTGCAAGAGCTGTAATTCTGCCAGGTGCCTTGCCACCTCCAACTTGTGTTTTGTGATCATGTCCAGGCCTGTTTGGCCTTGATACCAAACCCAAGTCATCAGATGTAGTGTGACGTTGGGAAGCCACATGTCCCTGATCTCATTTTGGCTTTGCCGTTACACCATAGAAGGGGTTCAGTGATGAGTCTGTTAGCAAACAGGACACATAACCACGGATGTAGTTATATGCGGTGCTTTTATTTCAGCGCTGGGAAACCAGGGGTTCACACCCAAAGCTGGCTTCAACCACTGATTCGAACTCCACTACATCTATACAATTTGGTTACATACATATTCATTAGGGTTACAACGTATGTATTGCATATTCATCAGATTACATCATTATTTCACAATATCAGTTGCAACCCCTTGGAACTACTCTAAGCATGCGCAGTGTCCTCTGGTGGTCGTTCAGGGGGTCTTCAGAATGAAATAAGGAGTCTTCTTCACTCGTGAACTTTTCACCTTTTGTCACTGCACATGGGCACTATTCCTATACTCATTATAAAATCATGTAAAATACTCAGGTTTCTTAGATGCGCATCCTCAGCACATTCTACCCGTTCAAGGTAAGATAAGGACTTACTGAGAACTAACAGAACTAATTTTCAGTTCTCTGCTCTCAAACTAAGAGATAAAAACTTGTATACCACCTGTGAAATTTCAAGATAAAGTGAGAATCTTGGATACAGTTTACAAAAGCAAAATACAGCTCACTATAACAAGTCCTGCCAGGAATCTGCCCAGCCCTGTGAACTAGAAATTCCTTCTTTCTTGTGTGCAAGCTCCACTAACCAATCGTGTGTGGCTCAGGTTTAGTTTAAAGGTTTGTCAAGTACAGCTGTGGTGCAGTTGCTTCCATATGGTGCATTGGTACAGTGGATGTTGAAGAAAATACAAGATCTGGAGCATTTTTCCCCTTTTTTTGTTCACCAACAAATAGTAAGTGAAAGCTTGTTTACCAGCTGCCTGAAACCAGGCAGCTACATAAAATATATAAAGAGGAAGGGTTTGCATTTGGTGTTTGAAAATTGCTATTTTTCTTCCTTTATAATCTGTCAGCTATGGCCACTTTCTGCACCAGAAAGAAGAGAAAAACGCTGTTTGAAGCAGAGCTGAATGACAGGCTTGCACCACGTGCCAAGGAGCAGCCGGCGAGAGAAGCACCTCCCTGGCAGCCAGGACATCAGAGGAGCTGGACGCAGAGATGAAATGTCAATATATTGATCATTACTTCTGTTTTGTTTTGTTTTCTGTTAATACCACACTACTGCCTTATTCAAGTTCACGTAATGGGAACACTGGGGACTGTGACAACACAACAAGCTGAGGCTGCTGACGCCAACAAAGGTGGGAGGGAAATACAGGCATTTAAGTGAGAGAAGAATTTGTCCCAGTTTCACCTTTTGATTTTGTGCAATGAAGGAAAACCAAAAAACTGTTGCTGACGGTGCCAGCTTTTAACCCTAACTGCACAGTTAGAGGACATTGTATTAGAATTTATGTTATTACTTAATTTCAGATTTCACCTCTTTTTTTTTTTCCTGTGCCTGTCATCTTGAAATGTATCTATCTCCCTTAATGCCTGGCCACTCTGGAAAGATTTGTCCCTGTAGTCAACAAGAACAGGGAATATGGAGATAACGTCAAATGATTTCTGCAAATATGAACTTCTCAGAAAGTTTAATTTTTGTAAAAGTTCATGCCTTTGAAATGTTTGTAGGCCAATGATTTAGACAATTTATTCTGACTTTCTGAGCACACTATTTTTCTATACCCTCAGTTAAACAGTGTGAATGAAGGTTGCCATAGTTACAGCTGAGTTCAGAAATGAGCTCTATTGTATTGCAATTCTAGTTTCTTATCTCACTCCTCCTGATGTGAAAGACACGTTTCCATCTCTGTAATTAACCATGATGTGAAAGATCTTGGTCATTCATTTAAAAATGCTTGAGCAAGTGTGGGAAGGGGGACATTTTTCATTCTCTCGTTTTCACCAAAACCAGTGAGCAACATGATACTTTCTGCACCCAGTCTGCATACCTTCTGTGCAGAACTTGGGTTAGTCCTTGAAATTTAATTTGGCATTTTAATTTACTGCAAAAATATACACCATAAAGTAAACAGATAAGCCTATGACTTTGTTTTATAAAGAATGTATTAAACATGTAAGCACCTGCATTATGTTGCCATTTATTTTGACAAAAAAAGAGTTCCCAGTGTGACTGGAGTCAGAGGGTCTTAATATTGACTTCTGTGTGATTTGGATCAGGTCTTAAGATGGCGGCTGTTGAGCAGGAATCACCAAGGACTCCATGTAATATCTACTGAAAAGCAAATGCCTTCTTTAGATGAGGAATGACAAGGTGTCTGTCTTACTGTCAGAACAACTTGTCTCCATGAGCTGTTTGCTAACACGTCAAAAATGACACATGAATAACTGATAATGATTTGGGAGCTTTTTCAGGCTCCTGGGTCATCACAAAGCAGATCAGGAGCTGGGTCATCCTGCCCTGCATGAGAGGGCTCCGCACACCTGGGTCTGCCCCATGCTCACCGGTGCGAGCAACGCCTGCTCCAGCCTGCCAGCCTTCCTCCTGTTCCTCCTCAGAATATTTCCTTGTTTTGTTTTGTTTTGTTTTGTTTTCCCCGGACAGGAATAAGGCATCTGTGTCCCTTACAGAAGGGATCCACTGGCCGTTTGGGACAAACTGCCACGAACTGACATGAATGTGGCTTTGTTTTGAACATGACATTCGATGCAACATTAAGGAAAAGCAGCATTTACCGTGCTTTAATGTTAAAATCCACCTCTCAGAGATTATACGCATGTCACATCTACACAGTAGGCATAATAAAATATGCATTTCACCCATAGTGAAATAAATCTTCAGTTTACTTGCAGCCCATGCACTGGAACGGCACATGCTTGGCTGAGCACTGCTGCTGATGGATGGCCATGCAAGGCTCCTTATGCTGGGGGCTGAGTCACTTGGTGACTCACTGGAGTAGAATGTGTGGTAGAAAAGCTCATTTTCCCAGTTACTCAGAAGTAAAATATTTTTGGATCCAAGCCTGGTTTGTGCTAGGAATACTAAGGATGTTTCTGTTTTTCTGATAAAGTTCAGTTGAGAGGCAGAGGGAGATCATTGCTGCAGTGAGCACTGAATTCTCTCAGCCTATAGCTGAGTTTTCCTTTCCAAATCAGTTTGCATGGCTCTGTCTGAAATATGCCTTGAAACAGTTGGGTCAGCTCCTGTATAAAACGCAAGAGGACTGCATTTATTCTTTCATCTTTGTTTTATATTTAATCCCCCATTGCAAACTAACATTGAGCCCTCATCTGAGACATGGGGTGTATGAAATCTGTAATTTTCCATGCCTTGATGGAGTAATTGGAAGACGAATAGCCATATGATTAAAAAAAACCCCACAACTATTTTGAAGGAATAAATGCGTGTTTATCTCAGTTAAAGCTATTGAAGTTCTTCAAAATAATAAGTGGAATTAAAATCATGTGTTTAATTAAAACCAAAGCAATGGAAGGAGTGCCCAGATTTTCCCGTAGTGAAGATCTGAGGAGGCCAAGAGTGAGACAGTGCTGGAGCTGGGGGGTCAGTCAGGAAAGTGAGGCATGTTCTGGGCTTGGTTGTCTGTGCATGGGACTGACCAGCTCTCATGACACCTGGATGTGAGCAGCTGAACACAGAACTTGCTCTGCCAGCAGCAAACACAGCAAAAGCAGAGAACCAACGAGAAAGGGGTGAAGGACTGATCGGCTGTGTGTCTCCGAGTTCAGGAAACCCATGTCCACCAGGGTAGGAAGAGGATGGACCACTCCCCAATCAAAGAATTTGTCTCTTCGTGTATCATAGAACAGTTTGAGTTGGAAGTGACCTCCAAAGGTCATCTATTTATTTTTTGAATATTCATTGAATACCAGACTATTCTAAACATGTTATTTTTTGTTCCTATTCTGTTTTTAAGTGACCACCTGGTTACAGAGGGCAACAGCGCTGTCTGAGCTGCATATGGTTCTGATGGACCAAAAACCAGCACCACACTGAACACGGCCAGGATTTCTGCCTGTTTCTGCTGGAGGCATAATGCTACAACCTTGTTGGCAGAAACAGCAATAGAAGCACTTTAGAAGGAGGTTTTAAGTGTTTGCCTTATCCCTTCAGGGGCTGGGAAGTGCGTTTGTCAGAGGCAGGTACCTGCAATTCTGCAAAGTGCCCCTGAATGTCACCTTTAGCGTGAGCCCTGGAGATGGAGTTTCTCTGAGCTACGGGTGCTCGGTGCTGCTGAGACACCTGAACAGCTCAGCCTTGGTGGGGAAATGGGGGCTGAGGGCTGGTCACCTTGTATGGAAAGACCCTGGACTCTGCAGAGCAGCCTTTGCTCCCTCAGGCAGTGTTAAAAGAGCTGCCCAATTTGACATCCATTCTTGCCCTGAGTGTTGGAAGAAGGTTTACCCAGAAGAAGAGATCATCATAACTGCAGTAGAAGTAGTACACCTCTTGTTCTGACCTATGTCTAGATCTAATACAGGCAATTTCACCCTGGCGTACACCTGGTTTTATGACACCTTGGAAATCATCAGCTAATAGCTCTTATAAACATCAAATACAGGAGAAATAAAAAGACTGATCTTGTGCCCTTAATACAATGAAGCCAACACTGAGGGTAATATATTTTCCCAAAAGAAATACGCAGGAAAACCTGCCATTCCTGCAGCAAGTGAGAGGAAGGGATGGAGAATTACAAACCCAGAGTATTCTCCTTTCCCAGAGGTGGAAGAACGGGTGGTGGGTTTGTCCCTCACAGACCGCAAAGCAGATGTCTAATTTCAAAATGAAATTTCAGTACATTTGTAGATGTGTATGAAACCTGAATGGAAATCTTGGGGTTTAGGTTGGTTGTTTAAGGTTTGCTGTTCCTGTAAACCAACCTTCCTTCCTTTCCTTCCTCTTCTTTTCTTTCTTTCTTTCTTTCTTTCTTCCTTTCTTCCTTTCTTCCTTTCTTCCTTTCTTCCTTTCTTTATTTCTTTCTTTCTTCCTTTCTTTCTTTCTTTCTTTCTTTCTTTCTTTCTTTCTTTCTTTCTTTCTTTCTTTTCTTTTCTTTTCTTTCCTTTTCTTTCCTTTTCTTTCCTTTTCTTTCCTTTTCTTTCCTTTTCTTTCCTTTTCTTTTCTTTTCTTTTCTTTTCTTTTCTTTTCTTTTCTTTTCTTTTCTTTTCTTTTCTTTTCTTTTCTTTTCTTTTCTTTTCTTTTCTCTTTTCTTTTCTTTTCTTTTCTTTTCTTTTCTTTTCTTTTCTTTTCTTTTCTTTTCTTTTCTTTTCTTTCTTTCTTTTTCTTGGAATTTTTTTTTACATTATCCAGATGCTCTCAAATGCATCCAGGCTTCTCATTCCCTTGGGAACCCTAATGTCCTTGGTGTGAGCGGTATCCCCTGGGATGCCAGGCTCTGCCCTGAGCTGCAGGGAGCTAAGCCTTGATCCTGCTAGGTGTTTCCAAGCTGCCTAGCCCTGGGAAATAAAAAATCTGAAAGAATAGAAGCCTCTGGAGCTGCAGATGAAGGAGTTCTGGGAACATGTGCCACTCAAGAAATCAGCAAGCAATGAAGCAGTTCCTGAAAAAAAATCCATTTATTTTTTCTAAGAAGTTCATAAGAAACTGCTCTGTTTGTTCAAAGCCTGCTGATTTTGGTGAACCAGCATTTTCTGATGAAAACCTAACGTTCTGGTGGAAAAACTCACTCCAGCTGTGGGACGTACATTACAGCCTGGCAGAGCTGCAATGACCCACAGCAGCCAGGCCAGCGAGCCTGGGGCTCCTCTGCCTGGGGAATGCGGCCCCACTCAGTTGTCACCCGGCCAGGGTCCACTAGCTGCCTGCAACCTGTCCAGGACTGGAGAGGAGCAGGGTGACGGGCAGCAGATCCTTCTTCACGTGTCCCACAGCCACTGCTGGAAGGGCCTGGCCCTCCCCTTCTTTGCCTCTTGATGCAACGGGGCTACTGGGGCTCATGTATCTCCAGACCAGTTTCATATTGTTTATTGACAATGAGAAAAGCCCCTTTTTACTTCCGTCAGCAGAGGCGCCGCGGCTGTACACGAGCAGCGTGCTCTGCCTCCTGTGTTATCAGCAAAATTGCCAGCTCAGCGCTAACTCCTGGACCCTGTTGTGACTGATGCTCGGCAATGATGTACGGAGCAGAGCAGCAAAACATGTTGCCTGTTTACATTTCGCTGTGCCAGGGGTAAGAAAAATGGGGTTTTAACCAGTGAATTGACCGAGTGTGTAAACATGGAATGTATATGTATACAGGTAGGTGTATGGCCCCAACATGCTGTTTCATGGAAGTATATTTCTGATCGTAAGTGATCTAAAATA
The DNA here is from genome assembly GCF_963082525.1 of Nesoenas mayeri. Taxonomy (NCBI): domain Eukaryota; kingdom Metazoa; phylum Chordata; class Aves; order Columbiformes; family Columbidae; genus Nesoenas; species Nesoenas mayeri. The sequence continues at coordinate 26,413,746 of NC_137543.1, forward strand.
ACAGGAGTCTTGGTAATGTCTAGCTATTTTGCTTCACTTCATACTTTCTGAGTAATTCTCACAAGACATAGATGGCAGTGATAAGAAGCTGATGGTCCTGGAGTTATTTGCATGTTATTCCATATAACAATACATATATATAATACATATAACAATATGATACAACGGCTTTAACTGAAATTATTGTAGGCCTAACATTAGAAAACCAACACCAACTTGAGATAATTACAGGGAGAATGTTTTCAATTAGCTCCAGGATCGGACTTTCTTCATTGGAAACTCCAGTTCTGCTGTTTTGTCCATTTAACCTCCTCGCTGGCACAGAGAGCAGGGAAATGATGAGCTGGAGTTACCGACAGCACAGGAGGACAGAGGCAGACACAAGAATAAGACGTGACAAAGACACAGCATGGACCTGGCTGAAGCAAATAAACATAAGCAAATTCACGACAGCAAATAAAATACTGGATATTTTACATCACTTAATGACAGGGGCAAGTTTTATAACCTGATATTTTGCAGCGTTTGATATGTTTTTTAATCTGCTATTTTCTGGCCACACAGATATATATCCATGTAATATCTTTCATGCCTAACTCTGTCCCTCTAATATCAGATCCTATTCCATGCATGTTACTTTGAAGTTCCATTAAGACACATTTTGTGCTTTTGTAGGGCACTTAAAAACCTGGTTGGAGTTCAATACAGAGGTTTTCACAAGCGGAACTGGGAGGCCCTTCCTTTGGCTTCTGCCTCACATTCATCCCCTTGGCAGCTGCCAGTGGCAGAGTCCAATATGCATCCAATGGACTGGGTGGTCGGAGAACATCACGGTTCTGTTTGCTTTGAGGAAGCCTCAGCGTTGGAAGCTAGCTGGCAGTGCTGGAGTTGCCCCTAGAAAGGCAACGTGTGGGCTGGAGCTTGTCCCTGTGTAAGAGCAGGCTGCACAGAGTGGTCTTTGCCCAGGAGTCTTCAAGCGCTTGGCAGAGGTTTGATGGCAAAGAGGCGATGTAACATTTTGCAAGGTATTTGGGGAGCCCAGAGTGTTTCAGCTGCCATTCTTGGCAGGCATCCCCAACTCCTTGTGCTGCAGTGGCATCATGTGAGTTAAATTGCCACACCACTGCTTTCAGCCTTCAGCCCAGGCGTTTTTGGAGAACAACAGCAAACTTCATCAAGAGGCATTTCTCCTGTATTCCCAGATGTTTTTACCCTCCTTCCCCAGCCCGCTCTATCCCTGGAGACAAAACAAAATCCTATATCAGTCCTGGATGCAGAATTTCCCCAGGGCAAAGTTGGTCCTGTAGTCACTTGCTGTCCAAGAAAAAGCCTGACTTGGTCTGACCTGACTTCTGCCAGCAGCTGAGCGTGGAAGTAACCGCGCGGGACGGTGGCTGCCAGAGCTGCCTGGCAGTGCCACTTCCTGGTGGCAGCCCTGTCCCTGGGAGAGGCTGCAGGGCTGGCACCTGTCCTGCTGCAGGACATGCAGGTAGGGGCACTCTCAGTGTCTTCTAGCACTGTGGTAGGCGGGAATGTCATATTTGGGATAGGCAGGTGCATAAGGTGGGGAAATGTCCTTAGAGAAGGAGGAGTGGACTGGTGGGCTTCAAAGGGAAAAGGAGTTTGGAGTGAAAGCCAAGCAGTCCCCAGCAACATGTCTAAGAGTGGTGTGACAACTGCTCCTTGTTTCTTGGGCACTGGGCTGGTAGTGCAAAACCTCTTGGCTCCTCTTCCTCCAGCAGCGAGGAGGAGTTTCCTGCAGAGCAGAGCTCGGCCTGGTAGCAGAGCTGCTGCTGCGCGATGGGTTGGATCCTAAAGCGCTGCTTCAGTGCCAAAGGGCCGTTTTGGAGGTGGCTGGGCAGGCGTGGGAGGGGCAGCTGGAGGGAGGAAGGGGTGCCAGAAAACACCCTTCCTCCCTCGGCCCACACAGCTCATAGAAGTGCCTCTTTTGTTCTGCTTTTTTACACACTCCCAAAGATGCCAGCTGCGGTGAAGTCACCCCACCAGCTCTCGTTTTGGGAGTGCAGCCCCCTGAGCCAAGAGCCAGCTCGACTGCAGCAGGGCTCCAGCATGGGCTCAGCCTTCCAAAATCGCTTCCCTGAAGCTGTATCTCATTTAAACTTGTGTGCTCAGGCACATGCAAAAGGGGAATTGTCAGCTGCGTTGCTTCATGCTTTTCCAGAGCCCCGCGGTTTGCTGAACACAAACCTGTCCAGTCCAGTCTCCCAGCAGAATCAATGGGCACAGCGGCTGCCCCTGCCCCTGGAGAGGACTTCACTGAGAGGCCTCCTGTTCTTTCCAGGTTATGAAAGGAATTTAAACTTTTCTAACAGGTCACCGGCAAGACAATGTTCTTAAGTCAATACTGCCCTGGGACTGAGCAAACAAGAAAGGTTGTTTGAAACATTTCTGTTCCAGGCTTGAGTACAGCCTTCATTACGTGTGTGTAAGTGCAGCGAAAAATTGCATTTGATTAACAGCATACTTCATCAGGATCATACATACCTTTCCCAGCTCAGAGATTAACCCTAAAAATGTACATTTTAGGAGGAAACTGTAGGAGAGCCTGTGCTATTAGGCAGCAAAGGGGAACAGGCCACCAGTAGGGTTTAAGCATGTGCTCAGTGGGTCTTTTTGAGAAAAGCATTTAGAAGCACCAGCATCACTGGCCAAAGCAAATGGTGATTTTCCCTTTCCTTTAGCTAAAATCAGTCCTTGGCAGCAAGGGAGACAGACAGCTGGAGCATCACCAGACTTTGGACAGGGATGTGAGCTTTGAGGCAGTTTTATGGTTGCTTACAGCATTCCTTTAAACTCTTAAGCAATGCCTTGCAGCCAGGCTGGTAACTGGACCCAACTGGCTCTTGGGCTAATGGTTACAAACAACCAGGGGCCAGGGGAGTTGATTTTAAGCTGCCAGCATGGCCACCTCACTGGGAACTATCAGATTTATTTACAGAGGTGGTTCCAGGGTGTAAGGAGCCCTTTGGGGATACCCAGAACCGCTGTTGTGAGCGCTGTGGGAAGGTGCTCTCTGCTCCCCGCCGTGCTGCTGGTGTGGGTGCTCCCGCACAGCTGGGCCCTGGTCCTGGCTGCTCCCAGCAAGAACCGGAGGGAAAGCAGAGGAGGGGCGGCTCCTGGGGAGTCCCTGGGAGGGAAAAGGAGCGTTTCTCTCACAGCAGGCAGTTTGTCTCGAGGGATCAGGCTTCGTCCCTCACTGTCCCCAGGGTTTCTGACACTTCTGGAAAAATCCCACAACAGCCAGCCGTGCAGAGCGAGGCCCTGGCTTGGCCTGAGGACATGTGCTGGGGGCTGCCTCTGGTCCTGAGGGGCAACTTAAGCTGAAGGCATGGACCTGGAGTGGAAGACACAGGTCCTCAGGATGTCTCAGGGGTGAATTTCAGGCTTGTCAGTGAGAAACCTACCCAGCAGGCTGGGCAGTGTTGTGTTATTGGGATGAACATAGCCTCTACTGGCTTCATTTCCTCAATTAAAATGACATCTATCCCAATAAATCCATGTTTCTTTAAACTCTGCTTCGGAATGCTTGTAACTGAGGAGATTTGGCCTGTTAAGATGTCTCATGGAGAGGTGGCCGAGTTTCCCTTTTTCTTAGCAGGAGCTCCAGGTGGTTTCACTGTTCATCAGGAGGGACCACAGAAACACCACCTTCCCCTCCACCGGACATGCACACACACTTTCTCTCGCTGTTTACCACATCACAGGAGCCTTTTCGCTCTCTGCATGCAATTTCTGCTGGTTTCACCCTAAGTGAAAAATTCAGTCTAAATTCCTCTGGAAGCAGATGCTCTCCAATGTAACCGGCACCCAGCAGAGAGCAGCTTGCCAGGAGCAACTTGTTCAGAAAAGCATTTTTTCTCATGCAGGAATAAAACCAGGTGCAGAGTCATGAGTCAGAGTGTGAGATACTGGAACAGGTTGCCCAGAGAACTTGTGGATACCCTATCACTGGAAGTGTTCATGGTCATGTTGGACGGGGCTTTGAGCAACCTGATGTAGTGGAAGGTGTCCCTGCCCATGGCAGGAGGCTCGGACATGATGGTCTCTGAAGGTCCCTTCCAACCCAAACCATTCTGTGGTTCTATAATTGCTTACGAAATGAGAGTGTTGGTGGTTCACCATAGGTCCCTCATTCACTCTGGGGGTGGCTGCAGAGACCCCAGAGCTCCCTGGGGAAGCACATCAGGCTGCCTTGGTCGGGCACACACAGGTAGCCAAGCATGTGGCCATATACCCAGAAGGGAGCCCAGGGATCAAAGAGGAGTATCAGTGGTCTAGTTTCCAGAAACCAGACCTGCAGATCCCAGTCATATATTCACTGTGGATCTCCTGAGCCTTTGTCACACAGGGCAAAGCTTGAGGGTGGCACCATCCAGAACTGTAGGCACCTTTCTCGAGAAATGCTGTATTTGCTGGGACAAAGGAATCTTGGGTAAGGTCTGAACACAAAACCATGTGAGAAGCTGTCATCACAGGGCAAGTGTCTCTGCTGCATCAGGTTTGGGTCCCTCACTCTCAGCCCAGCTCGGAGCATGTCAGGTGGGGAGATGACGAGCGGCCAGGGATCATAGCAGTACTGTGTGTTCATCGTTCACATTTACTGCATGTCCTTCTCGCAGAAAAGCAGATACAGAGAAGGAGCAGATGAGAACGGTCTGCCTTATATTTCCTGCACCATCCAAAAAAACATCCAAAAGAGCTGTTGGAGCTGAGCTGAGGCTGTTCTTTGCTGTAGTGCTGCTGGGCCAGGCTGGGCCCTACTGTCCCCACTGCCCTGGACACCTCTGCCCAGGCCTGGCTCCTCCATCTGTTCCGCTCTTCACCTGGTGCCACCAGCATCGTCCTTTCCCTGTGGGGCAGCAAGCTCTGACAGGCTCCTTTCTCATCAGCATCCCTCCGAGCTGCGTTCCCCGTTAGATCCATTTCAGCATCAATGCACAGGCGGCGTCAGGGGCCGGGGCTCATTCCCAGCTGTGGGGTGACTTCTGGGGTGTTTGTTTTGGAGCACAGGCACCACAGCGCTGGCTTGCTCTTCTTGCAGACTTCAATTGAGCTGAGAGTCTGACAGAAGGGTGCGAAAAGCAGCCAGGATTGTGCACACCAGCATATACACAGGCACAGAATGTGGAAACATCCACCTCCTCTAATTATACACTGTTGTTTCCAGTGAGGCTTTTGTAACTACTGGTGTCATGACAGTGATGGGGGGAGGGAGGTGTGTTTTGCTTCCCAAAATCTCGAACTGCTGCTCTCACCTGCTGCACCCATTTCAAGCTCTCCCAGTTAAAGCAGCTGCAACCCAGCAGTGCTGCAGAGAACAGGGAAGCCGAGAACGCTAAAAGCTTCAGGAAACAAAAGCCATTCCCCAGAGGGGATCAATTCCTTGCTGTTCCTCTAATGTCTAGATATATTCAAATGCGTCTGCTACTTAATTGCATCTTTAAGAGTCCCGGCCCTACCCTGGTAATGATTGCTGAGGGTGCAGCATTGCCCGTGATGACAAATGATGGGAAAGGGTCAGAGGAGCAAAGAGCACCAGGTGGCACCAGCAAGAGAGGCTCCGTTACCTCCTGGTGGCTTCTGGCTTGATGTCTGGTGAGTATGGGCAACGAATATTGTTATTTCCAAGAAGCGTGTAATCAAAGCCTCATTCTACTGTTGTTCGTACTGTCAGGAATAACCCCCTGGGGAGCAGTGTGAGCCTGAACAGCAAAAGAGGTCAGGAAACTGTGTTTTGCTTGCTGTTTGAGGTGAGGAAGCAAAACTGCCCCTCTGCTCTGCTCTGGTCAGACCCCACTTGAAGTCCTGTGTCCAGCTCTGGAGCTCTCAGCACAGCAGAGACATGGACCTGTTGGAGAGGGGCCAGAGGAGACCACAAATACCATCAGAGCAATGGAACAGCTCTGCTGTGAGGACAGGCTGAGAGAGCTGGGGCTGTTCAGCCTGGAGAAGAGAAGGCTCCGGGGAGACCTTATTGTGGCCTTTCAGTATTTAGAAGGAGCCTATAAGAAGGATTGGGGACAGAGGTTTTAGAAGGGCGTGTTATGACAGGACAAGGGGTGATGGTTTTCAGCTAAAGGAGGGGAGATTCAGGCTAGACGTGAGGAGGAATTTTTTTATAGTGAAACAAAGAGAAACTAATTTCTGACTCTATGCCTTTGGGAGTAATAAACACCTGAGAGGTCCCTCTCCTGACATCATCTCTACTCCAACCTTCCAGTATAATGTGATAAATATGGAGCTTTCAGTACAGCTGTTACTGAACATAAAGATCCCAGCATAATTCCTGCATCCCCTTGCCAAGATTTTGGAGGGGAGTGGGGGGAGAGGTGTCTCTCTGCAGGGCCAGGAGAACCTGGAAGTGAAGGGGTGAGGGCCAGAGGCTGGGGCAGATGGGGCAGCTGCCCGGGGCTGTGCCCCAAAGCCAGCACCTGGATCTGTCCTCTGGGGGGGGCGCAGAGGAAGATGCTGGTCCTCACAGTGCTCCAGCAGCTCCACAGCACATGGAAAGAACTCAGGGGAAACCATGGCATGTGAAGGAGCAAAATCGTTTGTCCCAACTTGGCTGCTCCCAGCGGGGTGCAGATGGAAAGGGGATTAGGTCCGGCTTGGGAAGAGACTGAGCTGTTTGCTAAGGATGGAGGTTGGTGCAACAATTCTTGTCCCTGGGATCAGGCAAAGCCAAAAGCAAATACCTCCATTCAGCATTTTCAGGAAGAAGTGGAGACTTATTTTTCAAATGATTTGGAGGAGATTATTTTCCTGCAGTTGTAAACCAGGGTGGAAAGGTCATGGAGACCACGGGGTTACAGGTCATTTTTTTAATTTCAGTTTCTTCATACTGAATAAGCTTTTCTGCCACTCTGATGCACTGAGCTGTAAAATGGAAATTCGCTAGCTGCTGTAATAGTAGGCACTTATGAAACCAAACCAAACCAAACCAAACAAACAAAAAGAAACCATATAGATCTGTCTCTTCAATTGTTGTGTATTTTGTAGGCATAACTGTGCTATGACAAATATGTTTCCTTTTCTTTGCTTAGATATAGCCTCTGCTTTTCATACCACAAACACTGCAGGTTATGAGGTCGTGAGGAGATTGTTTGGTGTGGGCTCTGATTTCACAGGCAAAAAAAGAACAATTCTGAACATTTAAAGGGAAATTCTCAATGTCAACTCATGTGGTGCCGTCTCTGGATGTCTGCAGAGACTCTGAGCCTCAGAACTATTCCACAGGTGAGCTTCAAATATTGATTATTTCCTAATTAACCTCCAGGGCTGCCTCACCTCTCCCCAGCTGCCAGGTTTACAGCTGTTCCTGCTGTGACAGATCTTTCTTGGAAAACTAAGGAGGTGACAAGTCTTGAGTAGCACCAGTAGGTTGGCAAAGCAGTCTGGATCAGAGACGGGTGCAGATGGTCAGGGCTCTGGACCATCAGGACTCAGTGAAGCTCTGCCAGGATAAGATGGAAATATTCATCTTACAGAGATGCAAATGCATCTTTGTGGGGTTTCCTGTGGATCAGCCCTCAGACTCCGTGATCCCCAGCCCGAGCTGTGGATCCAGGTCCTCCCTGTGGGCACCAGAGCGCAGAACCCCCTGCAGACTCCTGCCCACAGAGGCTGGCAGCAGCTCGGTGACACCCACAGCCAGGCTGCCTTTAGCAGCCAGTGGTGGGCCAGTCAGGATGGTGTTTTTCCAAACCGGCCATGGCAGGTATCGTCTTCTGTCTGCTGTGGCACGATAAGAGTCACACCAGGAAGCTGGGAGTGCCAGGGTGGAGATGGTATGTAGCCAAGAATGGAGGCAAAGCTGGAGGAAGCCAGTGCTCTGTTTGGAGGTGTCTTGGTTTCATTCCGTCTTCCTTTTAGACATACACAGAAGTCAGGACTTCATGCCTTTAAACTGATGTATAATGCTATGTTTCGATTTTCATTCTCACCAAAGGAGCTGTGCTGAGGCACACCTTGGCACGCAGTTCATTGCCAGCCAGCTTGGCAGCAATCTCCTCCAAAGGCCACCTCCCCTCGGCCTCGGGCCAGCCAGGCTATGTCCAAATGTGGCCAGAGACACCGGGACAGGCAGCAGCAGCCCCAGCAGAGCCTGCAGGCAGGAGGGCAGGGCCAGGATCTGCAGGTGGTGGGGCCAAGTAGGAGGCTGGGGCTGGCACCACCTGGAGGCCCTGGCTTGAGGCACAGGAGAGAGGGACAGCGGAGTAGCACTGTGAAATGGTGAAAAGATGCAGAAGAAAAGCATGTGATACCGAAATCCTGGCTAGAGACAAGAAGAGACGTAGGGGAAAGCAGGTGCTGAAGAAGACTGGTTTTGAGGTGTTTGATGGTTACCTCCTTCCACTACCTCAGCTCACTCATGATTGCTGTAGGAACATAACACAATGTCACCCTTTCCTAGTTACATACTGCTCGTACACTCCCTTTCAGACTGAAAACACAGAGAAAAGCCCACAAGCTTGGTTTGGGTGACATCGCTGTGCTGCTTACACTGCAGCATCTGATGGGTGGGGTGAAGTTCTGAGCATCCCACCAGTTGCACTTCCCAACTCTGCTACTATTTACTTCCACCACAAACCTGCCCCTGCCATTACAATGAATGCTGTAGTAAAATCCAAATCACTCAAGTCCTCACTAGTAAATGATGGGATCAAGCTGGAACACAAGAGGTTCCACTTAAATTTGAGAAGAAACTTCTTCTCAGTGAGGGTGACAGAACACTGGAACAGGCTGCCCAGGGAGGTTGTGGAGTCTCCTTCTCTGGAGACATTCAAAACTCACCTGGACATGTTCCTGTGCGACCTCACCTAGGCGTTCCTGCTCCAGCAGGGGGATTGGACTAGATGATCTTTTGAGGTCCCTTTCAATCCCAGACATTCTGTGATACTGTGAAACCTGGGAATTTCAAACGTGTTATTGAAATTAGTGTCCCTTGTCTGCATATGAGTTATATTTGTGGAATTAACTATTTTGGTATCTAACCCCTAAGACACTCAGCAAAAAGCAACCATCAGATTCCATTAGTTGTGGCTGTACAAAACTGTACCCCCCATTGCCACACCGACTGCAAAAACCCTTCCTTGCACTTGTCCTGGCAGAGCTTCTGTGGGCTGCAGGGCCAGCAGCAGCCCCCTGCGTGACTCTGAAACCTCACGTACATGGAAGGAAAAGCATGTTGTAGGCTTAGGTCAACTGATTTAACAAATACAAAAAGTTCCTCCTGTCCTTGAAAATATTTTTATTGCTCAGAGGGATAGATATGAGAATTTGAAATGCCATGCGATTTTAAAATAAAACATTTAGAAACTTGAAAGACACTCATCATGTGAATGACACACTGTAGCTGCGTATTAGTTTTAAAAAGGAAAAATATTAAGTTGGAAACAAAATCATAGGAGCTATTTCTTGAACAAACATCAAGCAATAGGAGAACAAAGCGCAGTCAACCCGTTTCAGGTGTTCACTGGACAGCAAGAATGAAGAAAAGCTTCTATGAATTCCTGGAGCTTTTGATTCCTGTAATTATTTCCTAAATCACGTAGAGCACATGTGTTAGCTATATTAACATTTTAGATAAATGACCTGGAAAAATAAAACACAACAGAGTAGTGTGTGCACTGAGGAGAAAGAGGAGGACAAGCAACTGAACTGTTTTGACAGGACATTTTTAGATTTATCTATCATTTATCTGTAACAAGAGTTGCATTTAGCAGTAGTTCTTGCAAATTGCAAGGTCATTAAAGCTTTCACGTGCTCTTCTGAGCAGCAGATAATTAAAGGCATATCTAAAACAAACTCAAAGCACAGTTTTTGCATGGAAAGGTATACCTGGTTAGCCAAAGCATTGAGAGCAGGGTCCAGAGTGAGAGGCCCGTGCTGAAAGGTTTCCACCTCTGCTGGTACTGGGACTAACTGAATTAAAACTACACAGCAATGCCTACAGATGGCACAACCGCATCTTTGTTTTGCTTGCAGACATTCTGCAACATGCTGGTTTACCCAGGTCTGGTTACTACTTTTTACTTGTTTTGACTGAAGTCAGACGTAAATGGGACAGTTCTGGATGAGGTATGTCTGAAATGTGGTTCTGGTCCCTGGAATAACTTAATGACTATGGACACGTCATGAGAATCTGCACAGAGAAAAGCGTGTGCCTGTTACCACTGACAACGATGCACAGTCATATTGCTGCAAAGTGTCAGTAGGAAAAGACCTGTCTTAGGGTCATCCGTAGTCTACTTGCTCACTTATGGACCACAGTAACTTTCTACACCCTTTTATTAATAGTTACATCAGTCATCTTGAACAAATATGGTCACATGAGAAAGATTACATTTCCTCGTGTACACTGGCATTTCAGTAGGACTTGCAAGATCTGGAAAGTTCAGTTTAGTTAAGCTATGCAAAGATATTGACCAAAGAAATACACGGGCATCATGTGAGCCTAACTTTGCCTTGCAAATGTCCTAGTGCAGACCATTTTTCAGATTTTTAGCTTAAATTACCATTTTGGCACTCAGTAGATCACTGACAGGAATTATGAGAGAAACCTCACAACATGATTTTTGGCAGTATTTACAGATCCAGGCCCTAATTACCTTAATTACTACATTCACTACAAAGGCAACAACCTTCATTTTATTTATAGTGGCCATTTCACTCTGTTGGAAATTTTGTGTTCTCACCTTTTTTCAGGCATAATGTACACCAACAAACTAAGAATTGTGCACAGAAGCAGACAAAAGTAAGGAAAGCACGACATGGAAAAACCCATGCTAAACTGCACACTAATAAATGTATGTCCCACAGAAAATCAGCTCTGCAGTTATCTACTTTGTCACAGCTTTACTGACATACACACATTCTACCAGTTTATAGCAACTATGTAAGACTAGTAAGCTATTAATACAAAGGTTTTGCAAGGCCAAAAGCAAATGCACCAGAGCAATAATGTCCCTGAGATTTATGTCCATAAGTTTAATATCATGATATGATATGATATGATCAATGTGAAAACACATTCCCCTTTATGAAGCCAAGAACCATCCGAAACACAGTGCTGCTTCAACTCTGATAAGTATGTCGGCATTGAAAATCTGCTAGGTCCAACTCATCCTGTCCTCAGTCTCTGTTTTGGAACAAGCATGCTAACCTTGACTTGCCTTTTTACGCTGTTTTTGCTGGTGAAAGTCCCTTGTTGAATCATCTAAAGACAAGTAACAGTTACAAAAACAGCAAACACCATTCATGTTTAATCATTTACTGAAAAACAACATTTTAAAAAACTAGGGAGATTTTACAGAGATACAAATGGGAGGTAGACACCTCACTTTGAGGTGTTTTGAAGGCCATTCATAATCTCCCTTAACACTTCATAAGTGGCACTTGAGTAATTATTAACTCATCTAAATTCCAAAAATATGACAATAAGACGATGATGGTCTCTGTGTTGTTCCTAAAAATAATAAAGCTAGAGAATTAGAGACACAGAGGTACATGAGCATATATAGGCACCTGTGAAAACACTTCTAAATGGATAAGAACAATTACTTCTATTTCACTTGTGTGGAAACAGCACAGAAGAATTACTCTGTTTCCCTGGGCATCTTGCATCAATGACAGAAGATCAGGAACAAACCCCAAATACCTCTAACTTCCCCTCTGACTGTTTTTCTGCATTGTTGTAACACTACTGTATTTCAAACACAAGGAACCTTTGTCATGTGCAGTCCACACTCAAGAGAAACAATGATAAAAAACAAGAGAAGAGACAAAAGTGTATAATACTATGAAACAATGAAGACAAGTTAACATTTCAAGTCGGAGTCGCTGTAAATAAGTGATATTTAAAAAGTCCTCTTGAAATACTAACTCAATTCAAAACAAATTCTGTGCTATGTAAAACTGTAAATATGTTTGCTAAACATATAGCTCAAAATAAATTACATGAAAAAAAGGGATTTAGGCAATTTTCCAAAAATTTAAGAGTTGACAACCTCTCCTGCCAATCAGAATGCTCAAATTTTTGCCTCAAAGTGAGTGGTCCTTATCTTTTATTTTATTCTAATAATAACAACGGTAAGCTTACTTCTGTCTTATTTTCATGTACTTTTCCTTTTAAAGGCCTATGGCTTAGTGTTCACAAATTAAAACAAATATTTGTAAATACATAAAGTTTAATAGCACACAATACAAAACCGATACATTTCAAAACCATTACATTATTATTATTGAGAAGTGCAGTACAACTACTCTGCAGGTCGGAGATGCTTTGATCGTGGACATAATTTCCTCTATTAACTTCTCAACAAAGTTTTTAATCTTCTTAATTAAATGAGAAATCTTTCATCCACCAAGGTTTTGGATGCCAAATTCTTCTGCCCAAGTGTATTACGAATAAACCTAAATATCTAAGAACATTTTAGAAAAAAATGCATTAAAGAAGAAATACTTAAAAGAGTATGTTTCAGTACTTAATATAAAATAATAACTTTATACTATCTTTAAATCATAATAACATGAGTAGATTAGGTGCTTAACTTTGTTCAGCATTTTTTATATCTTTCCAACCCGAAATATGATATAACTATGTGTGATTAGTTTTAATAGTCACTTGTGTTTTCTATTGAAAGTTATTTGTAGTCTCTTAATTCATGACAGGCATGTGAGTAAAATTAATTTATCAGAAGCCTATTTGACAAAAAAGTCAGAGAAGTATTTTAGAAGCTCTCAATATAATCTTCTGTCACCACATACTGCTAACCTACTGCTCTAATTTTCTACTTAAATAAATAAACTTCCATACTAACCTATATTTTTAAAATATTGCTTTGTTCTTAAATTAAAATTTACCTCTTGTTGCAAGTATGTTAGAATAGCGGCTAAAATAAAACTTTGGGAAGCCAGATCCACAACAGAGAAAAACAGGATATCAAAGATGAGCAGCGTTGTCTCATTTCCATAATAGAGAACATCACTGAAAGAGTGCCCTTCATCTACAAAAAATAAAAATAAATTGAAAACTGATTATTTCTGTGATATACAAGTTTGTGTCAGTTTGTGCTGAGTAAGCTGGTAAGAAAAAGGAAAGTCAGTGCAAGGGCCAGTTATGGCATTCTATTGAAGCAAAGTGATACAAACCTTTTCACTTATAAAATGGCTTAATACTGACAAACACAATAGGAAAAGCCCACGGGTCACATACAACTTTATTCACTCCCAAAATCTCAATCATATTGTTTAAGAAAGGCTACTCTGAACAAGACGCAGATGTAACTTCCTCATCACTGACATATTGAGCAAGTGTAAGCTCTGGCTCTAACTCAAGAAAATAATAAAAACATATGCTTAAAGGCTTACTTAGAAGTAACTTCACAACTTAACATCATCTTTGTTCCTTTGGTTAGCAGTTTCCCAGAAACAGGTCTTATAAGCTTAAAATACCTTTTTCACAGCCAAAGTAGTCTAGACCACTTATCCACTTCAAAGCATGACTTTCAAAAGAGAAAAGAACACTTAAAATAATTACAGAAAACAGATTATTTTCCCTCTTCCTACTACATGTCTAATGCAAGTTTTATATGAAACAGCTTATTTTCATTACAACTTGCGTATGTCCTACTGCCAAGAAATTCTCATTTGTATCTAAACTTCTGGGAGCCATAGCAGTGTAAACCACCAAGCAATATATTTATACCCACCCTTCTGATTAGGAACTTGGAAACAATGGCAGTCAGAAAGACCAAACCTTTGTTGAATGCTGCACAATTTGGAGACAACACATCATGCTTACTCAGTTCTAACTCTGACATTGCATACCTGACAATATCTATGGCTGAGTAAACCTGAGGTTTAGAACAGGGTTTTGGGATGACTGATATTGCAAGGTGTGGAATCACAGACTGAGGCTGAAGAAAGTCCTAGTTATACTTTTAAGGCAGATAGTTGTTCCCTGGCAACATTTATTAGTAAAGATAGTGCTCCACCATGATAGAGGAGGAGAGCCCAGGCCTTTAATGAATTAGGTGTAGCTCAGACATCTGGACTGAGCAAAAATATCAGCCTACAATCAGGGCTAGTTTGAAAGAATGTGCTGCATTCCTGATAACTAGTCAGGTTTACAGTTCATATTAGGATTCAGCTTTTGCGGCTGTGGTGTCAGAAAGCAGGGAAAGTTCTGCAAAGCTCAGTGATGTAATTGGTGGATTGCTATTAGGTAAGAACAATGACATATGTGTAATGGTCATCTGGCAACACCTACGGATTGGGTTATGGTTCTGATAAGGTTTTGAGTTTCTGAACAGCAAAGCTGGAGAGCCAAGTACTTGAGGGTCTCAAAATGAGGGTTTGTATCATCTTGGATCACTAGTTAATGTCTAGTGTTCATGCAGGTGTTGGCCATACTTATGGTTAGGGGAAGAATCAAGGTCGGAACTAAGGTTTTCAAAGGTAATTTTTGATGGATTCTGTACAGCTCGGGGACTGAGGAAGCAGATTGGTATCAGGCCCAAGTTCAGAGCTTATATTTCATTGCCTCTAAAACATCCTCACTGTGATCAATATCCTTTGTAAAGAAATTATCTTTTGTACTTTTAGTTGTTTCGTAAGAGATTTAGTTCTATATATTAAAAATAAAAGTAACAGAGAGCTATTTAAATATTGTGGGTCCTTCTTTCCATTTACAAAGTAGATATCTGATCTAGAGAGTGAGTTAAAGGAGCATTTAGTACATGTGCACATCTCCACACAGAGTCCTTTCAGTTGCCTAAAAGAAAAACATTGCATGTGAGCAACAAATTCTAAATAGGATGTCTGTAGCCTGAAGAACATTTCTTAAATACCTCCCTTACAAATGGTCATTTAGTGACCTTTCCTGCTGTAAAGTCCAGTTTAGACTGTTAACCCTTGGGAAAGAAATCTACACAGAAACCTACATACTTATAATAGTACAAATACCAAGTCACAAATTTTTTTACCATTGTAAAAAATACTTTTCTCTATTGGTTCCATGAACTCCATGCCAAGAATCCGCTCAAGCAGCAACTTATCTTTAACAATATAATCCATCTCTTTGTGAACCTGTAAGAAAAGGAAAAACAAAACTTCTTGTTTTATGATTTTGAAGAAAAAGTGCTTGTTACAAAGTGAAGTAGAGCCAGCTAAGGCCTTTATGAATGAAAAAAAAACACCAGTCTACTTCATGACAAAAATAAGTAGATAATAAAAAAGAGTTTGTCATTTTTAAGAGCAAGCTGCCCTGTTGGACAGTACTCAGTATTTTTTTTTGAATGAAGCACTCTTCCAGTTGCCACACAGTCTTTAACAACAAGGCTTTAACCACATATGCTTAAAGAGAAATTACAGTCTTTCAGATTTACAATTTTTAGTCTCTACTTACTATAATTATATTTTCCTTAGTATAGTAATGTCAATATACATACGTGATCAATAAAAGAACCGAGAAATCTGTTCATTGTGTTGTATGCCCTTGTGCTTTGTTCAAAAGTATTTGCAGATGAGTCCAAAAGCCTTGCGGGACCACGTTTCTGAAATATAACATGACCATGACTTCAGCAGAAGAATTACGTATTTTAAATGACATTTACAGAATACAAATATCTTACTTACTCTTGTTAGGGTTTCATGAATCCTGTCATAGTGCAGTCGCATTCTTCTTGAAATGGAAATCTGAAATGTCTGGCCATCTGTATTCGGCAACAAACCTCTCTGACTACATAGATTTTCCTATACAATTAAAGCAATTGTAGATTAGCATTATTAATGGCATTCATAGACCCAAGAAAGTCAAAAGCTTTTAATTTCTTCTCTTTCATGTACTCATAGTACTTAATATCTCTAAACATATGAATCCACTACACTCTTAGTTCTATTTTAGCAAGGTTTTCTTAGGACATGAAATCCTGACCCCTGCTGTCACAAAGTCATATTCCTCTTTCCACTTGAGTTCAGTTCACTACTTTCCAATACATCTTTGACATTCATTCTGAAGCCCTTTCTTTTATGTTTACAATTTATTCTATATGTGTCCTACTTTTTTTGTGCTTTGGATTCCTGACTTTTTCCATATGTTTCTCAGGTCACATTTAATAAATCTCAAAAAACCCAATAAAATATAAAATTTGACAACTCTATAGGGAAAACATCTGCTTTTTTTCAAAAAATATATTAAAATAAGCAATTAGGAAAAAATTGTAGGAACACATAAGTAAAAAATATTAAAAAGATTCCTCCATATTTCAATGTCTGAGATTTAAGTTTCACAGGGATATGTCTTTTTCTGTCCACTTATCATTGAAATAGCAATATCCTTTGTCTAAGGTACTTTCTTCCTACTTATCCCTACAAAGATGCAAAATGTCATGAAATGTAGTGCAAAGTGCTCCAAACTTGTATGACACATTTTACCTTTGCCTGATCTTGCAGTAAAGTGTCACCATTAATCCAGGACACAACGATAAAACAAACTAGAAAAAACACTTATTCAAATTACCTTCTGTAAAGAACAGGTTAAATCACCAAAGAAGAATAGATGAAATAAAACAAGTTTTTCGAAGTCTCTGTATGAGGAATTTTTCAGACTTGTCTATTATTGAAAGGTTCTTGGTATGCACTTTTTTGAATGTGGTCATGAGCTCATGAAAAGCTTCAATATCAAAAAGAAGGTTCTTAAATACATGAAAAACCTTTTTAGAAAAACAGGAATTGTATATTTATGAAATGAAAGAGAAACAGAGAAGAGGAAATAACGAAGAAGAAAGATGAAGAGCTAGTTAAAAGCACTACTCAGTCATATATTTACACACAAACAGCCAGTATCTTTTAAAGTGTTACAACTTGGTGCAAAGTAATCACAGAATCATAAGGCCTTTAAGATCAAGTCCAACTGTTAACCTAACACTGCCAAGTCCACCACTGAACACAAGTAATGCACAAGTGCAGGACCTTAATGCAAAGTTTTTTAATAAAATAAATAATTAGAGCAGGTATAAACATTACTACTTTTACTTACTGCTTCTCTCTTTAGGTTCATATTCATTTCTTCCATATTGGTATCAGCATGTCCATGCACAGAGCGACCGTGGATATAATAACCAAAGCAGCTGTGTGACAAGAGAAACACTGAAATCTAAAAGAGATGAGAGAAAAGAATACTTTAATTAAACATTATCATTTTATTTCTGAACTTTTCAACTGACAGTAGAAATCAGCATGACTAGCCCTTCTACAAATACAAAGTAGGCGGGTACCAAAATAAATATGGCAGAAAAAAATATTTAATAACTCTTTACTGATTAATCCTATCCATGTTTAACTCGAAACACACACCAGCTTCAAGTTTAGTCTATCGACAGCAAGGATCAGTACTTAATTCTACTGAGCCAAAAAATTAAAGCAAAGTTATTGGCTTTTATTTTGATTCAAAAGTTACTTCTGTGATACATAATGTATATGCATGACTCTAGTTGAGCTCCTAGGAGACTGTATTTAATAGAATTTCATTTGGCATGATACAATGCTTATCTATCACATATAACCTCAAATTAACTCTCTCTACAACCCATGCTCTACATGGGTGTTTCATGGAAGAGGAATAACCAAGGCTGAAAAGGCCGATAAAAAGGATTAATCTCTAAATTTTTAAGAAGTTCTGGAGAAATGAGCTGGTCCAACCTGTTCTGACTGCACTCTTCTTTGGTTAAAAAGGAATTCTCGCAGTACAGAGCTACAAGACCCAATTAGTTCAGATGTAAGTGGAAATGCATGAAAAAGGTGATAACTGTCCAAGGAGGACAACCATGGAGTTCAGTGGTTGAGGGACAACCACAAGACAGGAGCAGAAACTGAACATAAAGCTATTGAATAAAACCAAGACAGCCATGGCTGTAATACAAAAGTACTAAAATGCAAACCAGCAGACAGAATGGCAGCAAAGGGTTCCACACCTAATTTCTGTCATAATTTGTTACTTTTTAATTCTGTATGAGCATATGTAACCAATTTAACTTCAAGAACAACCTAAAAATCACAGGTCTAAAAGGACATATTGATACCTATAGTTCCAGACTCTTTTTCCAATTAAAGTTTAACTGAAATCTTGTAGATTGCACCAATAAAGTGAGCTCAAAAAAAATTACTTTGGCTGTTAGATAGTAATCTCTGATTAAATTAAAAGAATAAATGTTATTTCATATTCTTAAAACTATCTTCTGTGTTATTCTATTAAAATTGCTGCTGTACAGATTAGACAAAGAAATACTTACATTGCTCATGCAACACAAATCAACAAACTGGCTTATCTTATCTTCAACAAATCTTTCATAAAACACAGAAAAAAATATAATCTGAAAGAAATCAACCAAATTTTCTTTTATTAGTTCAACAGATTTGACTTTATTAAGCAATTAGCGTCACAGTTTAACACCCACAAATTACAGACCACCATTGCATTGGACTATGAAAAGGGACTGACATCCTTCCTCTAAGAAGTAAAGTTGTAGCAATAACCTGCTTTTCATTTTGAACTTGGAGATGCTTCAAAACTGTTCAAAACAAAGCAGTTGTGTAAACTAACATCTTTGGGAGGATTAAAATTCTGACTACTAAGTAAGATGTCTCACAGCTCAGAAGATGAATTTTGAGCTCTAAAGGTGTTCCATGCTAAAGTAGCTACAAGTCTAGATCATGTAAAACAGTTACCAGTCTACCCAACGCTATGATACATGGTACGGATGGCCTGGTGGTATGTTCTAGCTTTCAAGAACTGGCCTGAAAATGATAATTTAGTATGTCACATGTTTCACACACCTGTAACAAGGCAATGGCTAGCCAGAGTGCTGCAGACACACCAAATCTTAAAATGCGGCTGCAAGGAGCGATGTAGCTGTCGCTGCTTCTCGTAAGACTGGAAGAAGAATCCATTAAAGCCAGGTTTGAAAATCCCACCACCTGAAGAGATAAAAATGTCAATGTAACGACATGAGGCAATTAATAGTATTAATTATTACCCTGTTGTTTCTGTTATAACAGGAAGAAGAAAAAAATTGGAAAAATGGACCTGGGAATATTAGCATGTTCACTGTGATAGAGCTCACTCGTGTGATCCAGAGTTATTAACAAGAAACATAATTAAAATCATTAAACTGCATGCATGTGTTGACACAATTTCAGAACACATGCAGCTAAATCTCAGGACAGATCAACATTGATTTTTACTGAAAAACTCCAAAGATTCTACTGTTAGACTGCAGAAAGAGATTATTTCTGTCAAATTTCATCTCTTTGGTCCTATATATTCCAGTGTTAATTTTTTACTGTAAGGACTTTAAGAAACAGATTTTTTTTTTGCTTTTATTGAACGGAAATATATTTACCTCTATTGTCTTTATGACTGAATATATTTTAAGCAAACAATCTAGAAAAAAAATCCCAGATAAAGAAGATGAGAGAAACACTATGTCTTGAAACACCAAAGAGGTGAGAATTTTCTGAAAATAATTCAGAATTGGAGCTGCACCATCAACATATTTGTGGTGGGTTAACCCTCACCACAGCAGGATGGGGAACAGGAAGAACAAAAGCAAGAAAACTTATTGGTCAAGATAAAGACAGTTTAATAAGCCAAGAAAAGGGAAGAAGGTGGTGAAACCAAACCAAACCAAACCAAACCAAACCAAACCAAACCAAACCAAACAACATGACAAGAGATGCAAAGGCAATTACTACCTGCCAGAGGCAGACCAATGCCCAGCCAGTCACCAGAATAATCCCTCCCCTCCATTGCTCAGCATGATGGTACATGACATGGAATGGCCCTTTGGTCAGCAGGGACCATCTCTCCTGGTTGTGTTCTCCTCACAGCTTCTTGTGCACCCCAGCCCTCTCATGGAATCACAGAATGGTTAAGGCTGGAAAGGACCTCTGGAGATCATCCTTGATGCTGTGCAAGCACTGTTCAGCCATAGCAAAACTGTCAGTGTGTTATTAGCCTTGTTTTGACCACAAATCCAAAGTATGACATCCTATGGGCTGCTGTGAAGAAAATTAACTCCATCCCAGCCAGACCAAGCACAGTAGTGGAAAGGTCAGTTTTGCGGTCAAAGTGCCATGTAGCCAACACTGCCATGGTGACCCAGTGCCAAACAGGGGCTGCTGCAGTGCCAGCCATGAGGCCCGAGGGCTGGGAGACTCCTTCTGCCACACTCTCCAACTTCCTCCAACTACTGCACTTCCTGACTTGTTTTCCACCACTGCAGAGTCTGTCACCACGATTAATGAGAACTGAACAGTCACTTCATCAAAATCGGTAAGCCAAGAAGGCAGGTTTGAGCAATACAGAAGTTCCTATCTGTAGGGAGGAGCTAAGTGCTATATCTACCCTGAGCATTACACTTCTAGGGAAACTACATTCCAGACTCCAGCATGACAATGAAAGTTATAAAGATCAGCTGAAGTTTTCACAAATACCAATATTAACCTATTTAGGTATCTTTCATGACTTCCTCCACTATCAGTGGCAAGAAAATGATTTTTCAGAGGGAAATTTATAGCAGAAGTTATAGAGCAAGCTGTTAATCACCCTCTACTAAGAGCAGCCTCTCCCTTCTAGTAATATCAGGAGCCTATGAAGAGTAACCTGAGCAAACTAATTAGTTGTAGGAATACTCGCTCTTTCTTCTCCCATTCCTTCCTTAGAACATGGAACAGAAGTTGTTCCTGCCCTGTATTTACCAACAGCAAAAATACTGATGTAGTGAATGAGAAAAGTTTTTTTGTTTTGTTTTGGTGTGGGTTTTTTTGTTTGTGGTTTTTTTTTCTGTATTTAATTTAAAAGAAAAATAGGAAATTCAAAACCAGAAACTAAAAAATTAATAAAAGTATCAAAAATATGTAAAAAACCCCTCATATAAATAACTATATGCTATATGCTTCAAGAATACTTCCCAAAATAAAAGTACTTACCAAGAAACAAACCAAAATGTTTTGAAAAGCTAAAGCTGAAGTTCTCATATCTCCTTAAGCTGTAACTGAAGGCATACTGCCTTGTGTTATGCCATCAGGAACAGAACTGGCACATTTCATTTCCTGCTTTATAAAAGGTCACTACAGCAAATTAGCAGGAAGGAAGTTCAGTTTAGATAAATATGAAACCAGAAATAAACCATGGCAAGAGGGAGCCAGCAGGCAAACAAAGAATTGAGTGTGTACACAGATTTATTAGTCTCTTAAGGAAACTCCCTACCTTAAAAAAACCAAACAGAACTAACAAAGTTCTCTAAGTTAATTAAGGGTTGTTTGTGTGGGTTTTATTTTAAGCCTTCCTTAATGAAACATTGCAAAATATTGCAATGACCTATACATACATCATACAAATACGTTTTAAAATGTTAAAGTAATTATTTCACTAAGTTACACATTTTCAAGTGAACTTGAAGGTCATCCATTATTACCACAGAGCAAGCAAGAAACAAAAACCAAACCCTTACGTTACACTCTGGTTGTGAATCATAAAAAGATAATAATAATAATAATAATAATAATAATAATAATAATAATAATAATAATAATAATAATAATAATAATAATATACCTCCAGGAAAAAAAGAACTGCAAGCACTTGAAAGAGGTGATTTATCTTCCTCACTGTCTGAATTTCATTCCATTCATTTGCTATAAAATATGTTCTCCATATGCTCACAGGTGCCACGGCACTTTTAATAACACCTTCACCTTAAAAGAATGCATACAATAAAGCTCTGAAAGTTAATGCTTGACAGTATTAATTTAATCAAATCTGTTTACACACACAAGCATAGTTTGAGTTACCTTCAACCGCTTTAAGAACTTTGCCCTTAGGTCTTTCCCAGTCAATGAAGAAAATATCTATAGTAAGTTGTGAAACCAGCAATTGTAAGAATTGTAGAGCCTAAGAAAGAAATAGGGGAAATGTAAACAGTAAGGATAGCAACAACAAACAGCCAATGATGAAGAAACAGTAATTGCACGTCATTCATTGAACATAACAACTGATACACTTGACTCTACCTGAGACTGCAACTTTGTTACCAACTTTTGCTATTTTTTTTTTTAACTTAAAAGCTGGGAGTAATGGTAAATCATGGGAGGATGTGCAAAATAATAAAGAAAATATATAAAAGTAACAAATTTATAAAAAATTGACTAAGTAGTTTCCCATGACGTATTAACCCGTATTCTGAATTCCAATTCAATAAAATAACCAAAATTAGTAAAACACTTGTATGTCCCATGAAGACAGAATATTGATATTTGAATTCTAGAAGTATGCTTGAACATGATTATTTTGATGTCTTCTTTTTAATCAGGAACGGACAGCACTTGCACTCTGCTTTAAAAGAAAGTACTTGCTTTCTTGATATAGTGTTATTTTATTTGGATTTCTTTGAACCTTAATCCTTGACAGAATAATTTTCCATAGATCATCTTTCTTAGACATTTATTTCCCCATAGAGTCACCACAAAATAAATGTCTATGGAAAACCGATTTAATTCTTAGAATAATTATTTACATCTATACACTAATAAAATAAACTATACAAAATGTTTAAAAACAAGCCTACTGAAAATATGCAGAAGTGTATGTTGAAATATCTTTCATGCCAGAAGAAAAAATATTTACCTTTAAACTAAAGGCACATGCTATGTATGTAACAAAATATTCTTCTTGAGATGGAAGTGGTAAAAGGACAGAGACAAACTGCTGAGCCTGTAATTGAGAAATTACACTGAAACAATGTGGATGGCATATGTAACAACATACCAAGTGCATAAACATGAATCACATTTTGCAGAAAAATATCAATATTTAACCTGTAATCACTTTGAATTTTTAAAATATTTTAAGTGACTATTAAGCAGACTGCAAGCACAATGAATCCTAAGGAGAAGAAACAGTTGAACACAAAAATATAAGCACACAAAACAAAACATGATATAGAACTTGCCTCAATAGTCTGACCAGAAAGGCAAAAATAAAAATAAAAAAAAAGGAAAAAAGAAAATGAATTTTTGTGTAAATACAGATGCAATATTAACAGGTTTTCATAACTGGAAAAACACTTACTTTGAAGAACACAAGCCAATAAATTCCTGTGCCCACGGTGATGACAAAGAAAACGTTGGCAAGGTCTCCAGCATAAAACAGTAAGAACTTGAAAACTGTCTGCAATTATAAAAACCCACTGTAGAGATCTGTGAAACTGATTAAGTAATGCATATGTACATTCATATAAATGTTATGCAGCTCATACTACAGGAAACTCTAGCACTGAAAATTACCTTTGAACAACATTTTTCTAGTATGGTCATATATCTTTATGGTATATTCAGCATCTGGAACTCCTACTTGTTAGTCTTTGTTCCAAGAAGAATTAATCTGAAAACTAAGGCCACTCAACTGATCAGAATATCTCTGTAAATACCTTTACTTTTAGCAAAAGTATTTCCTAAATAACAACATCGGAATCCTCAAGAGAACCTAATTCTAGGTCACAGTTCTATGCACTAGGCTAGAAATCATTCCAGCTACCACAAGAAACAGAGTAGTTATATTACAGCAAAGATCTCCTTCAAGAGAGGAAGATGTGTCCCTTTTTATGTTACCAGCTGTTTATACCTGCAAGTCAATTATAGAGCTTCCTGTGCGCCTCTTCCAGCCTGCAGTCTTGAGAAGGGACCACAACACTGCAAGCCCACCCAACACACCCAACGTGATCTGAAGAGAACAAAAAATGACTTGCATGTATTTTTAAAAAACACAAAATAGAAATAAATCATTATACCGACAAATGAAAGGGCGATACAACTTACATCAGTCTGAACCCGAGCCTCTGACTGATCCATCTCATAACTGACTGAGAAGGAGACCTGAATATTAAGATACAAAAAGTAAATACGGATAGAAATTCTGAAATGCTACAACTATTACAGACAGCGGTAGTTTCATACACTTTTTTGGTGGGCTACTATACAACTACAACATATATCTTCTTTTACTGTATATATCTGACCTGGTGTGCTCCAGTGCCAGACTTGGCACTAAGACATGCTCTGTTACACTTAGTGCAGATTTCACTGACAGTAATGCTGGAGATGGACACCTGCTACCTGCAACTTAGCAGCTGGACCTAATCACAATCCTTTAAAATGTGCATAATTTTTTTCCTTCTGAAAGGAGACCCCAAAGGTTTGATACTTTCCCTTTTATCAGTGTTGATTACTAGTAACTTTAATGTAATGACATCAATATGCAAAATCAAGAACTGAGCTCTTACATAGCTGAGACACCAAAGTTTTTTACAGCTTGAATGAAATAAAAATTGTCAGGCAGCATCAAAATTGCTCCCTCTAGTGTAAATTCCTGTCTAACCTAAGACCCATTTTTACTTAAGGCTGAAAGATTTGTACAAGGAAAAGAAAAACTTTGTCTTGGTTTTATAACATTCTGGCCTGAGTCTCTGTCACTGCAAGGCTCAAATTAACACAAGTATGATAATAAATAGTATTTTAATTTGGTTTAAAAAAAAAAAGTACAAATCCTCCCCAAAACTAATCCTCCCTCCCCTCTGCCTTCGCTTCCTAAAATATCTGTTCCTGTCAGAACTCCTTCTATCACCACACTTGGATTTATGTCTAAATATGCTTAGTTACTAGAAGCTTTAGGTTTTAGTGAAAACTTGCAACTTAAAAACTGAGCAGAACTAGAAAGTGCTTATTAGATTTTTACAACTCCCCCACACATGTTCACTCAACTGGAATTCCAACAAAACTAAAAGCATGATTAAGAAATCAGTTCAATTAAGACAGCACAAATATCTCACCATGACACCCTGGGTTTCAGGGTTTTGGACAAGCACATCTGTGTAAGCAACAGTAATTAGAGGAGGGTAGATAGTTCCTCTCTGAGCAGGGGATACCAGGCGAATTCTGCAGAAATACAGACAGTATCACTTTTAATACAAAAAATGGATTAATTGCTTGGAAAGTATTGATTGAAACTTGTACTAATAAGAAAATATTAAATGAACAGAACAACCTGATCAATAAATTGTGAGTTTCAAACCCCATGACATGGCAATTCACATTTTAAAAGCAAACAGAGCATACAAAGACATGTACACAAATATATAAATAGAAAAAGCTGGGAAACTCTAAGAAAATACCTGAATCAATCTTTACCTACTGCTTACATTAAGATAGCTGCAATGAAAGTCAATTCCAAAAAGTAACTTTTCTCAAAACATTATACAGTGACCTTTTCTATATTTTGTATTTCTGGCATTATCCTTTTTTTCCAAGGTAGGAGGGTGTTCTCCTAAGATACATAAGCTAATCCTTATTTTTTGAAATAATGTAATACATAATTCTCAGCAAATGGAGTTAGTACATTAAAATCTTCAGGATTATTACTTGTATGGATCAGTTCTCAGTGCTACTCAGGAATCTTTTTAACTAATAAGTTAAGAAGAAGAACTGAAGGAAACGGGATATCTCAATTTTCAGACAGTCATGTCAAAGGAAGACATTACATAAAGGAGGAGAAACAAGGGCTCTTCCAAAACATATTCCAGCTGAGATTAACCATCAGTAATGGCCCTAACAGGTAGTTTCACAATTGCAGTTACATGACTACAAGTCTGTTTTGCATTGTATAGCAGAATAGGTAACAGCTTGCAAAAATACTGCAAAAAAAGAATAGAGACTATGAAATAGCATCCTTGTATAGTCAGCTACACATTGAAAAATAATTAGCAGAGGAGTTTTTAGGTCTTTCCAGATGACACCTGCTTCCACAAGGTGACTGAATGCCTGCTAACTTGCATTAGGCATACACAATCCAATCCATTTTAACTGGAAAGTAATCACAGTAATTTTAACCCCCACGAATCACTGTTACGTATTCTGACTCACTCATCAGAACAACCTGTGGAAACTCTTGCTATTTCCAAGTATGAAACGGAAAAAGCAGCACAGGACATACCAGAAACAACATAATAAAACAACTTTCTTTTAAGACAATAAAATGCAGATTGCACTAAAATTGCTTTACTTTCTATGCACTATGTATCGTATGCAATTAATCACCTTATTGTTATTTTGCTAGCAATTCGAATTACTCTTGGTAGTTTTCCCAAGTCATTCTCTTTTCCACTTAGCGTGTCCACCAAAAAAAATCGACGAGTCAAAAGCCAGTTGTTCATATTACTGCCTTTGAAAAAACATGATAGCCACATAATTTGAAATAAACTAATTCAACACAGAAAAAACAATGAAATCTACTAGAAATGACACATATAACTGTATGATATATATAACTGTATCCAGGGTAAAAATACTTATTTTCAACTTGAAGACATAATTAAATCAGACTACTTTATTGGTGCATATTATTGACTGGGCTAGTGTCTGCAACCAAAGCTTGCACTTAACACTAGCAGAACTTGCCCACAAATATTAAAGTCTTAAAACAGAAACAAGTTATGGTGTGTCGTGGTATCTTTAATACAAATGCTTTCTATTCAAAGTTATTCACATTATTTAAATTCACAGAAATATTACTATGACAGTCTTACCTTGATTAACAAACATTTCACTGTATTGAAGATTCAAGTTTAAAACTGGCACAGCCCAAAGATATTGTTGTCCATTGTCACCATTATATTTAAGGAACAGGTCATAAAAGATTGGATTAGCAAAATCCAATAAAATCTTGGAAACTGAAATTTTGCACTATGAGAAAAGAAATGTTAAAATAAAAGGTCACTTTAGCCATTTAATGATTTTATCAAGTTGTGGATTCTTCTCCTACAAAATTATTGTGGAATCTGTCCCACTTCTTCACAAAAGACAAAGTATTCTGGCTATTTCCAAGCAATTACCGAGTTTTTATACAAACCTCTTGGAAATTATTGCAATTGACCAGAACGACTGATGTGGGAAATGAAGCTCTGCTAACATTTTTCAACAGATTAGGAAAAAAATATCCCAGCAAATTTCCCAGACATAAAATTTGAAACAGCATAAACACTAAAGTCAAGAAACACAAACGCTGAAGTCACGGAGTTCAGTGACTGGTTCTGGGCTCACCAGTACAAAACAGAAACAGAGATACTTGATATAGTGCAGCACAGGCTGCTGAGATGATGAAGGGACTGACGCATCTCTCCTGTGAGGCCAGGC
This sequence comes from Nesoenas mayeri, assembly GCF_963082525.1. Taxonomy (NCBI): domain Eukaryota; kingdom Metazoa; phylum Chordata; class Aves; order Columbiformes; family Columbidae; genus Nesoenas; species Nesoenas mayeri. The sequence goes on from NC_137543.1 coordinate 26,441,013, forward strand.
TGAAAGAGCTGGGACTGTTTTGCCTGGAGATGAGAAGGCTCAGGGAGGATCTTATTAATGTGTACACATACCTGAAGGAAGGGTATACAAGACAAAGCCAGGCTCTTTTCAGTCGTGCCCAGTGACAGGACCAGAGGGCACACACTGAAACCCTCTGAGAATCAGGAAACACTGAGCACTGGCACAGGTTGCCCAGAAAGGTTGTGGAGTCTCCCTCCTTGGACATATTCAAAAGCTGCCTGGGCACAGTCCTGGGCAACCAGCTTTAGGTGGCCCTGCTTGAGCAGGGGGTTGGACAAGATGACCTTCAGAGGTCCTGCCAGCCTCAGTCACTGTGATTGTGTGAAGAAATTAGATGTGAAAGTAGTGTTTTGTGTATGTGAACAACCACGCCATCTTGAAATACTTATATAACATGTCTACCATGTTTCCTCCAAAGCTGTAGGGAAAAAAAAAGTGATGCATACAATCCATGAAAATAATTACATTAAAAATACTCAGTAAGTTAATATTTATTGGTGTTTGTATTTAAACCCAGTCATATTAACTGTTGTTAATACTTAACGGCAGGCTCTACTTACTCAATAAATCAAATACATGAGATCTGAAAAAGCACAAAAGAAGAATAGCTATACTTGACCAGTTCAATGATCCTAGATAGAAAATAAGTTTCCATTCTGTCTGAAATACTGAAATATGACTTAAACAACATTAAACATTAAGTAAAAATACTTAACAAAGATTCATCCAAATTTTATTTCACTCAACAATAAAAAAATTAAAATAAGCAACAGCTTCGCAAGAAGAAAGTCTATTTTGCACCTTATGGCTATGCTCCATAAGTTCTTCAATACACACTGAATTACTAATGACATATAAAGCAACTTAATTCAAAACTTAGAATACTATTTTATCTCTTACTTACACTTTGTTGGTAAGTTGTTCCAAATGTATAAGCTGCATCCAGTCTAGTTTGGGTATCAGAACAAAGCTGAACAAAACATAATTATAGTTTGGTTAATTCAAAGGTATAATTTTCTTACATGAAATATTCAGAGGTACCCCAAGATTTTTATACATTCACAGTTCTCACAGAAGATATTTTGTTGTATTCTTTAAGAAGAGAGGGATGGATTTTGAAAAGTAAACATGATTATTTATTGTATTAATATTGGTGTTCCTAAACCTGTTTGACCTCACTGCATAGGATTGTGCAGTTCCATCACTGAAGCTGAAATCTGTGTACAGCAGCATCCAACCAGGCAAAAACCTTTCTGAGGACAGAATGTTCAATGCACTGTGCTACCTTTATCAGTAGCTTGTGCTAAATCCAAGAATCCCATAAGAAATTAACTCCATATTGCCCCCTTTCCCTTGAGCAAGCATTCTCAGATGATGAAAGTTATAATGGCAAGTAACATTATTTTTTTCCTTTTTCAATATAGCTTTTACATTTTCTGCAAAGAACAAGTCATTCTAAGCAGAACTCAGAAAAATGGGCCAAATTCCAACTAAGTGATCATGGCACTTAAGTGGAGGGCACAGACTTTTTCTCCAAATGAAAGTTAAGTCTCAATTTACACAAACCACAATTCTATTGGTGTGCAACTGAAATTCTAGGAATTGCTACAATTATGCTTTGAGGTTGCTTTAGCACCATGATGTCCTATCGCACAAAATCTATTACATTAAAAGAGGCTCTGAAGGGAAAAGCTGTTCCTTTTCCATTTACTTTTTGTAGCTACTAAAAGCTCTGGATTCTAGGAAATTAATGTGTTCAATAAACCTGAAAATCTATGTCAGAATATCTCATTTTCTATGTACAGTCTTAGTAACCCATTTTCTCAGACACTAGTTTTCCTTAAAATTTGAGAGGCAGATGCAAGACTTCATCCTGAGACAATAACGAAAGAGCAGTCACTCTCTAAATCCTGAGTGTCAGCTGCTCTTCTGTAGATTCTGTAGGATTTGAAGTGATGTGCTTCAAGAGTGACACAAAGAGCCTAGAAAATGAGACAATTCCCAATTGTTCTTGCTATTGTTGCCAACCTAGAGAATTGCTGAGAGTGCCCAGATCACCACTGACTGCTAAACAAATTCTGCTCTGTAACACATTTTGTAGCTGCCAGTTCCTGCTAACTCTGACGCTTATTACTATTGCACTGTCCACTTGCTTCTTCTTTGCATTTTTCACACCCTATACAGCACGCTACTGCTGGAGCAGAATGTGTGCACCACTGAAATCTGAGGGTAGAGTGACCAAGGGTACTGTGAATCCTCTAGCCAGTATTCCCTAATTCCATGTAAAGTCTCCTGTCAAGTTTTTATAACTTTTGTTACAAAAAAAGCCAGGCAGATGCTGGACAAAGTGTATATTTTATATTAAAACCAAAATAAATAAACAAAAAGTCCCAGGAGAACAAAAGAAAATATGGTGGTGGATCAGTTTTCCTATCTCTCTTCACAGTGGCATAGTCACTGATTTGCTTGGTATTCTCATAACATGTGAAAGCAGGTGACAACATCCAATAGGGACACACTTCCAGAATTTTCTATGTGGACTGAGAGCTAAAGAATATACTTTTCTTGCCAAGAAAAAGAGGGCTAATAATAAATTATATACATGGGTAACTGCATGCTGAATGGAAGAAAGAGACAGTCAGTTCTAAATGACTAGCACTGCTTTTCAGAGCTTTCCAGTATTCCAGTTTTGTATTGGTTCAATGAGTGAAGGCAATGTTGCTGAATTTATACTTTTGATTTTGTAGAGATCATCGTGAGCAAGAATCAAGGGTTATTTTCCCTAATCTAGCTCTATGGTTATGTTATGAACTGTCACTACCATAGTAACCAAACTCTTGGCTTTTATCTTAATTTGGCTAAAGGTAATCAGAATGTTAGTGTATCAACAAAAGATAATGAAAATCAAATGTACCTGTAAGACACCTCCTTCCAAATTTTGCCACTTGAGAAAGTTTCCTGCTGCATCAAATGAGGCTGCAATAAATTGCAGCTTTACATCCTAACAATGAAAAAACATAAAGGAACAATGAAACTGCCAGAACGTAGATATACACATTTTAGGGACTTCTGTCTCATTGTTTGATGCTTCCCTAAAATGTTCAACATAATGTTTAATTTTTTCCCTTTGATTTAACATATTTTATCTTAGTTTAGGTAGTTTACTTTTGAAAAAGGTGTGATTCTGTGATTCTATGAAATGTGTGTGTAAGCACCAGACGCAACAGAAGGAAACACCACATAGCAGTAATGAAGAACACTGTTCCCAGCAACAAAGCTGAGAAATTGGTTCTGATAAAATCATGACACGGACAACTTGTCAGTAAAAGATCATGTACCTTGGCAGAAGAACAACAGCACATATACCTATTTCCAATTAGCTCACCAGGAAAACTGACAAAAGGATGTATATGTTTAAAACAATGGGAAGAGACAAAGACCAAATTTGCCTCCAAATTTCCATAAACTGGAAACTGAAAGAAACAAGACTCTGAAGCAAAGGACAATGCCAAAACAACTATTAATTCCTAAGGGCTATAAAAGATTTGTCTAATTACCAGTTCATCACCGCCAGTCCAGAAGAACCTTGGGGACATAATGAGGACTTAATAGCTGGCACCCCTTGTTCCCTGTGTCACACACAATTGAGCCCAGTCAGAACACTCAGGCAAACACATCTTGGCCTTATGAGAATGTGGGTATGAGAGCGTAAGCAAAATAAATATGTGACCAAGTGAGTGTAAGTCAGTAAAATCATCTTACCTAGAGATTTTTTTACATAAATATCACCTTCGCCTTCCATAAGATGTCACACTGAGTTTTGTTACACTAACCGTCTAAAAATTATCTTTAGTGGAGCCACATGTGCAATGAATCTAAACTTCTTTATGTGATTATGTCTTCCTCCTAACGTGTGTTTCCCCATGTCTGCTACCCAACACCTACCTTATCTGTTCCTTTAAAACTGAAGGTCGTAGGGAAATGATTTGCCTCAAGCACTTGGGATGCTAATCCTGGTTGATCACCATAATATAGCCACGGAAGATTATGCCTCCTGAAAACAATTACAATGTTTTCTCTAAAGAAACATAATGTTTTGCATCAAAGAATATTTAGAATAATAATTTCCATAAAACATTATTAAAGACTGAAGTTATGGAAAAGGTAACTTACCAGAAGGATATTGAATGAACAATGCCTAGCCTTGCTGTATTGATATAAATATACTGAAATAAACCACAGGCATCAGTACTTGAAGAACTCAGAGAGTTCATATTCATCACACACATATTTCCAAGAGCTTGGCATGCTGTTAGATTAGAGTACAACTGCAGTGGAGAAACATAAGAACATAGAAAAGTATTTGTTTACCCCTCCTTTTGGCAAGGTAGTAATAAAATTCATGCTGTCTTTAATAAGTCACTCCTAAACCAGCATTTTTAGTTGAAAGTGATTTCATTTTTTCAATAACTAATATTTTCTTCCAGTTATTCAGGTTCTATATTTTTATAGGTCTGCAGATGGTAGCATGAAACCAATGCTCTTACTTTTTCAGATTATTTTAGTTGCATCAGCTAGATGGTATGAGGTGACAAAAATGTCAAAATCTGCATTTAGAAAATGAAGTAAGAATCAAAATATTTAACACCACTTAGGCAGTATGACAAAGATGACTCCATCAAAGAGCTAAGACTGACAACTATAGTCACGTGTCATAAATATCTTTTAGTACTTTATCCTGCTGTCCAAACTATGTTGTATTTATAACATTGTTCAATTTGGGTAAACAAACCACTGCCATGCGATAGCCAGAAGTGATGCCTGGTGTCTGTGTGCGGTGATCACTGCACTAGTATGAACATACCAACACCTATTGCTTTTGTGTGGGTCAGATGCGCAGTTGCACGTTACACTCAGGCAGCACCTCCAAATAGCTGAGCGGGCTGAGGTCGTCAAACAGGATAAACTAATGTAAGTGATGCAGATAGTCTCAGTTTGTAAAAAGGAATGGGATAAGTAGGAGAATACATCTCAGAACCGTGTGTATGAGGTGGTGACAGGAGTGGCCATAAAGGTGCTCTGGGAAAATACTGAACAGAAGGCTGATGAAATACTGCCAGAGAGAACGCCTGCCAGCCAGGGAGCTGCCAGCCTCAGAATCAGAAACTTCCTTGAGAATTTCAGCTGGGTACCTAAACACCAAGGACATCCTGAGATACCATCAATAAGCACAAAACAAAGAAGCTGTAACAGCACCTTATCACCTGGAAAAGAGGGAAACATTCTAAGAAACTACAAATCAGCAACTGCTATTTGCTGTTCTAGCTGAAAGAGCAGAAAAAATCTGGCAAAATAAAAACTGGTCTGAGAGAACATAAAATCTCATCATCTATTGGCTGCTCCAGGTGGTGCTGTCCTATGCCCCCTTATGTGTCTGTGATATAAAAATGACTTATCTTTTACCTAAAATGGAAAGTGAATCTGTCCCTGTCTGTCTGTCTGTCTCTCTCACACAGAGAACTCCAGACTCTGTGACATGGATCATCTTCGAACTGAGACTTTGTCCATCATTGATTTTGAGGCCCCAGTCCTGGGAGGGGTTTGGTAAGCACTGTACTGGTACTATTTTGAAAAATATATATCTACATAGGCATGCATAGAGGTAATTGTCCATAAGCATATGTGCTGCTTTACTAGTGATAATTTTGTAGTAACTTCTAATATTGGAATATATGCTTGCCATCACCATTTGAATACACATATACTTGCTTTATTAATCATAAGCATATTCATTTTACTAGTAGTAATTCTTAGTAGTCTGTAATAAAGAAATGCAGGAAGTAAAAGAATCCATGTGCTTGTAGAGTATGGAATCCTGTGAACTAACTGTTGTGTTCTTTATACACCTGTAGGAAAGGTAGCCCTTTGGGTCCTGACAGATTGGGTGAAAAGGTAGGATCTGAGAAGTTAAAATCTGATTTTGAGGAAAGGAATATGGAAGGGAAATGATGATGTGTGATAAGAGAGTTGGTAAAAAGGAGGCCAAAGCATATCCCCTTCACAAGTGTGTATGATTCTGCTGGTGTATGCACTCCTCCACCCATGGCTTCTGCCACCCAGACCAATATAGTAGTAATTAACACTTGAATATATAAATCAAAGCAAAGCTAAAAAGGATGGTTCTACAGTTATCCTTCTCCATCACAAAACAAACTGTTTAACTGAAAACCAAATAAGAGGTAAAGACTGGCTACCAATCAACACTGATTATGCAAAAGGTTGATTTTCTGAGTGTTCCCTTAATGGATATGCTCAGTAACAGTTCACATATCTACTGACTATTGCAGGTTTTTTGGTTTATTACCATTCACCTTGTTAAAGTTCTGACCCTGGAGACTTGAACTAACATTGACTAGCACTTACTATCCTTTCTAAACATTCCTTATATATTTCTTCCTTATCTACTGTCATCTCAAAACAAGATTATTTAAAAATAAGCAAGCTAACTTCCAAAAACTAAAGTGCCATGCTTTTACACAGAGTATCACTTCTCTATAAAAAAGCAAGCCACAAACATTAATGAAACTCACCCAACAGGCAGAGGCTGAGGATTGCAGGTTTTTCAGAAACCACGTTGATGTCAGTGTTATACCCTGTAAATAAGGAAATGGTTCACTGTTTTTGTTCAGAACAATTTATCCATAATGTAACAGCCTGGAAAACTATGTCAGCTAAAAGATGCTCCTTATTTTTTTCTACGAGCTTTCCGTCCTTTGTAAATGTCTAAATCAAATCAGCTCAGTTCAAAACACAACCATAAAGCAATAATGTTTCACTTCACTAAATTAGACAAAATATTCAGAACAGGAGCAGAAATATTGAAGTTTTGAATATGGATTCTGTGACAAATGAGATTTTTTTTACCACACTAGAGAAGTACTAACAATTTCAAGGGTAAGGTGTTGACTGGCTGGCAAATTTAACTCAGGGCCAAATTTGCCAAATTAATTATTTCATAACCTGCCTTTCATAACTACTCACATATGAACTAGACGTAGTTTCTGTACATGCTGTAAACAACTGAAAAGACATGCTTGCAATAAAATATTATTTAGAAGAATGCTTTCTCAGAAAACAAGACCAATATTAGCTGTCAAGAAAGCTGAAGAATGTTTTTTGCTTTCTTCAAGCAGTCGTCTTTAATTCATTTAAGGACAAATTACACTTACTGGCCACATTTCCTGAATTCAGAACTATGCGGAAAACGGCACTAACTTGAGCAGATGTCACAACTAATACTGGTTCATTAGCTAAAACAATGGAATTGCCTTAATTCTTCTCAATAAAACATATTTTCAATCATTAGCCAATTCATTGAAGTCAACAATTTCATACACAATCTCAAACTGTAGAGGTGTTTATTTTCTTCTGTCAGTTCTAACCATCTGACGGCTAAAAATGACTTTTCAGTCTTTATGTTTTCTTTCAAATATTTTATATGAACAATAATTTTATGTACTAAAAATTACAATAAATTTTAAAAGCCCAGGGGCTTTCCTGGACTCTTCAGCACGTTTTTGTGATACAAGCGTGTGTTCTAAATACCTACAATTTAAACAGTAGACCACATACTACTTGTTTTGATACTACATTCATGTAAATAACTTCCCTTTTTCAGTTTGGAAGAGGGCATTAATTTTCTTAAACATATTCCATTAGAACAATGGTTGCCTGGTCTACATGTATGCACTCTCTCTTAATGCAAATTGCTTTGCAATAACTGTGATCAGATAACAAACCACCACCTTTGTTTTTTCAGGAACACCATTTGAATTAATTAACAAGATAGCTTCAAAATGTTTTAAAATAAACACACTTACTAGCTGTCCAAAACGAACAGTTGCAACTCCCTTTGGGGGTAAGTTTTCACTAGCACTGAAACACAATCCTCCAGTCTGAAAAAACAAAAACATAACAACAACAAACCCCATCCAACCAACCAAAAAAAAACCCAAACAAACAAAAACCCCACCACAACAAAACACCCAGAGAGAAAATAATAATGAAAATTTATACATTTGTCAGCATAACTTTTCTTTTTCTGAGCTTCAATACAATAAGCATTCTTCTACTTACTAAAATGTTTGGGCTGCTGCAGTCACAAGACTTGGTTACATTGATGAATGTTTGTTCACATCTGACACACCTATGGATCACCAACACGAAGAATGCACTTAAAATGTAGTTAAGTCTGAGATTTAGTACTTAGTGAAAGCTGATTTCATAGTATGCCTGATAACACCAGAGCATCTTCACTAGTTTGGATTGAAATCCAAAAGACATTACTGATTTGTATCTACTGTCAGTGAAGAAGAAATTAAATAATTGATTATCAAAATAAGAATTATGTTTCTGCTTCCAATTCAAAGTCCTTCTTGTAGCCACACTTAAGACTAACAAACCAAGCCACTGGCCATAAAAGGAATTCAGACAACATAAAACATATTGAGTTTGATTTGGGGTTGGTTGAGGATTTCTAATTCACTGCTTTTAAAACTGTCATCCCAAAGATACAGACTCAAGAATGTTCCATTTAAACAGAACATGGCATGTTCAAATTAATCATCACAAAAGGAAAGGGACACTAACCTATTTCCTGACGAATCTGAGGCAGAGAACGATTGCTCGCTTCCATTACAGTGAATGCATAATGCTTCATCCAGCAAAACTCCATCGACACTTCTTTCCACTAAGTGGAAAAGAAAAACAACTGTGATAAAATTGCATGTCACATGGGTTAAGAAAAGTGTGGAAAAATAGCATCTATGCAATCTAAAATAAATGCAAAGATTTCATTTAAAAAAGAAAAAAAATCAAGAGCACAACTTCCTAATAACATCCACTATAAATAAGTGCACCTTGGTACGTATAAATGTGAATTGTTCAGAGCTATGCACATACAGTTGAGTTTTAACGAGAAATGTGGTATTTCATGTTCGTTTTTGGTGTTCCTTTGTTATTTATTCTGAAGTAAATTTCAAACCAAGGCTTCCTTCCAAAGCTAAAACTTAAAACATCAAGTTTACAAATTACTGGAAAAAAATATTTTTAATTCTCATCTGAAATGATTAATGCAAATGTCACAAATTCAAAGTTTCAAAGCTGCATTTTCCAGCAATTAAATCATTTGGCAAGATATTTCAAGTCTAATTATCACAAAACCCTCTAAAAACCAACAAAGAGAATAAAAAGAATTAAAATATTAATGTTCTTTCCTGCCTATTAGATTACAGAATCAGTTTTGCTCTCAGTATTTTACCATAAAGTCTCAGAATGATTTTGTAACTCTCTTAAAGTTGAATGGAGATGATTTGGTATTCACTTTTTTACAGATTCCTAGGAAAATTATAAATTAATGATCTGGAAAACAGTGATTCTCCTGTATACTCTATTTGAAATGTAACCAAAGAGGACATTAGTAATACCTATTCAAAGAATTACAGACACATGGAAAATCTTTTCCATCATGTCTCTTTGAAAATAAGGAAAACTAGAGCTCCCAGGAGCTTTTCTGTTTTATAACCTTGATGAAAATTATACTTTGCCCTTAGTTTTTTACTATGCAATATACGCAAAATATAGTTAACACAGATGCTGAAGTTAATCTGTATTGACATTGGTTTTATCCCCATTTTAATGCCTCCACCCAGCATCAACCAGCTTAAAGGAACTGATACACCAGTATTCATTTTGAAAGGTTTGCATAATAGTTCTTATTGCAATGAACAATGGTACAGATTTATCTCTTGTCTTTCAGGAATGAGGTTTAAGATCAAGAGCAATGTTGAATCTTTACATTAGATATGTAAACATATGTTAAATTTCCTTTCTTATTTAATAGAAGAGCATGTCTTAATAAACTCAATATCTAAGATAGATTTCTTACCTAATATATAGATATATAGATTTCTTACCTAATATTTCATTATTCAGGCATTTACATTTTCCTTCTGAAGTTAGGCCTTTAGGGCAAATAATACAATTCCACCCATCTTGAGTAACTCCACTCTAAAACAAAAGGTAAAACTATAATAATTTTCAAAAATTTAGACATCACCCAATATCTGTGAACAACGCCTGATCCAGATGTTATTTAGTAGAAAATGTATTCGGATACAACACTGACAACATTCATTCAGGTTCTATAGTGAAAAAAAAATCAATAAACATAACAATGAATAAGTAGACATGTTTGCACATAAGTATACAGAAGTAATGGAAGTGGAGGAGTCTTAAGTCAAGCAGCTTATATAACTGCATGGAATTTTGCACGTACCCAAACAGTTCAAATCCACACTTATTTTATACTATGAAGTAGCTGCACTACAGATCAAAACCAAAGAGGAAAATGAAGATAACTGCTCATCCTCAGGCGACACGAACGTTATTCCCTTCTCCACTATCATCATTTTATCATTACATAAGCTTTGCCACAGGATGAAAAACTAATGCCACCATTATAGGAAAGAGAAAGCAGAATGATCAAAACACCAGTAGATATTTGTCAGTGTCTTTGTCTAACATAGCAAGAAGACGGAAAGAAGAGGGAAATTACTTACATTACCCATTAGCCATTGAACACCTAACTTATGCAATTAAGCTGGTCTCGTGAGAGTTCTTCTACAGCTATTGGAGAGAAAGAAGTATTCAGGAAGACTCTCACTCTGAAAAGTTGTTTTTGCTGGAGAAAAAATATTTTTACTATAGTGGGAAAAAGCTGGTTAAGCCTGGTGCTTCTGGCTCAGTGCTGTGAATATGACCCAAAATCACAGCTTAGTTTGTCAAGAAAGGTAGAAAGAACTGACCAAACTGAAAAGAGATATATAATTAAAGTAATAAAATAGCAGCAGCTCATTTTGAAGTAAAAATATAAAGTATCAGGAACTATGAAGATACAACCTAAATATTACAACAATAGCATTTATATAAATAATTGAATGAGAAACCTATGAGCTGAAAAGCATCTTTGACATTCTATAAAACAGTGGTCTCTGGGCAAGGATAACATACCACAAAGGAGAAAAGAAAAGCAGTGGAAGGAAATGAAACATTTAAAATATTCTTCCTTTGGTTGTGAGATCAAATTTAGAATGAAAAAAATGCCTCCAAAATAATAGCAATAATGCTTCTGAAGAGAAAAAATATTACTACCTATAAGCATAGTCTTAAAAATTTACAGGTAAAGGCTATTACGCAAAATAATTTTAAATTAACAAAAAAAGAACTTGCACTGAGGAGCAAATTTAAAATAATAATAATAATAATTACAAAGTATAAAAAGTTCAATACTTACCATATTTGCTGGGCATTTTTCACAAATAATGGAAGACCCACCATTACTAGAAACCATCCTGTATCCTGGCTGACATTCACATGAACTACCTGAAAAAAAAACCACATGCACTTTTAATCTAGATAAAACTATGTGGGGTTTTTTTGTGTTTGTTGTTTTTTTTTTTTTCCACAGAATACTAAGAACAACTGCTATTGTTCTCAAGGGATCAATATAGATTATTATATAGACAAATAAAGCACCCAAGTGAGATGTGTAAGAAAATCACCTTTCTTTTAAAAAAATGTTCATGTTACAGTTTGTACAAAGATGTTGTAGGAAAACATTACTGGGCTGACTTATATAGTGGGGAGGGGGGAGGAGGGGCGGAGGGGGAGGAATAAGAACCCAGAGTTTGTGTTTTGTGAGTTTTTTTAAACTAAACTATATCAGTTGGTCTAATAACAGATATAAACTCTCCCTCTAAATCTTGCCACACTGCCATTCCTCGCCCATCCTCTCCAAAACACCATAGGTTTGTGTACAGTTTTTATCCTTTGAATAGGAAGGCAGTCTTAAAAACAAAACGTGTTTACGTGCAGAGGTTTTTCAAAACACAACTGTAGTTTGTAAAGGTATTTTAAACTCTAAGCTTGTAAAAAACATGCATGGGGATCAAGCTTTATATTGAATGGTTTTAAGTGAGTAACAGAACATACATAACTTTTACTATGAAATTAAACACTACTTTCATGGCACATCATAGTGCACATCTGCTAGTGCTCAACAACTGTATTTTTCAGAAACATTTTCAGTCTCACTATCATGGACCTCTCTCTGTATTTTTAAACACATACTACAAACCAAACTTGATTTTATGTACTAAATAAACTGGAGTTATTATTATTTAAGCTTGTTGAACTGTGCATGTAAAAACCATGCAAAATTCTGTGAAAAGCTTTATAACCTCAAAGTACATCGTCATGAGATCAGTTTTACAGAAACAACATTACTCAAAATGATCAGCCATTCATACTTAATATAAAGAAGAAAAGGCCCAACAGGTTAGATCAATGAAGATATTCGAGTTGTGATATTCACTGTGATGATACTTAGATTTTTAGACCCGTTACTTGAAAGCAGAATCCACAGTGATGATTTAGTCATGGAGTGCATGGGTAGACTTGTGCAATCCCAAGTGGAATTCAGAACTCAGACAAGATGCAAACAGCACACTGAGTGGCAGCTACCTACACTGCTCCAGCCACAAAAAATTAAATCCTTGAACCCCCTCTGGAACTTATCTCTCCTTGAAGCCCTTGAGGTAGGGGAAGATTCAAGCCTAAAAGGGAGTTATATATCTAGACATCCACATTATCAGGAGGTCTGAAAACTATTACAGTGCATTTTTTCTGCAAGTAAACTACAGGATTACTCTTTTAAGATATCGTGACGGTGGAGGAAGAGGTGACCAGCCTTTACACAGCAGTTGTGAAGATGGCCATCCAGATCAGTGCATCTGAGGTACCAGTTCTGAAGAGAGATGCTGTTGGGTCTTAGTCCCCAATTTGTTTCCATACACACAACACGGAACTCCCACTTCTTTTGCACTGTGTATTTACAAAAGATGGACATTCTCATGCCATCTTAACTCCTAAAGAAAGTGAATTACCATCTGTATTTTTCATTTAATACTGTCACGCTGTGTTGTGTATGCTCCAAGTTCGCATGTGCTACTTGGATTAGAATGTGCATGGCCTGAAGATCTCAGACACCCAATATCGCAGCCATTCAAGTTTTGACAAGAAGTTTCACATTATGGAACTGTTCACATTATGGAACAGTTCAAGAAGATAAATTCAGGGCCCTATGAAATGTTATTGATGTTATTGATGAAGATGTGAATACCTATAACCTGAGGACAGATGATTTAAAGAAAAAAAAAAAGGTCGACAGACGTTCCTCTGGGATATATCTCAGACACAGGTATCAAAGTTGTGCTGTGGCAAATTATGTCTTTGCGGGATCCCGGCCCTTTTCGCTGCCTTTTCAGGCTTGCCTCTGATGAAAGCTGTTTGACCGCCAAAACCTGAGCTCAGATTTAGCACCTCCCTCTGTAGGGGGGCGCATATTTCAGCGCGGAGCTACCCGAGCCCCGCCGACCCCGGGCCGCCCCGCCTCCCCTCGCGCCGCAGGGCCGTGTCGCTCACCGCCGGCGCTCTGTCGTTGGTGGGCCCCGCACGGCCCGCAGGCCAGGCGGGAGATGTCGAAGTAGCGGGCGTCGCCGCAGTCGCCGGGCTGCTGCAGCGGGAGGGAGAAGCCGCGGGCGGGCGGCGGCGCCGCAGCCACTGCCAGGAGCAGGACAGCGGCGGCCCAGCGCCCCGGCGTCGCCATGGCGACCTGCGGCCTCCTACGGCACGTCCCCATTGGTCAATCGCCTCTCCTACGGCAAGCGCGAGGGGCCCGTTCCAGGAGGCGAAGCATTCGGGGGCAGAGGGCGGGGGACGCAGGCCCGGGAGAGGATTTAGGGTCTTGGCTACAAAGAGGCCAGAAGGCGGCTCGGGAAACGCCAGCGGGGGTGGGGTTGCTGAAAACGGAGTAGCTCAGTTCAGAGGGTTTTGTTTTGCGTGGTTTACAACATGGAGCTGGATGGGATCAGCGGGGAGAGCTGAAGATGATTAAGAGAGTGGAACATCTCCCTTATGAGGAAAGGCTGAGGGAGCTGGGTCTGTTCAGCTTGAAGGAGACTGAGGGGTGACCTCATTAATATTTATAAATATGTAAAGGGTGAGTATCATGAGGATGGAGCTTCTTCGTGGTGAGGGTGACAGACACTGGAACAGGCTGCCCAGGGGGGTTGTGGAGTCTCATCTGGAGACATTCAAAACCTGCCTGGACACATCCCTGTGTAACCTCACCCAGGTGTTCCTGCTCCGGCAGGGGGACTGGACTAGCTGATCTTTCGAGGTCCCTTCCAATCCCTGACATTCTGTGATTCTGTGAAAAGCAAGTGGGATAAACACCAGTGTAACGTAACTTCCTCACCTACACAACCCAAGCTGTGCCTCTCCTCTTCCCTGTATGCAGCTTCACACCTTTCTTGCTCCTCTTCCCCCCTAAAACCAGACTCGAGCCAGCCCCGAGTTAGAAACCGCGTCTGTAGCCACTGGCCGAGAAGCCGCGGGTTCAAACCACCCCCTTCCTCCTCCTCCTCCTGAGGCACCCACAGGCACAGGCCTGTCAGCACTGGGCACTCCTCCCTGCCTCAGTTCCTCAGCGGGGCAGGCACCGGGGCTAATGGGAACGAGAGACTGAAGGAAAGGTTTCACACGCCAAAGTAACAGTACGCTAAGCGACACTGTCCCCTATATAAACCTCGGTTTAATCCGGGCGCCACAAGGACGGCCGCCGGCGCATGCGCACTAACTGCAGCGCAACTGTCCGGCTCTGCCAGCGTCCACCCCGTCTGCGCGCATTGGCACAGGCCTCAGACTGCGCATGCGCAGGCGCGAGCGGTAGGACAGCGGCATTTGCCACCCCGCCTGCAGGTGGCGGGCTGGGGCGCCGCGCGCTTGTAGTGTGCGCGCGCAGGGTCGCGCCCGGCGACCGAGGGCCGGAAGGACTCGTCGCCGCAGGGGCGAAGGCGAGGGGGTCGCGCAGGCGCACTGCGCCCTCTCCGCGCAGCGCTGTGGGGAGCACCGAGGAGCGCCATTTTGGCGGTGCTGTGCCGGGAGCTGCAGGAGCGGGGCTCGGCGCGGAGCCTGGCCTGGTGGCGTGTCCGGTGGGTGGATGGCGCGAGGGAGAGCGCCCGGGCTCCCGGGACGCTGCGTGTAACCAAGGGCGCGGGGTTCCCGCCCTGAGCCGCTTCTCGGCGCGGCGCTTCTCCGGGCCGCGGCCTTCCGTGCCGCCTGGCTGCCCATCGCCTTTCTCTCCCCGGTGCCGCCCCTCAGCCCTGTCCCGGTGCTGTGGGAAGGCCGGGCTTCTCCGCGGGGCAGGACCACAAGTGGCCTCCGGCGGCCCGGAGCGCCAGTGGCGCGGGGCGGTGTCCCCCTCATGTTCCCCGCTTCGCCGCCCGCGGGCCTGGGCTGCGGCCCGCTCTGCCCTGCGGGCTCGGGCCGTGCCGGCTGCGGTCGGAGCGGTGCAGGGGCGGTGCGGCTGGGCCTCGAGCGGCGCCGCCGGCGGGGCCGCCTCACGGGCGTGCTCCAGCCAGTTGGCAGCGGTCAGGCCGGCCGTGCCGCGGGCCCGGCTGCGCACACAGCTCACTCGCGTCTTCAGCGATGAGACAACTCAGTAGTAACAGCTTACTGCGGCTGCTTTGAAGAGGATTAGAATAAGAAATCGTGCTCTGATGCACCAGTTATCCTTGTATTGTTCTATTATACTTGGGGTATTTCTGTGGGTGTTATTTCTAGTTTGCATACTCACTGCATGCAGAATAATCTCTTAAGGATGTCTTTGTGCAAGCTTTGTTTTCTACAGTGTTTGTAAGTTGGATTTTTTTTTAGTGAAGTTTTAACGGTATTTGCAATTTGGTGAGGCTGTGGAAATATAGGTATAGTACTGTCTTATAGTGAACTCAGTTCACATATAAAATTTCTTAAAATGGTGTGCATGCTTCTGTGCTTTTAAGTTAGTGGCATGAAGTTGTCAGTCTGTTTTCTAAATCCTTGTTCTCTGAAGTCCTTGCTTGCTTAATGATTTGGCCTTAGTTTTGTGTGGCGCTTCCATCCCAAAGGCACTCTTTTTGGTCACTCAAATTGTTGGATGGCTTGTCTACACTTTCTACCAATGCTTGATTGTCAGTAAAAGTTAATTATTTGAAATTGCATTTCTGTTTATGGACTTCTTAAATATTACATTATGATCTGGAATCACCGTGTCTGGTTTGCACCACTGAAGGTCGTGTGTTGTATCCATGGTTCATTGTGGAGAACTTGCTGTTTGTCATCGAAGGAATACTGAGATCTGTTCTGAAAGTTGTTTGAAAATTGGGATAAGAATGCAGAGTTGTGGAATTCAGAAATACTACAGATTAAATACATCATGAAGTAGCAGGGCAAGGGATGTAATTTTTCAAGACGTGAAGGTCCTATAAGAAAATTCTGCCCTTGAATTCTCCTTGCCTTTTGGCATTGCCGTCACATCCATTGAGAAGATATGTTAAAAAGTGTACTGGGTCTGTCTGGGATGGCGTTGACGTTCTTCATAGCAGCTCAGAGCAGGCAAGAAGCTCGGAGGGGACACAGCTGGGACAGTTGACCCAAACTGACCAAAGGGATATTCTATGCCATGTAATATCATGCTCAGCAACAAAACCTGAGGCAGAGGAAGAAGGTTTTTGTTTGTTTTGGTTTTTTTTGGGAGGGATTTTTTATTGGCTTCCAAAGTGGTTTTTCAGAGGCAGGCTGGGCATCATTCAGCCTGTGATTTCTTTTGTTCCACTTTTTTCTCTTTCCTTCGCTGATGGAACTGTCTTCATCTTGACCCACAAGTTTCTTGACTTTGTTCTTCCTCATCCCACTGGTAGGGATGAGGAGTCATTGCTGGCTGAGGTCAACCCACCAGAAAAATACAGAGAGCTGATGATCTTCAGTGCAGCTATTAAACAGGCTGTTGGTTTTGGTTTGTTGTGTCTACAAAGTGCTGGTGTGGAAGTGATGTAGAATCTGTTAGTTACAGAATTTGGATTTTGCTCTTGTTTTGCTAAGCTCAGGTGGCGTGATAGTTACTGTGATCAACAGATATTTTGGCATCAGGATTCAGTGCTTTATGTTATTGAACAAGGGGTTTGCAGAAGGGATATTCTCCAGCACTTGTCATTGGAGCATTGGGCTCTTCTATTTTTTTTTTTTTAAAGGGATGTAGTGATTGACTACAGAAGCTTGTTTGTTCCGAGAGTACTGTGTAATATACTGTGTGATGCTAGATAGTGTTTAAAATCGGGATATGTTCAAGTCAGTTTATTCAAGTGATTCTTCTTATGTTTGAAAGGGAGCCAATATATAGGGAAAATATTAAAGTTTGCTTTGCAAATTTAAGCACTCCCTGAAGTTTCTCCTTATTAGATAGTTTTGCTCTTTCATTTGCGTGTCTTCACTGTGTACACTAAGTGCAGTGCTGGACTGGTGAGTAGCATACTCTTGGTGTGAACTTTGAAAGCGGGTGGATTTCAGAAGAACGGACACATCCTGTAATCTTGAGATGGACTTACGCATCTTTCAAGGACTCAAAGGAATTGAATTGAGAGATTTTCCCTCGATTTACTTTCAATCTGTTTCATTTCAACAGTTCAATGTGGCACAACTGATGACCAAGTAATCTCACTGTGTCTTCCGCGTTTGGAGAAGTCAGCTTATGTTTTGAAGTTCTTTTTCTTCTAAAATGGGAACACAAGAATGCAGTGCATAGCATCATGGAACATGGAAGGAGTTCATCATAGTATCCCGAACTGTGGGTTCATTACATGCTTGGCTTTAATATTAGCCACTGCTATGGATGAGCTGCAGCAGTGTAGTGCAGTATGTAAAGAAAAATACAGATATCAGACATTAATTATGTTTCGTTTTCTTTCCACAGTTAAGTTGATTTTACAGAATTTATCAGGTCTCCAAAGCAGAAACAGGTAAGCTGCCAAAAGCTTAACACTTCTCACTGAGTATTGTGACAAGATCATGCACAGCCTTTTTTTTTTCTCACAGACTTGTGGCCAGGAACTAGGATTTGCTCTCCTGAGTGCATGTGGCTGCTGCAGTTAATACTCTGACTACATGAAAAAGACAACATTTTTGAACGCTGAGAAAACATACATTATTGAACAGAACTGACCACTGGGTAGAGCAGCTTGTCAAAACAGTGAAGTCATCACTGTGTGTGAATTACTTCATTTTCTAGTGATGTAGTTATCCTTTTTCATTCCTCTTCTTATCGTCTAGTATTTTCGGTGTTACACTCACAAGTGTCCTGTTCAAAAGTAAACAGGATTATTTTTTTTGTTCCTGAGGACTGGGCAGAGATCTCTGGCATACAGTAACTATGCCATGAAAGACTTTAGGTGTTCTTCAGGCACCATGGATCGTGAGAAGTGACTGAGGTGGATTTTGTTGCTTTTAGGATAGGGAATATTGATAGACTTGTGCACGTGTGCTGGTGGAGTAGCTAACTGTTCTGACTAATCAACTTTCAGTTAATCTTTTTTTAATCTTGTTCTTGTGAACTTGTGGGTTTTTTGGTACCTTCTCTCATGATTGAGACAAGGACATTCATTAAAAAGGCTCTAGCTTCTAAAGTGTTAAGATACTGTAACAGCTGAGTACTAAACACGTGCTATCATGTGTACCTTTTTGTCTGCAGGTGATTTTTGCTGTGGGTTGAGCTCAGCATGGCTGTAGTCATCCGTTTACAGGGGCTTCCTGTTGTTGCGGGTCCTGCAGATATTCGTCGTTTCTTCTTGGGATTGAATATTCCTGATGGAGGTGTGCATATTATTGGAGGAGAGATTGGGGAGGCTTTTATTATATTTGCAACAGATGAAGATGCACGGCGTGCCATGAGCTGTTCAGGAGGGTTTATCAAGGACTCGCGCATAGAGCTCTTTCTCAGCAGCAAGGCAGAAATGCAGAATACCATAGAAATGAGCCGGAGACAGTTTGGCCGTGGGGGACGAGAAATGATGTCTGGCTCTAGAAGAACAGGTACTAATGGTTCTGGTGCATCGGGTGTTGGAGACTTTCCACATGTAGTCCCGGTTTTTCCAAAAGGAATGAGTAAACCTGATTATGGTCCACCAAATCATCCAGAGGCTGGATTCCATACTAATGGCACAAGACATGGTGATATGGGTATGCCTAAATCAAGCTATCAGTCAAGAAAGGGTTCTCATCCATTTAACCCAGATGATCTTTATCTATATCTACGTGGTATACCTTACTCTGCAACAGAAGATGAAGTACGTGCTTTCTTTTCTGGGATACACGTGGATGGAGTGATTCTGATAAAGCATCGCAATGGTTTAAGCAATGGTGATTGCTTGGTAAAATTTGCTACGCCTGATGATGCCTTAGAAGGACTTCAACGTCATAGACAATACATGGGTCAGAGGTTTATAGAAATAAGCCCATCTACAGAGGAACGATGGATTGAATATGGTGGGACAGTGGACATGCCAAATGAGATGGATCACTTCTTGTGTGAAGACCGTTCTCCAAGAAGTTCAGGCTATATGCATTCAAGGAAACATTCTCATTCAAGATCACCAAGGAGACAAAGAACACGTTCTCGTTCACCTCCCACCCAGGAATATTACATACACTTAAGAAATCTGTCTACTAATGTGGAGAAGAGAGATTTGAGAGATTTTTTTCCTGATCTGGACATATGTAGCAAACAAATCAAGCTTCTAACAGATAAGCATCAGAGGAGGACTAGAGATGCTTTTGTCCTGTTAAGGAGTGAGAGAGATTACCAGGCTGCTTTGGAATGTCACAGAAAGGTTCTGCTCAATCGTCCTGTTTACATTTTTCCAATTTCAAAAAAGTCAATGTTGAAAATAATTGATTCTTGTGAGAGGAGAAGATCACAGGACAGAGATCATCCTGGACAGGCCATACCAGAAAAAGGTTACCGGGAAGGTCATTCTGGCCCTAAGACATGTGTTTATGTAAGGAATTTTCCATTTGATGTGTCAAAAATTGAAGTGCAAAAGTTCTTTGTGAGATTTGATATTGATGAAGATGATATTTACTTGCTCTGTGATGACAAAGGAGTTGGGCTGGGAGAAGCATTAGTGAAATTTAAATCTGAAGAACAAGCCATGAAAGCAGAAAGTTTAAATCGTCGAAGATTCTTGGGAATGGAGGTATTAATAAGACTTATATCTGAAGATCAGATGGAGAAGTTTGGTGTAACTGTACCATTCTCTGCACCAAATGACATGCGGAGTCATTCACATCCTTATGACAGAGATGAGCTTTCCCGTCCAGTTGGTTCACCACCCGGGCCACCACAAGGGCCACGCATGCATTCATTTGGTCCCCCTGGGAACTTTAGGCATCCTGAATTTAGACACCCCCCTGAGGACTTCATGTGCCCTCCTGAGGATTTTAGAGGTCCACCACCCCTCGTGGATTTGGGTGGTGATGAACCTTTTGGCAGAATGGAGTTTGGGAATAATAAAATGGGAAGTTTTCCTGAAGGAAGATTTATGCCGGATCCAAATTTCAGTGGTGGTTCTGAACATGGTGTTCCTATTAGATTGAAAAATTTACCTTTTAAAGCTACTCCTAATGAGATTCTGGATTTTTTCTATGGCTACAGAGTCATACCAGAGTCAGTTTGTGTACAGTACAACAAACAAGGATTACCTTCTGGTGATGCCATCATTGCTATGACAAACTATGAGGAAGCTATGGCGGCTATTAATGAACTGAATGATAGGCCAATTGGTCCACGGAAAGTTAAGTTGAGCTTGCTGTGAAGGAGGAAAAGATGTTATAGAATAAGACGTTCTAGATTTGACAGTATTGACAGTTATTTTCACTTTTTTAGTTACTGGAAGATGCAGAAGAAACTGCTTCCATCAACGGTTGTAAATAATATCTAGTTCGGTTTTTTAGCTTTTGGTCGAAATATCTGTATGGTTGAGATATAAGACTGCATTGTGCCTACTTCTTGTGGCAGAGAAGAGCCCAGAAATTCTAGAGGACATTGAATGTCTTACATGGAGGCATAAAGGCATGGAGTTGTAATGCTTTGGGGTTTTTTTTAGTTTGCTTTTATTCCATGTCTCATGACTTTGCATCAAATAAAAATGTAAGCGCTGGTTGATTGACCACACAAACGGTTTAAATAGAAGAACTTCAGTGCTACTGCATTAGTAGATTATGCTTCTTGCTGAGGTTAGCTTAATAAAATTAAAAATGACTGTTTTGTGTAAACTGTTCAGGTTTTGATTTTATGTGGTTGCAGGCATTCCTATTAAAAGAAGAAAAAAGAGCTTCCTGTTCACATTAGCTGGCTTTGCAACTTTTTTTTTTTTTTTAATAAAAAATAAATTGCCATTAAATGTGTCTTTATATTTTAAATCTGTACAGTTAATGATCTCAACTATTACGCTCAGCATACATGGGTCTTGGCAAGAATGATGCTGGCTGCTTCCTATGGTAAGAGTGAACTTATTAAACACAGCAATGAATACATATAGTTACAAAGACTGCAAAGTCTGTATTAATCAGTCAGATATATTTTCTTGTTTGCCTCGCTGTAGTACCTTGAGGCAGAAAACAAACCTTGGAATTAAATCAAGAATTCTATCTTCAGCCTGGGTATTCAGAGTGGTCTTTGTTTTGTCTCCACATGCTTGTAGTATGAACATTAACTTGATAATAATGTCTGGAGGCATTCCAGGTCAATCTCTAATTAGTTTTAACTAACATCTGTCACTTGCAACTAAGCTGACAACCAACTGTGTTATTTTCTTTTGTAAGAAAAGAAATGTTTATGTCAGTATTGAGAATGATTGGTTTGGTACTAGCATATTTAAATGTTAGGAAGTAATAAAGGCTGGCCTCTGAGGAAAAACTGCATCTTCAACATTCAGGCTTAGTAGGAAACTGGTTGTGTGGAAAAGGACTTTGTACCACTGTTGACACTGCAACTGTATAAGACAGTACTTGGAGTACTAAAGAATTTTATAAACCTCTTAGTTCCCTCAAACTAAGATGACAAAGTTGCAATTGGGTGATGAAAACTTATTTTAACCTTTGCTCAGGCAGTACCAAAACACTATTCATAGAGTAGTTGGGGTTGGAAGGGACCTGGAGCTTTCTAATTCAACTCCCTTCTCAAAGCATCAACTACAACAAGTTGTTCATGGCCTTGTCTGTTTGATTTGGAATATCTTGAGAGACTCCACAGCCTTTCTGGGCAGCCTGTTCCAGTGACTGATCACCCTCACCTGTGGTCAAGTCATCATCATTACTAAACTTCCATGTAAACTCTTTTAAGTAGAAGCAAACTAAATCATTTTTTTTTGTTCTATAATCTTTAAGTGGCCAGTGTAGCTTCACTTCTTCTGTATATTATTTGTTCTCTAAGTGCTAGGAAAAAGGCATTTTGAATGAGAATGCCAAGTCTGCATATGTAAATTCCTCTGAGGAAAAAAAAAATGTGGCCAAATTTTCAAATTCTGAACACTTACATATATTTTTTTTTTCTGTCTGGGAGGAACTAGTTTCAGAATGTTCTGTTCTGAACCCTCCTCTGAATTTAAATGGAATTAAAATTTTAAAAATCCTCAAAAAATCAGTGCTTTTAAATTACAGTTGTTATAAAAGAGACTGAGGAGACAGAAACTTCAGGGAAAAAAAAGTTGTTAAAAGAATCCTGAAAATAAACTTGTGTGACCTAATCATGTTGAAAACTTCATTGTGATAATTTTTGTAAGCTAACATCTTTACAAATTTTGGCCTTTGTATTATCAGCTGTTTTGTAAATGTGAATGCAAGTAACTTTTCCAGTTAATCAGCTTTAGATGATTTGTTTGAATTTCTTATATAAATTGGTAAACTTTTACCATACTTTTCAAGTAGTGCTGGTACACACACATGAATCCTTGTAATCAAGAAAATGATTTGGAGTCTGGAAGGGTAGGGGAATCTTGTAGGGATTTTCATGGTTAAGTAAGTGTGAGATGATCTTTTAGGAAAAACATAATCTATTATCAAGAAAGTCTGAGTAATTACTGATAAAGTACCATTAATTTTGGAGATGGTGAACTTTTTTCCCCCTACTGAATGCATAAAAAGTCACAGAGCTTATAATGACAGAGGTCATAATTAAGGCATTTCAAAATGTTTTTTGCCTTATAGCTGGTTTGTCTTTAATTTAAAGACAGATTAGAGTTTATGACTAGTCTACTCTATGAAATGTCTGATTGATAGGCCAAAAAGTATGTTTGTTTGCGTGTTTTTTTGTTTGTTTGGTTGGTTGGTTTTTTTTTCCCCATTTGGGATGTGTATGTGCATATATAGGTATTCTGATTCTGTCTGAGTAGGTAGTATAGGTGCACGGTGTGGTGACAGCATTCCCTGATAATAAGGGTTTCAGAATTAGGTATTTAATGGTTTGGAGGCACTGTACTTTCAGGACACATCAGAGACAGTGTGTGATTACATGGCTTGAATTATTGCTCTTCCTTTTAAAGTACCATCCACATAATAAAACAAAGGACATGCTGCAGTTTGTGATGCTGATAAAGAATATAGCTAGTTTCCTTTGTTATGCTTACTCTGAAGTTGCTTTTGCTACCATAATCCAGAAGTTATGACTTAAAAGAGAACAGTATCTCTCATCAAAAACTAGCAATAGTGATCATGTACAGAAAAATCTTGAGGCACTCAAGAAATCCATACCATATGACAATCTGGTGAGTACAAAAAAAATATCCTCAGTCCCAAAGGGATGGGCCAGCATGCTCAGTGGAGCAGCAAAATACCCTTAGCAAGAATGGATACAAGCCTGCATCATCTACATGGCAGTGGTCAAAATATATATGAACAAATGGAGTACTGTCAGCACTTGATGCTGTGACAAAAATCTTTGCAAAAGTGTCACAGGTAGTATTTAATTCTGCAGCTACATCCTGAGTTCTTCTGGTTTTAAAATACATTAAATTGGTGACTTTTTCATCTGTAGTTTTGAGGTCACACAATTTTTGTCCAACATGTAAACTTATGACATCATATATAGACGACAAAGTTGCCCAACACGGTATTTTTCTATTTTTGTAATTCCTACAGTCGACATTTTTGTGAAGGTAGAAGAGGAGAAGGAATTTGAAGTTGCTGAGGATAAAAAAAAATCTCTTTCTGTATCCTAGCTACTAATCTTTTAGTGGGAACTAAGCTAAGCACTGCTTCCTTTTTTATTCAGAATTCCTTTTTCAGGGCATAGTACAGAAATAATTGCTATTTGCATATATCTGTATTATACGAAAACCTGGTGTAGTCATGAAGTTAACCATCTGTTTTGGATTACGTGACTTCACTGAATATGAAATGGTAAAGTGGTGATCATTGCAATTCTGATGTTGTGATACAAATATTTATTGAAGTGCCCTACTCACTGAAATAGAGGGGAATTAGTTACCTAGATATTTTTAAAATTTTGGTCTCATTAGCATTCTACTCCTTGTCAACAGCAGTTCAGTATCAATAATACATAATTCTGGTTTGTAAAACAGAACCCTATATTGTTACAGTTTCACTTATATTTTCCTCACATTAATTTTTGGCAGAACCTGTGTTTTCACCTGCCAAAACAGGTATGCATTGGAATATTTTGCTTCAGTGGATAAAGGCAGCATCAATATTAAAAATGCACTCTGTGGTTTATTTCCTTAACTGAAAGAATATTTGGTTATAACTTGATTGTTTTCCCAGTTACAAGTTTAAATTCTAGATTTATACATGTGTTCTTTCTACATTTAGGAGATACTAAAGCTGGAGATAAACTATGGAAGCAGCTTTCTAGCAGACAGTTGTATGCCATACAGAAATGAATGTGCATAACCATCATCTCCGAACAGAATAAGAAGTTGCGCCAAAATGTGTAATTTCTTGTCTGTCTGATGGAATTGGTAACTGAATCAAACAGTTAAAGACATGAAACTATATATAGCATGTCAACTAATATAATAAATGTAAGCTGTATAAAATATCAACTAGTTTTATTATGAAGGCACTTTTATTTAAAAGCAAAGCAGCATTAAGAGTAGATACTGGACTAGGTCCGTATTTGTTCATGTTCATTCTATGTGGGTAAAGAAATCAAAAGTCATCGCAGTCAAGCCAGAGGAAAGCAAAAATGAGAAAACAATACACTTCACCCTGCCTTCTGCCATCCAAGGTGGGTAATGAAATGTAACAGGATTGTTGCTGTAATCAGTTTCTTGAATACTACAGTTACTTTCGGATGTATAAAACCAATTATGCTATGTATAGCTAGAGGACTTATTAAATCCAAGAGGTGTGTAGCTAGAGAATAAGGTAATGTATTGGCAAACTAACAAGCAAACCCTTATGTTCATAACCGCTTGTCAGTATAGTTTTTGGACACTTCATCATGTAAGTTTAAGCAAACATGACTGCAATATAACATCTATGCAAATATAATACAGGATTCTATTTAAGTATTTCATTTTCTAACTACTGAAATTGTCCATTTTCAGCAGATTTTGTTCCATTCTTTGGAACTGGTTGTTTTATTTCTGGCACTACTGTATTATTGCCAATTCTCGCTGCTCTTGGAGTTTTAAAAATACAGCTTCAGTGAAGTTTTTGATTAACAGGCGAAAGCTTTTCTGTAAAGATTTTTTTCCCCAAACAAACAACAAAAAAAGCCTATTAAAACAGTTTTGTTATCTCACTTCCTTAGCAGCATCTAATTCCTCCTCCTCTTCCTCCTCTTCTTCTTCCTCCTCTTCTTCTTCATCTTTTCTTAGCATACTGCTGGAAATCTGATAAAACAAAAATCCAATGAAAGCAAATCAGAAGTTTGTTCTCCTGAAAGAAGAACAATTCCCCTTGGCATTTCCAGTTTAAGCACTTGTAGGCATTTTGTTTAGGGGTAGGGAGGAAGTTCTTTATTCCTTAACCCCTCAACTTCTATTAATGTGCCAACAGAATGATATATGGCATGGAATACAAATACAGTAATGATTTTTAAAAACTAAAAAAAAATCCATGTAGTTCTGAGAACTTTAACAGAAGAGTCTCAATTCATGTATGAACTTCTTTCCTTCCTTATCAGCACTTGCCCTTCAGAATGATACTGAATGCCTCTTTTGTTCATTAAATGTTAAAAACAAGTGCCAGATGCCAAGCTTTCATCTCATCTGGCAGATTCTGCCATCTATGCTTTTTTCTAATGAGTGCTCAATTTAATTGCTATTGAAGAAAAATTCTTCACAGAAGATGCAACATTTACAATTTGAAGTAGAATACATGTATTTTTTTTCCCCACATAAGAAAAGGAACATTAAACTCAAAGATAGTTATCCAAGTCATCTGGAATGCTTTTGAAAAATGATATTAGGTTCAGCAGTTCTCCAAGGGCATCTGTAGCTCTAATTTTGGTTATATTTTCTGAGTTTTCTCACACGCAGTAATATAATAAAACTCAGTATTGAAGACAAAACTTGCCCTCTCTCTTTTTTTTTTTTTTTTTTTAAACAGCCCCCTATTTTAAAAGTCCTTAAATGCTGGTTATTAAATTGACTTCTGAGATTTCAGAATTCATAGAACTATGTATGCAACAAAAGTTTTTTGTGTGTGCATAAAGCAAACTGCAATCATTGAAGTAATGAAAGCAGAAAAATCCTTAGTTTTGTTGATGCTCACAAAGTACATAATTTAGCTTGAAGCAAATGCTTGCTTACAAATATCTGAACATAACAGAAAATTGAGTTAATCATTGGATGAAGCTGGGTTAACTTGAGTCTAAATGCCTGAAAAGCAATCTTTCATTCTGTGAAAGAAGAAAATGACAATGACACTGATTTGTAATTGGGGATTAAGGAGTGCTGCAGATTGAGTATGTTAAGGTAGCTTCATTTCAACAGATGATAGACTAATTATCCAAGTTTTTTTTTCTAGACACGAGCATCTGCAATTCTTATGTAGAACTTCAATCTTATTTATAAATAAAAACTTCCCCTTTCCTGAAATAAGAGGTGCTATTTTGGCTTTAAGGCTTTTTTTTGCTTACTACTGAAATACCTCTGACCATGTGGTAATTAACTACATAGTAAATTCAGTGTTATCACTTGTGGCAATGAGGTGGTGGTAAGCACCTGAGAACCAAACTGGATCAGAGTGAGGACAGTGAGAAAGGAAATTAGGCAGTTTAAACCCATGTTGTTTTGCCATAAAGCTGGAACATACGAGTACTTTTTTTTTTTTTTTGTTACATTATTTAATGCTCAAAAAATAATTGGATAAAAAATTAATGGAATCTGATAATTTGTTGCTCATCATAAACAACTATGTGAAAATGAATTATTTTAAGTTTGCACATAGGTGATGATGGTCCCTGCTTAAGCTGTTAAGCTGCATTGTTCACTGCATGTGCTACTACAGAAAGCGTGTGGTCATTCTCTCCCCATATCTTACACAGCAGGCAGTGCTGGAACACCTGGATGCAGACATTTTCAACCATGGTTAAGAAGATACTTTGCTGTCTTAAGGAGCAGGTGCAAAACAGTTGGCTATATTAAATGCATATGGATAAAACTTGTGTAGTTAAGTTATACTATAGTTCTGTCTAAAATACAGCATACCAACCTGAATCTGTAAAATGAAACGCTGAAGATAAACTGCCAAGTTCAAAATCAAGCAATTTACAAAGGATTGATGTGAAAACTTAAATAACCTTTCCAGAACTTT
The DNA here is from genome assembly GCF_963082525.1 of Nesoenas mayeri. Lineage (NCBI taxonomy): Eukaryota > Metazoa > Chordata > Aves > Columbiformes > Columbidae > Nesoenas > Nesoenas mayeri. The sequence continues at coordinate 26,468,805 of NC_137543.1, forward strand.
GAATAAAACTAAGTGTTTGCAGTAATGTTTTAAAAAACCCCTGTATCCCTGAAGAGGTTTTCTCATGGTGGAGAGCCATCTGTGAAAAACTGCTTTCCTAGTGCATAGAAGTTTTTTCTCTGGATCATATTAATTGCACAGAAATGAAAAAAAAAATGCAAGTTGTTGTACTGTCAGTACAGCTTGGGACATTAATTCTTTCTAACAAGATTGCCCATTGCTCCTTTCCTCGTGGTTTTATAGTACTGTCTGCTAAATGAAGTCTGGCAGGTAGGATGGAGAAAGTAGAATCTCAATTGCTTCAGCTAGTCTGAGTGCAAGCTGAAGAAAAAAGAAAGTGGAGGGGGAAAAGACTTGAGGGACAGAAGCATTAAGATGGATACAGAAATATCAGTGGTCTTTGCAAATTCCTGCTTTTGATAATTTAGCATATTGTACTTCTTCCAGAATACTCACTCCAGGAGTGGCAGGACACACTTAGATTATCATGTTGCTTGACAAAGTGATATGACATAAATGTTAAGGCACCCGAACTTTAAAAGGAAGTAGCTCTTTGTGAAAAATGAATCAAGCTCAGGAAGTACTTCAGGTTTTTAATATGAAAACAATACAAAAAGGTACTCTGCAGAACCAGAAATAAATTGAAGGATGGTATGTGCTAAATGCTCTGAAAGACAAGTCTGGTGTTGCTAGCACAGTTTATCTCATCTGGTATGCAGTGACTTTCCACCCCGCCCCCCACCTACAGGTTAGTGTTTGCCTCCCCCCCTGCCCCTCTAGTTTTAGTCTGATTCTGTGAACTGCTTCCCATATTATTTATACTGTGTTAAACTGAAAATTCCAGAGTACTGCATTATGGTCAGTAAATTATTATGTAGCATAAACCAAACTTGTGAAAACTTTCAGAGTGAAAGATCCACAGAAAGGTAAAACAAGTCACCTGGAGCATTTTTTGCTAAATGAGATGTTTGGTGGGTTCCAGAGATTAGAGCCCTTGGTGCAATTCAGGGTACTGATCCTGATGCATCATGCTGCGTGCAGAATCAGGAAAGGCAATGTGGGGGGTGTGCAGAACAGGGTGCCTGCCTCTTCTTTAGTGCCGTGCAGTGACTGCATTTGTAAGGTGTTTCACCCCTTTTTTCTGCCATGTGATCCTCCTCTGCAGATACACTGCATAGCCCAGTAAGATGACATTATATTGAAATATACTGCAGTTCCCTCTAGGTCTAGATAACTTCCTGTACTTTTCAAGTATTCCAGTGAGAGGTTACAAGAACATGAACATTTAAAGTTATAGCTAAAATAGAAGTCTAGGAGAAGAATAAGGTAAACTTGCAAGTTAGTAAAAATTGAGTTCCACTCCATCTCTGAGAGAAATCACAGTGCAAATCCTTTCAGGGCTGGGGTTATTTTGTTTGTTTTTCTCAGAGAGTCCAAAACATAGCTATCTGTGGTACTTCAAAGTAATTACAGATGCTTCTCTACCCTCGATACAGTTTTACAGCACTGTAGGAAGTTCTCAAGGAAGATGGCAACAGATTTTTGACAGTTTCCTCTGGTCTTCAAATGAAATGGAACGGGTAAACATTTTCTGAAGTAGCTTGAACTGAAAATTCCTTGTTTGATGGAGGGGACAGGCAACTTATTCAAAGTTAAGGGTGGTCTTCATGCACTGAATCACTGGGTTCTTTTATTTTTTCTGATGGCACAACTTAAACTTTCAACAACAGAATAACTCAACTGTAATAACTGATCCTTTCTGTGTTGAAAGCAGAGAAGGGGTAGTGGTGTGTATGAAGTCAAGAAAACTTTTCTAGTATTAGACAATATCTGCATGATTCTATCCAAAGAAGAAAAGTGAGATGAATACATTTAAATTTGGCCATCTTCGTCTTTAACTGAAACACTGGTAAGAGTCATCTTACAGGATTAGGGCTTCAATTAAAAAAAAATAAAATTTACCCATTTGCAATGTCTGCAAGTTTATTGCTGCAAACATTTCAAAGATTTTTCAACAAAGCAGTAGCACTTTCTCCATCTGTTTCACTTATTATCATCCTTTTCCTTGCCTGCTGATTTTGTTGTTTCCCCTGTGCTGGTTTTGGCTACAATACAGTTAATTTTCTCCACAGTAGCTGGTATGGGGCCATGTTTTTGATTTGTGCTGGAAACAGTGTTCATAATACAGGGATGTTTCAGTTACTGCTGAGCAGGGCTTGCACAGCATCAAGACCTTTTCTGCTCCTCATACCACCCCACCAGTGAGTGGGCTGGCGGTGCACAAGGAGATGGGAGGGGGCACAGCTGGAACCGCTGACCTCAGCTGATCACAGGGATATTCCACACCATATGACATCATGCTCAGTTTATAAAGCTGGGGGAAGGAGGAGAAAGGAGGTGATGTTTGGAGTAATGACATTTGCCATCCCACGTAACTGTTATGGGTGATGGAGTCTGGCTTTCCTGAACACCTGGCTGACCATGGGAAGTGGTGAATGAATCCCTTGTTTTGCTTTGCTTGTGTGTGGGGCTTTTGCTTTAACTAAACTGTCTTCATCTCAGCCCACAAATTTTCTCACTTTTACCCTTCAGATTCTGCCCCCAGTCCCACCAGGGTTGCGCAAGTGAGTGGCTGCGTGGTGCTTAGTTGCCAGCTGGGGTTAAGCCATGACATCCTCAAATGAAAATTATATTTAGAAGCTGCATTATTAAAAGCTTAATATGATCTTTATGCTCTTGGAAGTCTCAACCTAACTGTCCTGAACTGAGTAAAGATAGTGGATTGATGTACATTAGCAAAGGTTCTACTTAAGACATTCTTGTCATACAGTGACCTAGCATTTAATTTTTCTTACCTGTATTGTCCTCAATGAAGATTTTAAGGAGCCAGTTCTTTGCAGGGGCGACTTCGAATTTGCACGAACTATGTCTAAGCGAGATTGATAGTCTGGTGGATAAAGTGAGCTCCGAAAAACCTGTTCAAATGAAGAAAATTGTGACTTGGGTGCCATTGACCACTTTTAGTTGAAACAACATCCTTGCTCAACCTGAGACGTATCAACACACTTATGTGGTCAAAGTAAATGTTCTTCAGAGATCCGAAGGGATTTGCAAGTGGAAAATAGCAATGGTTTCCCACCAACATATGTAGCTGCGTTTCAGGCTAGCCTAGAGATATGAACCACAGCCAACTCTGTTCAGGCTCTCTGTTTCTCGGCAAGATGAACTCTTAGCCCCTTCACAAGCAAATCCTTGCTGCCAGTCACAGCTGCATCAGAGAAATGTCATCTGAAACATTCTGGTGATGTGCAGCTCAATAAAAAAATGGGAAAACGCTTAGAATACAGTGGAGACTATAATATCCATTATATTTAAAAGTTATTTTCAATAGCCAAAAAGAGTAAATTATAAGACGAACAGCCTGACACTAAATCAAGCTATTTGTGCAAGACTTTATTAATAAAGTCAAGGAAGATGGTAGAATTATGGTCAGTCAATATATTTATGGAAAGTAAATATTGTCCAATTATCAGGAAATTGAAAATGAAATCAGAAATTTGGTCGTGAAAGGTAAAATATTTGCTTAAAGGGTATTTTTTTAGTTGGCTGTCACATGACATCATAATTAAGAAACTAGAATCGTACAAAATTGCTATGGCATCATTTAGATGAAGTAAAAATACCAAGTAGTCTGAAATGTGACTGTCACTGAAGAATCATGGTTTTATGTGTCTTGTGCTGACTGAATATGCCATCCTTGGTCCTGAGCTTTGCCATGGAAAAAATGAAATTAGGACTGATAAGATTTGCAAAAAAAGACTGAAAATCATCCAACTTTCTTGACAAGCTGAACATATATACAAAACATACATTTCCATGGCAGTAAGTTTATAGGCCAAACATCCAGAAGAACGGCAAGAATGAATAAAGGACTGAAAAACATGTCCTGGGAAAGAGAGAATGTAACTTAAAGAGAACAGAAAGGGTGACTTGAAGCTGTAAGTGCCACAAGGCAAAAAAAAAGCAACTTGATAACAAATGTCTCTTAATTCTAGATCAGTCTTAAAAAAACGACTGAAATATGAAAACAAGCAAACAAAACTCAGAACGAAGAGAGAGATTTTTAATGAAGTAATTAATCTTTAGAACATCTTATCAGAGCATTGTAACATTCTCTCTCACTGTGCATCTTTGCACAAGATTCACTGCAGAGGTTTTCTATAGGAAGTATAAATGATAGTTAATTTAGGAAAAGTCTCTTATCTGTATTTAGTGGGAAAGATGAGATTGCCACTGCAATTCTTCTCAGTTTTTAAAATCTCTGAGTTTATAAACCTGCATGCTCTTGCTGCAAAAGTGCAAAAGTGTTTGGTACAAAAGATGTTTGTTTTGGGAACCTGAAACATAAGTTGCATTTTCTGCCTGCATATGTATAGCTGCAAAGTGTGAAAACTCTTTTTCTGTAGTAAGTAAATTGAAAAGCAAATCTTAATCACTCTTACCTCTAAATCTTCATTTTCATCAATATTCTGGATATTTTGGTAGGCAGCAGTATATATCTCTAAAGCTTTCCCATGGAATAACATTTCAATAGTTATAAATTCAGAAAATATGTTCTAAAAGCAAATGAAAACAAAAGCTTTCTTAATACAATAAAGTACATTTCCACTTGAAATACAAGAAATTACTAAATTCTGTACATGGTATTTATATGATACAATTAACTGCACAATACCTAGTACTTTTAAGTAGTCAGACCTGAATTTTAGAAATCAAACATAAATGCTGGCTGGGCTGTCACTTACGCAGTTGTCATTTCATACTAAATTCTATGTAAATGCTTGAAAAGCGAAGCGGAGGCTCATTAGGAATAAATAAAATGTCATGCTGAAAACTCACTTGATATTCCCTGATAGGTATTTGCGAGATGTATTCAGTAGATTTTTGCTTTATTAATGGCAACATTTTTTAACTGAGGATAAAATTATCTGTAAATTCTACACATAATTTACAGATAATTATATAGTTCATGTAATATTATTTGTATATAAAAAGACACTTAATGATCACATCTTCAGAACTCACACAACTCTTCCATACTACTCTAACATCAAGTGCTGCTGGTTGGTTTGGTTGGGTTTTTCAACTAGCTATCTTTCATTCTTTCCTATATAGTGTGGGGTTTTTTTGCAATGAAAAGGTATCTCACTTCAGCAATTTTATAATTAAATTTGACATCACATAACGCAAGTGTTTTTCACTATAGTCTTTGGGAGTTAAGCCACTTAATGTTTGACATTTGATTACTTGCAGTCACTGAACATTTCATGTTTTCTGCATCAGAACTTTTAACTGCAGTAACAGACACAAATTTCAGCATGGATAAATATATTCTTATTACTATTTTTGTTAATTTTGCTGATATTAATCCACATATATTGTTCCACTGACACATGCAGCTACCAGTGAAGCAGAATACAGCAACTATTGCAAAGTACAGACATTAATCAGATACAGGATAATTCTGAATTAAATAAAACTGTAAGAATAATGAACTGGTTTTTTAACTACAAAGTTAATGATATTTGGATTATTACATACTCATTAGTACCACAAGATGTATATTTATATAGGCCTAAGTTAATACTAAATGTTGCTAATCTTGCCAAAGAGTAACTATAGTAATTTTATTATGCAAGATGAAATGTGATGTCATATACTTAAGTAGGAGAACACATACTTTTATGTCCTTTATTTTCTGTTTCTCAAAATTATCAATGGTTTCCTCCAATTGCCGAGTTGTTCGAGTTGCATCTAGCGAAGCTCTCTGCAATTCACTTTCAGCCTGGTAAAGTAACATGGAGGTGAAATTAGTCCTGTGTTTGATACAAAGGTATTTGCTCTAATTGCCCGGAAAACATTTCAGTCTGGGTTTTCAAAATACTGCACATCTGAATTACTGTATTTGTAAATTTGTTTGTAGCTTAATAAACAAATAAAGATGCCTTCTACACCACTGTGACTTTGATCTGAAACATGAAAAATTACTACCTGCAGCCAGTCAGGAAAGTCCTGCTGCCCTAATCCATTTTCTGTAATAACCATCTACTCATTCCACTGAGCTGGCCCTGACGCTCCGCTGATGACACAGTGACTGGGTTCTGGGAATTAACACAGCACAAGGGTTTAGACCTCATAAAAGTTAAGTGTTTTTTTAAGCTGGTGTAAAGGAGGCGGCAGGAGTGCACACGCCAGAGTGGTGGAGGAGTGGAAAGGATAACCCTTTATTTTCAGGTGCAAATCAACGAGTTGGGTCTAGAATAAATCTCTTCCAGTGTCATGTGCTGAACCTCATCTAAGTAAGTTTTTATATTTTTATATATATATATTTATATTTAAATAGACAACAGAGCAGCAGCTTCATCAGCAGGCTAGAGTTAATATCATTTTTAGATCCAAAAGCATTTCAGGTATTTAATATTTTTAGTATTTTTATATTATTAAAATACTTTATAAAAAACACATTGAGCAGGGCACAGGGAAGGGGACACACCAACCAATTCTTACTGCATAAATGAAGAGTTTGTCTTATTTTGTTACTACAAAAAGCATTTTAGATATGTATTTTAATTAGATAGAGCTATGAACTGTATAAAAATGCACACTACCATTTAAATAAAGATATGGAAGATATTCTGGTTAAGTAAAGTCTGAGAACTGTGTACCGTTACAAAATAATGATGTAAAGATGTAAGAGCTTGCATTTGAAGCTTGCAAAATTTGTGTCTAAACTTATTTTATTTTCCATACATTACTGTCTTAGCTAGTCTATGATGTTTGACCAGTATTTACTTAGAAGCTTTGTCAGTGAGTATCATCAGGAATCTATTTTGTCCTGGGATTTGGAAATGGTATATGGAACAAATAATTTTATCCTACGATCAAGACGTAGGATTCTTCCATTTCTCCAACACTGCAACATGAGAGGAACATTTTTTTTTCCCCAAAAATGGAAATAAACACCACAGGCCCAGTTGCCATGATCTAGTTTTTAGTGTTATACATATATGGAACCCTAAGGCATAAGGCATGGTCTGTTACTTCTTTTTCTTTGATTAAAATCTGGTAACCTTATGTTACAGAATTATCAAACTATCTCCTTACAAAAGTGGTTTGAAGTCATGGAAATAATTCCGCCATTACTGAGCAAACAAAAGGGCTCATGATCTTTAGTAGTACATAAGATCACGTGTTCACCTCCCTGTCTTGACTTTGCCCAAAACAGAGTAAGAAAAGACATTTTGTGCATTCTCAATTATCACAATCAGTCACTTTCTGTAAATGAAGGCTGCTGTTATACATAAGCAGCCATTACACATACAAATACAGCATGTTATTTCTACGATAATCAAATGTATCTTCTCAATTCATCTTAAATAGACTGGCCAGATCTTGTGCTCAGATGCTTTGGGAAAGGAATGTTGTTTGTTGTAGAGTGAAATGTCTAGACTTGCAGGACCTGCATAGTTTGCAAAACAGCAGTTTGGTATTTTCTCTTCTGGAACACTCACCTGTGACTGGAAATATTAGTCAAGGAAAAAATGGCAAAATAACAATCAATGTTCATAAATGTTTTCACTTCTTTTACTATATTGTGAAGTATTTACTTCAGATATTTCAAAACTTCTGTATACTTGGAGGGTGCTATTACGTTGTCTGAACCTTCCTGCTGTAAGACATAAGAGTTTGTTATAGTTTTACTAGAATTCAAGTATCCAGGCCAAAATATTTCAGGACAGCTGTTTGTCTTGGACTGAGGGTTTGGTTATTTATTTATTAAAATTAATTAAAAAAAAAAAAAAAAAAAAGGATAAAAGAGGCATTTTTATATTAAAAAAAAAAAAGGCTGGTAAGGTTTTGTTTTAAAGCTGTACGACCCCCCCATTTTATAAGATGGACTTGAAATCTGGGAGTGACTACAGGTCTGTTGCTTTCTGTGGCCAAAGCTGTTAGCTGCTGAAACATAACTGTTGCTCATGAATAAGAGAACCACTTCTGGAGCCCATCAGCTACACTAACTAACCTGGTGAAGCCTTTCTCTGACCTAAAAGCTGACATGCATACATCCTCAAAAGCAAATGAACATAGTCCTGCTCCCAATACTTTTTGTGTATTTTGTGTTGATCACTTTAAAATGCAAATATGTAGCATTTGTTGCCTTTGGCCATATGCAAAACCAGACTGTACTGAGCTTTATTATAATAACTCTCCAGGCAAAGTCTTAAGTACAGAAAACACAGGTGTTACAAGAAGCAAACCCACAGAAGGATATTTGGGAATAGCTTAGCAAAGAGACAAGAAGAAACAAGCTAGATGCCAGCCATATACGCATGAAATCAACTGGGAATTGGCGCAAGAGGGAGAAAACTGGGACCAGTCTACCTTTGGGAAGAATACCTTACTGTTCGCATTTACTCCCTCAATTCTAATGCAAGAGAACTCTGCATTACAGCTCAAGTTCTAACCCTACGGGCTGACATCTGAGTATCTTCATGACATGAGGAACTCTAATTAGTCATAACTTGCTTTTAACTGATTTGATTAGTTTTACGTGGGAATTCTTTGGCAGAGACAAATGTAAAAGGTAATTTTCCTAGGTGGCATTTGACTGTCAGAATAATTTCTGCTTTCTGCAGTCCGATGCACCAATCACTAGAAAGATCCTAATATCTGAAATGAAGTTGATGTAATCCACACAAAGAACAGGGCTGCTTCACCCCAAGTTCAGTGCTGGAGTGTAAGGGGAAAAAAAACCCAGCACATCATCATGAACTTAAATGCTATATCATAATAAACAAGCATAAAGGGACTGAAATAGGATTGCCTTGATCCCCCTTGTTTCAGCATTTCGTTCAGTGCTGGAGTGTAAGGGGAAAAAAAACCCAGCACATCATCATGAACTTAAATGCTATATCATAATAAACAAGCATAAAGGGACTGAAATAGGATTGCCTTGATCCCCTTTGTTTTGGCATTTCCTATATTCTGATTGCTTCTGAGTTTGAAACTTCAATGAGATTTTAATAGAAATTCTGTGGAGGTTTAATTTTTTTCTCTGTGATATGGAACAGTATACTGGAGAAGGTCACTGGTCTTCTGAAAGGAAGAAGAGTCTGGTTAAATACTCTGCTAACAGAATAACGACTCTTCCTTTCACACTTCACCGCACAGCTGGACGAAAACTCCTACCCCATCGAGGTACAAGGAAGCACAACCACCAAAATGTCAGGGAGAAAAACAATAAAACAAATCATGGAAGTAAAAAAGGAGTTGACTGATCACACTTATTTTCAAAAACCTCCAAATTCCTACATGCAATCTCCCTCTCTTGCATATCAAATACTTCATCATTTCCTTTCAGTCAAAAAGACAGTGAGGAACAAAGCAGCTATTATAAACTGGAATTCATCCTAAAGTTTAAGAAATATTCAGCATCAACACAGGAAACAATCCTTCTAAAGAGCAGTCTTCTCTTATTACTTTCTAAACACAATAGTTTAATTCCTGAGACATTTTAAAAGTATTTCTTATAACCACTAGAAATATAGGATACAATAATGTGTCGATCTGATGGATTCCGCTGTCGTGTCTTTTCCAGTTGAGATAATTGCTTGGCTTCTCGGTTCTTTGCTGTTAAAGTAGCTTTAAGATCATCCTGGAAATAAAATGTTTTAGACATGTTTGAAATAGAGCTGGGATAACACAAAATGCACTTTTCATACATGCATTGCCTAGAAAACATGAACAAGACTTCTGTTTTAAACAAAACCAGGTTTTACTGATCTTATGCTGTTAAATGATCCCCTGAAACAGAAGTCAAATGGGACCAAGAGAGTTTAGCACCTTGCACAACCGTCTGTAGCACACACTGTAATCTAAAATGTGGGGAAAACCAGAAAAATATATTTACAGCTTTTCATGAAAATTACTGTAGACAGTCAAAACCTGAGATTCCCAAAAGCAGTAAAAAGACAGGCCCATTCCAGGGTCAGCAATGGAATAAAGGTGTCATTTAGAAATAAAAAGTGGCATGAAATAAATCAGTAAGAAAAAAACGAAAACAGGCTGCAGTCAATATCAATCAGAAGTTATGAGGAATGTGAAACTGCTACACAGAGCTTAAGGTGTTATAGAAAATCTGTGGCTGAGAGGGTTAAACTGCATAGTTACATAAATATCACAGTATCACTGTATGTTTGGGATTGGAAGAGACCTCAAAAGATCATCTAGTCCAATCCCCCTGCTGGAGCAGGAACGCCTGGGTGAGGTTGCACAGGAACATGTCCAGGTGGGTCTTGAATGTCTCCAGAGAAGGAGACTCCACAACCCCCCTGGGCAGCCTGTTCCAGTGTCTGTCACCCTGACTGAGAAGAAGTTTTTTCTCAAATTTAAGTGGAACCTGTTGTGTTCCAGCTTGATCCCATTGCCCCTTGTCCTATCATTGTTTGCCACCGAGAAGAGCCTGGCTCCATCCTCATGGCACTCACCCTTTATATATTTATAAACATTAATAAGGTCACCCCTCAGTCTCCTCTTCTCCAAACTAAAGAGACCCAGCTCCCTCAGCTTTTCCTCATAAGGGAGGTGCTCCACTCCCTTAATCATCTTGGTTGCCCTACGCTGGACCCTCTCCAGCAGTTCCCTGTCCTTCTTGAACTGAGGGGCCCAGAACTGGACACAATATTCCAGATGGGGTCTCACCAGGGCAGAGTAGAGGGGAAGGAGGACCTCTCTTGATCTACTAACCACCCCCCTTCTAATACATCCCAGGATGCCATTGGCCTTCCTGGCCACAAGGGCACAGTGCTGGCTCATGGTCATCCTGTTGTCCACCAGGATCCCCAGGTCCCTTTCCCCTACACTGCTCTCTAATATGTAATTTCCCAATCGATACTGGAACCTGGGGTTGTTCCTGCCCAGATGCAGGACTCTACACTTTTCCTTGTTAAATTTCATTAGGTTATTCCCCGCCCAACTCTCCAGCCTGTCTAGGTCTCGCTGGATGGCAGCACAGCCTTCTGGCGTGTCAGCCACTCCTCCCAGCTTAGTGTCATCAGCAAACTTGCTGATAGTACACTCTATTCCCTCGTCTAAGTCGTTAATGAATATATTGAATAATACTGGCCCCAGTACTGACCCCTGAGGTACTCCACTAGATACTGGTCTCCAACTAGACTCCGCACCATTGACTACCACTCTCTGGCTTCTCTCCTTAAGCCAGTTTGTAACCCACCTCACTACTCTATTGTCTAGACCACACCTCCGCAACTTAGCAACTAGGATGCTGTGGGAGACTGTGTCAAAGGCTTTACTGAAGTCAAGGTAGACCACATCCACGGCTCTGCCATCATCCATCCACCTTGTAACATTCTCATAAAAGGCTATGAGGTTGGTCAAGCATGACCTACCCTTGGTAAAGCCATGCTGACTGCCCTTAATAACCTTCTTATCCTTGATATGCCTTGAGATAGCACCAAGGATAAGTTGTTACATTACTTTCCCAGGGACAGAGGTGAGGCTGACCGGTCTATAGTTACCTGGGTCCTCCTTCTTGCCCTTTTTGAAGATTGGAGTGACATTTGCTTTCCTCCAATCCTCCTTACTTACTTCTCTGACAAAGATTCGGTGCTACTGTGGCTATAGCGGTGAAGTTACAGACAAGTTTTGGATGTACAATGACAGGGTGCAGTTACGTACGTATTTTGTCTAGGATGTTGAAAAACTGAAAAGGGTGCAGAAAAAAACATTTAAAAATACTCAAACGCTGAGCAAAATGTCATTGTGGTGAAAGAATTAAGGTCTACATTATCAGCTAACTGAAAAGAAAGAAAAATTGGTTTTCCTAGCATCTAAATATGTTAATCCAGAAAGAAACAAGAGCATCACAGAGCTCTTCAATCTCAATGGAACATATAACAAGATTAGGTGAAGTCTTTCTTGAAACAAACCACCACAAACGTCAAGTAACCATTAACCACCACAAGCAGTCATACATTCCCCTCCAGTGTCTTCAGACCAAGATTTTATATGTCTTTGGAAAATATGCTTTAATTACACCCAAGGAAAATTGGAATGGAATGTAATAGCCAGTGAGAAAAAGGACAGGTACAGAATCTAACATTATTCATAGTCCCACTGGCTTTAAACTATGAATTCAAGTCACATGTAAGAACCCTGGCCAGCCAACTAATTTCAAACCATACAGAAGTACAGCTACAGTTCATCTACCAGACAATGAGCTGGCAGATACTCATCACTGTACTGTTACCTGCTTTAGTCACTGAAGTTATTAAAGCAAACCAATCCTTTTTTCTGCACGTGGATCACCTTGGTTTTATGATGTCCTGTTTTATATGAAGGAAAGGAACTAGGAACAGAGTTGCCAAAAAACAGAAAAGTGAAGATTTATACATAAAACAATGAAACAGAAAGAAATCCTAAAATCCTATATTTAAGCTGAATTACAGGACAAGAGTACTATAGTAGCATCCGCTGAAGCTGCCAAATTCTGCCCCAGAAAGCTACTCAGCATAGTAAACCAGGACATGTGAATGAAAAATTGTATTGCATTAGCAGTTAAAGGACAACACGATTCTGACTGACCTGGGTCTCTTTAAAACATTTACTATCACAGGACATTGATGTCTTACCTCACAGAAATAGCAATAGTTCCTTTTAGAAAGAGCACTAAAATAGTTCATGTACACCCTGGAACAGATCCAATAAGTACCAGTGCGAATGTCCCCGTTATAAAAAAAGTACTATAATGACATATTCACCCTGGTTTTATTCCATCAGCTAATGTAGTTACAGGTAAGGCGCTCCTACAACTAGCACCCTGTGCTAGTTTTACATGAGTAACAAAACTTCCCTTTTCACTAAAAATGTCCCAGTATTTAGAGATGATAACTGAAGATTAGACAGTTGAAGTTTTAACCAAGGTTTATGGTAATGGGCAGGGGGGAAAGAAATAAAATAATTTAATGGCCTACATCTTTAGGGAAGTCTCTCTTGGTTCAAAGGCATGTTGATAAAATAGTTAATCATGTCTACAGTTTAACAATGCTCTTGTACCCCTCACTGTAGCTCAGATAAACATGTAATGGTTTCTGGCATTCTGAAAGGCAAAGACAACAGGAAATGCCATTCACTCTTGCAAGGGATGACCTGGCTCCAGTTGCTTCTGTTCTCAGGATTTTCTTGCTGTCAGTGGCCATGCACCTCAAGGCAGCACCATAAATGCTTCCGAAGCCCCAAGCACTGCTGTAGTGCTCTGTGTTTCAGCAACTCTGTTGCCACACCCACATGAAACTTTTTGTCCATGCTCAACCTTATGACCTATACAATACTCAGTTCTAGGCCTCACAAACTGTTTCAGAGTGACTATTAAATACCAAATTCTAGAATGCAGGCTCTATAGTCTACAACTCTGCTAAGGACTACCACACTCAAGTGCAGCAGGCATTTCCTTCTTAATTGTTTCCCTAACAACCATGTGAGATAGCTGTGCAGTAGTTCCAAACACTGTACTCCATTCTTCACCGTATTGAAAAGATACGAGAACATATGAAAAATGCTAGTTTGAGATACAATGCCACAATGTGCTCAAATTAACCATGATTAACACACTGTAAGATTTTTGTATGTAAAATATAATCATTTCACCTTTTGATTTGTAGATTATGATACAGAAATATACATAAATTACAGATTGAATTTAGAGAATGAAGGTATCTTCTATGTAATATCCAAGTATTATGAAGAACTACTTTCATCCTAAAAACTAGTATTTGCTTGTTTAAAATTTACTTGCTCAAGCTTATCCCTCTTGGAGGAAAGAAATTTACAGATATTTTGTGGGAATATTTCAAACACCTATATACACTGTTTCCAGAATATAGTGAATGAAGAGACCTCATTTTTTTTGTGTCTCTTCAGGTTATCCTGATGACTGCAGGATGGAGAGGGATTCAGGCCACTACCTATTTAGCAGCTTCAAAAAATGTCTTCTACATTACAAATTTCAATGTAGAACACAATTCGAAGTTAGAAAAACTGTTAAAGGCAGCATATAGATGACTTAAGAGCTCAAGCTGATTTCTAGTGGAATTCCTTTTTCTTCATTGGTAATACATCAGGATAAGTAAAACATGTAATTCACCTTTTGGAACTCCGAATAATAACAACAATAACAATAGTAGTAATAATAACAAGAATGACATTATTTATGAAGAAAAACTTCATGAATTTGCACTATCCAGGAAGTTTAATGCTATCCACAATGCATATTTTTTATCATTTGCTTGTGCTCCAAGAGTCTGAATATCCTTGTCTTCACATCAAAGCTTTTTCCTGCAACATATATATAGCTTCAATTCAGATGCATTACTATATAATTTAGTTAGACTGATTACTGCAATATGAAAAATAGAAACCACTCCCCCGCGTAAAGCATAAGTTTTCAACTGTTTGGCCAGGACACCAAATTGTACTTTGTGAGAAAACAGATGTTTAACTTACCCTTTTAAGTTTCACGATGGTCCCATAACTTTTCAGAGGTTCAACAACCTTAGCTTCAAGCCTGTCAACCTACAAAAGAAATCATAAGGTCACTAAAATCATCCATGTCTATGGTGTGCAGAAATAGGAAACAGCTAATTTACTATTGACTCATCAGGACTTTAGTCCATATATGCTGAAAATATAGCGGGATAGACATTTTAAAATTATTGCAAAAAACAGAGTCAATTAAATTAACCAGAAAATCACTTGTGTTTTGAAGAGCTCCAGCTGATTTCTAGTGAAATTCCTTTTTCTTCATTGGTAATACATCAGGATAAATAAAACACAGAGATTCTAACAACTGAGTACTAAACATATCAAAAACTGCATCCTGGAGATCCGTAGCTTTCTATCTAAAGATCAGTGTATTTGCTCTACACTTGTTGATAGATTATGGACTAAGCCATCTTTGCTATCAAATATACTGTATGAAATGCAACACTTCTGTTCTTTAAAATAACGGAAAGAGCATCATAGATACTGAAAATATTAAAAATACTAACAACAGGTTTTGTGAAATGCATGAATGCTCTCACAGGTTGAGCGCATCTAAATTTTTGTTTCAGCTCTCCTAGTTAGAAAAACAGCTACATATGGTCAGACAGGCAATAGGATAAAACCTGCCTGCTTTTTAAAATCGACAATGCTGCCTGAGTGGCCTCAGCATAAGCCAGTGAGTTATCTGGCCCATCACTGTTATGTCCAAATTAGGACAAAGTGGACACCTCTACATACACTCCCCTCTAAACTGGCAGTCACCAGTCAGGCAAAATCTATGCCAACCGAGCAAATATTTCTCCTTTACTACACTCTAACAGTGCACCATCAAACAATTTCACTTATATTACCAATAGAATAGATGGAAGAGGGCAGTAAGGCACTAAATGAAGCACATGATAAGGACATATCAAATAACCTGCCCACCTTGCTTGCTTACCCTTCCACATGTTGTGAAAGTACCTCACACCTCAGCATTTATGTATGTAGCACTGCAGCTGGAGAGCAGAAATTGAGAACCCTTATAAGCTAATCTTCTGTTGCCCTCATTGTCAATATAACCTGATGCCCAAAGGAAATACAGCTGAGATTATATATTTGGATTTAATGAGGAAAGGAGAACTTGATTTAAAGGCTAAAAGCTTTTCTTTTCCTTTGCTTCTTCCACCTTTTCTCCTACAAAGGGCAGTGGTGGGGCAGTGCTGGTTTGGGGTCAGGCAGGGTAGACAGATGTAGGCCAAATGTCAGACTTAAAAATGGAAAGAAGAAAAACTCAAGTTATTACATAGGTACCTCGATATTACAGATTCATAGTTTAAAGGTGAAAACTGACAGAGAGATGATGTAGTCCCACTCCACATACACCTTTGACCGTAATATAAATTTATCCTATTAGCAGAGGGATACATTGCTATTACATCAACTGAAGCATAAGAACCTATGTGTTGCTCAGCTGGAACCAAGTGCTTAAGAGTTTATGGGAAAAAAATAAAATAAAAAATTTGCACTATCCACCTCCTTGGATTTCTTATTATTTCTTAAAAATCTGTCCCTAAAGACTTTGTTAAAGATCTGTGCATATTTCTTGTTTTTCAAACTTTGTACTTAGCAGACTGGATACTTCATAGATTAACTTCATTAAAAGGTTTCCTTTTTCACAGAATCACAGGATGTTAGGGACTGGAAGGGACCTCGAAAGATCATCTAGTCCAATCCCCCTACCGGAGCAGGAACACCTGCATGATGTTAACAGGAAGGCATCCAGGCAGGTTTTGTTGTTTTTTTTTTTTTTTTTCCTACTTCATTAATATAGAAAGATGCCTTGCAATGCTGTTTTTTTTTTCTTAAAACAAGGCCTATCTGAAAACATCAAGAATGTCAACTACTTCAGTCTCTTTAAAATTATAGTGGTTCTTAGCTTTTCAGAACTATAAATGGCAATATTCTAAGCCCTACTGAAAGATATGTACT
Organism: Nesoenas mayeri; assembly: GCF_963082525.1. Lineage (NCBI taxonomy): Eukaryota > Metazoa > Chordata > Aves > Columbiformes > Columbidae > Nesoenas > Nesoenas mayeri. Next base: position 26,485,395 of record NC_137543.1, read on the forward strand.
CCATATACTGTAATATATGTACTCCAAAAACTAGTTTGAATACATGCAAATGAATTTATTTTTTCTTAAATCTCAGCATTTGTAATTCTGGATCATAAGTTACAGTTTGACTGCCCCTGCACATAAGTGGCATAAACACTTTTCTTTACACTCTCCCTGATCTAGCAGAAATGTGACTATAATTCTCACATGTGGTCCAAATCAAGTTTGTACTTCAAGTATTGAACTACAGACTTACACAATCTACCGTGGTCCCTGAGAGCAACTCAGAGAAGCTGTTAGTGCCCAGTGAAGGATTCCAGTTAGTATTCTGTTCCATACTTCTGGTAGCAGACTCAGCAAAAGGAAAATGATTTTACCTCAGCTGCTGCTAGACAACTGAAGTTACAAAACTGAAAAAACACTTTATTAACCATAAGTCATCATCTAAAGTCTAAGACCAACAAAAGATTTGCTCTGTCTCAAATTGTGTGTGCTCATATGGATAGTTTCACTGACTTCAACAGGACTAGTCAGAAGTTTCACTAAAGCTACCAGAGCAGGGTAAATGACACATGTTTTGACAGCCTACCCTGCTCTGCCACTAATATATTTAAACGGGTTTTCTCCTATGTTGCTCTTGTGACTGCAGAATGTATCTTTTCCCTTTTAATCACAGATAAGTAACTGAAAAGTTCAGATGGCAAACACAACATGTACAGCTTTAATTTTGTACCTCTGCCTGGCGATAATCCTGAAGTCTGGAAAATTCATCTGCAAAGTTTTTCAGTCCAACTTTTAAGTTCGGTGTCTCTGTGGCTGCATATGCATATATTTCATTCACTAGAAGATCTGCTTTGTCTCGTAGTCTGGCAGTTTTACGTACATATCCAGCAAATATTTGGCACAATTCACCAAAATGTTTTTCCACATTTGAAACAGCATCTTGTATTTGTCTAGTCTGATTGTCCCTGGATAGCAAAGATAAATAAGTGGAAAATAAGGAGAGGACAAGTGTTTACAACATATACAGAAGAAAATCTATATAATTTTACTATTAATAATTTACACATTATTTGGACATCTCACTTCAGTGCAAAACAGAAATCTATTTGTAAAACTATAATGTTTTAATAGTCATATGTAACATGTGCTTATTTATTAATGAATAACAAACAAAAAAAAGCAGGATTTATACTTAAAGATTCAGTAGAGGAAAATCCAAATCACAAAAATTGGCTTGGAAGTTTTCCTCCTGTGGTTAAGCAAAAGCTCCCTATTACTGCTGGTATTAATTACCAACACAGGAACACCTGCCGGTCCAAACAAGATCAGGTCATACAGCTTCCTGCAGGAATCTGCAATCTCAACAGACAAGTTAATGGTTGGAGAAAATAGGTTGTAGAGGGCAAATCTGTGAAGGTATTAAATGTTCTTTAAATTGTGAACAGGTACCAAACTGCTCCTGGTCAGCACTACAGAGGATAAATATCCCTGAGAATTAGAGAAGAAAAGTGAATGGACAGAGGTGAAACCTTAAAACATGCAGAAAGGACATTCATCACAGCAACAAATTATTCTAAAAAATCATACTGATTTAATTCATTTTTATTTGAACCAAATGCCTGTATGTTTCATTATTAATGATCTAGATAAGTCATTCTGAATGTTAATTACATATATCACTTGATATTTTGCTTTCCTGTTCCTACATAATTTGATGGTTTTGCTTTAGTTACACTTCAGTGATATTAACAGTATGAAACCAAATCAGTGTCGGTGAATGTCAGTTGTTGTTGATCTGACTGAATCAACTACAGGATAATTTAACTAATAGTAACTGCTAGATACTGGGTCCTAAGAAGTCTCCATGGTCTACATGAGGTGATTCATGTGAAGTGCTGGAATTCTCAGCAATAGAATTCACTCATACCACTGTTATGGTGAGGGACAGAAATGAAAACTTCCCTCATATCCTTAAGGTACCTACAAATGCTGACCAATATTTAAATATTGACTTAATATCATAACACATGAAAATAAAAAAAAAAAAAAGAAGAAGAAATTTAATACTTTAAAGAACAATGCAGTCAATTCAAATGCAGAACGCCCTTCTTCAAGACCTCTTTGGGAAAAATATTTCAGGACAAAGATCTTCTACTAGCAAAATCCCAGTTGTGTTGCTTCATGGCAAGCAGTCTGGAAGACTGTTGAAGAGAGATTTTGTTCAAAGAATAAACATTCCAAATAAGTTGTTCAGTCCTCTAGGGCAAGCTTGAACATCGAACCATTTGAACAGGAAAGGTTTCACCCAGTGAGTAGGAAAGTAAGGGTCTCATTAAGTATCAGAATCATAGAATGGTTTGGGTTGGAAGGGACCTTAAAGATCATTTGGTCCCAAACCCCCTGCCATGGTCATGGACACCTTCCACTAGACCAGGTGGCTCAAAGCCCCATCCAGCCTGGCCTGAACACTTCCAGGGATGGGGCATCCACAGCTTCTCTGGACAGCCCGTTGCAGTGTCTCACCACCTTCATGGTGAAGAATTTCTTCATTATATCTAATCTAAATCTACCTTCTTTCAGTATAAAGCCATTACCCTTTGTCCTATCACTATATGCCTTTGTCAAAAGTCTCCAGCTTTCTTGTAGATCCCTGTTAGGTACTGAAAGGCTGCTCCTGGAGCCTTCTCCAGGCTGAACAACCCCAACTCTTTCAGCCTGTCTTCAAGCAGAGTTGTTCCAGCCCCTTGATCATCTTTGTGGCCTCCTCTGGAGTCGCTCCAACAGGTCTGTGTCTTTCTTATGTTGGGGGCCCCAGAGCCAAACAAGAGCAGAGTTTAGGGGCAGAATCACCTCCCTTGACCTGCTGGTCACAGTTCTTTTGATGCAGCCCAGATGTTTTTCAAAATTAATACTATGTGGTAAATTCTCCAAAATGGTACATCTTTCCTATTTTATTGTAAGGCCTTGATGTCAGAAAGTGTTCCTCTCCCAGGGGGAAGCCGCAAGCATGTTTCCTCACCCACTTTACAATTTTGATCTCACAGTACTCCCATACAATGAATTTTGGGACATGAAACACTACATTTCCTTAGATGAGGGTGTGAAAAGGTTCTATTTTCTCCCCTTCTAATTATTTGTGACCGCTCAGAGGCAGCCACAAAATTGTCGTTGAGAGGCCCAATAAAATCGCCAAGTCTTTACTTCACTTCTGCACAGCCCATTAAACTAGAAAAGTTTTGCGGCCTCTACCGGAGGAAAAGAGGAGGATCCCCCACCCCTAGGGCGCTCAGCTGCCTTAAGGGGAACTGGGCCCGCATCGCCCCAGACCCCCACGCCACTCCCCGGTACCCTGACTGGAACACGGCCTGCCCCTCTGCCCGGCGAGGCCAGGCCACGCAGCCAGCCCCCGCCCCGCCAGCCCCCGGGAGCAGCCCTTCGGGGACGGGCAGGGACCCGCAGCAAGCGACGAAGCGGCGGCAACCCGAGGCCTCCTTCACCGTCCCGTTACCTGGCGTCCAGCCCGCGGCCCAGCAGCATCATGGCGGCGGCGGCAGCCCGGCGGGAAGCAGGGCGGCGCTCCGCGTGCGCCCGGTTTCCATGGACACCGCCCGCCCCGCGCCCCGCCCCGCAGGGCTGGGGAAGGGCGGGCGGCTTCGTGACGGGCTGGGGGTGCTGCCCGGGCTATGGGGACACACACCTCTGATCCCTCCGGCGGCCGGAGGGTCGTCAGGGCCCGAGCCCGCCGGTGGGCAGGGGCTGAGCCGTCCCGTTTCCCAGCTGGCTGCCCCAGGAGAAGTCCCGCAGGAGCAGAGTCACAGGATGTCAGGGTTTGGAAGGGACCTCAAAAGATCATCCAGTCCAACCCCCCTGCCGGAGCAGGAACACCTAGATGAAGCTACACAGGAATGTGTCCAGGTGGGTTTTGAATGTCTCCAGAGTAGGAGACTCCACAACCCCCCTGGGCAGCCTGTTCCAGTGTCTGTCACCCTCACTGAGAAGAAGTTTCTTCTCATATTTAAGTGGAACCTCTTGTATTCCAGTTTGAACCCATTGCCCCTTGTCCTATCGTTGGTTGTCATCGAGAAGACCCTGGCTCCCTCATCATGATAGGACAGAAAGCAGGAAGGGCTGAGACTGTCTCATTAAAAAAAAAACCAACCAACAAACAAACAATAAAACCACAAAAAACCCCAGATTTTTTATTTTTTTTTTTTTTGGTGAATACTGTTTTTCTGGCACGTCCGGGCTTGGCAAGTGAGAAAGCACCAGGGGAAGCAGCCCAGCGGTCTGTGGCTGCTGAGGGACAGTGCTGGGGTTGGGCGGTCATGGGGGAACATCCCGTGGGGCACCAGGAAAGGTCTTTGAAAACAGGAAACAAACAAACAAAAACACTTTAAAAAAAACCCCAAATTCCCTCTCTGTAAGGATAATGCATTGGGACCGTGTGGTTACCACCCTGCCTCAACGCCAGAACAAGGCTGCGGGGTCAGCCCCAGCAGGGGTTGTGCAGGGTGAACACAGAAGGGGCTCTGGAGGAAGGAGGGCAGAACTGTGCTGTGCCCCGTACAAACACGCTCAAAAATACTAAAAAATGCACAAGAGTTAAGTACTTAGACAAGTGTTAGCATGCATGGGAAGATTTTATAGGCTTGTCTGAACATGTGAATATAAACTGATTTTGTTAAGATGTGGTTCTTACCCTTTCATCATTTTTTTCTGTTAAAAGTCGATTATTTAGATCACTTAAACTGAAGCTTTATTTCATGTAAAGCCAACTACTCTTCCAAAAATGAGGTTCTATTTAGATCTTTTCAGTGGTTTGCACCAACTAAGCTAAAACGAAGTGGTGCCATTTTTTCCTGAAAGCAAATTTGTGAGATGGTAAAACTCACCCCAGAGGTCTGCAGCCCTTAAGGACGTAGCAGACTAATACATCTAATCCCAAAATGTCCTTCAGACAGAGGCTGTTGGGCTGAGAGGACGACTGTTACCTGAAGGCCTTAAATTCTTTGGCCTGCAGGCTTGAGATGAGAGGCTATGATGTTTATTGTTAAATCAATCCATAATTAATAATCTAATAAATCAATTAAATGACCTAGTAATAGTGACATCACTGTCATTAATGTGCAATTCTGTAATTCCTCACACTGGAGCAAGATGTGAATTTATCAGTCTTAAATCTTATTCATTACACACAAATACCACTGAATAACAGCTGTACCACCCACCTTTCTGCCATGTCACACTGCTTGTTATTGGGTGCAATATGATCCGTCTCTGAATGGATTTTTTTATTTTGAATTTTTTCCCTCCAAGAAAATCCCCCAAGTTCCCTTTCAATTGTCTGGTTCATACTGTCTGCGTATTGTTTACCTTGCACACTTCCTGAGACACACCATTCCATTTTAGTCCTGATTCCTCTACCTAGCTCCAATTAACTCTAAGCACTTTATCCTGTATGCAAACAATTTACATACCAGAGCAAGACTTATCCTGTTAAATGTGTTTTTTTTCACTGGTTTTGTGCTCTCATAGTATCCTGCTCTTAGATGCTTAATAACAAATTATTGCCTTTGACATGTTCTTTGGACAATCTCCTGGTCTCCTGCCATGGTCGTGTCTTTTCAGGAGGCCCTGTACTCCAGCAGGACCTCTGGCACACAAGTTATAGCCTATTTCTGTACCCTTAAGAGCTCTGAAAGTTAAAAACACCTATTCTGCTCCTTAGAGCATGTTTAGACTTGATCATCCAGGCAAGCTCAAGCAAAGCAAGTACCAGAACACCCAGAAATTCTTAATAAACAGCAGAATGATACTTTATGAGGTGCTATATAAATATTGTAAGAAGAAGCACAAAGTTATTTGCTTCAAATTATGGGCCAATGACAAAAAGAGACTGATACTTAATGAGAGTAAAAGACTTGAAAAATAAGGAAAAGTTACTTGTGATTAAAATCAAAGAAGTTGTCACTGGAACAAGTCACAAAAAAGGAATTACAGCTCATCTTCAGCTATTGCAAACTAAACCTGCTTCAGTCGTGAAGTATAAGACTTGGCATAGACATTAAAGAAACTTAATTTGTATGTGCTGATTTTGCATATGACTTAATAGTTCTTAATATGATGCTGCGGATAGTCCTGGAATGTCTGGCCCACCAGCTCCAGCTGCGCACAGAAAGTTGAAAAATTGTCATGAGTGCCTGTTGAAATTTTGAGTCATCAGAGAGTGCACAAGAGCACTAGCTGCATAAATCATGGAGTGGAAAAATATTTTTGTACTATGATTTAGAAATAATTATGGAGAATGATGTTGAAAGTAATGCCAAATTTCCTGCTCATTACCTCTAAGTAAGTTTCCCGAATAACATACTAAAGATGATGACATCTTATAAATCACAAATTCTGAAGATAAGAAAGCTCTGATATATCCAATTGACAGTGTTTTCCAATATTCTTCCAGAGCATAAGCAACAAAGTCCTCCTGACTTAACTGAACTTGGGTAAATTCTCTGTTGTATTGAACAAGAGTATAAAACTCCAGCAATCTTCAGCAGTGGTGAAGAATTGCCTCTTATTGCTGGGTAGCAAAACCAGGGTATGAATGGCTGTGGAAACTTCAAGAACATGAATGGAGATAGAATTTCTTCTGTAATATTTAGGGAACACTTTATTCATTGGTAAGGTAGAACCATTTTTCTGGGTTGGAATTTCACATTTTATCAGTGAGTTTGTCCTAAATCAATGTGTAAAATACCAACAGAATTTCAGTCACTTTCATTTAAGTTAACTGATGTTAATTTATATGCTTTAGTAATTAGAAACTCATCCATACAGCTCCAGAGTTTCATTTGTACACTACAGTTTATGTGATTAACTCTCTGTGTATAATTGATGAGCTACCTATATGTTCGTGTGACTTTTCTCCTAGTGTGTTTTGTAACTTTAGAATATTTTTCACAATATTTAAACTTTTTAAAAAATATAATTTTGCATTTTCATGCCCCCCTATGCTATCAAATCCCGTTACATGTATACAAAGGCAATCACTGTGGACCTTGGATGTTAAACAACATCAATTTTAGCACATGAGTTTAGCTCATAGTGGGCTGGGGATTGTTCTTTGAGATGTAATAATTTAAAGCATTTTCTTCTGCTGTGACAGTTCCTCTCTTTATGCTATTTCACTTCTTTGGATCTGCAGTTCCCTTACTTAATGCAGGAACTAGATCAGCTCTTATTCCTGGCGCTGTGCTTTCCCAAGAGCAAGAGGCAGGCTACAGGAACCATCCTTCCCTGATGCACAGGTCTCCAATACCAAGTTCTGGATATCTTAATTAAAAATCAGTTAGTTTGTTAGAGAAAAAATTGACAACATAATTAGCAAAACAGTAAAACATAATTACCTCAGGCTAATACCCGTAGGCTGGTATAGCCTTCTGTCATTCATTTTGTCAATATTGTTTCGAGTGTAGAAGCCTCTTGATGATTTATGCATTTGCCTGTTGTGTTCTCAGTTCGGCCATTGTCAGAGGTAGGATGCTGGGCTAGCGGGATCTTTGGTCTTGCTCAGTACAGGCACTCACTCTTTTATGGTGTTACATTTTTTGTAAACTAAGAGGAGTTCTTTTCTTTGCTTCCTTGATAACCTTTGGATGTTTCTGCTCCTGCATTTCTCTTTATGCAAACTGAGTTCAAGGGTGAAATGCAAAATATGTCTGAAACATGCTGCTATACAAGTTTTTTTAAATGTCTCTTGTTTTCAGTGTTCTGTCAGAAATAAAGGTTTTGTGTCAGTCTTACTGTCACTTTTTTATAGGATGTACACTTTCACACTTATTTTTCCAAGATTCTCATTTACGTAGTAGGACTCTATCTACTTGAGTTTCCCCAGTCCACATTGTTTCTGGTTTATCATACCAACCTACTTCTCAGATATCGACAGATGAAGATGTTCTGTCTTGACAATGTTTTATGATGTGTAATACTCTATTAAAGGTAATCACATTTGTTGTGATGCAGACCATGATCTCAGTTATGTGTAGTGAGTACTAATTCATATGCCAGGGTAGATGTTGGAAAACATCTGTGTTCTGGATCTGCGGTCTAGATAATTCTGAATGTTCAAATTCATTAGTGTCAACAAATAGTGCTCCAGTTATTTTTGGTTGCACTGTAGAAATCCTAGATGAGACTGTCAGAGTGCTTTACTGAAGGCTGCTCAAGGTTCCTGAGCTGTGTAGGCACAGGGCAGAGGGGAGTCTTGGAAGGAGACCGTTATTGCACCTCTCCATGGGGACCTTTAGTAAGAAGCAAAAGATTTATTTGAAATTAGGGTATAGACGGTGAGCAAAAGAAGCTTTGGAGAGTGGGCCTGCTACTCGTTCTGCAGCACCATCCCTTGTTCCTTCAGTGGCAGTAGTGCTGGAGCAGCCCGTTCGGCTTTCCGGGGCTCTGATGAATGAAGTGAAGCCAGGCTGTTTTGCCATTCCCCTCAGGCTAGTGCCAGAAGCAACCTGATCTGCCTTTTGCTTTCAGATAACTGTGATAATACACACATTAATTAAATAGTCACTTGTATTATTAACGTAGTACATAATTTCAATTAGGAAATTGTTATTTTCTGGACATTTTATTGTTGACATGAGTATGAGTCAACAAGAACAAGAAAGTTGGAATGATTCTTTTTCAATTTAATATTAAAATATAGAGCTGGTGGCAAGTCACTTTGCTGCTTGAGAAGCAAATCAGAGAGTAAAGAGTTCTTTGTTGCCCCATTCATCAGACAGGGAATTTCTCCTAGATCCTTCACAACTGAAGTGAGATTGGAAGAGTGGTGAGATGGATGGTCCTCGTGTTTGGACCAAGCGTCTGCAACATTTACCAGGTGCAGTATCTTCAGTGGAAGTTTCTTCATGTCTTCAATGTCAGACTCATACTGGTGGTCATGGCAGGATTCCTGAAGCATGTCTACACCGCTCTTCAAGAACATGATTGTAGACAGGGCATGTTTCTGAATTGCTTCTCCTATAAGCAGGTGCTTCCCAGAGACCCCAACGCCAGGTGGCAGGGGTTGTCCTACACCCTCGTAATTGCCAGCTCAGTACTGGTAGTAGAGCAGGCTGGCTGCATCTGTACTGTGTGTCAGGGTGTCTCTTCTGGGTCTCTTGTGGTGCCACTGCAGCTGAAATTATGCAAAGGCATGAGATAGCCCTCCTGAGTGATCTTATAGCATGGAATTGAGTCTATATATGTCCTGGAATGTGGTTCATGAGAGATCTGAGGTTCAAAATTTGCTGCAATAATGTTGGAGGATGGTAGATAATGGAGGGAGTCAATCACAGAGCGGACACAGCAAACCTGGTGCAGTTTCAACCAACTGACTTTTGTGATCATTCCTTGGAGTAAATTGTTCCCAGCACCGTGCCTGTACTTTGCTTGAGAGAGAACAATTTGGAAGCACCAGGAGTAGCAATACTTGGTTTTGTCTCATGGGCCTATAACATTTAGCAGTGTAGATATACTCAAATAATCCATTAGAGGTCTGCAACCTCCAGGTGCACCTGGAAGCCATCTTGAAGGTTCACTGTCCACATAGACTGCAGATCTGGTCTTTCAGGCAACCTTGGATTTGCTCTCGGAAGATTGTAGGTATTTTGTAAGGCTTCAAAAGGAAGTTGATATTGGTTTTGTTTAAGTCTGTGACAGTTCTGTCATTAGCACTTTTTATAATAGTATAATAGTATTCTGTTCCCAACAAACTGCTGTACCAGGAATATTTTTTTTCTGCAGCTGAAGGGCAGCCTGAAGTGAGGTCATGCTGAAGATACTGGTAAATGACAACAGCTACCACTTGGTGGCATCCACTCCTTGCTTTATTTAGCTAAAACTCCACAGCCAGCAAGCTGGGAAAACTTTCCGAGTTCCTGGCTTGACATTCTTTAAGGGTATTTAGAATAGTTAACCTTACGCTAGTCTTGATTGGTATGCTCAGGGCTTGACATGTTCATGACCCACCTTCTGCTTGCATTTTAGTGTGGGAGTATACACATTTACTGACCTTGCAGTTGACTCAAATAATCAAAGTAAAGTGATTAAGCTCTATATTTGTCCTGTTATTTGGAAGACTGTGTAACTATTTTTTATTCACTGAAATCTTGTTTAAACTGTTGGACCCTTGGTCTTGACCTTGCTGTGTACCTCAGTTTAAAACAAGCTTTGATTTTTGATGAGTTAATTAGAAGCAAAAGTAGCATCAATCTGGTTAGGAGGAGAGTGTACTTGAAATGACTTCTTGAATCTTGCATTTACACTTTTCAAAAGCAAAATATTCAGACTCATCCTGGAAAGTGTGTAACATTAGCATTACTAAGAATTTAATGTTTATTGGGAGATGTAAACAGCTTCTTTACCTAATTTTGACATTTAAATGAGATATCATCAATATATTTCACCAACCAAAATCTTAATTTGGAGGTCTCTATCTGTCTCTAAAATGATATATAGCACAACAGTCTCATGCAATTTGATTCTCATGACTACCTAACTACAAGTTTAAAGTTGTAAGCCCATCCTCCTTGTGTTTGTTGTCAAAGTAGTGTGAAAAGAGGCAAGACAAGATTTTTTAAAAATGGCTGGTAAATATGAATACATCAGGTTTTTGGTAGCTTAGTGCAGATATCCTTAAGTGGGCAGTTTTTCTGATAGTATTAGTCTGATCTAAGGAGAACCAATAAGTTTTCAGCTGCTTGAGACTTGGTCTGTGAGACACTTTGGGGAACATAATGTAGTAATGAGCATGGTGTGAGATCTAAATAAAAGGCATTTGGCAGTTTTTTGAATCGGACTAGAATAATATTTCTACTTTTGAATATTTCACCCATGAAATCCACTTGTGATGGTAGTGAAATTGAAAAAGAAATTACCGAAGAAAACTGTATATTCTTCTAATTGATTATGCAACAATAATTGAACGATAGATGACATTTGAATCTTATTAATTGCTTTCACACCTGGATTCTTTGACTTCTGCTTGCAGCTAAGGTTAAAAGATTGTCTTCTTTAAATTTAAAGGACATTTCATTAGCCATTAGATTTGGTGGAAACCAGACACTTCCCAGCACTTCTTAAACTTATTTAACTATTAAAACATGCCACATAATTGAAACTTGCTGACTTATTTACTGATTTTTTTTAGCATAATCCAATAAATCTCTCATTCCTTTCTGTGGCCTGTATTGGTGTGGTGAGGGTTGTGCTTTAAAAAATGCAGTCATGATCCTCAGTTTTGTTAAACAGGGTAAATAAATAATCTGAGTTAATTTCTTCTTGAAAGTTAACTCTGATAATCCCAGGAGCAATACATGAGAGCATTCCACATTTCCACCAGAATAATCAGTCATGCCATCAAATGACTGTGAATTCAGAGAACACTTTAAAATTTGTAGTTCATCACATCTCTCCAGTCCTTCGATATTGTTCTGCATGTTTGTTATATACATTTAAAAAGTTACAGCTAAGAACAAGCCTATAGTGAAGGAAACCAAAGTATATGCATCAGTCTTCTTCTAGAGGGCAGCAAATGACTGTGTTTTAGTTACAAGAGAAATTACGAAATTCAGATACAATTCTGCCAGCAAACCAAAGGCACAATCCAGCATTTTGTAGTTAATGGCAAACTTCCAGTTTTCTTTGATGGGAACAGGATCAGGCCCCTGTTGCTTTCCTTGCTATCTTCCCACCCCCCACTTTTTTGGTGGATCAGTAGCATGCGTAAAATATGTAGGACTTCAGTTATCAGTCATTGTTTTAAGCAGAGTGCACTATGGGTGCAAATATTATGGTTTTTATTAACATTCTGAGACTACAGTTCATCTGATATTAAAAAGTACATGACATAATTGTAATAGTATTTATCCAAATATTAGCTCATTAGGGTTTTTTAATCTGTCTTGGTTTGTGGTAGTTAAAGGAACGTGAATGATTTTTTTCTCTGCCCACACAATAGAGAATAGTGCGGGGTGTCCCCTCTTTTGGAAAAAAAAAAACACCACTGAAAAATTAACAAGCGTTGCTCAATTCAGTCAAAAGAAAAAAAGATGGTAGGTAAAAGTTCTATTTTAAATGTTATTTACTTTTATTTATGCATAGCTTTTTCTACAACCCTCCTTACCATACCACTGATATATTCACATGTAAGCTTATACCAGTAGTGTAACAAAAATGGTGATAAATTGCCTAAACATCTCATAGGTATTACATTAATATTTTTCTTGGTCAGTGGTCTGTCTCTATAGAAGTTGTTTTAGCTTTGTAGCCTCTGTGATACTTTCAGTTAGATTTCCTTTTCTCATAGAAACATCCCACAGTTTCTTCTCAAAATTACATTATTTGAATTTGTGCAGAGTTAAAAGAATGGGAGCTGGTCAGATGGCAACTTCTTTATCTCCTTGGCCCTTTGTTTGTGAAGAACTTAAGTTTTGTGCTCCACATACCCAGGGAACAATCTGGCTGCAGATACAAGCTGGTGAGACTGTGAAGCTTCTATAAGGTATGATTTATTCCTCATGGCTACTTATGAACGTAGAAGACTGAAAACAGCCACAGTTTGGTACATTCTGATAAAGCAAAATCTGCATTGTTGGCTGGGAACACGGCCTGTATATCCTCTGGCCTAGAGGGCATTGTTAGCAGTTATCAGAGTATAAGAAATAACAGTCAATATAAAAGAATCAGGCTCTGACTGTCATGATGTCAGTGTTATGCAGGTCAAGAAATGGAATTGTTCCAAAGCAGACTGAGAAACTCTTTTGTCTGAGGAGCATCCCAGAGCATCAGATTGGATACTTCTGGTTGAGGAACAGCCACCGTGGGTCACATTCACGGAACCCTTGCCAATGGTGGCCTTTCCTGGAGGAGTTTGTTCTTTTGAAGGTGCTTGGGGTCCTGAACTGCTGGGGGAAGGATGCGTGCTGTAAACCGTGGCTCTTCTGGAGTCTAATGAAGCCTACAGGTGTTTTCTTTGTCTCGGAGATAACTCTTACCCCTTTCACCAGTGAATGATTCCAGTGGCAACCCTGCTGCCAGCCAGATCTCATTTTAATTGCATTGTTAAAAAATTGTGCTGGAACAGCCTTTTCCAGGTCTGCATCAGTTCTTGCTCTGTTTTCAGTTCTGGTACTGGGTGTCTGTGTCTGTAACCATTTACAGTTCTGATTCAATTTTCAAGTAAAGTCTAAAGAGTGATTCTCACCATAGTTTCAATTTTTCTTTTCAATGGTTATGAATAAAACATAACATAAGGGGGAGGGAGGGAAGCTTTTGTTGTCTACTTCTGAAGTGTACAAAGGGAACATAGAATATTCTGTGTGACTTAGTGCCTGAAAAAATCACAGCAAGACTTCTAGAAAAAGTCGAACAGTGAAATACTTTAGCTGGATATATCTTTGAGATGCCTTAAACAGAGAAATACTGTAGAACTGTGCACTCGTCAAAAGAGAGCTTTTGTTCTTGTCCAAGTTTTATGTTTAGTTTTTGGCGGTCTGTGTATCTAGAAATGATGATGTTTGCAGTGGTGTAGTTGTTTCTAGGAATAATTATTTGTTACTTTTTTCTGAAATATTTGCACAGATACTGGCCCACAGCATGCTGTAGTTTAGGCTACTAAATGTATTACTTCTTGGCTGCTGATGTCTTCAGCATATGGTATTTTATTGTGTTGGCCACAGAAATGTTCTATAGTCTTGCAGTAGCACTGAGTGTGGTTCTGTGGCTTTCAACTTTAATTATGCTTAATAACACAACACATATACAACGAATAACATTTCCTGTGTTTAAAGTGTGGTTCTACTCTGAATTGTGTTGATTTTAAGATAATTCAACAAATAAGTTCTTTGTGCTAGCTGAATCATAACAGACTGCTAATAAATTTCTATATCTGCCCTTCTCTTAGTGGGGCAGCACCAGCAGAGTCAGTGCCTGTGTTGGTGCTTTTCTCAGTGTTCTCCCTGCAGGAATCACATTTGGTGTATTTAAGGGTGAATATGCTGCCCTGTGGAAGCTCTGTGAACTCTTCCCTTATTAAGAAGACACCTTTGGGGATGTCTGCCGCCACCCAGCTGAGCTTTTCATAGTTATTATTTGTTAAACTATCGGGAAAGTTTTGAATAGATCTCAGTAAACAGACTCAATCTTTTATTCACATTTCAGCAATGGCTTCAACATGAATCAATGAGGATACTTTAAAAATCTGGGAGTTGCTGTAACTTTTTTCTTTCTCGTGCTGTAGAGACACGATCATGCTGAGGTCGAGTGTTTGGGTTTTTTTTAGTTTTGCTTTCTTTCATTCAGTTTAGAGGATTTTGTTGTCAGCCCTTTTGAAAGAGCCATGCTTTCATTTTGATACAGAAGATGTTGACTAAGCCAGCTTGACAGGCTTGAGCTCAAATGCAAAGCAATTGGGAAGTTGAGGACTGAGATAACCAAGGAAAAAGTTCAGAGCTGTCAATATCTTCCCAGTTTATGGCTATATCAGGGCAGAGCTGTGCTGTGGGCACAAGAGACAGCTTTGCTGTGTGCTGCCTTAGAGCTGCAAGTGCAGCAGGTGGTGCGGAGCTCGGCGCTGGCTCCGAGAGCCGGCCCGTGAGGTGTGCGGTGGCGATGGTGGCCGATGGATGTGACTGGGTGTCCCTGCACACATGTGCGTTGTGCACAGGGCAGCTCGCCTGGAGGTCCCTGCAACAGGCACCTTTCTTTGGGTGGGAGATAGCTTCAGTTTCCTACAGAGAAATGGTTATGATCGGTTCCCAGTTTATTGCATAAAACTGAAAACAAGCAGGAAGCCAGTTCTTTTACTTTAATAAAACTGGTCATTTTCACAAGCCGATAAAAAACAAACCAACACTCCTCCGACTGACAGGAGTGAAAGAAATCATATCAACCTTTGCTGCTGCTTCGAGTTTCCTAAAAAATCCATCCAATATCTCACACAGAGCACATGTGGAGGCAGTCTTGCTGTACTGTAACATGAACTGTGATAAACTCATTCCACTTTGTCCATGATGTACAAACTATCCATGTGTACATGCTGGAGTTTCAGGCACACACACATATAAAACTTTAAAAAAAATAACTCCTAATTAAAAAAGAAACTTATTAAAATAGATATTTTTTCTTAATTACATTGAAAATAACTTTATTTTATACAGTCTACAAGCTTTCATTTCAAATTCTACTAGAGATGTTACTATCAAATGAAGAAGTTATGCTACACTATGTTTTTCTACAGGTTCCTTGCTTTAACAGACTCTGGTTTGCTATATGATTAAGGTAGAAGTTGACTCGACAAACCTTGAAAAGCAGCACTAAGCATTTGAACTGTTGCTTAAACCTTGTTTTCAGTGATCAAGGCAGTCCAAAGAACCAAAATCTTTAGACAAAAACGAAAGTCAAAGCTAAGAAGAAAATGCCATACCCTAAAAATAATGTGATAAAAGATTTTTCTTTTGTCTCTAGCTGAGGTTGCAATGAAGTCCATACAAAAAAGATAAATGGTTGTTCATTTTTGCCTTTTAAAAAATGGTATTAACCCTGGCCTCTATGCTTTTTTAAACTTAGGTAGGGAACTGTTGCTCAAGAAAAATACCCCTGTAAAGGTGTGTTAATGGCTGTGTGAATACGGACAAGATGCGCTTACTGCAGAGGTTCAGCTAGAGCTTGGCACAAGGCTTAGAAATGTGGTACCAAGGACTGTTTTGGCTGGGCCTGGCCTTCTCGAGTTTGTGCTCTTCCCAGAGCGTTTGTCACCCTGGCTGCAGGGGTCTTGTCCCCTTCTCGCCCTTGTACTGAATGCTCAACCCTCAACTCTTTCTAGCGGGAGAGGAGAAATGAGCCGCTTGGTTCAGTGAAGGCAGAGATGGAGCGTGTCACTGCAGGCTTGCTGTACCTTCTGCAGAAGTTTCTCAGTTAATCGTAGTGGACTAACTGGCAGATGTGAGGCAAAAACAGGTCTTAAAAGTTTGAGTGTGGCTTCAAATAAATTGCATGGAAGTTTTTCAAGGGCTATAAAAATGAAATTGCAAGGTTATTGCTTAAGAGTCAACAAAAACTGCACAATAGTACTTACAGTCACCTGCAGAGACTGTGTGATATAGATGACAAACTCGTATTCTTTTCTAAGATTATCTTATCTAAAATGATAAATCTTGGCACAGCAGACATTTAGTATGTTAAGAGTATATTAGGTCCTTTTTTCAGTTGAGAAAACAAAGACTTTTGAAGTGTGTGTGTTTTTATTTTGAACTCAAATAATGGATATACCAAAATGTTCCCCCTAATTGTTTTTAACTACACAGTTTAAAGCAGAATCATTCACCGTATGCATGATTATTTTCAATATGTTAATAATACCCCATTAGTAGGGTCTCCAGCTCTAAGAGGTTTACACCCAAACTTTGAACTTTGATAATGCATCATCATGATAGTGTATCATTTGTAACAGATAATGCTGAAGTAAAGTATATACAGATTAATGGAAAATTGGAAAGTTATTTGTTTTCAACTAATTGTTTAGTTCATGTACTACATAATACATGAATACATTTGATAGCTACATTATTATTTATTCTTGAGCTTGTGTAATTTAAGTTTTGATATACTACATTGCATCTGTCAAAGAGCTTAAGAATTACAAGGGGGATTTAATTTTGTCAGCCTTAAAGACGAAGAAAAAATGCAGCATGTCCCTACAAGGTGGTTAATTCTATATGGCACAATTGAAAGAAACTTAAAATGTTTTTTATCTGATATAAATTGCTGTTAGGTATGAACTGTACAACTGCAATTTTATATCCTTCCAGGAAAATGAAAATAAGGAAAACACAGAGGTATTTCCAGTGACATTTTATTACTTATGTTTCTTTCAAAATATGCCAAAAGATTTCTATGGGTACACTTTTAAAACTGAAACAGTTTGGTTTTGTGTATGCTGAAGCTTAAGACATAATTTGTTAATTCAATGTGAATTCCAGCAAAAAGTGTGACCATTTTTGCCATAGGCATTTGTATGTAAATGACACTTCATGGAAAAAGAGGGGAAAAATGGAAAGTGATTTTGAAAAAAATGCTGATGTTTTAGTAAATTATGAGCATGGTTGGAAATATGGTGGGTTCTGAGAGACTCAGCTGAGGGTTTGGGCTTGTTTTGGGAGTCACAAAGTCCTTTCTTATCTCTAGAATGGCAGCAGGAGGATCTTTTCCTAATGCAAACATAATTGGACAGTTTACAGAAATCTGCTAAAGACTGATTCTGCTAAAGCTGAGCTTCAATTAAGTTAATTTTGCTTGTATATGTAAGGAGTTCTAAGAATTGATCAGAAAAGCAAAAGAGAGCGAACTATATTACAGCTGTTGAGTATCATTTAAATAATAAATTGACGCTTGTGTTAATTTAACTTCATATTGGATAGTAACAAGAATGCATGCTTTACAGGAAAGTGCATGAGATGCTAAAAAAATAATAAAATGTTCTTTAAAATAAAGCATTGTTTCTTATTTTTTTAAATGAGGTAATACTGTTTCTTTTTTTGACCATCTCAGCTCACAAGTTCTTAACTTTAATTTTTTAAAGAATTCAATAACTTTTATTGGGGTAGCATCAAATAAAAGTAGAGAGGGCATTTCTCTGAATACTTAAATTATAATAATGATACTTGATGCACAGAGTCTACTCGTCTGCTAAAGAAAATGGAACTAGACGGGATTTTTTCTTCTGCCAACCTTGTGCTCTCTGAGTAGGAGTTTGGTATTTTCACTCAGGTTTTGAATTAAACTAACTGCCTGTTTCATCAGTATACTTAGTTTGTTTTGGGGGAGTTACATTTTATTTTCAAATTGCAGCTGTATGACCACTTACTGATATTCATCTTTGTGGATGGAAAGTAACTTCAATGGCCACGAAGAAAGCGCAGTGAGATGCTGGTGAGTTTGGCTGTAAAGGAGCAAGAGGCTTGGGCGGGCAAGAGAGGTTGAAAAGTCTTGGTTGGGTGTAGAGGTCTGGAGGTGCTGGAGGGCTCCACGACGCAGCTTGCTTCTTGGGGAAACACGTTCTGTGCAAGGCTGGGAAGCTTCTGATGGGGTCCCACCAGTTATCCTTCTGCCAAGGAGTCACCTGATACTCCTTTTTTCTTCTGCTCTGGACCTAGTCAGCCATCACATTTCTGAGAAGGATCATTGAGATGCCTCCTGTGGGCTTTGCTTTTCAAGGCTGACAGGCACAAGGCTGCAGCCCCAGCTGGCCAGGGAGTGCAGCAGGAGATCTGTCTCCAGCAGCTTGTGGGGGGCCCTCTTGGCTCCTTTCAGGTAGCCAGCTAGGCCCGAGATTTTTACATCTGCTGAACACTGGCTTTGTGTGTACGTGTCGTGCCAGAGCTGTGAATCTGAACCTTGGTAGTTGCAAGTTGTCCGGGCTGGCACAGATTGAAGGCAAGACCTAGTGGGCAGCCGGCCAGCTTTGCATCGGCTGAGTGCAGTACAGAGGAGGCATGCTGGGTAGCAAAAGAAGGCTGATGGCTGAAATTAGAGCTGAAAGCAGTCAGGAAAATAGATCCAACTGCTGAGGATTCTTCTGAAGGCAATGAAGCGAAGGATAACTTTGAAATTGAAAGTTGAAGTTTTGCTTTTCATGGGGTTTCTGGTCTATGACTAGTGTCAGTCACAGTTTTGTAGCAGCAGGAAGGTACGACTAGAGACCCCACATCTGAGCTTGGCTCCCTCAGTGATCAGTGATCCTACTAAGGCACCCAGATCCTATGAGATGCAGTCTTCATAGCAGACTTTTACATTTGCAGGGAACTCCCATGGCTTTCATGAGGTGCAGCCAGAGCAGCAAGCCTGGTTGCTTCTACTGGCAGAATCAGGCCGTTATGTGGCTAATATTACGCTATGCACAGCTTTAGTAATCTGTTGAGAGGAATTTTGGCTTCTATTGAAAAATCAAAGGGATCATTAACTTACACTGAGCTGACACCAGAAATGAGTCAGAAGAAGTCTTGATCTGAAAGCTTCCCTGTAGGGCACATTACATGTGTCCTTAAGCTTTTTTCTTCTTTCCCTGGGAGGGCTTGCACCCGTAACACTTTGACTTTCTGCCTGATTTTGGTAACTTTTGAAAGGCTGCCAAGAGGCAGAATTATCTGATTCACAGGATACTCTGCACATTCCTTCCCCCCCCCCAAAAAAAAAGTTTCTATTTCTCAATAAACAGGATTTTTGTGAAATTTCTTAGTAGAGTGATGATAATTTCCTGCTCAGGCCATGAGGAAAGAGTCAGTTTCAGCACTTAATTGATGTGTAAACATGATGTGTTGTACTATCTGAAATCTTCTATTGAAGTGGATGAATGGAGCAATACTGAATAAACAAAAATTTGAAGATGGGGCTTTCCAAAGTGGATTGATCTTGTTATGTCCCCACTTTGTAGGCTTTAACTGATATGCTAGGTTGATATTTGCCTCTCCATGTTTTCCTTAGGACTGCTGTATGTACTAAAAAGCACAGACAGAGGGCTGAAAAAGTTACATAGCCATTTTGCAGTGGGAATAATTTTGCTGCAACAACTTCTAACAAAAAAGAGAGGTACTGAAATAGGATAGCAGAATGAATCAAACAAGCTATTGGTTTCTCCTAGAAGCTCCAGAATGTTACTTGTAAAATCATCAGGAGCTGTAAGAAACAAAATTTACGTTTAAAGGTCCTCTTTTTTTTCCAGAATGAGCTATGCAGCATGTGGAGAGGAATAGTGCAAGCTTTATGCTCCTCTCCATACTTGACGTGTGAAATATTTGAGTGAAAAATGAACTTTGCAGACAATGTGAAAATAATTAAAGTGAAAGCAGAACTTCATCTTTATTTTTGGTATGTATCGAGTCTCTAGTTTGATAACTGCTACAACCAGATCCTTGATTCTTCCTCTGTAAATGGCCTCTCTTCTTCCTGAGAAATCACATTCTGCAGTTCACCATTTAATTTTCTTCTTGGAAGAAAGAACTTAAGAACTTGAGTGAGAGTCCTTCTCTTCATGATGTCCTGGCTGTCAGTATATGTGAGCAGATGTCAGAGTCTCTCCCCATGGTGGGCAGGCTTAGCACTCCTGTCCTTCACAAGAGGATATTTCCCAAAACTGGTTCTTTGTACATGTGTGTGCGTGCCTGCTCTCTGAAATCTCTCTATTTGAAGGCAGTTAAACAAATTTCTCTAGCTGAGATGAAAAATTCCTCTACCACAGCATCACTTTTAGAGAGAGGGAGGAACAAGTTGTGGGCAAATACAGGCAGCAGTGGCCTGGCAGATTGACCCAATCCATAGTCCTTAAGCTAAAAATTTCCATCTTGTTTCAAGCCTTTTGTACTTTCTTGTATTCTTTCATGGGAGATTATTGTTTTTCCTCACTATCTAGTTTCTGGAATTTTAGACATCTAATGTTTGCTGAGGTCTCTTTATGAGGCCAGTACCCCAGCAGAAACTTCTGTCTGGTTGTTAAAGTCGTTATGACAGAGGAATGGGTCAAGGTGCCGGGCTGTCCCTGGCTGAGGAAGGTGGTTCCTCTCAGGAACTGTTCAAGCAAATCTACACGATCTTGAAGAGAAAGGAAAATTTTTAAAAAGTCACTGCACATTAAATCTTCTTGTAGCGACCCACTGCCTCCTTTCTTCTGGTTCTGGTCTTCAGTTTCTGATGTAAATTTATTCATGGCCATTTGTGTTGATGTTTTGCTTTGATTTATATAGCTCTTTCCAACTCTGATGTTGCCCTTTTTATATCCCTAGAGGGTAATAATATCTCAGCTGAGACTTTGTTTTGCTGGGTTAATAATTTGAGCTCTTTGACTCTTTCTTTTCTTTCCTTTCTCAATTGTTCTTGCAGACCATCCCAGCATCTTTTGCAATTTTTGTGGAAACAGATACTGAGCTGATGCATAGCATTCCTAATCAGGATTTGCCATTGGCAGTAGTGCCAATCCTCTTTTTGCATTATCCGATTAATCCTAAATAGCATGGTTTGTCAAAACAAAATCACCTCCGGGGTTGACACCTTTGATTAGTATCAACCATATAATCAGTTAAAAAAAAGCCTTTTTTTTTCTCTCCTTCTGGTATTAGTAAACTAACTGGTAACAAAAATTCTTATTATTAGCTCCAAAGTGCAGTAATTCACACTTCATACTTACCTGCTATTCTAATTCCTGCTATATCAGACCTGAAGGATGCTCAAGATTATCACAGACATTTCACAATAAAGGAAGATATGTTCATTGTCATGAAGAACTTGTAAAATTATTCAAAACATGACACTCTTTGATGGTATCAAGACTGAGGCTGAGATAAATCAATAAGATCACAGTGTAGCTCAGAAGACTAATACATAGAATGGTGGGATTAATAATTTTTTGTTTAATGACTCAACCAAATAATTTTATTTCTTTATTGGATTGATGTGCATCAGCAAAAATACCTGTCAGAATATTGGAAATAATCAGAAAGAGTTTTCCAAAATAAGTCAAGGGATGTTATTTTATCACTAGATGATACCTTTTAGCATCCACATCTTGGGTTCTGAATGCCATTCTGGTCTCTGAATATCAAGGACAGAATGGAGAAGATACAAAGATGAGAACTAAGATGATTAGGAGTATGGAGTAGTTGCATTATGAGGAGAAACTATAAAGACTGATATCCTTGATATTCCATGATTCTTCAGACTGTAGGAGTATGTAGGAGTATGATTAGCTGTAGGAGTATGATTAAGCTTTAGAAAACTGGAGATGTTGGATAAGCTGAATGCAGATTTGCTTTTTAGCTAATTGCTCAGTATTAGAAATACAGGGAGCTTGGTGAAGCCAATGGGAGGCTGGTTTAAAACAGAAGAAACAATACTTTTTTTTATTTCAAAGACAGGAAACTGCTGGATTTACTTGCTGCAAAAGTCTGTGGAGCCAGTATTAGCAAATTAAAAATAGATTAGACAAACTCATGGACATCAGGTCAAATTAGATCAGATTACTCAGAGTGACATCCAGTCAAATTTTGAACAACTCCAAAGATGGGGGACCCGTAACCTCTCAGAGCAACCTGGTCCAGTGTTTGATTGCCCTTGTAGTGGAAGAGATTTTCCTAATCTTTAATGGGAATACTGTGTATTCCAGCTTGTGTCTCTTGCCTCTGGTTGCATCACCATTCACCTCTGAGAAGAGAGTGGCTCCATCTTCTCTGTGCTCCTCTGTCAGGCAGCTGAAGATAGTATTAATAGTAAGATGCCCCACTGAGGTTCTTTTTTTCGTGTAGAACAAAATCAGGTTGCTCATCCTCTCCTCATACATCTTGTTCTCCAGCCCCTATTGATGGCCTTTCACTGGTCTTGCTGCATTATGTGCATGTTTTTCCATTGTTTATTGCAATTAAATATGTTATTTTGAAGCCATAGAATTTTGAACTGATGTCTTCCTTTTCGTATTTGTCATCTCAATGAGTTTTTAAATCTGGAGAGACAATAAGATCATACTTATTCCCAGCACTGAAGTGTATGACATCTGGTCACTGATATTGCTGATTCTTCAATCTGGATTTTCCACATAAGAGTGCTATAACTCCCCAAATATTCAAAGTGACAATTGCAAAAAAAAAGATCTTATTCCACCTTGTAGAAATAATGTAATAAACATTGTCAAAATTAATTAAGTTTAAAGGGCAGCAAGGTCTAATCTCTGCATAAGGGACAGGATGAAAGCCACATGCTCCAGAATTTTAATGAGAATTCCACAGTTCACTTTAGCTGGCTGTTCCAGCAATGGAAAAGTTCCAGGTGTTATCTGCATCTTCTGTACAGACTTTCCGCTTTTTACTTCTCAGACAGAAATCCATTGTGTAGCTTGAACAATGAAGCTGCTGATACTTCTGGGATTAAGGCTGTTATAATGATGGTCCAGTCAGCCCACTGAACTCAGCAGAGAAAACATTTCATTGTCCTCTGAAATCTAAGAGCAAAATGCAGTTCCTAAGGTGCCTGTCTGTATTGTACATACCTAAAAGAATGTAGCAACTTGCAGGTTTTCCTTCCCCCAAAACCAGCAAAAGAAGTCAGATATCTGCTATGTATTGATTTACTCCACTGCTCCTACACTGAATTGGGTAATAGCTTGCCATTAACTCGCAGTTCATCATCTGGTGACATCTAATCAATAGATCAAGTGGTAGTTGCAGTTAATCTTATTTCTACATATCAATGTACAGATCAGCACAGAGTTTTGTTTGCTTCTCTTCAGCCTCTTCAAGACTGATCCAAGAATTCTCATTCTTGATGATGAGATGGATCCAAAAACCTGCTGCATACCCTCCCTCCCCTTCTGCAATTTCCCCGTAACCACATCCAGCCTTGAGTAATTCACATTATGTTCTCAGTTCAAGTGTAACCTCAGTCCAAACTCCATCTTTCTTCCATCCTTTCCTTATTTTCACATTTCAGACATATCACCAGTTCTTTCTGTACCTGACTCACACATTAGGGAATTTCTGCACCTGCTTCTCATCAGGTGCCACCTGGGTTGCTCTGTTCAGCTATTTTGTGGATCCCCCTTTCTGATGCTCTCTCTGTTGGTTTTCCACAAACCTCTACTTGAGCAGTTTTTTGTCCTTCCTTTCATGAAATGAAAAGTTTAGGTTTTCTCTTATAAGCATTTTTGTTCTGGACTGATATTTGGCATTCCTGACTTTCTCGTTGAGCAACCTGTATAAGACTTAATCCATCTCATATAGTTCAATAATTTGGTTTATTTTTCTAATGCTGTGTGTAAACAAATCGGTGCATGTGGCACAGCAGCACCCTACAGTCGTAGTCCCCTGAAGGTTCAGGTCATAGGTAGATCTGACTCATGTCTTCTGGCTTTCACCCAAGGAAAACAGGGGATGTCAGGGTGAAGGAGCTGCTATGTGTGCCTGTTCTTTGCCCTCGTCCAAATTTCTGGACCTCATATTCCAGCCCAAGGAGGGTGGAAGTGCTCCGAGGTCCCCCAGCTTGGCACAGCCTAAAAGATGAGAACACCCAGGGATTTTGTTGTTCTGGTCTTGTTACTTATCTTTATTTGAACCCAAGTCAGACAATGAAGAAGGAAAACACAAGGCTGCATTCATGTTACCTGCTTTGCAAGTTGCTGCTTTTAGTAATGGTACATTCAGATGTATTGCACAAAGCAAAGAAATAATGTTCTTAGAAATAACTGTAGGCACTCTCATTGAGAATAACAACAAAAATAGGAAAAAAGAAAAATTAAGACAAAGACATATCTGATCTAAATTTGACATTTACAAATCATGAACTTCAAGATTTGTGTTTGACAGGTCCATACTGTTCCAGCAGAAAAAATAAGTCTTTCACTGTGGAGCAACTGAGATAAAAAGTATT
Source organism: Nesoenas mayeri (assembly GCF_963082525.1). NCBI lineage: Eukaryota > Metazoa > Chordata > Aves > Columbiformes > Columbidae > Nesoenas > Nesoenas mayeri. Next base: position 26,509,827 of record NC_137543.1, read on the forward strand.
AGAAGAAAACATGTGAGTCACAGAAAATAACATTTGGACCCACAAATGCCTAGTGTGGGCAAATTAACCGAGGATGTGCAGCACAAGTTTTGAAATGACAGCAACAAAAAAAGAATGATGAGAGGGATGCAGCAAAAAGAAGGAGCTGAACGGCAATTATTGTGGTTGCTTTGGAATGGGCTGCTAGCTAGTGGGAAAAATAATGGATACAGCTGGATAAATTACTGAGCTTCAGATGAATTTTGCAGCTGGGATGGTGACATAAACCACTTGTCACCACAACTCTTTTCCTTGATTTATAACCTGGTCACCCATCCATCTCCAAACATCACTTTCTCCATAGTGTACGCTTCTGAAATTGTGCCCCTCGGAACTGGGGAAGTCATTGGAACAATAAAGAAAAATATAGAGTTCTTTCAAGAACTAATAGTTTTGTTATCTTGTGTGAGTCAGCTTGTGTGGGAGTTGAAGAGCTTTGTGCCACATTTGTTAACTCTGTGCAGCTAGTGAAGTCTAGTGTTTAAGTGAATGCCTGTGAAAGTTGTCTCGTCCAACTAAATCAATTTATTTTAAGTCTTTGCAACAAATCTGTTCTTACAATCTCTTTGGTATTGGGTTAAATTCCTCAGTGTAAAATGAATTGCTTATCAGATTTTGCACATTATGAAAGCTGTACCCACAATGTTTCCAGGCTTGAGTCTGTTAATTGGTGGAATTTGAAGATGAATACAGATGATAAGCCTATTAATAAATGATAGGTAGGGAAGTACACACCAATTCTTAGAAAAATGTTATACGTGGAGTGTACTGTGTAGTTTAAGATAAGACTGATTTTCATCCCCAAGGAATTTTTATATATACTTGCAAATTAGACCTAATATATGTATGTAAAAGAAAAGGACAACTCTGCAGCAGGATGAAATGTGTAAAATAGAAATAGTCTCATTAAGACAGACTATTAAACAAAAGAGATAGTGAGCATTTCTAGGCCGAGGGCAAGGAAAAATTTAAATCAAATACAGCATCTCTCTATGCAATGTAACAAATGGCAAAGGGGCGGTCCCTTAACATCCAAACATGTACTTTCAGAGCTTGGTGCAGATGTGGATGCACTTTGTGAGGGTTTGCAGGCTGTGGCAGAGACACTGAAATGTTTTATGATCATAGCTCAAGTGTCGGGACCACTGCCTGCCTGCCTGATGCTGCCATGGTCCTGCCTGGTTGTGACCTCAGCCCCAGCTGGGGTGAGTGGGATTGTCAGAAGCTGATGGCAAAATGCCACTTAAAGAAGCCTACTTTGGAGTAGAATATGTAGATGTAGCCCAGGAGAAGTAGGAAGCTGCTGTGTTACTGAAGTTGCACAGAGAAAATGATGTCACATACTGAACTCTCAATGTTTTTTGAGGTCTGTGTTACAAAGAAAGAAAGATAAGCTCAGATCAGTTCCTTTTCGGCTGATGGAGATGTAGGAGTGTGGAGACCTTGCCAGATAGTCCTGTAAAAGTGTTTAAACCTACAGTTTAATCACCCAGTCCTCACCTTCTTATTTCAGCAAGCTTCCTGTGGATATGTGCAGAGCGTCCTGGCTCCTGGCATCTGCTCCACAGCCTCAAGGAAAGTGTACCTTATGGATCACCTGGGGTAGGATCTGAACCATATTACTCTCCACGCAGCACTGGAGACTCTAGGAGATACTCAATGACTTCTGTGATGCAGACAGCAAAAACAACTTCACTTTCAGCTGCTCAAAAATAAGCCTTTCCTTACTGAAATGTTGTGGAGAAGTTAATCTGAGAGTTGAAATGAATAAGGTCAAACTAGTCAAATAGATACTTTATATAAATTATTCTTAAACCCACAAAATGCAAAAGACAGTGATATTACCAGTGAAAAAATCTACAAGATGGGCTAAAATGTCTATAGACTATGGTCTGTTTAACTGCACCACTGTTATTCTAGTAGGAAAAAACTGAAGATGGAAATAAATAGTAATCTGTTATGAGTAGCCTGTCCCAGGTATCTTTCCAGTATTTCATTTAACCTGGGAAGTGATATCTGCTCCTTTAATTGCAGTCTCTCTTCTGTACTGCTGTTGTCCAAATTAACTTCAGCAGGCTTTGTCTTAGCCTGATGGTAAAAGATGTTTTCAGCTAAACTTAGAGTGAAGTTACAGATTTGTAAACAGCTTAACTAATAACTGGACTTACTTTAATTGGCCGACAAACAAAGTGTTATGTTGTGTGTCGGTCTAATTAATTTCTAATCAATTCCTCTACTCACTAAGCTCCCTGCTAAATTCCCAAACTTACACTGTTGGCCACAGGTGATAAGGATTTAAAATAAAGTGGCCGGATGTGGCTGTACAATATTTTCTTCAATATTTTGTAAGTATCTGGAATATTGCAGGCACCTTCCAGAACAAGAACATATCCGTGTCCTAAGAGCTGCATTCACAATGACATAAATGCCTGTCAAATGCTAGAATGCTAGAGAACAGGGAATGCATGAGAAGAGAGAGAAGGACAGTAACATGGCAACATGGGCATGCTCTGAGGCACAGATACAGCAGTGCAGTGTCTTCTCATTACCTCTCTTGCCCTAGACTTCTCAAAGGAAAAATAGTGGAATTGAACTTTAAGTGTTGACTTGAGTAGGAGGGAGCTGATGGATTGAGGGAAGGTTGGAGGAAGAACACCCTTCATGCTATGAAATTATAGGAAAGCAGATAAATATAAGTTCAAGCTGCATATGTACTGCTTTCAACCTGAATGTCAATGTGCAAATTTCACTGTATATTATAAATGTAGAACAAGGTTCTTATAACACTTAAATTACCAAGCTCCCATTGGCATAACAGCAGCCTAAATTTTACTCATTTTCTTTGCTGCTCTAAAATCTCTTGATCAAATACAAATCACCTTTCTAAGACTTTGGGATAATCCTTCAGGAATACCTTCAGTAGTTCAGGGCTTTAGTTTGTGCTACTTTATGATCAGTCTTTTGTATTTCCTGTACCTAATTATGCATTTTAATGAAGCTTTCGTCTATAACTTTCATCTCCCAGAGAGATGATAATTTCCACTCTAGAATAATTTTAGAATTCTTTTAGATGATTAGTATTCTTTAGAATATATAATTTTTCTACTCTGGCAGTTGGAAAGATCATACTAGCAATTTATGCCTATTCTAGCCTCAAAACCTACATGAGTTTAACCAAGCCAATTTTAAGTCACACTGTTACATAATCTGTGGAAATCTATCTGCAAATATACTTTCAGACTGACTAAATTTTGGGTAGGATTTGTAGCTATTGGTACAAACAAAGAAGATGCAAGCTAGGTTTAAGTGGATATGACAGCTTTCACAGCACACATCTGCAGTGATTCCCCTGTATCAGTTTTTACATTGGTTTAAGTTTTACTGCTGAAATGTGCTTCAAGACCCTCACCTTTTTTCATTTTACACACAGAAGGTAACCTTTCAGCCCGGTGCCAGGACTAGGTCTGGTTTGTATGGATGTCACCATCCACAGTCTCCATTGACTGATGTGGACTGCCCAAAGGTACCAGCAGCAAAAAGGTCAGGTCAGTGAGCAGGCAGTGGGGAAGATGTGGCAGTGGCTGGACATGATCACAGAATCATAGAATGGTTGGGGTTGGAAGGGACTTCTGGAGATTGTCTAGTCCAACCCACCTGCTAAAGCAGGTTCACCTGGAGTACATTGCATGGGAATGCATCTGGGTGGGTTTTGAATGTCTTCAGAGAAGGAGACTCCACAACCCCTCTGGGCAGCCTGTTCCAGTGCTCTGTCACCCTCAAAGTAAAGAAGTTTCTTCTCATATTCAGATGAAACCTCCTGTGTTTCAGTCTGTGCCTGTTGGCCCTCATCTTTTTGTTGGGCACCACTGAAAAGAGTCTGGTCCCATCCTCTTGACATCCACTCTTGAGATATTTACAAGCATTGATAAGATCCCCTCTCAGCCTTCTCTTCTCCAGGCTGAACAGACCCAGCTCTCTCAGTTTTTCCTCATAAGAAAGATGGTCCAGACCGCGATCATCTTCGTAGCCCTTCACTGGACTCCCTCCAGTAATTCCTTGTCCTTCTTAAGCTGGGGAGCCCAGAACTGGACACAGTACTCCAGATGTGGCCTCACCAGGGCAGAGTAGAGGGGGAGGAAAACCACCCTCAACTTGCTGGTCACAATCTTCCTAATGCACCCCAGGTACAATTGGCCTTCTTGGCCACAAGGGCACAGTGCTGGCTCATGGTCAGCCTGTTGTCAACCAGAACTCCCAAGTCCTTCTCTGCAGTGCTGCTTTCCAGCAGGTCTCCTCCTAACCTGTACTGGTGCCTGAGGTTATTCCTCCGCAGGTGCAGGACCCTTCACTTGCCCTTGTTCAGTTTCATCAGGTTCTTCTCTGCCCAGTCCTCCAGCCTGTCCAGCTCTCACTGAATGGCAGCACAGCCTTTTGGTGCATCAAGCCTTCCTGCCAGTCTGGTATCATCAGCAAACTTGCTGATGGGCTGCTTATTTGAACAGACATAGGAAAGACTGGAAATTACGGAGTGAAAACACAGCAGAGCAAACTTAACGAGCCTCCCATGTATTTTTGATTTAGACCTGTCACTGTTGCCAACTATTTTTAATGCTTGCCTCACGGGTACAGCTAGAAGTATGAGTTTGATAGCAGGCACAGGTGGTGTCGTGGCCTGTCCCATATTGTCCTAGGTCATGAGGGCAGAGGAGGATGTTACTGCCTGGAGTCCTCTCCAGCTAGATGGAGAGCTGAAGTGGGGGTGATTGGGGTAAGTGCTGAGTCGAGAATTCAGAGGAATGACTGTGTGTGTTTGTCAGGGAGGGCAGGAGTAGCTGGAAGTGCTGACACAGACCCTTGGTAATCCTGCTGTGTTCGTCATCCCTTAAATGGATTTTCATAATTGGAAGAGTACAAATAACATAAATAACAAACTAAATAATATAACAAATTTTTGGTGGAGATTTACCTTGCTTTTCTTCTTGTTGTTTCCTGGAGTTTTATAACATAGTTGTGTGCTGTTGCTGTTAGTAGGTGGTGGGTAGTCTGCTTGTATGAAATGTTAATGATCATATCTAAATTATTGTTTAGTTGAAAAGAATCTTCTCTAATGAAAGCATTGAGGATGAGTATTATTCACTGGACTTTTTGTGTGCATTTCTGTGAAGGTATTTTTATTTTACTTGTTTAAGAAAATGAGATGTTATAACAGGCATATAAATGTGTTTGTATGAATATATGTGCCTTAGTGTCACAATGCTTGTCTGCCCAAATAATTTTTCAATCAAGTGACCAAGTCCTTCCAAATTTAATAAAGGGGTAGAAGTCTTACAGTCACTGTGTTCTTATACCTTCTGTAAAAAAATAGAAATCCTTGTAGAGGAAAGAAGTGCTTTTAGGGATCTGACCAAAGGGAAGGCTACTGTTCTTAAAAGACATCAAAGAATCCCCATATAAGGTGTCCCCCCTTGAGATATATACATCAGTAGGAGGTTACTAGCTCCATTGCAGAGAAAACTACTTGTTTACTCTATTTGGATAAATTCTATCCATTCTTCATGTCAGAAGAGAGTTGATTTGCTAATTGTAATGCCAACTTTAAAGGGAATATTGAGGATATGGAAAGCTATTTTTTTCATTATGGACAATGTGTGAGTATAAATGGGAGGGTTTTTTTTTCTTTAAGAATTGTAGCAGGATTAACAGGATTTGTATTAATATAATTTTTTTTTTTTTTTTTTTTTTTTTCTGGGGGGAAAAATAACAACTTGTGTAAACAATTGGAGCTACCTGGTATCTCTCTCTCCTTTCAAATGTGGCGATAAAAACAGAGAGAGAATGGATGTAATAGAAGAGTCAGTGTTGTTTTCATTTGCCAAAGTGGAAATTCAGAGTAACTCAGAAATCATAATGGATTGCCTGAGAGGAAAATTTCAAAAGACAAGAGACCTGAATGAGATCTGAACTGTGTAAAGGAGAACTCCTAAAATTATGTCACTATCCCACTACCCTTGTGCTACCCATCATGGTAATGGGAGAGGATGAAGGCTAGGCATAAATATTAGCAGGAAATAAGATTGCTTTGGAGAAAGACATACCTGATCCATCTTTAGCTTAGATACAATATATATAGGGACTATATATAACAAACAGCTGCTGAGAAGCACTCAGTTTCTGACTCAGAGAAGTCACCTGCTTCTCAGAAACTTTTGAATCTTATTAATGGGGTGTTGAATCTTATTAATGGGGTGCAGCATCTCAGTCTTCCAGTTCCTTTCTAGCACACCTGCCATTGCAAAAAAATTCATGTTACAGGAATAGGAGTCATTTGGGAGTTTTGGACTGGAAAGAAAGATCTCAGAGAAAGTGGAAACAGTCTGTGACTTACCAAGGTGGATGTATAATACTTACAGATGGAGGTGGGCATGAAAGTTTGAAGGAGGTCCAAATAGATCAAGTTACTCAGGATCACATCCAGTCAAGTTTTGAACAACTCCAGAGTTGGAGGATCCACAACTTCTTGGGATAACCTGGTCCAGTATTTACTTGCCCTTATAGTGGAAAAGTTTTTCTTAACCTTTAATGGGAATTTTGTGTGTTCCACCTTGTGTTTGTTGCCTCTGGTTGCATCACCATTCACCTCTGTATCCTCCCATTAGGTAGCTGAAGATGGCAGTAAGATGCCTCACTGAGCCTTCTTTCCTCTAGGTGGCACAAAGCCAGGTTTCTTATCCTCCCTGTTTAAATCTTGTGCTCCAGGTGCAACCATATCAACGGCCCTTCACTGGCCTTCCTGCAGAATGTCATTTTTTTTCTTTTATTGGGAACCCCTAAGGGACTCAGTCCTTCTGATATGATCTCACTAGTGCCAAAGAGAGGAAAAATCACTTGATTTAACCTCCTGCATACACTCCTGTTAGAACAGAGTGGCATGTGTTGTTCTTTGCTGCAAGGCCATGCTGTTCATGATGTTCAATGTACTGCCCATCAAGACACCTAGGTCTTTTTTGACAAAGCTGCTTTTTTCCCTAGTTTTTTCTTAGCTTGTACTGCTGCATGAGATTGTTTCGTCTCCATTGTAAGACTTGGCATTTGACTTCTTTGAACTTCTTAAGATTCCTTCCAGCCCTTTTCTCAAACCAGTCCAAGTCTCTTTGCATAGCAGCTCTACCAGCAGCATATCAACCGCTGCACTCAGTTTGATCATGTCTGTGAAGTTACTGAGAGTGTCTTCTAGGTCTTTAATAAACACATCAAACAGTATTGGCCCCACTATTGATCCCGTAAAAAACCATGATGAAGATCTTGCTAAAGTCAGTGTATAAATTATTAATATTCTACTGCTTTCTCTTTGCTCACCCTACCAGTCATTTCATCATACAAAGCTATCAGGTTAGTCAGGCAGAATTTGCCTGTGGTAAATCCATGCTGGCCGTTCTTAGGCATGTTCTTCTTCTCCATGTTTTTGAACATGTGTTTACATATTTGAATTGTTTCCTTGTGTTGTCTAGAGCACATACTAATTAAAGATTTACTTTTCCCCTCCTATTTAAATGATATATAATAAATCACTCTGACGAGCCATTAGCACAAGCAACAAGAAACCTTTAAGTATATGAGGAATAACAAACCTATAAAGGAAGCGATGTTTTTAACCATCTTTTGAAGAGTTAAACAAATGGTTATGACAGATGAACAGGCTGCCAAAAAACTGAATAACTTTTTGTATAGGTCCTCCCTTCAGAAGATGTCGGTGAGTTAGTTCACTGCATGGATCTTACTCATGTCAAATAAAGACAGAATACTGTCAGGGAACCATTTTTCAAAGAAAGAGGTTAAAAAACTGCAGGACTGTGTGAGAGAACACCCAGGAACTGTGAAGTAATGAGGGTATTGGTTAAAGCTTCCAGCACCGACACATGACTCACATTGAAACTGTCACTAACTAGAACCACCACACAAAGGAAGAGTATAGTAACAAATTTGGGAATGAACCTGGGAAAGTCAATAAAACTTGCATTAGATGAACTGGATGAAATGCTAGCTAGAAATAGTTATAAAGCATCCATATGATATGATATGATATGATATGACAGAACATGAATGACACTTACATAAAGGAAATTCTTGCATCTGTAGAGTAGGAATCCTTTAAACACTTTGACAGAAAAACACATTAACAGAATATATAGTCACAATTTGCTTGGATTTTAAAAGCTATTGATGTCTATCGAAATACTGATGAAGCAAAGAGTTGTTAGTGATGAGTTAGTGTGACTAGATTCAAACAATTAAAAGTTAAACTTAAATTAGTCTAGAATTCATTTTATGTCAGTAGGCTGTAGGCCAAGTAGCCTATAGCCAGCATAAGCAACAGCTCACATAATTTATGGTTGAACCTTCCTCCCTCTCTCCTAATGAAGAAGAGTAGCTGTTGCCATTGCATTATCTAAGACTCCCTAAGCAAAAGAGGAGATAAGGAAGGCCAAAAAAAGCCTCTTTGGAAAGATAAAGAAAGGAATGCAACAGCTGAGGGAGGAAAAGTGACGCTGAGGTAAGCAGAGGCATTATCAGCTTTAAACAAAGAACTGGAAAAAAAAAATAGAAAAGGTGACCAGAACAGAGAATTTGTGAATGTTTTGAACTTAAAGGAGTTGAATCTGCATGATCTCTGCTGTAGACCATCTCTAGTTTCTCAAGACTCACAGGACATCCGGCCAACAGATTGGTGAGATTTTATTAACAGAAGGTATGTATTACTGCTAAGCTCTGCATAGTTGTGTATGTTTCAGTAAAGCTTCTCTGTTAAAGGATGGACATTTTAATCTCAGTTGTTGACTGCCCACTACCCACATTTATCACTTTGGCAATGGATTGGCCGTTTCTGGGTGGGCTTGAAGCTTGAGTGCACTGAGCAAGATAACCTTCCAGGACTAGAGGTTTGAAGAGTCACAATTTCCTTCTGTGGATGTAAGGAAGGTGCAAGTGCTAAGATAAGTTTGTTTTGAAATAGGAGAAGTTATCTCATACATTACTATAAAAGACATTGGAAATAACTGGAAATTAGCAATTCATGCTTCAAATGTATATCCCTCCCATCTGGTGACCTAGGAGGCATAGCTGTGGCATACCTGGTGATACATCTGTTGTCAGGAGAAGATAAAACGGGTCATGCATCTAACTCTGGGCTAACCAAGTGGTCTCTGTCTCTGCTGAACATAGAGGTTGTAACAGGAGGTCAGGATCTGTCTCTGAATCTGTCTCTGTCTTTGACTTGGTAGTGGATGAAGCAAAAGGAATGGAAGACCATGAGTGCATCCTACCCAAACCAAAACTGCAGAAACCATGGTTTTTTGGATGGCACCATTAAAGTGACAGAGCCAAAAATAGCAGAAGGTACAGTGGTTGGTTCATAGGTGGGCCAGATCACTATGGAGGGGGAACACCTCACATGGGGCATGTGATGGTGAGCGTAAGTAGGAGCAAAATGATTAAGGGTAAGTTGCTGTCACTTTATGCTCAGGCTGACAGGTGGCAGCATTGAAAGACACACTGGTGGATCAGCCATGGTGACAATCCTGTTTCAGATTGTGTAGTGAGAACTGGCTCCTGATCTGGTAGAAAAGGCCATGCAGTCAGCAGAGAGTACACTTCCTTTAGCTTCAGCGTGCAAGGCCAAAAAGTCTTTAAGAGACAGCCTGATCCCTCATCTCAAGTAAGAAGCACAGATAAGACAGAATTGCAAGCACAAGATATAACCCTCTCTGATTTAGGAAGAAGGGGAAAATTTAAGGTGGAAAGTAGTAGGGTGTTACAAGTCTATAGACATATAAAAGCTAGACCGTGCCTGAACACACACAAATCAGGTTGATAGCATAACCTCATCCACAGGGAAATTCAGGAATCAACAAAGCCCAGACATTACAGAGTCGTGCATGATGGTGTAAGATAAGATGTAGAGATGTGTGTTAGAAAGAATATAACTTCCATGACTAGCAGTCCTCATACAAAAGTAATAAACTTGTATAAAAAAAAAATAAAAGAGAATTTCTGGACTATGAGACAGATTGTGAAATGGACCCTTATTCCAAACTTGTGATAGTTTCACCAGTTGACAGAAGTATTTCCAGCTTACAGCAGGAGAGCCAGCACAGCTGCTCAGGCATTGATGGGACAGATGTTTCTCAGACAGAAACTGGCTATGACTTGGATCTGTATGTCACAGAAAAAATTATAAGTGATTGCAACTGGCATTAGAGTTTGCACAAAGGCTTTATGTGGCTGGACATCCCCAAGGGAGAACTGCTGAATGCTGAGGATGGCTCTAAGAGAGGCTGTAAAGCAGCAAGGGAAAGCCTGAGATATGATTCTCTCAATAATCCTAATGATGGAATGAGGAACTGCTGCATCTCCTGGAACAGAAGAGGCTTGAGGATGCTCCATTTGCGATTAGGAGCGTGGCTGCCAAATAAATTACAACCATATGGTCTAGCAGACAGATGGATTCAAGGCATGTTAGAGACAGTGTCAGCTAGACACCACCAGGTAGCCAGGCATACATTAAAAGCAAATGTTCAAAAGATGGATAAAGTAGCATGCTTGTTGCACCTGGTAGAATGAAATGTTGGAGACTAAGTAACAGAGAGCCAACGGAAAAACACACATGCTGATATTTCAGAGGATGGGACCACTTGGAAATATCAAGTAGGCCAGCCCTACCAGCTAAAAGTGAGAAGGGGCAGAAAGACTAGGAAAAAAATGTTCAATTTTTCAAATTTAAATGCATGGAAAATATTTTAGTGAAGCTGCGAATTACACTTTTGTTTTGCAAAAAAATGAAAATCGAGCCTGACTGCGACTGAGAAAATGATAAACCTCACAACATCTCTGGCAGTGTTTGAGCACAAGTACTTTCAAATTTGTAGTTTCAGAGTTTCCTTTGATTGCTGGTAGATGAATAGCACTGAGTATAGGATGCACTAAACTTGCAACTTGAGTATAGGATGCAACTAAACTTGCACATCTGTGAGTGGTTTAGAGGCAAAGGTAATAGTTCCCAGTTGAAAAGACACTGACAAAGGAGTCAAGAGCCCAGTGCATATTTAAATAAAAGACAAATAAATAGGGGCACAGATTGGCCAGGATATGAAACCCACATGAAAAAATATTGGAAATATGAAAGTAAAATTTTTTAAAAAGCTTAAGCTTGTCCAATGCTCAGCACTCAGGCTACTTGACACATCTTTTCTGTCTACCCTAGACACAGCATAGGTGACTTGGCTGCACACCTGCTTCATATATGGAGTCTGGCTGATCCTACTTGCTGGCCATGACACTGAGAAGAGCAGGAACTGGGGAACTCAGGCAAGCCGGGAGCATGAATGCTGGAGACCTTGCCAATCAGCTGGAGGCTGCAGTGTTGTACAAGACCTCTGAGGCCTCCTGACTGAACAACAGCCAACTATAGTACTGGTTAGTGGTTAGTAGGAGATGTGTTGCCTGTCTGGAAAACAAAACAAGTGAAAAGATCAAATGTTACTGAAAGTATTAGATTATTTTTTTTTTTTTAAAAAAACCTCCCTTGTTCCTTGTGGCATATGGCACTTGCAGCAGATGCGCTGTGATGGAGACAGAGTCCTTCCCACTGAAATCAGAAGGACTGTGTTGGATTTGGCTGTGGATAAAGAGTGGCAAGTACAGACTGGTGCAAACTATTCACTTTTATCCAGGATCAAGTCCTCAGTTAAATGATTGCCTGGTATGGCATTTTGAGATCACTCTGCAAAAGTATAAGAAAACAGCATCAGCTTATGTATGAAAAGGATATATGTGTTTCAGAATAATGTGTGAATATGATTTAATTAATGACATTTCCAATCAAACTATGTTTACCGACTCCAGTGTAGCTGTTATTGGATGTCATAATTTTTCTATAAACCACCTGTGTTTTCTAGTTGATTACTCACTAAATACTGTACCCAGTATCAAAATATAACCCCAAATGCAACAGATACAAAATTGTCTCATGTAAAAGAAATATTAGAACATGAAAATTTTCAATAACTATTAGAAATGCTATGGAAGCAGCCAGAATGGCCTTGATATTTGTGTATCATAGTGGTAGATACTGAAATTAATTGAAAGAAGGAAGAGTGTCACCAGTGGGGTTTTATTTGGGTGATCACCCACAGCTGCTGGAATGTCAAATATATCATTGTAGGATCTCATTGTGGTCCTTCTAACAGTGCTAATAGTGCTAATAATGCTAATAACGTCTCTACTGATGTAAAAATGTCTTGTTACTGATTGAAGCAAGCAAAGCATCAGAGCGACAGCCTGTTGCATGGACCAGGACTGGATAGGTGCCTCCTGTCTTAGAGCCTCTGTCTTGGCCACCAAGAAGTGTTGGCTCCATTACTGGCCACGACCCAGTAAGCCTTAAATGGCACAGACATGTGTGATGCCAGGCTTTGACGTTGATAATGGTCTCATTTATTACAAGAGGGCCTTCAAGGAAGGTGTGACAAACAGGTGGTAGCTGTCATGGGCTATAATTAGGATAATAACCTTTTCTTGAGCATTTTTTTCTTGAAAAGTCAAGCATAGGTAGTGGCATGTGCTGTTATGTAACTCAGAGAACAAAACGGGAAATCTGGTGAAAATGTCCTTAGAAAGATTTAGAAACTGATGTGACAGCTGAGAAAGTAAAAGCAACTGCTGAAGTGAGCCTCAAAGAAAGGACTGGGAAGAAAGCTGGAAGGTGTCCAGAAGGAAGAAACAGTGAACTTTGAAATTAAAGGAGCTGAATCCACATGGGACCTTGCAGGTGACTGTTGCCAGGCCCCCAAGACTCCCAAGATGTTTGGGTAAGACATTGGTGAGATCTGTTACAAAACAGCACTTGGCTTTGCATAGTTGTGGATGTATCTTGTGAAAGTAATCTGTCTTTTGTGAAATTAATCTGTCTCTATCTCAGGTGTGATTTACCACCTCAGCAACAAGAGCTGATTCTGCTCTCAAAACCACTTGAGTTTGTGGAAAAATACAAAGTCAAAACAGAGTAAGTCATATCAGAATCTGAGCTGCATCAGCACTACTAACTTTTATGAAATGAAGAGGACATTGAAAGTGGCATGAGTTTTCACCACAGAATACATTCATTTCAATAAATGTACGAGGAATGGATAGTTTACACCAATAAAGTGCTTATTTACTTATTGGATGCACAAATGAATTATTACTCTCTCTTGTATCTCATTGTTTTCTGTCTGCTGTCGGTTTTACAGACTCTGATATACTGTTGGGGTTATGTCCCTTCTCAAATATAATTGACATATCCATTAATATGTATTTTTCTCTTTCTTTAACTCATTAACTCTCTGTTTTGCCTTTTAGACTGATTTTTTCCTGGGATTGTTCCAGCATGGGTTTTCTGCAAGTTTCATCTTTGAAAGGTAATATAGGGCTTTCATAGTGAAAGTTCAGTTTCATTGCTTACAAAAGACCTAGTTATATAAGAACAAAAAAAAATTACTGATATCCTAACCCTTTTTTCCCCCACTTTGGTTATTAAACAAGTCTTCTGTGGTTTATATAAGTTCAGAGCTTCTTGAACTTCTTCCAGAACTGTGGTACATTTCCAGTGGGTATATATAACTCTATAACATCTAGTATGCAGCTGGATATGTTGGGTTTACACATACCCAGAGTCTAATGCATGTTATCTGCTCCAAAACCATTTCTCTCTTTTGCCATAACTCTTACTAGATTGTTATACAATAAAGAGCCAGGTGCCAACAATCATAGCAATGATGCCACATCTAAATCTGCTTCAAATGAAAGTGCACCTGGCAGAAGTATTTCCCAGGACATGCAATAATTTAGCCTACAAATTCAAATAATGCTTATTCTCTTGGTTAAATTACATCTAGAAGTCTAGTCAGATACATGAAGTAAACTTGGTAGATATGCCACAAAATGAATCAATTGGAGTCTCTGATCACTGATACAGATTTTACAGCCCTGGAGCTCCATGAATTCCAGTGGAGTTACTTTAAATTTATACCATCCAAGCATGAAAACGGTTGGAATAATTTGTAAGAATTTTCTGTTATTCTCTGGGAAAACTTTTACAAAGCTGTGTTCTCCTGCAATTTTATTGAATTGCATGCAGTCATAACAGGTATGTGTCTTCTGTGCCTGTCCTGAACCCTGGTTTTCAGATTTTGGGGCTGGACAACTTTCTAACCATGGACTGTTTCTAAGCTCACTGAGTGAAAGGCTGTGTGCACTGCAGGGGGAATTTATTGCCTTTAATTGACACAGAATTTCCCCACCTACTTCACGCTGTAACAACACAGGGTACCAAGGTAGTCTACCTTTTGTTAGAGCTTTTGTTGAATACTTACAATTTAGGCTTGGAATATAGCATTCAAAGCCTAAATGCTTATTTCTGTAAACGGATATAAATCAAACCTTATTCCTCAGAAATCACTCTCTCGAAGAGCCGATTTACTTCCATGGAATATAATAGGAGTTAACCTGAATTTAGGTGGTGAAAGTACACACCTTCTTAAAATTGGCTGGGGGAGTAGATGACTTAGAGAATTAAGGAGTAAAGAAAACTTTGGAGGTCTGTTCAAATCCAGAATCTGGATGACTGAAAGTTTTTATAGTCACACAGCCATGAAACATTAGATCACCTTATGTCATTTCCTGCACAGGCTTATGCTAACAAGTGTTGTCTAATTAGGACTCCTGCTGGCATGTCCAGGAGCAAGGAAGGACTGGCTGGCAGACAGACTGGTTTAATTTCTCAAGCCTTATTGCCATCATGATGTCTGTGATTAAAGGTATATTTATAGACTACTGTGGGGAACCCTTCTCTGCCTTTGCCCACACTGTAGAGGAAGGGCAGTGCTTTTCTATCTGAATTTGATGGTTTTTCTTTAAACCTGAAAGCCAGTTTTTTGTTGTGCTCACAGTAGGTGATAATAGGTCTTGAATGGTTTTAAGTTATCTAATGGTATAACTAGGAATTTTAAATTCAGAGATTATCCCAGTTCAAACTTCAGATAATCTTAACGTTTCATTTTTCAAACCCTTACAGAGTCTTTGAAAGTGTCTGCTTGCTTTATTACATTATGGGTAAACTTTCTGTGTGAGGATGAAGTAAAAACATGTTTTCAGAAATTGTGAACCCAGTTCTTGAATAAAAGAGAATGTAAGTACAATAGTTATTTTTTTTTCCATCATGATAAAGAACTAACTAAAACAAAAGAAAAGATGGTTTTGCTTACATAATTGTAAGTAAGTGTAGTGTGGCTTGCTGTGATAGCCAGCAGTGGCTGCACTGTAGAGACATGCGGCCTCCCCTGCTGAGGATCCGGGACAATCGAGCTTCTACCCTTGGTTCTTCTTTGCTTCCAGCATCTGCTTGAGTAAAACACCTTGCAGCACAGAAAGTGGCCCTCTCCTGGGATGGCGTTAATGTTAAAGGAGTAGGATCAGCATATCTGATTTCACACCAGCCTTCCCCCCCTCCCAGGATCACAGGGGCTCTGTGAATGAGGAGGCTCTGCTCTGCTGGGGTTGCCCTTTACTAGCAGATGTTGCCTTAGGTCTTAGGCCAGCAAATGTAAAATTGGAGTGGTACTAAGTGTTTTTTAATAGAGATGGAACTGAGAGTGGGGTAGAAATAGATCCAGAGTCAGGGGGTGAAAACTGATTTCTATGCAGCAGCTTTTCCTTAGCTACACCCAGCAGATCCTGGGCACAGCTGAGAGTATAAAAAGCTATAAACATGTTAATGCTGGTAATTTTGCCTGTTCTTTTGGCATTTAGCTTCCCTCTTGGAGGAAAGCCAGCTCATCTTTTGATTTTTTTGTGTTATAGATTCTCCTGAGATGCTACATCAGGTCAGGCTTTGTGATTTGTGTTAAAGTGGTGTAACTGAGAGTAAATCTATTAATTTTTTTTAAAGTAGTAAGTAAGAATCTGAACCCTCACTGCTATTGCTGAGTCAGTAAACCGAGGTTAATAAATCGTGCCACTCTGTAGATTTTTTCTTCAAACAGGAACCCAGGAAAAGCATAAAGGTACTTGCACGATATTGAGTATGAGTAGATTCAATGTAATTTTGAACTTGCAGACTAAGTAATGGTGTGGAAAAAAAGAGACATGATAGGGGTTTTTTTTTAATTGTAATTCTGAAGCTGGGTACTTGAAACTGTTTTTGAGTGACTAAGTTTTGCTGTGAAAACCAACAGGTATCAATTGCAGATTACGGTGATTTTGGAAAACAGGCTTGGCAACTGCACAAAGGTTATTTCTGCAAGAGTTATAACAATGCATGAGATGCCTCAACACGAGAAGTGAGGCATCACAAAGGTGAGAAAGAAAATAAGCAAGCCAGGAATGAAAAAGTGTATAGTTTAACTGGAAAGTGAGTGGTCTAGGCATCTGCACACTGCAGCTAGAACTGATGGGCTACAAGCTATTGTACATATTGAGAAATATTTAAGATTATAAAGGTTCCTGCTATTTTTTTTTTCTGTGAGTACTGTTAGAAAATTAAATTTCACAGCTGGATTGGAGAGAGAAGTAGATTTTCTCAGAGAGATAAATGTATGATGATGATGGGCTGAAAATTGTGTTGGTAAGTATAAAACCAGGAGGAGAGACAGCTAACTGAGTGGCACAGTGTTGCAGGAGAGGCTAATAACTGGAAGGGTGTCAGTGACCAAGAGTTAAAAGAGTGAAGGTAAACACTGTACAACTTTTTTTTAAAGCAACAACAACAACAAAAAGAAACTGCAAAACCAAACCTACAGTGTCACCAATCCAGTTCTAAGACTGGGAGATTTCAGCATCGTAAATCAGAACAAGTGCAAATTAACAGATCCTGCCTTCCACAAATGCAATGTAAAATTTACCTATTTCTGTTGCCTGAGCCCAAACGTAAAACAGGTGACTGCAGTGATTTTTGTTATTAGCTGTCACAGTTGGTACAGGGTTTAGATGATGGCTCTGGTGCACTTGATGAGTGCTGATAAAAGTCACGTAAAAGACAGATGATGGGAGGAAGCGGCTGGGTACTATTATACAACCATTTTGCCTCATAAAATAAAGGTGATATGAGTGTGATCTTTTTGACTGCTTACATAATTTGAATCTTGTTGTATGATTTGACTTAGCAGAAAAGGAGGCAGAAATTAAAACAGGCAGAGAAAAAATTAAAGGGAAAGGAGCATGAACAATCAAAGATGTAGGTCTAGCATTTTTCCTGCAAAATGAGGCAAATGAAATGTTAATATGGCTTTTTGAAGGGCTTCAGAGACTTCCAAAAGTTACAGAAAGGCAGGGTTTTGATGAAGGTAATGGGATTCATTATGGCATGATTGTTGGGAAGCACTGCTGACTTTGCTTAAGTGCAGAATAGATAAAGATGTATATAAGAGTTTAAAGAGATCAGTATTCAAGCAGTGACATGGGAGGAGTATTTGACTATCAAAATCTGTTAGGATTGTCCAGCTTTTTCAAATGCTACCTGTGACTAAAAGGAAAACGAGGAGGAAAATGTATTATAGCCAGTTTTATGCAGATGTCAGACGCTTTATTAGTAAGATCACTGAAACTAGAAGCATCTGCTTGGAATGGGAAATACATTTGAAATGACAGAGTTGTATTTTATTAGGACATCGGGTGGAATGTGGAGTCATTGTGGCTGAGGGTTAGGAAAAGACAAAGGGAAGAAAAGGTCACAAATCTGAGTCAATATGGTAGAATGGAAATGCAATAGGGTGTTATTTAAATACAATAAAATAAAAAAACCCTACAGATCACATTCAAATCTTGGTTTATTTCAGAATTCTCTTATGAAAATCAGAATTTAGTTTCCTCTTTGAGCTACCATTTTTCATTTGAAGTCCATAGGCAAGCAGACTGAAGAATTCAAGTTAGTGACTCACTTGTCCAAAGCAGAAAGCAACTGCAGCAAAAAAGGGAAATACTTTATATTTATTTCTTTGCTACAAATAAGTGTATGACAAGGTGTCACTATCAAAAGCCACTAAGGGAAATAGGAGGTTATGGATCTGTTTCTGTACACAAATTTCTCTCTTTGGCTATCACCATGCTTTAGCACAGTCTAGACAGCACAGAAATCTGCCTCCCAAAAATTATGTGACCCAGTAGGAAACATAGAGATAAAAAAGGCAAATGCTTTCACACCCTAACACTCTCTATCATTTTCTGGCAATTGCAGGGGGAGAATTCTGGCTGTTTGGACTGTATTTGCTGCCTGAACCTCCATCCCTGTTTTGCCTAAGGAAAGATATAGCAGGTTGGATGGAAAAAACCTGTGGAGTGGACCTGAGCCACAAGCTGCCAGTTGGACTTTGAGGACGGGATTATTGAGAATGGCAAGTGATGCAAAGCGAAAAATATAGATAAATTCAGAATACTGCTTGGTGTGACTTAGGAAAGTTAAATCTCATACTGAAAGTGTAATGATGGTGAACAACTAAGGAGCATAAGATATTGTGAAGATGCCTGACATCCTAGTGATTAGAAAGGCAATATCTCCTTAAGTATTCTCACTTAAAATAGATTAGCTGTTGATTAGGTGTAGTGTGTGCAGTTTGAGAAATGCACAGGAAGAATTACTTTTCTACCTCATAAGCTCATTCCCTTGTTATTCACTAACCTGTTGTCATCACTAAAGGCTCCAGCCCAGACCTCTCATTAATCACAGTTGGAGAGCTTTGTAGTTCTCACACCAGGGGAAGAAGCTGAGTTTGTAGTTCCCAGCAATCTTCTTTGTGCTCCTCTATTCTTGACCAAACATCTTATTTCTGTTGGAGTGTGGATACCATCAGTGATAATGCTTGCATCTAAATGGGCAAAGAAACTTCAGCAATGGTGTTATTTAAATTTATTTTGTAAACAAAAAGAGAAAAATACATTTTTGCAAAACAGACAAGTGCAAAAATGCTGAAAGTTCTTCAGTGATGATACAAAGCAACATGCAGAACTAGGTGCATTCTGCTCCCAGCTGCTCTGAAAGTCCTGGATGACAAAGTTCAACTCAAGTTGCTCTAGATTTTCACTAGTGCAAGGAAGAGCAAAATCTAGCACATTTTAAAAATCTTTTGCCTTCCTTATGATATCAAAATTTGAAGAGAAAAACATTCTGTTTTCATATCTTAGAAAATCCTGATTGTGCAGAATTCTACAAACTGAGCTGGAGCTTGGAGCACAGCAGGTACAGATCTATGCTTCTAATAATACTGGGATCTTAGATTTTTTTCTTGTTGATTGAACTAAATACTGTTAAAAGATTGTATCAGTATGTGTATAATACTGTTTCTTTAAAATATTTTACATAGCTGAGCTGAGAGGTACCTAGTATTTCAAAGCAACAGTATTATTATGAGACTCTGCCTAAATACAGGATGTTTCAAAAAGATCCAACATGTTACAATTACACAAAGATTTACAAAGGTTTCAATGAGTTATCAAGTTTTAGTGACCTTTTTATAAATGCTCTATGTTCCCTCCACGTGCTGTATGGACTGTAAGAGTTTCAGTAATGGGTGGTTTGTGGTTGCAGAGATATGGTGATTTCAAAATAGGTCTGTCTTTTTGAAACACTCTGTAGAACTGGGATACAAACAAAAAATAAAATAAAACATGTATTTTTCTTGAAAGGTCTGCATTTTTTAAGCTCAGATTTGTGACCCTCCTAGAAAGGCATTTACAAAGCCAATGGTAAATTGAGGATATTCCATGTTATAAGAGGTCAGTTCTTTCGTTTGTGTGACTGTTCCTCCAAAAACTTTTAAAAGTTTCATAATAAACTCAGTCAAGAGGCTTTTATATTAAAATCTAATGCTTTCTGTCACATCTTTTCCCGAAGACTGAGGACTGGGCTAACCATACCCGGAGGCAGGGCAGCAGAAGACATGTACAGTGACTGTCAGTGGAAGTGAATGACCGGTGGCTGCCCTGGCATGGGACGGAAGGAGGGCTTGGCTCAGGCTGGGGCACGCTCGCAGGGTTGCCTTGTTGTTCCCTGAAGATGTCCTTTGTGACCCCCCGATCCTTTCCTCTCCCTTTTCCTGGGGTGAGAGGCCACGGCAAAGAGGAGCAAGGCCAGGGGAAGACGGCAGAACTGGAGGCAGAGGCTGAAATGGGGCTGTCCGTGCCCTCCCAGCAGCAACTGGGCACAGAGCAAAAGCCGTGTCTTGCATCTGCTCTTCAAGGGGGGCTGCTTTCAGGTGCACCCTTGTGCACGCTGAGGTGGAAAGAAATGCCCTCACATGCAGATGAAGCTGCCAGAGAGGACTTCTGCTCTGGTCCCTGGATCCTCTGGCAGTCTGCACAAGCAATGGCAATTTTTCTGCTCTCCAGACATTTATTTATTGAGTGGAGAGGAGGACTGAGCACTTGCAGGACGGCAAAGTAGGGAAATTAATAGGACGCTCAGAGAATTAATAATGTCATGTGGAACTGTTCCTTATTTGGTTACCAGATGAAAAGTGTCTCAATCAATTAAAGAGCCATCAAACCATCCAGTGCCCGGCCAGTCTCTGTGAAAGTACTTTGTGTGAAAGTTTTGAGTGTACAGACAGGAGAGGAGAGGCAAACAAACAAAACACCACCACACATGATGCAAAATAAAACCATTTCTCACCACCAATTTCTCAACTGGTGCCCTGAGCAATGGCAGCCCACAACAACCTTAAGCCCCCCAGTTTTATCACTGAGCATGATGTCATATGGTGTGGAATATCCCTGTGATCAGCTGAGGTCAGCTGTCCCAACTGTGCCCCCTCCCATCTCCTTGTGCACCGCCAGCCCACTCACTGGTGGGGTGGTGTGAGGAGTAGAAAAGGTCTTGATGCTGTGCAAGCCCTGCTCAGCAGTGACTGAAACATCCCTGTGTTATCAACACTGTTTTCTTCACAAATCCACAGAACAGCCCCATACCAGCTACTGTGGAGAAACTCCATCCTAAACAAAACCAGTACAAATGGCCAGCGGTGCTGAACCAATGTGTTGGCTCCAATCAACGTTCCTGTGTTCAAGAAACAGGCTTGTTTCTCTGATGCTGCTATTGTGTAGGAAAAAGAATGTCCTAGTGCTTGCTCCAACACTGATCCTGATTCTTCAGCCATAGCTTGCGTAAATCTCCACCCCAGGCTGGAGAATATTTTTTGATGTATACAGTCAGGAAGAGGGGAGCCAGTGTTATTAGAAGGAAAAAAAAGATAAGCTGAAGGAGAACTAATTACTGCAGTCATTTTTTTCCTGGCTTTGTTAATGAGGAAATGGAATGGGGAAACAGAGATACTGTATATGAAACACTTTGACAGTTTAAAAACTGTTAGCTGCATCTAGTGAGACTGCTTAATTTTTAGTACTAATAGCAGAGCCATTCCCAGAACAACAGTTCTCTGAGCTGCAGTGGTACTCGGGGGATGATGCTGCTATTTGTAACAATATTACTCCTCTTCTTATTATTTTTTTCTTTTATTTATTTATTATTTTTTAAGCCTTATCACTCCCCACTTATTATAATAACTTGGTGTGTGTGATGAGAACAAGGGAGGTTTGCACATTTGGAACGGCTTCTGCTTGTCTCAACACATCTTATCTGGCTCTCCCGAGGACCAGGGGAAGAGGCAGCTGCTGCCTTCATCCCCTTTCGTGCGGACACTTCAACAGTCACCAGCTTTCACCCAGCTTCAAAGGCAGGTGAGGGTCAGGTTGCCGATGACTCTTCATGAAATGAAAAACACCTAACAAAGAAATGCATATAAATGACTATCCTTTCTCAGGATTTTATGCAATGTTATGTACAATAGTTGATAACATCAGGATAAAGTAAAGGAAAATGCATTGTAAGGGCAAACACATTGCTTTGTAGCATTGACATTTTGCTGCAATACAGGCTTACTTTGCAACCTGGTTGAAGAAAGCCATGTGTCTGCTTTTTACCCTGAAACAAACAAAAATTAAGAAACAGAAGAGTTGGTACATTATTTTTCTTTTATATTTAAACTTTGTTATCAGAATGTTATTTTATAATATAGTATCCGCTTACTTTTTTTTAATGCAGGCATCTTGGCATGGACCCATTTGTAAACATTGCTTGGAAATGCCAGGCTCACATTGAAGGCAATTGGAGTTTGGGTTGCATAGGATCGAACTCACTCAGCTGTTGTGTAGATTTACTGATTCACATGAAAACTCACATGCATTTGTTCATGTGTTCAACCACTCTGTTTTTTGTGCAAAAATAAATTGTTTCTTAAGCATGTATTTTATCTTCTCTCATAAATCTACAGCTGTTGAAATCCAGACTGCATCCTGATGTGGTCCTTAATGCCTCATTTTTTCCTCTGGAATGGAGGTTGTGTTATGTAGACTAATACATATATAAGTAGCCACAGCAAAACAAACCCCAGAATTTTCCATTCTCTCGCATTCAATTACTGCTATTGAGTATTTACTCCAAAGGGTGCTGTGCTGGACAGCTTCCATTAGAAATGTGAACGTCCGAATATGCTCAACAATGGGCCAAGTTCAGAACTGGTATTAAATCCAATTTTTCTGTAAGGCTTGGGAAAAAGGTGATTTCTTGCTTTACTAGAGATCAGTGGATTTACTTCCAGTGTAAAAATATGCATTGGCTTAAATATCTTTTTAGCTGTGTTTTCTGCAACGGATCTGAATTTGACCTAGTGTGCAAACACAATTTTTGCACATTTGAGATTGAAAGGGAAACCCTGGGTTATTGTGTGCAGTCTCCCCTTCTCGGATGAAAACGGGTTATAGAACTTCTTTATCAAGCTCCAGTTTACTCTGATAATTTTTTTATTTCCTGTTGCCCCCCCTGCCCTGTAATACTAAAGGGCTGTTCAAGAACCCACCCTTCGAAAGGCTCAAAGCACTCTTCTATATCCAGTCTTACATATTCAGGACTAATTTATACCCATTTGTTCTCAGGCAAGTATTTTCTTTTAGCTTAAATAGCTCTTTCTTCTCCATGTGTTTACCTCCCCCAATGCATTTATAGGCAGCAATCATAACCCCTATTGTTTATCATATCTCTATTTACTATTTTAATTAGAAATAGCAGTCCTGATTTCTTCCTTTTTTCTTTGCTTAATAAAATAAACGATTGATTATCAGATATTTAGTGCCACCAATTATCTTTCTTTTTTGTGTGTTAATTTTAAATGGCATCAATTTATTTAACTTGCTGCTCATATTGAAAAAGAATGTTATGCCTAATTGGCTGCATTTTCATAGCTACACAAAGGGGACATTGCATAAAGGCAAAGCAATTGGATTCTCTGTCAAAACAAATTAGAAGTATATTTTTGGTTCTTATTATGGTAACAAAAATACTTGGTTCCTCTGCAGGCTGTGTAATCATTTGACCTATTTATGACCTCAGGTGCACTTGGTTCACCTCTAAAGACCAAATGAAGTGATAACTGTAGCTAGTCAATAATCTAGGACTTAGCTGGCCCAGGAGACATTAGTATTAGTGTCCTATGGGTGATGTCTAAATTAGATGGCAGTCAGGTATGTGTACACTAGAGTGGTCATTAGAGTGGGCAGATGTGCTCAACTAATGGCTTACAGTGGGGATTGCTGCAGGGGGAATTCCTTCAGGAAAAAAGTGAGTTTATATAAGACAATAGGCAGTACAAAAGGGTGTTTTTCTGTGGGCTGTGATGAGTATTTTCAACATACAGACTTGTTACAATTACTTGATTGACAAAATATGTGAATTATTAGTTTAACCTGAAGGGTGAAACTAATCTGGGCGCATAAATGCTGGTCAGTAATACTGTTCAAAGTGTGCTTTTCATTCTAAATAAAAACCACTGGACTAAACCAGGAATGCAACGTTGAGCCTTGTTCACAGTAGAATAAAGCTCTACACATGTAAGCAAAAAACGTGTATGATCTCATTACAGCACTGAGAGCTAACCAGCATTCCTCCCAGATCACAAAGAAAACCAAGTGCACAAGTGACCTGTGTACCAGCATCTATGCAAATCTCAGGCAGATGCAGGGATTTATACACACTTTACACACCCCTTAGGAAATACCCATTTTATATCACTGATGGAGCAGATGTATTTTCCTCTGCGAAATGTGCATAGAATCTAATCAGAACAAAGTGTTTAATGCATTCAAAACGAGCACACACCATCCCTTAACTTTACTAGTAAACTGGAATAGAGAGCAATGTCATATCTGAACTAATTAGAGGTTTTGTTGTGTGCTGTGACTATACATTTGCATGAATGCATTAGCAGAATCTTATGCCATTTCAACTGCCCTGCAAATTCTTACCCAGGCAAAAAAAACCCAAAACTTTTATTCTAATAATAATTGGCAGTGTGATGGAAAAGCTGCCAATGAGAGATATTACAATCCATTGAACATTTTGATGTAGATTTACAGTTTTTTCTCCTGCTTGTCTCCCCCTCCCCAGCTCCAAACCCCATATCCCTTTTAACTTTGTAGATATGGATGAAAAAAAAAGTGAGAAAGCTCTGGGCAAAAGTCAGTCCCAGAGTCTTTTAGAGTGCTTAGCCAAATCCTGTGTCTGTAGAGTTTGCAACAGGGAAGTGAGTACTATGCTGCAAAATTTGAACTTGTAGACTCTTATCTGTTTTGATGTCATACTATCAGAATTTAAGAACATGGTGCAGTTAATGTCTGTGTAATCCTAAACAGTATAAAATGAGATGTATATTTGAAGCATGAAGGCATTTGAATGTATCTTGTGCCATGGTCGTGGACAATTATTTAAAGATCCATGAATAAAACATTTTCAGTACATAAAAAAGAGTGGAAACATAACTTAGAAACAAAACATGAAGTAATGAATCAAGAAAGAAATGAATCCTTTAATCTTTTCCACACTTCGGATCATAGCACTCCAAGTAAAGCATAATTACTTATAGTAATATCCAGAGAAACAGATAATTTGCAACCTGTGCACTGCAAATATTTTAATCATCTTTTTTTTTTGGGAGTCCTGCAGATGGAGAAATTATTGTTAACCTTTCTAAGCCTTTGATACCCCAGTGAGGAGATCCAAAAATGGGTGTATTGGCGTCCGTAGATTTAAATGCAGGATTAGCAAGATGTGAGTGTTGTGTTCAGGACGATGAAAGCCAGATTCACAAAGCAAACAAATCACTCATCCTGCTTCTGGCATCAGCTGGCAATAACACTGCAAGGAAGACCGCTTGTTCTGAGGAACCTGTAGCTCAGGTAGCGACACAGATATCTGTCAGTCTGATGAAAGCCTAGGAGAAGGGACGATATAATTTGGAAATGATTTAGAGAGCTGAGTTATTGAGGGGTTAAATATAATACAGTTATTTCAACATGCCAGATGATATGACAGCCAATTTTGAGATGTGACTTTTTAATGATAAATGAGTTCCTGCGATTATTCAGTATGTTATTGCTGAGTGCTAGAGAGCCAGGTTTTGGCGCACATTAGCTGAAAACCCAAGATCTGTCAGAAGCAGGGTACGAAGGAGATCATTTATACTGGGTAATAAATATGAAGCGTTCTGGTTCTAGAACTGATTCTTACTAATATCATTTTGCAACTAGTGAAGTGATACAAGAGATGTCTCAAATAAAGAATGTCTTTCAAGGCTGTTGCTCAGAACAATGAGGCCCTTCTCAAAGTGCAGAACTTTCTGTTTGTGAATTAAAAATTAAGTTTTATTTTGCTGATCGGGCTTTATTTGGATGATTATCTGGAGGTGCAGTAACTATAAGCTAGGTTTTCCACTGGTTCACATGTTGACATCGGTCCAGTGACTGAGCGGAGCTAGTGAACTCCACAGCTGAGAATGTTAATCCTGAGCTGTATCTGACTGAGTTTAAATGGTTTTAAAGTCTTAAAAGCTTATGATTCTCCAAACTGTTTTCTTGGATTTAATGAAGCCTCACGAAATATAATTCCCTGGACACCAGCATGAGTTTAGTGCTGTAGAATTGCGACTGCTGGTGAAGCACAGAAGGGTTAATCAGTTGATCAGATTTGTTGAGTGCATTTGCCATCTTTGAGAAATTCCATGGTCTTGAAAAATAACTAAGTTTGTTTGGGGAGTACAAAGAGGGAACTTAAGGGAAATTCTGAAGAGTTTTGTTGAGAAAGAATAGAAATATTTTATTTTATTTTAAAGATTGGAAATCTTGCTGTGACCATAGTTTGGTACAGTTCTATTAAAAGGCTTGGGGACTCCATAGAGGTAGGAAACCAGTTTTGAAAGACTCTTGAGGTACATTTACAGGGACTGGTTTTCTACATTTTCAGATGATGGAACTTGCCGCCTGAGAACTTCTGACTGGTCTCAAAATTGACATAGTCAAAGAAACTGGACTGGTGGCACAGGGTCCTCATGTACAGAGCCCCTGTGGAGAAGAGATAGAAGAGAAAACTAATAACAGGTTGGAAAAAAGGAAAACTGGCAGAGGCAAGATGAGAGTTTTGAGAAATTAGAATTTCTAATAGTTGAGGAAATGTAGTTTAAAAACTTAAGTGTGGACAGAGAAACAGAATTCATTTTCACTCTCTTCTCTATTTCAAGTGATGGGTTTTGGCAGTTAAATTTTACCTATTTGCAAAAGCCAACCAGTCTATTTTACCTGATCTGTTACTGACTGGAGAAACAATGTTAACTGAACATTTCCCTACATTAGCTGTAAGAATAAGGTCAGTGCTACACGCTGCTGTTTCTCCTGGAAATAGTCTTATTTTAGCACTGATCAGTTCTAAGTTGCAGCAACATTTTAACACCACTCTTTCTGAAAACCCTTCAGATTCCTTGCACCTGTATGACAAACAGGAGAGAGACAGCACCCGCAAAAATAACAACATTGAAGGGATTATTTTGGGCAGCGGATATGATGCTGCTGCTCAGCTCTGGTCTCTTGGAGGTGGAGAAAGCTGTGGCAGAGGTGCAGTACACGAGAGGTAGCCCAGGGCAGGGGTGATGCTCTTCTTCCCCTTTCCCCTCTGTGGGTCGGAGCTGATGGAGACATCAAATGGCAAGAAGGAAAAGCACAGACATGAAGAGAGCATGGCAGAAAGACAACGCAAGCATGCCAAAAGGGGCAGGATCTCCTGGTGGAGCTGGAGGTGGGAGAGGAAGCACCTCTCTGTGAGTTCCTCGGTAGCCTTCCTTGGCCTGTAAGACCTCTGCAGATGGAAGGAGCTTGCTGTTCTGTGCTTGATTAAAAAAAAACAAATACAACAACAAATATTTAAAAGTCATTTTTTGTTCTGGGAAAAACGAGAGAGACATATGTATGTGCCTATGAAAGGTGTTCATGGCAGTGTGCCTGATGGGGGGAAGCCCACCTTTCTCCACCTATGGTGCCAGCTTCTGGCCGAGAGCCTCAACCACAGGGCTGCTGCCCCCATGCTGGTCCAAGGAGTATTTCACACTTCCGAATATTCAGCTTTTTTATAGAGATTGAAACATCTTCAATGAGGCAAGCAGAGGCTCTAAATCCCTGGAGCCACTCCTGGGGCATGAACATTTCAGTTCTAAGGCTCTTTTAAGTGCTCGTCTTTCTTCGGAGTCAGGTAGAGCAGGTGTGAAAGCTGGGGTTGTGCACATTTCCAAGTGTCCCCATTACAAGTGCAGAAACAACATCCTTTTTCTCAGTTTGACCAGAAATTATATCCTGTTGCTGAAAAGGATTTGCTGGCAGAAGTTTTGCTGAGGCTCAGATAAAGCCCATGAAATATTTTTATGTAGATGGAGTAGTGTTTTCTGACTGCTTTGCCAGAAAATTACCAGTTAAGCCTTATTACATAGCAATGCATCCTGTATTGGAGACTTACAGGAAATGATTGCAGGTTTGTAGGCATGAAGCAATAGCAAAGGCTGGATTCAGAGCCTATGAAAGCTAATGAGTGTTTCTTCTCAACCCATCTTTCCCTCCATGGGTCTTCCAGTGTACTCATGCAGCACTGGCTTGGTGGGAACCCAGAAATTCCCAATTGCTCTTTAAGATCTCCTTCCCACAGCAGACATAGTTTACTTGGAATGAGTCAATTAAATTACCAGTTTATTTCATCTAACTGCCTTTTAAACTCAACTGTCTTTGCAGTCCCTAGGGCAGCTTCATAGATACTGATCACAGTGGACAGGAGAGCATGACATTGGGGCGATGGGCAGCCCATGCCAAAACAGAGCACCTAGCTCAACTTGTCAGCATTTTCAGCCTGGAGGATGAATATTATTACTGCAAGTGCATCAGCTCCTGTGGGAAGAGTTTTCTTCTCACATTACCCACCAGAGGCTCTTTTAAAATTAAAATTCATTCTCCAGGGAGAACATAACAACCCACAAGGATATAGTGGAGGAGAAAGACTCTAAGGAAGTGCAGCTACCCTGAGAGGGACTATTTGACTAATGCACACTCCTTTTTCACTTCCATGGCTGCGGCCTGGACTCCCCATGCCGGTACCGGAGGACACTGACTGCAGGACCTGAGGCTGTGCCAGGTGGAGCTCAGCCAGGTGGTGGGAACTGGGCAGCCACCAGCTCTCTCTCCACATGGATTTCCATACAGTGGAAGCTTCAGCATGTGGGGTCCATGAGCACTGCTGCATGCTTTGACACCAAACGAGACGTTTGGAGCACAAGCATGGCTTTACCGCCTGCTTTGCCCCACCTTTGTGTTAGGAATAGGAATGAATGAATCAAGCTCTTTCACTTGGGCTTGAATTTCTGATGTAACACCAGCTTCTTCTGTTTCTCTTGTAATTAGTCTCACTGAGAGGTGATGGAGTTATTGAGAGGGTCTTGTAGGCAATAAAAGTGTGCATATGTCTTTTGCCCAAAGTATGAGGGGAAAAAAACCCTCCTGTGTTGGCACTCCTGGAAATGTTATCTGAATAATTATTTTATTCATGTTTGGACACAGATGACCTTTTGAAGCTTAGAACATATAAGGCTACTGCTACTTATTTTCTTCGGGGGCTGTGGACAAAGAATGACAGGGTGACTGAAGAGAGGGTGTTTGGAGCTGAATGCAGTCCTGGAACCTCTGGGAATGTGTTGGAACTGGGAGCTTGTCCCCTGGCTATTCTGCAGCTTTTATCTGTTTTCAGCACAGTTACACTGGATTTGCAGGGACTTTGAAAATTTCTCTTTAGGCTTAATTTGGGGAGCCCTCTGATTACAGAACTGATTTCTGCCTTTCTAAAATTTCTTGCTGATCATCCCATTAGCCGAAGTGGATGGAGATTGTGAAATGGGAAACTACATAAAACCAGGCAAGTCATGTTTATTTTTCGCTCCCTCTGATGGCTCATTCTGCACCCTCTGTTCACACAGAGCCTTTACACCGGCCAGTTGCAATCTTAAAAGTGACAATAATAATTCAGGCCACAGCTTAGCAAAGCGTCTATAAACATTCATATCTTCTGGCATATGAGTAGCCCCTGTGAACATCAGGAGTTTTATTACCCTTGCTGTTTTTGTGAATAAGAGATTTTCCATGTGTCTCAGCAGAGATGAGCAATTAAAGAAACTAACTAGAGAAGTGAAAACCAGTTTTGAAATGTTTTGTTTTGTTTTGATTTTTTTTCCAAGTGGGAAAAAGATACATGTATCCGTTTGATTTTTATGCTTTAAACCTTATAAGGAATCAATATAAAATATTATATTTATTTATATTAAATATATTTATTTACATGCTTTAAACATAAGCCTAAAGTATTTTGATCAATATTTCTATATGAATTACATTAGTCATGGAAACCAATTAGTTTTCCCAGCATTATCTGTAATACAGATGCTTTCCACTGGGAAGTTTGATGAAACTTAGCTCATTTCTCATAGGTCCCTTGCCACTCATGAAAACAGCAATATCTTTCAGGACCACTAGTGGCCCTGAGTGGCAAGGTCATGATGAAACATGCCATCTCCCGCTTTGTCCTGTCTTTGCCTCATGGAGAGAAATGAAGGAATAAAGATTCAAACATCTGGTTTGGGCAGTCCCCAAAAGTGTCCTGTTTTCACATTATGAAGTGCTGTAAACAGAACACAATTTACTAAGACAAAAGGGTATTAGATATAAACGTATTTTCAGCCAGGATTTCCTCAGAAACTTTGTTTCTTGGAAATTGTGATTGACTGCCTACCTTGTTTATTTTCTGTAGTGCTATTTGAGGTTCTCTTTTAGCAATTGTATGTTTTTATTTGAACTACAAGTAATTTCTTGCCAATTATGCTGATGAAGTGTGAAGCTCATTCACAATTCCTTTTTCAGATTCCAGTTCAGTGCACAATAATGTTCAAACTACCTACGGCTGGATTGTCAAGGTAGAAGTAGGTTATTTGCTGCTGACATGATTTGACCTACATAAGAAGGGAGAAAGAATAATCTCTTTCCTCTTTGTTGGTTCCATAATCTGTATCTACAAAAATGTGAAAAGTTCAGTGTCAGGAAAGAATTTGGTATCCCAGGCCAAACTGTGTCATTGTAACTCCAGTTAACTGATATTAAAGTGAATTCACTGCAGTTGTAAGAGGAAATAATTTAGTTTAGTATTGGCAAAAACATGTTTTAACTTGAAATTTGTGTGTGCATATGTGTCCTTCAGAGGAGCTGATTCAAAAGAAGTAGGTGAAGACTAGTCAGCAGCCTGAAGAACAGGAAATTCCCTTGGGGTGGCAGCAATCAGGGTTTGAATACTTCAAACTGGAAAAAGACTCCAATACAAGTCTCTTGCTATTCAAGTGAATGCTTTAACCATGCCTAAGGTGACTGGTGCTGGCACTTTTTACCCCAGCATGGTTTTCAGTGAATGTGCCCCGGGCTGGTGTATACAGGGATGAACCCAGCGCTGCTGCTGCTGCTGCTGTGCAGACGGCATGTCTGTGTGCCCGACGGAGAGGAACCGCTGTACCTTTTGTACCCTTTCTCCAAATCACAGCAGTGCTTAGGCAGGGTGTGGGAATGAGTCTGTTCAGACCTTGTGCTTTGAAGTGAGAACAAAAGTCTGCGTTTAAGGGTCTAGGTAATGGTATTGTTCAAAATGTTGGGTTTTTTTTTACAAAAAAAGCATGGCCAGGGCTAGAGAGTGCTGGAAAGTAAGTCATGTTAATCACCCTTCCAGGCTTATGGCTGCCTGGGTCCCAAGCTTAGCTGAGAATATTGTCTTTTTAATCTACACTAAACCTGAAAGTTATTGTGCTTGGCTTTGTGTAGTTGTGTTTTTGGACTGTATTCCATTTACATTATGAACTGTCTGAGAATAACTCTCTGATAAAAAAAGCTGTTCTCACTATTAGCAAAATCACTCTGGGTGGACATTGGTGTGACTGAGGTAAAAATTTATCCTTTGGGAATTTAGGAGCAGACTTATTTTGCAGAGAAAGTCAGAGTCAGTTTGTACTTGGGAAACTCAGAAGCTTATTTAGAGTCGGTGCTTTAGCAATCATTTTTTTTGTACCTGGCTAGTACCCAGCCAGTTTCTTAGCCAGCCTTAGCACTAATGAAACCATGTGAAACAGATTTTACTGAAGTTCGGGTTACTTTGAATGGCATTTAACTCCAAAGACAAGCCTGCTGCAAGCAGTCAGGCGGTTTGCAGACTAAGGTACTCCTTAGCAACAGTGTGAGAAATTTTGCCCATACTATCATGCTGAGTGTGATTCTGAGGCAGGACTACTTCAAGAAGAAAAGAATTAAAACTTCTAAAATCGCGATATCACTTTCTCAGTCATATGACTGTACCTTGTATGCTTTTTGTGCACTTTTGCCTGGCAAATGAAGCTACATGATCTGTTAAGGGGTTAATCAGTTTGGTTTACTTAAAAATTCTTAACCACGATGAAAATATTTTAGCACCTAAGAGGAGAGATTGTGGGTGAAAAACTGAAGATACATGATTTATCACTCCCCTCACAAATAAAATTTATTCATTGCATCCACCAGCCATCACACAGATGGTCAGAAAATTGGCTTTGTGTAGGGATGTGGATTCAGGCATGAATATTAATATGAGACAGATGTAAACGCATATTAATATGCATTTGCTTTGCATGGACTGACATTACAATATTTTCATTAAAGAAACCGCATTTGAAATGGAAATTATAGGTCACCTTTTAAAAACGTAAAATAGTAGGGTACAATGTATTTACACTTTCCTGGAGCAACAGAAACAATGAAATAAATATTTTTTTTACAAAAGAAGAGTGTGTGATGTTTCTTCTAGCAAAATGTGTTGGATGCAACATAATAATTAATAAATCAGAAAGACATCTCTCACTTTGCCGTTAAAACACATTTCCTCCTTTTTGCCTGCCTTGTTATGCTGGCAGTAACGCAGGCAATAATGTTCGGGTGGTGGATACAGGGCTCCAGGTCAGCATACGGTGAAGTTAAGCTAAGTTAAGTAGACTTACTAAACTCATCCTGTCTCAAAATGCACCATTCAATATGTTGTTGTTTTTCCACTGGCAGCAATGCATAAAACCCATAATATTTATGAAGACACAGTGTTGTTTTTTTGTTTTTGTTTTTTAGGGGACAGTATTGATGTTCGCAGCAGCGTTCACATCTGTGCATTGTTAGTATTTGCTCTTGGTAACATCATGCATTTGCCCAAAGAGAAACACAGTGTTGTTATGTATGTCATACGATAAAAGACAATTTCACAGATATTTGCTAAGCATTTTTTGCAAAAGCTTTGTAAGAGAAGTATCATTTCAAGGGAGAAACTGGATTGATTTTGTTCTTATATAAAACATTCAGGTGCTTTCTGGCTGCTAGCCAGAACACTTGAGTGTCTGAGTAAACAGTGTTATAATTATAAATATTTTGCAAGGAGAGGTTGTTGAAGTTAGGATGAAAGGTGTCAGCAGGCTGTCCAGTGTCTTGTCAGATCCCATGCACCCTTTAAATGTAACTATGGGGTTATTAATCTCTGGAAGCCCCTGGACTGGCTTCTGCTTTCATTGCAAAGCAGGTAGCCAGCCCTCTGCATCCTGCACATGCAGGTGTGAGCTCTGGGAGCTGACTCGCTCCCCTGCAACTGTGCCACTTAAGTGCTGGTGTAAGCAAGACAGAGCTTTTTGTCCATGTCTGATCCCTGTGGCCAGAGACGAAAACCCCATGTATAAGGTGGGGATATTAATTACGCCGCTGTAAATTGCTTTGAGTGATGAAACCCACAGTATATTATCAGCCAAGCTGCTTTGCTTGCTGCCAAGAGCAGGATGTGGCACAGCAGCCCCAGGGGCACTTTGTGTGTTCCCCGCTGCCAGGCTCCTTGACGCTGGGCAAAGGAGCCCCGGGCTCTGCTCCAGACGTGGCACACGCCCCTATGCGGGGAGGGGGCTTGGAAAAGGTGCTGTAGAGGCGGCTGTGACACCTTTTTGTCACCTGTGGATTACCTGACATAGGAAGCATTTTTGGCTGTTTTTTAGAGCAACCAACCATCCCAGTTGGTACGATGCTGAGGTGGGATCTAATCCCCCAACATCTTTTGGAAGCCTCTATGAAAACGGTAGCCTGATAGCTCTTCATACTGCCAGGTGCCAATGAAGCCTTTTTTGTATTTCTTGCAGCAGATGCCGGGTAAATAAATGTGAACTCTGTGACCTTTTCTCCAGCCCTCACAGGTGCTTGAAAGACTTTGAGGCTCTTCTGCATGTATGTGTGTGTACATATGTCAGTTTAATGATAGAAGCGGAGAAGGGAAGTTTATATTTGCTCTACGTTTTTTTTCCTTTTCAGCTTCCTAAGTTTCAGAAAGTTTCACACAGAAGACCGCTCTGTAGCTCCTGAGAACATGCTGCCCTTGTTTTCCCTGTGGCTGACTCGCTTCAGCTCAGCTGTCAGTCAAATGGAGCATCTCCGGAAAGGTAATGCAGAGGGGACCTGCCTCCTGGCTCATTATATGCTTCTGTCAATAGAACAGAAGAGATCTCATTCACATAACATATTTTGTATCACAGGTAACTTCCTCAAATTCCCAGTCATAAATCTTCCTAATTCAATATTCTGTGATCTGATTCATCTGGCAAGCCAGCAGAGGTTTCAGAAAATCTGGCAGCTCTCTGCCATGCTTTTCTCTTATGACTTCCCCCTCCAGCCCCACATCTTCTCTCTCACCATCTTGTTTTCCTCTCCTGCCCCAAAATCCCCGAGTATCAGTATTCTTATTCAGCAGGTTTCTTCACAAATTGTTTTCAATGTAAAAATAAAGACTTGAAGTTGATTTTTTTTTTTTCTAAATCAAAATATTTGAGTTTTTTGAACAATACTATCTTATTTCTGGCTCAAATCCACTCAGCATTCAATCAGTTCTCCATGAGACAGCCAGGTAAGTTGTCATCAGGGAACCCAGTTCCTCATGTCTCATGCATGGCAAGACTGGCCAGATGAACTGTCACAAAATAAGGATGATCTCTCTTCATTGACATCCTTTACTCTCTGAAAGTGTTCAATATTCACATTTCCCATCCAGATTCAGGTTAAAATGAAACATGGAGAGTGCTAGTTTTCACTTAAGCATAGCACAGACCAATGGGTGGGCAATGGAAGGTGACAAATAGGCACAGGTGAGACAGAGTGGAGACCTGGAGAAGAGCTCACCATCTTTTTCTTAGGTGACAGGAGGTTCTGGTAAAAAATGAGGCTGTGCTTAGCTTTGTGAATCCCCATCTGCTTGTTTTCCTTTGCAGTACATTCTTCTGAGGCAACCACTGGTATTAATGCAGGGTGGGGGATGAAGGGATTTAGAGCAGCCTGGCCAAGAAGGACTTGAGGATACTGGTGGATGAAAGATTGGACATGAGCTGTGTACTCACAGCCCAGAAAGCCAACTGCACCCTGGGCTGCATCAAAAGGAACGTGACCAGCAGGTCGAGGGAGGTGATTCTGCTCCTCTGCTCCGCTCTGGTCAGACCCCACCTGAAGAACTGTGTCCAGCTCTGGAGCCCTCAGTACAGGGAAGACATGGACCTGTTGGAGAGGGGCCAGAGGAGGCCACAAAAATGATCAGAAGGCTGGAACAGCTCTGCTGTGAGGACAGGATGAGAGAGTTGGGGCTGTTCAGCCTGGAGAAGAGAAGGCTCCAGGGAGACCTTATTGCAGCCTTTCAATACTTCAAAGTGGCCTACGAGAAGGATGGGGACAGATGTTTTAGAAGGGCGTGTTATGACAGGACAAGGAGTGATGGTTTTAAACTAAAGGAGGGGAGATTTAGACTAGAAAAAAGGAAGATATTTTGTATTATAAGGGTGGTAAAACACTGGCACAGGTTGCCCATAGAGGTGGTAGATGCCCCATCCCTGGAAACATTCAAGGCCAGGCTGGACGGGGCTCTGAGCAACATGATCTAGTTGCAGATGTCCCTGCTCATTGCAGTGGGGTTGAACTAGATGACCTTTAAAGGTCCCTTCCAACTCAAGCTATTCTATGATTCTCTGAAAATACTACATGCTGATAGACTTTTTATTTTGGGATTTATACTTCGAATAGTGAAGTGTATTCTGATAGATACCAGTGTGGAACTCTGAAAAAAATATTAAGAGTGTGCTATGTCTAAGTTATGGTAACTGTGATGATCCTCCAGGAAAAAAGAAGCTAATTGAAAGCCAAAAGTAAAGCCTCCTTGTACGTGATTTTTTTTAAAAATATTTTTGTCTATTTTTTTTTCAGTGGTACACTGAATCAATGGAGAATATAAGGGACTTGGGGTTTACTTCTGCATTCAATCACATGTTTTACTTTTTATATGACATAAAGAGTTCTCATTGGATCATTTTCAGGACAATGATGCTGAGATCAGTTTAATTGGAAGTTTCTTTGGTTGGGTCGGATTAGACTGCAATATCCTCATCAAGATCTTTTATTTTTGTCCCAGCAGCAGCTTGGTGAGGTATGGACTGCATGGTTTGCCTCCGCCCAGAGTGGCTCTTCAGGCTCTTCCAGGCAGTAATTTTATCCGGCTCTGTTCAATCACCTGCATATCTTGCAGCTTCTTTTCCTTATGCCAGCTGCTTTTTTCCTACTCATATGCTATTCTTTGGAGTAGTAATTTAGAAGTCAAACTCTGTTTTTCCCTTTGTAGAAAATACAGATTTCTACAAACAGTATCATTGTGAGCAATGCCTTTGAGAGCCTATAGGTTTCAATGACTCCCTAACATCCCACTGAAGGCCAAAGAGCCTGCTGGCCATCAGAGGACACTTCTGTCTTGGTGCTGCGCTCTCGTCACCAGCTTCTGTGGGGCTTTGCATTGCTTCCCTCTGGATGCTCTGGGGAATGTACTGGTAAGATAGAACACTTCTTCAGAACCTCAGCCTTTTCTTCTTTTCAGGTGCCTTGAAATCACTCTCAACTCAAGCCAGGGTGAAGTTAAGAACAAATAAAATATTCACAGCATCCAAAACACATAACACACTTGTAAATGTTTATAAACCATTGATGCACAATTGAAAAATGTGAATGATATATGATAAAGTTACCTGTGAGGGGTTTAGATGGGAACAGCCTCCCTGCAGTGAGCCACGGCATGGTGGCTGGCACTGGGGGGCTCCCTGAGGGTCTGCCTTCCATATCCATTAGCCAGCACCTCGCCCCCACGCCTGCCAGCATTGCTTTTTAGTCCATTAGTGGTTCAGGGTTATTCATCTTCTCTCTCAGACTTATTTCTTTCTGAGAAGAGAGGCAGACAGACCATTTTTCTAAGTAAAAGCAGTCACTGTTTCCCTACCTGAGAGATGCCAAGGCATTGTCCCCATTGCTGAAATGGTCACTACCACTCCCCAAGTCAGCGAGGGCAAAACTCTCCTCCCTTGCTCCTCTGCACACCCTACTTATGTTTTGATGTAAAATATGACTTCTCCTCAACATTGCATTTTTACTCCATCTGCACTTTGTCAGCCACACTCTAACAAATGTCTAAATAGGGTGTAGCCATTTTGTGGTAAAATTGTCTTGGGATGATTTGACCCCAACACCTTTGTCTTCAACGGGTACTGAAATAATAATGTATTTCTGGTTCAAGTCAGTCAGGATCATTTTCTTTCTGCATTGGATTTGCTAGGACAGATGGCTTCCAACATCTAGAGCTCTATCCAAGTTAAAACTGGAGGGGAAAGTTGTTTGATTCTTTGCACGAATTACTGTCTAAACAAAACCTGACTTCAACAGATTTCTGTGCAAAACCCTTTGATTCCCATTTTCCATCTGTGAGAAATTTGGGATGTTATTGTTGGATTTGTATCTTTCCTTTGACAAACATATTAAAACATAGTTCAAAATAGCTTTTTATCTTCTGAAAGATATAATGTGAATGAAATCCCCTCTGACTCCTGTGGGTTTGGAAGCAGTTTTCCTGCTTTTGTTACATTTGCACCAGGTTTCCATAATTCTTTACTTATGGCTCTGCTCAGGTTGCTAGCGTGAAGTTTGCACTTGGCTTAGAAAGCAGCCATAAAATCCAGTATCTGGCAATATTAATACTTCCATCACCTTGACATTTTATCCAATTTTTGCTTTTGATTGCTACCTCTACCAAGAGTGAAACTCGGAGCCTTGGCAGGCAGCTGTTAGGAGGGATGCTGAATACCACACTGCTGAGGTCAGGCTTGAGAACGTTCTCACGATCCTTTTGCTTTCTCATCACAGAGCTTAGCTGCCAGACAGAGAGAGCTGAGCGCTTTCAGTCTTTAATCTTCTGTGTTTGTGTCTTCTCCTATTGAGCAACCTGTAGCTGCAAAAAGAGACCTCACAGTTGTCAAGAGCTTGTGGTCTATATGGTGATGGTCGATCATAGTGTAAAAGTTACACGTTTTCCAGAGTAGCTTGGATACCTTAAGAGGGTTAAAGGCAAAATAAGGAATATTTCTTCAACTCTGATCTACCCATGCTTAATAAGTGGTCAATTGTTCCCTGTGAAAATTTTCCACTTTTTAACCTTCTATTTACTGTTATTATTACTAGTAAAGGTATAATCTTCATTACCAGTAATAA
The DNA here is from genome assembly GCF_963082525.1 of Nesoenas mayeri. Taxonomy (NCBI): domain Eukaryota; kingdom Metazoa; phylum Chordata; class Aves; order Columbiformes; family Columbidae; genus Nesoenas; species Nesoenas mayeri. The sequence continues at coordinate 26,547,933 of NC_137543.1, forward strand.
TATTATTATCATCTACTAATATCTGTGCAGCTGGTGAGTCCAGTATCTCAGCTGTTGGCCTGTAGCTGGCAATGACACTGTGTTTGGCTGGGCCATCTGTGGGCATCCTGCTTCTTGAAGCCAGGAGAACCTGCCTCCAGCAGCAGCTGCCCCTCACTGTGCCGCACCACTGTGCCAGACATGGGCAGTGTGGCTGGGGGCCAGGGAGCTTTTCTTCTCTGGAAGCCCCTTCCTGTCACCAGACTGCACTATCACCTATGTGTTCCTGTGTTTGTCTGTCTGGCTGTGGAAGGCAAAATGTGAAGATCATTTTCTTCTGTGTCTTTGTCTCACTAGATATGATTTTGATAGGACAAGGAGTAGTGATTTTAAACTAAAGGAGGGTAGATTCAGGCTAGACATGAGGAAGAAATTTTTTATTATGAGGGTGATATAATGCTGGCACAGGTTGCCCAGAGAGGTGACATATGCCCCATCCCTGGAGACATTCAAGGCTGGGCTGGATGGGACTCTGAGCAACCTGGTCTAGTTGAAGGTGCCCCTGCTCATTGTAGGGGGGTTGGACTAGATGACCTTTAAAGGTCACTTCCAACCCAAACTGTTCTATGATTCTCTGATTCTATGTTTCTATGATTTTTTTTGGTCTTTCTTCCCAGGCTGTGGCTCTGGGACAGTAGAGTTGAAATTGTGACTATATTCTCTTAATTTGAAGAGCATCATTCATTACTTCAATAAAATAAGAATATAATCCTAAACAAAGCAATTTAATAGACAATATTTCAGTTGCAAGATATTTTGACCCTTATCAAATATTGAATGATCTACCTACCGGAAAGGTGAATTTATCACACATGTCCTATATTGACAATCAGAAAAATCCCCCAGAGGAAGATCAGAAAGATCTCCCCAGTGTAGGACCAGGCAAGATGACCATGGCATGGTGAGGATGAAATGTGGCTGGTGCAGCCCTGAAATCAGTCACAGGACTGTTCTCAGTGATGTTACACAGCACAAATGGATTCTTCAGGTTGTTACCTGTCTTGCTAAATTTAGGGCTGAGGGTCAGATTCAAACCCAAGCTCAGCAGTCTCCATCTTGCTAAGCTTTTGGCTGGTGTTGTCACACTGTGTATTTTTGCTTCAGTTAATGCGTTATTTCTGTTGCACAGGGAGGATTAATTGTACCATGCTCATTTTACAGTTCGTATGTCATGGATATTAATCAATCTGAGTCTGTAAAAAGATGAGTATTGATCTGTCATATTTGCTAGAAGCACACGGCACATTTTTGCCTGAGAGCTCCCTTACGAAACAAAGCAACAGCGTTTGCACTGAAATAATTTAGTTGTGCAAGCTTGCAATGAAAATTCAGCCACGAGAAGAGCTAATTAAAATAATTGCTAGTTACTATTTTAATATTAATTCACTTTTCAGTCATTCATGTCGCTGCATGCCTTCCTGTGATGACTGTGGGCCCACAAAATGAGATAATGGGGAAGACTGGGGGAGCGTGCTGCTGAGCGGGGTGCCCGAGAGCCCAGGGAAGGGGCAAGTCACCATGGCTGAGCACCCACCCGTGCCTGCCTGGCATCAATGCGTGAGGCTCAGACTCTGAATGAGGTGTTGGGGAGTGTGATGCAAATTTGCATCCTCCATACATCCTCCATCCCTGTGGCCCAAGGGTTCCCTCTGCCCATCTGCTGTCAGGGAGCAGCTCTGACTCCTCTGCTGGGCACCTCTGTTGGGGGACAGAGCCTGGGGGTCTGCTGTGGGGCCTGGACCCCTCTGCCCTCCTGCTGAGCCTCCCTGTGACCTTCTGCTAGTCACAGGGAGATATACTGTGGAAAACAACACAATGAAGATGTGACTGAGGCCACCAACTGTTATCACGAAGGCTACAGTAGAGCTGTTGGGAACAGTTTTTGGACAACACCAATCTGAACTGAATTTAAAAAGAAATCTGTCTCGATGGTATTTCTCTCACTCCCTTTACATTTTTCTTTTTTCTTTTTTTTTTTTTTTTTAGATCTTAAACACATTAGAGCCTGGTCTTTGGTTTTAGACAGGCGAACAGCAGGGCTTTATAAGCTGATTGTGTTCAGATGTACATCTGCAGCAATAATTGGGATACATGGGGAATGGTGTCACTATAACATTTCACAATAGATGTTGGAATGAAACCACAAATAGAAACCACATTCTGTTGCTAATTGTTTGATTTAAACCCACAAACGCAGTAAAACTCAAAGACATAAGAACAATAAAATTGCATGGTGCTGATAAAAGGCATGCAAGTTTTGGGACCAAATTCTTGTCCCCAAATCAGCTCATGCACAGGTCTTGTGAAACAGATTAGGACATCAAGTCATTTTCTTCAGTCTCCTGTAAGCAGCACTGCAGGAGTAAACTGGGATGACCTGAATGCTTCAGGAATACAGCAACTTCCTACTCTCTGCTCTTCTCTTTCTTTCCCCCTCCGTCCTCTTCTATGCCCTTTCTTCCACCTGGCCACCTCCCGTGATACATCTTGTTTTGATTCACCCCAGCTTTTCCCTTAACCACTGCAATGTCCCAGGGAATCAGCATTATGGAAGTTTACAAGCAGCTTTGTTGTAGTCGCCTTAGACCTCAGCAGAAATCCACGTCTAGTAGGAAAGTTATTGTATTCATTACCAAAACCAGGCTTTGTACAGCTCCTACACCAAATCCCAAACCTTCAAAACCTCTTAGCTTATAGGGTTTAGAATTTTTTCAGTAAAACATTTTGAATTTCAATCACAAATAAATATTCCCTGTGTTTTAGCTGATCATATAAAATCCACTCTTTTTCATAGGAAAGAAAGTAAATACAAGATTTCAGTCACTTTTAGGAAATGGATTGCTCTGGTTTTGACTATTTTTTTTTTGAGAGGAAAATTCACCTTTTGTTCAGTGTAGCCTAAAATTGTCTAAAAAATTAAAATTTTCAATGAGAGTGTGGTATATATGCACAAACACATGTAAATCGCAGCATATGATAGAAGATGTAGAATTTGATTATGTGACTACATATTTGCATTCCGCACCCAGAAAGTGGAAAAAGGGCTCAAAGCAGCTCTAAAGAATCTGAAAACCAAATTAGAAGCTACCACACAGAAAACTGTTTGAAATCAGGTCCGGTAAAGCTAAATAAATCTGCATTTCTAAGTTTTCAGGTAAATCAGGAATAGATAATAGATAATATTAATAGATAATGCCCACGTTTCCTTACATAGGTTTTAGCTGTACATATTCTGCTTAGGCCCCTGTTTTCTACTCAATCCTTTATTGCCAAGCTTGTCCATTTTTATATATCACCTGTTCTGTAACATGTTTCTCCTCTAATCCTCCCCAAAATCATGTTCTGTTAGTGCATCTTTCTGGAAAAACTTCCTTGACCCTTCTCTAGGCCTTGCTCCTAGCATCAGCTCTTTTTCCCCTTTGCTTATGGAGCATTGATCTTTTAACTGTTGTTGCTATTTGTCTTTTAATTTGATGACCGCGTTTGTTGCTTCATTTCTCTCTCAAAGTTTCAGATTAAAGGGAAGAAAAAATAAACCAAACCATTAAATTTACCTCTCTGGGCTGAGTTCCAACGTGATAGCAAACCTGAAGTGTGTGCAGTTACTTGTGGAAACAAGACAGCCCTTGACACCACGAATGGCCATGGCCAGTCCCCAAATGCTGCTGCTTGTGGGATCATCTGCCTCACCATGGCTCGGTGTCAGCAGAGACACCATTGGGGTTTAGTCACTTACGGAGAAGCTACAAAGCAGGCAGTGTTGGCTGAACAGTGAATACCAACCTAAAGTGTAATTAACACAGACAGGCAATTGTTGCCAACAATAGTCGGAAACAGTTTTATTCCCTTATTTGCTGCCAGCTCTGGCAGGTTAAAGAGCCAAGTGTCACATCAGAACATTGTTGGTACACAGGGAGTTTAGTGCATACTTCTAGATTCAGTTTAAAAAAAAGCAAGTGAGTAAAAAGAAAGGATAGATTGGTGTCACTCTTGATGGTGTGGGATTTTGTTGGTAATATATTCCTATGGATTGTTACAGGCTGCATTGAAGTTCCTTTTCTGTGCAAGCAAGCATTTTATTATGAGAAATTAGTGAGCAGCAACCATTGCACCATGGGAAAACATACAGTAAACAGAGTGCTTGTATTAGGAATTTGGCTTCGTTTGCTCAAAGAAGAATATGTATATAAAAATAAACAGTAAGTCAGGAAGAAAAGTATTACAGAAATTAGGGTATTCTTCCACTTAAATTTTACTTCACAGGAAGGAAAATATTATTTTAAGAGTACTATGAGCCTCCAGAAAAGATTATTTTGCAAAAATGTGGCAACACTGGACAGCGTCTTTTCGAGATGTGAAAAAATACTCCTATAAATCTGCATAGAATAACATTCATCATCTTTTTCTGGATGACATTTTTGGAAAGCTACCCTTACATTTCCAAGTTTGCCACTGACATTCAGTGAACCCAAAAAACCTTTCCCTAGATTTGTTGTGTATGTTTTTTTTTAATCTACACTTCTGGGACTGTAGGATGTAAATTCCGAAGATATTTCCTACCCGGTCTACTTTAAACTTGATTTCTGAGTTGTTGTAAATACATAGGAATGATTTAAATACAATAATCAAATAGATAGGAATAACAAAATATTCAGACTTTGTGTAGCTACAGGCATATGTCTATATAGAGTTAGCTGTAAGATTAGGGCTTGTGGAATGAACATCACATTTTTTCTTTCTGAAGAAGTAGTGGGCTACATTTTCTTCTCCAGAAGATGGAAAAGATGAGCAAGCTCAAACACCAAATGTGAGCCCTGTTTCAAAAAATTTTGAATGAAGTGTATTGAATCAGCACAGAGACCATTTCAAAATAATTAACTTATCCTAGAATCATAGAATGTCCGGAGTGGGAAGGGACCCCCAAGGATCACCGAGTCCAGCTCCTGTCCCTGCATATGACAACCCCACAGTTCACACCATGTGTCTGAGGGCATTGTCCAGTCTCTTCTTGAACACTGTCAGGCTTGGGGCTGTGACACCTCCCTGGGGAGCCTGTTCCAGTGCTCCACCACCCTCTGGGGGAAGAACCTTTTCCTAATGTCCAACCTAAACCTCCCCTGGAATGTCTTCCTGCCATTCCCTCAGGTTCTGTCATTGATCATTAAAGAGAAGAGTTTGGCATCTGCCCCTCCTCCTCCCTTTGTGAGGAAGCTGTAGACGCAATGAGGTTTCCTCTTAGTCTCCTCTTCTCCAGGCTGAACAAACCAAGTGTCTTTAGCCGCTCCTCATATGGCTTCCTCTCCAAACACTTCACCAACTCCGTAGCCCTCTTCTGGACACTCTCCAGTAGCTTTATATCCTTTTTATCCTGTGGCGCCCAGACCTGCACCCAGTGCTCCAGGTGAGGCCGCACCAGTGCAGAGCAGAGAGGGACAATCACCTCCCTGCCTGGCTGGTGATGCTGTGCTGGATGCACCCAGGACATGGCTGGCCCTCTTTGCACACTGTTGGCTCATGTTCAACTTGCTGTTGACCAGAACCCCCAGACCCCTCTCTGCAGAGCTGCTTTCCAGCATCTCATTCCCCAGTCTGTATGTACAGCCAGGATTGCCGTGTCCCAGGTGCAAAATCCAGCACTTGCCCTTGTTGAACTTCATGTGGTTGGTGATTGCCCAGTTCTCCAATTTGTCCAGATCCCTCTACAGGGCTTCTCTGTCCTCAAAAGTATCAACAGCTCTTCTTTGATGCTAAATTCAGGGTGCTGGATGCTAGACAGGCTCTGGAAATGACAGAAGCTCATGTACTTCTGGGCTCTGTGCTTTGCATAGGGTGGGTGCCAGAATCAGGGAGTCTGGGCTCATGCTTTCCAGTAACGGAGCTATTGGCATAAAGCAGCTCCACAGTGGTTCATCCATCCAGGTTCTTCCAAGCTAACACTTTTCAGAACCTGCATGACAATACTGAAAATTAAATCCAGTTAATAGAAAAAAAATGTTAAATCAATGGCCATAAAATTTAATGGGTTTATAGCAGTCTTAACACAGTAGGACCAAATTATCATGTTAATTTAATTTCCATTTCTAAATGAACCAGAAGGCACAATAAAGGTCAATTAACCACTACTTTCCTTGTCTTCTTTTTTCTTTTACTGTCACTTTTAGATCACAGTCAGCCTCAAAGTATTGAAACCTTTTCTGGAAGCTCATGAGTTTCTCTTAGAGACTCCATATAAACAGAACACAAACTAACAAGCCATCGTATGCTCAATCACACTGATTGTTTTACTGTGTTTTATCCATATACATCTTTTCATCAGAGGTAAATAAACATTTCAGAGAGTTTTATTTGCTGGTATTCATTGCTGTGTTGTTACTTCTGGAGAAGATTTGTGTTTTGGCAGTTTGTTGGTAGGTCAAACCTACATCCTTACAAACAAGTGGCATGTGTGCATCCTTCCCCTCCTGTTTCCTCTGCTCACAACGTGCTCCCCATCACTGTGAAGCAGCTCCAAAGGCTTTCCTAAAATTATCATGTGCCATGGTGCCCAAAAAAGTTTACAGCAGTTAACCTAAAAGACAACTTAGCACGTTGGCCAGGCTTATCTCTTTTCCATTACTCCTCTCTACAGTCAATGTACTTGGAGAACGAAGTCTCTAGCTGCACCGTGACAACCTCATCTTGGTCCTTGTCCATAGAAAAAGACACTGGGCACTTGAACAGGACAATAATAATTGATGTTCTAGGTTGCTTCAGAGGCAGTTGTGATTTCCATTGAGATGAGCATGTCAGCTGTGTGCTTTCTGGTATTTGGTATCATGTCACACTTGCTAAATTTATCTGCATGTTGTTTGTGTGTGCTAGGGAGGGGCTGTGTGCCTGGTCACAGATGTCAATAAACTGCAGGACCATGCAGAAGGTAAGGTCTCAGTAGTGTTGAAGTTAATGGGAATTCTACTTTTGATTTCAATAAGGCCAAGGTTATACTGGAGAGGTTTAGCTTCCCAAGGTCGCACAGAGTCTTAGTGATCCAGCTGGGGATGTGGTCAGATGTCTTGGTCTGCACCTCAGCTGCAAAGCCAATCTTCCCTTCCTTCTGAGGAGTCAAGTCTGCAGATCTCTTAAGGCTTCCTCTGGAATATATTCCTTATATGTTTCCTTTCCTAAAAGCCTGTTTGTAGACAAAATTATTTCCCCTATTTCTGTTTACATGATGAAACTGGATCAAATGAATCATGATTACAGCAACATATGTATTGAAGTAGTGTTTTTATGTTTTATATACTTGTAAAGCTTTTTTGTTAAAGGATTGGCAAGCTTTCCTGACTCATATTTAAACGTTCTTGAAAAAGTCATCTAAAAAGATGATCAAAAGAGATAAATCTTTAGTTTTATGTATTCTGTAGGCTAGAGTCACACAAAGCGTGGAATAGCACTACATAAGATAATGGTGTTTGTATGGTCATATGAGTAGTATAAGCACAAAAAAGTGCATAGCTAGAGGTTAACTTGGATTTTTATAGCCAGGGAGTAGTAGTATTCAGGCTCATAAAACAATTTAAATACACACACACACACAAACTCCCGTTGTATAGTGGTGCATAGTGGCTGTTGTGAGACCTGCAGGAAGAAATGGAGAGGAGTCTCCTGCTCAGCTGAGTGGGGATGCTCAGCTCTGTCCCCTTTGGCATGTGGGCACAGAGCAGCTGCGTCTCTGGTGTGTTTAGTAGATCTGCCTTGGGTCTTGCTGAGCAATGTAGGTTCTGCTGGGCATTTAAGGGACGTGGCAGGTGGATAAGGTTATGTGTCACTTGGGTGTTGCTCAAAAATTCAGCAGAGTTCCCTGAAAGTTCAAACTTTTTCCTACTTTGAGAAATGAAGTAAATCATGCCTAGTGGGTTTCTTAAAGCAAAGTGCAGACTGCTGTTATGGCAGTGTAAGAGAAGAGTAAAAATAAAGATAGAGAACTAAAGTTTAAAGACATTTCTGTAATTGTCGATTTCAAATGCAGAAGCCCCTTAGACAAGTGTCAGGCGAAGCTGGTAGGAGGCAAACCAAGAATAGTTTGTTGAAATAACTCCAAAATGCCATAGACGAAGGGAAGGAATGAATCAATTATATGGATCTTTATAAGTCCTCCATTAGAGAAAAATAATTCTCTTTTAAATGCCATAGGATGCGGCAAAAGATCTGCAGAAGTAACTTTATTCCTGTTAAGCCCTAGTTTGTCTTCCATAAAGACAGTAAAGCTGTCTGTTGGCCTGTGTGAATTCTTCAAGATGTGTTTATAAGTGGTTATTCTCCTGAAATAATTCAAACCTCTGTTGATGGTTTTCTAAGTAGGCTCATAGCCGTGACTTTTTTTGCCTTTTTTGTTTTCAATATGTCAGATCCAGATAGGCTGATCATCATGTTTGTGTGAAGGCTCATGCTGGGTGTGCCTTGGTGGCTACTTCAACTTCTCTCAGGTTTCAATTTGTAATGGCTTGTCGGACATCTGGAAATGATAGCTTATGATCTGACATAAGAAATCATATGCTACACCTATCAGCAAGCAGCCTGATTACCAAAAGGAATAATAGCTCAGGGCCTGAACTCTGCACAAAATGTGCTTTGCTCGATGGACAATTCTGATTAATAATCCTGTGAATTTCAAACCTATCCTGGAATTTTCTGGGCAGAAGAAAGATGGTAGAGAAGTTATTTGATGTCCATAGTTCTAAGCTTTGAATAAAAAGAAGTCACAGTGAAACTAGACTAGCTGAATGTGTCCAACATGTTGGCAAAATGGGAAAAATTATTTTTTAATAAAATGATGCATCATGCAGCACCCATGACTCCTGTGTGTAACTCTTAATTCTAGACAAGTGTCAGGGAGGTTATTATTTGGAATTTTGGGACATTAAATAGCACTAACTATGTACATCACAATTTTCAAAGTGATTTTGGATGTGCCAGATTTGAGATATTTGATGTTTTATCCACCTTAAAAGCTGCTTATTCTTGTGAAGCACACAGAACATACGTTGACCACCTGCTCCCTTTCCTCAGCAAAGGTCATACCATGAAATCACTGTTCCCCTTCTGCAATCCAAGCACTCAAAAGCAAGCACCCACATAAAAGCTGCAAGGAAGTACACTGTAAACTCAAGTCAGAGCAAAGTCCCCTTTGCAAGACCTTCAAGTGGACCAAAAGAGCTGTTGTCACTTGACGTCACTGCCAAGGGCACTACAAGGACCTGGGTGTATGGTTATCATTGTGGTGACTCTTATAATGCTTTTTCTTTGGAGATTTTTAAAATCCTTTTGTTCCTGTTTGGAGTTTCACAGCACTGTTTCAGATGACAAAGAATCACCTTGGTTGCTTGATTCTTTGTGTCATATTTGTTAAAAGAAAGAAGGAAATAAGATTCTTAATTCACCTCCAGTTCTTAAATATTTAAAATTGATTTCGCTTTGTTTCATATTTATTAAATCATACAAAAATGCATGTGGTTAACTGCTTTTAATTACCTTTGATTAAGTAAAAGCAGCCCCTTTGATAATATCTGAATAGCTAGAGCTACAAAAGCATGTTTTGCAACTTCTTTTTCTAAATGTTTTTGTTGCATTTAACACAAGAAATTCTTGTCCTGGTATTTTTAATGACCGCCTGTTAGATTAATGTATGAGACAGTATTATTTTATGACGTGTATTGATGTTTCTTTTTCTCTACTTAAAAATAAACAACCTTCAGGTTTCTTTTCCCCTTTTTTATGGAGACTTGTTAGCTCATTTGTATGACCAGAATGACTTCCCATGACTGATTTAATTTGTATTACAGAACATATAGCATGAAAGCAGCATCTATTTTTCCTGTTCTTCAAACTGAAATGGTTATGGGATTAAGCTGGTGGTGGCTTGAGCTGCTTTTTGGAGGATTGTTATGGTGTTTCAGCCAATTAAAGGAGAAACTTAGATATGAATGTTGTGAGAAAATGATTTTCTTTGACCAGCTTGGCCACTGAAAGGAAACTGCCAGTAACACTATTTCTCTGTGAGGAGTGTAACCTACGTGTGCATATGTATTTGTTTTCAGCTGCGTCTGCCAGGAAAGCTGGAGAAAGATGTTACTCATTACCTACTTGGAAACATCTGTCCATTTTCAGAGTGTAGCTTTTACAAGGCATGATATTAAACATTACATTTACACATCCTGAAAAGATTTACAAGGGGAACAAAACTGTTACAAACAGTGAAGGGAATGTGGTTAGGCTTAGCAGACAGAAATGAATGAACGTGTGTTTGTGGAGGAGCGCCCTGCAAAGCTGCCACTGGAGAGCAGGGGCTCCCGCCTGCCCTGGGGACAACCCCATTCGGGGGTCTCCTGCCTCTCTCCCTGATGGCCTCCCCCTCTTTTTTTCCAAACAGATTGAGTACTGGCCACATGGCTCGGCTGCCCTGGTTGGCAACAGTATGAAAGAAGCCCAGGGCTACTCCTGTGTGCACACCAACCTGCCTGCCCCTGCCCAGAGCTGTGCTTGGAGCCCGCGGGCTCCTGTTTGCAGCACTGGGACCCAGGTCAGCTGCTGGAAACTTCAAGAGAAGGATTGTGATAAGACCTGAAATTCAGCTACCCAATTTATCAACCGTTAGTGTTCATTTAATAGTTAAGTACTCTTTTATTTTCTGCATGAAAATTGAACTAAAATACTGACTCAATGTCCACTTTACAAGCCCATGTTAGAAGGAACTGAGGAGCAAGAAGCCTTACTATTGACTGAAAACAGATGGTATAATATCATAACATACTTTTGTGCGGCAGGAAAGTGAGCCAGTTCAATGCATCTCTCCCTTGCCTCGCATCCCCTGCACAGACATATAGAGGAGGGACACAGATGACATCTCTGGGCCTAATGGTCCTTCTTCTATTTTTATTTCTCAGTTGGGGGTTGACTGCTTACATTTTTATAGTCACTTGTCCTTTTCAACTCATAGAAGGGCTTTTTTCTTTTTTTTTTTTCTTTTTTTTTTTTTTTTAATTCTAGCTGTCTTTCTTTAGAAGGCTTTCTCCTTTCACAAAATCTTTAACAGCATTGCATGCATTGTCACTCTGTTGATAGTGCTACTTTTAGTATTACACAACGATGTTTGTCTAAAGGAGATGTTTATTAAACACAGATACACATTACTCAAGTATAAGTTTCATGCTATAATTTTGACCATAGCATCCTGCAATCCACTAGGGCACGATTCGGTAGAAAAATTATGACTGCTTTATGAACTCTGGAAGTCCACATGTGTTACTCAATGCATATCTCCATTCTTCACAGATTCCCCACAGGTTTACACAATGCCAGAATCAGATGTCTTTTTTTTTTTTCCAGATTTAAATTAGGCTCTAAACCAGTGTGATCTTTTAAAATTATCCACACTAAAAATATTTATAAGTCTGAAAGTCTGTATCTAAGCAACTTTCAATATAGTAAGTTGCAAGAAACTGCTGCCAGGATTTTAATTTTTGTTTAATGCATCCAATATTACGTGGGAGCATGAAATGAATAGCAGCAATGTTTATACTTTGTAAGTTAACAATTTATTATTACTGTAATGATGTTGTAGTGTGCTTATTTGATTACAAATGCAACCATTCTTAAAATCAGTATTAGACAAATTTTAAGTGGAATTAGTCTTAAATCTCTACTACTTTATAGTGAAATGTAGGTGTATTTAATTTAGCTGAAGTTTTAAATTAACAAAATTATGCAAAGCAATCAACCTGCTTCAATGTTTGCTTTTCACTTTAAATATCAATATTTAGATTTTTATTCAGACAAACATTTATTTTGTAAGTTTAACATTACAACGGTAGAATGCTTTTGGAAATAACTTATGCATAAGAAGATGGATACCTGGCTATCCATCCCAGGTATCAGAGTGGTGGGAAAAAATAGCAATTGACTTTACAGTTTACATATCACTCAATGCAGAATATGGCTCAGGTCTTTGTTGCAATCTAATTGAATCATCTATCAATTTTTGGCTCCTCATACCTCACAATACAAAGCAAATGCTTATTACTACAGAGCTCCACTGGGCCTGGAAATAAAATTGGGCTTTGTTTGAGCTTGTAAATTCTCACTCAGCTGAGACTCTTACTGAACTCGTGAAATAACACAATGTGCTGAAATTTGTGCTTTTACTGGCTCCCAAACATCCGAGTGGCATAAACTCACAATCTCCATCTGTGCTTGTACACACTTTTTTGGGTGTGCAGTTTTTAAGATGAATCACTTGCTCAGGAGACCATCTCATGCAGATCAGAGACGAGCTGCCCACTATTTCCTCATCTGCCTGTGTATCACCAGCTGCAGATTTTGGATATGCATCTTGTTTCTTTTTAAGTTTGGCATTTGTCTAAGAGAATCCACTGTTGGCCACTTAAAGCAAAGACTATGCTGTTCTCCAGACACTTAATGAGAATGTTAGATGCTTTTTTACTACTGTTGTTCCCATTTTAGATGAATTCCAGTATGTGATAATATTCTAGATTACCAGATTGCTTCTTTTTCCAGTTTCCATGCTGACTCCTTATTACAGAGTCTCGCTATCTACCATGGTATCTAGGTATTATTTAGATACTGAAACTTAATGTGAGGCCAAAAACGTTACAGGCAGCCTGGTTCCTATCTTCTTCACCTGTCAAGAAAAAGAATCCATGCAATAAAATCTGTACAATTGGGAAAGTCATACTTAAGAGATATCACTCTGCAGCCCAAAGCTGGGCAGATACGGACTTTGTGAGGTCTCAACAGAAATATGTTTTAAAGGTAATGATGTTATATATGAACTCCCTGATTTCATATCCCATGAATTAATATCTACGAGTCAGTAATAGAAACATCACAGCATCTTCCAGCTACCATACTGACACAAGGAAACACCTGGTTATTATATTAGGTGATCTAGAAATAGCTGAGCTGGATGGATGAGGTAAAAGTGGGTGAGGGAAAGCAGCTTCAAAATGCTTATTCATGTGGTGTTCAGTAATAGTATCCAAAATGATTTTCATCCTGAAGGATCTGAGGATGCCTTACAGATGACATACTGTCTTGAAAATCCATGTGTCTTGTTTCTGGAGTGCATTGTCTGTGGGATGAGGCTTGGGAGCTGTTTGCTTGCTTATGCTGCTTTTGCACTGACATTTTTTTAAGAGAACAGAGATACAGAGGTTGTGCTGATGGGCTTGTCTGATCTCCAAAAGCTTTTAAGTCACACGTAACTGCTGATGGCCCATTTTATACAGAACCTGATCTCTCCTGAGCAGCACTCCTGAGAAATGGGGTGGACTCTGGTCTGCTGAATCTGGTTACTGAGGAATTTCAATCACTTACCACAATGAATTACACTACCTGTTGTTAAAGAGACCTTATGAAACTAGAGATTTTGTTTGCAAGGTATGGTACTGACCATTAGCGCCAAGCCTAGGAGATTGTGAAACACCGCTTTCCTGTTAAGGCCAACATGAGTTCACACTGCAGATCAGTCCTCAACTTTGCCGATCAATCAGTTGTGTATCTGCTGAGAAATTCTCCTATAATAAGTTGTAACAAAAATGATATATATATTTTTATTCTACATACACTGGTGCTATCCTGTGGAGTTACATTGGTCCTATGGTTGCACACCACTGAACAAATAAAATAATTTTGTTCTGACAAGCTGCTGTATAAGCTGAAGTTGTTAAATGGAAATAGCCATGTTAATATTACCTTTGAAGAAAACACAAAGAGAAAAAAAAATCAATGATTGCCAAATAGAAAAGAACAAAATGGACAGGGAGAAAAATAATGTTTTCCAGCAACCCTAACAGAGTGTTGCAAAAAAATAGATAGGAAAAAGCCCCTGAAGCAGTTAAGGCAGAATATTAAAACACAGTAAAAATATTTGTTTCTCCTCTGAAACAAAGGGATATTTTGAGAATCATAACTGCTCTTGCTTCTCTTCTAATCTAACATGATCATGATTGAAAAGGTATTCTTGGATAATTAACATTGCATGGTGTTAAACACACCGTGTTCCTCATGGAGGGAGTTGCACTCTGTTTTTCCTACTGCAGATTGCATCATAAGACAGCTAATGTTGGGCACTGCATCTGGGTAATGACTTGATAAATTACTTGACTCAGTGGTTGCTGACCTCGAATTTATAATGTGATTTCATAAAAACCTGTGTAAAAACCTAATGGAGATAGACATGAGGGTTTTCTAAATATAGCACCGACTTAGATAACAGTAAAAAAAAAGTACAGAAGTTACCTAGCACAGTTCCCAGGTTTCTTGTTGACTCTTAAGACACCTGATTGTGACAAGTTTCTGTTGCTGCTGTTGACAACTGTTTTGATATCTGGAATATTTTGAAGTACTGGCCTTTGAAGATACACAGGTAATAATTAGGATGATAGTATGGGCCAAAACATGTAATATCTACCTTACGGTATCTTGTATTAAATGCTTTAATAAAGCCATGAACTCTTGCTTATGAGTTGGTATACAGGCTCATAGAACATGTGACTTGTTTGCCAGCTGTTTGGTTCTTATGGTTTGAGAGCCTAATTTTTTGGTCCCTTTTGTTGCTGGAGGAAAAAGATAGAAAAGTATAGGAATGCATGAAATAGTATATGAAAGATGTTTGAAAAAGAGTAGAAATGTTGATTTGTTGGTTTGTTAGTTCAGTAATAGAGACATTGCCTGCCATTTGAGACAATGCTGTAGAGGCTTCCTATAACTGGGCCACTCTTGCAGTGAAGCCACTCATCTCTTGCTGGGCTGTTTTATGGAGTCAGAGAAGCTGGCATGTGGACACCATGAGAGAGCATGTCAGGTTTACTGAGCACTGGAAGGGGAAGGGGAGATGTGCAGTCAGAGCCACAAGCATCAGTGTCCATGTTCTCGGCTGTACGTCCCTGTAGCAACAACAGCAACCAGAGCTGGTTATAATGAACCCCAGCCCTGGACATCCTGCGCTGAGTTACCACAAAGTCAGATTTAGTGAACCACATATCTGGGCCCTGGTCTGAAATTGGCTTGCCTCCATTGAGGAGGGATACAGTGTAAGTTAAATGTGCTCCTGGGAAGAGTTTGCTGTGGGATCTTCAGGTTCAGCCCTGCAAGTGATAGAGAGCAATTGCTGAAATGACTGAAGAGAGAGAGGGAGAAGGCAAACGTGGCAATAGGACTAAAGAATGGTGGGGGCTGAGGATTAGGGTGAGCCCTCATGTAAATCCAGTGGAAACAATCCATCACCTGTGAGACATTTCAGCAAGAGACGGCAATAAATTACAAAAAGGTCAATAGCTCTCACATCCAAGATTTACGTTTGACAGACTGTGTTAGGTGGAGTGGTGGCACACTCCTCGGGTTCAAACACATAACATCAGTTTATTTCTCAAGACAGCTAAATACATGAAGTGTCATCTTTATTTTTAGGGATTTTAAAATGTTTGGATTGCATGTTGTCGAACAGTCATCCAATGAAGACTTTCTGCCAAAAATGAGAGAGATTTCTTACAAAGGCATGAACCTTCAACAAACATGTTATAAGATTTCAGAAATGTGGAACTCCAATTCTAACGACAAATCTGCCAGTTTTAAATGTCGTATGATTCCTCTCTAATTGAAATACTTTCTAGATGCTTCTAATTATATTTTCGGCCTATTGTCTCTCTACCTATCTAGTAACATGCAATATATACATCACTAAATCAGGCCAAATGTTGACATGTTCGTAGATGTGGAATCTGAGATTTCCTCCCATCATTGAAGCTGACACATCTGTAGAAAGGCTAAGGAAATTTACTTTGCCATGGTAGAGTAAAATCTAGCCTGTGTCTTGAAGAGGAATTTCAATTCTCAACTTTTTTGTTTTTATAAAAACTTGAAACTTGGAAAAAATCTAAAAGTAATCTCTCCTGCCCAAACCATAACACTCTGCCAGGTCCTCCTGGATGTATGTCAGCTACTGCTCTCCACTAAAAATAGCCAATTAGTAATGAAATTGGGAAAAAAATGCAAGAGATTTGAAAATTTGAAAAGGTTTCATTAATGTAAGTCCAGTCTTGCACTGGATTGCATTTGATAGTGTATGGAATAGATTTAAAATTATGTTAAATTAGAATATACATCAATACAGATTTTTAAAAAGTTTATATTTATATTCTAAGGGTGATCATTATTATATCCTCAGAGTACGTATACGATCGAAACCATTACTAGTTACATATTTATTTTTCCTCTGGTAAATCAGTTATCAATCTTTATCATTGTCAGGTGTCTCTTAAAAAATAAAGATATCTGGTCTTACACTGAAAGCATATTTTAATTAGGAGTTGTACTTTTTCTGATTTCTGATGGACATTGCAGTAAGACTAATACATGACAGTTGTTCGCAGCCTTGGCCCACTGGACCAGCTCAGATAAACCTGTAACACTTGAAAGAGACAATTTTATTGTTACCACCATCAAACTTCTTGACTATCAAACTTTTAATTTGAGATCTGATTTATACAGGGCAAATGTAATATTAAAACCAAACCAAAACAAAAAAAACCCATCAAAACCACAACACCCAAACTGTACTTCTTTCCTTCTTTCCAAGAGCCCAGAGTTCATTGTGGAAGTTAACGAATTATAGTTCACAGCACCATTATGGGAACTACTATTCATCATATCTTACACCTGAGGAAACAGGTGCAGAGAGAATTTTCGATAGATCTGTAGGGGAACCACGACTTAGTTCAGATCTCCTGACTTCAGCACTGTCCTTCTTGCAGTCTCAAAGGGATTCTAAGATACTTTCACCCACTAAGGGAAGTGTAGACAGGTGTATTTGGCTAACACTTTCCAACTCATTGTAAGGAAGCAAAAGGACCCAGACACCTTGCAGTATGAATCAATTGACATCATTATTGTGCTACTGCTCTCCACCAGTGAAACCTGGATTGATGTGGAGCTGCCTTTAAAGCTCTGCAGACTTTGAAGTGTAACTATGCTAAATTAGACTATATTTAGCACATTTGAGTCTTCATGGAGAGTATGTGATAGAAGTGCAGGATAAGAATTTTCTAACACTATGGGGCCTCAACAGAGTAACCAATGCATCACCAAACCATAGCACACTCGGGGTTCTCCAGTTGCTTTGTCATTTCCCTCACCCAGGCTTCAAGTTCGAGTTGAAAGCAGCATCCGCATCACTTTTGGAAACTCTTGAGTGGTCTTTAAACTCCATTGGGTCTTGTCTGACTGCAGTCACCTCTCTGCAGTTCCACAATCATTCACAAAGCCAATTAACAGTGGCCTTCAGTCCTTCCTCCCAGCTGTGGGTGAAGGAGGGAGCTGAAGTCCATTTTGAGCTCGGAGACGCCACCTGAGTCCTCCAGCCAGCTTACAGACGTGCTCCAAGGGCAAATGCACCACAATGCCCTTCCATTCACTTCACAGTTCCTTTTTTCTCAAAAATAACTGATCTGTGGGCAGGAAAATCATTTACTCAAAAATAAAGAGTAAAATGTTTTTCCTCTTCGATAATGTTCCCTGTTCTTTCAGTAGGTATTATGTTCTGTAATGTGCTGTGTGTGCACCCATTTTGCCATCGCTTTGGGTCATCCTTGCTCACAATTGGTTATTTACTCAGGGGCTTTTGAAATTATTGAGTTGACACATCTGTCAGACGGCAAAAGCAGAAATGCTAAAAGGTCACTTGGAGAGAAACCAGCTGCTTCATACAAACCTTTCTGCCTTCAAATAGCACAATCATTATAGTCTAACAGATGGGGCCACTGCTTTCATTTCTGTTTTTCTCCTTCACTTCAGGTATTTAGATACACTACCTCATTGCCAGGTCAACATAGGCCTTCTTGTAATTACCTACACAATAGGCAGCTCACCGCTTAAGAAAAAACAGTTCCATTTTCTGTAAATGGGGAACCTGTTTCCTCACAGATATGAGTTACAGCCACAAACTTTCCTATTAACAGATTAATTTTGACAGCGGTAAGTACATTTTTATTACTCCTGCTCCAGTCATTACACCATGAAGCATGCATTTAGTACTCATCTAATGCTTTGGAGAGCCTGGGGGTTTTTGGCAAAGATGGTGATAAGTAGAAGTGAGTGAATAATTCTTAACAAATAATTTATTCAACAAATTTGGACTGCCTCCCTGTTTGGTGAACATTAACCAGGTGACTGTGATTTCCTTTGATTTATTCAATATCCATATTTTGGGAAAAGCGTCCATCCAGATGATTTATATGGCAGCTGGTGAGTAATTGTGATTCCAAATAGAGGTATTGAGCTGCTGTGAGTCATAAATCATGTGACATTGTTTCTGTGCTGTGATTGGGCAAAGCAAGATTGGTTCTGACATAATTGTTCCCCTGTTTTAAACTCCGCTTTTGGGGGAAAAAAAAACTGTCAAAAACTTGGTTAGTCATCTCTGTGTGGAAAAAGAACAATGACAGGCTGCAGAAGTGTTCAGGTGAATGGAAAAGAAAGCCACTCACCAAGTTTCTTTTATCAGAGATCTCTTTTTCAGAAACACCATGTGCATCTACACAAATTTGTAGACAAGAAAAAGCCTCATTTTCAACAGGAAAAAACCCCAACAAAATAAAAAGCATTAAAAATACAGTAATTGTTTCAAAAAATCCAAGTTGATTTCAAATCAAATCAAATTAATGACCAAGATGAAAATTATGTATTTTTTTACAGAGAGTGCACATTTGAACTTTGTGAAAGTTCTTGATTTTCAATAGATGTAGCAGAACATTTTGTTTAATAAAATTATTGCATTGCAGGCAATAACAGAACACTGAAAAATTGTACTTTGGGAAGGCCATTGCTCTATAAATTAAGCAGGTTTGGAAGTGGCACTTTCAAACTAAGTATGTATTACACATCCCGTTTTGACAAGAATTGGCACCAGGACACAGAAATTTGAAAATAACGAAACTGAACCTACTGTAAAACTGTGATTCTTTGGAAACATGAAAGGAGATGGAGGAAGATCATTACTCTGGAGGACTGATTAGCTCATGGAAGGGAGGAAGGAGAGAAAGAAAGAAAGAGAAAGAAAGGGAGAGTGAAAGGGAGAGAGAAAGAAGAAGGAAGGAAGGAAGGAAGGAAGGAAGGAAGGAAGGAAGGAAGGAAGGAAGGAAGGAAGGAAGAAAAAGATAAGAAAGAATAATTCAGAAGGTATCTTTTTGTTTTGATGGTGGTTGATTTTAATGCACTCACTTGGTTCAGTTATTTTCAGGTAACTCCGGTAGGACAGGCTAATCCTCAAGCTGTGGTTAATCAACCTGATCAATACTGCAAGCTGTATGAAAATGAATTATGGGAAGGAAATATTTTATTTAGAGTATTGTGATGAAACAATTCAAAATGCACCTTAATGTGTAATTTCAAAAACCAATCTTGCAATTTTGAGAGGTTGACTGACTGATAAGGGAAAGGACCACGACTGCAATCTGAGTCAAGACATATAGGAAACTATGTAATATTTAAATTTTCTCTTGATTGGGCATTTGAACTTGGAAAAAGCCACAAAGAGCTCAGTCCAAGATGAAGCTTTGGAAAAGGAAGACAATGCTTCCCAACGTGCTTATGTAGTACTAAATGCTGAAAGAAATGAGATGTCACATGTGAAGGCCTGCAAAACTCAATAACTGAGTTAGGCAACAATACCTGAGGGACTGCTGTGCATCCTGTTACAGCTAACCTGAACTGGGATGATCTCTGACAAAAGGAAAAGATGCAGAAGAGCAGTGATATATTTTCATCCTTTTTCAGGAATTTGCAAGGGTTGACATCACAGCATAGAGTTCAGCACAGTGAAGAAACATACCCAACTCAGATGGATTTCTCCTGAGAAGAATGGATTCTGCTTAATGATAATAATGTGTGGAGAAAAATCTACACAAGTATATCATAACAGCAAATTGAAATGTGCTTTACTCAACACGTAACAAAAAGTTGCAGATTCCTTAGCAAAATAAATTACAAAGGAATTCACTGCATTCCTTTGATGGGAATAGGATTTACTGCTGTCAGTAGCATAGTGGTTAATACATAACAAGCATTGACACTCCCTGTGCTCAAAGAGAGAGATTTTATGGGAAGCCAGCATTTGCTGAAACTTCATCAGGTGTCACCATAATACCTTTGCCAAAGTGAACAACAAACATCATCTTTAAATAATAACAATTATTATTATTTAAGTGAGGTTTTGTGACCAGAAAACAAAGTACAGATGGATGACTGTGGAGTGACAGGATGCCCTCAGGACTGCTTTTCAACACTGCAGTAGAAACAAGTTCAGAGTGGGGTGTCCTAAGCTTGTTGGGATCCATATGAAGTCTGGACAGATACTGAATTATTTCTGCACAGAGCAAAGGCCATTAGGACAAGGAGGTCAATATCCTGTGCTCCAGACTCCTGTTTGACCAGTTGAGGAAAACATCGGTCTAGAAGTGCCAGGATGTAGCTTCCTAGAATGGTGCTGAAAAATATATTTGCATGAATAGACAAAAGTTATTCAGGGGCTGAAAGATCCAAGGAAGGGCCAGTACTTGTCCCAGATGAATAGTGACACGGAGGAAGTTGTCAAGGCTTGGAACCTATGCCAAAAATGCAGGCCAAGTCAAGCAAGAGAGTCCATGTTGGCACAGGAAAAATTGTTCTGGAGCAAAGTATGCACAGAATTGTTTAGAATGACTGGAAAACATTATGTACTTGTCCTAGACTATTATTCTCATGTCAGTAAGATAGCTTTACTAGAAGATACTAGAGCTAAACTATGATTATGCCTGTCAAATGTGTTTACATTAGACATAGAATACCTGGCATAGCGATACTTGGCAATGAAGTGCAGAGTAGTAGGCATGAGTTCTGGCTGCTAGTGGTAAATTTGGGGTTTAAGTCTGTAATCCTCTGTCTTTTATTTACATCAGTCCAATGGGCAGGTTGAAAACAGTGTCAGTATAATTATAAATCTTCTCTTAAGAAGACATTCTGAAGTCAGAGTCTAATCCATAGTGAGGATAAACTGGTAAATTACTCCAAGAAAATGATGCTGTGTGTAGCTCTGAGCAGAACCAGAGATTCAAAACAGTAGCAGTATTCTGGAGATCATCAATCTGATGACATTGTCATCACACTGAAGGGAGATGAGCAGTCCCACCACTTTGCAGGTTGCAAGGTAAGGGACAGTGATGTAATTTTTTTTTTTTTCTGCAGAAGGTGTTATGTCAGCAATATTTCTGGAAGGATAACATAGAAAAGCACAAGGATATTGTATTTTCAGACAAAAGCAGCCTGCGTGGTGGCTGCTGCTGTTAGGGAGGTGGAGCAGCACTGTGTGCTTGGCGAGGACTGCACCTATGAGCCCTCTTCCTCTGCAGCAGCTCTGCTGAAGGGTGTCCTCCTGCGCCAGAACAGAAACCCGCTCCTAAAATAATGTGTCATGATGGCTCCTGTGTGTGCATCTTCAAGGTCCAGGGCTGTATTGAGGCCTGTAGAGCCTTTTGTTTGAGTTATTAGCTTGAATCAGCTCTATGCAAGTCACTGAAAGTCATTACCAGCCTAAGGTTGTTCTATGTCCAATGTGAAATGAAATGAATTGGTTGTTCTTGACAACTGGGATAGAGCTTAGATGCTTAGATGCAGAGCATATTGCCATCAGGTTTTTTTCACAGTATACAGCAAAGATTCTCCTTTTTTTTTTAAAAAAAAAAAAAAAAAAAAATCAATTTGCTTCTTACCATCAAATATTCTGTAAGAATTGCTACTTGCTGGGAGCTGGATTGGCAGTGTTCAGACTGGAAACTATTTCCCGTACTGCCCAGGAGTCCCTGTAAGGGGTGAGACTGTGAGACCTGATAAAAGCAGGTTGAGATGTTTTGAGGAAAAGTAGCAAAATGAAAGAAGTATAAAAAATGAGGTTAAGGAATTTACATCAAAGTAAGCAGAGTGTTGTTTGGGTTAACATTATTTCATGTCAGCTTCAGCTGGCCTCTTTTAAAAAACATCTAAAATAAAAACTACTTAAGGTTTCTACTCCTAACTTGAATCCTAGGTTTTTCATGATATAAAGAGGTAATATTAATATCATCCATCATTAAATCCACTGAGTGTCAAACTTATCACCTTGACACTTTAATGATCCTTAAGATGTCCTTGTAAAAGCTGGGTACCATGGCAACCACTCAAACACAGGGCCCTGGCACTGCTGAACTTCTCTTAATAAATCAGGCATAATTGGCATCTATGTATTATAATAAATTAAAAGTTATTCAACTGGAATGATTTTATATTGTACAATATTAAGTCATTAAGTTTGCTGTTCTGATGTCTCCTTTGTGATATAATTCCTGCATGTGCTTTTAACACAGAAAATGTTATCTCCCCTCTTGCAAAATATAACTAGGGGGTTTGAAAGTGCAGCAAATTAGTGTATAGTTTGTCACCCCCAGCCATGCGGGTTCAGTTTCTGGTTAAAACAGGACCCCACTGAAATGATCTGTTCCCAATGGCCAAAGTAATTAAATTAAGCAGATGAGAAATTCCCGTATGTGTACTCAAGGCATTGCAGGATACTTCTGAGGGGATCTGTCCTTCTCCTCCTTGTCCTTGGCTTTGCCCCCTTACTCAGCCTGTAACCCTACACAGCAGCTGGGGTGGACTGGCCTGGGACAGGGTGGGTGGTTTTCCCTATGTAGCCCCTGGTCATTACCTGGAGAGGGCGAGAAGGCACATGTCACCCCCCTGATACTGATGTGGTGCCAGCAGTGCCCAGATCTGCGCCTGCTCCATCTCCTCTCTCTCCTGCCTTGTCACCTCCAGGTCACCCATTGGAAAAGGTCCAGTAAGGAATTACAAACCCTTGAAGGTAGGAGCCTGCAGCCAAAGGAAAGCAGAAAGCTATATACACACAGAGAAAATTGCCATATACCCAAGCTTTTCCCATCTATTTTGTCCTCTATGGCAACACCAGCTGCAGACAACAGGGTTTGAATTCATTGTCTTTGGGCGGCAAAAGGTCACCACACTGTCTGTGTAGTGTTTTCTGGGAACAGACTGCCTGAATAGAATATCAAATGTTGGATGCAAAACTTGTAAAGCATATTAAAAATATTCCCATGACAGAATGAATAGGGCCAATTTTGAAACTTCATCTCCTTTCTTTCTTTAAATATACTTTATTTTATTTTATTTTATTTTATTGATTTTCTGAACAGTTCCTTCATGTCACTGAGTTATAAGATTTTTTTTAAAACAATTATTATTTTGCCAATAGGATGTCTGCAGTGGATACCATGAAAAAAAAAAAAACCAACATTTGTTTTCTTCAGATTCATATTTTTAAATGTTTAGATTTTAAATGATAAATCTATTCTGGTAATGAGATTGTGAAACAGAAAAAGATGACTTTTTATTGTGCTATATTGTACCTGTTTCTTAGCATCCAGTGGTGCTCCCAGGAAAAGCTGAAAGCATCGCTGAACCTTATCATGTTGAGGATAACAATACTCCCTCATGGCTGGGAGTGCTGGCAGATTTTGCAGAGCTGTTGGCTAGAAAGAGAGCTTTTCATGGACTCGGGCATGAGGAACTCAAGGGTAAACTGGACAGATCTTGGCCCAGTGCTCTATGCCTCAAAGCTACTTTTGTGACACAGAGGAATGGAGAAAACGCAGTAACTGGGCTTTTTCTAAGGCGCTGCAACCTTCACTTTCTCAACCAGGAGACTCCCGTGTAGTCCAGGGACTTGGGATAAAAGAAAGATAGTGGCAGACTACAGAAAATGACCAAGAGAGAGAATTCACCATGATAACACCAGTTGTGCTGGTAAGAAGTAGGAATGAGGAGATTTGCCAGGTTCTCAGTGAAGTCATTGCGAGCTTTGGCTGGACTGGAGTCTGTCTTAAACCTCACTCATTACCCTGTGTGACCAGATTTTGTGACTCCATGTGCTCGTTTGCTTGGTGTGTTCAGTTTTTCCTCGATGCCACACTTTCTGCTTTCTGACCTTCTGATTTGTTACTGAACATCAATAAAGTAAAAGGTCCTTCAGAAATGTTTGTTAGTCCATTTAATAGCAAGCAAATCATGCATGAAAGTTCTTTTTGTTGGCACATGGTCTCTTTGTATCCTGTAACAGCGGTGGCACAGTAGACAATGACACGTTTTTGGAAAGGTCTGCATTAGGAATGTCTAAGAAGTTCTCAAAACAGCAGAGTATTTGTGCATGTACTTAATTTGAAGCCTGTTTCAATAACTCACTGATAGAAAAATCCTACAAATAGTTATGCAGGTGTTTATCTGGACTGCTGAGCCACTTAAGACTGGTCCTCTAGACAGGGAAATTAAGACAAAACATAAACATCTACCTATGTGTCGTCATGATTTTAACTATTATCCTAATTGCCCTTCATGTCAAATTGTTTCTTAGGCTTTCCAATTTTGTTTTATATTCAGGTGTCAGCTCTCAAGGACAAAGAGAGGGTCTGAGTCTTTTGTGACAAACAGGTTTAGCACACTTGAAGATGCAAAAAAGAATGTGAATCATTAAAGAGCTGTTAATAATCCCCTTCGTTTACCTCTACTGCGCACCTATATCACACAGTACATTCAATAGTTCAGTGATTATAAAATAAAAAAACCCTTGAGAACAATACCTTTGTCAATGTGCAGGTAAGAATTTTTACATCAAAAGTTTATTGGTAAAATATGTTAATTTTATCAGTATTTTTGTTTTTAAAAGCTTCTAAATTAATACGTAAAATCTAAAGCATGTTGAATTTCACTACTGAAATTAGTGGGTGTTTTGAACTCCTCTGAGTCCTCAAAAACTTGATTTGGGGTAGTGATACACAAAGACTAAATGCACTACGCAAAATAATGCCGATGGGGTTGGAACTATAATAGATCATCTTTAAGGTCTCTTCTAACCCAAATTATTCTGTGATTCTATGATTCTATGACATCGTAGCATGGTGGAAGAGAAAGACCAAAGTAGATCAGAGGTCTGTACAATATAGACATCTTTAAAGTTTACATGGTGTCTTGGGGCCAGAATAATGGAACTTTGACTTTTGACTATAGAGTTACCACTATTGAAACTTTTGTTTCTGCAAACAGATTTCTTGTTCGTTTGGGTTTATTGATGTATTTGTTATCACATCTGAGGTACCTTATCAGGATTCAAACTTTTTCTGCTATCCTAGCAAGAGTTTCCGAAGAAGCACCTTTTTTTAAACTTCTTTTTTCTTTTTTTTTTTTTTTCTAAAGAGGAGTTGCTGCTTTGGCTGTGCCAAGAATTCTTATGTTCAGCAATTATGCTTGATATATACATTAAACTGTTCATTTTTATCTAATGTATCTAATGGAAAATGATTGTCAGGATGCTATGTGAGATAATTTATAAAAAGCTTGTTCTTCCTCGTCATATCCACCTTTTAGGAACCTTAGACAAGCTACTGCATTATCTGGTAGATGCTCTTCTCTGGGCTTGCTACCTGTGACTCTTTTGAGGGTGCCTCTTTGGTTCCTTAGAAATAGAAATTTTATTAAAAAGAAATAAAGATAAGGG
This sequence comes from Nesoenas mayeri, assembly GCF_963082525.1. Taxonomy (NCBI): domain Eukaryota; kingdom Metazoa; phylum Chordata; class Aves; order Columbiformes; family Columbidae; genus Nesoenas; species Nesoenas mayeri. The sequence continues at coordinate 26,573,599 of NC_137543.1, forward strand.
AAAGCCTTAAAAATATGAAATAGGTGCACCCTGATGCAGCTGATGTCAGTAATGCTGATGCTGAGGGATATGACCTCCTTGCTCATCAGTGGATATTGCGTTCAGACGCTAATCGTTTAAATGCCTAATTTACTAGAACCTTCAGAGGCTATGGAAGAAAGGAGTGAGGAAGCAGCATGTGATGTGTTGCAGCACTTCACTCTTGATCTCTTGCCTACACCAGTGTTTCTGTTCATGATTTCCTTTACAAGCAAACTTATTCTTTTATTTTTTAATAGAAATAGAAAATCTGACATCTGACCAAGGCAGCTCTGGCAGCCTCTGCATTTGCCTGTGCTTTAATTCAGTGTGCACCAGCGGGTGTCCAATACTCACTTCTTGATGCTTATATATTGTGTTTCATCCACTGTCATTCTTGGAGCTAAAAAGTGCTGGTTCCTCAGTTCAAGTTTTATATCTGCGTGGGAGAGCAGAAGTGTGAACTGTGACTGCAGCTGGTACAGACCCCTGTGACGTAGCTTTGATCTGCTTAGTTTCCAGTTCCAGCTTCCAGCACCAGTTCCAGCCTCCCAGTATGAGGGAATATTCATGCAGCCCATGTGGAAAGGGACTGGTCTGGGCCTGAGCTCAGTTCAGTCCCTCTCAAGATGAGGTCTTGTTGCATCAAAAGAATATTACAGATTAATTTTCCCAGAAGCTGCTCAGTCTGAGTGGCCTCTCATCTAGGTGCTAAGGGCACGATAAGGCAGCAGAAAATGGCTGACGGGTAATGTGCAGAGTACAACATTATTGTTTTTTATTGTTTGTTTGTTTTCTCCTTCCATTATGAGACCTGACTTGTAGGTTGTCAACATCTCTCATGTACAATGTGTGGGTAACAGCGTGAGTGCGACAAGGATGGCTATGAATAATTTTACACCTAATCATGTTGCGATGCATGCAGACTGTATCTTTGATATTTGTGATTTCCGTGTGATGTGCTTTTAACTGAAGGGAATTTCTACTCTCTGAGAGACAAGAGGGTGACTGCTCTGTTCTCCAGACTCTGAGGACTCACCCTGCGACCCCTGAGAGCAATGCAGTCTCTTATGCTTTCTTCCTCTTTTCCACAATCTATAATCAATTATTTTAAGGAAAGAATAGTTTTATTTTATTTTTATTTTCTGCATGGGACCAGTCCAGACGTTTGACTACTGAGAAGAAAAACAAAAGACAAATCAGATACTCCAAGTTAAAAATACTTCTAAATCAAGCTTTTATGGTTGCTCTCATAAGCATATTTATTCACCACCACTTATCTGGATTTGTTGTGTTTTTTGGAAATTAATAGTTGCAGAGTCAAGGTAAAAAGGTGTCTTTCTGCTTTTACAATAAGATCAGCAGCAGGTATTTAGAATATCCCCTTCCACTCATCATGCTGCAATGCAATTGTCGCTTTTATCATAAAAGAATTACGTATCTCTGTATATGAAAAATGCATTCTAGAACTACTCTGAATTAGTTTTTAATGTACTGTGACCTTGAATTGCCCCAGGATATTAATGCTAAATGATTACTTCTGAATGCTTTTTGAATAGCTGCACAGAGCAATTAAATGCACCATACATCACATGCGACATTGTTAAACACCTCTTCTGGTCAAGGAGCCTAAACAGTACTTTCAAATGATGGTAATTCCTTATTACTAAAGACAAAAAAACCACCAAAACCAGTAGTCACTTGTTAGTATTAAGATAAGCATAACCTGGAAGAGGTTATAAACTTTACCTGAGATGGAACAAAAGAAAAAGATTTTCTTTATGGTGATCTACAAGATCACTACAAAAACAATACCCTATCACAGTGCATTTTCTCTCTAGAGCAGGGGTGTCAAATGTAACTACTCCTACATTTATAAAGTCCTAAAATGACTGTCGGCCCTTTGAAGGCAACCATGAGGATGATGTGGCCCCCAGTGAAAATGAATTTGACACCCCTGCTCTAGACAAAGCAAGCAGTAGCAATAAATCCCTCACTTTCTGACAAGTTGCCATTTTTTTTCCTGTAAAGTGAAAGAATAAATAATATGGCTCATAAAATGCATATAAAATGTGGACACTGCTATTGCATACCTTATATTGCACAACAGTTGATTTTAGAATGTGGAACGGCATAAATCTGATCTCTGCAAAACCTTCTTATGAAATCAGTGGTGTTCAGAAGTGGTCACAGGGGCCGAGATTACTCTGGTAAAAAGAGAAAAAAAGAAAAAAAAAGAGCCTTTTGCTTGGGTTACAGATTCAACTCTATCCTGATTTGGTTTCCTTAAAATGTTGTGACTTCTTGACAGTATGCACTATTTCACCTAACAGCTGCAATTTTGTCCCAGGTTGCAGCAGACACTGTTGATATTCAGTGGATATAGATGTTGAGCTTGACTCTTTTGGTGTGTTTCCAACAAAAAATCAGCACAATTGCTTATATTACACATCAGATGCTTGTGACAAGTGCTTGATAGACTCAACTTTGAGACTTGCCCCCCAGCTTGTTGCCACAGACCATTTCCTCACCTCCAGCCTGGTTCCTGGTAGCAATTCCCACCCTGTGCTGAAGATGCAACATCCCTGTCCCTGCTCCCCTTCCAGACCTCCCAGGCTCATCTGAGGCTGAGACATCATCATGTGTCAGGCAAACTGTCTAAGCTACAAAATGTTTATGACAAATACATATTGACCTTGGAAATAACTCTTGAGTTACTCTCCAAGGAACTGAGCAAGGTCCTGGAAAAAAAAATAAAATTAAAAGAAAGTGTGTGTAGGGCATGCTTCATATGAGATTTCCAGCTTTTGCTGGTGTTCTTGCTCAGGTTTTGGAGTGGGGTAAACTGCTTGCGGTGATGTCCCCTGGCTGAAAAGGGTTAAGGAAGTGGGACTGTGAAGCCATGGTAAATAGAGCAAGTTTTGGAAACTGGCTTTGTTAGCTCTGAGCTGCAGAGCCACAAGGCATCACTAAGGAAAGGTGGGATGTTGGGCGGGTAGAAAAGATAATTACTAGAGGCAGCAGCCCATTACTACAGTCCTGCAGCAGGAGAGAAGCTTCCAAATCATATGTCAAATAAAGAATCCATTTCTGTCCACATGTACTTTAGCTTCCACACACTGAGAAGAAATAACCCAACAACTTCCAGAAGCAGAAGCTGGGGGAGAGTAGGGAGTGAGAGCTACTGTTTGTAGGGGAATTGGTTATTCAGCTCTAAGATAGTTTTCACTGCATGTTTTCAGTGTGAAGAAGCTCACTGTTGTATGACTGGATTAGAGTGTGAAGACAAGCTGTATGTGCTCTACAAAAGGAGAAAAAAACATTTATGATGAAACAGATCTGATGCTCCAGCTACTGAAATCAGCTGCTATGCAATCAAATCTGCTTTATGGCTGCCCCATGTCAGCCAGCAAGGATGTAGACATAAACGTCTTTGAAAAGTTAGAGCATGATTTAGACTAGCCCAAGGCAAGCAGAACATGCATGACTGGCACTTGCATGGCAGGTAATCCAAGCTGACACTGACCTTGCCAACATTACATGACTATATTTTTATTAGAGTAAACTGACCTTGAATTTCCTAGCAGTATTATGTTCCAGCAGGATTCTCTGCAGCATGAGCACAGCATAATCCTGTTCTGTTTATTGTAGAGTTTGGAAGTGTTTGATATGGTCAGCACAGTTACTTCTCCCTGTCCTGCCCTGGTCTTTGGTTTGTTCTCAGCCCCAGAGATTGTATCACAATCTCAAATTACACAAAGCACTTTTCTAATTTTCTAATCTCATGGCCTTCATGGCATCTGTTAGATTGTGACCTGTCTTTACATGTATATGTGGATAAGAAAGCGGCTTGGGGAACATTTCTGTGACCATCATAGGCTATACATGCAAAATACTTGGTGAGTAAATTTTCCAAAATTGGGCAGAGGAAGAGGCAGGACTGATAGCCTTCAGCTTTCTCTTATTCACTAGAAGGGGATAAGCTGGGCTGTTCAGCTGGTGCAATCTGCATCCCTCCATCTGCTGCATCCTCCTTCTGAACTGAGCTCCTTTGCAGGGGACTCCCGTGGGATTGGTTTAACCTCAACTTAATTTGACGTGACTAAGATTTACTAAAACTGGGACGTATTTTATGGCTTTGTCTTAGCTTCTCCGCATCCCTTTTGCTTTGTAAATCTGAAAGAAAAAAGCAACCCACAACTAAAGCCCAATATCAAGTATTTTTAACATAACTTAACTGATGAAGATGTCAGTAACGAAGGTGTAATTTCATTATTGGTTGCTTCTTTGGAAAACTTAAAGCTTCATGAGATGTGATTCTGTAAATTAAGCATGAGGAAAAGAGTAAAGGGAAGGTAGAAATTACTAGAAGCCAGTTTTATGGGACAGAGCCAGACTGTAGATTACCTTTCTCAGCCTTAAATTAAAGTAATAGCTTTTGAGGTAGCAGTTCTCTCTTGTGTGAGGGATCTCAAAAGTTTCTGATGTTATAAACTCCAGGTACTGTGGAAAGGGACAGTACTCTTTGCCTCTTTTAAAATAAATTGGTAGATTAATCAGTCTTTTGCTTCTTACATTTGTGTTCTCTCTAAGCATCCTTACAGCCAAACTGAGGGAGTGCGGTCTGGACGATCAGGTAGTGAGGTGAACTGTGAACCAACTGAAGGAAAGAAGCCAGAGAGTCGTGATCAATAGTGCGGAGTCCAGTTGGAGGTCTGTATCTAGCAAAGTGCCTCAGGGGTCAGTACTGGGGCCGGTATTACTCAGTGTATTCATCAATGATTTGGATGAGGGACTAGAGTGTACTATCAGCAAATTTGCTGATAACACCAAGCTGGGAGGAGTGGCTGACACGCCAGAAGTCTGTGCTGCCATCCAGTGAGACCTGGACAGGCTGGAGAGTTGGATGGGGAAAAATTTAATGAAATATAACAAGCTAAAGTATAGAGTTTTGCATCTGGGCAGGAACAACCCCAGGTTCCAGTATAAGTTGGGGAATGACCTATTGGAGACCAGTGTAGGGGAAAGAGACCTGGGGGTCCTGGTGGACAGCAGGATGACCATGAGCCAGCACTGTGCCTTTGTGGCCAGGAAGGCCAATGGCATCCTGGGGTGTATTAGAAGGGGGTTGGTTAGTAGGTCAGAGAGGTTCTCCTTCCCCTCTACTCTGCCCTGGTGAGACCCCATCTGGAATATTGTGTCCAGTTCTGGGCCCATCAGTTCAAGAAGGACAGGGAACTGCTGGAGAGGGTCCAGCATAGGACAACAAAGATGATTAAGGGAGTGGAGCATCTCCCTTATGAGGAAAGGCTGAGGGAGCTGGGTCTCTTTAGCTTGGGGGAGACTGAGGGGTGTTTACAAATATATAAAGGGTGAGTGTCAGGAGGATGAAGCCAGGCTCTTCTCGGTGACAACCAACGGTAGGACAAGGGGTAATGAGTTCAAACTGGAACACAAGAGGTTCCACTTAAATTTGAGAAGAAACTTCTCAGTAAGGGTAACAGAACACTGGAACAGGCTGCCCAGGAGGCTTGTGGAATCTCCTACTCTGGAGACATTCAAAACCCGCCTGGACGCCTTCCTGGGTAACCTCATCTAGGTTCCTGCTCCGGCAGAGGGATTGAACTAGATGATCTTTTGTGGTCCCTTCATTCTAACATCCCTAAAATTCTGTGATTCTGTGATTTCATGAAGGCTGTATGGTGTAAAGGATAGAGACCACAAAAGGAATCTGCACAGCCAACCGAAAATCTGTTTCCTGTTGTTTACCTCACAGAACTGACAAACTCAGTCTTCTCATCTTTCTTCATTAATTTCTCTCTCTATCCCATAACTGTGTGTTGAATAATTAGTTAATGGGCCTAATTTTGTTTTCATTTACACTAATGTCATTATGTGTGATACCTGATGAGATCAATGAAATCAAATAAACCTGAAGAAACTGCTGAGGCCCTAATCACAGACAGTATTTGAAAAACAATAAAAACAACCTTTTATCCAGAATCTAGAGTCTTGTGGTCCTTTGTATTCCCTATGCATTCCTAGTGACCTCATGTTTTATCTCTGGCTATGTGCAGCACTGCTCAATGTCATTATCTCAGTTTTGTCATTGCTCAATGACATTATCACATTGTTCAATGTCATTATCCCAGAAATGCAGCCACTTCAAAAAATGGATGGGCAGTTATGATGCTTAACTGTACCACTAGACTAACATCGTCCAGAACAAAATGAAATTGTTCTTTCTGCAATTCTGCAACTACAGGGTAATTTTGAAAGACAGGACGCAGTTCTGCACCTGTGGGTTAAAGCTTTCTTAGCTAAGGAAGGGGAACAAATTTTTCGCCTGTAGGAACTTTATTGAAGTAGGTTTGCCAAATTATTTTGAATTTAATTTTGATATCTTTCCTGGTTTTTAGGTAGATGACTTTGATGCAATCTTTAATTTAAATTAAATCTTGCTTGGTTTTGTTTCAAAGTTAACATAATTTAAAAAAAAAAATCCCCCATTTAAAATTTCTTTCTTGGACACAGTGTATTTTTCTACAACTATTTTCAGTCTCAAGCATATTTTTTATGCTGTTATTTGCTTCACTTCTTCATATCATTTTTATCTCTGAAACAATTACAACTTTATTATTATCATTACAGTAATGTGGTGACCAGAACTGAACACAAAACTCTAAACTCCCTGCCAGAACCTTATATAATAGGAGAACAATGGATGAATGTTGTTAATTTTAAATGCAAAATTATAAATCAATTACAGTGATGGCAAAAGTCCTTTGTGACATGCCACAATTTACTTTCAAAGACATTTAAACTGATTTCACATGCTGAACAATCTGTAATAAATTATGATTTTTTTTTTCTTCTGAAATGAAGCTATAATTATGACAGTTGAATTCTTGTTCTGAGAAATAAGGTGGCATTTAATTCCTTGAGAACAAATGACATTCACAAAAGAACGGTTAATTATTCTCAGCTGCAAAAAAAAAGGGGGGTAGGGAGAGGAAAAAAATATGAAAGAGAATGTGGTAGCACTTTATGCGAAGTGTCTATTAATGAATCCTTAATGAAAGCCGTACTGCAATTGAACTTTGCTTGGTGTCCATGTGACAGAGACAATCTTTAAGTCCAACCCTTCCCATAAAATCAAACCCACATTCAGAGTAGGAGTACAATGAAGTGATATATCTTCAGGAAATATTACATCTCTCTTGCCAAATCTTCAATATCCAAAGAACAAAATGCAGAAAAACTCTTGAGGGTGACCAGACAGGCAAACAAAAGTCTAAGTCAGGTTGTGTCGCAATGATACCATGTTATGACTAGTCCTAATAATTCTTAATTTCCATGCTTACCCCCAGGAGGATTCTGATTGGACACAAAAGGACAATTTTTCACAGTGAGAACAATCAGCCATTGGAATAATCTCCCCAGGGAAGTGGTGGATTCCCCAACATTGGACACTATTATGATTCAGCTGGACAAGGCACTGGGCCACCTTGTCTAGACTGTGCTTTTGCCAAGAAAGGTTGCACCAGATTATCTTTGAGGTCCCTTCCAACCTGGTATTCTGTGATTCCATGATTTTATGAATCATTTTGACTTCCGCTAGTATTAATAGTGCGGTAAAGAGGAATGTTAACCAGTCATTTCCCTCACACTACAAATATGTGACCAGGTGCTTAACTCTTCCTGCATACACGACTCTGAGCCTGCTCAGTGGGACCAGACAAGGGTTACAGAGTAAGAGACTCGCTGGATCCAGAGTTTCTTCCCTGAAAGTACTGACCATCCCACTTTCCGGCTGCAGCTTTACCACAACCCGTACACAGCTGTATGTATGAGCGTAGCTTGATCTGCACCTCACATTTCCAGTTCTTGTTGGCTGGTGAAGAGTTGCCAGTATTGCTAATCTGCCTTCCTTCCTCAGGGAAGAGAGATGTTTCAGAAGGGGCATACTAAGTGGAATGCCCTCATTCTTCTCCGTTCAATTATGATTTGTGAATTGCCTAATTTGGGGGCTCTCTGAAATGTAGTCGGAACAACACAGTTGCATGTAAAACAAGGCCTAATGCACTGAGTTACATTAATGTTAAATCAAAGATGATTGGATTAATTGCTGTTTCATTTTATCTTCCGTGCACGTGTGGTGCTGGCAGAATTTCAGAGCTTTTAGAAAAATTAATTGAAAACTATGGGGAAATAACAGAGGAAAAAAGACTTTTGCATCAGGTCTGCTAGTTGTTAAGGGGTATACAGTCTGAAATAGGAAGGTCATAATGTATTTCTTAGTATTTGTATTTTTTTATATTGCTCATAAAATGTGGGGAAATGAATTGATCATACAGTGTTTGAGTTACTGAATATTATAACTGCCAATTATACCTCAGGGTGAAAGCACGTTTTGCATAAGACTTTCACCGCAACAAAGCATATGAGAAAAAATGGCTAATTTCTAATGTGAAAAATGAAGATACTTGTAAAATGTAAAAGTACACATTTTAAAATAGTGTTCACATATTTTTCATTTTGTCACCTTTATATTCAAATCTGGTTAAATCCCTCAGTAGCATGATATGATAGAACAGTGTTAGACCCATGTGGGAACTCACACTATTGAGTAATTTATTTTATTTGTCCACTCAGTTCTGATAGCAAACAGAAGATTTATTAATGTAATGTAAAATATTTGCTGGCAGGTAAAAGTAATTCTGTTAATGAACATGATTAGAACAGCAGCTGGAATATAGAAAATGCAGCGTTTGCAAGATTCGTTGGAATTAATAGACCTTAAAATACTTGGGAAATCAATTAAAATACATCTTCAAGATTATAAAAATGACTGTGCGTGTGTTTAACTTGAAAACGAACACTAAAAGAATTGAATCCATACTTCCTCAGCAAGAACATTTCAAAGTGCCCTTTCCTGACCAACAACAGAGCTTGCCGAAAGATCTGGGGAGCAGATATTTTTCCATGACTTTTAAGTGGAAAGGTTCACTGCCAGTTAGAGCTTGAGGCAGTTGGAAGTCTGCACTTCTCTCCTGTCCTCCCTTAGGGCATACTCACACTGACTATGTATTTTATGTATTTATAAGATTATTTATATCCCAGTGTGTGGGATAAATGTCCATTTAAGTTGCCTTGCTGCCACTGCAGACGGACTCGCTGATGAGGGCTGGCTGCTGCCAGGGAAAAGGAGGAGGCTGGGACTGGCGTTAGGTGGGGTGAGCCGCTGCTGCACCGTTCGGCCAAAAGAAGTTATGCTTTGAGAGAGCCACTTGATCTCCCTCTGCTTTTGTGAGGCTGGCTGTCTCACAACTGTAGGAAACATTTTCCCAGACAATCAAACTGGTGGTTTTTTTTTTAACTAAGTGTAATAGCACTTTTTTTTTTTTTTTTTTTTTTAACTCTGTGGATTTTTAATGCCACTTTCTCTTCTCTAGGCTATATATTAGTGTAGAGATCTGTCCCTGTGAAGCGCAAAACTGGTCTGTGCTGTTCTTTCTCATGTAGTAAGTACAGAAAATTATGGATTTGATTGTGCTTTCATTTCCAGTTGTTAAGCCTTTCAGCCTTTCTTGGCTCCTGCGGTAGCAAACCTAGGGCTGTGGAAAAGTAAGGATACAAGTTGACATCCTCTGCTTGGTGACATCTCTGGTCCAGCATGAACAACAACATACATCCCTGTGCCAACCTATTCATTTGTTTATCCAAAGATAACAAAGATAACTCTTGGGGAAAAAAAGCTATGAAACATACAGCATGCATTCCATTTTTCAGTCACCTATGGACTTTGAAACACAATCACCTTCGCTTGAGACATGCTGCAGATTTTGGGGTTTTATTTACCTGAATATATCACTGATGATCTAAACCTGGCAAATCCAGTATGGATTTAGGTTATCCCTCTGCTATGGCAATATCAGATGCCATAGTGTTTTATTCCCTAGAATTTGGATCTGTGTTACTGACGAATGTATTTGATACAGTAATACAGGTAACATAATTGAAGGTCAATGATCACAGAGCAATAAAGAAGCGAAAAAACCTGGGATTAATGTCACTGTAAGAGATATAGTGTATTTATATCTACATAGACACTCCAATGAATAAGAACCTCTCTGCCATTTCATAATCCAGCCCATGTGAAACTGATAAAAAGCACGATATGCAGAGAGGATTTTGGGACAGCTACCTTGCATGTGAGCAGGCAGTGGTGTTTAAGTGAAAAGTGAGTTTATGAACTTAATTTATACCTTTGTTTTCTTTAAAGAACAACACACTTACATAGACTTCCAGAAGAGATGAGAATTCAGGGATCTTGTCCAGTCCAAGAGCAATTAGTGCATGTCTGGTTGGGAAGGCTTTTTTTTTTTTTTTCAGAATTTCCTGAGAAAAGCAATAAGACAAAGGCTGTAAGTACAAGGAGAGTGTTATCCAAAATACTGCTGCAATCACCAAAGGAATACAAAGATCTGCAGATAATTTTTAGCACATCTATAATTCAAGAAATTGGATTTGAGCCTGAAAGAGATGCCTTCTTATGCAATGCATTCATTAATACCTGGTTATTGGTATATGACAATACAACATCTACTTTATGCCAACAGCAAGAGTTAGAATTTTTTGGAGTGCAACAAGATCTGAAAGATGTAATGCTATCAAGTACTTTGCTTGAGAGAATTGAAGGTCTAGTACTCCAGGTGGCAAAAATTCAGTGTTCAAAAATAAGTCACTCTTCCAGGGAAATCTGTTTCAAATCAGCATCCTGGTCCTTTTCTGTAAGAGACCCCAATTAAAGGAAATGGCTAATTTTTTTTTTCTGTTTGAAAAAAAACACAAAACCAACCCACCCAAGTAATTTTATCCTTTTAATGCTTTTTACATGCAGTGAATTCCTTATTTATGCAAACATGATGAAAAGGAGTCAGAAGGAGACAGAATGTGCACCTCCTAATGAGTTTCACAATATAGTGTTCTTCTCATACGACTGAATGAGCGAGGTTAGATATACAGAAGGCCCAGGCGCTGCTGAAGTCCTCAAATTCCTCCGAAGGGTAGATTTTCCATGACATTTCTTTCCATTTGTACTTTGGCTTCCAAAGAAGGTGCAGAGGGGCAGAGCTGTAGCCAAACCATGAAAAAAAGTCCCTCATTCAATGGGGATGGAAGCCTTGATGAGTGGAATACGAACCTCAGTGGACCAGAGTAAAGTCCAGGCTACCTCCTTCCAGCACATACTCCCCTTGAACTTTCCCCAAGGTGGGAAGTCTTCAAGAATATGAACTGAGAAATGTTGCTGTCCATATACATCATCATTCAGTCTTAAAATCATAGAAACACAGAGTGATTTGTGTAGGAAGAGGCCTCTGAAGGTCACCTAGTCCAGCCTCTCTTGGAGCAGGACTAACCAGGTCTGGTTGCTCAGGTCCGCATCCTCTCCAGTCTTGAACATCTTCAAGGATGAAGGCTCACAGTCTCTCTAGGCAGCCTGGTGCAGTGTTCAACCACCATTATGGTAAAAAAAAAAAGTAAAATCTTCTAATATTGAATTGTAATTTCCAATGTTCTAGCTTGTGCCCTTTGCTGCTCACCACACACTTCCAAGAAGAGTCTGGCTCCCATCTTCTCTGTACCCTCCAATACAGACAGCAGTAAGGTCTCCCCTCAGCAGTCTCCTCTTGAAAATACTGCTTTTATTAGAAAACTCTGTCTCTTGAGAAGTGTGTGACAACATTTTCCTAGGAATGACAGTGGGATTTCTGTCTGCTGTCCATAGTCTGTCCTCATGATCTACTCTGCACTGTGGTGAAAGAACATAAAATCTTGTTTACAGCCACAGGCTACCTTTCTAAGCTGGTTTAAATATCTTCTCTGTTGCTTCCTGTTCAATTCAGGTTAATTTCTAAATGTTTCTGATAAATGTAAGCCGTGAGTATAGAAGGTACATCAATGATTTTTGAGGTTGAGCTTGGAAACAGAAAATATGAGGAAGAGCAATAATTTTGGGTTTAACATAATATTTTACTTAACTCAAAAAGTCCTTGTTCATTTCATTGATAAGGAGAAGTATTGAAAATTTTGAAATGATAAAAGAAGAAGGACTTAAATTTGAGAAAAAACTTCTTCTCAGTAAGGGTGACAGAGCAATGGAACAGGCTGCCCAGGGGGGTTGTGGAGTCTCCTTCTCTGGAGACATTCAAGACCCACCTGGACATGTTCCTGTGCAACCTCACCTAGGCGTTCCTGCTCCAGCAGGGGGATTGGACTAGATGATCTTTTGAGGTCCCTTCCAATCCCAAACATACTGTGATACTGTGATACTGTGATTGGTTTTTTGTATCCCTGGGATAGTGCTGTTGAAATTTTTCATTGAAAAGATGGCATCCTGGATTACTTCAACGTTTTCCAACTTTTTAAACTGGAACTACAACTATATTTGTCACAAATGTATAGCATATTCTGTCTGACTTTACCTTGCATTTTTCAACCAATAGATTATTTGCCTGGACGATTTCATCGAGCTCCATCTACGACTTTTGGGGAAGCCCCAGCTCACATGCCAATATCTGCGCGTGGCCTCATGACTCTTGGTTTCCAGAGGAATCAAACAAGAACCCGTCTTTGGAGCTTTTTTTTGCCCTTGGCATGTGTGCTTTTGAGTTCCATGCCAAGAAGGCATCTCAAAGCTTCTAGAAAAGTAGAAATACTGAAAAGATGAGTGACTTTCAGAGCAGAGGTTTAAGAGTAATGAATATTTGTAAACTATTCCAACAGCATTCTTGGCATCTGGCTGGCAATTTCATGTAATCAGATTTCTCCTTTAGTTCCTGTTATGTTAATTTATTGGTTTGCAGATCTGAAAAATTGCAGCTCACACTCTGTTCAGCTTCCAGGTTCAGGCTTATGGTTTTAAAAAGCGCACTGTGCAATATGGAAATCTGGGTTTTTAATGCACGTTTTAACAATTGCAGTTAAATTATTTGGGGTGGGGGAAAGACATATTCAAGTATAACACCTGTTTTGATGCAATTAAGGCCCTACAGCAGTATATGGATAAAATACTTCTAGAAAACCTTGCTCTGCAGAGTTTAAAATAATTACAGATCCAAAGGAGTTGTAAGTAGGTAGTCCCCAGGAAATAGATTGGAAATGATGGAAGCAGATTGATTTGAACTAACTGTTGCCCAGGTGCAATGGAAGGTGTATGATGGTGACATTTAAAGACATATAAGTGTAATTGGAAAGACAGGTGCTGCTTATGTTGAGACTCACCTGTTTTGGTGTATGCAAACTGAAGCAAAACTGCTGGTGAAGTGCTGTGGCTCTAAACCAGGATCAATTAAGTTATTTTATTTTTAAAACGTTAAAATGTGTAATCAGTTCCTCTGTCCTTTCCTGCAGTAGTGTTCCTTAACAATTGTCTTTGTGAAAGTCATAAATTCAGAATAAACCAAATACAGCACAACTGTCCCCAAAGAAAAACAAGTCTCACATTTATTTCTTTGCCAAGTGCTCTCCTGCAGCAAACAAATGCAGTTCTTAAATCTTTACAACCCAGCCTGATGCTTTCCTGCAAATAACATGTGGGGAAAATGTAGGTTCTTGCTTACAGTGAGATTTTTTCCCTTGTCTTTTGGGCTGGTTTGACACTTATTCTGATCTGCCTTAAAGCACATTATGGAGTACCCCAGGCTTGGGCTACTGCATATGGCCTTTCTTTCCTCTCCCTACACTCCAGGTATGTCGTGTCCTTTCTGTTTGGTCTCAAGCTTCAGTTTAGGTGGACTGGGAGGAGCCTGAAGCACTGTTGTGGGAGATCTGAAGCAAAGGATGAGGGAAAAAAAGGAGAATATGGGGTGGGAACCCAACAGGGGGAAAGAGAGGGTACCTGAGTTCCGGAGGCGTCAGGACACCCCTTGTGAAGGGCTGTGTCATTCCCAGTCATTGTGCTGTCTCATGTGCATCCTTGCTGTGACCCGTGTCCTCTCCCCCTGCTCCAGCTGGGCACAGGTACTGCAGGCTGTGTTCCCAGAGCCAGTGGCTTTGATGCATGGTGCCTCCAACCTGCCTGTCTCTGGCCTTCCCCTGGCAATTCTCTGTGGAGTGCAGCCCCCTCTTGCCAGAAACTTTGAGATATCTATGCAAAAGATAGCTGTGCAGCTTCTGCACTCCCTGGAGCCTGTAGATGTAGCCAGGTACATCTCTTGCTACTCCCTGTTTATTTCCATAGAGAACTGTGTTAGAAGTTGCTGACTGACTTAACCCTGAAAACAGTTCAAGAGCTCTACAAAACCATGAATACTACTATGTCCTCCAGCCCTTAATACTGCAATGAATTACTGCAATAAATGTGAACTTTTTGGTTAATGTAATATCAACAGAGTATCCTCAGAAACAACAGCAACCTACCAACAAAAACCAAACAGACAAATGAAAATGGAATAGCCCCATCACCGTGCTTGGATGTAATTTGTTCCAACTATACACAGAAAGTGTCTAATCTTCGTGTTAAACCCAGGCACTGCAAACAGTCCATTGTGTAAACTGACAGCACAGAAGAAAGTGGGAGAAGCATGCACTGAGAACTACCTGCTCCCAAGTTTAATTTTGGGTAATTTCATGATTCAATTGGCCTGACCCCAGCTGTTCACTTGGCTTTGCTATACACCAGTTGCCTTAGCAGTGAGTAAAGGCGAGATTAAGGTATTGTCTCTCCAATTATAAAAATCCTGGCTAGAAAAACATGTAGCAATTCTGCTGGTAGGTGGGGTGTAGGGGTCACTGACTGTATTGAAACAGAATGAGCTAAATTAATTTGTGATGATATTGGGAGTTGTTTTGCTGGAGTTAGGGCAGGGATTGTTTTGCCCCAGTATGCGTTGTTTCCTCCCATCTTTAATGAACTAGAGTGATCTATCAATGTTTAATCCAATTACTGATGACAATGGAGAAAACAGCAGCAGAAGTGGCCTGGATGGTAGAAATGTATTAACACAGAAAAATCTGATCTTTCCCTAAAGAAGCAGGCTTAAAACAAATCCTGGGAATCATCAAGTGCCTCTTATTTTGGTTCCTTGTGTAATTTAGGGTTAGTCGGTTCATTTGCAATCATTTAACCAATAAAAACAGTAACGACAGAGCTGGTTGCAGATCTGAACAGGAAATGAAAACAACTTTTTTTTCTTCCTAATCAGTTTGCATAGAGCTTTAAAATAATGGCAGAAAAAAATGAAGCCTGGGTTTAAAGAGGTGTCAGTTACAAGGCATGTTTGAAGGGCTCCCATGAACTAAAGAGAACCATGTCGCCCAGTGCCCTCAATACATTTGCCTCCAAGGGATGCAAGAATATACATATATATTATTTTTTTTTTAAATGAGAAATATTACTAATATGCTTGCCTTGCTCATTCTCTTAAAATGAACCATTTTAGTTACTTTCTAATTTCCAATTATTTTTATCCTATTTGCAAATCTAACATATGCACATAATATTAAGCGACTGGTACCTAAACCACTTACTACCCCACTGAGTTTAGGATTTTGCTTGGCCCTATTTGTGGGTTGTCTGTTGGTACTGATAGTTTGTGGTTTTACTCCTTGCTTGGAAGATTCCTACCTCACAGCATTCAGGGTAAGAATGCAAAGTTTAAGTAGTTGCACAAATATCTGAACAAAATGCATGTGTATGAGTTTCCCATTTTTCTTTCCCCTGCTGGGATATCTTGGCAGCCAAGACGAGCACAAGTGCGACAAGAAATTGGAGTTCAGATATTTACCAAAGTGCTGCTGAGGTTCACACCACTTTGCTCACCCTGGTCCCCTCAAACAGTGTTTCTGTTAGCAGCGTGTTTCAAACAGTGATTTGTTCCCTAATATGGCTGTTCCCAACAGTCCTAATTGCTTAAGATAGGCAGATTTCTTATGCCTGTGACCCACTTGAGCACCCTTTGAAGTAGTTTAGTCCCACATGGGTAGGTATGAAGAAAGCAAACCCCAGGCCAGACCTGGGAAAGGCATTTCACCCCTGTGTCATGGGCAATGGTCTGACTGTCATGTCTAGAATTCACTGCTGTGACTTTTGGCACTTTCAATTTAATTCACAAGCGGTAATGAGGCCGGTTCAAGCCTGTGGATGAGGTCTTTCCGTGTCTGTGCTGCCTCTTTTAGGCAGGTGGTAAAAAATGCATTTTGTAGTTGTGACTGATGTCTGTTCAGTTACTATATTTAAAGTGTAATAGACTTTTAGAAATACTGTCTTAGCCAGCAGGTTTTAACTTCATTGGTTTTGAAACAGGAGAGAACTGTTAGCCACTGTGCAGTCTTTGATTGTGCTCTGGGGAATTTCCTAGGGTTAAATTAACCACAGGGGAACTCTACTCTTGCTCTTTAAATGCCAATGAAACATATTGAGAAATACAGGGGAAAAATAATTATAAAACCGAAATGTAAAAACAATAAACTTTATCTTATGTATAATCCCTAGTGCACAGTAAGTTCTGTGTACTTGCACCATTTAATGTTAATTATACCATTTATTTTATATTTTGTTTTTGCTTTATAGAAAAAGTCATGCGACCAGCAATAGGATTTGACCATAAAAGGAGTTTCAGAAAACTACCATTTCTTGGTTTAAATTCAGGGGGGAGATAATTTAGCCACTAAATGTCCTGCCTTACCCACAGCGTCATTAGAGAATTACTCTCCAGAATCGCTTTCATCCCCCAGCTGCTGACAATTTGGCAATGCTGCTTGCTTTTAATTAATCTCTTTGAATCTACATGTAGAAGGTCAATGTCAATGACTATGGCAGAATGAGCAAAAATTTTTGTCCAAAAAATGCATTTTGGTGTCATTGGAATCAAAAGCCTTTTTTGACAGGTTTTTATGTTATACTTGGAAAATATGAAATGGAAGTTTGTTTCTAATTTCATATATCAACAAAGATTTCAGTAACTTAGTTTCTGAAAAATGAAAATTAGCCAGTTTTGGTTTTCTTTTCATCTGCTGATTTCGTTTTTATCTGCTCATCCCACTCATTTCAAATGGAAAATGAAGAGTGGACAGCAGAAGTGTGGAGTTAACACATGGAAAAGTGAAGGAATCTCATTTCCTTCCTCACAGAAGAGTTTTTTAAAAAAAGCAAGAAAGACCTTGTATTTATGTTTTCTTCCATTCAGCACTCTTAAAAATATTCCCTTCCTTTTCAACTGAAAAACAAGTTGGGTAAAATATGGAAATCCATACTTTTAAAATTAGTATTTTTGCATTGCCAAAACCCAACTAATCCTCAAATCAGCATTGAATTTTTAAGCAATGCAAAAGAAAGAAAATTGCATTTTTTTTAAAAAAGGCCAAATTAAACTGGTAAAAGTTTTCCTTTATTTTTTTCCATTCTCTTAATGTACATGTAATCTAGTATTTCTGTCCAACAGATACAACCCTAAAGTGGAATTGGATTCCATATGACACTGAGAAAGAAATACGGAAAAACATATTTCTTCTCAAGTTACATATACTACTTAACACAAAAACATCTACCTAATCCCTAGTCTGTTCCTCTTCTTTTTTACTCTGTTGTAGAGATACTTACTACAACCCTTACTGTCTTTTCTCCTGCTGGATCTTGTGCTAAAATTTTAAGCGAACCATCCATATATCTTCTCACAAAACACTTATGAAAACCATGGATTTAAAAAACCTATATGTGTGTGCATCCTATGCAAGAAATGTGGTACGTTCTCAGATAATGCTACCTGGATACAGACTCTACTTTGTAAAAGCAGGACATGCCGCACACGGCAATATCTAGTTAAAGGAAAAGCTTAATGTGAGTGACTGACCTGTTCATTGCCAGTACTGGAGAGGTATGTTTGTGATGATGCAGATGAATGTCAGTCAGGTACAGAGAAAACATTGGTCTAAAGTTTTCTCCTCTGTGCTATTTAAGCATGTTGGACTAGTGACATGCCTCCTTCATTTATTTATCCCTATGCATTTTCTTGGCTTCTCTAATTCCTCATGATCTGTGCCCTTTTGCACAAAATTCACATTGCATTTAGCTTTTATCTATGGCTTATCCATTTATCACTGCCATAAAGATGGTATTTCACCATTTTCCAGACTACAGGATATATGGAAGTTGGCTGTCATTTTCTCTCATTGGGGTAACAGGAGATGCTTCTGGAAGACTTCATCCACACCTGCTCTCCTGTTTCAATACAATATCCTTTCAGCAGTGTGCAGGCTTCAGACTAGACTTGGCAAATCTGTTTGCTGAGAAAAGGTTAAGCCACAATACCAAATGAGAAAACAAGCATGGCAATACATTTTTCAAGACTGATTTTGATGGTCTAGGGTAGCTTATGACTTCATTGTCATTATTTCAACCTCACACAACCCTGTAAGGTAGGATGTACAATATTGCTGCTGTTCTAGAGATGGAAAAACAATTAGTTTATATAATTCAGTCCTAAAGAAGAATGACTCAACATTTAATCTTCAAAACAGAACTTCATTATTCCTGGCTTTATGACGAGTCTGTAGCTGCAGCTCGAA
This sequence comes from Nesoenas mayeri, assembly GCF_963082525.1. Classification (NCBI taxonomy): domain Eukaryota; kingdom Metazoa; phylum Chordata; class Aves; order Columbiformes; family Columbidae; genus Nesoenas; species Nesoenas mayeri. Next base: position 26,592,187 of record NC_137543.1, read on the forward strand.
TAACACACATTTCCCTATAGCACCTTTACACAATGAATAAAAGATGATCAGGAGAAAATAGTCCTTGACCTGAAAAACAGCTTTTTAGAGAAAATCTGCAAAAGATGGGAATTTGTTAGTAACAGGTTTCCAGAGTAAGAATAGCCCTAATTTACTCTTGGTTCTGTTAAAAACTCAATTAAAAGATAGGGAAAAATTGTCTTTCATCAGAGTACATTTTGAAAGAAATATATAATAGGTGGAAGAAAGCAGAAGAATAGGATAAACCACAGGAGAGAATGAAAACACGTATGTGAATTGGCATGTGTTGTAAGATAAAATGATCCATGAACTTGGGTTATGCGTATTATTTAGAAATAAAGACACTGGACTACAGAGGTCAGCGTGGATGACTGAGGAATACAAAGGGTCAGCTCAGATATAAAGGAGTGTGTAGAAGAAAGAAAGTGGTTGATACTGAGCAATACCAGAGAGAGCCTGGGATGAAGTTAAGAGAGTGTAACACAAAAGAACAGTGAAAGAAGAGACTGTGAAAAGAGTACTGACTATGCTAAAATAAATATTTCTTTTTTTGGATGCTGGAGAGCGATACGGTCATGTAATCTGCATATTGCCATCACAGTTTCTATAGCGAGTGTAATGTACTGTATTTTTTTACCACCAGGGAGACTGTTGCAACAGACAGGGAGCTACATTAGGAAGTTATGCTTAACAAGTCATGTGTGATTTTACTGTCAAACTGCAAAGTGCTGTTCTCCTATGGAAGAAGGCTGTGAGTTCTTTCTAGGAGTTGATAAACACCACATGATGCAGCTTTCTGGGAAAAACAGAATCCTTTGAAGCATTTCCAGCAAAATCCTTGGAGAGGCAAAGCATATTTTCAGATGCATGATTCTAGGTTAAACAGCTATGTCCCCCACTTGTTTACAAAGCAGCTCGACAGCTGCTGTGAGCCACTGGCCCCCTTTGGACAGACAGGACACATTTGGATCTGTCACAGCGAGCCACGGCCGCCTCCGCTGCGTTACTCCACAAAGATCTCATCAGAGATCTGCTGCTGGCAAGTCTAAAAGCCTCACCAGTTTTAACAGCGGCAGATGATTAGTTTCATTCCTGCTTTAAGTTTCCATGTTGTTTTTAACTCTGAAGTCAGGGGAAACATTTTTAGTGGTGAAACTGGTCCTGAGAAAGCTGCACTCAGCTTTATGCATGAAGAATAAGATATAAAAATAAACAGGAACAGCTGTTTTTTGGCAAGGAATGGACTCTTTAATAGAAGTGAAAAAAGACCTGAAGTCTGTTTGGGCACAGAGATACAGTGTCCAGTCTGAAATTAAAAAGTTTCATTAAAAGAGCAGAAAAAAGGTTGCCATTGCAGCTGTACTTTAACATTTGGGAAATCAGGCTGATAGATGCAGCTCCTGAGCCGTGAAGCCCAGCCGTCACTCCTGAAAAAGCCACTGGAAACAAGCCCAAGCCACAACACCCTGTAAACACCAATGAAACAACCTGTCTTGAGGAATGAGGGACAGAGGTTTAAATCTCTTCTTGCAAATGAAGACGTGCCTGGTTATGGCCCTATTCTTTGTGGATGTGGCTAAGGGTGATTTGGTAAGCTTGGTGCAGCTTTCTACAAAACAAGAGGCACAGCTGGTCACAAAACAAGGCCTGGCTGTTAATTTTTTACTCCAGGCTTTCCTCTTCCTGTCACGGTGGCACTGCTGCTGGGGAGCAAGAGGGAAACAGGACAGGATCAGTGATCAGCCAGGACCACTTGCCTCACGCTGCACCTCTTGGCACCATTTGCCCACTGGCATGGCCAAAGGATGGATGCAAGGGAAAGGTCTAGAGCAGTTTTTCTCCTCTGCTTGCTTTTCTTGCTATATAGCTCATGAGAAACTTTTACTACAAAATAGTACTTGTCCAGCAGTCCTTCTACATACTTCTTTTAAAGGTTCTCGTGATGCTTTTACCCCTATGTAATTTGCTATTCGATGTATTTAGGTTTCTGCTTACCTCCATGCAACACATTCCTAGTCTCTTCTTGCCAGCAGCATTTTTCTCCTAACCAAGTCAAGGGAAAACAGCAGAGACGATAAGTCTCTCTTGGGGAGAGCTGCTGTCTGGGTCCAGTTGCTGTGTGTCCATCAGGGAGGGCAGCTGCAGACCCTGTGCCTCTAAAGCCCACAAACCACAGGTGGCCAGTCCCTTTCCTTTGTCCTCCTTACCAGCAAGTGGTGGTAGAAAAAATTATTATGAATGGCATCTAGCAGGCCTACACTACATCATGTTTTGACATTAGCTTTTAACTACTATTCTGTTTTCTTTCTTCTTTTTTTTTTTTTTCTTTTTTTAACAGCTACCAGTCTGTTCAGTCAAATACCTGTCTGTCTACCACAATCAGACAGACCTTAATGTGTCTGCATTATGAAAGAGGACCTCAGTGTCTTTCCATCACTTTATGATAGTCCCAGTATAGCTTTTTGTCACAAATTCCTCACACATAGCTGTCTCTGCTCCACCACAGAAATCATCTGAGCTAGCTGCTCCAGTATCTGCTGCCATTAATCTTCTCCATGGTGTGGTGAGCAGGACATGGGCTGATTTATGGCAATTACCTGCTCTGATACTGCAGAGCTCAGGTGAGTTAGGTGGAATTGCTGTTACCGGTATGACTTTTGTCCCCAAACAGCCCAAGGGTGTAAAATACACCTCTGTATACCTGCATTCACTTTCTTCTTCACATATTGCTCAGTTAAACAGCGGGAGGTAATATGTGTTTTAATCACATTTAAAAATAATATTATGGTGGTGGTACACTGGTAAGTGAAAGGTTAAACACTTTGACACCAATCCAGAATTAAAAGATGTAATCAAATGTCTTTGTTAGTTTTGTGAAAGCAATATTTACCCATGAAGGCTGTGATTTCTCAGGCTAAGGAAGTTCTAGCTTTTGTTTTAAGTGTCATTCTCAGGTTTTCCTCCTGATTTTCTGGTCTTTGAACTGGTGGGGACCTGGAGTGATGCATGGGACATTCAGATTGTGCCAAGCTGAGATCAGAAGCGATGCCTTGAGCCAATTAAGGAGCAACATTAATGGGGTCTCTGGGAATCCTTGTAAGTGTTCCATACCAGAAAGGATGATGCCCACAACACAGGGCTGAGTTGAGCATTTAAAGCCTAGAGAAATAAGAGCAGACTTTCAAGTCTTCATTATTAAGCAGTTTCCCTACTGATTGTAGTGATAGACAAGTGTGTTTTGTAATAGGAAGACATGTGATTTCTCTTCTTACAAAGATTCATGTGGATACATGAGTTTGTGTGTATGCAGGTGTGTATTACAGCATCTCAACAGTTTATATCCACTAGGTATTAAGTCAACTGCCACATTTTTTTCCCCTGATGTTGCTTTTATTTGCTTAATGTCAATGTGGAAAAAGACAGGTAAGATGAATCCTGTGAATATGGTTGCATATAGAGGAAATGAGGTGAATTTAGGAGGTGATATGTGTGTGCAGCAGGTTGAGTCCATGCACCCATTTGGAGAACAGGTGCAGGAAGAAGTGCAACCAGCAGCTGGAGGAGCAGGGGATGCTGAGGAGGGGCACTGGGGAGCCCAAGCACTGAGGGGCCCGGGGGAGTCTGGTGGCTGGTGTGTGGCTCCATGGACACGGATCTGCCCTGCCCTGCTGTGCCTCTGCATTTTCATGTGGGAAATCACAAGGGTCAATAGCAAATTGGCAGTCCTGCTGATGTGGGACATGCTTATCTGGGAATAAATAATGTTTTTTTCTTCCTTAGTCTGAGCTGTTTCCAAAGCAGCCTAAGTTAAGCTGGAAAAATGTGCTCATTCTAGAATGTGAATCTGTGAGGGCCTTACAGGAATATAAATATAGCATCTTATCTTGCACTGTTATAAACTCCCACACAGACAGGCCTGGAGGCAAGAGGAAAAATGAAGGCAGGGCTATTCATGATACCTCTGGCGTCAGCCACAGTCACGCACGGGCATGTGGGCAGCTGGAGCTGACATATGCTAATAGCGATTAACATATGTACATGGAGCTCAGCCACACAGAGATGCCGCACAAAGAGCCCGGTCAAAGTGATGTTTACCAGGGCATCCTTTGGCCATTGAGCCTTCTATTAAATGCTGTGTGTGATTCATGCTGTGACAAGATGTAGTAAACCTGGTGCCACCTTTAATGTGAAGCCGTGGTTTTCCTCCAGGATGCCTTGCTTGAAAGCCCAGTTTTGGTACAGCTTGTTTGGACAAGGTGAGCTCAGAGCATAAAGGAATTTTTGATCTATATTTCTTCCCAGTGGTTCGTTCCTGGGGGAGGACCACACAGCCCCTTCCAGCTATGGGACTGAGAGCTTCCAGCATCCTCAGTACTTTGGGGCTTTCAGGCCAGTTGTACTATTTGAGGAAGCCCAAAGAAGCTGGGCAATGGTGCTCTCAGAAGCAATCCTATTTTTAAAATGCTTAACTCTGTCTAGGGCCATCTCTAGTCTGAAGCCATGTCATAATCTGGCGGCATGCTGGGGCTTGTTTACAAGATAAACTAACAGCTGCTTTCCTCTCATTTGCTGCCCCTGCTTCAAACTTGAAATGGGAATTATCTGTGTGTGTCAGAAGCAGAAGAGTCAAAACCTCCTTGGAGATGCCCTTTGGGCCTCTCTTTCTGTTACCTTGCAAACATCTTTCTATTTTCTGGGTTGACAACCCAGCACCTAATCTTCTAGAGGCACATGTATTGCTCCCAGGGAGGCATGTTAGGAATGAAGGAACTGATTATTTTTTTTTAGCCCCCCTAACCCCCCTCCATGGGTTAGCCCACTTCTGCTTATCAGCTTACCTCAGCCATTGGTGTTTGAAATCTGGATCAGAACTTTTCGGCTTTCAGGTCCTAGGAATGATTTTTCAGTGGTGGCATCATTTGTGTTCAAAGAAATTGAGTGAAAATGCTTTCATTTTGGGTTTTGTGCACCTGTGGTTAGAAATATAAGAGGAGAGGTCTTAATAATTCTTTTTTTTTTTTTTTTTTTTTTTTTTTGTGCTGGTGTTTAGGCCACACGCAAGCTCCTCTCTTATTTTCATATCAATACTTAGCCTATTAGAAGCCAATGGATTGAGGGTCTCGCAGTACATAGCCTCTCACAGCGTGACGCTCAGACTTCCCATGACATCCTTTCTTCAGCTTTCATGTCAGTGAATATTATATTGTGATGCCTTGAAGCCAGGATAAACTGGGGCCGTTAAATGTTCAGATGTATGCTCAATCTGTGAAGCTTGCAGCTGCTCCACTCTTTTGATAATGCTAGTAAGCAAAATTAGTAAATAAAATAAATGCTCAAGGTTCATTTGCTGCACACCCCAATACATGAATAAGAACAGAATTGAAGACATCAAAGAAAAATAAAAAACAGGCTAGTAATAACATGTTCCCCTTAGGCCTCCTGCTTAACCTAAATGTTATGTTAAAGGGATAAATGGGTGAACTGAATTATTATACACAGTTAAAAGCCAGGAATCCGATTTGAGATCACACCTCTGTTTGTAAGGTCAGCGTTATCTCCTTAAGACAAAACCCAGTAAATATTTTATGGAGAAAATGTGACTTGTTTGACATATTCACAAATTTTGCTTATTATTTACCTACGTGATGAAATCCTGAAGCGGCCCATGAGGCTGGAGCACCGTCACCCTCCTCCCCTCCCACTCTCCCCAACTGTCCCTCACTTGTCTCAGAGACCCAAAAAGGAGTGAATCTGCTGCAGCCGCCTGTGGTTGAAATACTGCATTACCTGCGTACACTGCTAACTCATGCTGCTGCTGGATTAAAATGTAACCCAGAGGTTACATGCTTGAGAAAACATCTCTCAAGGAGGCTCACAGAGCTGGACTGATGAGGTCACCTCAAGTGATGGTGACCAAGGCCAAGGCCAGAGGAAAGTATCTGTGGCAGTGAAGGTCTTTGGAAGTATCACTTGTGAGACAATCTTGCGGCACAAGTGTACCAACAAGCATCCCAAAGGGGGATGTGTTGAGAAGCTCCTCGTGAGTCTCTACCCGCACTCAGAGCTGTTCTGTTGAACTGCAGTTATTGCCTTCACTGTGATGAGTAAGCCCGTCAGAGAAGCTCCTACAAGACTTCAGAAAATGAAGGTACTGCTACCTCAAGCACTGGCCAGCCCTCTGGCAGAAAACTCTCTTCCAGAGAACTGAGATTAAGCACACGAATTACTTTGTCCTGGGAGAAAAGAGCTACATTCTGTGAGGAAGTATCAAAAAAACCCCAACCCTCTTTGTCTTCCTCTGCTTCATTCAAAGACAGAAGGGTGTGCCAGGCAGGTATGATGCAAGGTGCAGAAACTGTATATTTTTTAAAGAATATCAGAAAAAACAGCACAGACATTTAATAAATCCAAAAGTGATTTTACATGGATCACGTAGAAGGATAAGATAAACAAAACGCTGGAGTTGATGCACACTAGGTATGCTGATTGGAAAAGATTGCATTTCTCTCTCCTAGCCTGTGCTTCTTAAGTAGGATATGACTCACACCCCTCTGAAATATTCACCTCTCTTTAAAACCACCATCTCCTTTTTACTCTAAAGTCAATTAATTAAAAAACCCCCTCTCATAATAGGAGTATCAATGGCAGAACAATGGACTGCCTTGGGAAAGGTGATCAGATAAGATGGAGTCTTAAAAAAGTCAGGTGATACACTAATATGAAAAATATGATCCAGCAACAGACACATTTAGGAATATGCATTGTCATAAAAAGGGACAGATTGTATGAAGTGATTGTATCAAAAAGCTCAGCTTAAATATAGAGGAAATACAGAGTAGGAAAGCATAGTATTATTGCAATTCTGGGGCTGAAGACTGTGTTCTAAAAAATAAAAGGGCATCTGAAGTTTAAAGTTAATTCATCAAATTTCTCTCATCTACAGTATGTGTTCTTTTTTTTCTCCCTCCAGTGTTTGAATGTACCACTTGCAGTGTTAACACTAACTCTTAATCTGATTTTATGTATGCTTAACTTTACACTCTATGAGTTCTCATTAAAACTCAAAATGTATAAATTTAAACACATGCTTAGCTCTTTGCAGAATTAAGGTTGCATGTTGTGAAATACATAAGATATGTAATACAGCTGCATTAAAATTACAACAGAATTCCTGGCTGGATTTTCCTGGTCACTTTTGATATTTTAATACAATTTTAAAGGTGGATACCTTTAAAGATTGTGCTACAGGTTAAGAACTTAGTTGGAATTTTTTAACAGAACAAATTCTGCCTAAAATCTTTGACAAATGCAACCCATTTTCCCATTTTGAAGTTATGTGTAAATAACTTACAATTATATAAAATATATTGCAGATTTTATCCCAAATTCTTCTGAATCTTGTTGATAAGCAGTTCATCAGGAATGCTCAGTGTATGACATTCCAGATGCTCCTTAGCTTTGCCTGGGCCAATAAGTCACAACTTCCATCAGACTTCTTCAGAAAGTGGTCACTGATATTCCTGTAAATCTCACCATTTTAATGAGCTTTCCTACCAGTGAACTCATTTCCTGTATTGCCAGTGGAAATAGAACCATGGAGATGTGAACACCCTTGAAACAAAACGAATTATAGGGAATGCACACAGCTAATTTCCATGATACATTCAGCCACTTCTAAATCAGAAGCTGATGAAGATTTCCCACCTGGCCTCCAAAGAGAGGTCCATGAGGCATTGAAACTGTGGCTATAGGAGATATTTCAGGGCAATGTATAGGAAATCTTGCAATATAATTTCTTAATAGTCTAACTCTGGAGAAAGTTTCTTCTTCCTAGCTATCCATGTAGACATTGCCCTGAAGCACGGGAATGTCTTTCTCTTAATTTTTCTTTCTCTAATACCAGTGTTATTATATCAATTTTCCACAGAAGAGCATAACTCTTTTTCTAATCCTGCCACAGTGTTGGCCTCAGTGACAAGAATCTAATTTACAGCAATCTCACATTATATCACTTCCTTTCACCACTGGAGCATGTCAGCAGCCCGAGCAGTGGCAGGTGGCTTCAGGTGGCTGCATTCAGGTCTGATGTGCTGATACCAAGTAAAGAGTAATATAAAATATCAGACCTCTAACACTGCTACCTAAATATCTGTGTATTATATGCCATGTTTTTAAGCCAGTTTTGAACCCCCTTTGGAAATTCCTCAGGAAGACTCAGGAGTGACAGATGGGGTTGATGTGAAGTGCGAGTGGCACTCAGCCCTCCCATGCTCCTGAGAGGGAAAACTCCAGATCTCTCAAATCTGGCTTCAAGACTTAAGTTTATTAAGTTTATTTAATGGGGAAAGAAAGTGAGGATGGAAAAAATGTAAACAAAACACCAGTTTGTCACAGGATCAAAGGAAAATTAAAACTAAAGAAAGAGCACAGAATTGGGGGAGTGTTTGGGGACTGTTTCTTCTGCTCAATATCCCTTACTAAAGAAAGACAGAATTATAAAGATTTCATTGAATTTCAGGCCAGAAGGGGACCATTACGATCAGTTACTCAGACTTCACACCGCTGCCAAGGATGCTGATGCAGCCAGCTTTACCGCAAGGCATCCCTGGAGAGATGGCAGACTGCATGCTGGAGCCCACAGCCAGTACTATGCTTTGCAGGCTGGAGAGTGAAGCAGCAAGGGCTCCCTCCCATTCCGGCCGTGTGCAGGCCATGGATGCTTGTCTTGCCCACAAATTCTCACTAGCCTGTGGTGACTGTCCCACCTCTGCCCTAAGGTGACACCTGCCTCCCCTTGCCCGCCTAGTCAAAATGTCAGGAGGAAAACCTTGTCTCACAAAGTGGCTGGGTATGGTTTTCCTCCAAAGCACCATACTTGTTGGCTGCTGCCTGCTCTGTGCTGTCAGGGGTAGGAAGCAGGTAGGGTGAAGCTGCACCAGGGGAGTACAGATGGAAAACACACTGGATTTTTCTTTGCTTTGATTTACTTTGATTTATTTAATCTTATGAGCATGTACAAATCAGGAAAGGACTTCCAGGTGCTATATTTTGTCCATTCAGTCCACCAAGACCTTATCGGAGCTGTGGTTTGGTCTGCAGGAATCCCTGGTGGGACCCCAAGGGCTTCCCTTGCCTCCTACCAGCTTGGTGCTTCTTCTGCCTGTGCTCCTGGAGCAGCGCATGCCCTCACCTGAAGATACCACAGAAAGAACTGAGCATTTTAGTGCTTTCTTAGCTCATCTGAATGTTTTGTACATTCCTCTTACCAACTGCAGTGAAAATTTTAATGTAGCAACCACTTTTTTATATGTAGCAATAACAGATTTTGTCTTATATTTTACAACACATGCTAACAGCTGTTTACAAAGTAGTGGTGGAGGAATGCAGTCCAGTGGGTATACTGACTATTCATTTATCCAGAGGGATTACACTGCGGTGAACAGCATTTGGACTTCAATTTAATATGCATCCAGCCGAATTATGCGATTAGCTGCTATGCAATAAACCAGAACAGAAACACATGCAGTCAAATGGTGCCAGATAAAAAGCCTATGATTCTTATACAGGTCCTTATAATGTTGTACCATTAAATTATAAATATATGGTTACATGGAATTTGGTTATCTTACTGTATATCTATACTTCTGGTGCACTGTGTATATATATCTGTAGCTATGTGTACAGAGCTGCACTGATTTCAGGGTCTTTATCTTACCCATTAAATAATCTTTTTTTCTTTTTACTTTAACTATGCCAGACTTCAAATGCTGGCACAGTGTTTTTCTGTCACTTAAAAGAGGATATGCGAGTTAAAAGGGAGTCTTTTATTTAAAAAAAACTTTCAGAGGAAAAGCCTATCCCAGCAAAAACAGCCCAGTGATTTTTTAAGAACAAAGAGAAAGAAAGAGATTTTTGATTGGCGCTTGGACTTTTGACAATTACTAGGCTGTCCTTGTCTGCCTCCCAACATCTCTAGCAGTGCTGTCTCTCCCCAGGACAGAGGGGACAGGGATGGGAGGAGATCCTCTCTCCTTCTCCTGCCCTTGTACAAGGGAGGGGGTCAGAAAGAGCCCTCCATAGCGTTTTTGTCCTTGAGCATCCCTAGCTGGCTGTGAGGCCTGGGGAGGAGATCAAACAGGGCAGAGAACCAGGCCGAGAGGGTTGTCCTTCCACTGTCTCCAAGCATTTATATCATCACGAGACTGACCACAGTCCTCACCATCGTCCTGCTCCTCATGAGAATACAGGGAGTTGGCAATACTATCCTATGGACCAGTTGTGGACAGGAGCTGGGTTTTGACATATGGTGTGTATGAACTCAGATAAAATGAGGTGTTGAGTGTAGCAAACAAGGGCACCCTAAATCGATGGATGCTGCTTAATCCACCTGTACCTCACCCTCTTGACTGCACACAGGAGTAAGTTCCTCTCCATCCCACCCTATCCAAAAGAGTTTGTGTTGTTACCTTTCTAGCTTTATAACTTTGTTTCATATTAAAGTGATCAGTGCCCTGGCAAAGATCAAAAGGAAACAAGCCTTCCCTTGTTTTCTTGTTGCACAAGACACAAAACGCTCGTCACATTAAATAAAAGACTGAAAAGAAATAGTGAACAACTGCTATCATAGTAATTGCTATTCATCCTCTGCATTATGTGAGGCCAGAGCCTTATGAAAAATGTACAGAGGTAATTAAAGCTATATTGCTGTATATGCCTAAGTAGGCTGAAATATGGCTGTAGGCAATTTTTCCAAAACGGTGCAGTAGGAAAGTTCTTGGCCTCGTCATAAGGCTCAGACTATGCATATAACAATCCCATGTGATTCCAAGTGTGTAGCCAAATACACTTAAGTAACAAAATGCAATTTGGTTAAGCATACTATCAACAATATGTAAAAATAATAAGTAAAAACATTATAATACAACAAATGTATTTACAGGTATTGTATTAATAAAAGGTTGTTGAATCTTTTTCATTTTTTAAAGTGCTCTCCTCTCTCATAGATGAAAATAAGTAAGCAGCACTGCCTCTCCACCTTTAGACAGCTTAAAAAATTGTAAGGTTTATATGAAAAAAAATCTTACAAATATTTAGCCAGCTTGGTTTTTAATTTGGAATGTGAATTTGCATCAACTCCTTAGAACAGCGGGAGGTCTGTAATCAGTTCTGTACATAACCACATGTATTTATTTTTTCCATATCTTTGTTTTCTGGAAAATTTGCAGTAGATTTTTAAAATATATGCTTTTATTTTTGATACATAAACATGCAGAAAAAGAGAGACAGAATAAATGCCTATGAATTACGTGATATTCTAAAACGTGTTTCCAAACACATTTATCTGAATTCAAGCTGTGACTTAATAGCTATAGCTATATCAACACTATCAGTTTACCATAGGAGGAAAATATATGAAATGAGACATAACCTACTAAGGTCACTTCAGGGGCTATCACCGAGCGGAAAATGAATGCTAATATTTTCAGATTTAACATGGGTAAGCTAGTCAGAACCAATAGTTTGGGGCTGAATTCTGAAATGCCCTCGGTGAAAGTAATGCGAGGGGGGTGGTCAGTGAGATGGAATTATTAAAAGATAGGGTGGAGCCAAGCCCAGCCATATGGTGAATGCCATAACCGGGGCAGACCTGTCATGGCCAGGCACGCTGGGAAAGCAGGCGAAAAGAAATTGTCCTGAAAGAACAACATGCATCCCGCCATGAAGAAATGAGGGCAGAGGGCTGTGGGCAACATGTTGGCCAGTGACTGACACTTGCACTGATGAAAAACAACACTGGAAGTTGAGCCCCGGCTATGCAAAGTTGATTAGGGTAGATGGGACCCTTCATCATGCCTCAAAAAATCATCACAGCTCAAAACACTCACTTCCAATATGCCTAATAAAACCCTCGGTCATTCATGCAAGTTGGATGAGTAACATGTCTATCAGCAAAATAGCATAATCGGGTACATCAGACATAGCCGTTCACATCACACAAGCCCCAAAGTCCTTCTTACCAACAAAAGATGTGAGAGTTTCTGTCTCGCTGCAGCTATGACAGCAGTCTGTGACTGACTGCAGACATTCTTCATTTTTCTTCAGTTGTACTTTTTGGTGAAGGAATTTATACATTAAAATGCATAAATGTTTGCATTTTGTTAAGTGTTAGAGCCAAGAGAATCATTAACTAGATATTTAATTAGCTGTCAAAATTAGGGATCAGTCCTTAAATACTTTATTCATTGAATGACTCTGATGGGAGAACTAACAAAAGTAACGTTTACTTCAGGCGCTTTCAGAACTGAGCTCTCATACAGCAAAAACCTCTGTGCAAGCAACCTGCCCCTGTGCTCTCCAGGTTGCACTGGAGCACTCTCTGGATCATTGGCTGGTCACTAAGGGGGTCTACATTGTTGGAAACACCTGAGCTGGTGCCGACTCCAGCATCTTCTGTCCATGTGGGCAGTGATGCACCAATGCGGTCTAGGTCAGAGCTGACTTGTCTAGTGCTAGTCTTGTGATCTTTGCAGCAGTCTATGGTATGATACAACTGGCATGTCCTTTAAGTGTACAGATGATGGAATGCCATAGCTGGAAACACTCCTTGGCATTATTTAGTTTTCTGTTATGGATGTCATTACTCTGATGTGCCATTGAACTGTGTATAAAATTCAGTTTTAAAATAAAACATTAGAATAAAGCATGCTGTTTGATTCTGAAGTTTTTTGCACCTTGTCTTTTTGCGCAATGTTCACCGTTTTGTCAACTTTCACTTAAATCATTTTTTTTTGAAAATACTAAAGTTTTGAAATGCTCTTTTGCTCAAATAAGAATACACTCTTTCTTTTTCTGTCTGACTACTTGGAAACTGGAAGATTTTAGAAGGTTTTGCTTTAAAAATTTATTTCCCTCTTAGTTTTTCTAGAGAAAAAATGCTGCCTTTCAGGTGGAAAGTTTAAAAAAAGATTACATCTCTGGTAGGTTTTAATTTTTCTAGGAACAAGCCATCCACTACTGCTCAACATCTGCGAGCCTCAAGAGCAAGTTGTCATACCTCAGACAAGCACAGAGAAGTGAAGATATTTTCTAAGAAGTCAGATATCATTTCATGGCAGTGAATTGCTACCCTATGAACACTGAGGAATTGTGGCGTTCCAGTTCTTATTACGTATGCCCACAAGAGAAATAGTAAATTAGACTTTTCTTTGACTGTTTCCTTCGTTCTCTCCTTTTCTTGTACATACTTATAAAATAAAGATCAAACTTCCCTGAATCCTTTTTATCTGCTTTGAAGTCTAAGAAAAACTTTTTGGAAATTCCATTTTCATCTTTGTGAATGTATTCTCTAATGCTTCTAACTTGTTAAATATGGACTATGCTGTTCAAGGAGCAGTTAAGGAAAAAAAGCCCATCTTTGAATCTACATGAATGGACAATCATTCTCACCATTCATGAAAGCCTTCAAAAATAAAAAGCCACAATATACCCCCCTTCTATTACAATTTATTTTAGACCATTTCTGAGGCATGTCCTCTATATTTTGTGAAGGGGAAAAATAGAGTATTTTTTTTTTAATTTTTTCCCAGCAAATTGCTTTGAGTATGTAAAATAAGTAAATTCTACAGCTTTGGATATTTCTTTTAGTATTCATTCATTATTTCTTCCCCAAACTATTCATTCTATTGCCTAGAATATTGTAAAGGGAAGAGACATAATAATGTTAGAAGGATAAATAAAAAGTATCCAACTCAGTGCTATTGCCCACAGATATGAAGATATACATACTCCCTTTCCCTGGGGAGTTGCAGGGGGTGTCAGGCTGAAGTCTCTTGGGTTAGCTGAAAGAAGCTCAAATCTCAGACCCTGATTGGAGAAGAGATACCAACTCCTGTAGCAGATATGGTGCTTTTCCAGTAAAGCAGACTGCGAGGGCAATCCTCAGGCAATGCCTTAGGAAATCTGGGGAGAAAACTCCAATTAGAAGTCAGAAATGCACCTCCTACCCTGGAGGGCTTGGTCTCACTGGCCCACCTGCACCTGAGCCCTCCTGCCCTGGGCAAGGTGTTGCAACCCAACCCCCTAGTGCCACTCTCTAATGACTTGAAATTTCTCTGCAAGGTGAGTCCGTGTCCCACTGATGAGATTCAGCCCCATCCCTCTGGCTAAGGCAGTAAATCCTCTGCCTGGCTTTTGCCTACAAAACGAGCATTGCTTTCATATTTTCCCAAGAACCTGAACTGAGCTCATCCTATACAACACAATGCTTCTTAGCCCAGATCCTGGGACCTACTGGTGGCCTGAAAAATACCATCAAATCATCTTCCTGGTTGTTTGTTACTGTAGGCCAGCTGAGCTATATGAAAGGAACTCAAGATTATGGTCAATCAAAATGTTCTTTCACCTGGAGAATGAAAGAGAGTCTGGTGGTCCTAGTGGTGGAAACATGAGTGACAAGCTGCATTTGCAGTGAAACAGTATTGGGGGAAGCTTATGTGGCTTCAAAAGCAACCTAAGGGGCAGTGCTTCTCTATGAGGATGGTCTTCAACCCAGCTTCCATTTAATGCATGTGCAAAGACACTTTTTGCTTCTCCAGTTCATGGGCAAAGAAAGGTTATTTGTTTCTTCAAAGACAGATGACATGCTGTTCAAAATCTGCTTGGGTCTGAAATGGGTGTAGATTAATCTGGGACTATCTTTAGACTAAGATACTGTTGTAGAAGTTGCATGAATGTTATAGCCGTAAGAATTTCCAGAACAGATATATAGATGTTTCTACTTCGCAAATGTACAGATCTACTGATGGATTTGTATAAACACACACATTCTATTTAGACCTCATCAAAAGGCTGATAATTATAGGCTTTACATCTTTTAAGCGACAGGTCTTATGAGTAAAGTACCTAACTCAGAGATCTGAAAAGGCATTGTATGGCTACCATTTTAACAGAAAAAAAAAGACCAACAAAAAACAAAACACCAACAAAAAAAAGAGAGAAAGAAATAAAAGCCTGCAGCAATGAAGCTCTTAGTGCAAGGTTTCAATTCTCAGCCTTACAGCTATTACATTTCAATTTGATGCAGTAAAAGATTTTGCTGATCCTAAACTAGCGAACAGCAAGAAGGAAATGTCTTTTTTCCCCCTTCAAAGCAGGTGGTTATTGTCTTAAATTATTAGGGATCTAAACTTGGCCATCATCCAAGATATGTCATGGAGCTTAGGTCCTCAGCTCCAGAGTGAAAAGCACACACCCAAATATTTGATCAGAGCATATTCTTCCAGCCTCACTGACAAAGACAAGCTCAGAGGTGATAATACACATAATAATTCTCTTTCAAAATCAAAGACTTTTTTTTTTTTTTCCCCTGGAAGAATTAAAATGTGTTCAATCAGAAAGGTCCAGTGTGTCTCTGGCAAACAGAAAAATTCCTCGGGGATTCAAATTAAGAATGAAAAAAATTCAGAAGATGGCAATTCACAGCAGTGCATAGACACCGCCTCTTGTATAATTTTACTCTTGTGTGTTTGATTGCCTGTGTGAGTTTTGCATCTTGTATGTTATTGTTTATCAGAGACAAATCAACGAGAAGGGAGATTAGAGGGGAGGAAGAAAGGAAAAGAAAAAAATGAGAGGAGGAGAAATCTTATGCATATATGAGGCCAAGGGATATTGCCTTTCAGGGTTCATGCACTGTTACCTTTAATTTTTGTGGTATTTAAAAAGGATGGTAATGAGTGTTGGAGTTAAAATGCAAGGGTTGATGATTTCAGAGAAGACACGTTGTCCAGAACTAGCTAAGGCAGTGGCCCCCAAGGCTTTTCTAGACCACTGAACCACCTTTAACCCTAAGCTGCCATGTGCCCTTTGAGGAACCTATCAGGGCATTTTTTAAAGCAGGGCCCAGAGCAACTGTGCAAAATGCACTTTGCTGAAAAATTCCTCCTGGCAAATCAGAAAAACTACACGGAAAATAGCAGCATAGAATGCTTGGACACTATGTAAGTTTATATATTTTTCTGTTTATTATGGTCGTAGTCCATTTGTGACTGTTTATCTGGGGCTTTTGGGCCACTACAGAGCCATGGGCTATAGTTTGTGGACCACTGAGCTATGGAACCAGTCCTCATTAAACAACACCTGCCAGGGATTATTCATCCTTCAGGGTAACTTCCATACATTAAGAGTCCTGACACTAGGAAAACATGAAATAATAAATTTAGAAGGACTGTATCAGTAGGAAGTGATTTGATTTTGTGATTGAGCTAGTTCAGCTGATGGCATCAAGAAAGTTTATTGTGCTTTACTATTGCTTAGCTTGGAATCTGGTAAGCCAGTTCTTTCCTGAATCTGTTTTTAAAACCAATGTTCTCAAGACTTATTGTACCTTCTAGCTGGGGCAAAGATGGTTTCGATGGTTTTTTAAACTTGACAGAAGAAATGGACACAATTGCAAAGCTGGGTTGCAATTTCTTATACCTACTGATTTTACTAGAAAGCATTTCAGGTGTACTTGTTTGCTTACACAAAATCAGATCTGTTTATGTGTGTTCAACAAACACATATTGAATATGTAATGTGACAAATGAGGATGCACTGAAATGCCTGCCTACCTTGGTAGCTATGTGAGACTAGGGTATACTGTCTATCTGGTGGTTATCAAATATAACGTTATCCATCTCTAATGAGTGTGAATGAAAGAGAGGACAGTATGCAGGAACAGATTTGGAGTTTTGAAAATGCAGATAAATATGTCTGCAAATTTGGTGGGCATGGTAATAAAAAGCATTAAGAAATTGTCTTGCAGTCTGTAGCACCAGTTTGCTACCACTGACCTGTCATACTGACTGTTCATGGGCCGCTTAATATAATGATGATATTGACCTGAGATCGTTCCTGTGAGACACGAGAATGAAAGAGAAACAGCCTTCCCATTGACTTTCCTTATTTTTGTGCATTTGTCAGAAACCAAACATTTTGCGAGTTATTGTGTTGCTGGTTTTCTTGATCCTTAATAATATAGTACTATGTAAAACATTTTGAAGAAAAATGTAGTAGTCTCATATTGGAACAAACTGTTCTGTCGATAAGTTGTATGAGTGTACCACAAAACCAACTCACCCTTAACATGACAGCAATTTCTTCGGTGACATTTACGAGCTCATTGAAAGAACAGTAGCAATTTTATTCATTGTTTGGGCTCACTACCCAAGGTATAATGAAAGTGTTATGAAAATTAGAAAGTACATGCAACATAGCCCTTTTGTAGTGTAAATAACACAACCATTTAAATTATACACATACTAGAATTATATTATACACATATACACTATACACAACCTAGAATAGACCTTTTACTAAACTAAGTTGTATTTTAATTAGGAGAGTGGTAACAAGCCTTTAAAATCAGCCAACACTGTATTTTGGTTTTAACTCAGAAATTCTGGGACTTTATGAATTCATGACAGACCCTCAGGGATACATTTTCAAAGCACTGCACAGGATTTTAGCCATGCAAATCCCATTAAAATCAGTAGGAGACATGTGGCTAAAACCCACGCAAGGCTTTGGAAGAAACATGCCCCTTAATGTTATCTAGACAGTGTTTCGGCCTGTGAATTTCCTTGCTTCCAATTTTTACAACTGAATTCAAAAGGAAATAAAATTTGCCATGGGGATATGGGAATTTAAACAGGATGCAGCTTCTCTTAGTTCCAGAGAAGTAGTTCTGATCTATTAACTACACTAACACATGGTAAAGGTATTTTCAGTCCTGCTTTATGCGTTTAATATGTACCCAGCTATGCTGACCTGTGATTAAATGATTTTACTGTGCAACTAGGTGGCTGACTGTGCAAATATACATCTAGTAGTTCTCAGCAGATTATAATTTCTCTTAACAAAGTTTTTGAACTGGGTAGACCAAAAAGCTCCTTCTGGACCAATGATTGTTTCTGATTTTAGTGCTGTGACACCTTTGTGTGATACGCTGTCTGCTGCCAGGCACTTCAGAAAGACCCAGATATACTATAAAAGTCACAGATCAGATACTCTCAGGAAAGAGCAGTAGCTGATCAGAATGAGCTTTAGATAGGCAGGTCTTCCCTTGGTTGCCTGAGTTGCAGGGACACCAGTGGCGATCTGCAGGAGGGCAGAGATGGGCAGTGATCAGCTTGGAAGCACATTTGGTTGTTGGGTGAAAGGGAGAACTTTAATCTCTTATCTGAAGCAGACAGAAAAATTAAGCTTTCTCTAGACAGTGTCTTTCTCACCAGACATTAAATATGCAAGTAAAAAGTAATATATCTGAAGAGGTTACTCAAACAAATGCCAGGTCCTTCATTTAAATTCAACTTGCAGTCAATGAAGCAGAAATGCTTGTTTTGGAAGGTTGTTTGATGCTGAAAGTAATGGGCAAAACCCGAATCTGCAAGAAGTGTGCATAGGCACATGTAACAAAACAGGGGCAATGCAAATTATGAACCTGATTACCTGTATGGCAGGTAAAACCAGACACCAACATTGGAGCCCCAGGCAGAAACACTGCCAAAGTACATGTTTTCTGAGACCTGCAAATCCAGGTGTCTTGGAGAAGGCTAATTTCAAAGAAGCCCCCCTCTACTTTTCATGCCTACAAATAGGAGTCAGAATTGCAATTAAAACGCGGTCATTTTACAGTATTTCTGTAAGGGGCTGAGCAAGAAGGTTTTTGGTACGGCAGCTCATCTGGGAGTACCTCACAGAGGCACCCTGGCACTGGGAGATGATGTTTTGGGGCCTTTTGGATTTAACATGTGATCTGCCTGTGCAGTTCTGTGAAGTCCATGTACCTTTAACTCCATGGATTTATTTGATTTTTTTATTTTAATTTTAATTCTTCCAAACGCTCTGACGGGGTGAGAGCCGCTGCTAGGCGGGACGTCGGGCCGGGGCAGCTGCCTTCTGGTGAGGGCTGCTTGGCGGGATGCTCCGCTCCCCAGCCCGTCCCCGGCCCCGCACTAGGTGGAGCTGCAGCCCGCCGCCCGCAGCCCCGCCGTCCGCAGCCCCCGCCGCCCGCAGCCCCCGCCGTCCGCAGCCCCCGCCGCCCGCAGCCCCCGCCGCCCTTTGTCCGTCCGCGCCGGGCCGGAGCGGGCGGGAGGCGCAGGATTTGGGGCCGGGGGCGCGGGGCTCTGCGGAGCATAGCGTCATTCCTTCCGCGGTTCTCTTAATCAGGGATTGCTTCCAATACTGAATCTTCTCCTTGACGATGAGGGATACAAATCCTTTCCTCTTGTGGTGTGTTTTGTTGTTTCTTTTTTTTAAAATTATTATTATAATTTTAAAAATTATTTTTATTTTTCTTCAATTGTTTCGGCAGAGCTTAAAATAATTTTTCCTAATTATTCTACCTAATACAATAATCTCGGTATTAGTACTTCAGAAAAAAAAAAAAAAAAGTTTAAAAATTAAAATTGTACTCCAATGTAATTTGCTGTGCAATTGTTGGGAGATGTCTTTGCAAGTGAGAGACATTAAGCTGCATTGCTTTATCTTTCTAGCTTTCTTAATTCCAAATAGGTTGATATGTTTCCCTGAATTATCTGACAACAGCATTGCAATGAATGTAAACTTTGGGGTTCCCCTCCCCCCGCCCCCCCGCCCCGGTTTGATTTTACAAAATTGTCCGGGGGAAAAATATAAATAAGGCAAATGCCTTTTTTTTTTTTTTTCTTTTTTTTTTTCCCTCCTAGTATGTGCCTTTACTTTTTTCTACACTCTAATGACATTTGGCAGGCTCAACTGTGTAATGCTTGACTGGTTTTATTGTTGTCTGCTCCCAGTGGGGAATAGTTGACACTGCTCTCTGTTTTCAATTGATATCCATTTTCAACAATATTGCTTTCTATTAGATTCCTGCACAGTTTGTGCCAGCCAAACCGAATATTTACTATGTTGCCCTCAAAGCCTCAAATCAACAAACATTAAAATAAGTAAAATATGCATTTACTATCTGACATTTTCAAATTTCCCTTTCAAATTATTATTTTGACTATATTTCACAACAAATGAATCAAGCATTAAAGATACAGTATTGCCACTTAAGGTAACTCAGATTGATTTTGATTTCTAAATGACAGGATAAGAAGGTGCACAAAAAGAGGAAAACCTAATGCTCTTACCTACATTTCATTAGCTTCTATGATCACTTCTCTGAAAGTGGCAGCACAGATTTATATTGATTGTTGTTTCCAGTCTTTGTGTTGAATGACATTTTTCCTTATATAATCTTATTAATTCCAAGTAGTTTGCTCATGTAGTAAAATCAGTCCCTGGAATCCTTAAATTTTGAGTTACCCACTGAGTTTAGCCACTTTTATGGGTTGGTGTCTGCCTGAGTTTCCCAGCTCTCCAGCTCTGCACTGCCTCAGTTCTTTTCACCAACTCTTTCACCTCTGATGCCTGTTTATCAGTTTCCCACACTCACCACAAAGGCTTCTCCATTAATGGTATGTATGTCTTTCTGATTTTTCATCATGAGTCATTTATTATGTGCAATTTTGTCTCTGTAAACCCCAGTTTAAGCAGTCACTCTTGTTGACTTGCATGGAAATTATGGCGGATCAAGTAGTAAAACACCATTTATGCACTTTTCCAGGAGGTTTTCTGTGGTTTCTTGTCTTCCTCCTTCTACTCATGTGTCTCCTTCCTCTTCTTGTCATCCTTGTTTTCATCTTTGTGTTTAGAAGCTCTAAGCTGTCTGTCTTGCACAAAAGACCTTTGAAATTTGTCAAGAAAAAGGTTGATAACAGAGGGAATATTACTGCTGTTTTCCTTGTGCTCCCTTCCAGCCCTTCCTAGAGATTTAGATGAGAGACAGATTTTGAAAATTTTGCTCTCTTGACTTGGGTCCAGGTTTGTTATGTTGGAAAGACTGAATGTGGATGTTGAGAAGAGCCATGCTCTTGCCATCACCCAGAGCAGCAGCAGCAGAAGCTGAGGCTTCAGCAGGAGCACCAGGAGAAGTGCTTGACTCAGACAGCTCTAAGTCATTAGAAGCCTAGAGACAGCTTTTCTCTATCCTTCAGCACAAAGGTCCAAGTCCTTTCCTCCTGCAATATATTATAATTAGCTGATGAGCCTTTCTGTAACCAGAAGATTTAGAAATGTAAGTAAACTTGCACAATATTGAAGCTGACACAGGTTCATGTGAGCTGCTTGTTTTTAAACTTTTTTAGCACAATGACAAAAACAAAAAGGTATCATCTACATGAGAAGATATATAAAGGGACTACATGCAGAGAAAACTATGAAGAGCCCCAAAATTAGGGAACAGAAGAACAGAAGATGCTGTGGAAATTTATTTGACTTCTTTGTGTGTATAATGTTCTAATGTAATTTTGATCAAGTGACAATATTCTCTTTAATCCATAGGCAAAATGCTTTCTTCCCTGAACAGGATAGATGGTGTTTGCTGAGCTTGTAGTTATTCAATATTTTGTTTTCCCCCATCAGTCAATGTATGACCTCAGGCTTTATTTACCAAACACCATCCAAGCCCTGCACTTAATACAGAATTATTAATTTCCTCCTGGGCTGTTCTTTTACTCTCCTCATCAACAGTGCTTCACAATAGTTAATGGAGTTCTATATTTGGCCTGTGGCATAGGACTTTCAGTTTTTCTCAAATCAAGTGTATGATATCCTTTCCTTCCCTCCTATTTATTACCTTTCCATAATGGCACAGATGTACAGAGGTCTGATCATAAATTGGTTTCGTCTCCTGTGCGGATCCCAAAGCCCCTGAAGTCCTGGAAGTGAAATGCCAGCTCTTCCCCTGATCCCCAGTGCTCCAGGCTGGGCAGGGGGATCCTGCAGGAGGAAGCCAGTGGCCTCCCCTCAGCTGCAGCCCCTTTGCCCCTCTTTTGTGGTGTAAAGAGGATAAACTGCACTATTCTCTAGATGATTTGCGTTGTCATAGCTCGTACAGTGTGGAAAACACACTCAAATACAAAACACAAGATGTCAGAAAGGGCTACCAGTCTAAGACAAATAATGTACAAAGAAAAGGCACACGATGGAGCAGAGACAGTAAGGCTTAAAAAAAAGTCAAAACCTCAGAATCTTCTGAGACATAGGACTCATCTTTTTGCTGTCAGTCCTTAGGGCAAAATTCATTTGTTTATGACTGGGTTAGAGAAATTCCAAGTTTCTCTTCTGGAAGTTAAATGGCAGCCTTTGGCTGAGCCAAAGGTGTGGAGGTGATTTTCACCTTGGTTTCTTTTGAAGGGAGACAGTTTATCATCACAGCCAACAGGTCACAGGAAGACTCTTCTTTCGAGCAAAGCAGAGAAGCCCTACGCTGCTGTAAATCAGGATAGCTTGAGGAGCTCTAGCTTTGGGTTTTCACCTGCCAAGTGTTTTCACTTGGCTCAATGTTTTCGCTTGGCGTCGCAGTGCTTTCGTGTCTGCTCCAGGCTTTTATTCAAGTGCTGATTAAATTTGGTTAATTACAATGGTAACCAACCACGGCATCCCAAGGTGCCCCCCACCACCTGTGAAACCCAGGGCATCTTGTAAAATAAAGGCATACATACAAACATTGCAGGAGTAAGCTAATGTTGCCTGAGAGCTGGTTATTTTGTGAGATAATATTATGGGATAGTGATTGCCTGGTAGATAATTGTGTGTGAAAGGGTATTTTGTCATACTTGTTTTGCTTTTTTCCTTGAGTAGGCTGAAAGCTGGAATATAGCATTTCCAAAATAGAAAGAGCTGAATCCTAAAGTGACTCCACATAAAAAACAAACACATAAATCACAACATTCACATGAGAAAGACTGGAAAGGAAGTTCTGTGATTACCAAGGTAGATTCCACTTTATTAAGTGAAGGGGGAAATAAAGCTTTGTTTTGTGGTTTCAGATTGCTTTTTACATTAACTATATATATTTACCAATTGACAAAAGGAAGAACATAGTAGATTATAGAGCCAAGGTATGATTGAAGACATGTAGGCAGGGGGCAACTTGGGAAGCATTGATCACAATCTCATTAGGTCTGAGATTGCAGCAAGAATGAATGCTAAATGAGGAGAAGGAGAACAAAAAGATGCTGGAGTCAGACCTGCGTTTCTCCAGAGGATGAGCTACATGGCCATAAAAAAAACCAAATGGACTGAGGAGTGGGACTAACGGAACAGAAAACCCCAAGAACTAAAGACTGGAGAAAGAAAACGGTGTGGACCGCTCCTCTGTTGGTAAGGAATGTACCAAGAAAAGATAAACACGTGCCTAATAAGGAGTTTCACACCAAGATTGAGGAAAAAAAGAGAGCAATTTGATGGGCAAGTTAGATAGTCAGGAAGGAGAAAGTGTGTGGTCCAAAGAGCTACATACAAAGTGAAAAGGGAGACAAAAATAAAGGCAGTGTGCTAAGTAAAAATAGCCAAAGAAATCAAGCTAATTAGTATGAAGCAAACAAGCTTGACAGACTCACTGAGGCCAGGCAGGGGTTGGAGAGGGGAGGGCAGGTAAGAGGTCAAACGAGCTCTTTGCTATAGTATTCATTTAACAAGATGAAGGTCACATCTCAGAAAGTGTGATAGATTTTTCTGGATGGGGAAAGTGAAATGTCATCAAGAATTATGGTTATGTCATAGCAGTGCTCTCATAATCTTGACAAGTCTCCAGTCCTTGCTTAATTAGTAGGACTCATGTTTCTAAAGGGGCAGATATAATAAGAAAAGCTAGCTGAAGATATTTAGCAATTCTGAGGAGATGCGTGACATTTTCCTCATTGTATTTTCCCATCTCCCATGCATCAGCTACACAATTTTAAATTGTCTGCAAGAGAAGGAAGTTGGTGGAAGATGAGTGGCTTGTATATTTAATCTATATCATCTAATGCCTCAGTGGCTGCCTATTATTGTCAAAATACAACAAAACACTTGTATACGTATTTTCTTCTAACCACACAAATAGCTCTGTTGAAATCAATGGTATTACTCCAGTGCTTAAAATTAAACATTTTCTCCAGGATTGTATTAGAGCAAAAGCTAAATGCTGGTGTAGTCAGTCACAGTAAAGTGGTGCAGTTTGTTTTAAGTTGCTAGGAAAGATGGGCCAGACCTGTAGTGAAGGGGGAGCTGGAGAAACTCCAGTCACAGAAAATGCACTCAAGTGGTCTCTAATGGGTGCAAACAATTATTTCATTCCTGGGGTCATGATTTTCACACTTAGCACAACTGGACAAAAGCTTTCCTAATGCCTTATCATGCTGTGGTAATATGACAAGCTGCTGAAGAGGAACACAGCTCTCTACAGTTATTCAAATAAGTTGAAACCTAAATAAAACAAGACTGATAGCTGGAAAATGCTAACAACCTCCCCCTGCACATGATATGAAGAAACTATTCCAAAGTATTTAACATTCACAAGTAAGACTAGATGGATTTAAAAAATTGGGGGTGGGGAGGGTGGGAATATCTATGCGTATGTTATATTTGGCATAGGTTATTTTGGAGAAATGTAAAAATAACAGTAAATTTTCCAATAAAAGAGAAAGCTCTGTGAAGGATGTTACATATTCCAAACACAGACCAGATGAATGCTTTTTTGTAATTTTCTGGTGTTAGATCAGAAGTCTTGTCTATTTAGTATGGAAAGGGGAAGTAAGAAAAAGATAGGAATTCATAGAGGCTTGGAAGATCTTGCATTGCCTGTCAAGAGCTCTTACTGATGAAAGTTAAAGGCAACGCTTGTAAAAATGAATTACATCTGCTATTTTTTTATGCTGCACACAGTTTAATAGTGGACCTCAATCTATTTTATGAGACAAATACCTTAATACAGATGATTTGCAAAAAGAATACAATATTTACCCAAATAAGAATAACATTCTCAACTACATTTAGTGCTAATTTAAAATGACAA
This sequence comes from Nesoenas mayeri, assembly GCF_963082525.1. NCBI lineage: Eukaryota > Metazoa > Chordata > Aves > Columbiformes > Columbidae > Nesoenas > Nesoenas mayeri. The sequence continues at coordinate 26,617,115 of NC_137543.1, forward strand.
GGGCTATCAATCCTTAAACTCCTCAGTATAACCTAATCACCAGCTGGGGTCAGGCCAACATTTGCTTTCTAGCAAAGTATTGTAGAAATAGATGAATTGCCCTGCTCTCCAGAGCATTCAATCTTGGCTGCTTCTGAAATCAGAAAACCAGCCTTGAGGAAGCATCACAACATCTTGTGCCTTTTTTGTTATGAATTTTTATTATGTTCTTAGCTGATAATATTTTTAAGTGTGTCACTTTTCAAGTCCTGTTACTTTCTAGCATGCATATTAGTTTAGAATCTGTAATTTACTGCTGTAACCTCTAAAAGACCCTGGAAAACAAAATCTACCTCTCTGTCTTTTTACCTTAGGTATACACATTTGAAGAAAATAAATAGGTTGGAGTTAATTGCCAGAACAAATAAGAAGTTTGGAAAGATTATTGTTTTTAGGAACTTAAAATAAAATTACCTGAGCCAAAAGGCAAATAGTAAGTATGGTAATAGAGCTCCTGACAAAGAGAAATCTCTTATCATAAGTCATTATCATGATAGATTTTTGTTTTATCTCTTTTTTTTTTTTTTTTTTGAGTGGATACAAGCTTTGTAACTTTTGTACTGTCTTCTCTGTTTTTTATGTGTTCCTGTTTAAACTTACTACTAGTAATAGTAGTGTGATTCCGTGTATATTAGTTTGATATTTCAATTTCTCTAAGAAAAATGTGGTACTGAAGAGACAACAGAATGAAACTGTCCTCAATTATCTGGATTTTTTGTCCTACACATTGAAAGAGATCTGATTTGTATCCCCTCCAAAAACTTCAGAAAGGGTCTGGTTTTGGGAAGGCAGAGTAGACAACCAGCTCTGGGAGAAAAATGAAGTAACTTATAAAAAGTTTCTCACACTGGACATCTAAGTTGTCATTTTTTGAAATGGAGATCTACAAATATAAGTGTATAGTGTAGTTCTGGTTTTTTTGCTACTAGCTAGAAAACAGCAAAATGATTTTACCTTGTCATAAATAAATGGAGTTCTGAGTAGTCCATTGGGAGGTGATGAATTAGTGTTCACCATTCCACCACATTCTCACAAGCTCTTGTAACATAATACCGCAGCATGGGAATTTTTGTATAGAACACAAACATACATACATATATTAATATCTGTCAACTGCTGCATAAAATCTTCCCTAAGAAATTTGCAGAAGATCTTCAGCATGATAGTTTCTCAGTATTATTGCATGCAGTTTAAAAAGCCTGCGATAGTATCTTTGAAACACAATCCTTTTTTTCTTCCTAAGTGCAGACAAGTAACTTAAAAGATGCTGATATTTTATTGTAATTATTGCCTTATCCTATTCTTAGTTCCCTCTGTCCCATTACTTTCCAGACAGTGGAGCAATATGGAAAGATCTGTATGCAGCCAGAATTGCGGTATTACAGAATAGGACATTTCTACCACCCCTTCCCTCATTAAGTAGAAAAGTATGCAGCATGCCATGACTACTGTTTTAGGTATTAGACCAAAGAATATGGAAATTTTCACACAGAGCAATTTTCTCCCCTTCGTACTCCAAAACGGCAGCTCCCAGGTTTCTCTATTTATTTCACCAATGACTAGAGGCGTGAATCGAAGAAATAACCTTGTATGAGAATTATTTCAGCCTCTATGATCGCTTAAAAGTGGACATTCCTTAATGAACTTCTTATCACTCTGAACTGTGACTGCTAAAGGTTGTGATGTGAATCATAATTTATAATGGCCTGGAATCCCTTCATTTAGGTCTTTAAATTATTCTCAGGCAATGCCTCTGAAATAGAATTCTTTATCTGCCTCACTGGTGCTTTTCCTTTTGCAGATCTTTATTACAGCATGTCAGAAAAGTTAGTTGTTTAAAAACTTACCTGAAGGGGTGATGGAGACATTCTGAATCATATAGTTCTGGTGCTGCTGGGTCTGTCTGCACAGCTCTTTGCTTCGCCACTTTACCTGCTTTGGATCTTTGCAAGAAGTGCATTTGGGTCCAGATTGGACAATGCAGTCTGAGAAGCTCTTGAACAGATGGCGGAATAATTCTGCAGCGTTGCTGAGAAATTTCTAAGAGATCTCATTTTTTGGTTTTGTTTATTTTTTTCTTAGCATTTCCCCCATTCTTGTCAACTCTCTGCAGGGCTCTGTCCTTTAGCAAAGAAAATGAAAACACAGTCCATTTCTCCTTTAGGCAGCTGCTGGAAGCTGTGAAGCCATTCAAAGAAACAACCCAGAATGTCATCAAGGTTATGTACTTTCAGAGTTATTGTCAACACCTCATGAGCTGTTCAGTGGTTTTCATCCTGATGTCAGTCATGAGGCTTATTCTATGGCTTAGTCTTTTGAAATGTCCCCAGGTCAGGCTGACTTTCTGAGTAAAAGTGGGCTCATATTTTGAAGATGGCCTACAGTGGTCAACAATAAAAAAAAATTATCCTCATGCTTTTTTTCATTAGGAAATAACAATTTGTGAATGTGAAACTAAAGTAGTGTGAAACTGGTAAAAAGATTTATACAAACCATAGTAATCCGATCCTGCAGATACCTTCCATATGTGTACACAGATATCTCAGCTTCATGAAAGTTGGAGTAGAAAATGAATATCTAAGTTCTTTGTCAATGCTTGTCCACATTCCCATTCCCATTGCAGATATATATTCTCTGAAAACATTGAAAACTGGAGACTTATAGCTCTTGCAGTAGCCATACAGTATACTTATGCCATGTCTATCACATGCTGTTCTTTTTAGACAACCTACTTTGAGAGGCAAAATGCTTCTGATGGCCTTTTCGTTGCTTCAGAAACTTACTTTCTTGAGTGAATCCTCACATGGTGGATGCTTTACTTTGACCATTTTTTCCAAGTCTTTTTTTCCTGTGGTGTTGTCTTCCTCTGAAGTTGTTGAAGGTTGAGAGTGAAGTTATCCTCTGTTGTATCTAGTGTTCACTGTTGTAGCTAAATGTCTATCTCTTGGTGGTGCAACAGGAGATGTCATACACTGACTCTGTTTCAGGTCACAAAACTAAAGCCTACAAGACATTTAGTTGGCAATGAAGCCTGTGACTTCTCCGCAGGATCATCTCTCTGGGAGTGACAGCCACTGTAGGATATAGCTCCTCTTCTAGTGGCCCCTGGGATACAGGTCAGCTTCTCTATAGTGTTCATTCTGGCATTTTGTGCCCAGCAATGGAGATTATTTGTAATGAAAGATGCAAGAGTGTATCAACCCCCCTTTCTAACTTGCTCATGAAGCTGAGCATGTGTCTGGATCATTATCTTTGTCAGACTGAAGGTTTTCTTGTCTCTTCCCTCTGCTCCCAAGGAAACTGAGGCAGATCATTTACCATCCCTGGTGCCTTCCAAGGATAAGGCCTTTTTTTGGAGGTATTAAATGCAAAAGACAATTTTGAAGGCTCCTGTATTTACAAGACTTGATGAAAGCATTGCCCAGTACTCCCACATCACTATAGGGAAAATTAGTCAGACTGTTCCACAGCCTTAGGAACTCTGTTCACCATCCCCTGGCTAGGATATCAAGGCAGCCCTAAACAATTAATGAGGCCTTGATGAATTCAACTCACAGTCTCAAGCAGTATTTAGAGTTAAGCAGCTCCATGATTATCACATAAGATTAAAAGTATAAATGTCCTGATCTCTTATGAAAGCAGACCTAGACTGTGGTAAAAGCCTCTGTTTAAGAGAGGTTTTATAGTCTTTTCACCCTAGAAGCTAAAAAGACAGGGAATCCCCTGCAGCCTGTCTGTTCGACAAATAAATATATTTCCAGATGTGACAAGTTGAAATGTATCTGTCTTACAGAGAGTTTGATGTGCGTTTTGTTTTCTTCCCCTTTGATACCTCTTTTTTCCATTCTCTTATAAAACAATATTTTTTTTTTTGAGTCTCACTTTGTGTGCCACTCATTTTTTGTACCTGGTGAAAGTGTGAGTAAGGGTGCACACACTAAAATCAGTGATGGAGAGTGATAAATCTTCTCCATGGTTCTCTACTGCTGTGTAGAAGATAGCGACTTGTCAGTGGCACTAATTTTCCTCTAGATTCTGATACATACAGAGTAAAGACTGGACTGGGCAAAGGATATAGAGGAGAAGATGACTTTTTCCTCCTGAACATGTCAGATCACTCAAAAGTTTTAGCCTTCTGTAAGATGTTACTCCTCCCAGTTGCTGGTCTGCACTGGAGCCAGACTAGCTGGGAGTTTTCCTTGGCTATGAGAGCTCCTGGGAAGCACAGGGAGGATAAGAGAAAAACACATTGCATATGTGAAGCTCCAGATGGAACCTAGAATCTGGAAATACAGTCTGTTTAAAAAAGGGTAGGAAAATCACCAAAGCTTTTCAGTGGCCTTGTATTGCTCGTGTTTCATCTTAAGTAATGCAAATTCGCTGTTGGGTAGTCAGAGTGACAGGGCATTCCCCGTGGTGGGGGTCAGGCTGTTGCTGCAGCTGGGCTGTCAGCCTTGCAAGGTCAACCTTGGGCAATGCCCAACGCAACCTGGGCAGACAAGTTCAGGCACTTTCTGGTGTCCACGTTGTACGTGCTGTGCAGCTAAGCAGGGCACTTGCATCTTCTGTGCCGTCAGCATCGCACTTTTTTCCAAACACTATATACTCTCACTACAGGATTATAAAAAAGAAATTAAACTGGAGCCCATTAAGCCTGTTTACTCTCTGCAGCAAATATTTTTACCATGTAGTTTTGTGTGCAGGAAGTGCTGTAAACTTCAGCATTGCTGCTGGCTCCTTTGTAATCACTCTGCTGATTATGAATTGCTGCCTTTTGGCAGTTGCTGCTTGTACAGTTATGATTTCTGCTGGTAGGAGGGTAATAGAGGGGAAAAAATGGAAATAAATGTGTAGGCCATGGAGACCTCAGGACAATTAATGTCCTTTAGCAAAATGAAGTAGGGTGCAAGATAAACTAGCCAAATCCAAGGCTTGTGGCAACTCTATTTCTATCTTCTCCCTCCTGCAAAGGCTTTATCTAAAGAGATTTATGTGAAGAAACTAGACCAACCAGCTGGGACTTGATCACAGTATATCAGAAGAAACTACGTAGCCTGAGAGCTGGATTACAGACATCACAGTGAAAGTCTGTTCAAAAAAAAGAAGAGGAAAACATTAAACTGTAAGATAAAACAAAAATTGCCCCTTTCCTCTGTGTGCAAAACAGTGATCTGAGAAAAAAAATACAAAACAAAAAACACAAAGAAAAAAATGCAAACCAATAAAATCCACAACAAACAAACAAATAAAAAAACTCAAGAAGAAATCCCCATAGTTATATGATACCTGATGTGTTTTATTTATTTTTATGGGATAATATAAAGCTTCATGCAGTAAATGTGAGTATTATAGGATTTGGTGTGTTAGTATTTTCATTATGAACTCACATTTTTCAGAAGTCTATAACCTGGCTGTTAGAACTGCCATGGAGACTTTGGAGCTTGCTGTACCTTAGCTCAGCCTTAGGCACTGACCCCCTCTGTTCCCTGTGAAACTGGACACTTACCAGTCTGGCGCTGGTGGGGAGGGAGGGAGCAGGATGCTGTGGGACTAATAGGAATCTCAATTGGAGAGGAAGAATGGACCTCATTGATTTATTTTAGAAGAACTGATTATTTGTGGGAGAGAGGGGCATGTACATATGGAAAACTTTATCCAAGGGATTTCACACCCATCATGAGGCTGAATAAGTCAGTTCTTCATTAGACTGTTGACAGCAGATGGCTAAATGATGGTATTGCTCAGTAATATTTTCTGTTTCTCACTTATTTTGCTGTTTGGTCTTGTCTCAGTCTGGACATCTAGGAAAGTACACACACACCCCAAGCCTTTTGGTTTATGATTTTGAGGTACTTTTCAGGTTGTTATTGTTGGCTTTTCCCCTGTATTTTCCTTCTTGGTTGATGAAAATCCTGTTTAGACTATTTCGCAATACCTTTTGTGCTTATCTCCATCTTTTCTTCAGCACAGATCCTTATGGAAATCTGTCATTACCAAACTCATGTTTGTATCCTCTTCATCTATCTTGTACCTTCTTTTCACCTCATCTTTCTCTTTTCCTTTTCCTTTTCTCTGTGTTTAGCCCAGTGGCAAAAAAAGGGCTATTAATTATCACTGTGAAACTAGTATCTCTGCTTGCATGGGAGTGCTGCCAGACTGATCACATTTGTTCACATTAATGTGTCTCACTAAATTGTAATGGGGCATCTGATGAGACTAGACTCAAATTCGTATCTGTCCTTGCACAGTCCCTTAGTTTTTCCCCAAGAAGATATATATTTGATAATTGGAGTGCATCAGCTAGCATATATTTTCTTCTCTGTGCCCACCTCTTGATTTCCAGTGCTAAAACTATTCTGGCGGGTGGATGTTTCAAGTTTTTACATGGACACATGGTAAATGTGAAGCCAATGAGCTATGGAGAGAGCACTCACAGCCAACAGCTCAATGTGAATGATCATAATGGGTCTTGTTAGAAATAAGCTTGGTATGATGGGATCTGAACTTGGCTTCTTTTAAAGCAGGAAATCTAAGACCTCACCCCCTACCCTTGTCTCAGCATTTTTGTAAAGGGTCAGGTTAAAAAGCAAATTTTGCTCACAGAATTGGTTTTAATTACCTATTCTCACTCTCCAGTCCCAGTTCTTCAGGAAAATGTGTCTGAGCAGATGGCTTTGACTATAGCATGGGCTATGTACCACATAAGAGTACTCTGGCAAATATAGTTAGGTATCTGTCTGATACGGATGACAAGAGACAGTGAAATATGTGAGAGTGTGAAGCTGAAGTACGGTTACTTTGAAAAGCTGAATTAGCTCTGGTTCCATTTTTGTTTCAACAGTTGTTTCTTTCTGTAGGAGCATTATAGCAAGCTGAACTCAACTTTTAATTTGGCCATGCTAGTAGGATGAGTGACCTTCGGTTTGCTGTAGATACTCTCATAGCAGAAGGAACTGAGATGTTTAGGAGACAGTCTCATGAAGCAGAGGAGTTGGAGTTTGGAGAGTGGGGAGAATGTAATGATAAAACATAGAGGTTAGTGATTTGCGTGGCTGGAAAACCAATTAATTTCAATGGTACCTGGCAGATTAGTTAAGCCAGTGTTATTATCTCTGGTTTCTCCCGAAGAGGAAACAGAAGTGGGGTGCTGACATGATGCTGTGACTAACAGTCAGTATTTTGTGTCAGCATGGGGAAATTAGGCATTCTTGCCCATATTTGTTTGGTCTCTCGATCAGGCTATTGTGTCATATGATAGGTGAAGAGATAATACGCTTGGCTAGTCAGAGTGCTTAGGCTGTCATTTGGGAATCATTAACAAATAACCTTTTTTCCTTTGTAATCTTGTCTTATTTCCTCAGAGTTGTCTTTATGCCTTTTTGTTTGTTTGTTTGTTTTGTGTGTGTGTGTGTGTGGGGGGGGTGTGTGTTTGGTTTGGGTTGGGTTTTTTTTGGTGTATGAGGCAGTGGTCTTCTTTGGGGAAAGATTAATATGAAAAAATGGGTTTACATAGCATCCAGAGGACATTGAGGCTTGTCAATCTGATATTCTCTGGAAGTGAGAGGCATAGCAGGAATAGTTGTCCTGCTATTGCGTGAGCACTGTCTCTCACATGGTGTTATGTTACTGCCCATTTCTTAGCTCTGGTGGAAACCGAGAAGTCTAAAATGAGACAACTTGTCTAAAAGCTTGACTTAAACCCTTGGAGCTCTGTGACCACATCCTCAAATTTGCTTCAGTATTGCTGGTAATATACTGAAAAAAGAAAATGAAGATTTGGCAAAGCTCAGTCTCATAGTCCTATGAGAACAAGAGGTGTTTGACATCTATTTGTCATTATTTGTCATTAGATTCTCTCATTCAACATGTTTGGGAGCCAAAATAATATCGTGAACCTAGGGTTACTAGACAGAAACCTTGAGAAATAGAGAGTGGCTTAAGTAATATGTGAACCATCTGTTCATCTGGTTGTGGTTTCTCAGATGATGAATGACCAATACATCTTCCAGAACTGTGGCAGACTCATGAATGATTTGCATAAGGAAAGGAGATGACATTTGTCAGCTTCTGATCTCTGGTTGTTAAAACATGTAATTTCTGAAGAAAATATCTTTCTTCTTTCTCCCTTGCTGTCCCTTGCAATAGGAAAGGAGCTCCCTTTACACATCTTGGTGTCTTTTCTTTGCTCTTCTTGATGTCCATACTCAGAAGTCCTTTTTGTGATGTTTACAAGATATCCTCAAGACTTATAGAGAGCTAAAACTCTGGCTTATTAACATGGGCAGTGTTGCCTTTTCAACCCCTTTTTAGTTCCCTTCTCTCTGTAGCAATCTGTCATCCCCTGGTTTGTGCTGATATTGGAAACTTTTAGGGACAAAGGCTGCAGGTCCATGAGTAAGGCTCATAAAATAGCAATTATAGTAATTGATTCTCCTGAGATAATTGAATCATTTCTATACATCTTGCTTTAAAAGGAAAGATATACTCTCTTTCCATCACAGTTCCTCTTACAATATCCATGACCCTTTTTCCAACATGAAAGCAATTCTCAGATCATGTATGTTTGTGTGTATACCTTATAATAAAAATATTTTCTCAGGGAGCTATAATGTTTCAGTTGCCACTGCAAACATGTCAGAGGAGTATGTGAAAATGAGTTGATATAGTGCAGGAGCTTTATTGGCAATTACTTCTCAGACACACACTGGACATTTAATTAGTTACACCACCAGTTGAATGGTGGGCTTCAAGACAGTAGAAGATTTCTTTGTCATTCCTTAGACATAAAATTTAACCTTTTTTCTTACTAGGGCAATGAAACTATGCTATGACTATGGTCAAAGATGAGGTGGCAGGTAAGGAGGTGTGAGCTGACAACCCTGTAATTGGAGATGGATGAGGGATTCCTTTTCACAGAGGTACTGCTCAGTCAGGGACTTGCTGTGGGAAAAGCATGGCAGTGAAGAACTGAGTAAAAATGGATGGTAGAGGGGAAGAGCCTTGTTTCCATCCACTGGTTCCCTTCCCCAAAGCAAGATGACATGGCCACTCCAGTGGAAGTCTCCCTGTGTTTCCCGGTGCCCATGAGGCCAGGTGTGTACCAGGGTGGAAGGGGGTCAGGAGCAGGCTGGGCAGGCATGACCACACTCTGCTCCCTCCTCCAGGGCAACTTGCGGCCAGATGCAGCCAGATGTGCCCATGCCCATCCTGCAGCAGAGCCAGCAGATACCACAGGGATGACAGCAATATGGAGAAGGGGAGAGGATACAGTCCCTGCATGGGCTGTGCTCCCCTCCTGCTGGTCCCACAGCTTGCCCAGGACATGGGAGACTCCAGCCCTTCCCCAGCACAGCAGGATCCTTTTGGACCTCTTTCTTCCAAAAAGGCTCTTGGTGAAGATTTTGCCATATGAAGAATAACTTTCCCTGAGTAAAGATAGGACCCGCTACATTTATAAAGCAGCTCCTATGTTTGAGGAATGACTCCCACCACTATTTCAGCAGGACATTTAAGCTGTGAAGGCATAATGAATATCGATGTATGTTCTGTGCAGTGTCAAACTGTTTAATTTTGAGAAGCTGAAGTCACTAGCCTGTTGTTTCATGCTTCTGTCTAATTGAAATATTAAAGAACTGATCTTTCTGCTGTATATTTAGTCTGGACATTCCAGCCTTTGAACTCTCACCAGTGCTGTGAGTAATGTTATCCACACGCATTCACTCTATTGTTACAGAAAAAACTCTACATCTGAGTGTTTTGGGTTTTTTTAATCAAAGGACCAGCGTGATATATACACAGAAAATATTCGGGGGCGGGGGGAGGGGGGGAGGGATGGGGGAAGGGGAAGGAGAAAAAAATAAGGAGCACGAGGAAGAAAGAAGAAAGAAATCTCAGCCCATTACACGAGCTCTTGGGGAAGGAGGGAGGAAGCTTTCATTAGACTCACCATCATTTTCAGTTTTAATCACCTCTGTTCTTTTCAAATTAAAAGAGAAATTTTGATCAAGGGTCTAGAAGACCCAGAAGTGCCTTCTGGGGTTATCTGAACCAGTCACCTGTTTGGAAGAGACAGCCTTTCACCATCAGACGGATATGCATTTTCAATAATTAACTATTTTTAGCGTGGCATAAGTGAAAAATTAATAAGCCCCAGCAGCAAATAAGCACTGCAGTGTGGGTAGAGAAGAAAATATAGACCGCAGCTCAACCTCCTGCTTTGAAAGTTCAGCTCCCTTTCTTCTCCCCTGCCTCAGTCCTGGAAGGGTGACTTCCCTCTTTAATAGACCCACATTTACACTGAGAGGTTGCCATTTCGCAGCTAGTCCAAGTATTAACATTCATCGTCTCATTTCAGCACCTCCTGTGAGTAATTGCAGCCCTGAGAAATAGTCTCTCCCTCTGTTTCTTTTCTACCCAGACAAGGGGTCTCTGCAAACTCTGGGCACTCCCCTGGGGAGCTCGTTCCTCCTGCAGTACTCCCCGATGTGTTCATTTGCTCATTCCCTTTGCTGGGACTGGCCGTGAGAGCTGGGCTGAGCAAGAGGACACGGTCTGTCCAACAGCAGTGTCCTGGATGTAGGGACATTGCAGCCCAGGTGGCACAGGAAGGAGGACAGAGCCCTTAGAGAAAAATTTCCCACTGGCTGTGGAGCTGCGAGCACCAAAAGCAAACCTGGCAACCTTCTAGGCAATAAACAGGTCTGTTCCCAGCTTCCCACTGCCACAGTGGGGACACAAGGCTGGTCTGAGATGTTACTTGAGAGATCCTCACACATGAACCACATCACCATCGAAGTGATGAGCAGACACATCAGGAGCTAGGGCAACATCTAGGCATTTAGTGTCATCCTGTGTCCGCTTCTGACACTACCATCTCTGAGGTCAGGGTACCAGGCTCTGCAGCATGTCCAGCGTGGGTTGGCCTTTTAGCCAAATTTTCAAATGAAAGTAAACCAGCAGAAGTTCTGGGAAAATGGAGGAGCAAGGTCTGTGGTACCTCATCAATGTTTAGGATACAAAACTGGTCTAATGAGCCATCAGTGAGGATTCACTCAAACTGGGATGCACTGAAGACTACAGTATCTGCAGTATGCAGGACTGCAAATCGTTTGAAGCCAGAGCAAAATGAGCTGTGCCAGCTTTTAGGCAGCTGCACAACCTTCTTTTGCAATAGGTTGTCCAGCCTGCCTTGAATGCAACATGAACATGTGTCCTAAGTATTTGGCAGATTTTAAATGAGTGACAGATTCATTTTTCATTATTTTAAGTTGAATTGAAAATTCAAAAATTGAAGCTATAAATTGACTTGAGAAATGTGCGGTCTAGTTTCTGTATGGTAGGCATCAATTTTAAAGGTCTAATGATCATTAAAACACCAGTAACTAGGGAAGAACTAGTGGAGTGGAGCACTAGCACTTGAAGCTGGACCACACAGTTAAAGCATTGTGTGGACAAATGAAATGAAATTTTGTTCAAGCAATACTCTTACAGCCTAGATATAGTATAATACATATATAAATACCTGTAGGTTCCTCTTTATAAAATAGAACATATACAAAAGTCCACAGAGGCCATTATTTATGTTATCACTCAAATTAGAGACTAAGGAAATAGTACAGGTGCAGTTGATGGACTATACAATAACAAAGGCTCAAATATCCCTAATAAATTTGTTTTTAAAATAAGAAATTTAATGACCACATTCTGGTTAATCAGTGGAAAATGACCTAAAGATTTTTATTTGATAGGGCAACTATTATTGATTTCAGTACAGTCCTGATAGGGAAGGTTATTATGCATAAAGTTGGAACAAAATATTAAGGCAGGTGGAATCATCTGCCTGACAGATGTCAGTCCTGCCGAGTCTCAGGGGTATCAGTGAAGGGATACTTGAGATTATGGAGTCTGAACGATGTCTATTTTCCTTTCATTTTGTAGAGTTGCTCAAACTTTCTTTTTTCCCTGTAGACATTGCTTTTGCAAAGCTAAATCAATTACTTGTTTAACTATTGTTTTAAAAATAAATTTAGCTAGATTGCTGGGATGAGTTTAGGATAATTACATGTTTTTAAACCTTAAGAAAATGTTGGCCCTTTTTTATCTGAAGTATCTTAATGTAGCAGGCAAAACAACAATTCTTATTTATAGGTTTCTATGTGTGGTGTAATAGTTATGTACTGGTCAGAAGTAGGAGAGGACACTTAGAAAGCATTATGCAAGAGAGAAATTCAGGATTTTGTTTTGAAGCTGCTCATATTTGAGCTTCATATTTTCAGTTAAAAATGAGAAATAGCATGTCAAGTTAGCACATGAGGAACCTAAATGAAGTATGAATTATTTGTAAAACATTATGCAGATATAACTTGCCTCGCATTAGATAAGTACATCTTTGTGCTGTGTTTGCTGAGTGGAAACTGTTATATTTTTCTGCAGAAGAAGGAGATGCCATTGGTTACATCCTGTTTGAAATGTATTTATGGTCAGACCCTGGAGTATTTGAAACCACTGATGCGAGGTGCTGACAGTATAGATCAATGCTTCTTACTGACTGAGCTGACCTTTTTTGTACCAAGAAGTGAAATTCTTATGGGACAAAAACTTTAGTACCTGGCTGGTAATAGTGGAATTCAATTACCCAAGGAGTCAGCTGCAAAAAAGGTACAGCAGCTGAATATTTTTGAGACTGCTCCAGACAAGTAGAAGACAGATCACATACCTACTGATAATATAATATTCTTTGTATGAATTTCGAATGTAGATATAAATTGCCTGCTTCAGAGCCAGAGCTGCAGTGGTGATTTCACTTCAGTGTATGTAACCCAGAGTGCAGAATTGTAATTAATAATAAATCCAGGCAAACAAACTTTGCACAGCCTCTCCCTTCATGATTATGAGGTACAGAATCAAACCACAAGCCAAATATCACATTCCTTGAAAGGAAAGGGATCATACACAGGAAAAATCTCATCAAAAGCCTCCTCCCCATTTCACCCCACACTAAAAATAACATCCCACAGAAAGCTGCCTTCCCAAAAGCACGTCTCTTCCGTACAAGCCGTTTGGCTCTCCATGGCACAGCTAGATGTAGAGCAGCATGCAGAGCTCACATCAGTGCAGCAAACATTCCCTCTTGTGCCTGGAAATTGGATGTACCATTGTCATTGCCAGAAGAGAGCTACGATACTGACACATGAAAGTGCCTCTGACAGCCTGGGGAAATTGGTTTATTTTTTTCTTGCAGAAGAAGATTTGCAATCCGGGCTAACAAATTATTCTTTTATCTAGTTGTTTGCGTTATGGGACACCAATCCAGGATCAGGGCTCCTTCATGGTACACACTGTGAAGACATGCAAGGAAGAGAGCAGTCGGTACCCCAGAGAGCTCGCAATCTGCATAACAGGCAGGAGCTACCAGGTGGAAGGCAGCTGGGCTAAGAGAATACAATAACGATAAAATGGGTATGCATAGCATCCTTCTCATTAAAAGATGGTGGTAATTTGAGGGCATCATGGAGGAGGTAGCTTGAAGGAAGAATTTAAATGAGGTTAAGAAGCCGGCTATACAACAGGGATATTTTGCAGTCATGGTTTGGGCTGAGAGGCATCCAGGAGGTGCTCAAATGAGGGAAAAGCAGGCACCAAGGCAGTGGTAGGAAGACTGATGGCAGGTGATAACAGTCTGCTAAACACAGGCTTCATTAGCACATCTCAAGCTGCTCTAAAAATTCATTTGTCATTGTGGTGGGCTAGTCTAGGCCCCACTTTGGGTTTTTCAGGCTAATTTCAAGTGTTCTGAAAATAAGTACTAGAAAATAGGCAATGCTTCTGTCACTAATGCTCTCAGCGTAGACGAACATAATGTTGGATGCTGCTTCCTGATACATGGAGTAAAGTAGCAGTAATCAAGAAAATATGATGTTGTTTTCAATCTGATGAGTGTCCCAGGATCCTCAAGCTCCAGATAGGCAGACACTGCTTGACGGTAGGTGATGGGTAGGGATTTTCAGTATTCATGGGCAAACACACACAGCCGCTCTGCAGACCACAGCTTACAGATCTCAAAGCCAAAGCAAGGTCTGAGAACTGACTCTGGGTGTAGTCTGGGAGAGTGGAGAGCTCTGTCACAAATCTTCAGCTTCTGAATATATTTCTGGACAGCTAGAAACTCCCTTAATGGTGCTATTTATCCCTCATTTATCAAACTAGCAAGAGTTATTTTTTTCCATTGGCTTTACTGGATGCTGTTCACAGACTGACATTTATAAACTAGTTTCTCACGCTGAATTGTGTCAGAGAATGTGGGCAGGTATTGTAACACTGGGCTAAAACAGTAGGGCTGTAATTTCATAAAAGAGGCTTCAAAAATATGCAGTCCCTATAATCTTGGAAGGAATGATTTGCAGTATGAGACTGTAGACTAAAATATGAGTGGACAGGTTAATGGGTATTTTTAACTTGGACAATAGCTTGTGAATAGTCATTAGGGGTTGAAATGCACTCTGTATTTCAATCTGGCCACACACCTGAAATAGCTGTGATGCAGTTACCAGAGAAGCTGTGTTTGTAGGAGAGCAAAATTTAACTTGAGAGATGCATCTGTGTGGGCAGGAGAATGTCACAGACTTTAAAGCCTCTCTGCAACTTTGAAATCTTAGCTCCTATTTCAGAAGTAGCTTAGGCACTTAACTGAAGGATATTTTCCAAAGCATCTAAGTGGATTAAAGACTTAAAATTCTCAGAAGTCAGTGGCAGCCCAATATGCAGCTAGATAGCTAGATAGTACTGCTTAGGCACCTTTTTGACTTGCACCGAAAGTCAGCGGAATTTGCGTTGTTAGAGACCAAAGTCACTTTCCAGGATGGGTTTGACTTTTGTAGTAAATGGGAGTGTATATTAAAGGACAACTCAGTCCTGAAGATTTGCCTGCTTGTTCAAGGGGAGAGCACGACAGAGTTATCTTTATATCTTTACTGCCCTCTATGTGACCAGAGAGCTGTACCTCAGCATGCCTTGCCATCATCTGTTGCAAATGCAGATAGTCTTTGTGGGCAGCGAGAAGATACGGGGTGGCATTATGAACACGTGGAGCTGAGCCGGGGACTTCCCGGGGCACTGGTCCACTCCCTGGCTCAGGTCTTAAGGCAGAACAGACCTTCCTGTTGATGTGTCTGAGTTTTGCTGGTTGTCTACAACAGCAACTTTCTGCCAGCTCTCTGGTTGTAGAGCATCCATATGTGTCTGTATGGTGGGGGAACTGGAAATGAGTGCAAACCACTGGTTTCTTTGGTTTCCTTTTAATCCATGCTGGTCGGTGAGTTCAGGTTGCAGAGGATCTGCTGGTACTACTATCAATGTGCATCAATGCTCCTTCCATTTCTAGCATCAAAGGTCTGTATAAGTGCTAGTCCAGTGACAAAGAGATACTTGGTGTAGCAATCAGGGGAAGGAGTAGCTTTTTGTACCAAGGAAACATTCACAAGTCAACTCTCATCTTCCTGAAATGCTTCTTATCCTGTGCCAAGGAAAGCCAGTGAGTGTGGGGTGTGTGAGTGTGTGTGTGTCTACGATGGGTGGGGGAGTGGGGCTGGAGGTTTGTTTACTACAGTTTTACTTCATTAATATTTTAGTCTCAGGTGCAGAACTTGGAGAGTCTCACTGAAATAGCAAACAGCACTGATTGTGGTGTTTGTGACAGTGCCATGGGGCATTTGCATTATTTATCCCAGGCTGCACTACCCATACAGCTTTCAGGGAATATTTTCAGACAGAATCGCTAATTAGCACATATGTGGAATCTTCTCAAAGCAGTTGGGAACTCTCCTCATTACTTTTTAATTTTTTCTATTTGCTGAACGTATGTCAAAAATGAAAATTCAGAACGATGGTTTGAAGGAATTTTGCATATTAAATACTCCAAATGAAACGAGCGGGATCTTCTACCGGAACATTGAGAAAGACTGTGAGTGTCTCTGGTCTGCAAAGCTCCTGCAGCATCACGTTTAGGTTGTTGCCCAAAGTCTGTGAGAGCAGCTAAACGCTGTGCTCATTGCCCTGAAGATTTGCAGGCCATTGCTTGCTGCCACTTAATAATCACCCACTTTCACCTTGGATGTTGCTGCTGATTAGTTCTATGTAAACATATTATAAAACATGCCAAGCATCTTCCATAATCAGATGGAGGATACTTTATGTATGTGCATACCCAATTTTTAATTTTAATAATATATATAAAGAAACTCTTATGTTATTACAGTACTAAAATGTTTAAAAATGCTTTTAATAATGTTTAAAAAATGTTTTAAAATATTTTAAAAACCTTTTCTCACGGTACATCATCAAATTGTTCCTGACTGATTTTATAAATTTTTTCTTTTTATTTTTCTTATTTTAGTAAATTCTCTATGTTTTCACCTTGATTTCTCAATCACACATTTTATGTGATCATTAAGTGATTTATCTGAATTTACAGGAGTGGGAGTGAGAGCAAAATGTTTCTTGTACACTTGTGCATTGCAAAAGACCAATTTAAGAAACAGCTTTTCTAAGTTAAGGCTCAATTTAGCAGCAACATTAATGTTTAAATGTTATTTATTATGGATTTAAATACAACATAAAAAAGCTTCAGTCTGATTGCCTAGGCACTCTTTTCTGGAAACTAAAACTGCAGGACTGAAATGACAAAACCCCCAAACATTAGCACACCTATCACATCACAGTCAGATAAAATGCATAGTGCTAAGCAGAAAATGCTGTTCCTTTTGTTCTTGCCCATGAAAAACTGAAGACAAATTTTCCATCCCCTGCCACAGTCACTCCATCCTCCCAAATGCCGGCTCCGGTTTTCCAGCCTATGAGTGAGGGTCACAGAGGAGAACATGTGGGGAAATCAGTGTCAAAACTGAAGGCTTAGGGCTGATTTAAAAAATGGAGAGACTTTTTCCAGAAGAAAAATTTTCAGTGGAAATTTAAATTATGCAGTTTCAACCCCCAGATATATCCCAGTGTCTCGTGTGATGGCTATGGCTCAGTCCTTCATCTATGTTGAAGGTCTTGACTTTCTGTGCAGACCACACGACGCACCGCAGCTTCTCTTTGTCTGGAGCTGTGGCAGAGCTGCCTGCGGAGGGCTCTGGCCACCGTGCCTCATGGAGAGCCTGGTCTCGTTAGTCCGTGCAGGTCAATAAGGTCACGGAGCATCTGACCAGGAATCAGGTATCACAGCAGCATTTCTGCATCAAAACTGCTTTGATTCTGATTTATACTATGCCTGAGATTTAAAAAAAAAAGCAACAAAATACCTTGGAAATTGAAGTACACAGTGTTTCAATGACAACTTCAAATAACCAGGCAAAAAAAAAATAGATATTCATTTAACAAAAGTATTGATTTATGTAAAAAATTCAATTTTCTGGCCAAAAAGCAGCTTTACTGAAGAATTTTGGCAACTCTACAAGAGATCACTAATGGTGAGAATTACTGGTGGCTCTCTGTCTCTTCAATTCTGACAGATCTGGCTTATTCATCTCTTCCTGTGTCAACTAAAACAGGTTGGCATAAGGCAGTGTCAGAGTCGTGCCTCTTACAGAAAGAGCCTTGCAGAACAAAAGAGCTGCTCCCATCTGTGTTGTTGTGATCTTTAACATGTCCTTAAGAGATGGCCTCAAGTGGTGGCCAGGTAGCCACACACAATGTTAATTGTGAAGTCAATGAATTGGGAAAGAAAAGGATTATAACGTTTTAGATAAATTTTTGAATTTCAAATTTACATTCCCCCTGCCCCCTCCCCTTGCTCCCCCACTTCCCTCCCCCCCCAAATACAATCGAGCCAATTAAGGTGAAATCAATAAGGAAAAGGAAGTGTCAAAGATCATTTAGTAAATCAGCAAAATATGTCTAATTGGCACCTGTGAATGACTCCATGGTGGTTATGTTCAGCCCTGGTAAAAGTGGGCTGGAATACCCGCAGTGTGTTTTTCGGAAAGACATGGATATTGTCACTAAAGGTGAAAGCCTGTTTTATTTTTTCACCCTTGTCATCCACTCTCTGTGCTGCCAACCTCCACTTCAGTTGCCACAGTGCATAAATTACAGTTTAGATCACACAACCATCCATCATCAAATCACCCCATGAAAGTGCTACTAAAGTATGTTGCCAGTTCTCCCGGTTGACACTCTTTTTGTGATTGACACATATCTAACTTACACCATCCCTTGTCTCACTGCTGAATTTGGCCCTGAAACTTCCTCAGGAGCTGTGCACATTCAGTCAATCTGAAAGTTTAATGTAAATCATCTCCCTTTTGTTGTCCTTTTTGCCTTTTTTATTTATTTATTTTAAATTTATTTTACAGTTTCCTCTAGTTATTAGGGCATTTAATTGGCTTCTTTCTAGCTAACTCAGTCCTTTACCTAGGCGAGGTAGAAAATGGGTTAGATCATATCTCAGACTTTGGCTAATTATTATTATAAATATCTATTTGCTGCCTATCACTGCAGTACCTGGAAGAAAGCCAGTACATTAAAAGATCATACCTTGATAACATACCTTGGTAGTAAGCTGGTGTCCAGAATCCACCAGCATATGAACAATTTGTACATTTGTATATTTTGCCACACAATCCATGAACAGTCTACAGGATTATATATAAAAATCACCAGATTGCTCTTTTGGCTTGCAGTTGATAAGTCTGGATGAATAATCATGAGAGCTTTCTATGGACACATGGTTGTGCCTTTTCCACATGCAAGTGCACCTAAGCCGTGTTAAAACCTGACTCCGAATTCTCTGCACTTAGAATTTTTTTTTTAACCACTGCACTGCTGAAATGAAACACAAAATAATAATTTATGGAACAGATTTTGATGAAACTGCTAAGGTTATGGAGTGCATGTATGCATGTCTGCATATAAACATATATAATAGTAAAAACTATAATGAATGAAAGAATTCAACAAAACCAAAATGAATTAAAATTATTGATTTTTCCTAAATGGTATGATTCAGGTGTGCTGTGTTCAAAACTATATACATTATGTCTGTTTTTCTTTCAGTCACTCAGAACTGCTGTAAACGAACTGCTAGGTAAGGTCTGCGAAGTGTGAATCATTTGATTGCCGTTGTTTGTGCAGCATCTGTTCCATAGCATGTTTAATTATTTTTGTGTGTTGAATTCACGTAGGTTACTTGAGAATTGCCTTAACTAAGTGTTAAAATTGCAGCTATTGCAGAATTCATTATCTTGATAATCATTAGAGATGTGCAGAGGAGATTCTTCTTCACACTTCATTCTGAAAGCTTAGAGTGCAGCTCAAAATTCTACTTTCAGTCATACATAGAATCATAGAATAGTTTGGGTTGGAAGGGATATTCAAAGGTCATCTAGTTCAACCCTCTGCAATGAGCAGGGACATCTTCAACTAGATCAGGTTGCTCGGAGTCCCCTCCAGCCTGGTCTAGGATGTTTCCAGGGATTGGGCATCTACTACCTCTCTGGGCAATCTGGACAGTGTCTCACCACCCTACATGCACCTTTCTGTTCCCTTGCCAGGCTCCACTCTGTAACCTGAAAGGCTGCAGACCTTTCTTTTCATTCAGGTAAGGATCTCAGAGTTTACTTGAGCAGGTATATTAACCTGGGAGCACTGTGGTTAGTTTTCTCTGCTGGTCTTACAGTGTCTCAGGTGTGTTCAGTGAGCCAAACAGAACAGAAAATCCCAAGGAAGTCCATATTTAGCTCCAGTGTGATAAGGCAGGATGGCATGTAGCTATTACGTGTATATTAACACGGTGCCATATCTAGTCCTGCGTTGCAATAAGGTATGTAAAAAACAGGATATATCAGGCAACATTTCCCTACAACAAACATTTTCCAGCACCAAACATTTTCGCTTTCAGGCAGTAAACTGGTAAGGCTACAAATTTACATGGGTTTGTACGCAAACTACCTATCTATCCTTTTTTTAAACTTCAGTGGAGTCTAACTTCTATTAGCCCGTGGCTTTAGGTAAGTGAACTGTACTAGCCTGTCCTACACTTTGTACATCAGGAACTGAATTTGAATGGGATTTCCCTTATTTTATTTCAGGTTTTTGATGACTTTGAAATTGCTCTTGGCAGCTATTTTCAGCCTTTTTACCCCTGTATGAGCTAGAAATATTCTTTTAGTTAGAATCAGAGCTTTTAACATTAAAAATCACCTGACTTCAGCAAGTGGGAGGTCTCAGTACAATATAAAAGTGCACAGCTCAAAGTAAGAACTGGCAGTGCTGCTACTGGTCCTTAGCACTGGCCTTTGATGCCATGAGCATGGGATACAGCTGGTAGTGCATCATGGCAATTTATGCAAGAAGCTCACACATTCATAGCACTTACTTGTCCTTAATAGGATTGTGTTATAAGATAATGGATATCTTCTTTCCTAAGGAGATATTTAAAACAGTATCTGCATTTAGAAAGCACTTCAAAACTGAAAATGGGAGAAAATGCATGTTTTACAAGTACTCTCTATTCACATAATAATGTACAGACTTTAGGATATAGACTTAAGTGAAAAGCTTAGCTGAGTTTTTTAAGAGAGAAATTTCTCAGTCTTGGGATTTGAACTGCTATTCTACCATCAAAATCAATGAGCAGGATTGCTAGAACTCTGCTCGATCCTTGCAAAATGCACTAAGTACCAAGTGATTCTCAGGAATCTTAAAATACATTAGAAAGCCAGGTTCAAAAAATAGAATGAGATTTCCAGTATATTAGTTGACTCACTTCAATTAACAGTTCTTTAATTATAGACATTCATTAATATAATAAAGTTCTTCTAGTTGGCATCAATTGGTATCAGGCATGTAACTAAAGTCTCATTTCCCTGAGGGTGTACATGGCTAGTTTAATTTGCCTGAGGGCTTTTTACTGTAAAATCTCAACCAATGTTAAGCAAGTAAAGCTAAGGTACATTGGAGAAATCCCAAATCAGGACAGATGTTTCTTCACAATGATGTGCAAGCCCCGATATTCCCATGGAAACAGTTCTGAATTGAATATTTTCATGTAGTGATTTCAACTACATAACCAAAGTTATATAATGTGTGCATGTTCACACGCACATGTGGCTGTGGGTGTATGCTAACAGGCTTAAGCAGTTATTCTCATAGTAATGTTGCCTATGTTTTTATGTGCACAGGTGTCTCTATATATACATATGTATGTATCTATTTAATATCTTAAGCACATTATGAAGAATTGATATTTCTCTTCTGTTCTTCCATCTGTTTTGTTCCTTGAGAGAGTAGAAAAGGCAAAACCTAATTTCAGTGACAAATTCTCAAAATAATATTGAGGCCTTTGAAGACAGCCCTTGGATTTTTCCAGGTGCCGATAAGAAAGCCAGAAGCAGAAAGCTGAACCAGTGCTGGTGGAGAGCTGGTGCTGTTTTGCTAAGTACTGTGTTGTCTATACACACGTGATAGCAGGTAAGCACCTCATTGCAGGGAAAGACCTCCACTCTGTTACTCTCCAATTTCCTTCTGTTCACTGACCACCTCTTTTACAGGTGAAGGTAATTTCCATTTCCTTGTACATGTTCTCTTTCATTTTCCATGCCAAAACTCACTTCAGTATTTTTATGTTGGCATTTCTAATCTGTACAGGATGATTTTTATTATTTATCTCTCCTTAATGGTGTTTCCTTTTCAGTCATAGACTAGTCTACTGATTTCATTTGCACAGAGTGAAACCTTGCAGTGAAAATGAGAGACAGTAATAGGATCTTAGAAGGCAGCAATCCAGAGCAACCAAGGCTTGCTGGGAACAGAGACGGGAGCTGATGATGAAATGATTTTAACAGCCAAAATCAAAGAAAGATACGTCTTGTGAGAATGCTTCTCTGAATGTGGCTGCAAGAATTATTTTATTGGTTTCTTTATAGCTAGATGTCAGTAATCTAAGAAAAAACTCTACTATTCTAGAAATCAGAACTTACCTGTGGTGCTCCTCTTAAACCAGGAGCAATAATGAATCCAAGGGCCTTTGGAAAATCACATTATGTCCTGTGTGAGGTAGATCCAGACTCAAAAATGCATGACAGCCACCATCGAGGTCTCATTTTGTCCTGGTGTTGTGGGATATTCAGCTCTGGGCTGCAGCTTGACTGATCCTTCAGGTTATGATAGGTGAAGTACAGAGACAGGCTTTAGTCAAAAATGTGTCGGCATTGAATAGATTAGGGGATGAAGACACTGGAGACTGACTTCAAAAGAGAATCTTTTCTGTAAGGCTGAAAATATCAAGGATTTAGTATTTAACTGTTTTGAGATTGTCAAACATATCAGTCCAAAGCCTGTCACCTCCCCAAACTTAGATGTGAGGTTGTTACCCCAGCCAGAGAAATGATGTAACACAGGGGCAGGATTTTTTTATTAACACTAATGCAAATACCATCACACAATGATATATCATACAAGACACCCATTCATACTTTTCACAGAAAAAAAGGGGAGTGTCAAAGGTTTTGCAGTGAAGATGACTTTGCTTTGGTCACATTTTGCCCTTTTACCCTCAATACAACAGTACTTGCTGTTCCCACTTCGTTGGTTTCAGTCCCTGCCTTTGTACTGAGGAAGGTAAGGGGAGGCCAGTACTGTTTGTAAGTATCATTGGACGTGCTTGCACAATTAAGGAAACTACTGTTAGTGGGCAGACAGGAAGGAAGTTCAAGTTTATCATAGACTCTAAGTAAAAGCAAAATAAATTAGACTACCTTGGGCACTTACATATTTCTCTGTCTTTTCATTTGGCACTCACCTTGGATGTTTCTGTGCACACCTGGAAGATTTAGTGCAGGCATTCAGGGCATTCTCTGGAGGTTTTAGGTATCTCTGACTTTATTAAAGTACAAGATGTTCAATTTATTTCAGTTTAACCAAATGCTCTAGTTTGGTTTATTCTCTTGTTTGTTTATTAATTCTCCTCAGCAGTATATATTTACCTGTCTAAAAAATTCCCATTATTTCCCCCAACTTATTTATAAAAATATTGAACCCCATCATCACACTCACCACCTTTGAGATCCCACTGTAGGCCCTCTAAATTGGACTGAAAAGTCCATTAAGAATGTTTTTATGAATTCTGTCATATAGTCAGTTTTCAATCCATTTAGTATTTGAAATATTGATGTTGTATGATGATAATTTTTAATCAGAATATTCCTGTGTTACTAAGCTGAAGTGCATTCAGTCTAAATATATTGAGTCAATGCAGCCACTTTTATCAACGTATGTAGTAATTTCATCAAAAAACATGATTAAATGAATTTGACAAGATGTATTTTCCATGAAACCATATTGATTGACATAATTATTTATTATCATAATTTAAATCTGTATTGATTGAACCCCTCATTTGCTGGTCCATTAATTCGCTTGAGTTTTGATGTCATAGTAACCAGATTATTTGGTTATTGTTCTAACATGAGGTTTCCAATAGTCCTTTACAATCTTTCCAGTATCCAAAAAAAAAAAAAAAAGACAGTCAATGCCTTGGTTTTCTTGGCCAGAAGTTTGAAAACACTTACTAGTATGTTATCTGGATGTGGTGATTTAAGAAAGTCTATTCTCTTTAAATGCTCTTCAACCTATTTCCACCTGCCTTTGGGGAAAAAAATCAGAATTATAAATTGCCTTTGATTTTCCACCTAAAATGGTGGCTGGATTTAGTTTCACCCAAAAGCCAGGCGAATTCAGTCAGAGGTTAGGAAATGATTCCTACTGATTGGCAGTGAGACGTCTACAATGTAAGAAGCAGCTCCAAGCAGCCAATGAAGTCTTCCATCTTACATCTCTCAAATTATGGTGTGTAGAGTGCAGCTCTTCCTTTCTGCTTAGCACTCACATGGAAATTTAATTTTGGTTTCCAAATTTTTCAAGTATGTTTTCTTATTCTTTCTTTTCAAATGACAAATATTATCATACTCTAAAAACAATGGGACATGACGAAGCATGTATTACTGGGTCATTAATGCACTTCTCTTTGGCCTTGTGCCTCACAGTGCTCCAGAGACTTGCATTAATGGCCCAGTAATACGACATGCCCTATCGTGTCTTATTGCTTAATTGGACTCCAGACAAATTCAGTTAAACCACATATGCTGTCTTTTATGACTACTGCTGTACAGTTTTTATTTCCTATGTTCTTGGGTGCTTTTGGAGGTCTTTGAGTTGTTTCAAATGTATCTCTTGAGACCACAGATTGTAGAGGCAGAGTTTTAACTCTGCCCTCGGCCCTTTGCCATCCACGTACCAGATGGGTATGTGCTCTGATGGGCAAAACACAAACCCTGAGACATGCACCTGGAAAACCCATAGCAGAAAAATGGAAAGAGGCATTATAGTTGTTCTAGGTCTATTCTGCATGATCTGTTGGCCATAAAACTCATCTTTAACTGCATGTCAGGCATGTATGGGTTGTACTCATCTGGCATCCATGGTGTCCTCATATGTGTAAAACAAGACCATCTCTAGTGTTTGAGAGGTTTCTCCCCTACATTTCTCATTTCCCCAGGAGGGCTGCATGCTATAGCTGGCACAATAATGAAATGTTCTTATAGACCTTTCCACTGTGTTCACTGTGCTGCAGATTAGTCCCCATGTGAGGAATGCTGACAGCTGTTGAAGTAATTGAAGCCTGGGTAACTGAGGCCAAAAGGCGCCTGCCACTGCTAAAGGTGAAACAGGAGGCATGGAGGCAGCAGAGAATAAATACTGGTGTCTGTCCTCACCATGCCCTGTCGTGAAACCAAAGTGTCCACTAACTTTTGGCTGACTGGTCCTGGTTGAAGGAGAGAGTGAGACAGAAGAGATTTTGGATTTGTATTGACAGGAAAGTGAATGTTTGAGCCGAGTAAATTTCTGGTGGATTTAGTTACTTTTGGTGCAGGAATGAAGTTGGTGACTGATAGGTTTCACAGCATCTTCACAGCATCCTAGACTAAAAGTCATCTTTGAATGCTGTAGGACCTTGCGTCATTTCAGTTATCATTGCTGCTACTGGGTGTTAGATTAAACTGTGGACGTGTTTCAGCATTGAGATTTCACAAGTGTCACATGCACTGTATACCATGGATAATAAAGATTGCCAGTGAACACTGTTGAAGTATTTAAAGCAGAAATCTTGAAATTGGTGAATTAATCAAAACTCTTAAAGCATTAATTTCAGAATAAAATTCTCAAGTGATTATGATTTGTATAAATTGCTTTTAGACATTGGACACAGTTTGAGTGCTTATGCTAATAAAAGAGCATCATTATGCTCTTCGGAAAAAAAAGAACATTTCAACCAAATATGCTTTAGTAAATTGTTATCAACTGGCGATAAGAAAACCAGGGGAAATGCAGAGGTCTTATTAGTCTAAATCCATCCTGATACCAAAAAAAAAAAACCAAGGCAAAAGCAGCAATGTAATCTATCCTCACTCAGTATTACTCCAGCATTTAATACATCAACTTACATAAAGAATAAATTGGATCCACTTCTGACTAACAGCTTGTCATGCGTGCTGTCTTCGGGAAGTGGCACGGTTGCAACCAGGGTAGCAGAACATGAAGAGTCTTGCCATTTGGTGAATTGTGGTACCTGTTAATAATAACTACTACTAATAACTACTGTTTTTTGCTAATACTATGAGTCTCATTACCTGAGTGCAAAAAAGGGCTGCCAGTTATGCTTGAAATGCGGATTTTATCTGTCCCAGACACAATCAGTTTTTGGGCAGTGTGATGTAGATATAATTTCCGTTTGTATTTTCTGCTGCATTAAAGGTCATTCCTTCATTTGTTTTCAAAATGCTGCAATTATTTTGGTGTCTTCTTTTGGAAAAATGATGTATAGTAACAAATACATTCAGATGACTGGTGAAATAATCATTAAAAAGAACAAACAAAAATGTTGTAAAGTTAAATACTTCAGAAAAATCAAATGTTTAGTGTCTACAAAGCATTTTATAAATGATTCTGTAAGTTATGATAGCATCCAGGATGGTCTTGAAAACAGTCTCTCTCTCCTTGGTGCTTCAGGCTGGTGTGTCGGTGTCAGGCTGCCACCCCGCTGATGCTGTTTGGAAGCAGCAAGGGCTGGCTTGGAGCAGGAACTTTGTTCTCCCACCAAGATGTGTACGCTGGTTGATGGAAAGGAGGAAAGCAGGCAACACAGCACTGGCAGCCCAAAAGTCAGTACTGGGGAGGTAACATCATATTGAACAGGACTCCACTAGCCACATGTGAAGCAGTGTTGTCTCAATTAAAACAAGTAAATCAATTCTTAAATGAAGATTATTCTTGTGAAAGTATTTTAATCTGTATTTATCCTAAAAAAAGCAACATGATACAAATACAGACTAAAATTATGTCAAATTTTGTTCACTGTGCAGTTTTACAAAACCTTGGAATGACTCAGAGCCTCCTTGAGCACAGGGTTTTTGTGTTTATTGTGTTGTGTATATATTGCCACTCTCTACATTTTAAAGTTCAGCCATGGGGACAGTAAGCTAAGACATTCTTGAAAGCCATTACAACCTAAAGCAAACAAAACCAGCTAAACCAGGCAGCAATAGACGTGACTAGTGCCGCAGAGGTACAGTGTTACTTTGGAGAGAGTCTCCATTTCTAGATTAGACTTTTATCTGTTAAACAGCTTAAGTGATTTTGCACAATGAGTCCTTCAGACCAAAGGACCCATTAGACCCTGAGGGATGCCTGCATACACAGCTTGGTCCATCAGCAGCTCACAGTGACCTCACCTGAGCCTTGAGTCCAACCACCTCTCCCAAAGGCTCAGTGAGCTTGTGACTTTGCATAGGCCTTTTTGGCTTCATGGTGTCATTGAGGAAATAAAACACAGACCTGACATGAGCCCTCCAGCATTGCATTTGTTGGAGCCCATGTGGAAGGTTAATGACTGCACTATGGTTTAAAAGAAGCTTTGAGTTACATTACTAAGTTCCTGTCAGCTGCTCCATGCCAAAATTGCCAAACTGAGCAACAAGTGCTGCCAGCCCTTGAGAACGGCCTTGGGGAGGGTGGGAAAGCCACTAGCACATGCCATGGTCTGTGCTGGTCTGCCTGAGAGGTTGGAAATTCATGGGTTAAATAGCCAAAGCCCTCCTAGGGTTCAGGAGCATGAGCAGCAAGAGCTCCTGGACCTTACCTCTGCTGCTCGCCCCTGTGTTGCTACTGAAGAGACCTCTGGTCACTGGGGTAATGCCCTGACCAGTGATGAGGCTGTGAAGGCTGCAGGAGTGAATGTGGCTTCTCATGAGAGTATTTTAAAGCAATGTGGCTCCAGCCTCTGCTGTGAAGCAGAGTGAAGGTGTAAAGGTGGCTGCAAGTGTCTCCCAAGTCCTTGCTTGCTCCTTCTAATCCTCCCCAGCAGCCCCGCAAAGTGTTCCTCTCACAAGTTTACACACAAGCTCTTCCTAGCTCCTTTGAAGGGAGTGTTTTGTTGAAGTATTAACTTTTAACACTTTCTTGAAAGCAGGTATTTTTAAGTATGGCACATAAGATACAGACACCTATTTGGTATGCATTTTCCTCCATTTCTTGAGATGAGTTTTATCATATCTATTAGCTGATCACGGTGCCCTGAGCTAGGATATCCAGCTTCATACACTGCAACACCAGGCTGTCCATCGGTCTCGTTTCAAATTTTATAGGGTGGCAGCATGCTGTGGTGCTCAGAGCACAGGTCACGGAGCAGAGCGCAAGGGACCCTCTTCCCAGTGCTTTCCATAGCTGCAGGCTCATCTCCAAATTATATGAAGCTCCCCAGCTAGAGCAGAGGGACAGTGATATTTATTTACACAACTCGTAAGCATGTGCAATAGGTCTGACAAGACCGTGCAAATTAATTCCTGCTAATGAAAGCTTTTTTTTTTTTTTTTTTAATATTTCATTTGTGCTATGGCTGTGCCCTTTCTGTCAGCACTTTTTATGCAGATGAATTTGTTATTACACCATCAGTAGCTCTGGGTCTTCATTGCTGCTTCATCACTATTTTCACTGTGGTAATGACCAGAGGAATTAAGGCTCCGCTGTGTCATACTCTCAGAATGGGAAATACCACTAAAATATGTAATCATTCCCCAAATGGTAAGAGGTTTTAGAAAGGAATTTACAATATAAGGCCTTTATTCTTCAAAGTGCACTGGTCTAGCTTGATGGCTTAGAGCAGCTTCTCTGATTTAAGAGTATGAAAGCTAAGCAAATTAGTACTTCTTTTCAGGAACTGACTGCAGAGGACAAGAACATAGTTTGAAAGATGGAGACTGAGTAATCAGATACATATAGATTTGCTGCTCCAAACTGCATTTATTTAGGTTACGGCCCAGTGAAACCAAGTCTTCCTGGGTAATGAGACTCATGTCAACACGTGTTATGATTTTTGAGGGCCACACCCAAGAAACAGAGTCTCTTGCTTTGCCCACCACAAGGCACATGCAGCTTGGGGTGTAAAACCCTAGCAGACAGCATGGTTTAAAAGGAAGGTGATGGGTGTGTTTGGCTGCGGTGGCAAATCTCATTGTTTAGTAACTCTGGTTCACTTCAGAAGTCTCAGACAGATTAGCAAGAACAAGGAAGAAACTAGCCAGGCAGGAGAGAACCGCAGTGTGCACTACATAGGTCAGCTGTTCAGACTAGAAGGACAACCAGCTACTAGGTGGCTGACAACTGAAGTTGGTAGCAGAAGTGTTGATGACATGTTTTTTCATGAGATTTTTTATTTTTCTTTTGGCTGAATCAAGAGTCTTTTGCAGACTCGTAAGCAACACGGACTGAGTTCTGGTATTTCTGTGTCCCAGAAGCACATCCTGACAATCCAGTTATTGGCTGGTCCCCAAGATCTTTATTTCCCTACCAAAAAGAAAAAAAAAAGTTTGACAGCTCTCATTTTCATTTTGATGAGGACCAAAATCACATTCTGAAACCTGCACTTTTTCCACAAAATTGATTTGTTTACTAGCTAGCCCTATAAATAATATTTCTAAAAGCTGTGTTTGACAAGCATGATATTGCTAATATGGCTCCCGCTGGTGTGTCATCCATGGCCAGCTTTTCAGAGGAATGTCTGCAAAGCAGAGCTATGAGACAGCTCTGCATATGAGCTGCAGACACCATCCCTTTTGGAAAACTGTCTGTTTGCAGGGCACAAAAGAACAGTGCCAAGTCAATGTTAAATCATCATATGGGAAATGGTTAACAAGACAGCTTTCCTTTATGCCTCCTCTGTAATCTCTGCCAAATCAATCTGCTACCTAAGACTGGAAGCTGAAAATCTAATAAACAGGTCTGCAGTGAAGGATGCACTGTACCTGTGCCTGGAGCAGTTCCCTCTGCATATCTGTTCACCAGTAGTGTGCCCTCTCATTACCCAAGGGAAAAAATTAAATATTCAAATTGTTATTATTTATTTAGAGGACATAAAAAAAAATCAAACCAAGTCAATATTTATCCATCTGAAAAAAGCCCTGTATATGGCAGACGCTTTATTCAGAGTAAATTAATAGACATATGTCTTAGAGAAATGCTGTTGTTGTTGATTTATTCTTTTGTCCTTCTTTCAGTTAAGCTTTCCTCAGGTGTTTTTCAAACCCCAGAGCTTCTAAAGCTTCTGTAAAAAGTCTATTTTTGAATAAACCACATTAGCTCTTTAAAATATACAGGAAAGACTAACTCGTCTAATAACAACTTTGGAAAATAACTGTAGCTGAATATAAATAAAATTAAATTTGCACAGAGGAAAAAGCCATTTCAACCTATTTTTTCCATATAATTCATACCACAGATACTCAATAATTCAGTGAGCTTTCAGGCAATATAACTCAATGTTGACTCATTAAATGCATTAGCTATAAAATGCATCTCTAGTAGGAAGGATGAGAAATGGTTTGCATTCTTCCCTTTTCATCATTATTCCTTAGTGGTTTTAGTTTTAGGCTTTGGTTTATTATTTTGTTTTTACGTTTCACACTTTATAAAGAATGCTTTACAGCAACTTTGGGAGCTCCAGTGCATCATTAAAAAATAAACACATTTTCTTCCTTACCAGAAACCTGACCAAGAGCAAAATTGTCTTGGTTTTACTTAACAGAAATGCTGACAGATATTAAATTAATGTTTAATTAATCCTTTGGAGATGGCTAGCCAGACAAAAAAGTGGAAAACAAAACTGGTAGGGCTAGGAGTGAGGATTTCTCCCAGCCCGATAGAGCCCAGTTGTGTTGGATTTTTATAGGCACGTGAGAAAAAGAACAAATAATCTGAGGAAATGAAAAGTACCAACTGCATTAATTTGAAAACAATGTGGAGTTCATTTCTCTGGGCAATAACTGCATTTTCTTAGCATCTTCCAATGGAAGAACTCATAATACTTTATGAAAATGAATGACATGTCCCGGTAGAGCTGTATAAATTAGGTGACAGCAAACTTGCTGATCAGAGATGTCCTTGGAAGGAGTCTTCCTGGGGAAATACTCCTCTGCACAGCTAGAGATATCAGGGGCCTGCTGCAAGGTGCCTTATCTCTGATGAATGCAGGAGTCAGTGAGGGGGGTGTTGACCTGATGTGCGGGGACAGCACGTTCAAGGGGGATCAACAGTGCTGGAGCTGCTTTTCTGTGGGGGGTTGAACCAAGTCTGATTCTTGCCACCCCTGCAAGGTGCCACTCTTCCTACCAATCATTTTTTCTCTTCTGGCTTTCCATCATGGATGCTAATTAGGATTCCCCTTGTTTTGCTTGGAGCTTGTCTCTTCGAAGGCAGTGTTGTAAAGAAGAACGGGAAATATGCCGAAAAGTCTCACAGATGCTCTGGGAATTACTGCTGTGAAAATGTATGTAATAACAATAACTAAGGGAACTTGGATGTTGACACTGGGAACTGCAAGATTGCAGAGGAGGCAAGTAGTTGAGAAAAAGGTCTCTTGGCTTGCTGGCTTTCTCTGGTGCCTCACAGCCTTCCTTCCTCTGGTGAGGAGTCTCTGCCTGAGCATTCTGTAGCAGGACTTTTACACTGAGGAGACAAGATAGCTCCCAGGAGAATAACGATCAGCTCGCTTGTCCCTAGAAGATTTTGACACATGGGCAGGCAATACATTTCTAGCACAGAAGAATATAATTTAAGACCAATCCTTTAAACTGTTGCATATAATTTTCTCTGCCTGTCCACAAAACATCACTGAGATCCATCAAGCTCAGGCTTTAACTGAAACAGATATAGGTATGGCACAGTGAAACCACAGGTACTACCCATGAAATTCTCACTGGCTGACTTCATGCAGATGAAATTGCAGAGACAGTGGTATCCAAACTCCTAAGGAACCCATGAGCCAGACATTTTGAAAAGATTGGAGCTTCAAGATGCTTCAAGATAGACTTTAGCAGAGGTGTTAATGCCCCTCATCTGCACAAGGGCTGTCACTTGCAGAAATCCTGTGGCATCAGAGTGCCAAGTTTTCAGTCTGTTAACTGGAGTTCTGGCATTGACTGACTATATCTTGTTAGGAGGTCTGAAATTAATGGATCCCTGCTTCTGCATGTGGAAAACTGAACATCATCGCCTAACATGATGGTTGTCATCCATATGTGTAGTTTCAGGTAGGATAATATTAGAGGATTAGACGTGATTGATTCAACATTTAGATGATGTAGAAAATCCTGTAAGTTGGAACAATTCAATGAGTAAATAGATAAATAAATGAAAGGAAAACCACCCTCAGGCAAGACGTTTGGCCCTTGGCATATAACTCAATGAACGGAAACTGGATCACACAAGTCCCAGATGAACTGATTTTCTTGGTTATCCACATGTTTCTCTTCATTGTCGCACATGGAAGAAATAAATAATATAATTTTGTCTGGTTAAGTTAGGTGAGTTGGCTAAGCTATGGATCTGGGGTGCCATTACAAGTGCATTAGGTTGATTAGGCGCTCAAAAAGGATTTAAAAAAACCAACACCCTGATGCCTCTTTGTTTGCTCCTCACCCCCAAGAAGCCATTTATTTCTTCTTCTAATGCCTAAAGAATTATTTTCACATTCTTTTCAATTCATACTTCGTTGTGAAACCATTGTCTGCAAAATGAGTTCAGCTGTTATCTACTCCCTAAAAAAAATTATTTCCACATTTGCAATGTAACAGTCTGACAAACAAATAACACCTGCAGAGGATCACACTCAATAAAGAAAGGGAAGAAAAATAGGTAGAAAGCATGAGAATTCCACTAATGCTCAGTGATTGATCTTGTTAGTACGCATAGCCTGTCAGAGCACATTGCCCCAGCGCAAGCACACAGCACTGAAGAACCAGTAGCACGGGAAAGAAATGCATTTCTATATAGATCACAGTCAGACACCCTCCCCCAGCTTTTTGAGCGGAGCTTGATTGTCAGCATTATACACACGCTCAGACAATGCTTTCAATAGACGCCTTTTTGGAAGACAATTGCAGAAAGCATGATAACGGGATTTGTCACCCTGATGTGGCTGCTGTTTCAGCAGGCATTATAATAATGAAAGGAAGTTTTACTAATTGAAAATGTGAATGAAATTCAGCTGTCTTTTTATTTTAATTCTTTTGGATGAAAGCCAATTAAGATCATCTGTCTAATGCATCTATTCACCCCTACTGCAACAATGTGTCAATTATAAAGGATGTCTAATAAACTCAGACTTCCCAGGACAGAAAGCTGACTATACAAAGCAAGTAGTGAGAAACATCAACACGTACCTGTAAAATATTTTGGAAGGATTGGCCAAACCCTGCAATCAGCTGACCCTATTTTCCACAGCCTGACTAAGGGGAGTTAACCTGCACATACTCAGCAGTGGGTGGTTCAGGCACATCTGTGTCCTCCCACCACTATTCTGCACTAGCAGTCCTCTTCAGGCACATCATGGGACCTAATCAACAACATTTCACGCTATTAGCTACCTACTAATTGAAATGGTACAGAGTGTTTGCACAGCAAATAAGTCTGAGTGTGACATCACCGGCGTGTTTCATCTCTTTACTCAGGTGTTTCTGCAGTGATTTGGGGTCTTGCACCCACGGAGGCATCTCACTCCCTCTTGGGCTCCCTCCAGTCACTGACAAGTGTGGCCCAAAGGGAAGTGGCTTGTGGAGGAAAACTGGTGATGCTCATCCTGTGTCCACAGTATACACCTTTCAGGTGTTTTGCCCTAGAACAGCTCTAGTCTGGTTGTGTGGACTGAAAGCCTGTTAGTGGCATTAAACGCTTGTCTAGAGCTTATCTTACAGCTTAGTTTAATGTATAAGCCAGTTCCTATCATCCAAGACAGTGCTGCAATGCCAAGCACGTGTGGTAAATGAGGGTAACTTGCTTCAAAAACACACAGCTGATCCAAACTGAAGTGCAATGGTAGAAAAAGATGCTCAGAAGAGAATGAGCATTCTGAGAGATAGGTTAAAATCATAATAGTAAAGTAAGTTTTAAAATACATTTTATTGCTGATTAAACATAGTATTATCATTAGGTAAGGTACAGAAATATACGCAATTTCAATATTTCACCCTCTGCTACTATTGGGTCCCTTACAGAAATGAATGCTGGATAAACATTGCAAATGTTTACATAAGAACAGTGCCTCTGTAAGATGCACTTTCTCTTTAATCAGAAATCTGTTAAACCATCTTTCAAGAGTGGAGAAAAATAATTTCACTGCAATCCTTTTGTATTTATTTTTCTGCAGATACTCTTGACTGTGGTTTTTCTGGAAGAAACTATTGCCTAGAAAAAACACACTTCGAATTAAGACTATAGGATAGCCATGAACTTCCAACTCATCCATGGCAAGAGTTTGTCCTAAAAGCCTACTCAAAGATTAAGCTCATCCAGCCAGGAAACAGAAACCCTCCCTGCACCTCCCTGCCCAACTAGAACAGACCATATACAAAGACTTAAAATCTTGCTCTTCAGTATATGAAAATCAGCTCCAAGCCAAGCATTGATTTAAAATTGTTATCCTGCAAATCCCTACAGCTAGCAAGAACCTCACAAAGTCTCACCAGTCATTTATTGACAGTATGTAAACAGAAATAAAACACAATGAATTGAATCTGCTCTGATAATGAAGTGACATGACCAGCTGTGGGTCCATCAGAAAGCCTTTCTGGCTTCAGGCAGCACCTGTGAGAAAAGGTGCTTTGGGAATGACAAGCTTGAGAGAAGAGCAGAAAGACTGATAACAGTAACAGTACCTCTAGGATTAGAGCTTTACTTGTTAGAGAGGTTTTTACCTCAGTCCTTTATGTTATTATTAGCCTTACAACAGTAATGTGGGATTAAATACGTCTCTTTTCTATACCTCTGCGTATACATCCATTGACCTTTCTCTTCTAATCTCCAATTTAATTTAATTTTATTTTTTATTAAAACCAGTATAAAGTTGAAATATATGGTTTCACAGATGAACTTCATATTTGCTGATGTGGTGAAAAACTTAGTTGGGAAATCATCAGCTATGCCCAGTCTCACCTGAATTGTTAGGCATCTATATTCATACTCCTTTTCCAGGCTTAAAGCATCAGACACCCATCAAATTGTTCTGCCATGTGGTATCCCATAGTGGCGCTTCCTTAGCTTTTTCTGTTAAAACTGTTTTACCTGCATGACCTTACTAAGTATTTATTAGGTCCTAGATGGACAAGATTTACATTCTTACAAAAAAAGGTAGTTTACTTAGGTTATCTTAGGTGAAGTGCAGGTTTGACACTGGTATTCTGTATCCCAGGTTCACTGACTGTGCTTTTTCATTCAAAGAAAGTAAATTACCACCAGTTCCTCTTTTTGGTTGGTCCTTGTGATGTTCACAGCACTTCAGGCTTTGCAGGTCTGACAGGTGGGAGCATTCCACTGGGCTCTGGCATGAGAGACACCCTGCTCTGCTCAGCTCTGCTGCAATAATATGGGGTGTTTCAAAAAGATGGATCCAGTTTGAAATCACTATATCTCTGGAACCATGAACTGCCCATGAAGGAAACTCTTACCACTTGGAAGGGTGTGCATACAGTTTCAAGAGATTACTGCTAGATGCTAGGTTATCGCTAGATGTAAATTGTTGTGTAATTTTAACATGTTGCCACCGTGAAATATACTGCTTTGAAATTGGGTCCATCTTTTTGAAACACCCTGTACATAGTCTGTGTATGCCCAGTGGGGGCAATTTCCCCAGCCACCTGGAGAATTGCTTCATGGAGGGAACTCAGAATCTGGGGAAATTCTGGATCTTTCAGGGTTAAGAAAAAAAATGTAATTTTGCATTTAAGTCCTTAAAGTGGTGATGAAGGCCATTAACTTGTGAATTTAGCCCCAGCACCTTCCTACAGTGAGGACTTTTTCATAGAAGCATTACAAGACAAGATTCTGAAGGAGAACCCTTCACTCAACCCCTCAAAAAACCCCAGCTCTGGCATCATAATAGGTTTGGAGGATCCTGTTTTATAGTCTAGTAAGTAGGTAGTGAAGATGATCAGAAGGAGAGATGCAGAGAGAGAGAGAGGTGACGTTTTCAGGGCAGTAGGATGAGAAGATAATCTTGCAGTAGCATTTTGGTTCAATATAATATTGATGAGTGAAAATACCAAAAGCTTTATCATGATCTGGGCAACAGCATTAAAATTTTGTTGGGATTGCTACAGCTCTGCCTGAAGAATATTCTGCAGGAAGACTCTGTAGGCCTTAAACATAGCCCAGATATAGGTGTCTAGAGAAAATGTGAGACAAACATCATAATTGGATTATGCATGTGAATGGCTGGTAGGACAGAGAAAGAAGGCTGTGAGGAGGACTCGGGACAGGTGAATTAAAAACTTATCTTTTATCTTCCTTTATCGTGACCACTCACAAGGCTGCAACATAGAAACAGTCCAGGACTATAATTTACACAGGTTGTAGGAGCTCTGAATAGAAAGACAGAGAAACAGAAGTGAGTTTAAAGGAAAAAGAGAAGGAAAGATGGCCTGAGTGTGACTCATCATCTGGCTCCGCTGCTCTGAAACCTGGAAGGAAAGTAACACGGAGCTTCTAAAGAATATGTCCTATAAACAGAGCTGAGGAAGTTAAAGAAAGAAAATATTTCATGCCCATTAAGGCCAGCCATGGGCAAGTCTTCACCATCTCTGCTGGCAGGTCTTACCATCTCAGGGCCCACTGCACTAACGAAAGACAAGTGATTTTTTGTTATTTCCAAGCATGGTCACATTATCCTGGAAAAGGCTTTGTTCACAAAATCGGCTGACAAATAGGACGAGAGTGGTTTGGAAAAGATTTTTTAAGACTGTCACAGGGAACAGTTGACCAAAAGCAAGTGCTATAAACCAGTGAAGATAGATGACTTCAAAAACGGAGGACAGGCTCTCTGGACAGCAGTAGCACACTGTACATCAAAAAAAAAAAACTTTAAAGATGGATAGATGGAGTGGTGGTGAAGGAGGCAAATTTTTCTTTTAGCAAAAGAGACAAAAATATTGTTATCCTGTAAACATGCAAGATGGAAGAGGCTAAAGAGGGAGCATATAGAAAGTTTAAGTTTTCACAAGAAAATGAACCCGAGGGAATGGTAGGAAGATGTGCCAAGGGAGGTTCAAGTTGGACATTAGGAAAATGTTCTTCACTCAGAGGGTGGTGGAGCACCGGAACAGGCTCCCCAGGGAGGTGTCACAGCCCCAAGCCTGACAGTGTTCAAGAAGAGACTGGACAATGCCCTCAGACACATGGTGTCAACTGTGGGGCTATCATATGCAGGGACAGGAGTTGGACTCGGTGATCCTTGTGGGTCCCTTCCAACCCAGGACATTCTATGATTCTATGAAGTATGGGATGTGTAATAGATGCAATGAAGAACAGGTGCAGAGATGCTGTTATTCCAGCAAGCAGGAGGTTTAAAGGAGAAATACATGTAAGAGAGAAGCTTGCATGTATTATGAAAGGAAAAGAAGTGGGAGAAAGGCAACGGAAAGCCACACCCTCTTACTTTTAAGATTTTCTCCAAGAAGATATTGATACAATATGGAGTGGAGGGAATAGTGGAGGCAGCTGGAGGAAAGCACTGGTGTGGCTTTAGATACAGGAGTCAAGAGAAGGGATGGAACTAAGGAGGTAGAAGAGCTGAAGGAGGAGAGCAATGAACTTGTAAATATCAGTAAAAGTAGATAGATATGTGGCTCAACCCAACAAATCAATATTCACAATATTATCATAGTAAAGATACTTATCCTCACCTAAAATGAAAATTTCAAACCATATAACTGAGTGTTAAACACAGCTTTCTCAGGCTAGAAAAGTGTCTGGTTATGGGTATAAACGCTCAGGAGGCAGTTTCCCCCTTCTAGCACAACAAACAAAATTCCATCAAATGAAAGATACTTTAGTCACTTTTTAGTTTTCCTAAAATAACAAGTTTGTCCACACAAATCTGTGATTATTATCTGTGATTTAGTCTGTGTTTATTATTTACTAGGTATGTGAAGTAGAGCCATATATAGAGATAAGGCTTGCTGCAAACAAATAGCATAATATTTCAGAAAAGGTGAGCTACTATATGATATCATGCCAATAACTGTATAATTTGAAGGTTTATATTAGGACTGTATTTGTGGAGATTTTGCTGAATAACCCATACTATGGAATTTAATTTATTGAGAGCAGATTTATCACATTATATCATCACTGTCCAATGTATTACTCTTGCAGTATGGAATTGAGGATTCTTACTTTTACCTTCAGTTTTCACACCTTATGAAAATACTGTGGAGAGAAAAATGTAAGGTACATTGTTAGGACACTTAACAGCTTGTCCAACTGTGGGACATTGATTTGCCTTGTCTGCAAATGCTTTTCCAAATTATCCCCAGGTTCTCTCTCTGCATCTCCCCTTTTTAGACTGGCTCTGTCTCCCTCATCTGTTGCCCACAGAAATGCCCTCAGACTGCACCTGGAAAGGCTGTGCTCTACACGTGATGACATTTTAATCTGTGCTGCCATGGCAGGGGATTTCCAGCCCCTTGTTCAGTAAGATAATGTGTAATGGTGCAAACATTCCTGCATCTCTCCAAAAGTGGGGAAGGGTTGTGCCACCTTACCCTTGTATTTGCAAATACAAGTCTAAGTGCAAACCACCTGCAAAACACAGTCTGGTCCGGGACTTCCATGCCACAAATCCAGCCCAGACAACCCAGACCTTTTTGGCCAATTAACCTCTTGTTGATCACAGAGCGCACAGTCCAACTTGAGACATGCTGGTGGCATGTTGGGTCATTTCTGCTGGAACATCAATGCACAAGATTAAATGTTACATCAGC
Source organism: Nesoenas mayeri (assembly GCF_963082525.1). NCBI lineage: Eukaryota > Metazoa > Chordata > Aves > Columbiformes > Columbidae > Nesoenas > Nesoenas mayeri. Next base: position 26,655,511 of record NC_137543.1, read on the forward strand.
TTGCTCTGCTCCGTCTACAGATGCACTAGTGTTTTCAAATCACAACAGAGCAAATCTGAAATGGTGACACTGCTTCCGTGGAAGGAGGCCAGGTTTCTAAGCAGTTGTTTGTGGATTTTCTGTATCATTCAAGAGTGTCCAGCACCAAAGAGAAATATATATTCCTGGATCCATCAATGGTCACAGCACACATTGCTAGATGAACCCCACAGGCTTAGGCTACACAGAGACACCTTGGAGAACTCTTGCCCTACATCAGGGGAACTTGGTCTGCACCAGATCTCTTTCTTCTTTAAGACAGCGGAGACTGGGCTTTGCCCTCTTAATTGAACTCAGGCTGGACGTCACCAGAAGGTAAAGTCACACACTGTTCCCAGGCTCTGCTCCCTGCTGATGAGAAGTAGTCTGAAGACATTTGCTCTGGGCTATCTTTTGCTTGTGGATTGGATGGGCCAATGTGGGAGCTGTCTTTCAGGAGGGCAGAGGCTGCATTCTATCTCTATTTTCTTTTATATCATTTTACAAGCAGCAACTTGTAAGGTATCCAGCTGCATTTGAACATAACACATACAAATCACTCAGGCACCCCATAAAAATCACTCTGAGTAGAAGTACTGAAGGAGGGGGGCGCCTAGATATTTGCGTCCCCTAAATCCTCTGCCACTCCAGTGTCCTGCATTCCTTTCCTTCATCTCATTTGTTCATCTCTTACATGTTGGCCTGGGCAAGGCACGTGTGCCTTGGCAGACTCTGACCTCAAGGTACATCTCAGCTGCCTTCTGCTTCCAGAGTAAATTTAGGGTGATTTTTCTTCTTTAAAAGCCTTCTAGAAATGTAATATCTGCAAATCTCAGCCCCTCTGCCAAGTGAAGTTCAATGTGACAAATAGGTATAGAAATTGCTAGCAAAGAAAAGGAGGGAAACACATGCACAGACAGGTACAGACAGACTAAAGCTGCAAGTGCACAAACTTCATGTCTGAAAGAAAACAGATAGAAAATGACTTGGTCTATGCTAAAAGCACGTGTAGCTCCTCCATGCTGTAGCTCAGTTCCTGGAGTGCAGCTAGAAAGGGCAGGGAAAAGACACATTTGCAAAACAGGGTCAAGACAAGGCCATGCTGGAAATGTGGGAGGAGGGAGAGGTGCTGAAGGTCTGCCAGTGATGTGGCTGCTCGCCGCCCCAGCTGGGCTGGGGCAAAGGTTGCATCCTATGCCCCACATCTGGTCTGACATGGAGGGACAGGAGGAAATACAGGGTGGGGTAAGTCTGTATGTGCCCTCCTCTTGCCAAGCCACCCTTCTGCATGACCGCAGGGAGCAGAACAGAGGCAGAGTGTCTGGTTTCTAGGCCTGGCTCTCCCTGTCTGCTTCATATCTACTTCTTCTTTGTCTCACTTGGTCATTTAAGCTGGAGTTTCTGCAGCACCTAAACCAGAGATACCCTCTTCTTATGTAGCACCTCTAGATGACACTGTAATGCAGATGAAAATTAGAAATTCTATCTCAACACAACACATGTCCCCTTCATGTTTATTAATAATTAATATTAGCTTTGCTTTTTATTATTTTAGTGGTTTTGTGAAAATAGAAATAATTGTTGCTGATTATTATTTAAGTGATGACAACATGATTAATAATACTTCAGGATAGGAAGGGTTCACACTAAACAACCTAGAATGGGGAGGTATTATCTCTGTTGGTGGCAAAGCTCATAACATGCAGGCGTTGGAAAAATGATAACCCACCTGTAGAGGAAGAATGATTAAAGACAGATGGATATGGCAACACACAGATAAAGGAGATCAATATTTAGGATATAAAACAACTTAAGAGCCTTAAGAGCCCATGAACTTCCTCTGACATGAGCAGTCTTTGCTGAAGTGAGGTTGACACAGCAGTTACCTACCTGCCCATCAAAGTGGGCTCAGGATCTCCTTGTGGACACCCATGGACCCAACCATCCATGGACAAATTCTTCCCTGGTTGATCCCCCACTGCCATACATAGCTTTATGAAAGCTAAGTTTGGACAATGATTTCTGTATTTAAAGAGTTACTGAATTACTGAAAACTTTTAGCAAAGTGTAGGCCTGTTGCACCCATACATTTTCCCCATTATAGCAAGCATCTTCCAGTGGTCTGCTTTCTGGTCATAACAGTCAATGCTAAAAGCCCAATATTTGTTTTTGGTCCTACAGTCTGAACCTACTCTGCTTCCTACATCTCATTTCTACCTTACAACAGGAACAGGAAACTGTAGAGCTGGTCACAAAATTTCCTCCTGAAAAAATTATTGTTTTTTTTTTTCCCAAATAATTTGAAATTCCTAAGATTTTTACTATGAAATTTCAATGTGATGTCTTACACAGCCAGCCCTTTGGCTACCTCATGCTTTTAGATAGCCTCTGCACTTCTCATAGCACCCTTTTTCAGAAGAGTACCCTGTGGAGGCAAGGTCCGCTGTGAAACTGGCCTATGCAGAAGAACAAAAGCATAAAGGGGTGGGACATGTATCTAATTTTCCCCAGAACACCTTGATTTTCACTTGTAAGGTTGCGAGGTTTTGACTTGTTTGTTTGCTAAAATGTAAATATTTTGCAATTCCAGTTTTATATGCCTGCAAGAAACACTTTAAATGAGACTTTTTCTATATTTTCTGCTGTCATGCAGCCTGAGATACTCAGGAGTGCCTTTGAATAACTCCCTGGGTGAAGCAGACTCGCCTTTCCTGCAGCCATTTCTACTTTTCTTCTCTTGTCCCTTTACCAGTGACTACAAACTGATTATGCCACTGTGCTGGGGCTGAAGCCCGTGTTAAACAAGATGCTGTTTGCTGCCTGTCAAGTGAGTATTTGGTTCAGTATGTGCTCAGCTGTTAGAAACAAGATACCCATGTAGACCTAAGAGAGGAAATCTCTACACAGGCACAAATTCTCTGTTTCTTTTCGTATAATTACATGAGAAAGAGCTATTGACTTGAGATTGTGTTTATCTTTTAGTTATAAATGTATGTATTAGAAATACAGTTTACAACGGTGGACATGTTAAAGAATATTTCCCTGTGTTCTCTTTGTGTTTCTTCTGGAAAAGATTTCTGTATGTTTCTTTCAGAGATTTTTCACGGTAATTAGGCCTAATTCTTTAATTGCCTCCCCCTCCATCCCTAAAAATGCTGCCGCTTCCTAGTGGTTCTGGATATAACATATGTTGCCGGATATAAACAGGGGGGCCTATTAACACGGTAATAAATTTGCACGCTCTATAAATTCTTGCATCATTCATAATCTAAAATAAAAGATGAGAAAAAAGTGCTTTGATTTGTTGCCTTCAGACTGACCTTCAATATGTAGATTTATATGGCAGAAAACAGTGTTTTGAAACTCTCCATTACTTTAGGCTGGAGGAAAAAAAAGGGCCTTTTAATAATTTTTTTTAATGGAGTACAGTTGGTCCATCAAGTTTCAGTTTCATTTTGAAATGTGCCCTGGGAGAATGTGCCGTAAATGCCAACATATTCAGCAGCATGAACTCAAGATGATATCAGCTTGTAATGGTGTTCTTTTGCCAGTGACTTCTACTAGGTTCTTTTTTTAAAAAAAAAAAAAAGAAAAAGGGTAGATAGAAGAAATAGCTTAGAATTTTGTTTATCACCCATTCCCTCAGAGGAGCAGAATACAAACTATTATCTTCCTTCCTCATCTTTGGTGCTTTCTTTATTGAAAATTCTCAGGCAGGGATTCTGCTGTGCATTTACTGTTGACCTCAGACAGCAGTAACACAATTTCCTTGTTGACTAAAGAGAATACAAAGCTGCAAAGGACATGTATTTTGATTGACAAGCAATAGGTACATCTGTTTTCAGACTTCTAGATTCTTGAAGATACTGCTGAATAAACCATACAGTTGCCATCTTGCAATAAACATAATTCATTCCCCCTAGAAACACATTCAATATTAAAAGGCGCTTTGCGTAAAACAACAGTATTAATAAAATGATGACACCATACATTATGGGGCAGATTCGTAGGTAACGTACATCAGCACAAATCAGTTGAAAACAATGGACCCATCTCTGCCTGCTAAAATATATCTCTTTTATCTTATTTATATTAGGCAATTTGTTAGAATATGTGATAAAATGTGTCTAAACAGTACAGGTAGGAGCACAATAGCGACATGACAAAGCAGCCCCTGAGAGAAGGTGCATTTTTCACAACATCAGAAGTTAGATCCCTTGATGAAGATAACAGATAGGTTTGCTCTATGTAATCATGTACATAATTATCTTCCAGACAAAAAACCTACCTAATTTCTTTCTGTTGCTATGCATCATTATCTTATATATTTTGGTAACCATTTCATTACCACTTCCATCCCACTGCTCATTCTTTTATCTCAATTGTTTTGACTGACATCATCAAACTGAATATTAATCTCGTTCTCCATACAGCCTTTAATAACTACCTTGGTGTCAGAAATGACATATGTGATAAATACACCTGATCTGATGTATTATTAAGCATTGAGAAGGTGCCCTGGTACCTGCAGAGGAGTAGAGGAGCCTGCATTGCTCTGAACAAGCACCTCCGAGAACCAGATATGAGGTTTACTTGCTGACATTCAAAAAATGGAGTTGTTTACTCAGTGTCTTTTTTTCCTCTCCGAGTAAATAAGCATAAAAGATCCTGTTAGGGTTTTGTTTCCAGAGTGACATTCTGGGATTTTTCCCCCCTTTCCTTTTTGGTTTTTTTTTTTTTTTTTTTGTATTATTTTCCAAAAGTGAAAGTTTATTATTTTTATTGATTGGCCAATTAGAAAAACTGGTGGCTACTTACCTGTTAGAATGGAAAGATTCGATTACAGAGCCTCAGGAGCAAGCTCTGGCTGAGTCCTGGTCTAAAGAGACATGAAAGGATACAGTGGCAGTTAAGTCTCCTGGCACATGAAGGAGTGTAAACCATTGATCACAATACGAAATGCTGAAAACTGAAAAGGAATCCAATTTATTCTAAATAAAACTACTCTGTTCTCCAGTGACAGATTCCAGAGTCAGACACCAGAGAGGAACTGACAGCAGATGTTTTAGAGCCAAGACACAGAGAGGCTGAGTAATAGTATAGAAAAGAAATTGCTTTGAACTTCACCCCTGCTTTAAATACTTCAAATCAATAGGGTCACAGAGCTCTTTAATAGAGTGATGAGGTCTTGCCCCAGCAGATCTTCACAGTGACAAGCTGATGTGCTTCCTAGCAGCAGGGTCATAAAAATTTCAGGCTTCGCTCTGAAAGAGGGCTTTGTATTAGCGAGGTCCATTTGGAGTAACTCCCTTGTATGGCCACTCTCAAAAGCTGAGCCCTAATAGTCTACATCTAAATGGGACTGACCTCATGAATTACCTCAAGAAACTTAATCTATAAACTGGCTTCTTCTTATGCAGACTGATGAATTCTTGTTTATTCCTAAATGGCTGTCACAAAACCTATTCATCAAACTCTTAACGGGGGAGAGAGTCTCACATAATCCTGCTTCAAGTGCGGCACCATTAAATAATCATTAGACTTCATTGCTGGTCTTGAGACCCACTCCAAATCCACAAAGCAAGCTTTTTACCATTCATCAGAACTGCATTTAGATGAGATTTTGACCTGATAAAAAAGGGTGTTTTTTGTCACTATCAGTTTCATGGTTGTGCTCTTTCTCTTTTCAGAAGCTGCGGTGAGGTTTATTTTTTTCCCTTTCCTTAACAAAAGTAAAAGAAAATAAAGGCAGATGGCCAACTCTTTCCAATATCCGTTTGCTTTATTTGAGTAGTTTAATGTAGTGAAACAGAGTGAAATGTTGCTACTTGCTAAATGGTAAACAACACCATTACCCAGAATTCAGCAGCAGACTGATGCAAAACAGGGTGCTAGTGATTAATTAAACTGTTGTTGTAATTGTAATCCATGATACATAATAGATAGTGTGCTGCGTATCTTAAAAGCTGCAAATTAGCAAATAATAACTTCCTTACATAGCACATCTCCATTCCACACTGTTAATGCACAAATAATCAAAAATAAAATGTTGTTATTACTAAATAATAAAAAGAATCTCTTTTGGTTTTCCTTACCCTGCAACCATGTGCTGGGGGATTTGCATATTGTGGGGCAGCAGATCACACATCCCTGCAGAAAAAAATGTGGATCTTTTTTCTCCCATCCCTCTTGGGTACAAAAGCACCATATTCATTATTAATCAATAACAGCTAGAAAGATCAGCCTGAGCTGTGAAATTTCCGGATCTGGTTCTGAGATGTTATAATCCCAGTTATCATCATCTCTCAACCAGGACAGGATGCTCTGACTTTGAAGGTTTTCTCACTCACCACAAAAGACTCAAGACCTGCTCCCTTGGGACCGTTCTCTGCTGGGGCTCTGAGCTGTGCTGCCACAGCCTCCCTTTCATGAACTGCATATATGGTACCAGTCTTCCCTATGCAATATAAAGACCAATGTAAATGATAAGGCATGACCAGACATTGCAAAAACTTATTAAGGGCACAGTTTTCCTTTAAAACTCAGAGTTCTTCTCTGCCTAGGTAGCCCTGGTTCACCTGTGGGGTTGCAGAGGTTGCTCTTGTACAGTGCTGTACCTACTGCTAGGAATCATCCAATGGGAGAATTGTCCCAAATTGTTTCTACACTTGCTGACAGGCTTACTGTGGAGGTAATTAATCAAACTGAATTCTTTGCCATTTAATTTTAATCTCATTGACAAAGTAATTATAGTTAAAATAACTATTTTTAAAATTCCCTAGAAATACAAAATAATCCAAATTGGGCCTTTTATGCTGCTTTCTGTCTTCTGCACTCAATTTTAATATTGAAATACCTTTAAGTAACTGGCAAGTGTTCGATGCACTATTTCTCCACTCTGATCAAGCTTTTCTGTTTTTCCTAATAAACGTCTTCAGGTACCCTATCCACATATTTGTGTGGGTGCTTAGTTTCTGCTCAGTTCTTGGTTAGTGACTAAGAGGGAAGAGATAGTTGAATGGAGATTGTGAAGAACAGAGGAGAGACATGAAGTACAACTGCTGCCTGTGTTTACAGAATGAGGTTCACAGGATTATGTGTCTCAGGGAAATTTAATAAGATTCTGTGAGTACGTGATGTACTGTACTGTCTTGTGTGCGTAAGAGATGCACACAGGTCTTGACATTCATATTTATTCATAGAGGATTCTGAAATGGCATGATTTTAAATATAGCATAAAATCCAAGGATAGTAATAAGGATAGAGGGTGATAGTGGAGCCTGATGCCTTAATTAATGCAAACGCTAACCCTGATTTTTTGAGAAATGGCAAGTTGTTCCACCTACACCCATGCTGCTGCCATCCTCTGCTGTGCAGAGAGGTGTGGAACCTCGGCCAGAATGTAAAGAAATAGTGCAGCCCTAGTCTGGCTGTATGCTGCTACTAGAGAGTAGAATAAACATCCACCTGCTACCTTTTTGTATCCTCCCTACTGTTCCCGTGATCTAAAGATGTGTTGTTTACCCATGCTGTTTAGTCTCCTTCTCCTTCAACTCTTCCTTTGATTCCCTCTGTGTGGGATGTGGGAATGTTTGTAATAACTTTTATGAATATTATATGTTCCATCTGCTTTTTGGAGTGCTGTGGCATTGCTCACAATATTACAAAGAGTTAATTCAAGTGAGGGCTCACAGCTTCTAGCAAAGGAAACAACAGGTTGAGATAGTAGACTTGGTGATCAATTTGCTAAACAGGCAATGCTATTACGTTTTACCTTACTTTACTCAAAAGTTTTGCTTCAGGTGAGGAGTATTAGGGAGGATAACATGGTGGAAAGCAAAGCTGTGGAAAAGGAGAAAGAAAAACTTCTGGGAGTATGAAAGCTGAAACAAGCCAAATTCCAGTTTGGGGACTCAGGGGTGGCATTTACTATGATCTATGTCCACCTCTACCCCCTTCAGTGCAAAGAGCCACCTGAGATGCTGACCATCATTATTTGTAGGTCTCTAACTTTGGGTTAAAACCAAAGCACCCTCTAATCATCCCAGTCTTCCTTTCTCTCCTTTGGTGACTTGGCAAGCTCCTGTTTCTCTTCCTAATGTACTGTTTTTCATGTTCCTAGCACTTTCTACAGTCTCACCTGGCTTCATATGGCTCTCTCAAAACCAGTAACTTCCAGAAGTATTACTTGAAATTTTTTTCAGTTTCTTGCCTTATCTCCCTTCTTCTCTACGAGTCTTGTATATTTTAGTTTAGGTTACGGTATTCTAAGGAGGAATTGCATTAGCCTTGAATTTAGTTTATCATAAGCTTAGGTTAGTCAGTGTTTTGTATTTTGTTTTCTCAGGTACCGTTTCAATTGACTGTAAATTTACAGTTTGCTTTTAACATGCTTATTACATGGATATGTATATATATCCATGCCAAGCTTGCTGCTTGTTTTACAATGTAAGACCATCTGTAAGAGTCTGTTTTTGCTCAACTAGTGAAAGATAGTAACTTGTAACTGCTTTTTTTTTGGTGGCTAAAAAGCTATTGACATAGTCTGTTTCAATCACCTTTATGTATCACATCTTAAAGATGTAGAAAAGCCTATCTTGAGACACCTATCAAGTTGCATCGTGTTTGCTGTGATTTAAGGAGTGGATAATATGAAACATCATTTTACCAACAAGAGCACTGATTTGCTCAGGCGTAAGTGACAGCTGCAGGAGTGCAGTTTGACTCTGAGTATGGAAATCCAAATGGTGCTGACCCCACAAGGCGTTATCTGTGCAGGAATGCACAGGCTCTGCTTTTCAGGCAGGCACGAGAATAAAGACATATTTCCTGGTCTGTGAAAGGTGTTTGTGAAAATACCTGGCTAAATTAATATTTACAGTACAAGAAAACTAGAAAATGAACACTGAGATTTGGTTTGTTCTCTTTAAAAATCACTGCAAACTGCTTATGCTTTCTTTTGACCTCTATTAATCCTATAAAGTACTTTCAAGGCAATATAGGACTCTCCTGTACAATAGCCTCATGTTTCTAAGTCTTGACAAATTCCCCACTTACCTATACAGTAGTTTTAGTATCTCTAGTTTCCCTAGCTTCATCTTCTCTCCCTCTCTCTATTGTACTCTTTTAATTAAGAACTGTTTTGCTCTTTAGTTTTCTTCCCTCCATTTAATAGGGGGGAATGTCATTAACTCTTGCTTTTCTTGATTTCTTTGAGGTTTTTTCTTTCATAACTGTATTAAATATGATCCATTTTCAGTAAGGTATTATGGCCTATCCAGGGAATAATCTTGAATTCTACACCCAGAGTGCTAATTTCACCTTGGGGATTCTCATCATCACCACTTACTGAGCTAATGTCCTGCTTGCAATAGGATGCCAGTTCCACTCTGTGTGAAAGTCTGGTGTATTTTTAATCGACATCTTAATCTCATATCACCTCAGGAAAAAGTGTCTAAAGGTTAGTATTTATGTTAAATAAAAGGATTTTTTTTGGTCATTTGGTAAAATACCTATAAAATAATTGGATATTAGGCATTCTGTTACATGGATAAAGTTTTCAGAAACATATGAAAACTTTGTCACATATTTCTTACTAGATAGTGAAGACAAGGAGAGATTAGAGAACTTGTGGACTTTTGTTTTCCAACAGCAAGAAAATAAAAAGGAGTTTCCTTGCTCTTATTTAGTACTGGAATCTCATCCTCAGATCAGTGTCACTTGTTTAGTTTATGTAAGCCCATGAAAAAAAAAAAATTAAAGGAAAGAATGCAAGGAAGAATTAAGTGGAAAATTTTATATTCAGTACCTAGCCAATCTGAAGTGACTAAATGCCCAGATGATACTAGGCTTAGTCAAAGTGCCATGAGAAACAGCTGCTTGACAATGCTGATTTCATACTGAGAATTCCTAAGATTCCTGCAGCATTAGAGATTTTCGCATGATATGGTAGGGTGTTAAGAATACTACTTTATTAACTTTCCTAGTAGTTTTGTGACATACTTTTTAAGATGGGGGAAGTGTAATTCCTTTTCTTCTATCATATCTCGTACCTTTCTCTCTGGATAAAATTCAGCCAGATGCCCTAAAAAGCTAGTAGCCTGAGAAATTTAAAGGAGGGTGTGTGGTCATCACTTTCTCTATGGAGAACCTGGCGGGCAGTAATGGAGATATTGCCTCCCTCACTGTGGGCACAAGGTCTTTTAAAGGTCTTTTCCCCTGATTTTCCTCAGCTGTCATGCTGGTTTATAGATGAGTCATAAATGATGCCACAGGAGGAAGGAAGCTAAAATTTCTGGCGTGAACATCTTATGCTCATGGCAAAGTGTGACCGTTTAAGGAAAAACAAAGTTGTAAAGTCTTAATTTAAGGATGTTTGGGGAAATTTGGGGTAGGGAGGGAGGGGCCTATTAGTATATTGGCAAAATCAAATACAGCACAAATATTTTCCAAATCAAAGAGATTAGATCATGAGATCTGAACCAGCACAAGTGCAGCTGAGTTTTTGTTTCTGTGAATACTCTGCTTCACTATTCAAATGGTTTCATCATTTGTATTTGAGCACCATACATACCTCTGCAGGAAGAGAACAGCAACATCTATGTGGATTTTTACTCTTTCTGCGTGGCTTCATGTCACAGCTTTTGTATTGGCCCTGGGGGTTGCTACTGTCCCTGGAGGCAGAGAAGACAAGTAGACTCACAAAGGGTCTGATGAGGCCACTGCTCACATTATTGAATGTTGATAGTTGCAATCTAAATAGTCGTTGTCATCAGATCTCTTTTCTGGGATGGAGGGTAGAGATTATTGGGGAGTTATGTGTCTGGACAGGCGTCAAAAACTGCATCAGTTTTGTTGATCAGGGAGCTCTGAATAACATGGAGTAAAAACATGAGTAAAACATGTCCAACATGATTTTACTGGAAATGTCAGACTTAGCTGATCTTAAAGTATTTTCGACAAATCAGTGGTTCTTTGTAGTACTAGCTGGAACTTGCTTTGAAGTGGCTTTGCTGCTTTTATATACTGCAAAAGCTCAAAGGTCAGTAGATTTATCCATTTGAAGGTCTCTGTGGAGAGGTCAGCTCAAAGCTTCACTCTGTTTTACTCCTCATTCAAACGAACACAGGGCGACTGCAGAGGTTAGTTAGGAGATAGGATTACAGTGTCTGCAGTGTGGAGAAGGTGAGCCTCTCAATGTCCCTATTATAACTAATTCCATGGGAACAAATGACCCAATTCGTGAATGACTGGGCTTCGGTGAGAACGCTGTGGTCAAAACAGAAGTAATCCAGAACTTAATCTGCACTGTTAATCTGTGGTATAAAAGTTTTATCTACTGTCACGTTTTCAGGACTTCAGGGGTCTCAAGTCATCTAGGTGACCTGTAGTGTTTGAGAAACTGGACACCTGAGAAGGAATTTGTGCTGAAAATTGTATTTCTGTGTCTGTGCTTTTTCATGTGAACATAACCTTTTGTTTCAGGCGTGAATCCTCTTCTGCTAATCCATGTTACTTTGAGATCAGACAACTGCAATGTGTTCTACTTGCAGCTATTCCTGGAGGGAATTTAAAAGTGCGAGCTATTCCACTTATCAAAGGCAGGGAACATTTAACACCACTGTGCCATGAACCATAGCAATTCCCTGTGGTCTCCTGGGTAGGATTCAAGGTGATGGCATTGACCTTTATAAACCTAAGTGGTCTGGCCCAGATTATTAGCACCTTTCTCGATGCAATACACCACAGCTGTAAATAGAAAAGATTCTAAGTGAAAGTGCTATGGGATAATGCTTTGAGTGTGCAAAAGCTAGGACTTTTTTTCTGCACATTCTTCCACATATATCAGGTTTTTGGAGGCATTCTGGAAAGGAGTGTAATGAGGGGTTGATGGATTGTTCATCAGTGTGGAATAACACATTGCGAAAACATATTTTTTCATAACTTTGTTTCTGGCAAGGAATTTTCATTTAATTTGACTGAGTCCAGATCATTAGCCCACTGGCTCAGTGAGTAATTCAGGAGAGTATAATTTTAGTTGTAACACTGGAAGACCAGCTATGTAAGCACTGTCCTTCTGTCTGAAAACCTGAACTGTAAAGGCAGCCAGACTCAAAACTTGTTCCTAGAAGACGACCTATTTCCCAGACTTTGTGGTGGTGCTAGTACCCCTGGGGCAAGGGGTAGTGATGGTAAACTCAGCTGCTGAGATGCACTGATCTTCCCCAGGAATCCTGGTTGTTAAAGAATGTCATCATCTCTGTGCCTCAGTGGGGAGAGGAGATTTTGAGATTTTTTCTCAACTTTAACTGCACAAATACAGGGCAACAATGAGGGGAAAAAAAAAAGATCATTTGATGCCTTTCATAGAAGCAAATCATTCCATTGTTTAAAAACCAGGTGCTTTAGTAAAGAAAATTAATTCTTCCATTTTGTAAGTGTTATGAATTAGAAATCTCCAGCTCTTGAGTTTTAAATAAAAATTAACTAGACTTGCCCACAGGAATCTTCACATTCTTTTCTGTCTTTCTCACTGATCACTTCCTTCTGAAGCTGAGTGTTCACATAATCTGCTGTGTCAGTCACAGCATGGGAGGTTTTGGACACAGGCTGGGTGTGGCATGTTGGCATGTGACAGAGCAGAGCGGTTTCCAATCACCAAGCAGTTATGGCTGGGTGGTTTCCCACCTTAAATTCTTAAGAGAGAGCAGTTTAATGCAAAAGCACAGTTATGCTTCATATATAAGTTGGAAAAATATATACACTGGACTACAACTGGCTTTGGCATCCTTCATATGGACTCTGTGTGAGCTTGAGGGTAGAGAAACATGGCAATAGAGAAGCATAGAAAGGATTTATCTGAGTCCTGGAAACCTGGTAAAGGAGGTTTGCTCTGTATGAGTAGGGGCTGTTAGACTCAGTGTCATGTCCAGTGTGTTAGTGATAGTACTTTGCAAAGTAGACTACCATAAATTAGAAAAGGGAGAGAAAAGGTAAAAGTACTATACAAATACAGTTGCTAATCCCACGGGATTTCTGTTTTGCTGCTGGATATTAAAGGTCTTTGACTTACACAGTAAGAGCCCATGTGCCTAGACAAAAGAAAAATTGCACAGAGCTTTCAAGTTACTCAAGTTTATCTGAATAGCAACAACTCCTGAAGGAATGACAGAAATGTTTTTTTCCTTCCTCCTTTCTCTGTTTATAGCTCTGACCTGCACTTCTTCAGCACTTCAAACAAAGACAGAAACTCTTTATTTGCTCTGCCTGGGTTTTGTTATTCTAGGTTCCTTGTGTGACAGCAGAGTCTTCTCAGATTGCTCTTATCTGTGTTGGCTTGTAGAGATGTTAAACCTCAGAGCCCTAAGATCCCACGCACCATCAGAGCAACTATCATAGCACATGTTGGCCTCTCAAGATATAAACAAATCTTTCAGTATCAAAAGGTAATAAAATACAGAAAACGTTAAGATCTTTGATAGTTTTGCAATGAATAGCTTCTCTCTGAAGTGTCCTAGATGGTGCTTCTCTGATAGCCATCAGATTGAGAAAGTAGTGTAAGATGATTACTCTTAAACTTGCAGGGTTTTTGTTTGGTTGGTTGGTTTTATGTGGTTTTGGGTTGATTGTGGTTTTTTGTTGTTGTTGTTCTTGTGGTTTTGTTTGTTTTGTGGGGGTTTTTTTTATTTTTTATTTTTTTTTTAATAATAGCATTTTAACAGTGCACATTGTTTCTAGAACAATTTCTCCTGTGTATTAAAACAGAAATACCTGGAAATGTGTCCTAGTATATTAAGCACATCACTGTTTTACAGCATCAATGGGTATACAAAGAGTGAAGGATTTAAGGCAGTGTCTAGAATAAACAGAAAAAATGTACCATAGAGATGGTACCTTCCTCTTTTTACTGAGTACCCAGGGCCCCCGTTACACAGATGAGCTCAAGACTCAAATCATGTAAAGCCCTGTCTCCTCTGCTATGGTTTTCCTACTCACCTAGTAAGCTGTCACCACTGTTCAGGTAGAGGCCTCAATTCAATTTGTCGTTAAGCACCTAAAATACAGACCATACTTCCCTGTAGCTTCTCTGTAGCCAAAAAGGAAGCAGCTCCAAGGTCAGTTCAGTGCACTTACATTGAATCACCCTCATGAGCGGACTGGTTCTCTTAAGACCAGAGAGGAAACCTAGGAAGACTATATATATACACCCAGCCTATATGCATATACCTACGCATCAAGGAACTGCATCTTCCACCAGATACAAGCCTTTATTAATCCCCTTCTCCATCCTCCAGCCTTCCTCTTGTGTGATTGCCACAAAATGTAGCCCATGAGCTGTAAAATTAAAAACCACATGGACATCATGCTAGGAAAGTGTGTGTGCACATTGTGCAGACTGCTGTGTACATGATGGAGTGGAAAAGACATGAAGGGCATGGCTCCAGCATGCTTTCCTCCACAGAGGGTGGATGTTCCCTATCATTCTGTGATACCCACCCACATACAAACGAGTCATCTTTGCCATCCTGGCCCTGCTGTCCTGGCTGCTGCAATGGAAAGCTGCAAAACCAGAATTGCCCATGGCTGTTTTGCTCTTTAAAGAAGAGATGCAAAGGTTGCACTGACCTTTAACATAAGCCAACATTCCCTGCAGGACAAACCTTTAGTCCTGAAGTGCTCTGAACTATTCATTTCAGTGACTTGGCCCAGCAAAGCAGGCAATCACTAGCCAGTGGGCTGGAGACTGCCCTTATCCTGGGCTACAGTGGTCCTGACCCATTCTCCCAGCTGTGGTCTCTCTGCCTGGGCAGTGGGGATGTCAAAGATGCAGCCTGATTACACCAGTCAGTGAAATCTCAGACTTCTTGGGATCTATCACTGAGCAAATCTCTCCATTACTGCAGTAGCACTGTTAGAAATAAGGTATTAGGATCCCAATTAAGTATATGGTGTCCATGATTTCAGATTAAAAACCCCACCCAAGTATAGTCCTTGCTCCAATAGTTTAGAAAAGGGAGGAAAACCTACCAAACAAGTACACTATGTGCCTGGAAGAGGGAAGCAATAGTCCTTATGACTAATAGGTTTCCTGCCGTGTGGTGTATACATGAACTCATACAGCCCTGTATAGGCATGGACACAGAAGAGTCTTACATACAAAAGAGATTGTCTTACCTTGCCCTTCACTAGGTGATTTTAGTTCCAGTTTATTTCAATTCCCTGGTTGCCTGAAACCCAGTCTGCTGAAATACCACCAGTTGCTCCAGGTAGCACATAATTGTCATCCCATTTTTAGAGGAATAACGAGGCTCCCTGCTGGCCCAAGGCTGGAGAGGGGCATTAACACATCACTCCACTGGCAAGGTGGAGGAGCCCTTCCCGCTGTGATGAAGGTCGCACCACTCACATCCCACGAGCCCCCCCATCCTGGGTCCCAGTGCTGGGGGTGTGGGAGCTGTTGCCAGGCAGCACATCCTCCATATCGCAGGAGACTTTGGTTTACCATCTCCCTGCACAGTATGGGAACCTGAGACTTGCCTTTCCCCATCAGCCCCTGTGAGGGCCTCTGTCAGGCAGGAGAGCTTTGGGGAAAAGCGACGTTGGTTTTTAAGAAGAACCCTGCAATTGAAGTGTAAATTCACCCCTGTCTCCCTCCCTTCCTTCTCCTCTGCTCTGAGGGTTACCCACAAAATAGATTTCTGTAGATAATGGGTAAAGCTCTGGTCTCCCTTTCACTGATGTAGCTGCATTAGGATCAGAATCAGGCCCATCCGCTTTTTTTAGAAGAAAGAAATATATATTTCTCCTCCATCACGAAACTTCCTTGAGGAGATTTTGTTATGTTACGATCCAAGTCCTGCTATTTGGCACAGCAAGTAATTATTGTACAGTTACTGATTTTCTGACTCACCCCTTTGCAGATCAGTTCTGCTTCTTCGGATTCATTACAAGCCTCAAGGAGCTGAGCAGAAAAACAGCATGTCCCACCTTCAGATGTCAGATAGTAAAGCTTAGTCATGCAGCTTAAAATAAAGTAAGCAATGGGCAGATGGCAAAAAGGACAAAATGTGGCTTATTTAATCTGCCTGTGTTTGCAAGGAAGTAATTGTCTTTTAGGCTCCAGAAAACAGAGTGCTACCAGAAGACAAACAATGAAGCCTCTCTTTCCAGGGCACATATGACACTATTTGTATAGCTTCAACAGGAGCCTGCAGTTAATTCAGGACTTTCAATAAAATTTACATTCACCATATGTAGAGGATAAAACACCTTCCTTGAATTAGGAAGCTGAATTGACATGCTTCCCCTCTCTCATGTGATCAGTTCACCCAGAGAAACTGTAATCCTCTTTTGAGCCTATACAGTAAAAATGTCTTTAACAAAACAGTCCTCCCAACAAAAAACTATTACGTGAGGAAACAAGGCACTAAGTGGTACAATAACCTGAAACACATAATACTGTCAGAAACAATGACTATAGGCTTGACAGTTTCCATCAAACTGGCACCAATTTAAAGCTTTTAGTAAGTGCAATCATTAATGTATGCAGAGCTGTTAAGTAGTGAGTCAGAGTAACTTGGCTACATTTTGTTTTGTACTGACAAACTATGAAAGAACAGCCAAAATACTGAAAGTACAGTTGCTGATTAGGTATTTAGTTTCACAAATATCCTTGACAGTTTATTCAGTTACTTTTAATGAATGAGTGTCTACAGCACAGTTCTGCACAGGGTTAAGGAATCCCTTTCTTGCCTCAGACAATTGGACACATTCAAAACGTACTGTGTCACTGGTGAGAGGACCAGCTCCTGAGCAAAACCAAGAGGGACAGCCTGAGTCAAACTGCATGTAAGAAAAACTCACACCTTTCAAATCCTCTGAAAAGTTCTAGCTGTTAGATGTTTTAATCAGGAAGCACCTCTTGAAGATGCCCAAGTGTGTTATGTTTAACACTCTCTGGAGAGCCAGAGAGGACCTGGCTAACTCTAGAGGGTGCTGTATGTATTTGTACCTGGTTGACAAGTGACAGCTGTGAGGCATGGATAACTGGAGAAAATGGAACACGAACCCGTGTTCAATGATGCCTACAAATTTGTTGTAAGTCCCCACATTTCCAACCTTGAGCTCAAATAATTTCTAGAAGTTTTTACAAAACCTAAAAGGAGGTGTGGGGAAGACAGCTGTGATTGTTAGGAGGAGGAATCATCAGCCTTATGAGGAGAGACTGGAGCTGAAACTCTTGCAGAGGAGAAGGCTGGTGAGGAGGGAATGTGTTCCAGGAGTATAAAATCATGAAGATGGCAGAGGAGGTTAGAGCAGCTTTTTCATCCACCAGTTGTGCAAGCACTCAGTAATGCAAATAGTGAGATGTTTTAAAAAGACAGAAAGAAGTTCTGCACAAGTCTGTAGAGACAGAGAGTTTCAGATGGTTCAAAGAAAAAGTGGACAAATTTGTGGAAAAATAGCTATAATGATAAAGGGAATATATAGACATACCCTCTGTCATCCCTAATCCAGTGACTGCAGAGAATGGATTAGAGGCCAGGGCTGCTGCTGCCATTGGGGCAGAATGCTTGGCAAAATAGACCATTGCCTGGGGTTGGCTGGGCATTTCTTGCTTCATATTCTTCATGAAACTCTAGAGGCATTCCACTTTGGGTGTTGTGAGTGATGGCCATAAACAATGGTATTGTACAGAATTTTGATCCTGGATCTCACTTAGTTGTCATCTAAAACCTTTACTTGCCTCTGGTTTTGATGTTAGAGTTCATCCAGTGTTTAAAGATCCACTTCTGGGCTTTGTCTAGATGCAGAGAAATCTGGAAAGTGAAGAAGAACTCAACACCACCTTCATCCTTTGCCCTCAGGAAGCAGGTTCTTTTCTACCTGTTTCATGCCTAGGGCTTGGTTTGCTTCTCTACTTATCTGTGTCCTGAAAAAAGACAGACATAAAAGAAAGAGGACCGGTGCTTACCTAGAGAATAAGTTAAGAGTTGATAGACTCTTCTGTCTCCCTGTCTAATGTACTGGGCTAATTTCTAGCAATATTTTTGGAGGTATTCATAAAAACAACAGAATATTGCTGGTGACATGTGGAAATATGCATGATCATTTTAGGTTGGACACGTTTACTTGGAGGTTATATGAATCTTCTTGTAATCTAGAAAACATCATGGCAATCTAGTAAAAACAGACACTACTACTTTAGAATGTGGCCATAGCAATGAAGAAAGTGCAAAGGAGCATGCTAAGAGAAGAAGAATGTCAGCAACGTTTCAAACCCACCAGTGAAATAAAAAAAAATCTGGTGGCTAGGTCAAGTTCTTGGGTCAGTTCTGATTTTATTATAAGCAGTTTATTTGTTCCTCAAAAGGAACACACCAGAAGTGCAAATGTGGCTTGTCACGTCCTGCTGGAGCTCTCTGTACTTCACGTTGCACACAAATTTTATTTCAAAGATGATAGTGTTTGCCAGGGTGTCTCAAATAATTGTTATCCTCCTAGTCAGCAAGTTCCTACAGTACCACATAATACAGCAAATTCCTGCTATCTAACTTTAAAGTTACCTCGACTCAATTTCTCTCCTCTATGGCTTTCCCAGGACTGAAAATAACAATAAAGAAATGGTTCAAAAAGCAGAAACAAAACCAAAGAAGCATTTAAACTTATCTTTTTTAATAGAGGCCTGGAGAAAAAGCAAGTTAACCCTTCTGATAAAAAAATAAATGCATGTTAATCTCACCTCAGACAGATTTTCTGTAGTTGCCATCCAACTCCTCCCCTCTAAATTCAGGCACCTCTGTTAGTAATGCGTTGTCTGATTAGCAAAAGTATTTAGTAAGCTAATGTTCACTGTCCACAGCAGGAGGCTCACACAGCTTGGCTGATGAGAAATGAACTGCCTGAAGCTAGCTTTTAATGGCAACTAATTTCCCATATTTGATACTCAGCTCAGCCAACTAATATCTAGCTCAACCGTGACAAGACAATCACAGTTCCTTTTGAAAATCCTTTAATCTGGGATGCAAACCAGTGTGCTCAAGGCTATAATGAACTTCTGAGATTATGTACTGGCTATTTTAGAAGGAGGTATATTTTCTCTTGCCTCTTTTCTGTCTCAGAAAGGCTTAAGAATACACATTTTCATAGTTTCCTGCTTTTATGAATTTTGCCTAGTGCTCAGAGATAATCTCCTCCTGAAAGTCATTGGCAAAAAAAGTTTTAAAAGGTCAAGTAAACAGCTTTCCATTCAGATAACCCATAGGATGTGGCAGTTCACAATAGTACAACATCATAAGTGGCTTTTAAATCAATTGATCTTGTTATTCTAAATGTGTTTTAAATATCTAACATGTTTTGTACTGCACTGGCTTGGGCTTTGTCAAATCCCATTACTCTCTGTTACTCTATCTCATTACACAGTGAATTATTAAATAGAACACTTAACCTAATTAGATATTATTGTCATGATACATACAGACATCCTGAAATGAGTCATTCCTTTTTGTTGTCCTGACTAGTCCCTCGTTTTGTTTTGTTTTGTTTTGGGGTTGTTTTTATTTTTGTTTTGTTTTTGTTTGATTTCTGTTGTTGTTGTTTTTTGGTCGTTGTTTGTTTTGTGTTTTTTTGTTTATTTTTTTTGTTTGTTTTTTAACTCTTATTCTGTGGTGGTGATGGTTGTTTTTTTTGCTTTCTTAAGAAGTATAAAATCTCTGGTAAAAGACAGTTTTGGGTTTTTTTGTTTTGTTTTTCTGGTTATTTTTTAAATGATTCCTGGATATACCAACACACAATGTATAGATGTAGGTTTGTAAGAGAAATTACATGTGTGTCTGTATGTAGATAAACACACGCACACACACAGAGCAACTAAAAATTACTCTGGACACAAACACATTTTTGGTCCTTTAGTAGTGTGCATAGTCTTTCACTTCCATGGAATAAATAAGATATGCTTGAAATACTTTGGTTTTGGACTAGACTAAAAGTTCTCATTACAAAGTAATTCATTCTAGGAGGGAGGAAAGATTTGGACTCTTCTATCAGTTCTCTGACACCCCCAGCCTGTCCCACACTGTATGCCCGGTACAACACAGGGCTGTCCAACCTGCTGTTGAGCCTGCACTGATGGCCAAAGCGTGCAGCTGTAAAGCTGTATGAGAGAATTGCTGGCTATCCATTTCAGAGAATTATTGGATCCACAAAGCCAGGCTAGTGCATTTTCTCAGTCTTTTCAAAATACGGCGCAGTCACGGCTGGCTAATTGGAAAAGATGTTTCCTATCATATAGTATACTTTTAAATTAACAGACTGTCACTTGCAGATCTGTTTCAGGTCACTTCATTATTATTCTAGCAAACTTTCAAAATAAAATATTTATTTTTTCTCAGTCATACTGTGCAAATCAGGTCAAAAATATTGCTTGACACAGGCATAACTCGTAAGAGTTGCTTTGGCTATTTACCAAACTGTCATGTTTATCTTTTCAGTGGCATTTCCCATATTGGGAAACATGACAAATGCTGTAGACAGTGTTATTGTTGTGGGAGGCAGTTATCCCGTGTTTAATGATGCTAACTATAGATTATTCATTTTTCAGAAATGGCCTATGTGTATGTTGCGTTCAAGTAAAACCCTCTAAGATGTATTGACTTGCAGTTACTTCATGCCACCTGAACACGTCTCTATGTTGAGGATGTCCTAGGGGTGATGCAGTGTCTTAGCGAAGGTCCCCATTGCTGCTTGCTTTGTGTGACATCACTGGATCTTCTGAGTGTCCTCTGTCTTTTTGCCAACAATCTCAGAGGTACTAGCCCCGTGTGTCAAGTCCTTCTCACAACAGTTAGGTGATCTTTTGTAACTTATTTTTTGTTCACACCCATATGCTTGCCACCACTTCATTTATTTCTTTATTTTTAAGTCAAAATGATAGAATTCCAATGCTGCTGTCAAGATGACCTTCAGTTCTCTATGTCACCATTAGACTTAAATGCTTTTGTTATTCATGGCATGCATGTTAGCTATCACAACTGTATTTGTAATGAATGTTCACAACAATATTTCACTGTATTTCATGGTGAAAGTGAGAGACATACAAATATATCAAATGAAAAGAAAAACTACAAAATGGTGGCTACTGGCTAAGTCAACGAGCTGAGCATGTTCTTATCTGTATGTATAAATGTGAGTTTACTGGATTTCTCTAGCTATTTTGTGAGTGAAATTAGAAGCTGTCTATCATGACAGTAAGAACCTTACTAGTCACTGATGCTTGGTGCTGCTTTGCAAGTATCATCTCTGTGTGGATGAACTGGTTTTGAAAAAAATAGGCATAAGTATTGCCATTTCTATGATCTGGAAAGCATGTAAATTTTTTGATGTTCTATTTAATATCTGTGATGCATCAGAATGCCCATCCAGAACCTGCTGAGATGAGCTGTTTTATGATCCTGTCAATATCCACAGGAAGCCAATGTTTTTTATCGAGTCCAAAATTCACTAAGAATTCAAGATAAATATCAACAGTATTGCAAAATTATATGTCCTTTACAAATCACTATTTTAAATTATGTATGTCTGAAATAAAAATAGATTCCTAGTGTTTGCTTTGGTGCTACATATGCTATTGTGTTATATCAGGAGGAAACATTGTGTTTAGAGGACTTTCTGATTGTAAGTCAAGTGTTCAAAAAATAGGGGGAAGCTGATTAGGAGATCAGGGATTAGGAGAATGGGTGGCCATCTACGAAATCTTAACCAGAGCCCTTGTGAAGCAGCACAGTCTGTACTCGCACGATCTCCTGCTACTTTCCAAAGGACTCTTGGCTCATTCAGTTCATAGAAGGGAGGATGCAGAAATAGTGTGTTACATCTATGTGGGAAAAGGCTTATTACCTGCAGGGCTTTGGCTTGTTTTGTGGCTGCTGTTAGGATACACTCAGTGCTTGAGGTGGGATGTCATGAGAAGGGAAAGGTCATACTTTCATGGGAAAGCAGCTCACAGAAACCCTGGAAAACAGAATTCTTTTTCTCATTCCACCACTAAATTCTTGTGTGATGCTGGGCAGTCACTCAGATTGGTTCTTTCACAGGTGGCCAATAATTATATGTTCCACCATTTAAAAGTGCACAAGTTAGATTAGGTTTTCTATATAAAAGTGCCAAGCACTCATAACTGCAGTGAACTTCTTGAGTGAGTACAGCTACATTATGCTAAGTACTTAAAAAAATTAATTCCTAGACATCCTAAAGTGGGCACCTAAAATTAATGGGCATTTTTTTACTATTTTCATCTTAATCTCTTCAAGCATTAGTTCCTCACTAGTCAAATGAGATAATTATACCTCTCTCCATCATCAGGTTGTTACACAGGCAATGGCATTGAAGATTTTGAACCAGTTAGGTGCTATAGTGACGAGTGTTATGAGGAAGCTTTGAAGTAAAATGCTGTCTCTGTATTCAGCACCAGAGTTGGATGGAGTGCATTGGAAAGGGCCTGGGGCCATGTGCTGAATGTCAGTACTAGAACCCAAAGTGATCCAGTATATGGTAAGCACACTCCTGTCTGCATAATCAGTGAAACCAGTTGTGTGCCTCTGAACCAGAACCAGTGAAGCCAAGTCAGATGCAGCTTTGTGTCCTCTGTGTCTAAGCCAGGGTGAAGTCCCACTGGAGTTTTTTTCTGTAGATGGGAGACTATTAACCCTCTCCTGTCTTGGTTCTCTAACAGGTAGTAATGGATGAGTTCACAATAAAGTTTTTCTTCTAAAGGATTCAGTAAAAGGGTATCTAGCTTCCCATTTCCACAAAAAAAAATCACTGATACAGATTGTGAGGTCTCAGTCATCTTTGGACAATTTTCACAGAAACTGGCCAGTGCATTCAACACATCGTGGCCATCAAAATCTTGCTGTCAAGGGAACACAGTTTAAAATTAATTTGTGGTGGTGCACATGAGCATTTGTATTCAGGATGACAGCTGAACTCTGTTTCTCATGTTTCTTAGTGTCTTAAAGATTCATACTATTTTAATAGGCTGTTTTCCATGCAGCCTTGTTTTAGAAAAAGAGCTGAAATATCAGGTGTGTTAAATAGCCTTACAGAGCCAGTGCATGGAGAAAGACTGGGATCTTTATGAGTGTCACAGATCTTCTCAGGCTTGAGCCACCCTTTGTTCAAGAGAACTGGTTGTCACCCTTTCTGTGGATCAACTCCCACAGGAGGAGGGCGTTGGGTTATGAGATAAAAGGCTCATGACACAAAAGATCCCAGAGCCATGAGGGCAGATGGGGGAGCCCCAGTACCCTGATCAGAGACATAAGCACCTACCTGTGTTTTCTTATTAAACTCTATTTTGAACTATTTTTCTGAGTAACAGATATTTTGCATGCCTGAGTGTTATGTGGCCAGCAACTGGAGTTGTGCTGTGGGGTGTCAGTGAGCAGAGAGGCCAAAGCCAATACATACTGTCTGGGTACATCTGCCAGTGTGTGACTGCTAGCAAACATCAAGCTGGACTTGCCAGAAAGTTGAATAAGAGGCTGGGAAGCCAGGAGAGATCAGAAGGTCTGCCAGCTCTGGTCACCAGCAACTGGAGGGGGATGCAGGCTTTGGGAACCCATGTGTCCAGTTGCCAACTGCTGGGCAGATGGAGGATCCAGGGTCAGTTTTGTGGCAGGCAGAGTGTCTAGAACCAGCTAGTAGAGGGATCCATATGGTGTGTATATATGTATGTATGTTTTCCATTAACGGACTGTCACCCCAGCCAGCTAGAGAGGGTTACAGGATGAGGCTATGGTGCTGTTTGTGTTTGCTAGTGCTGTGTTTTCTGTCTGTTTTGAATCCCGTGGCTGGCCAGAGGTATATGTGTATGTATACGTATGGTGTGTATGTGATCCTATTGGGATCGCTGGCTGGGCCAGGGGCTATGAAGCTGCAGCAGCCTCCTCTCTGTTGGGCTGCTGGGCATGTCCCTAACAGATGGGCCCTTCTCTGCCAGAAGGTTTCAAACCTGTCTCCTAAACAACTAAGGAATGCTGCTCAGGAGTACTAGGTTTGCTTCCAGGATATAAGGAAGTATGGCCTCATGGTTACAGATCCGCTTGTATCTCTTCCTCTGAACCTGTCCCCTGTCATACCCTTACCTGCTGTATAATCACTTCTCTCTTGGGAATGGCAGGCAGCACTCAGCAGCCCTGTTTCAACAACACATACACTACATCAGACAGAAAGCACTACTGCATGGCTTCTTCCCTTTGTGATAATGGGCTTTATACTGTTCTTTACATTTTTTTTGCCCCGAAAGCTTTTCTGGGAGGACATGTAGTTGAAAGGAGAGGCTGTTGCTAGGTTATCTTCCCTAGGCTTGCTAGCAAGCATTTCAAATGACTTCCATGTTCCTGAGCAGAAAGACTTCTCCAGGAACTGACATTTTTACTGTTTTCCAAAGACAGCTACATTTTCAGCTTGAAGGAGGATGTTGCCTCTGCAAGGTTGTAGCAGAACGGTATAAGAGTGGGTGGGAGGGGTGAGCTGAACATGCAGGCACCCAAGTTTTAAGATAAAAATAGCATGTGAGGGAGTGTGTTGCCAGCTGGATGATGACTCGCCAGCCCCAAGTGCTGAGGTTCACATTGGTGTAGAGTCCAGGATGGGCACTTCAGTGTCTGTTGCCTGCAGTTTGCTAGTTCTGAGACCTCATCTTCCTTCAAAGCACACAAGGGATATCTATACACATTTTCACTCACTGAGTTACAACCTGATTTATCCCTACTTACCTCATGATTCAAGAGGTAAATGATTTGTTAGGATAGATGTGTCAAAACTGATGTTTTTTAACTCTTAGGTCCTGCTATGGCTGGTCCTTGGAACTTAGTCAGAGAATTGGATTCTTCTTGTATCACACACACTTCTTCCAGAAGAGCTTGAAAATTGAGCTAATTGAACTGTTCACTGTGTAGAAACTATTTGCTAGGAGGGAAAAAAAACAGGCTTTTCATTGTAACACGATTTTGAGAGGAAATCGTCCAATTTAGAATTAGATGATAACCTAGTTGATAAAAATCTCCTTACAGGCGCTTGGCCATGCTGTGTTAATTTTTCCTTCATAAATTGCTTGTTCCAAGTATTGCAAAACTCTGTGGTTTACTGCAAACATATTACTGCTAAGAACTGAACACAGAGGTCTTTTTTTCTTCTTTTCTAAGTAGACCCAGTGCAGCTGTTGATCAATTTTGTGACATGAAGGATGATGTTGTCATGACCTGGCAGGAACAAACACTGACTGCAGGAGATGGAAGAGGAGTGGATCCAGACAAGAAAATAACCCATCAGTAAACACTGTTCAGAAAAATAGCAAGGGGGCAAAAGGTACAGTTAAAGAAATCAGGGAGATATGAGGAGGAGGCAGCTGTGAATTTTAAAATCCTGCAGTTGAGAATCGGAATCTCATAAACCTCAAATTTTTATTCTCTTTTTCTCTCTCTCATTCTCATGCAGAAATATTGCTTTTGATGTTTGGTTCAGCATGTTTTTTTTCTGAATATAAGATAATTCTCAGACTAGATAGTGGGGGGCAGACTTCAGCTGGTGTAAATGGGTCTCACTTCATACTTGCTGAGAAGCTGCTCCAACACCCTTTGTTCCCTGTATATGAAACAGAACTGCTGAAACACATCAACTGCTCGACGCTTATCACAGCATTCTTGGTTAGGCTCTCTTCATCTTCTGCTTTTGTATCATATTGCTTTGTACCGTTCTCTTGCAGTTTTGTCAGAGAGGTAACTGCACTTCATTGACGGTGTGGGTGCAACTTGTAGTCTTTGGGGAAAAAAAATAAAGAAGCAAACTGACACTTATACTGTAAATGCTTGGAATTAATTCCAGGAAAGAATAATCTTTCAAAGCAGAAACACTACATGGATAGCAGATTTTCAGCTACTCACAATTTCTTTCTATACTGACTTGGCATGAGTGCTGATATATTTTCCTTTGCCCTTTCCCTAGATGCATTAATGCCACTGTACATAACTACAAGTTCACTGTTGTTGGATGCAGCACAAAAATGTATCTGCATCCCTGCAGGTGGATGTTGTAATTTTGAAATATTGTGTTGGGCTGGTGAAGAAGTAATTTTACTAAACAGCTGATACCTAGTTTTACTTTAGCTTTTAATTTTCTTTTCCTTCTCTGCTATGAAAAATTGCCTGTTTCTCAGACCTCAGAAAACAGTGCTGGATTCTCTAATATAAAATTGCTTTGCTCTAGCTCCACTGGCTTGAGAGTGCATACTCCCGATTTACTGGCCTTCAGCAAGAAAAGACCTGACGCCATAGTGCTGCATGTATTTCATATTAAATGTACCTTGTATAATATCACAAAGGCATTTTTCTAATGTCTGTATCTTCTAAATAATTAATCTAGAAACCTGTATGTCATGGCTCCACTAATACCACTCTACTAGAGTTGACCATTGTTTATGATTTAACATTAACTTTGTTTTTCAGTCAAATAAAAAAGCACATTTTATGTGCACCCAACTCAGATGTTTCTGGGATAATAGGGCCTTTGATAACATTGAGGGAAAAATTTAATTGTACCCCCACCCCCACATCATTTACATAACTCAGATTGATGAGATAGGAAGGAAAGTGTTTACAATGCAAGAAGATAGGAATTTAGGGATTTAAATAGGAAGCAAATCGAAATGAGCTGTCTGAGGTAATTACGAAACACATACTTCATATGTTTTCATTAGATATTGCTATTATACTACATAAGGCAAAGGAGTTTGATTAAACTACAGCTCAGTATATAAATTTATGCATAAATTACCCAGAAATCAGTTAGTTCATTATCTTTCAGGAACTCAGCAGGGGACTGAGCAAAAGTTTAGGTCCATTGGGATAAATAATTTGAACAAGAATAAAACCTGGTTTTGATAGGAAGAAAAACCACAGGCAAGGTCTGTGAGATGGAGCACGACAAGGGGTTAAATTAACTCCTGTGCAAAGCCGGAGGCATGGAGAACAGCAGGGAGAGCAGGGAGGCCAGTGAGGGCTGAGCTCCTCCTGTCCCCTGGGAAGCCCAGGGCACAGGTAGTGTTTGGCCACAGCTCCAGCAGGACTACGCTAATGCCTGGAGAAAGGACAATTCTCTCCGACTGGCAAACCTACAATGCAGGCAACAGATTTATCCTTTCTGTTTGTAAATTGTTTCACCCCTAGTTTGCTCATGGAAGCAACCACAGGCTGGTTTCACCACTAGTTTGCTCATGGAAGGGGGCTCAGCAAATAGCAGGAAGCTAAATTACTTTCTGATTTAACCTCCAGCCTGTGACGTGTTTTTTTATGAGAAGGAAAATATTTTCTCAGATATGCTTTACCTTTACCTTTCACAATATACTTATTTTTAGAGACATTATGTATGGGGCCATCTCTTATACATCTTGGGCAGGATAATAGCTGAAATCCCCCATCAGGCTGCCATCAGCCTTGAGACAGCTTTTGACCACTGGATGTTGCTGTGAAGGAAGAACCAGATGAAAGGTGATGCTGCCAGGGAATCTGTGACAAGCAGCCAGAGTATGATCTCCACAGACCCTTCTAACATTAAAATCTGTGCTAAATATTAGTTAGTGCATTTTCAATTGGTTGTTTTTCTTCAGGCTAGACTCTGCCATTTAAAGAAACAAGTGCTCATGAAAATGTAATGCCAACCATTCGGTAAGAGAAACCATCACAAAAAATTCTGCATTAACCTTTCTTAAAATTATTGTAGGTCTGTGAATTTACTCCAGGTCTGTACATCAGTATTTGGTTGGTAGAAACTGTGGCTCTCACAAGTACGTATATGTTCCTTTTGCCCTTCATCGAAGCAGGCTGGTCTAAATTCCTCCAGGTTCTGCTTAGATAAAGTGATGTTGCAACGTTTTTGTTGCTAACGAGGTTACAGGTTTAGTACCTGTGTTCAGAATTTATGGTATGATGTCGTTGAAATGCCTCTCGAAAATCTCTTTCTAGAGGCTATTTATACTTTTCTGCATTTTTGTTAGTAACTGCTATGAACACTGTCAAAAGGCTTAATATTTAACTTACATCTCTCTTTCAGGCTTCCTCCTCACCCCCCTTCTATTCCTGCTGAGGGTGCGTGTTCCCTTTTAGGCCTTCATCTCTTTAAATTTCTTTACAATCAATTACAAGACACTGATCTGTCTATCTCACTTGCTGTCTGTAGTATATCAGAACCAACTTCAACTGTAATCCGCTCTGCTTTGTTATTGACCGCCTCTCTCCAAACCTGGTATCATCATCAAATACCACTGCCCAACTATACAATCGTCTAATAAATAAACACAACAAACCTTGGCCCTAATAATAAGGTTTCTGACTCTCCAATAATCCCCTTTCCCATTAATTCACTCCGAAGTCCAATATTCTTTCTATACTCCCTGACAGAATAATCTATTACATCAAACATTTTTCAGGGACTGTGTTACAAACACTGTTCCTTTTCCACCATGATCCCTGTCAGCAGGTGCCACATGGTAAGCTTGTTAACTCTTTCAGAAGTTTGACTGGTATTTCATAGATTTATACATTTTCACACCAGAAGGGACATCTCACTTGACGCTCAGTATGACCTGAGCTACAAGGTTTTCTCTATCAGTTCTTAGGTCAGTGTAGACTAAACCTTTCCGTGCTACAGCATATCTCTTGGGAAGACTTCCAGTCTTGAATTCAAGTGGTAGGAGCTGTCCACATTTGTTTTTGATGGCTAATTACTATTGCTTTGAAAAATATACACTTTTGAATTTGCTGTTTGAATCCAGCTTGAATTTGACTGCTGTCAGCCTGCAAGCACTGTGTCCTGTTATGTTTCCATGTGCAAGATTAAACAACTTAATGTCCTCAGAAATTTTTCCCTGCAGAGAGAGTATGGAAAGTTCATTTCAGTTGCAAATAGGCTGCTCACTCATTCCCTCACTCCAACGAATGTCCTCCACTTCTCACAGCACATTTATGCTGCAATTTAAGCCCTCTTCAATCTTCTGCTGTCCCCTGTAAGTGTAGGTGGGGTAAGCAGAAACAGCATATTACAGTAATGCTTTGCCCCTACTGACTACATAGGTAAATTAATATCCATAATCCTACTTTCTATTTCCCTGTTCACTCATGAATGTTTCACATCAGGTCTTTTGGCCATGACATCCTGCTGGGAGGTTCGCAGTCTACTGCCTTTATTGAGTCTATGATGCTTGCTGTAACTGAAACAAGAACTGTCACTATGGCTTTCTTTTGCAACTTTTGCCCAATATTTTCTCCGACAGCACTTTCATCCAATGTTATCTTCACCTGATTACTTTTCCCAGTGTTATTTTGAATAAGAGGAATGGTTTCTGGCTGTCAGATCAAATCCCTTCTTAAAAGTATAGGCATTAAATTTGATACCTTCTATTTCATTGATTTTTTTTTTCCTTATATTTTAAAGAGCATTTTAATCCAGTACATTTGCTAGTATATCTGCATTTATCTTTCTCACTTTTTTTCTGAATAGGGCATGGGTCTTTGATGCTGACAATTAGTTTAAGCCTTCTGATGTCCTCCTTTCTTTGGCTTCATCTTGTGTGTAGCCTTGATTTATTATGGTATATTTTCTTCTCATGGAAAATAAATATTTGATTATTTCTTCATCACATTTTGTGAACATAGAAATAAAGTAATAATTTTGGTTTTTTACATTGTCAGCCCTTCCAACAATATATTAGCCCTTCTATCTCTCATTCCACCTCTTGTGCCATCTCTTGTTCCTTTATGTATATGAAACATGTCTTCCCATTTATCTTACATCTCATTCAAAGCTCTTTATATTCTTCACCTTGCCTTCTCTTATCATTTTTCTGCAGTCTCACAATCATTTCTATAATCTTCCTACTCCTCGTCTGTATTGATGTTTTATAGCCAGTGCTAACCTTTATCTCATTCCTGATTACTTTTTGTACTTTTGTTCATTGCACAGTGTATGAATTGTTACAAGCTTTGGGCTTGCCTGATCCAATGGTGCTTAATGCTATGGATATATTGATGCACCTGTCTACAAGGAATCTCTGACTATCTACCATTTTTCTCCCTGAATCCATTTCCCTGCAATTAATAATTTCTCAAATCTCAGCAGGCTGACTCCTCTGCATAAACTGTCTATAGCTAAGTCATGCCTTCCCCTCTTCTTGTTGTATTCCTGGGATAAAAGGGTTGTTTTGATCAGGGAGACAAACTCGGTGTGAAACTGTCAATGAAAAAGCCAGAATACCAGTGTTTGACAAACTGTACACTGGGACAAGCTGAAACTGGGAAAGGAAGCACAAGAACTCCCTGTTGTCCCCTCTCCTCCTCAAGAGCAGCCTCTTCTTGAAAATGAGGGGGATGACAGCAATGCAGTTCTGGTGTTAGAGACTGCTGAGGAGGAGAAGAATGTCCCCATGTGCCAAGGACACCTTGGAGAGAGTCACTGCTAAATCCACCACCATCATCAGTGTCTCTGACTGGGTCTTTTTTCTCCTTTACACCTTCCTTCCAAAAGTTCATGTCTTCGCTAAACATATAACGTGCATGTCAAGAAGTAAGACTAGAAACCTGTCAAAAACAATGAAAAAAACCTTCCATTCTGTTGGATGAGGCCAAGGTTTCTTTCCAGGTAGCAAAATGTATCAAGCTCTTCAACAGCAACGCATCACTGCCTGTGGGAAACAACAGGTTTACACTGTGCAGTGGAATTTGTTGTAGGATCTTCAAACCAGTGTAGTCCATGTTAGCACCAAGAACAGGCATCGCCATTCAGTGCTGTGTGCAAACTAACAAGGTGCGCTGGACTGTTTCTGGTTTGGATAACAGAATTAAGTTCATATCTCCAAGGACTGATTTAGACTTGGTGGGTAAGCCAGTAAACTCTCCGTGGACAACTTTTTCTCATACTAGTGTCTGGGAGACAAAGGACTGCAACAGAGTCAGGAGCACAACTACACAACTACTAAATTCACTGGTTCCATGATTTACTTTTGCCTCTACTTGGCACCAGAACAGGCCTGAGGTGTGTTTTTGGTGGGTTGCTTTTTTTTTGTGTGTGTGTGTTCTGTTTGTTTTGGGGGGTTTTGGTTGGGTTTGGTTTGGTTTGGTTTGGTTTTTCTTGTATGAGAACACAACAGAAATGTTATGTTTAGATTTTCATGAAATCAGGTCCCAGTTAGCAAATTTTCTGTGTGTTTTGCCTCATCCCAGGTCTTTTTCCTTCTCACACCAGCCTCTGCCCGTACACACACAGTAGCTGCTGCACTGTGCATCGCACACACAGCGCTCAACCCAGGGGCTGTGCCTAGAGACACCTGTAAAACAATAGCAGGTTTCTTCCACACATTATAATTTCTTTTTCCTGTGCTGCTTGTTAGTAACAATTTGCAAGTCCCTTTGTACCTTCTGATTATAACCTAACCTGCACTATTCAGATTTTGTGGATTAATTCATTTTTCTTTATTACTTTTCCCTTAAACTTTGTAAGCATGTATATTCATGAAAAGAACAGAGGGAAAAAAAAATACCAGAAATTACCACAAGAAAAACCCCTGCTAAAAGCAATAAGTTTGCTGACAGATGGTAGAATCAGTTGAAAATCGAGTACCATATTTACTAAGTCTAACCCATTTAGTAAGCCAGAAAAGTGTTATCTAATTCTATCCCCTGTGTGTTTGTGTTTTGGAATAAACAGATGCCTAATGAGGAATGTGTCTAGTATGGTTTTCGAAGAACCTGGATGGATCCTAGTTCTGATTCAATACTTGATTTTGACAAAGATGATAACATGCACAGCAGAACCTATTGTTTTGGCTTTCAAAACTGCAAATATTCCAACGCTAGCTGACGGACAAAAAGTGGTTTCGAAAAAGGTGCCAGTATAGGGCACAAATCAGAAAAAATACTGAAGTGTTGAATGACTTAACCTGCATTTTACATTTGCTGTTCTATTTATATAACACGCAAAAATGCAGTGAAGGAAAGGGCAAACATACTCGAATCCCTTGCAGGCTTGACAGCTACCACAATCAATTCCTGCAAGTTTTGCACTGGGTTTTAGAAAATAATAGAGACTGGCTTAGAAAGACATATGCCTGTGTACTTTGTGGCAGATCTGGGTGAGAAGCAAAAATTGAATAAACAGAGAAGGGTGATGTGAACAAGGAAGGCTTTAGGGAAGATGAGCCCTTCGCGGGCCGTGCTTGACCAGCCAGGCTATTGCATGTGCAATGCCTGCACAGAGGAACGTCAGGTTCCTCAAAGGCTGCCTGGATGGCTTCTAAAATCTTGCCCTTAATTGGTACCATCTCAAAGTTTAACGAAGAAAATGAGCCCTCTCTGAAGTCCATAACAAAATGCTTATGGACAAGATTTCTCCCATGCTACAGAAAGCTTTTAACATAAGTCTGCTTTTCCCAATTTTTGCAGGATGTGTGAAATGGATAAAAAATAGGATCTGGTCTTCTGTAAAAATAAATAAATTTGCATCTTCACTTAGAGGAGAGTATTTCAAAGGATTATTTACCAGAAGGGAGATTTGTTGTTTGTTTTCCACAGTATTTAAAAATACAGTGATCAGCGGTATATTTCAATAAACTAATATTCACCCTTCCTATTTG
Source organism: Nesoenas mayeri (assembly GCF_963082525.1). Lineage (NCBI taxonomy): Eukaryota > Metazoa > Chordata > Aves > Columbiformes > Columbidae > Nesoenas > Nesoenas mayeri. Next base: position 26,688,209 of record NC_137543.1, read on the forward strand.
TTAAAGTTGCTCAAGAGCTACTGAAGGCATTTTACTGAATTTTTATCCTATATTCAATTACATGAAACTGGTCAGCACTGAGAGATTTTAATTCTGGAATTCTTAAATACTTTTCTCAAAATACCAGTAAGAGTCAATGGTTGAAGCAGTGGGCTGAACACCAGGAGTCTCAGCCCTGTGCCCACCATATGCTGTCTACCACTTCTGTGTGCACAAGATTTCTCCTCTCTTTCTATATTCCCCTGTCCACCCAGGAAGTGCACAGTGCTTCTCACCCTATGGAAATCTAAATCTAAACTCACATATGCATTACTGTAATACAGTAAATTTTCTGATTTTTTCATAGGAATATCTAAGATATGGGTCAAGTAAGCATATTGTCACCTCATTGCTGCAGGAAATGCCAACTTGTCTATGAAAGGAAAGTGGACACTGATGATGGTGATAGAGTGTTTTAACACATGGAGGTACATGACTCTTAAATATTAATAGCAAGAATTGAATTTCACCTCTTATCTAGGCAGTATCTGAATATGGTTTTCTGTTCCCATTTTAGGGAAAGCAAATTTTGATGGGGGACCCGAGGGAAAAGAAAAAGTGCTAGCAGTACGGTTTTCTTCTGAAGGCTTTTCCACCCCTCAAAGGCAGCACAGGCAAAATGCTTGTGGGCAAGATTTTACTCTGTGTTTGGTTTAAAAATGCAACATAAGTATAAATTTGTTTTGTTTCTAGTTTTATGCAAAAGAAGGAGGGAAACGGGAAAAGATTGTGCATCCTGATTTTAAGGTTTCAGGTTTTACTTTGCCCTTTCTTGGCTCTACTTTGTTGCTTTTCCAAGGCATTAAAACAGAGACTCAGGGGTCTCGCTAGACATAATGGTATAAAGTTTCTGGTGCAGTAAGCTGTAACACTCTGTATGCTCTGGAAAGTTTGCATTCAGCCTTTTAATAAGTGAAGACGCAACATAATGCTCCTGATAATTTTCAGCACGGACAGATGGTATATGAACAGCCTGGTGGGAGGAGAACCAGCCCAGCTTAGGGTAACAATGTTCAACTAGCTATCAGGGAGGAAACAGGCTTCCTCTGCCATTGCCCAGTGCCAAGGAGCTTGTTTTATCTCCTGCTCACCATACTGATCAGGCTTTGCTTTCTTCTGTTTTATAGGCATTGGCTTTATGCAGAGAGTGCAGTTCCTTTCTACTGCCAAAATGAAACAGTATTTTAGATTATAACTAGGCTAGAAGTCATTTACAATTAATTCTGCTCAAAAACTCCCATAGCTGGAAATGCCGATTACACCAATTTTCTGTGAGTTGTTAAAAGGTGAAGAAGCTGTTCACTGCTGCTACTCCACACTGAATTTTCTGACTTGGGTACTAAAGCTGGAGCTGACTGAAAGCAGCCCTGGCAGTGGAGCAGGAGCAGGGGTGGGTTGAGCGCTGCTTCAGGAAGCCTCCCTGGGACGGCCGTATCCACATGAGATTTTGCGAGGGCTGTGGATGTGGATCTGTTGGTACTGCTCCTCTGCAAGAGAATTCAGCAGCAGTGGCAGCTGCAAGAGTCATGCTGGAGACAGACAGCATGCTATGATGGCTAAACACATTATTTTTGTAGATCTACTTCTGAAAATGCCACTTGCCCTCTTACAGCTAGACTGTTCTGGCAAACCCTAAACACTTTCTAATCCTTGGAAGGAGCCAGGAATACATTTCTTCATTATTCTTACAAGAATATGTTAATTGCACAGGACAAAGTATTTCCCCAACCTTGTAGTGCTGTCCACAGTCAGAAAAATCCTGCCACATTCTGCCTCTGGACAGATGCTTCAGCTGAGCCTGACAGTGATATGGTTAATAGCTCAAGGAGATTGCTAGTGATGGGATGATGGATTGAAGATGTGCATTTACTCCTAATTCTGGGTACTGGGGGCTAGCAGATACAAGTGTCTTCCACAAGCAATAAATTAATTTTAAAAAGGAAATGAAGGAACAATGGTTATTGCTTTCTCTCAAGCCTGTCTCTCTATTGTAAGCATGTGTCAAAGAGGAAAAGAAAATAAGAAAGAGAAATATAACCTCTCTGTCACTGCAATTGTCTTTAAAATGTTCGATCACTTTTTTGTTTCAATTTAGTTTTCTTGCCTCTATACTTTTTTTAATTGCATCTGAATTCAAGACTACCAAAAATAGCACTAAGCAGTTTCTGTAAATCTCTCTCTGCTTTTTTCATATCAGGGTGGACAGGAGTTTTTCATTTCATACATTATTGACCACATGATAGAATGGTGATTCCACAAAGTGAGCAGAAGCTTTGAAAAGTTAACGAGGAGGGACAACATGGAGTTGTTGTTGTTGTTCTTGTTGTTGTTACTTTTTAATGCTATGTAGCATTTAGGACTGGGCAGCTGGGCACGCTAGATCGTGACTGCCACTGCTGTCATTTCTGTTGCACTGCGCTGCTGACAGAAGACGTCATCCCTCATGGGCTCTCCCCTCCCACCGTGGTACCTGCAGCAGATGGGGTGCTGCACCCACCGCCTTCCCAGCACTGCATCCCCCTGCGCCTCACAGGCAAATTAGGAAGCACCCACGCTTCCATCCACGGAGCATGGTGAATCAACACATAACATCTGGAGATTAACACTAATCTCAGGAAGAAAAAAAACAAAACTTAATATATTTCTGGTTTCCTAAGGAGTGAAGCATCTACCTTCCCTAAAGACATCACTGAATAAGTCTAGTATGTCCTCTGGCTAACATCTGTAGTAAGCTTACCTCAAAGACACAAGTACCGGGAGGGTTATTACAGTGGGTACCTTTGGATATATTATTTTACATGGAGCTACCATCTGTTTCATACTGTAGCACATATCTGAGCGCTCTAACAGCAGCTGCAAACACCTCTGTCAGGACACTTTTAAGCATATGGGGGCAGCCAATATGGTGCTGGGCAGTATCATGGGGCTGAGAATACGCTGACATGTTCTGGGCTGGATCCCCTCTTACACTGGTGTTATTTTTATATAGCTCCATAGACTTCATCTGAACAAGGCTATATTTATACAAACATGAGGTTAGGACCTCATCCAAAGATTATTTAAGTCTTAAACAATTTAGTTGATGATGAAAATAATGGAGAAATTCTTCCTCAGGAGAGCGTCTAGTCCTTATGAAATCTTTGGCTCTTCAGCTGTCAAAAAAAAAAAAAAATAAATAAAACACTTTCCAGTTTTATATCTTTAGCTGGTTAAGTCTGGCATGATATCATTGACTTGAAATGAACCTAAAGATTTTTCTCACTAGTCAAAGAATAAGACCTGATTGACTCAAATTACTGAAAGAAAGATGCCAGTTAAATATGAAGAAAGAACAACTTTAACAGAAAGACAGTGAAATACTGGGATGGGCTGCTTAGAGAAAATAAGGCATTTCCATCACCAGAAGTCCCCAAGAGTGGGTGAGGCAAACACCTGTCAGGAAGGACATGGGAGTGCTGTGGGATGGTAATGTGGGGGAGCAAGGCAGGGTGGAGGCCACCGCTCATGGACCCCATAGCACAAACCCTCTTGGGGCATCCTGCTGGGGAGCAGCAATCTGGCTGGCAATAGAGCCAGGTCTCTCAGTCCCTAAAGGGAGTTTGAGCATTCACTTGTTTTCTGCCGGGAAGGGTTGAACACAGTATTTTTTCCCTTGTGCCTTTTCTAGACATTTTAGTTGCCCTAACCCCTGTGAGTGCCTGGGCACTGCTGATGCAGGAGCCTGGAGACCTGGAGGCCTCTTGAAGAAATAAGATTCATGTGCCATAAAATACATCCCCCTCCTTCCATGCTGTGCCCTGTGTCTTGCCTACTTGGAGGGCAAATTCTTTGAGCAATGATCGTCTTTTACTGCAAAATTGCAGCGCATTTTGCACGAGGAGATTCACTTTCAGTGGCTCCATTAAATACTACTCTGACAACTACCACAAACAATGCTTCCTTTCCTTCCACATGCACATACCTAGATTTCTTCAATTCAACAAATAGTTATGCCAGAGTTGTCATTGTCCTTGTCCTTACTAGTCTTCTTTTGAAACTATCTGCCAACTACTAGCACAGAGTTTGAGACATGAAGATAAACACCTAGTTACTGAACATAATAGCATACAAAAAGTTAGAAGCTAAAACTTAGGGTTTGTGCTACTTAGGAGGTCAGACCTTCAGAACCACAGACACAAATGCACACACACATATATATCTTTATATATATATATATTCATATATATACACACATGCACTCTTATATGCCAGGGGTCCAATATAATTTTGTAAGTTCACCCACAATTTCTAAGGTCATATCTGCTGGCCATATATCATTATCAGTGATACAGATGTTGAGACTGATTATTTTTTAAAATGTCTCCATTGCACCAAAGCAGCTACTTTTATGTGCTTTTTCCTTTTCTTTCTCTTTTTTTTTCTTTTTCTTTTTCTTTTTCCTCTTTTTCTTTTTTATTTTTTTCTCTTTTTCTTTTTCTTTTTCTTTTTTCTCTTTTTCTTTTTCTTTTTTTTTTCAGATCTTACAAATTATTGCTGCTTAGAAGAGTTTCCTCTTCAGCCCTTCCAACTTAGTCCCAAAATTGTGGGAGGGAATCAAAGGAATTATATTTGCTGCTGTTTGACTTTGAATCACTGGCAAATGTTTTATGTAACTCATTTTCTTCCACACAATTAGATTCTAAGGACACAGGGACTAGGCTTTTTTTTTTTTTAATTCAAAGGTCTCAGTAAGCAAAGCATAATGTATTCTGCCCAAACTGTGAGAACAGAGCAATATAGAATAATTTACTTCGCTAATGCCAAATTAAAATTCATAACACAATTCTTTAATTACCATCTGAATCCAATTCTCAAAGAAGTTTGCCCTAATTGCATTGTTGATATGCACGGATGCAAATAAGATGTTGACTATTTCCCTTGTAGCAAATGACTCTGTTTCTAATATGCACACATCTAACAACATGGGGCCAAATTCATTCCTGGTAAAAAGCCATTAGAGTCAGCAGAGTTATACCAGGGATGAATCTGAAACACTCATCTCTGGGAAGCTGGTCTAGTAATCAGGCACTAAAAATCAACCCTCCAGTGCCTACGGACAAACGTGTTGTCCCTGTTTTCCCTGAGCAAGACAGTGAAAAGCTCCCAGAAACCCCCCAGCAGGCTGGGAAGACAAAAGTGTGAAATAGGCGTGTGTGGAACAACGTTTGCCAGAAGGTAGCAGGGATGTAGAAGCCCAGATGTTCTTTGCTTTTGTGACAGCGCTGAATGGGGATCCTATTCTTAGCCCACAAGCACAGGTGTTTCACAAGAAGAAAGTAAAAACATCAGGTTGGAGACACGGGAAATTAAATAAAGTTAATCAAACAAGGGAGAGAATAGCATGGGCATCATTGGGGCATTTTTGTAACTGCAGCATACTTCTCTCAGGTGAGCTAATAAAATGTGAGCACTTTTAAACATTCTCCTTATTCCAGAAATAAAATAGGTTAAAAATATCTTTCTATCTTCCTTTTCTGATAAATATATGGGCACAAAGATGTCACATTCTTCATGAAAAAATCTCTCAGCTTGCTGAAAGCTGTGGTCATGTTCAACTTTATTTCTATCCCATTTGAACGTATTTCTCCTATATCTAATGTAAATAAATTATTTTCTCAAATAAAAGCCACCCATTCTCCTCATTGTCTGACAGTAAGGAAAAAATAGCAGTATAGGTGCTTTTTGGAACCCCAGGGGTGCGTACATAAGACAGCAGCCTTGCAGTTAGGGCAGGAGGTGGGAGAACACCAAGGGGTCATTTTGCTGAGTGTGTTTTCATTTCATTTTTTCCAGCTACACAGGATGAGCTGAAGTCCTCCTGCTCACTTTCATTAGAGGTTCTGGTCTAAGAGAAATAATATTCATAGAGTGTTTGTTCTGACTAAACCTTGTTTTCTTAAAGGAGATCTGCAAAAGGTGAGGAAATGGGCTTGTTGCCCTTCTTTCTTCTTTTATGATGTTTAAAAAAAGGCCTGAAATGTTTGCATTTTTTATTTATTACATCAGAAATTCAGTCTTGGTCTACTCTGCTGTTCCTGGAAAAGTCTGTGTACAGTTAGATAATAGGTTGTCGTAGATATTAGAAATACTTATATAAATAAAACTCTAGCAAAAGGGAAATTGTTATTGTTCATATGGTTTAAAAGTCTGGGTGTAGTTAATAACTGTGTATCTCAAAGGCCTGAATGGGGTAATTAGAACTCTCCTAAGTGCACTAAAGATCCTCGGTGGTTGTGGCACCTGCATGGCCTGAAGGTAGGCACGTACTTTTCTCGCTGTGGCCAAAGCCCAGACGCCAGCACAGATCTCTGCCTGGCTTGGGAAGTTCTGGCTCAGCTGCTGTGCGAGAGTGGTGAGTCTGTGGTAGCTGGTGCAATTGTGGGTCATCTGAGAAGTCTGTCCTGGTGGTGGTGGTCATCAATGGAAAGATGAGAGGTCACACAGAAGGGCACAGGTCACAGGAGGAGAACTCAGTTGAATAACAGTGAGGCAGAAAGTGCCAAGGATGAGCTGGTGAATGTGCACGTAACATAGAGCTGCAGATGTCGGCTTTTTGTGGTATTGCCTGGCTGCTTCATTAAAATTTGATGCAACTAGTAGAGGCCTGAGGTGTCTCCCTCTTCCTGCATGGAAATGGCTGCAGCAAGCAATGGTGAGTTAAGCCAGCAGCACAAGGGCAGATGAGTGCTGTGAACCCCAACTCAACCTGTCGTGAATAGACTGAAATTGTGTGCTAAAATTCACAAACAGAGACATTTCTCAGTTATTTAGAGGACAATGGCAGAAAATCAGGTAAGGATGAAAATAAACAAATACCGATGGATGAGACAAAATTGCACGTAATTGTCATCATTGAAACCTCTGTGTTGAGTGGCTTAGACAACATGTTAAAATCTCTATTTACAGATGGCAAAGTAGTGGAAATTCAGTTACCTGGAGAACGTTGTAGAATTTTGCTTTGTAAAACTCAAAATTTCAGCATTACCAGAAGTCCCTAGCTGCCATCTGGGGACATCCTTGTCACCTTCATTTCTGGCTTCTGGCTGAGCTGCTAAGGTTTGGTGTTGCACTCTTGGCTTCTCCTCCTTCTCCTGACTCCAGCTGTCCAGCTGCCTTGGCTGGGAGACTGAGCAGAGATCGACCAATGTTTTAATGAGCAAAGCTCAGAGAAGGTGGTGTCTGGGATCCGTCACACACCCCACATTCACAGATAGGACAATCGACATCTTAATGTTCAGCTTACAGAAAGAGACAGTCAGTTAGCATGAACATGCTGGACATCCCACAAAATACGGTTTGGCACAAAAAGGTTGGTTTGTTTGGGTTTTTTTTTATAGCCAATAGGAACACTCAGTTCTGAATTTCAGTATGAATAACATTAATTGCTGGACTACAAGCAGGGGTCACTGATGTACCAGATTTCCCCTCATTGGTAGGTTTAATATGGTGAAAATGGTAAAATATGGTAAAATATGGTAAAAATATGGTAAAAATGGACAACAACCTCAATCAGTAATATATCTAACACTTCAAAAAGGCTGATTTCCCAAAGTGAAGGATAATGTTGTGTGAAACTGGCTGTGGAGAAATATTGATAAGAAAACTGCGAGTTTTTTCAGAGGAGCTTGTCAGAGGATCAGAAAGTTTGCCATTTTCCAGTCAAGAAAGATGACAACTTTACATAAAGTCCATCTGGCTCTAATGAAGAGAAAGTAAAATTAGAGATTTAGAAAAACACCACTATTTAATAAGTAGAAAAGGGGGAAATACTATCGATTAAAAGTTGTGAAGTCTACAAATTTAATAAGAGAGCCAAATACAGGGATAATTTCTGTTTAACGAAGCTAAGGACACTGAGGAATAATTTTTAAGTGCCTGGTATCATTTTAACATCTTTGTCAACAACCCAGAGCACCAGAATGTAAAAATTGACAGAAGATTTAAATCAGTAGTATTGCAGGATAACGATTACTAGACCTCACCAATATGTTTTTATGGCCAGTAGATCTCTGCTCAGAACCACGGCTGTTCATCACTGAGCTGTCACTCTTTGAGGCTGTGTGCTTAATTGACAATGCACAAAAAATTTACAGAGATTTTGTCTTAATATTGAGTAGTGTTTTAACTAAAAAATGAGCCTTGTGAGAGAGCACTTGCAAAGATCTGAGGGGTCTTGAGAAGTCACATACAGAGAAGTTATCATTTTGAGTCACCCTGTGCTGTTCAGATCATTCATAAATAATCTAGGAGTAAATACAAAATGAATGCAAACACATATAAAATTGCGGCTAATCTGCAGATATATTTATTTGAAGTTCAGTGCTCATGTTATACTTATGAAGTGATGCCTAGCAATCTTTGCAGATAAAGGAAAAGTGGACAGAACAATAAATATTAACAAGGGCTAGAAAGTCAGACAGAATGATACATGCATCTTGGCAAACTGGTCAAGTCACAGAAATTGCATTTCAATAGAGACAAATGCAGAGAGATGAACAGGGAATAAGAATGGTGGCAGACTTTCACAGCAGCAGATCTGGCAAACGATGGCTCTAAAAGTAGTAACAGTCTCAGGGATAAACAGTTCAAAGTGAGCTGCATATCCAAAGCTGTTGCAAAATAGTTAATGCAATCACTGAATCACAAAGTAGGGAGTAGCTACAGCACTGCCTTTATGATGGACATGTGTCTATATTTCAAAAATAAGTTGGAAGATTCAAATGAGAATTAAATACATTTGTATATGAGTGTGTATATAAATATATATATACACATGTTTCCAAAGCAGGAGAGAAAATGTTTTGCATTTGCAAGCTTCCAGAGATCTAATTTTTCTGTTGAGAAAGAGACTGAAAGGTTACATGAGTGCTCTAGATTGACCTTCAGGCAGAAAAACTATTGGGTGCTAATGGACTCTTCAGGAGCAAATCTAGGATCTCTAAACTGCAAGAAAAAAAAATAAGGTAAAAATGATCACTAGAATAAACTGAAAATAGTGAATTTTACATGCCTTGACATATTTTCAGTTATTTTCACTGTTCAGGAAAACATCTGAGCAAAGAGATTCTTTGCTGTAATCCCAGGTAAATTACTGAAGTCGAGTAGGGGGTCACTGGGTGTGGGCAGCGGTGAGCCAAGGTGACTGTCTGGCTTTGAGCCGAGTCTATACTGGATGAGACAAGTTCAATGGAGTTTACTTCTCCCTTTGCAGCAAGGTGTGAACCTACAGGGGAAGGCCAGAAAGTGGGAACTGGTAGGCTGTTACCACCACTAACATGGATAAATGCAGCGTGTGCCGTTTACTCTACATGATGCAGTTGGGACGGCCCCACCAACCCATCTGAGAAAGGAACAAAAAGTTCATAAAAAGGTGTACAGGAGTGTGCTCCTGTCATAGATACAGAGACAGCTGGACTAAAAGAAGAGGCAAGGCCCCTTAGCCTCCATGTACGTGTGGGGGAAAAGGAACTACTTTCTACTTTGATGCTCCCCAGTTGTGAGAAGGAAGTTGCATCTGAACAGAAAATTCTGGCTGTAGAGAACAGTGCTGCCTTTAAGGGCAGGGAGTCTTACACACAGACAAAGAGGATGCAAGAGGAGACTCATAGAGGACTAGTGCTAAAATAAAACTTCAGACAGTGAGCATGAGTTGTGTTCAGAGATGAGTCTGTAATGCACTCTCCCAGGACCCATCCAGATGTATTGGGTTGGGGCCACCACGCGATCTAAAGAGGAGTACAATCAGCTTTCAGCAAACATTGTGTAACGTTTCCTTCATTTTATGTTCAAATTAGTTTGGCTCAGTTCTTTTGATGTGTGATTGTGACTGTCCAAGAAATCCCAAGGGTAAAGCTCACCTTGTACTCCTACACCCTATGTGTCTCACAAACCGTCACAAATCTGAGTTCAGGAGGGAGACCAGAGGTGTCTTCTGCCTGAACTGAAGCAGGAACACTGCATTAAAACTCTTCTGAGTTGGATTTTGTAAATTTGACCACTCATGTGGTGTTTTCAATGTAAAATTTTTGGGTTAGAAGCAGGTGTGTCCCTTAGAGCACTGGAACAGTCTGTTGTTATTTTTGTTCCTAGAATATCAAAATATATTTCTTAGGGAAAGTGAATGGTGTTGTATAAATAACTTTGAGAGTTGGGAGAAAAATACCATCAAAGATTTTGCTTCAGTGCAGTCCAAAACTGTGTCAGAAGCATTCCCATCAATGCCTGTCACACAGAAACAGGAACAAGTTATGAGGTCTGAGACAGAGAACACAAATTGGTACATATACCAGCAGTTTCCCTGTCTTTCTTTTAAACCATTTCTGGCTGTTAAATTATCTAAAAACTGCTCCCCAAATCAAAGACTATGGGATTCCAAGAGCAGGGCACCTTGACTTCTCTTTAAATTTGCACTGGGAATGTTACATATAATTATTCAAGAAATATTATTTAATGTTTTAAAATTCATCTTCTGTTCATTTAAGTGGAAGAACACTCACTAAATTTCTAACATAACACTGTCTCACGTTAGTTCATAAGCTTTAAAACTGTAAAGTCTTCAAAGTGAAAGAATTTTAAACTGTCAGATATTTTCTCTCACCTGTGGAATGAATTAAGTTTTGTATTCTCTTATTTATTCTGTGAAGTTCAGACAGCCAATTTCACTTTGATTTGGAATTATTTTCATGTTTTGATTTTAGCAAATCTAGTAACATCTGTTTTCCTTACTGAGCTTTTCTTAAGCTGTTAAACCCTAAGCTCACAATATCTAGAAGGTCGTCCTAGCATTAACATCACTTAATATTGTCTCTGATATATCTTTTTAGACCTGGAATGCTCAAACATTTTTACTCAATTATGTATAGTTTTCTCTCAAATAAGAAACAATCACATTAGATTAGGGGTGTCAAACTCATTTTCACCACGGGCCACATCAGCCTCATGGTGGCCTTCAAAGAGCTCAAAGTAATTTTAGGACTGTATAAATGTAACTACTCTTACATTCATACAGTCTTAGAATTACATTTGGCCCTTTGAAGGCAACTGCAAGGTTGATGTGGCCCCTGGTGAAAATGAGTTGGACACCCCTGCATTAGATGTTTTAAGAAAATTTGGTACCTGGTTTCTTAAATTATAGTACAGCTTTTCAATCATTCAGCAGGCAAAAAAATGGGAGTATCTTTTGCCACTCCAAAGGTTGTGTCACACGGACAATAACCCATTACAGCTCCTCAGATAGCTTAGAGAAAAGAGATCTGTGTTACGGCGCTAACCTCAGCTGACAGAGCACACAAGAATCCAGTAACTAAGCTTTTGGTGGAGAGTGATGGACAAAGGGAAATGTTTCATTTTCCCTCTTTAAGGGAAATGAGAAATTTCAGGAAAAAAAAACCCTACAAAAATTCTCACTGCCAACAAAGAGAAATAAACCCACCTTTTGGCTGGTTCTGTTATAAGTCTTTTATTGTGGTGGAACCCTGTAGTTACAATACTTACTATGCTACTTTCCCTAAACTGTGGTTATGTTTTGGCTTCAGGTCCATGCAGCTTCAGATTTAGCTGCAGACTATAATATAAGGTTGCTGTGGGGTTTTTGTATGTGAGTGCGTGTTTCTGTTTTTCCTCAAGTGAGAGATTTCATTTCTTTTAACGGATACCGTTGTGCTCTTATAAAAAGATCTGCATGGAAGTGCTGTGATCTGGCTGCCACTGCATGCCCCAGCCATGAATCAGGGCAGAGATATTTAGGATCACAAAGGCAAGTGGGAGGTATACTGCTACAGAGTAGATGGCACGGAAACTGGTGTAGGGCATTAAAACCAAAGGGGAAAAGTGTTGTTTTAAACCTTCCTAAGGGGAGCTCTTTGACCCTGCTAATTGATAATAATAAAGTGTGAGAGAAAGCAGATGTCGGTTGTTGAAAAACATACCTCTGTAAAGAAAGCTGGAAAAAAAAAGGTTAAGTTTCAAAGCAATCATTTAAATCTATATTTGCAACGAGTTCAGTCTGCAGTGAAACCAACTAGTGTATCATAGCATTTGTGATTTATTACAGCATCATAAGGCAAGCATGAGTTGACAAAAGACAAATGCTACAGACTGCATCAATCAGAGGTTCTTTGGGGTGAAGCAGAATTTTTTTTTCAGAGAAGCTCATGAAGTCACTGAGAGATACTGACCACTCATGAGTAGTGCAACAGTTTCAGAGCGGACCTTCAGCAGGAGCTGTTTTTGCAGATGTCTACTACCAGCGCCCTGCTCAGAACCAAGGCAGCGCAGGGAATTTATGGCAAGGTGTTCTGAGCCATCCGTGTTGCAGAGATAGAAATGAACGTCACCTGCTTCAGAAGTGCTTTCTGCTTGTGAGAGCAGCCAGTCTAAGAAACAGACTGTGTATTGAAACACTGATAGATCAATATATACGATATCCAACCATTAATGACTTGCATGGGTGCAAGAGAGTAATGTATTCATAAGTTTCAATGCGTGTGTGACATCTGTTCTCGAGATCCTAATGGACTTTATGTTTATCAGCCTAAGAGCTTTTTGAGGAGATCATCCATGTAGTGAGTGACCTGAGTTTTACTGTTATGAGGCAGATTAATATTCTGATTTGGTTTATGGTCACTTTGGAGCATCCACAATTGCTGAACAAGCCTTTGGGATGCACCTCTGACAGAGGGCAGCATGCCATGAACATGTTAAACATGGCCAGATTCTTCCTATATGTTTTTAAATTCTAAATCTAAAGATTTGATACCTGACACTGTGCAAGGATGTAAAGTCTGTGATAAGAAACAACTAAAGTAAATAATGCAGTTCTGATTGTAAATGAAAATCATCTCAAGCTTGTTACTGCTCCGAGATACAGGAAGGGCATCCTGCTTCATTTTCACTGTAAGACAGACAAAGCAGCACCAACAAATCAGAAAAATTCATTCCATTCTTAATTACTGGTAAATTATCCCACTGGCAGTAGTATATCTTTAAGCCAATGCTATTAAGCATTCACTTTGAACCCTCCTGCTGTGACTCAGTCTGGGGGAGGCTTGCAGAGAAGTGTGAGCTGACTTCATCAAATATGATATATTTTCATGTTTTCATGGTTCCAGTTGGTCTGAGCAAAGGTCATAATAAACTTCTTTCTTGAACGCAAAATGAATGACTAAAAAGATTGAAATGCTGGGCAGAATGGATGCAGCTGCAGAAAACCAAAATGCCTTTTGTGGGTATCTGCTTGTTATTCGGTCATCTATGAGGTTCTCATCTAGCCAGGTAACATCATGGATGCCATCACCTAGCTAGATGATACCATCATGAGGGTGGAGACACTGGAAAATCACAGAGAAAGCCAAGATCTGCCTAGCAGATCTTCTACAATCAGCAGGTTTCATGGGTTCAACATACTGCCTTGCCAGATGAAGAAATCCCTTGTTTGCCAATGGAGTGATGTAAGGCACTTTTACAGCTTAATTCCTCACCCTCCCCATGGAAGGTGGAGACCAATCCCCCTGTGGTTAATCAAGAGGCCATGATTTGCCAAGACTGCCTTTGTAGAGAGTCCAGGCTTGGGGCTGAGAGTGCCCTCTCCGTCTTGCAAGCTGCAGGGAGCAGTGCATGGTGGAAATCTCTCCCAGGAGCCTCCACAGCCACTACGCTCCTCCTCGCTGCTTTGTGACACAAGTCACTTTTAACAGGGTAAACACTGTTCAGTTTCCAGCAACAGATGTGTTCAGGGAGCTAGAAAGCATCAGGGGTTCCTGAGCAACCTAACACTAAAATCCAAGTCTGAATACGGTCTATCTCAAATCTTCAGCCACAGTCACTTTCTTTCTGAAGACTCCTTTCAAACTCTTTAATCAAGGTTCCTACTCTTTGCTCTAATGAGTTGGAACAGCAACAGCAGTTTGCTGTGCAGAGATGAAGAGGAGCAGAGCAGGATACGGTGAGCTGATCTCCAGCACCACCAGGAGATACCTCTAGTCAAACCGATCTTTCACAGCTCTTGCCCTTTCCTTTTTTAACCAGACTTAACCAGGGGTCAGTCTGCTCCCCTGATTCTTGCTCCCACAGTCCCAAAACACATTTTCAATGCCTTAGTTTTTTGGAAAGTAGGTCATTTCTCTTGGCATGGATGTGGTGAGTAATAGAAACCTTGTCCTTGGGGAAGGGAGTCAGCCTTGGGCACTGGGGATGCAGTGAGTACAGCGAGGTGTAGATGGCGTTTATTGATTTGGGACACACAACTTAACTGAAACTGTAGATGACTTTGAGCAGTAGAAAGAGCTTGAGAGGGAAGAAGAATCTAAATGTCTTCTGCGCTGCTCATCTGCTAAGTTTTTTTAATAATGACTCTTTCTCACTCTTGGGAGGCAATGGAATCAAAATTGAGACAAGAGGAATAGTGGAGAGGATGAGTGTTGGAAAGGCTTGCAGGGAATTCAGTCACGAATCCAGCTTTTAGACAACATCATCAATTTGCAAATGTGACAGGAGATGTGTGAAATTCTGTCGTTTTTGTTTTTCTAATTAAAAAACATCCTGGAAAAAAAAAAAAAAAAAAAGCCCAAACATCTTTGGACTTAAAAACCCAGACTTATTTTGCTACCTGAGCAGCTCTTTGAGGTTTTGCATTGGTGTTTGTATGCCGATATTTCACAGTATCACAGTATCACCATATGTTTGGGATTGGAAGGGACCTCAAAAGATCATTTAATCCAATCCCCCTGCTGGAGCAGGAACGCCTAGGTGAGGTCGCACAGGAACATGTCCAGGCGGGTTTTGAATGTCTCCAGAGAAGGAGACTCCACAACCTCCCTGGGCAGCCTGTTCCAGTGCTGTCACCCTCACTGAGAAGAAGTTTTTTCTCAAATTTAAGTGGAACCTCTTGTGTTCCAGCTTGATCCCATTACCCCTTGTCCTATCATTGTTTGCCACCGAGAAGAGCCTGGCTCCATCCTCGTGGCACTCACCCTTTATATATTTATAAACATTAATAAGGTCACCCCTCAGTCTCCTCTTCTCCAAACTAAAGAGACCCAGCTCCCTCAGCCTTTCCTCATAAGGGAGATGCTCCACTCCCTTAATCATCTTCGTTGCCCTGCGCTGGACTCTCTCCAGCAGTTCCCTGTCCTTCTGGAACTGAGGGGCCCAGAACTGGACACAATATTCCATAAGAACTGGGTACTTCTGGGTTCCCTCCTGATCCCAGCACTAAGGAGTCCTTCCACACACCAGCCCTCCTCTTGCTGTGACAGGGGCATCTCTCCAAGCCACACCATCTATCTTTGTTTTTCTTAAGAGCTAACGAAGTCTCCTTGCAGGTTCAAGTGGAGACAGCGTGGCCTTCAAGAGCTGAGAGTAGGTGAATCTGTGACAGAAAGGATACATAGTGTCCTTGGAGGATCTTAGGTGAAAACCATAATACAGCCCAAGGCTGTGTTATGTTTCTCATGTAGCCTCCCACTTTGGGGATTACACTGGCTGCCGTAGCTGGGGGGTGCCCCCAGAGTGTGTTTTGGCAGAGCTGCGCTGCCAAGGAGAAGTGTGAGGGCAGTGCTGAAGGCTGGCTGCCGGGCACAGAGCCAGGCCAGACACCCGGCTCCCCATAGATCCTCTCGGAGTGAGAAAAGGCAAGACTTCTTAACAAATCAGGTGCTTTTCTGATCAAAATAAAAAACTTCCTTCTTCCAAATTTTGTTTTATAATGGCATGTTTCTGATTTTAGGCCAGCATCTCCATGATCCAAAGGATTACATTTTTCACTCGTGACTCCCCTTTTCAGACAGGCTTATTTTGCTAGCAATTAAAATTGGAAAACTATTTTGAACAAAGGCAGAGAGAAAATGAATCCGTTTCAAACCTTTAGAGGTGGAAACTATTCTTTTTTCCCGGCACAAGCTGTGCTTGGACTCCACCAGATGTGGGGGCTGGCCCCTGGTGGAGAGCAAACCTCTCCCTTTGATGGGATCCACCGAGGCCTCGAGGAGGGACTACGGGATTTTGTGCCTCCGAGTCCCAGCTGTCAGCTCTTCTGCTGTGGGGATGAACCAGGCCAACAGCAGCTCTGCTTTTACTGTGGATTTCATGTAGTGGGTGTTCCAAAAACCTGCTGATGGTAGTGGTTTTAAAATCCCTGAATCGATGGATGGAAATGACTGCTGGAACAAACCGAACATGTTACCCATCTCTTCCTTTCCTTCATAGGAGGAAGCCCCTCACAGTACAATAGTTCTCATTGTTGCCCTGATTATTTACTCAAGACACCATTTTGTTCTATTTCATGCCTTGTTTACGTTTCATAGTTCAATACAGGGCATTTCCTTCCTAAAATTCAAGCCTTAGCATTCACATGCTTATTCTACGAGATGGAAAGCCATGTTTCCTTTTTGCAAAAAAAATATGTATGCCTTTGAAAGTCCTGCTTCTACAGGTTCAGTGGTTCTGTATTAATAGCAGAGAGGCAAATCTTTAGCACTTCTCCAGTGTGGGAAAGGTAACAGTCCTTTGCGTTACAGTGCCTCTCCTCTAATTCTTACCATGTGCGGGACGTCCCCTGTGAAGTGAGAAGACTTTTTTTTTTTTTTAACTTTACTGAGATAGGCAATTTGCAGTGGCACAGACAATCTGCTCTGTTAAGAGTCTGGCACCATTTACAGTGGCTGGAGCAAGAGACTCAGCAGTAGATTAGTGCTAATTTCTCTTCACACAAATAATGGCACTGATGACTCTTGACCATGTGACAGGTTTGTGAGTGATGAGCCTTGAGACTCCAGTAGTGACACTTTTCTTTCTCCACACTGGTAAATTATTCATTATTGGTGCAGCCCTGGGAAAACATAAAAAGAGAGAGCGGGAGAGAGGAGGGATTATGTTGCTAATGATAGAAACTGCTGACAAGTCCATTGGGGCTGGGGCTGGGTTGGAAAAAAAGCTTGCAGTGTATGGGCAGGTTGAGGCATTGTGTTATACCCATTTCAGAATATAACATCTATTGTTCATTTCAAATATCTTCTTCAGAAATGCAAGCAGAGATAAGTGTAAAACTGGCAATTTTGGGGAGTATAATAAAAATACAGGTGCTACTGGTTTGCACCTTGGACTGATGATGTTCATTCTAAGTTTGTTCACTCTATTCATGTGAAAATCCCACTGTACTTTCATTACGCTCCTTATTTGTAGTGATTCTGAATAAATGCTGTTAAACATTTTCTTCATTTCAGCCCAGGACTTAAAATATGTCATATTCCAAGCTGAACAAAGAATTTGTCTCATAAAGAGTTTGTGAGAAACTCTGAGGTAAGGTTTGCTGAAACCTGTCTGAGTGATAGAATGTGTGAGATCCCATGTCTGCTCCTGCTGGTATGTGCTGTGCTGCTTGTGAGTCACCACAGGTTTGAAATGTGTGTCGTTCCTTCACAGTCTATCTGCTGAAGCACTGATTAAGCAATACCAGACTTGTCCAAGTAAGACAATGGGGGATTTTAGCCATCTTTCATTCCTGACTGATAATTTTCCTGTATTTTGGAAAAGTGCATCACTGGGTACCATATTTTCTGATCAGCCTGCATACAGGAGTGATTATTTTTAATAAGCCCCAGTCTGAAGCACCTCTAGTCCACTTAAGATTGCTCTTTGCTTCTTCTTTGCTCCCATAGGCACACAATTCAAACCAGGAGCACAAAAGCAGTGGCAGCCCAATACCTGAAGCTGAAAAGCTTTGGATGCAGGAAAAGAAAAACACACACTGCAGATAGACTGGGATGATCTAATGGGAAGAATCCAAATCCCCTTGCACTGAGTAACACATCAGTACTCAAGCCTGCAACGCTGTAATAAAGTCAAGCCTGAACATCCACTTCAGATAACTGATTTGGGTATAATTTAAAGGTAGACATGTGATGCGCTCCGGTGTTCCAAGGAGTAATTAAGTGTCTCCTCCATGGCTGGTAGGTAGCAGTACCAGGGGTGCCCTTGACACCTGAATCTGGATGTTGAAAAAGGGTAACATTTCCAGCTGCCTTAGCTGCTAAATGTCAGTGAAGGAGTCTGGCTAAGCAGCTTCAAGGGCTCCCAGCCTGGAGAAGGCATCTCTTTTCAGGAGATGCTATGATCTTTTCTCAAGGAAACAGAGTTTGTTCCACGTTCCCCACCCCCTCACATTGAGCCACAGTGGTTTTTACCCCCAG
Organism: Nesoenas mayeri; assembly: GCF_963082525.1. NCBI lineage: Eukaryota > Metazoa > Chordata > Aves > Columbiformes > Columbidae > Nesoenas > Nesoenas mayeri. The sequence goes on from NC_137543.1 coordinate 26,706,472, forward strand.
CTCTGTGAAGTGTCCATCTCCAGCGCAGCTCTCTGAATGTCAGGAGCTATTTTGGTCCTCTCTAGGAAGAATTTCGACATTTCCCATCTGTGTCTGCACCTGATGGTTGTCTGTCATGTTGAAGTCTAACCAAGAGAGCTCTCAGAGCCCGGAGAGCAGCCTCGCCAACCCTCCACACTGCATATAAATGCACAGCTTCACTCGCCTGCCTATAGGACTGTTGTCTGGGCACAAGAGCTTCTTTAAGATGAATTTATTCTGTTCCCATTCTGCATCCCGTCCCTATGAGCTGATTTGATGCCAGATCCCACACTGAAGGTGAAATGATCCCCCTCCTCCTCTGAGCTTCTGCATGGCAAGATCAGAGGGGGAAAGGCAGTCTCCTTCAGTACCTCCAGAGCCCAAGCTCACTCAAAGCACCCTGGGGGATATTGCAGTCTCTCAGTATCCCACAGAGTCATCGTTGTTTCTGCCCAGTGATGTTCAAGCCTATCACAACTGCTCTTAGACCTGGAAGGGCTGAAAAGCAGAAGCAAAGCAGGCAGTGGGCTGATGAAGGGAAAACGTCTATGAAAACAAAGTGGAACAGGAAGCCAGACACTAACAAAACCATCGGCGGGATGCCTTCCCTCCCTGTATTCCCATCCTTTGTCTCCTCAGCAGTTCCTGTAGTCTTACTGTGCTTGCAAGGGAAAGGGGGGAAATAAAATATCAAAATTAACTCCTTGTTATCTAAAGAACAAAAAATACCTCCATACTTGAACAGGTTCTGAATGCTACACAAAGCCCTGGTGGGTTTTTTATATTCCCCCTTTTTATTTTTTTTCCTTGCAATGAATTCCTGCAAAGGATTATAAAAAATAGGCTGCTTTGTTTGATAAATCCTTGTCAGTTCAGAACAATAAACAATCCCTGATTCCAAACACTGTATTTAAATATAATAGATGGTAATGACTTGAAATTAAACCCTCACTGTTACTATATCTGTAGTAAAAGAAAGCTGGAAAGACAAGAGGACAAGGGTTGGCTCCATGTTCAAGGGAGTGGGACTTGGACACATGAGCCTCCTTTGTGCTGCAGCCTGCCTTTATTGGCAACAGCAGTACTGTATTAACCCTCCAAACAGCCCATAACATGATGGGAGCAGCTAAGAAGGAATCTTGTCTATCTGCTCCAAATGAGTTATCTGCTTCTACCTGTTGCTTTGGGAACAGAGGACACGGTACTGCTGTACCCCACATTCCCATCCAGTTCCAGGAGGAATTTGAAGCTATGGTCCCTGTATCTTTTCCCAGGGTCCTAGCTAGCAGCCTAGACAACTCAAAGCAATATTTCTTAAGATACTCGAATGATGAGCACTTGAAAACTGAGGCAGATGAAACAAGTGCTTAGACCTCCTTGCTACTGCGTCATCATAGCTATGTAAATCTGCAAAAGAATTGATTGCTAAGCAAGAGTAAAGGACAAGTTATAAGCATGTTGTTCTGTTTAATTGTGCAGGTGTTTTAGTTTACAAATATTTGTCAGCCAAACCCTGGGAAATGCTTATTCCTTAAGTTTATAAACTAGAAAAAGAAAATGGTAACACAGTTCTCAGGCAGTAGAAGCCAGAAGGAACTCCATTTTTCATTTTTAGTACAACTGCAAAGGTTATTTTTTTTTTCTTTAAGTTGTTCAAGGTGATTCATAGTGTTGGTACTTAAAGAGATATATGAGCTCAAGGCTACCCATTTAAAAAGCCTGAGAAACTAACTTCAAGGAGAGATCCCTGAACAATCCGTTTAAGCAGATATGTTGCTGCATCTGTGTGGGTTTGCTTATTTATTTATTTTATGGTCAAAGTGATATAATAATGCTGCAGGATTGGCTGAGTGCTGCTTAAAGTTTGAGCATGTCTGAAAGTGCCAGGCAAAATGACAGGGGAAGTGCATCCCTTATTCATCTCATGCAATGATGGTTGTTTTGTTTGGAACCACTGAAATGATGCAAATAGAGCTATTTTTTTTAATGTTTCACAGCAGTCTCTTCCCACGCTCTGATGCTTGAAAGGGCACCCCACAGACAAAATTTTATTTATGCTATTTTTTATTTATATATGTGTTTTTGTCTACTTAGCTTATGAAGCATTTTTTGAAAAATCTTTATGATTCCCTTAGCCATGCAGTATCTTTGTGCTATTAGTATGTATAAGAGACAAATAGTTGTCTAGTATGTGAACAGCCATTCTGTTTAATTTCTGAAATGTTTAAAAGATATCAAAATGATTCAACACAAAAAGCATTTTAAGAAACAGCATCAATAAAACATCAAGTTGTTTTGGCCAGGAATACAATAATAGCTGTTTGTTTACTTTGGATTTTTTTTTTTTCTTGTGTATGTAGGTAGGAAAGGGTGTTTCAGTCACAAAATAGCAGGGACAAGGCAGGGATGGGGCTTTTTATCCTATTCTATCCATAACCCAGCATTTGCAGCACATACCTGAGACACTGGAGGGCAATTGCTGCATGAAGCATCAGACTCTAGATTTCTTTTCTCCCAGAAGGATCAGACGAAGGGCTGCTGTGAAGTGTGGGGATTGCTCGATCTGCCCTGCTGGCACTGTTATCCTGGGGATGAAGGACAAAATATTAATTAGACTGGGCTCTGAAACCCAGGTATCTCCCCATTGTTTCTCAAATACTAGGCTTGAGTGTCCTCATTTTTTTGCAGGGCAGGAGGGGGGAATTTGATGCCTATAGCAGCTGGAACAGCATCAACAGGAAGGTTTAAGCAAAATTCTGTCTAGGAGAACTCGGTAGCCTGTCGATGCTGGTGGTTCCCCAGAAAAACGAGTTCAGGTACCCCCCAGGAAAGGAGAGGACTGATCCTGAGTCTGACACCTCTCACATGCTTGGATCTCAGGGATGGACCAAAGGGAGAACAGGGGAAGAAGTGGCATTTCTGTGGTTCCTTGGTTTCTTTTCTTTCCTTAGAGGGGGCAAAATAAAATGTACATTTTTTATGGACTTAAGGAAGACTAGAAAACAAGTAAATCTTGTACCGAAGTCAATCTGAAATGATTTGGTGATAGCTGTATTCAGGACATACAAACCGATGATCAGTCAGTTATCTGCCCCACCATGTAATATCAGGTCAGCAAAGAGAAAACAGTGGGGGGAAAAACAGATGCAAAAAGTGTTCAAAGTAGACCAGCAGTGCTGTGTCTATAATCTGCCTTTTAGGTGTAAGAGGTATTCAAGCGTGCACTTATGGCAAGGGGGCAAAGTTGGGCCAGACTGGCTCCCAGGCAGACCCCAGGAAATGAGAAAGCAGAATGTGCTCCTATAAACCTCAGCTTTAAAATGACATTTCCATGGAGTGTGAAGCAGAAGATATAATTTGTTCCCTCTCAACACTCTTCATGCCATTGTCTCTAGCAGATTAATTATTCTATGGCCAGAAGATTACAGGAAACTTGGGGTGGTCGATAAAGAAAGTGTTTCAGTTATTGTTCCTTATAGGCTCCTGTTATTTTTCTTTCTTGCCAGTTCGAGGTAATATCTTGATTGCTGCCAGTTTGTTTGATGTCAGGGCCAGCACAGTGCTGGCTTGACATGTGCACTAAACACGCTGACAGCAGCTAGGAAGTTCATTGACGCTGGTATGGCAAGAAATGAATGGACTCCAGAAGCACTAAAATGCACTCTTAGTACATCACGGTGGAGGCTTCACTTTCCCGTGAGATACTGGGCTATTACTTGTCTGTGAGACACACTTCAACACATCATGTCAAATGGCAGAATCATGAGAAAACTTGTGAAGTATTCCCATTAAGGCTAATTGATTTTTAAACACTCTATTATCCAAAGTTGGCATCTAATTATTTCTTTCAGGATCCTGACACGTTCCTGGTAGTCGCAAGAAGCAATGATTGTTCAGGACACAGCGCTGCGGTGGGCAGCAGAGCATCCGTCTGAAAGACGAGGCTTTTTATATTTTTTCTTACTGACATGTCTGTGGCTGCTGCAAGAGGAACTGTGGTGCAGTAAAAGACGTGTGAGACGAACTGATGGGAAGCTTGGGGATGTAGTCAGGCTCCAGCTGGAGAAAGAGTTCTATACAGAGATCAAACTGTTCTGGCAGATAATTTATTACCTTTCTCAAACAAATCAGGTTGGCCTTAGGGTCATTAATGTTTATAGTGAAGTCCTAATTAAGCAAATATAAACCTTATGCTCAGCAGAGATCACATTAAAAAAAGAGAATAATCACAGACCCTTTCTTGTACTTGCCTCTCCCTCTGATTTCGTGATGACAATATTAATCAACTAACGGCAATAGAAATTAGATCAAATGTTGAAGATACATCGGGGCCAAACAGGGTGTCATCTCCAGCAAGCACAGATCAAGTACAGCGAGCCGACCGGCCCAACTCTCCTCTGACTTGTATTTTGAGTAGTCGTTTCTGTTTGTACAAGGATGGAGTAAAATGCCATTAAATCCAAAGGCTGCGTTTCACATGTTCAGCAAATGACTTCCCAAGGTGTCCGTATGGTCAGATCGGCGACTGGGAGCTGATTCCTCACGGCTGCCCCGCTCCTCCCAGTCAAAACCAGCACTCCTGTTCCAGCAGTGTGTCACTAAGGGCTTTTTTCAATATTAAGAAAACAATACATGTAGAACAAAAGTAAGAAATCTGTGTGATGATTTGGCCCCCATTTGATGATATTCACAACTGCTGCTCCAAAAAATGTCCTCTGTAGAGGGAAAGGACACAAAATGGCAGCTTTGTAGCACTGGGAAGACTTCTTACCATTAAAACACACAGAAAAATCAGAATATGGTAGCTACATAGACAATCACTGTAAAATACGGTTGTGTAGCTCATATTCAATCACAGAAAAAGACATACCAAGACTGCTCAGATTTTAACAATTTGCTCTTTGAGATACCACAATTTATTCTCAATATCCTGACTTACCATTCTTGTTGCTTCATACTTAAATTTTGCTCATGCAGGCCAGCCAAAAATGAAGTATTTCCACAGATTAAAACTACCTCAAACACATATGGGTTTGGTTTAAAAGAAATAGATGGAGTTTGAAACTATAACTATTTCAGGAAATGAAATACAGTTTCAAGTTTTTGTAAGGTCTTTAAATATTTTATGAAGTACCAATGTTTGCTTGTATTTTTTTTATAAAAACACCCTCTTATGTATTTTATTATGTACTTTAGTTGGAAAGACACCAAAAGGAGGGGGAGGAAGAATCTTACACCTATGTAAAGAACTGGATTACCAACCTGTATTACTGCAACAGCAATATAAGTAAATCACAGGGCAAATGCTGTTAGTTTCTTGTGTTTATTTGTTACACACATTTCTTTGATTAAAAATACACAAATATTTGCTAAGGGAACATTGCCCTGGGTAAGATGAAGTAACTGTGTTGTCCAAGTATGAAATAAATATTCTATAAAAGTGTCCTTTAAACTAATTGCCTAATTACCTTTGCTTTTTATCTGGAAAGCCTCACACGAAGGTGTTCAGGACAGGTGATTATGTTGGGCTGGTCTTTCAGATCACACAAAGGCAGGTAAATGGTAAGACCAGACCAGTTTTGGCATCCGCATGCAGAGGCACACACTGTAACTACAAAACAGCATGTTCTGTGTCTATGTTTTCTCTGGGTAGTAGTAGCAGGAACACTGTGTTCATTTAAATTAAACCAGTTCCTTGGATAATAACAAAGTAATTAAAGAAGCCACCAAGGAAAAAGAGCCAATTTATTTGAATCATGTTCATAAAAACTACAACAAGTGCCTGAAGGTAGAAAATAATGTAGTTAAGATGGCAGATTGATGATTTTTAAAAATGCATCTTGATATTAATTTAAATTATTGTCCCTAGTCCGAGAATAATAATGGATGTGAATATTTAATTTTAGGGTAGAGATGGTTCCTTCAGTTAAGTAAAATTCAGAGAAAAAGCTGGCATGTATGTTGTAAGTCCACTCTGTCTCCAAAACAATACATTCAAATCTGTTCATTTTAATATACCCCTATTTCCATAACTCTCACTTCACTAGATGATTCCAAATTAATATTCTTTGATCTTGTGACATGTCAAATGGTACGTAAGAAAAATTGCACTTGAAATCATGAGGAACTTTCTATTCTGTATAAGGTTCTCATGTAAATCATAACTAAAGGCCTAAACAAGGGAAAAAGGAAAGGTTTGACATCTTGAACCTCTCCACAATTTTATTTGCCACTTATTGAATCATGGGTGATAAGACAGTTTTGTCAGCCAGTTCTTAACAGTTTGCCTGAAAAACAGGACGTCTATAATAGCCTAGCATCAAAACAAAAATCAGACTGAGTTGTTTATATTGTCCGTCACTAGGACAAGGCAGTCTTATGTCTGTTCCTTCTACATATGCTATCTAACCTCTTAACATGAAGGTGAGGTAGTTTTGATCAGGTAAAGCTCTTACCTTTGGAACAGGGGCTCCATCCCCACCAGAGCTTTATGGACTTCAGTAGAATGTTTCTTTGTTATTTTGTGTTAATCGTGATGAAACACAACTGAAGTTTGAGAAAACACTATGATGCAAGAGAACAACATTGACAACCATTACAATAGTACCTTGAGAGCAAGCTTGTAACCCGCTCCTATATTCCTCTTTTGGGGCTCAGTCTGAATTGCAACACATAACTAGTTTCCATTGATTTTTAAAAATTTTAGTAACACATGTTACAGAGGTGTCCTGTGTTTATGTGCCTGTGCCATAGCCCTCTGTGGAAATTTCCCTGGTTATCCCTAACCTTGGTGGTCCCTGTACAACTGCGGGGATTCCCAGGCTCTAGCAAATTAGACAGCTTGCTAATTTATACTAACATTGCAGCCATAGGACAAGGAGTCAAAGACCTGTGGACTTGTGTTATCATTATATCTCTACTTTATCATCTAGGCAGAAATATCTAGTGCTTAATTCAGGGAGGGAATCTCAGTATTTCTAGCAGTACCCAACCTCTGTTTTTTTCTCTTCAATAATCAGTCCTGAATACATCATTTCAGTTCATCTGCCACCTACCATCAAACCTGGTATTCTAAAGCAAGCTCATAGAGAATCCACTTACAAGTTTATTCATGTTAATCTGGGGTCACAGGCGGTACAGACACAGGCCGGGGCAGGGAGCTGAATCTGTCTCACTGGCACTGATGGATGACTGGCACAGAAGGTCTGTTGCTGTCAACGGATACAAGGGAGAAATCCATTCTTATTCTCCTTAATATCTTTGCAGTATTTGGCACTGTTGACCTTATGTCAAGTCTGACAGGTGGCATGAATCCAAAGTAAGTCTTCAACTAGACAAAGACCCATTCTTTCTCTGGTCCCTTTCAACATCTACATGCACCCAGCTACTAAGTGAACTGGATTTAAAAGCTGGTGATATACAGACGGCACAGAACCGTACTTCTTCCCTACGTAGAAATTCTTTGTTATCGCTGAGGTTTCTGAGTGCTTGGATATGGTCCAGTGCCTTGCTTTTCTAAAATAATGACAATCTCTGCAGTAAGAATAACTTATTGCCACACAGGAGACAAAGTTTATCCATGCAGCAAAAAGCCAGGCACAAACAGTCTTTTAGCTGTGGAAAATTCTTTTAGGGTTCTGGTTATGAAACCAAAAAAGAAAAAAAAATAGTTCTGTGTAAAATAATACAAAGTAGTCGTTGAAAGAATACATGCAGTAATTGCTGAGGATAAAAGGGGGCATAACTCTCCTGTCTTGAATATTTAGGGCAAAAATTTATGCTTCACTATCACATTTGGGTTTCATTATGGGTGGTAGGCAGAAATATTGCACACACTCAAAAAGAGAATCTAAATACTTTAGCTCTATTGCAAATCATACTCTGATGAACTGCTTTATTACACTCCACCACCAAGCATTGCATACTGATTGATGACAGATAAAAGCTGGCCACAAAAACTCATCTGGCTGTCCACAAAAAAAAGGCAGTGAACATTTCGTAATAAAATGCTGCCTTGCATCATACAGGTTTTAATCCAAAATAGCAAGAAAAGGGGAATACGAAACTGAGGAAGTGCTCTGGTTCACTGCTGCATTTTCTTTACCTTCCTACTTTTTAAACCATATGTAATCCACACAGAGCAAAACCCAGTGTCAGATCTGGCTCCGTTCAAGTCCAGTATTTGTTTAACAGTTAAACTGAAGTTAAACAGGTGAAGTTCTTTCTCCTTAACCCCAGCACTTGCTAGGTGTGAACCAGTGTCCACCACAGACCTTCTAACACAGGGCACAATGCATACTGCCGCAAAGTTTTGGTTGTTGGCGCGCAATTAATTCTGGGTTAATTTTGACCCATAAGGCCCACCCTGCTTTGAATCCTGTATATATTAATAAGCTCATTGCATTTCAATTTGGCAGACACAGAATCTAAAGAGACAGGACTTGATGTGTACATCTGGCTGGGGGTGAATGCACATGGGATGGGCTTGCAACTGTGCAACTGCCAGCTAACCATCTGGTATGATCTGTAAGTGAGGGTGATGTCAAAGTGCACCCTCCTTGCTGAGGCCTCTGGAAATTCGCACCTGCGTCTCACAGCACAGGACGACTTCAAGAAAAATAGTTTCATTATCTAGAACTGGTTTCTCACCCTCTGCTTAACAGAGCCCAGGTCTGTTGTTTCTCAAGACCAGTTTTAAGACTCTTTTTCTTTCTCTTAGGTGTTATTTTGCCTTTTCTTCAGTGGAAATTCTTGTGATGGACAAAGGCTTTCTTGAGTTGATGTAGCATGTTTGGCAACACTGGCTAACACAGGATCACAGGGATGCACTGTGTCATGTCTCAAGGACAACTGTAGAAAGAGTACTTTGTACAGAGATTTTATACAACCCCGTTAAAGAGTGTAACCTTCTGTACGTGCAGTCTACATATACACAGGGTGAATAGTGTCCCTTTGTAAACTATTTCTGTAACTTCCACCTCTGCTACCTAATGGTTCTGCTTTTTTTCAGACTCTACATCCATCCAAGTGAGACAGGATTTCCTGTAAAACTAACACCTCTGGAGCTGTCTATTTTTTTTTATGATTTTTTTTTTCTTTTTCTCTTTTATTTTTTTTTAAATTTCAGTGGGGCAATTTATTTACTTAATTTTAAAATATTCTCTTAGTGAAGCCCTTACACAGGGACTATCATTAAAGTTCCTGCTACCTTTGGCAGGAGGTGGGTTTTACAACTATGAAGAACCCCATGAAAAGACAGTCTCTTTTCCAAAAATTGCACCTAACTTAGGATTCCAAGTTTTCTGAAAGCTTTGCTGTTCCCTCACACTCTGTGAGCCTTTTCTTCATTGCTACTATCATTCATAGACTTTTCAGGGAATGATAAGATTGACTATACTAGTCAAGGCATCGGGGCCTTCGGTACAACAGCAGCCCTTCCTGGCCCTGCCCAGTCTCCCCTGGGGTCTTCCCCCACCCCTGACCATGGCCCAGGACCCCATTTCAGCTCAGCCCAGAGCTGCCAACCCCTGCCCCGTGCTGTTGTAGCTGTGCCCTGCCCAACCCAGCCTCTCCTTGTTTTGCCTTACAGCTGCTTTTTGTAAGAGAGCCCTTGGAAATCAATGCAGCTTTAACTTTGCTGATAGAACACCAAATGTTCTCATAATTCAAAAATATTTCCATTTCTCTTCTACAAAGACAAAAATCATGCTGCTACAAACTTGTCTTCATACTATTTCTGTTTATTACAAGATTTGTATAACAATAGTACTTTGTGATACGTAAAATTAAGTGAAAGAATGAAGACTTTAATTACATGTGCAACTATTAAGATGTTCAAAACAGGATGGAGAATTATATGGATAATATACTGTAGTACAAATCAGTGTTTCTTTCAGAATGCTTCTTCCCTACATGATCTTTCTCTTCTTATATGGAGTGCAACAGGCCCAGGATAGCATGGATATGGAAAACACAGACAGCACAGATAGCCCAACTAGCTCAGTCTCCCACCTTAACACCCTTTGTGTTGTTCTGTTACACTGTACTTCTGAAACAATATAAAATCTCAAACATTGGTTTTAAGTCAGTCTCTCCTTTTGGGTGTTGGATAAGAGTTCTGCAGAATAGTTTTGCATTCACCTTTTGCAGAGGTTGTTTCACCTTCATTGCCACATGTGATATACTAAACAAAGGAATCGTACACTTGATTCTGTATTTCTTGACACTCACTGAAATCTCATTTCCAGAAATATATGTGTACTGATTTTTGTGGGCCTTTGTTAACAGGAGTACATGGTTTTTCAGGGCAGCAGAAATAAACAGCAAGCCTACCAGGTGACCACAAGGAGTAATACCTTAAGCTTTGATTTGCAAGCCTTTGCCAGTAGTGTTATTTCCACTTAACTACTATCCAACTCTGGCATTAATTTAAGAGTATTCAGATTATTTACTTAAAATAATTTATTATTTAAACCTAATAGAAACCTTTTTATTTCTATTAGTGCAAATGTTTTTGTCACCTTCTTGCCATGATTCAGATTATCCAGATTACAAAACAGCCACCCATAGCAGACAAAATAATTAATATAACATATGATCATTGCATGCAGTAAATAAATAATAGTTGATAACAACTAATAAAAAGAATAATATAATAAATGATTAGTCCAGAGTTTATGTGGAGCAAGCTCTTATTTTGCATCCAAAAGCTTTGAATTTCTCTTTGATAGCCCAGTAAATTTGTTTGCCAGTGACCATAATTAAATATCAGGAATTGTACTAGGCTGCCACTCGGTTCTGCCTGTGCTATGAATCACAGATAGTGGAGTGTGATATCGAACTGGTCGTCACTTTCTGGACATAGTGGAGCAGTGTAACAAAAAACCTCATGGACAGGGGAATGCCATGGGATTAAATGCTACTGAACTGTTTCACACTCCCAGCTATTACCCATTCCACCTGAAAACCGAAAATACACAATGCTTGTCACTCAGCATATTCTCTCATAAGACTGATAATTGTACTTGATAAAGTTTGAAACACAGGTTAAGTGAGAAAGGATGCCTTTCTGTGCCCTTCAGGAGAAAGTGCCTGGGACTCAGAGCAGTTGACAACATTAGCGATATGCATGACTGAGAGACACACGGGTTATTTATAGATGTAAGAAAGCAGAATTTTCAGCTTGGAGCTAATTCATACACTTCAAAGCATGTTTCAGAACTAAATATTTAAATTCTCTTTTCCCCTGAGAAAAAGAAAAGAAACTTGATACATTTTCCCTGTGGAAATTTTGATTTTGCAGAAACTGCTTTTCTGTCACAAAATATCTTATTGAAAAAGCTCTTGAACTGCTCTGGGTGCTCATATGAAAGTGAGGAAAAGAATATGTGTCTGTTTAAGTATTTCGTATGAATGGACACAAAGCTTTTGATTCTTTTTCAAGAATAGAAGAATTCACTTTCAAGGGCATTTTATTTATTTGCATACAAATTTTGAAAGCAGTCTAATCCTCTATTTTTTCACAGAATATTTTCTTTTAAACTTTAAATATGAAATTTGCTTTTGAAAAGCAAATATTCTGTGAGATCACTAATTGTTGAAAAATGTTCAGCATTGTTCAGTGTAGTCAGTAATGTGGAAATGAGTTACCAGGACATAGTTGACAAATTCTGTTGCTGAGTCTTTTGCAATAGGGAAAACATATCAGATTTCCCTTCATATAGGGGTAACACTGTATGAATGAATCCCTAGGATAAAGTGTAGCTGATTTCACTTTATTGCAACATGTTTTAACTTTTGTCATCTGTTGATTTTTCCATTGACCATGTGCAGTAATTCGAGTAAGTTTTTTCAGCTGTTTCACCTCCTTCACCAGAACACAAGTTTTTTAAAGGACTGAAAATAGTAGCTTTTCCCTGTGACAGCAAAAACCACATCTAGTAACCTACAGCAACTAAATCACTCTTTCAAAAATTTTGACCTGAATTTAGTAACATAAAGAACTCCTGCCAAGGAAAATTCAGTGGAAATGTAATGAAAATATCTGATGTTAGCAAATATGGGCACTCTTACAGCCCTACTTTATCTGTTTGAAGAGACTATGTAAGGCAACTATCTGTCTTGACTTTACCATTGACCTGATGAACTGCCTTGAACCAAATGCCTTGACCTCTTTCTACCTTTGTTTCCTCTGCCAAAGTTTGTCTGTCTGGCTTGTTAAAATTATGCACATTTTGTCTTATGTGTTTGTACAGCATCATTTACACAGTGTTCAGCTTGTGATCAGAGCTACCTGGTGAAAACAATCCATACTAAATAAGGTAATTGCTGTTCCACAGTGATACCAAAAATTTAGTTCCTCCTCTTAAGAGGTGCAGCCTGTGCAACGCAAGTGAACCTTTAAAATGGCAACTGTCATTATTAAAATGTTAATCTTCCTTTTGGGTGGGAAGTCATGCAGAGAAGAAACAACCCTGTGGGAATTGCTCTGAAGTTTACACATGCTGTAGTTTGTATATAGAGTTGCTACAGTCTATGTTATGGATTTTGGCCCAGTTTAAGCCTACCTTTGCCTCCTAATTTACCTGCCATGCAAATAACTGATTTCCTAAAACCAAGCTGTGCACCCTGAAGTTTGAAGTTCACAGCCCTTTGTGGAAGGAGGGTCTGAGGAGATGTGTTTCACCACTGCATTCTGATTTGTTTGAATAGGATATCGAGTCATAGCTGACTCGATACTTACGAGGTTTATTGAAATGTCCTGTTGGCTACTTTTGCCTCTTCCTAGAGACAAGCCTAGGAAAGATGAATTGGTGTGTCCCACCTCTCATTTGTCAAGGTAAGGTAGAGGACACAGACAGTAAGCTTCAGTCTTTGGTGAGATGTAGGGCTGTTCATTGCCAGTTCCCAGTTGAGACTGGTACTGACTGTGGAGGGCACTTCTTCCACTCCATCTATATCTGCTGTCAAAGAGGTTACTTCAGTGCCCTGGAAGAATGGAGCAACGTCAGAGGAGCTTGTCTTGCCCAGCTCTGCCTGAACAAGGAGGCAATCACCGCCTTTCATCTTTACTACATCTTGCCTGCATGAGTCATTTAAGATTGTACTGGGTTTGCATAGCAAGGTAGTGAGGGGCTGCAGTGGTGGCTTCTTTGAGAAGTTGCTAGAAGTTACCTCCATGTCCGATAGAGCCAGTGCCATCCGGCTCCAAGAAGGACCCGCTGCTGGCCAAGGCCAAGCCCATCAGAGATGGTGGTAGAGCCTCTGGGATAATACATTTAAGAAAGGGAAAAAGTTACTGCACAACAGCAATTGCAGCCAGAGAGAGGAGTGAGAATATGTGAGAGAAACAACTCTGCAGACACCAAGGTAAGAGAAGAAGGAGGAGGAGGATGAGCTCCAGGTGCTGGACCAGTGATTGCTCTGCAGCCCATGGATGAGGACAGCTGTCCCTCTGCAGCCCATTGAGGTCCATTGGTTGAGCAGAGATTCATCTGCAGCCTGGGGAGGACCCCCACACCAGAGCAAGTGGATGCCTGAAGGAGTTTGTGAGCCCACGGGAAGCCTGTACTGGAGCAGGATCCTGGGCAGAACCTGTGGACCCATGGAGAGAGGAGCCCACACTGAAGCAGACTGCTCCTGAAGGACTGCACCCTGTGGAAGGGACCCATGCTGGAGCAGATAATGGAGAACTGCAGTCTGTGCGAAGGACTCACATTGGAGAAGTTTATGAAGAATGCCTCCTGTGGGAGGGACCCTGTGCTGGAGCAGGGGAAGAGTGTGAGGATTCCTCCCCTTCAGGAGGAAGGAGCAGCAGAAACAATATGTGATATTCTGAGTGCAACCCTAATTCCCTGTCCCCCTGTGCTGCTTGAGAGGAAGAGGGAGGAAAAATTTGGAGTAAACTTTAGCCCAGGAAGAAGGGAGGGGTGGGGGGAAGGTGTTTTAAAGTTTAGGGTTTTTTTCTCATTATCCTACTCTGATTTGATTGGTAATAAATTTAAACAATTTTCCCCAATTAGAGTCTGTTTTGCCCATGATGGTGATTGCTGAGTGATATCTCTGTTCTGGTCTCAACCCAGGATTCTTTCTTTATATTTTCTCTGCCCTGCCCAAGTGGAGGAAGAGGAGTGACAGAGCAGCTTTCTCGGCACCTGGCAGTCAGCCAAGGTCAACTCACCACAAACATAAACTGGTACCAGCAGTTTTGGTGGAGATCTGGTAACTGTTACAGCATGATGCCTCTCAGAGGGGACTGGTGGAGCATATCAGGACAGTTCACACATGGAGACCCTGGGCTTGGTTAAGGGTTGGTCATTTTGAGCAGTTTCTGTTCTGGAGAGACCCATGTTTGAAAATTTACAGTGTCAAACTTTTACAGATGGGAGAACTGCAGTACAGCATATGCAGAGAGCATGAACTACTCCTGCTGAGGCCATAGACTTGCAGAGTATGGCTCAATTTTGCCAGTCTCACGCTCACAGACTAAAAGCAAAGACTGACTCTTTGAGCCTTCTGTCTGTCCTACTTCCTGACATGGCACACAGAATGGGCTACCTCCATGCTCTGTGGCTTGCTCATGAGCTCAGCCTTACTCCCATCTGAGATGAGTTCTTGAAGCCCTTTCAACAGAACATTACAGTGAAAGGGATTTTTTTTTCTCAATTTTTTTTTAATTGAACATAGTGTGAAGTAGATTTGTATTTGCTTTTGAATAATGGTTTTCTGAAGCCTAAATATATGAGAAATTAAAACACTGTTCATAAAAAAGGAATAAAAGAATCATTTTAATCCAATGTAAATTCTCTGAGTCCATCTGCAAAAGACTGGGCAGCCAGATAACTTGGGTATCATTCTTTCAGGCCTGTAACCCAGGCCACAGGCACAAAGTCACAGAAAATTTACTGATCAGCTGCACAGTGAAGCAAGTCCTCTGCAGTGTTTCCATGTGCCTGCTAGTACATATAAAAATTAGCTAGGTCAGATGAGATGGGATAGAACAAGACTTATTGGACATTTAGTGAGTCAGTGTACCTTTGGGACTGCTCTCCATGAGATATCCAGGGCTAAAAAGACATTTGCACTTGTGCAGTTGCCCTGGAGTGATAGCAGGATATACATACACAATAACTCAGTTTGCCAACTTGTTACTGGGTGAAGCTTCAAGCTGCTTTCAATTCTTGCCTTCCCTTCAGTTTTGGTTACTCTGACATCTATAGAAAGTGTGACAGCTGACATCTGGAAGTGCTGAGTGGACAAACTGGGCAGAAACAGCAGCAAAATTGGAGCGATGGAAGGACTCTCTGTCCTGAACCAGCCTTCTAAGAGCTTCCTTTGAGCTCATTAGGTGTACGGCCTGAAGGGACATTAGATTATCTCACTGGATTTCCCATATAACATGGTCTATTAACACTTACCCAGCTACCCTTATACTCAGAGTTGACTAACGTATGTGGAAGGACAGCTAATCAGGCACCTTCCAGGCATTCAGTGTTGACTAAGCTTCCAAGAGACCGAAGCTCTACCCCAGTAGTTTGATAATTCACAGTGTTCAAAGCTATTTTTTTCTGTTAGATTAAATGGGAACTTTAAGGTTCTTTGGCATTCACTATCTAACCATGTCTCTAGTCTCCATGCCATTCCTCAGTCTATACATATTGAAGAATCTGAATGTGTCATGTTTCTTTGTAACACACCTCTAGCCTTCACATAAGGCTTAAGACCTTTTTGAAACTCTAAATTTCCAATTTTAAACTGTGTGCACAGTAGCTGAACACACCACCCCATCATTAATCTTTTCAGAGTCCTGAGAGATATCACCCCTTTGGCCCATCTAGTTACAAAGCTGAATCTAGCTTCCTCATGGCATTGCAGTGGAAGCTCTCATTGAATTTCTTGTACTTTCCTACCCTTGCATCCTCTTCTGAGTCCCTAGTTTCCAAGCTGTCATCTCTCATTCTGCAGATGTATCCTTCCCACTCCTTAAACATAAAGAAGCTGTAAAGCAGTGGATCCAAATAAGTTAGTACTCCAGATCAATTTGATTGACTTATTCTCATAATCAAGTGAACTATCCAAGCAATGCCTACTTTGGAGCCATCAGAGAGAAGAGAAAAATCTCCATTGCATGAGTCTACATGTGATCAAAACACTGAAACGCAAATATTTGTAGATATTTGTACAGAGACCACATCCTCAGCTGGCATTTTATCTCTGGATTTCCATGGAGGTGTGGAGGTGGTTCTTAAGTATGTGCAACATTGAAAAGCCTGGATAATTAGAAATTTAGAGGACTCTCTTCCTAAAAGCATAGCCTCATTTTTATTTACTGCACAGTTTATGCATGAAAAATAGATAAGATTCTGTTGATTTTTAAGCTACACATTTTCTTCTCACTTTTTCCCCTCCCTGATTTGATCAAATTTACTGAAATGACACTTGAACATTTCCCCATTGTGACAGCCATGGTTGAAACATGGAAATCCAAGTAGTTGTTCCAGAGAAACAGAAATGGAACATTACTTTAAAAAGATACAAGACATCCCAGAAAGCAGTCAAATATTTATGCAAAATGAGTGTAGCTTTATACACTGGCACTGAACAACACAATGCTCTGTCTCACACAATACTGTCATTCATGTGTGTACATACTGCCATAGGCAAAAGTCCCACACAACGTATTTTTATACAATTGCTAGCAAATTTCATTACAAGTTGTTGTGTTTGGGTTGTGTTTGTTGATTTTTTTTCTTTTTTTTTTTTTTTTTTGATTCCCTTATGCAAGGGATTCTCTTGATAGAGACATTCTGTCTCCCCGGAGTTTTCTAAAAGGAAGAAGAGTCACAATATAGAATCTACAGAAAATTATTGAATAAAACATTACATTTCAGTTGTAAATAGCATTAGCAAAGAATATTGTTACAGTAATAACAAAGGAGATGGAAAGAAACATTTTCTTCCCTTAAGATGATTCAGAGCACACAGAGTTATATTTTGTGTTCTCATAGCTATCTTGTAAGCAATTAGAAATACAATGCAAAGTAGACAGAATTGCTAGTGTTAAATTTATGCTATGCAGCACATTAGGACCTTGAAATCTGTTAGCGTAAGTAGGAGCTGGAGAAAACCTATGCAACTGAAGCACACAACAGAGTGACTATCAACCTCTCTACCTCAAGAAGCAAATACCTGATATCATCCTACCTACTGAAGTAGCAAGTGATATGATGAGAGGAAATGACCTGAGGATGCTCCAGGAGAGGTTTAGATTAGATGTTACGAAAAACTTCTTCCCTGAAAGGGTTGTCAGGCATTGGAAGAGGCTGCCTATGGAGGTGATTGTGTCACCATCCCTGGAGGTATTTAAAAAGACAGGTAGATGTGGTGCTTAGGGACATGGTTTAATGGTGGGCTTGGCAGTGTTAGGTTAATGGTTGGACTCGATGATCTTAAGGGTAATTTCCAAACTAAATGATTCTGAGATTCTACCATTCTATGATTCTACCTCAAAAAAGAATATTAGAAAGCAAATTTCCAAAGACTGAAAATTTGGTGAAGGCTAGATAAAAACATATGAAATGCTTCGCTTTATTTCTCTCAAATATAGTTGTGATGCAGAAACCATGGCTGAACACATAGCAACGATACATGTAAGTTGAATCCTGGACTGTGAATGTACTATTAAACCGAAGCTCTGTGCACACCCTGGGTAGCCTTTTGAGGGCATATAGTAGTGCCTGACCTCACTGCTCCTCACTTCAGCACTTTTAAGGCCTGTGAGTGATGAAGGACTTGGATATACCAGCAAATGATGTAGCTCTTCTTGTTCTACTCTCCCAAACTGGACTGACCCTCTTCATTCAGCATGGGTAAGAAATAGGAAATATGGGAGCATTGACTGGTTCTTTCCTGTACAAATAGACTGGTATTTTACTGTAAAAAAAAAAAAAAAAAAAATCCTCTCTGGAAACATAGAGTGAGGACCCAGCTGTTTGTTCTTCTTTGAGATACTGGAGACAATGAAATGATGAAATCTGCACACAAGACAAAGTCTGTACTATAAATGAATAAAACATATTTTTAATTCCTCTGTGAGGGCTTTTCAGTGAAATCCAGGTGTCCTTTCCATTGAAACTCTCAGAAGAGGAAAAAATTATACTATTCATTATCTTAGGCACACCATTTTCATGTAACACTCTTCACACAGTGGCTTCTGTCAAAATATCCATCACCCTGCAACATCAGCTCTCTGGCCACCAAGCACCACTTGTGACACCTTGACATGAATTTCCTATGTCCACTACACTCCGGTATGCTGAACAGCCTATACCATGCAACCCCTTCCCCTTTGCAGGATAGTTAAGATTTTTCTTCCTTCCTCTCCTTGACAGAACAGCTATCTCATCCTGCTTAAAATCTATAAGTCTGTATGAAAACTTTAGGTCTTTATTAGAAGAGACACTCTGAATGATTTGAAAGTGGACTCACTTTATAGGTTTGGGTTTTTTTGTCAGATCATTTTTCTGTGACCTTTTTCCCAGTATTTCACAGATACTTTGTTTTGGGAAAGCCAGTTTGTTTTGTTAAATTGCAGGAGCTTCACATAGATTTCAGTTTAATTATGAAGCATGGAGTAGGTAGTGTTTCAAGAAGTCAGCTCCTCTAACCTCATGCCATTTAAATGCACTCTTTCGCTTTAATATCCTCTTAAATCATTTATGGATACATCACTATTGAACACACCATACCTTACAATCCACATGTATTGACACAGGACAGTTAAAACAATGCAAACTAATTAAAGCTATAGGGTAAAACTCTGACCCCACTGAAGTCAAAGGGAGTTTTGCATCTTACTTCAATAGAGTAAGCCATTCACCCTGAGGCCCTTTCTGTCCCCCTAAGTTTCCCTGGCTGTTTGTGCAAAGAGTTCTGGAGAATATCAGGTCTCAGAAAGCCAATTAGCCAGAGACAGCAGTAGAACAAAGCCTCCCCCCGTCGCCACAGAGCAGGCGGCCCTTTGCCTTCAGGAAACAGGTCCAAGCTGGGGTGGGTCTGTGGCTGCAAGTTGTAGCCCCCATGGATATGAGATAAAGGCGGAGGAGGTGCTTTGGGGGTGCAAAGATGCAATGGGGGAAAAATGACATGAAAGTAATTGAAGGTGAGGGGAAAGGGCCTGAAGCTGTGTTGCAAGGGCAAGTGATCTGAGCACTTGAAAGCCAAATGTTTCCCTAATTGCTGCTTAAAATGACTGCTCCTGACCAGAGGGGCCCAACTCTTCCCACTGGGTGGGCCACACTGCTCCCTCCAGTTGATGCCCAAGGGGGGTACGTGGTGGTGCGTCCCTGGGAAGGACCAGATGTCTGGCACATGGAGAGCACACTTTTGCTCTTATTTTCTCCTTTCCCAAGGGCTCCTTAGCACAGAACAGGAATAGATTGCTGACTGGAGGAATTACTCCAGCAGTGGCAGCACATTCATAGTTGCTCTATGTTCTGTGGGGTCCCTCAGACTCTCCCATGACATTTGAATAGATGTGCACTTTCCATGTGACAGGAAACAAGGTCTCAGGCAGGTCTGGAGCCATGGGATGACTCCTCACCATCTCTGCCTGCCAGAAATGAGATGCCATGTGAGATGTCTAATTATCAATGCCACTGGCCCACAGTCTGTGACCTGAAGAGACAGGTGCTCATATGTTCAGAATGTCCAAGGTGATTGCATCTCAGAGGATTATGGAGTGGTCTTAGTATCCCAGCGAGGTTAGATATTGCAAGTGTAAAATCATTTTTTTAAAGAATGGAAGTCCATTTTTCATCTGAAATATTGAAAGAAAACTAGACTTTGCCTTGGTGCACTTTGTTTCAAAGGAAAACAGATTTTAGCATGATCTGACTTGAATTTGGGGTAGTACACTACAGATCATAGAGATACTGAAAATGGAAGGATCATAAGATAATGGCTGTTGAAAGGTGCTTTCTGGGTGAAGAAATTCATACTCAAAGAATAATGCACTGGGACTACTCTTCTTGGACCAGGGTAACACTGTGAAACCAAAACTAGTGAAGAAAAAGGATCACTGAATTTGGTATTAGAGTACGGCTTTTTGGAGGTTTTTGAGACTCCCTGAGCCTCATGAATATCTGAATAAGATATTGTTCACCTTCCAAATGACAATGTTGTTGCCTGAAGGCCTCCTCCATGCCTAAGTTCCTTGCTATTTTCATACTTTACTTTTCACTGTGGGAATTGAATGTGAACAAACAGTGTTCACTTCGGGATTCTTCTATTGCAAAAGGTCAGGTCCAATTCTGTAATTCTATGTATTCATCTTTACAAAGAAGTGTTTTGTTCAATCTGGATAGAGAAAGATAATGAAAGCTCTTTAAACTGGTTAAAGGTGAACACAGATTCATTTATCCAGTCAATTTGTTGTTTTTTGAGGAATAGTGAAGTACTGCTTTTGAAAAACCTTTGCTAAATTGCCTTGAGGAACCTTACTGAAATCAAAATCAATGTACTTGTGAATACTTAAAAGAGCTGCCCGTGCCATAATGGCACATGCTTTTTTTTTTTTTTTTTTTGTCTATGTATGCAGTCATTGATGAGGATGACACAGAAAAGGAGCTCCACTCTATTCTTATCAAACATTTTGTGTTTGTTTGGTTTATTTCTTTTTTTTTTTTTCTTTTTCTGAAATTCTTTAGTGACATAGGGATACATTAGTCAGAAAGAAGCTCAGATTCAGAAACATAAAGTTATCAAAATTAATGACCATCATTTTACCTATCCCTAACAGTGTTATTGATGAAATGCTGAAGCATTCAGGAGCATTGGATAAACTGGAAAGAAATAACTGTATTCTAATCCATATCAAGTGTGGAACAATTGTCCCCTTACAAGTACAGACCAAATAATGAGATTACATTCTATTAATTTCCTTTCTAGCGACTTACTAGCTAGAAACAACACCTTTTTAAAATAGTGATCTGTTTTGGGATATAGTAAACATCTATGAAGAGTAAGAACTCGTTTTTCTTCTAGACAAGCACAAATGGGACATCATCAGGAGGCCATGGCAGATGGGCAGAGGTCTCTTCCAGGTATTCCAACCACAGCCATCGTTCTTGTTTTGTACATGGAATAAGGCTTTATAAAAGGTATTTAAGGTGCATGCTGGTGAAGAGATTTTTAACCAACAGGGAAGAATATGTCATCACTTTTTCTCTCAGTCACTGGTTAGCTCTTGATATTCTCAGACACTGAGGTCTAGGGCTCAGTGAACTTGCTCAGCAGCAGCAATGGGTTCAACTGAGAGTAACTGTAGGCAGAACCCATTATGTCAGATTCAGTGACCTTCCACAAAATGTCAGGGCCATGCAATATGCCTCATGGAATGATCTTTTATAATAACAAAGTATGATGCATTGAACGGTGTGATTTCTTGCCAGTCATGTTTTCTGTCAAGTGAGTACTTTAAGAGCGATAGAACTATGTATCAAGACACACTAGTTTACACAAGTACAGGGACCTATTGGGCACAAGCTTGGTCAAACTGAGTATCTTCTGACTTGCTGAGACCATCAAAGTCAATAAGCCCATAATATTCAGTGTAATGTTGACCACATTTTAGAGCAGCCCCAGCCAAGAGGAGTTTGCAGGTGTTCATGGATTCAGCATGGCACCAGCTAGAGGCATTTTGGAAGAAGAGGATCTTTGATTGAAATGTTCATGCTGGGCGTATGACTTTTGTAAAGTCTCTCTAGGGTATGGCTCAGGTTTTTATTCACTTCATTTTGGGCAGATGAAAGAAAAACTGAGTTACTCTCCATACTGTGAGCAGTACCCCTTCCACTGTCAGTGGTATGGCAGGCATGTTCAATCTGAAGCTGTTCTGTGATCATATATATTCTGGCAAGTAAGTGGAAGTAGGTACAAGGAGGTGTCTCACATGCTAACCAGGAAGAGGGGAGCCTGAGGACAGCAGCATGGACTGCGGTAGACCTTAGTGTTTGTTGTACATTTTAAGTCCCCAAGGTAGGATGGAGAGATACACTGTATTATAGGGACCAATGAGGAAAATGTAGTTGATTGGTCAAAACCCTAGTCCTCTTACAGAGTCATTCAAAGTCATTGAGTGGATCTGCTAGAACCACTTGGCAAATGAACAGTGCAATCATTTACTATTTGTAGCCTATAATTGCTCTGTCATCACTTTCCACATGGAATCTCACTACTATCAGTTGTGTCCTACCCTTGCAAAAATTACTTTCACAATAAAAGTTATACCATATTGTGTTAAGGAATTGGCTTGTTAAATGGAATGCCATATTTCTCTATTCTTTGGCTGCTGTGAAGTATTGACCTCTTAAATTTAAATATGATCATACTTCCCCTTCTGTTCTGATATAAGCATGGAAAACATTATTGCAAGGTTGTAAAGCCTTCAAGCAAATGACTACATTTTGTCCTTATAAGATGACAGTTATACCAATGTGTTTTTTGATTAAGCAATGCAGTGTCTCATTTTGCATATCTTTTTGATTGTTTTTTATTGGATGGCTGAAATATGATAGAAGTATGTCTTTGGAAACATAAAATAGTATTCCCTTGCTCACTTATTTTACAGTTTTCTGATGAACAGCACCCAAACCCTAGTCTCCTTGACTGCTGAAAGGGTTGATTTGCATCACTGGCTAAGGATGGTTCTGATGCTCAGACTTCCAGCTCCAAAATGCGCGCTCTTTCCACTTTTTCTAGGTATTATAATGAAGTCCTCTAGAGTAATCTAAATTATGTAAATACTCTTCCTATCGACTATGCTTCTCATATATTTCTTTAGACCAAGATTAAAACAGTGCAGGAAGTGTGCTTGATGTTCCCTCTAAAATGCTGTGCGCTTAAACTGTACTTTTTCATGGCTTTTCTACTGGAATGAATTAGGCAAAGCAGAATTAACCTTGTCAGTCACCAAGTCAGCTTCTATGACACAGAGTGCTGCAACTAAGAATACAGAAATAACAAGAGAGCCCCAATGCAGTCACCCTCCACTGATTCCTGCATAGAATATGTAAAGTGCTTTGGGGTGTTCCAAGAAGATAGACCCAATATAAATGTAAAGTAATAGTTAGCAAAGAAAAGCCTTTTTGCCTGGAAGTCAAGGGCAAGGAAAAGCATTCTCAGGCAAACAAAAGGGTTTATGTCCAAAACCATAGGTAGTGGGGGAAGCTTCACACAGACCTCAGACACTGAAACTTTGAGCTGCTAACTGGAGTGTGTGGTGCAGGCAGGATTTTGGGGGAAGGAAATAGCCTGCTTTAGCACCAGATAAAGGAAAAGTGAGTGAACAGAAAAAATGAGTGAATTAGAAAGGGGAATGGATGAGCAGAGTGGTACAAGAACTGAGTCCATGTGGTGGTAAAACAGCATCAACCCTAGAGGATGGCGGTCAGATCTTCCTGTTCTAACTAATTTAATCTGGTAAAGGCAGACGATAAATGGGAGCAAGGCAACCATGTGCTTCTGCCTTTCTGCTGATGTAAGGCCCTAGGAACATCCCTTGAGTTAGAAAAGGAAAACATTCTATCTTTGTGTGTACCTTATCTCACCCGCTCTCAGCTCTCTGGGCAACCTGATCTAGTTGAAGATGTCCCTGCTCATTGCAGGGAGTTTGGACTAGATGACCTTTGAAGGCCCCTTCCAACACAAACTATTCTATAATTATATGATCTCAAAACCTAAGCCAAGCCCCAGTTCTTATTCCAATGCACTGTTTCCATGCAGAGGGCAGGATGAACGCAAAACACAGTGTTTGAGCTGCTTCTGCTGATGCTCTTGGAGCAGTGGCAAGTAGGGGAGGTCTCACTTCTTGTCAGACTCAGGAAATAAGAAAGAAAGGGAAGAATAAGCAGAAATAATCCTCAAGTGTGAACCACTGAGCAATACTGTGAGATTTGTGTATGTCACACACAAGCAGCCTGGTCCATGCTATTGAGCAATCTGCACAGATACTAGCTGAAATAAATCAGAAATGCCATCCCATGGCTGACTGGGGCACACAGACGTGGTGCCAGGCCTACCATAGCATCTGGCACTAGTTCGGAAGCCTCTGAATCACACCCTGTTACATGGCGAAGACAAGACTATGGGCCACTGGTTACTGGTAGCTCTACCAGAAGTTCTACCAGTGCAGTTCAGTGATACACTTGCTTTAGAAATCCAGCTGAGCTCCTCACTAGTCAGGCTGCTCCTGGAGTAACTTGCTGAAAACTATTCCTGCAGCACACTTGAGAAGACAGATTCTCTGAAACAAGAACTGAGGGTTTTGTATTTTTAAACGCAAGCAAACAACTGCTTCCAAAGCTGTGGGGGTTTTAACGTTAGCAAACTTTTTTCTCCACCCTGGATTTAGTGTTTTCAATTTATTGTGTAACTGGTTGGTAACTCTAAAAAAATGATACCTCTTAGGCTTTGCAAAAGTCATAGGCTCTTGTCACCTACTAGAGAACTCTGTTGTGACAGGATGTCCCCCAAATTAGAGATAAAGGGCAACACTATATCCATTAAGTTATCATAAGTAACTGGTCATTTCAGTTTTGTGGTGTTGTTTCCTTGCCACATCTGGTTAATGGAGAAAGGAAGTCCAGAACACTCTGAATAGGAGCTATGGGGGCAATATCCTTTTCTTTAAGGAGCTTTACCTTTCGAGCATTTCAGTGCAACTCAAACAAACATCTAATTGTTAATGCAGAGCTGACTGGCATAAACAAAAATGCCTATAGTCAGATAGAGGGTACAACAAGGCTCCATAAAAAATATAATTGCTTCCAAAGAAATGACAGATGACCAGAAGATAGGTCCTATAAATTTCACAAATTAGGTAGATATAACTTTCGTATCAGAAACTGACCACGCTCCATTAACACTGGAGTATATGATGTATCAAGACGTTTCTGGCAAGCTTTTCTTGATTCTGTCTTTCTGGTAATGACTAAAGCAATGAAAGACTCCTTTGCGTGACAGGAAAGGAGATAAACTTGAGCAAAGCAGAAGGTTCAAGAGTAATATGCAATTTCAAAAGGGCTTGCCTTCCTGAGCTTTAACAGAATAGTCTAATTTTTCTGATATAATGTTTCCAAATAAGAAGAAAAACATATCTCAAAATACTCTTTGTTCTGTGAACGCCTGTTTGTGTAACAGCAGCAGCATTGTTATTCTGTGTCATCCCTTGTTGACAAGCCTGTTTGAGTTCCAATAATGGGAAACTATCATGTTGATTTGCTTCAGATTAACCTCATCTTCTTGTCATACTACAGGTACTTTCCATTACAAGAAAAAAATATATGGTGATAGGTAAATGATTTTTATAAAGCCTGACAAAGATTTTAAAACAGCTGCATAGCTGCTTATTTTATTTTAGAAAAAACAATAGCAAGACAAAGATGGCATCTATCAGACGTCTTTGGTAATTTTATAATTAGGTGTCGTCATGACTTTCTACATCTGGCTTTAAGCAACAAATACTTTTTCTTTTTCTATGCTATAAATACTATTTTGAATACCATAGAACTTCTAAATCAACCAGTAAGAAGAGCTGAAAATATAAGGTGCTTCAAAAAGATGGACCCAATATCAAAGGAGCAGTGATTTCAAATTGGGTCTGTCTTTTTTAAATGTCCTGTAGTGAAATCACAAGCAAAACTAACATTAAGGACTGTAAAAAATTGCTCTAACCAGTTCTGATCTGTTAGCTTCAGACTACAATGATTTTGTATCCCAGCCACAGAGCTGCTGATTTCTTCTTTTATATTTTCTCCTTCAGATGTAGGACTTGGGAAGAGTGAATTATTCTGATCCTATAATGACAGCACTAGTGTCACGATGCAGGAACTATTAAAGCATACAGAAGTATACACTTGTTCTATGCAGAGAATGTTTTTTTCTTTATTGTTAGCAATTACCAGAAGTGATTCAAAGTCAGCATGATTTCTGGGTAAAACAAGACTTGCCACTTCAGTCCCTTCTGACACAATAACTTGTGCAATTGAAACTTTAACATTCTGTTTAGGAAGGTAAGCTCTGTGCTTACTTAAAATGTATAGATGTTGCAAGCCTGTATTCAATAACATACAAGTACTGTGGTGTGCACGGTAACTGCCTGTTAGGCAAATGAGATGCCCAAACACTTTCATTAAATGTTGTCAACACAGGGCTGCAATGTGAAGGTAGTCTCTGCTCTCCTTCTAAAAATTTGCCCTTTGAACTCCTTTTGTTTATCAAAGGATGGAGAATATTTGTCTTGTGAACAAACTCTGGTGCTTCCACCTATTTGGAGTACAGTGTATAGCAGAATATTGTGTTGTGTTTGTCTATGTTGGGGTCAAATCACTGGAGAAAGACCTTGAACAAAAATGACATTATGCATAAAGCCATGGAATGGCCTCTACTCTCTCTAATAATACTGACTTCAGAGATGATTTTGGAAATACCAGGAAAACTTGTCAGGGAACCTGCAGGTCTTAGTCTGGAATGAAAAAAAGATACATGCCCAAATGAAAAACCATGTCTCCACTACAGATTTAGAAGGAGCTGATCATTCTGTCTGGTCTAATGCAGAGCCTTTTAAACCCAAATCCCATTGCTATCTGATGCCTGCTTGGTCCATGTGAAATACTTTGCTGGTCTTTCTTCAGCTGTGGTCAGAGAAACAATCCAGCTACAAACTCCACCATCATGATTAGCACTAATGGGCCCATCTCAGAAGACAGGAGAAGGTCTGAACAGCCAGCAAGGCAAAGCCAAGCCCTCTGATGTGATACCTCTGAATTAGAATCTCCCTCCCTTGACAGCCCACATCCCTTGTCTCCATCTTCTTTGAAAGTATCATCTGGAAGTACCAAATAAATGATCATGACTATCCAGCTCAAGGGACATAAAATCTTGTCAGAGACCTATATACAGACCACAGTAGCTGAGAATGGGATTCTTGGTCTTATTCCCTCTGTGTGCAAGCTCTGGACACTGGACGAAGCCTCCTCCTTCAGCTCATGAGTATCCTCTCGTACATCCAAAATCTCACTCCGCCATCCAGTTTCTCTGTCCCACCTGTACAAGGGAAGTGCTTGGAACCAAATGAGGGTTCCTATTGTCTCCTCCTAGGAAGATTTAGTGTGTTTTTAGTGGCATTATCTGACAGTCCAGGCACAAAAGTAAGGTCAGATCTCTTCCTAGGGCCCTCTTGACATCTATAACTGCCTGAGTTGTACTCTAACTATGTGACATCCACCGAATGAATTTACTGTAGCAATCACTTTGAGCATATCTCAAGGATTTCATCATGATATTTTGCTGCTTGCAATGCCAGAGAGAGAACAACAGCATGAAATAAAATGCACAGAATTTCCCCTCTTATGAAAGAGAAATGGAAGAGCAGAAAACAGGCTGAATTTCTCCAGGGTAATTCTATGTAAAAGAAAGACCAGCAACATCCTTTAAGGCCTGAAATGTCAAGCTTGTAAAAATAGTATTCTTGGGAGTTGTATTTGATCATTTGTTAAATACTGTGATATAAAATGTAGAAATACGTGTGTAATGCTTCAAATCCCTAATCTGGTTTAAAAGGTCAGTTGAAGCCTAAAAGGACTTGACATTTTCCCTTTAAAAATTTGACTTTTTGACTCAGAGCTAACAACATTTGAGCCCGAATGACCTGAAGGATAAATACAAAAGCTGATTTCAATTGAACTATTTAGAAAGCAGGGGATCTTCTAATTTGTAAGATAGCATTCAGGGAGGTTTTTCCATTAAGAACTCAATCGACTGAAAAATTATTTCCTTGGGTATTCCACAATCTTTCAATGCTTGTGTAAATTTTACACAGGAGGGGGCAGCGAGTGAGGCTGAAGGTATATAACACAATGTCAGGAGAGCAGAAAGCCCTTTATGAAAAAGAGGTAACTGGTATTTGCCTCAAAAAAATGTGCACTTTCTATCTTCTCCTTCATTGCCTTGGAAGACTGAGCCTGCTTCAAAATCTTTACTGTCCGATGCAGATGAGGCTTTCTGGCTTGTACTGATGTCTTGATAAACATGGTGACAGCCCCTTCCAGCGACACCCCTTCCTATGCCTCAGACCTTTAGCTTGCTGTGAGTGATACATCGGAGTCTGATGGCTGCTTTCATGGAGGAGCGTGCTGACCACCCACCTGGCTGCACGGGTACGTGCTTCCTTGGAGAGCCTCAGACTCTTCTGCCCGGCTCCTGCTCCACCAGAAGGTGACTGTGGCAACTAAGAGCATGGCCTTTTTTTCCTCCACTGCTCTCTGATTGCCTCCTTCTCTCATGACCTTCAGTGCCAGACCTCCTCTTAGTCACTTTGCACCCTCCCATCCATTTTTCTCAAAGCAATGATGGAGAATATAGGGCTGTCTTCTTGTGGGTGAGCCTCACCTCTCAGCCCTCTCATGCTCATGGGGAATAGCCCTGCTACACACAATCTTCCAAGGGGCCTGTGAGCCTTGAGTTGCACGTGGGCCTGTGCCAGGGGTGAGGCACTGCCCTTCCCATTCAGCACCATCTCCAGAGGGGCTGTGCCCAGCCCTCAGCCATGGGTGTCCCTAGGGCAGGGGTGGGAGGCAGCCATGCAGCCTCACTAGACCCTCCACCACGGGGTGATCTGTACTTGTTCTCTCCAGCCAGCTCCAGCACCTAAAGGCTGGGAGTGAGGTGGGAAATGACGAAGGATAACACAGTGCAAGCCCCTGCAGAAACTCCCTTCTGACCAGCCACCCCACGGAGGCTCCTGGTCCTTCTGGCCAACCACCACTCAGGCACCGTTGTGTCATACCAACACCCGGCAGACTGAGTGGTTGCGTCCCCATCAGTCACTTGCTGGAACAGAAATGCCACTGGTTTAACAGTGTTGTCCCAGGACTGATGTCTCACAGCTTCCCCTGGTGTTTATTTTTGATAAATGCCTCAGTTTCAGCTCAAAAGCACCCAGCAGCTGGGGACTATTATACCGTGACAACCTTCTATTCCATTGTCACAGTGTCAGATGCCTGAAAAGGATAATAGGTAGATATTTCTGCTCTTTGGATGTTAAGAAATAAGTGGCATTCCTATTCCTTATTTAGTTACTTCTTAATTTTAATGAATAGCTTTAGTGATAATTACCAGATTCCTATATTGATAAAAAACGGCACATTCTGCATGTTAATAATAGCACAAATTTGATATTTATGAACTGCTGTTCTTTTGCAAATATAGACATTTGGTAATCATCATTATGGTGATAAAATTCATTAAAATTTGAGAAACAACCTATTATCCCTTCTGCCCATCATCTTTTAATTAAGTAACGCAGAGATTTTGTAAGACTTTCCTAGCCACACTGCAGAGTATTGTTTCTGTAAAGGAGTCTCTGTGTATCAAAATATCTCTATTTCAGTTTTGATAGACTTAATATAAAAGGCCAAAAGTAGATTTTCAGTAGAGTTATTCCAAAATATACTTCAGATATTTAAAACATTTTAGCCACACTTAGTTCAGCACATACTTGAATCTTTTTTTTGGGGGGTGTGGACTAGGGGCTATAAGAATGTTAGAGCCTATATTAGGATTCGTTAGTTTGCAATAGGCAAACAATTTTGCTGTAATTTATGCTTCAGAAATTTCTAGCAGTGAGAATGCTGGAAAATTTGTGAGGTCAGTTGCTCACATGAAGAGTGATAAGGAAGTCCTTTTTTGAATTTGGACTTGGCCACGAATCAAAAATGTATGGGGATGGATTAGATTCAGACACATTCAGACAGTTCAGGCATTTTAAGAGGTTCAGCCAGAGCTTTCAGTACTTGTCTGCTCTTGGTCTACATTCTAACTAAAAAATTTAAGATATATTTTGAATGATATACAGATATAAACAGTATTAAAATGATTTTTTCTTTGAATCTCTTAGATATTCATATGTGGACAGAAACATTTCCTCAACTAATACAAGTATTCTGTTATTACAACCATGACTTTTAGGACTATATCCACAATAGGCACAGTTAGTACTATTTGATAATATCCTGAACTGAAATCTCATCTTGTTGACACACACGTGATGTTGCTTCATTTTTAATGCATTTATTTACCTGACTTAACCAAGCTTTTATTCTAATTTCCTTTGATGCTACCTTTGTACCCAGTAGAACTGTCAAAAATACTGCTGAGAACTTACTTTAAGAGTCTTTTGGTATTTCCTTTTTATTCCTGATCACTTTGATGCTGGAGAATACTCACGTGGATAGCATTTAAAGCACCAACAAATGTTGCAGGGAAAGATTCAGCCTGTGCATATCCTATCTTTGCCTTTCAGTCTTAACTAGGGCCTAATACGCTAACAAATCTGGGCAGATTCTCATGCATACTATGATACATCATCACTGTGTTCAGCCAAGAGTGAAGGAAGTAATTTTGTGAGGTCGGATGATGGTCAATGCTCTTGTATTTGAGTTTTTCTTGGGTTCATCCAAACAATTTTCATCTCAAAAGGTTGCTCCCCTTCTTTACATAGTTAATTCCTTCCTCTACAAATCTGACATAACTCATTTGAGGAAAGCTACATAGGAGTCTCTTCTTCCAGACACAGTCTGGTGTCATGCAGAGGCTATGATCACAAGGAAACTCATGGGAAAAAAAAAACCACATGAAACAGGGGAAAAAAATATGTTCTTTTAGTCCAAACTTTTATCTCACATTTGTTTGGAAATTACTGGAGCTAGCTGGGGAAGTAAAACAACAATAATAATAACAACAATAAAATCAAACCAAGAAACAACCAACACAAAAAATAACCCCTCCCCAAACCAAAACAAAACAAGAACCAACCACCAAACCACCAAACAAACACCACTATTTTAGTAAAAAAATAAGAAAAACTCAAGAACTGAGATATTTTGTCCTAAATGCAAAGATTTAGAGTTGAATATGATGCTGCACTGCTACCTGGCATTTGCCTCTTTTCTGTTCCCACCATTGAGGGTTGTCTTTCTGTGGCAAACTGGAATCTCCACTGATGCATGAGAACCAGTTCTATTCTTGAAGAGTGATGGTACTTCATGGAATATACCACCCTGTCCACCCACACACCAAAATGAGGCAACTGGACTACAACACCCAAGATACACTACAATTGTGTTATACTACAGAACTGGAAGGAAAAAAATCCAAAGCAAACCAGTTTGATCCCCAAACTAAAATCTCTTCTGGAATCAAGAGATTGGAATAAATTAATAAACAAATCAAAGTGGAGTTTTCTCAGCTTTTCTCTAAAAATCACGTAGAATCATAAATTCTAGATTAATTCTGTGATAACCTGCAAATAAATATAAACCTGCTGGGGAGCAGAGAAGAGAAAAAAAGGAGAAAATATTCCTCTTTCTAAGTTTCATAGACTAAATTGTAGTTAGGTGGAATAATGCTAAATTTCTTTGCAAATAAACACATCTCTTGGTAAATATACCACTTTTTGCTTCAAAATGACAGATAAAACCAGCTATTTTAGAACAGACAGTCCGCCAATCCTCTGCTCAAGTATTGTCTTTCACTAATAACAATAAAAAGGTGATGGAAATATGATTTGTATCTCCAGAAATTTCCAAAGGACTGCCAAATGTTGTCTTGAAGCACCCTGCTCTTAGGCAGCCACTATAGTGAAAATGTTCCCAACATCTTTCCAACACAGCAAGCGGGAATAATGTAATACTCTTCCTCCAGATGCATTACATTGTTAAGCACTTAATCTCAAGGACCTTTTTGAAGTTCAGATAGTTCTACTTTATTCATCATCTAGTGTTTAGTTTAAAGTAACAAATGATTGAGCTGAAAGTCTCTCAGGAACAAAATTCCTTTTTTCCCCATACATAAACAGAGTTGCAGCCTTTGCATTTTTCGCCATCTGGCCTGCAGTGTGAAATGACATTAGTAGCATGTCAGGTTTATTCTCTTTTCAAAAAAGAAAAAAAAAGAAAGAAAAAGAAAGAAAAAACATAATCCTAATCTATAGTACGAACAGTATTAAAATGAAACATCTGCCTCACTGAAATGAGTGGATGAACTCTGAAGTCTACAAGCTGCTGGAGTTTGTCAAGTACATGTTTACATTGCTGACTGCTGTAAATTTGCAGGATGATGACAAGAAGACTACAAACTAAAATATCTTATTCAAATGTTTTTAAATATCTGTTTCAAACAGAAGAGGCCAGAACAATGAAGTGGCATGGTGATCACAGGCAGACGGGGACGCAATAATATTATAACTTGGGTTACATAATAAAAGATGATGGCAACAGAGGTTTATAACTGCAGTTACCAGTTTGTGGTCTGAAGTCGAGAGACCGGTATGCTGAGAAGGTTGTATCTGCTGTCTAACTATGTGACTCCATCCAGAGTAAGGATAAAATACAATCAAATGCCCCTTTTATAAGTTTGCTTTTACTACAGCACCTGCTGCTTACAAAGCCAAATAAATTCTGTGCTCCAGAGAACAGTTTTGAAAGCCTCCAGGAATAAAAGATGGCAGATTTCTCAAGAGCTTTGTACAACCAAGAAGCAGTTGACCAAGGAGACTGCATTGTTTAGCAAACAGAGTTTATCCAGCCTATCAAAGTTTTTTTGCTTTGCAGGACTTCAGATTCAAATCCTAGGACACGGGTCTTTTTTTTAATCACCATCGTGGATTTGAGGTGCTGCCATATACTAAATAGAAATCTTTATTCTCACCCTAAAAAAAACCCAGAGACGATTAATAAAAACATGGTAGACTGTTTTGCCTCTCATGTTTTTGAGATGCAGCCAAGAATAAAACATAAAAACCCCAGTATCTTCCTGGTCAGTACTCTTTTACATAACATTTTAATAAAATAATTTAATTTATTTTTACTTCTAAGTTGGCTTTGTGATATAACATTCTTCTGAAAATAACCAAACTACTTTGGAGTCTGTTGGGACATAAGCACTTTTGCTATAAAGCAGAGAAAACTCTGGGATTTATTTCAATCCTTAACTCGAGCAAAATTAAAATATTCTATTACCTTCAAAATGCCTTTGAGCTGATGAAGCACAGTGCCCAGAAGCTAAGCAGAGTGGCCATGGCAAAAATGTGGTAATGGTGTAATTATGGTCAGGACCACCCATGCTATTTATTGTGCCATGGCAAAAATATGGTCGTGGCATAATTATGGCCAGGACCATCCATACTATTTATTGTCAGCACAGTCTCTAGTCCAGTTTCGGCACATGCCAGTCAGCAGCTAATGCACAATTGTGCTGAGGGAAACTGAATGGGACTAGGATTGCTGCCAGTAGGGATTATGTAGGTCAAAACCACTTTTATTTTGTTTTTTGGGAATACAAGCAGAAACAAATTAAATTTAATGATATGGATATGAGACATGCCCCTTGCTTTGAAAACTAGAAAATAGTCCTTGGCCTACTTCATTTCCTAATATCTGTATGATAATTTATTTCAGCTAGCATTATCACAAGCAAGAGAATTGTACTGTATATTGAATTATGCAATAATATATTTGTACCATTGCTTTGCCAGGTTATCCTGGGAGGATTAATTCCCAGTGACTTAACTCCATGTTTATACACCCAGGGTAAAAACTTTTGCTTGTGTTTGTAAATGAAGGACACTATTATTGACTCCATCAGATCAGAGTAGGGTAAACCATCTACCTGTAAAGGAAATATGTATCACAGGAGGACTGTTGGGTGCTCTGCCAGGAATGTCCAGTCTAGGTGCTAATGCATAGCCATATATGAAGTTTCTCAGGGCGGTCACACAGCAGCACAACCTAAATTAATGTTGGACCTTCAAGGAGAGGAAGTAAGAAGAAAGCATGAAAGGGAAGAAGGATGATTTACAAGCTAACGACAAAGGAAGGAGTAAGGTCTCCTCATCAATCGCCTGCTATACGGCAGTATGAGTCTTTGTTCTGGAGACATAACTCAAGATACAGTTTATACCAAAGAATGCAGTTAAGCTTCATAGTTGTGTTCATATTCATCTTTAACATAGTTATCTGATAGGTTTGAGATAGCTTTTGATTATCTTTTTTTTTCTTTTTTTTTCTTTTTTTTTTTTTTATATTAGTGCCTGATTTAATGTATCTGCTTATTATCTCAGCCTTGCTAAATAGTATTGCTGACTAGAAGTCTTATTCCTTATTTTCATAGTCATTGCCCTAGATTTCCTTTCAAGGGGAGGATCCCAGCAGTAAGTCTTCATCAGACATATCTATGTTGAAGACATTATTTTCTCAGACACTATGCATGACTTAGACAAAAGCTTGGTTATGCCTTTAAAGTAAATTTTCATCTTCTTTGTGCTTCCTTGCAGTCAGATCCAAGACTAAGTATTTAGTGTCTGTGGCATTTCAGTTCATCTTTTAGGGTCCATACACAAATCTGGGCTACATCACATAAAGAGAGCATATTAAAACAACAGCCCATTCAGGAAAGAACACAGGTCTTACAAGAGTCATTTAGCAACTCAAATGGAAAGATGAGTTACTCAAATAATAATTGCTCCAGTAAAGCACCTCTTTGTCTAGGAGGTTCTTAAAGTCTTCGTAGACCTTATACCATTACATGCTGTTATAAATATTTTTTACTCTGACGTTGAACAGAGAGGTGGTGGTGATACATCTGAACAGGGAATTTTGGTGGAAAGAAAGCTAGGATCTGACTGAGATACTGGAATGGGTTGTTTGTAAAGGTGTCATGGTCCAGCAGTCAGTTAAGAAACTTATTTAAAAGAGAGTGTCTCCAGCAGCACTAAGAACCGCTGGTTAGCGCTTACTGAAATGAAGGAGTGCTATTCTCAACACTTTTGGTTCACGGCCCCAGGCTCAGGTCTGTTGCTGTTGTAATGTCTGGTGAGATCATCACTCCTGAACACACGGTCCCCAGCTACTGTGTAAAAAAATTTTCTCCATCAAGCTGAAATTTCCTCCATTTCTTTTTTATTAATGTTTAAATTTCACTTGAATGTAACACCCTCTTTTATCTAATTGTCCGTTTATTAGGAAAAAGTCTGTTATCGCAAACATACGTACTGGATTTTCCAACTCCTTGCCTGTCAGTGAGTAGTGTTCCTAATTTAGCCTAGGGTCCAGTTCAGCTAAAAGCACTGAAGTGAAATCTTTCAGCCTGAAAACTTAAGAGCTTAAGGGGTGTGCGGAGTTCTCATTCACTCAGTAAATCTATCCCTACCAAAACCACAACACTTACACAATTACTAAATGTGCAGGCATGCCTGATGATAGAAGAGTCTCTTAAACTTAAAGACAAATAATCATACCATAGTTAGTGCTTTATATGCTATCTAGATGGGAAATAGAAGCTAAATACCCACACAGATTTTTAATTTTCTGACTGCTTCTCACAGCTAATGCAGTCATGTAAACATAAAGCAGCATTTACATGTAGAGCACAGCTTTCTTTAACATGTCTTTTGGGTACTCAGCTCATCAGACTGAAGCTCAAGCAGAAGGCCAGAACAATTCAGAAAGTGTAGAAAATGTACAATCACAGAATGTTCTTCTGTGGCCATAATTGAAACCAGCAGTAATGCACTGCCTCACTCTATATAGGGATATAATGCGCATATGTAAATACATCTTGTGGAGAGATCTGAACATGCCATTTGCAGAATAGGCTTACAAAAAGGTCATTTATCGGACCGTATTTACACTGAGGGGCAAATCCACAGGGAAAGAACAAACAATCCACCTCACTAAAAATATGCTTCCAGCACACTGTTTAGGAGAGGGTACAAGAAGCCCCCACGATGACAGTACACAAACCTGCATTTTGTGGAAGGGCTTTCCACAGAGCTGCGGCAATGCAAACAAACGGAGGCAGATTTGTCATTCTGAGCACTCAGGAGCTGTGTCAGCTCCACACAAATGCAAGCGCAGCACAAAGCCCACGAGATGCTCTGTGGAAGTCAGTGGAGTTATACAAATTTATAATTTATTAAAATCTTTAGCTAGGGACGTAGTTTCTGTTGTGGTGAGGATGTAAGAAGCATTGTTACCTTCTCCACTTCATTCTCTGACAAAGTAAAAGGACCAATGAAATATATCACGTATACTATATGGTTACAGAAGAAAGAAAAAGAAACATTATTGAGAGGATAATTTTGTTGTAGAGTTTGCTTTTCCTTTGTGGACAGAAAATTTTTCCTCATCGAAACTAGAATAGTTAAACTGATATTAATGTTAGAGCTGTAGGGGTTTGTGTGTGTGTATGTGTACAATAGCCTTTTATCACAATTTGAATCAATAGCAGTAAATATTAATGCCAACATTTTACACTGAAAATGTAGCAGAGAAACCTCTGCACATGAAAAAATAGTGGATGAAATTGTGAACATCAAGATGAATTAAGTGGAGAAATCTTTCTTTCCTATTTGCTGTTTTGGTTGGGAACAGGGAAGGCTGAGGAAGGTGTCTATGAAACCTAAAATCCAGACTGCAGTTTAAAACCCACAGATTTCTCATTTCAGCTGCTGAATTTTTACCAAAAGAAAGCAAGCAAACTGGTGATAAGGCAGTCTTTTAAAAGCATGAATATTTGAAAAGAATTGGAAAATATGAGGCTACTAAGACTCTTGTAAATTAGTTTTCTGAATGAAATAGAATTTCATACAGCAGAAAAAAATATTTGCAGCATAGTCAAAAAAGATAATTGACTTAAGGCTAAATATTTTGGCAAAAACTTCATTCTGTGTAAAAATATGGCAAAAGCTGAATAATATAGTGTACCTCAGTATCTACTGTGCTGTTGTTAAGGGAAATATCCAATTTGCCAAGCATCTTTTCCTGATCAGGGGACCCTTCAGCTTGACTGTAACTTGATAAAACTCTTTGAGTTATACTACAGAGTGCTTAATACTTCCCCAGTGGATTCCTGAGGTCTTCTCAAATGTAAAATATTTCATGAAGGGCCAGGCTTTTCTAATTAGGCTGCTTCTGCTCTCCAGTTTATCTAAAAGACACATTATTGAAAACCTCTTCCTTTCACAGGAATTTTTTCTATTGTTTATATAGGTATCACAGAGAGATATGTTTGATACAAATTGTTTCAGTTGGAAAAAGCTCTGCCAAAGAAAACAGACAGGCAGCTGTTTGCATTGCATATAAAAATTTTGTTAAATATGGCTGCACCTGTGTAAACACAAATTTATTTCCAAGAAGTACCCCTGCAGCTGCAAAAGCTTTCAGACATTGCCAGACAAGTTATTTTTATTAAACCATGTAACATACTAAATAGCTCTTTCAATGGTTGTCATGCCTTAAGAACATGTAACATAAAAAACCTTGTCCATTTTTAGGGAAGTTGGGTTTTTATTTTTATTTTTATTTTTTAAAAGCTAACAGAGCAATGGGCCCACTTTACAATTTAGCGTTATGCTATATTAGTCTGAAAATCTAAAGTAATGCATAGATGTACATACTGTATGAACACTACGTGTCTATGTGCACACATATGTAGTTTTAGATTTTATTAGTGCCTCAGTGTCTGCCCTGACCCAGAGTCTATCAGAGGTGATAGAGAGATTTTTACTGCCTGCAGCAGATTATGAATCAAAGCTAACTTGAAATGCCTGGATCGGGTTGGGTATTGTACTTTCTGTGTTTCACCTCCAGAAAGCATAAACAAATGAGAATATTTAAAGACTGAGAGATGCTGGGAAATAAAGGGGGCAGTTCCCTGCTTCTTTGCAAAGCAGGAGCTCTTTGTTTCCTCCCGGCCGAGGTGGATGCAGAGCAGGGGCTGCACGGCCATCGCTGTCATTGTCCCAAGCTGGGTAGAGACGAACGCTGGGGAAGGTGCAGGGTCTCTCCTGCTTGCACCCACCAACACTCTTCTGCTCACGTTTCAGGGAAAAGGGAGTGGAGGGGTAAAAAGTCTTCTGGGTGCATTGGAAACTCACTCGGATCACTAGGAATTTGTAACCAAATTAAATAGCCAAAGAAAGCAGCATGTCCGTGCAGCTGACAAGTGGGACAGACTCAAATCGATGCTTTCTGGTTGTAAGGCAGAAATTGTTCCCCCACAGTGGTCACCCTTCAAGATACAAAAACACCTCACCAAGGCAGGTGCAAATGGATCTCTGGGGACCGCCTGTGTGACCACGGGATGCAACCCACATTTATGAGTGTGCATTCTCCAGTCTTTAGAAACCTCTGGGGTGGGATTAATTGACACGGTGCGCCTGGGATCTGCATTTCCCTTTGCAGATGCACATTATGTAATTTGTCCAATGGATTTGCACTCACTCCAAGGTCCATTCTGCTGCTGTGCTAGACTTGAACTGAAAATACATGTATCATTATTTAAATCTATATGCATACACATTCAGCCTGTGTGCAACACATCAAGAGGTCTACCTCTTCTTAATAAGTTCACAGATCTCCCACTGACATTTATTTCAGTTATTTATATTAAATCATTTTCAAGGAGAATAGAAGCTCTTTCATATACTGAAGGCTGTATGAATGGCTTCTCTAGAAAGCTGAAATCAATAGTGCTTAGTGATTCAATCAGTGTTAGGTGAAGCACCATTTCAAGGGTTAGGAAGCCTTGTTGAATGGGGTAATACGGTGCCAACAAGCCTATCTGAGCTCAGCTCCCCTTCCTCTCTCTTCATGATGATGCAGAGGACAGAGTGCTAGGGACACTGCTTGGATTACAAATATAAACTGAAGTAATAGCCTGTGTTTTAATTTGGAAAGTGATACATGCATACTTAACTCTTTTTTAAGGCATATTTCTGGTGATTAATGTGTAAATGCAAACACATGCAGACACACACATATAAATTTATTTTTAAAGACATTTCTAAGCCAAGTCTCCCCTGACCAATGGCTCAGTGCAAGCACAAGGGAATGGATCTTCAATAAGCGCCACAGTACCTTTTCTCAGCATTCTCAATCTAACTTTCCTGTGAAGGTCTTGAAGGTAAAACTACCTGGTGGGTAGGAAATCATGGAGCTGCCACAGCAGTATTCAATGAGAAATGTGGGCATTGGAGCTGGTTTGTACTCACTTTAACAAGAATGCAGCCTGAATCAGCAGCACTATTCTTCATCTTGGCAGGAGGAACAAGCCTGAAACACTAAGACCAGCAGTCTAGATATCACTGGCATGTACTTGCTTGACGTAAAGCAGCCACATTTCACATGCTGATCCAGTTCTGACCGGTGGCTCTGAAATTGTGGGCATGACAGGGAGCCCAGTTAGGAAAGGGTTAAAAATGAAGCCTACAGATATCCAGAAGAGAAAAAAAGCAAAGTGGGTATAACAAAAAGTGATCAGCAATGTTTGCTTGAATTCTAAAGGAATGCTGTTTCTGTTCTTCACAAACAAGTTGCCTTTGGCTCCCACACACCTTTGGAGACAGATTTCTTTGAACATACCTGCAGTGACAAGCATGTGGATCTGCCATGCCACATCAGACAACCACTAGCACGTGGCTACCACCAGATACATGAGAAAAATGTATACAGAGCCTGTAGGAGGCAAAGTTAGAAATAATTTGACCTTCAGAAGGTTTCCCATAAATTTGGTAGGCTGAACTTTCAGGTACCTGCAAGAATGAAGTATCGAAGTACTGTGATTCTGGAGAATCTTGCTATTAAAGTGAGTTGCATATATGCATAAGAAAAGGTGAAATGTGTTGTTCACTAGAGAGGACTTTTTAAATTAATGTTTCATAATTTCAGCAGTTCGTCAGGGAGAAGAAACTGTATGAAACAAGAAGAACAATTTTTAAACAAATAAATGCTGAAATGTGTTTATGAATTCAGCCACAATTGAGTTGTGAATAAATAAATAAATCGTGAGTCATGTCCCCCTCTCCAAAAATCAAAACATGAAAATACTAGAGGAGCAGGGAAGGGAGAAAAAAGCCCTCATGCAAAGAAATACCCTCCCACATTCACTTTTCTGCTGGTGGGGGGAAAAGATGAAGCTCAGATTGTACATGCAGCTTTCCTACCTGGTTACAGATGAGTTCATGCAGTAAGTGTCCATCCCAGAATCAGACTGTAAATACAGAAGCACAAGACTGGATCACATTATGTCCAGAACCTGTAACCATGAGGAGTGAAGAGCAACTGCTTTCTCTGCCGTTTGTGTATGAGTGGAGCTTTAACCCATGGTCTGGAAGTGGTTTACTCCATACCTATGCTGATGCCTGCAATTTGTGATGTGTGGACCTGGATTTTGTGAACAGCAAATTTTTTATTATTTTGTATGAGATCTAGTTAGTTGGGGAAAAACAAAACAAAGCAAAAAAATCATCAACAACATCAACAAGAAACAACATAAAAATAAAAAGACAAGGTCCCTCTGTCTTGAGTATTCTTGGTAAGTAAGATTTTTCACATTCACAGGGAAGGAGGTTTGTCTCCACTCAATAGCAAAACATGCTCCTTCAGCAATCAGGATGCAGTCCCACGTCAGGAGGCAGCACTAGGGCACAATGCAGGACGTACAGTTTCTGCAGCTGGAGGCATGCTGGCATCTGTGATGGAAAAAACATGGTCATCAGTCTTCCTTCTGAATGGGTAAGGAAACTGATGACAGCGATCAATTCATGTTTTTTCCATCCAGATGAGAAAGACCATTTTCCTAACTGTCTGCTGTGTCCAGGGTGTACAAGAGTCATTCTGAGTTCCTGATTTCTGGGAGAAAGTGCAGTGTGACTACACAGCAAGCCCTGTGCAGAGCAATCATGAAATGCATTGTCCGTGCAGTAATACATATTTTACTCAAGAAAGCCCTAAAATATAAAATGTTGGTTGATTATGGGTGATCAAATCATGTTAGATGTCCATAAGCAATTATAATAAAATATTTAAAGAGTTTTATAGTCTAGTAGAAAAAAGATAAAAATACAGAGCCACATACTTTTGATTTAGTTGCTTCAATTTCACTTTCGTACATTAAAAATGTATATAGGAGCTGCCATCTCAGTTGCATAGGATATCAACCACTTTATTTTCTGAGAAACATCAACCAAAGTACAGTTGATTTGCCAAGTCACAAAGATTCTCCTCAACTAAGCTACACGTAACTGAGTCACGCTCATGATCCTCCTTAAATAATAAATTTAGAATCCTTATTAGATGTGTTGCTGCCTAGCACTTGGACATAAACTATGTTGGAGAAGTCTCTCGAAAAAGATAGAAATAAGTCGCTTAATAAAGTCTAAATCATTCCTTAGGTTAGCTAATAGAAGCACCCGTGGTTATAAAATTAATCAGTCTCTGCTATTACAGCAAATTGGTGAAGATTGTATTGACACATCTTCATCTGCATGTCTCATCAGAGGTGTCCGTGCCATTTAGCTACAAAACCCTGGAGGCTTTACTCTGCACAGAATCTTATAATACTTCA
Organism: Nesoenas mayeri; assembly: GCF_963082525.1. Taxonomy (NCBI): domain Eukaryota; kingdom Metazoa; phylum Chordata; class Aves; order Columbiformes; family Columbidae; genus Nesoenas; species Nesoenas mayeri. The sequence continues at coordinate 26,747,953 of NC_137543.1, forward strand.
ATTAAGGGACACCAAGCTGCCAGCCAGACAGCAGAGCATTTATTTCTTGATGACTCCTTAAGTTGTGCCACAGGCCTATCATTAAGAGAATATTTTTCACAGCATGTTGCAGAGATCCTCATGCCATTAAAAGGAATTGAAAAAGCATCAATTTGTTGTTTCCACCTAACACAGATATTTTTCATTGCTGGAACAGCCATTAAAAACAATCTGTTTTATTGCGTTCTGAAAAGATCACAGGAAGTACACATTGTGATTTAAGTATGACATTAGTATTAAAAGCATAGTGAATCTGAAGTATTTGAAATAAATACTTAAGAAAAGAAAGTATTAAATATGCTTTCTTAAAAATTTTGCTGAAAAATCCTTCACCACATTTTGATATGAGATCTTCAAACAGAGATTCTTAAATGCCCTTGAGGCGATATTTGCCATTTGTGAGAGAATAAGGCCCTTTTTGGCCATGTGATATTCAGAACTAATGAACAAACCCATACAATCGATACAAAACTGAAAAATGATTTTTTGTCCCCATATTCCTCCCATGGCTGTGATCTTTCCTCAAGGCGGAGTAATACAACCTCTAGGCCAGACTATAGGAAGCTTTACATGGACTATAATATATATATTGAACAAATTACACTTTCTCTAACAATTTAGGACTAATCTGCAAAGGGACTCAGGCATTGCTCAGCCACTTGAAATACTTGGTATATAAAACTGAGGTCCTCAAAAGCAACTAAATCCTCAGGTACATAAATTTCCTCAGACACCAAGAAATCGCTAATACGCTCACCAATGTGACAGTCCAAGCTAACATTTCTGACCTGTTGTGTGCCCAACCCCTGGGTGATCTGGACACCAGCAAGCTCACACTGACCCCTCCTGCAGACCTTCATCAAGGGCTCTTTCCCAGACCTGCTTCCTCACTGGACATGACTCAAGACGTTAGGATCTAGCTGAGTGATGTGTTCAGTTCTGCTCAACTGGCAGGTGAATGGGGTTCTTCTCTCTTTTCTCATCCTCACCCTACCTGCTTTAGAGCACGAACATAAGCCCTGGTCTCATACATCTGCAAGGGAGTCCCCCATCTAGCCAGGGTGTGCTCTGCCCCAGGGGAAATCACCTCTACTGTCTCTTGTGGGAGGTCTCTACTCTTGCATTGCACTGTAAAGGCAAGTAAGAAAAGCAAGAGCCTTGCTCCCTCCGCCAGTTTGCAGGGACTTCATATAAGAGTCAGAAAAATGGGGGTCCATGCTCCAAATCAGGCACTATGTGGATAAGAAGGGAGGTTTCTCATGTACCCAGAGACTCCTTCATCCATCGTGCTTTCAATAACCATGCTGCATCTCTTTTTTGATCTTCCCACTTTACCATGCAATCTCTTTAATTTTTTTTTTTAATCCCGACTGTTCCACATACAAAGAGGTGGATAAAAGCCTCTCAAGAGCCTGCACAACCCTTACATTACCATTTTCTCCTGAATACTATCACTCCTACCTCTGTGTGCTATGATATGTTTCCAAGGTACTTAACTCTGTTCTTGCCTGAAGGAAAAGTAACTTGAGTTATCACTGAGTGTTAAGCCTTTTGAACGCTCAGGTCCCTGGTGACCTCAGCCATTGCACACTAATGCTGTAGTTTCATGGAAAATATTGAAGGAAGTGGTTCCGCCATTTCACAGTTTTAGAGGGGCATCACCTTCTCTCTGGTGCTGGTGCAGCTATTTGTTCAGTCGTAGGTTTCAGCTGGGCGAACAGTGATGGTTAAAGCTAAACTGGTCAAAAAATAGTTGGTCAGTTTTCAGCCAGATTAGTCCTTGACTGATCAATGTATGGCTCCACTACTGCTTGAGTGGACATAGGCCAAAGTGGGCTGAGAAGGCAGGAACAAGCAACATGGGGCGGAGCAGAGCAAAGCAAGAATCTTCTTACAAGGAACAGTGCCAAATTATTCTCTCATGGAATTTTACTACTGGTATATTGTCAAGTTAGAGCTGGTAAAGAGAAAAATAGCATATCCTGAACCTTGCAAAAAAGTTTGCCTTCTGAGCATCTCTGACACACAGAAGTGAAAAGTAGCACTGAAAATCAAGTATTTGCCACCCAAATCTGATTCCTCAAGCATCTGTTTCAGTGTAAAGTGTTTATTTAATATGGACCGAAAAGCAATCAATTATATTAGCCACTGGTTTATCTGGGTTTAATCTTGATCCTGGAATCATAACTTATGTGAGTAATCCCACTGAATGAAATAAGATTCTTAACACTATTAAAAACTGTTTCCTTAAGTAAAAATTTCTAGGATTAAGCCATTGTTTGTAGTAAGTTGTTTTGAGATGAGCTATTAACAAGACACATCTTCATTTTAAATCAGCACTAAACTATCATATTAATATATGAGAGAGAAAGATTAAATTATTAGGCCTCCTACTCTTATTCATAAATGGGAATTTATGAAAATACATTGAAAGGAGCAGCATAATTTCATCTCCTCTCCAATTAATTTATTGAAAACTAACATGTATGGTGAGTGTCAATTTTATGGAGAAAAAGTACATTATAGAACGAGGGCCAGACTCTATAGCTCTAATTCATATGAATAGTCTTGCTTGTGTGAATAGTCCCATCAGTTTCAATGGACTATTCACACCAGTTCAATGGGATTATTCACATACATAATACCCTATGGTATTTGGGATGAAAGGTGCTATATAAATGTAAACTATTATAAAAATATTAATAGTATGCATTTTTAGTTACAGCAAAATATGCATTTATCCTGGTAGTCATTATAACCGATAAGGTAAATCATGCTTGAGCTAAAAAACTCCTACTACACAGCCAAAACACTTATTTAACTGTGCTACTAATAAGTAGGTTTTTTGTAAAAACACAAATACACATTTACATGAACGGAAATACAACATGTATTTATGAAAAAGCTTTTGAGAGCTTTCAGGTAAATACTATGTATGTTTTCTTATTCCATAAAGGCAAGTAGATTTCTTTTTTCTTTCTTAGAATAAACAAAATACAAAGGTCCAAATTCATCTCTGCAGTAGTTCTATTGACTTCAGTTAGGTTTTACCAAAACCACAAATGCAATTTCACACAAAGCTTATCACAAAAAACTCTATTGCCAACCATTCAAAGGGCCAATTCGCAGTATGTTGTGTGCAAGCAGTCCCTGCAAACCAGCATGGAACCCTTCAGCAGCTTCAGAGGAACTGAATTGCACATTAGACAATATCCATGTTTCTCATGCCAAAACCTAGAAATCCATAGTTATCATAGATCCACAGAAATTCATAGATATCATTCATAGATTTCAGTAATAATAATAATTAGAGAAAAATTGACAAACAAGATGGATCTGAAGAACCTTTCCCCAGTAAAATAGCATATTAAAAAAACTCTGCAGGGGCATATCCACAGCCACTGTGACTCTGCGGTCTTCAATTCAGAGTCAGCCAACTCCCAAAGAACAAAAAAGCGTGTGAGTGATGTACAATTTTGTGCCTCCAAAACTAATAGCTGCACAGTGAATTAACATCACATAGTCTAGGAAATCAGTGACTGTCAGGGAAACAGTCTGCTAATTTGTTATTTTGTTATTACTTTATTTTTTAAATTTATTTATTTCTTACAATTTCTTCAGGATGCCCAGTAATGCAGTGAGTATAACACAAATCCCATCAGTGTCCCTTCAGGTTGAGAGGCAGGTTTTTTAGGTAACCAGCATGACAACCTAGTGTTATGTAACATTAAGTTTGTGCTACATGGGGCAGCTCCACAGCCTTTCCATCCCCTCTTCCCACTTCTTGTTTGCTGCATGGGAGAGAAAACCAGTCAGAGATGGTGAGGGGCTGGCTGGATCTTCAGCCCTGTCTTCCAGGCAGAGAACTGGGTGCTCTCACTTCCATCAGTGACCGCTTGGGCTCAGCACTTTGACCTGTGTATTTCATTTATGTGTTTTTTCTGTTCCTCCATGTTGTATTTTGACTGATGTGGATTTACAAAGACAAGAAAGCAGGGGACACTAAGGGTAGGTCCACATTACTGACTGGTATGACAGAAAGAAGGAATGATGGGGGTTTAATTTGCTGGGACCTTGTATGGGTCCAGTACTTCAAGTCCACATTACTTCAATGACCAGGAGATTCAGACAAGGTGCCAGTCCCAGGCATACACCATATATGCACAGAGGACAAACTGGTGGAAGATCCTGAAGCCACACTGTAGGTGGACCATCCAGATAGGGTGTCTGTGTGTACCTTCAACTTTGTTCCCACCAAGTTGAAAAATATTTCCTCAAGTACAATGGTGTGTCTGAATGTACACTGCATTACTTCATGTATGGGCATAAGGCAAAATTGGACCTAAAAAAAAAGCCCTCCTAAATTGACACACTCAATGGAGACTTTAACCTTCTCCCTTCTCTCTACCCTAATCCCAGCATTATGGTCATGGCACCAGATGATCTTCACATGTTGTGCTGCTATGCCTCTTTCCAAATCCTCTACCCCATGTGTCAGACTTGAGAAGACAGAGGGAATTCACACGGATGGGAAGAGAGAAGCAGAAACTTCTCCCTGACAGAAGCCTGACCATGTAGCCCAGTCTCTGTCACATACCTCTCTCCATTTTTCTATCATTAATTTTCCAAACTCATCCAAATTATGCTGGGCTTCCCAAACTGAATAGTAAATTGATGTTGACATGAGTCAGAACTACACTGGAATAACTTCAATCACAGCTGAATCTGAACCAGAAACATGCTGATTCATACTCCTTGATTTGCCTCCTTTTCTTGACTTGCCTTTGCTTTCTCCTTCCTCAGATGAAGTTCTTAATCTGATCTCTCCACATTTTCTTTAACCTTTCCATCCCATCTCTTCATTTCAGGAAAACAAACAAACACACACACACACACAAACACACACAAAGTAATGCATTATTCTAACAAGTATTCCACAGCAAAATTTAATGGCTCCTGGGACTTTGCATTTTTCTTCTTCCCTATTTTGCAGTGTGGCCAGACAGCTGATCAACTGAAAATAACAAAGTTAAGATGAGGACCAAAAATGAATGGAGAAGACAACCAAGAGCTGCCCAGCCTAGGGAAGAGAAAGCAGATATAATGTAGTGGTCTGGATCTCATGCAGTTTCACCCCTGGTCTTAGTGACTGAGGAAAGGCAGCTGGATCCCTGAGCCCCATAAGGCCATGGGAAGATATGAGAGGTTAAAAAGGAACTGTGCTTTCTACTCAGTCTGAGCAGGCTCTGGACACTCAGAAAGATCAGACAGACCCATTCCAGTGGTTTCAAAAGGGCCCATGAAAGTCTGGTATTTTCATCAACATAATGTAAAGACTGGTATGTTCATCATCTTTAGTGACTCTTTTTGTTCAGGACTTAGTGTCTTAGATCTGAAAGCAAAATAATAAGCTGGTGGTAAGGAAAAGAAAATAAAACCCACTGTTGTTTAGTGACTTCTTAAGCCAAAGGTTCCTTTGGGTCTGTCATGTTTAATAGGTATTAATGGAACTACCTTACACAAAAGTGTAGTCTCTAGTTGAAATTAAAAAAACCCCACATTTTATCTCCATGATATCTTGTAGCAATGAGTTGCAAGTTTAAATATGTATTTTGTTTTAAGCCTGATGCTTGGTCTCCCCTGAGCCCTCTCAAGATGGTGACTCTCATACTCCCTGCTTTTGTTTAATCTCATCTTGCTCCTTTCTCTCACTACAGAAACCATTATTTTCCCATCTTAAAAAAGACTGCCCTTCAACTGCCACCTTATTTCTTTTCTTGTCTCTTTCATTTCAAAAATCTCAAGTTTTTTTCTGTTCAAAAATGATTCTGAATCCACTTCAACCTGACTTCCACACCACTAAGGCTGGCAAATTGCACTTGAGTTTCCCATGAGGCTATTCTGACCACTGAGGCATTGTATAAAACAGAAGCAATGGCAGTAATTCCTCTTCCAGATGTGTTTTCTCTGGGAACAGCAAATTTTCACAAAGCTGCACCTTATTATTCTCTGCACAGCCAGCCCCGAATTCTGCTTTTCTGTGTAACCTACAGCAAACAACGCTGATACTGCTACTTGTTTTAATGTTCCCTTTAACTTCCTTACATCCATCTGCCTATCTTCTTTTATCCTCTGAAATTCACTGAAATGTGTCTTTTTGTCCTGTGCTTGTGCCTGTCCTTGTACACAGAACTCTGCTGTGCAGCTGAGATTCCCAGGTGCTGCCACGCTGCAAGCAGTACTAATAATTCCACATCTTACACCCCTCTTTTTGTATGTGGAACCTGTACAAGTTTCCTCTTCAGATGCAATGTGAATAAAATTTTGTCACAGGTAGAATGACACACTTCAAAAAACCCCGAGGTACCTACTAGTAGGATGCCAGGTGTAAATACCAACATTTTAACCCATTCAATCAGTAATTTTTACAATATTTTAGCACTCAGTTCATGAAAGGTCAGAAGCTGAGATTTTTTTCACCTCTATTAATAGTTCTGTTGAGACCTAAACCCATTTTGCATTCTCACTGACAGTTAATGGCATGGTCATTGTGACTGCTTGACTGGGGTTACCATCAAACACGAGCATGTTGAGATGCTCATCATTCAGCTACTTGTTACCCCTCCACCACAGAACTTTCATGCCTTACCAGGTGCCATTTCTACTCCAGTGTGACTAAAGAAAAATAAGGGTGCTTAAGCCAACAGTGGGTCTGCAGTCCTTCAGCAACTCTTTTCCCCAGTTCTGTGGGCAAGTATCTTAGTCTCTAGAATGTCTCGGTTTCATTTTTTTTTGTCTGACACCTAGTTTTAAGACAAAGGGATATCTGCCTATCTATCCAGGCCTTTCTACTTGTAATGCATTTTTCACTTTTCTGTGAATTTGGGAAAGATCCAAACACAACAGCAATGATAAGCTTTGCCTTCAAACACAGAAATACATTTTATAAACTATGAAGTATTAAACCCATATTATTTACAAATGCAAAATGAAATATAAATATTAATCTTTGAAGCTCAAATTCTACCTAAGCACAGAATGAGTGTAATAAAATTATACAATGAATAAATTTGAGAAAGGAAATATGTAAATACAGGTGAGTATGTGGGAGTTTTTGACATCAAAAGGAGAAAAAAACTATGAAGACTGAACCTGGTCCTGCAGACATTGATTTGATTAACTTAGGTCCTCTGTGCAGACAATTTTTTCAGCATCTAACCAGAACAGTGTGAATTTCCAGCTGATTCTTTTCCTTTAAGAAGCCATCATAATTGAGTCATGAAAACTTTTTAATCTCTGCAAAAATGTGCTTGTATGTAGAGTAATACCATAAACATAGACGAATGCTCATTCATGCTGGATCTTTAGTAATAGACTTGCAAGTCAATGTCAGATGATTTGTTTCCATAAGATGCCTCATTTTTCTTGCATGATTTAGGCAGCTCAAGGCATTAGCATTATCTTGATGTAAACGAAAAAACAAACAAACAAACAAAAACCCCTAATACACAGAGTTTTGTCTTATTCTGGCAAAACTCCCCCATGAAAGAACTGATGTGCTTCAAACACCCCACTAATAGTACAGTAAATTACATTTTCTCATTTGGAACATTGTAATAGATTTCTCTACAGAGTGATTTATCATGCAACAATTAGGAACCCTAGGGAATTAGATGACCATTTTAAATTTTATCAGCTTGTTTCAATAAACTGTTAATGTGACCCTAATGTTTGGGAAGCACTTTAATATAATCAGATTTCAGTTGTTCAATCTACTGACATTAATGGCTACCTCATTAATCATAGGATTCTCACTGAGACCTCAGAGGCTGTGCTAAGTTCAGTGGACCAGTTCTTACAATAATAAAAACAACAGGCAATTTTCAAAAGGGAAAACAAAACCCCTCACTTTAACGGCAAAACATTGTTTTTTGTTATCCTGCAGGAGATGACAAGGTCATTTAATAATCCCCCAAAGCCTGGAAAAACAACATTTTTGTATAGTTCAGCTTTATTCATAAATTGGTCAATTAAAAATGATACAGTCAGAAGAACTGCAATATTTTGCTGTAAACAAACAGTGCCAGCCTAACACGTAACATATGAGAGGAAGACTATATAATAGCCTATGTATAGTTGGGAGTCATGGTCCCATGCACCCAGGCATCATGAGGTTTCCTTCCTGAAAGCACTTGTGTTCTGCGGTGACGGCTCTCACCTTGCTGAATAATTACTAATAAAGTTTACTAATCTGTCAGTCATTACAAGAATACTGAGGTGGCTTCCCTGCCATCACCAAAAATATTGTTCTATTCTTTCAAAATATCTTGTTTTCCTAAGTAGTTTAATGGAAGACAACATGAATAATACCAAAGGCTTTGTCACTTTATACTTTGATAAATCAGTGGCAATTCTGCTATCACATGCCCTTTTAGAGAGTGAAGAGATATGGTGTTAGAATTTGTATCTCAAGGTCTAGGGAAATTTTTATGACCATCCTTATAAAGAACGTGACCTTCAGTGTCCTTGTAGAATATGTTAAGAAACACACAGTCATATTTCAGTGCAAACCTTGAAGAGGTCTAGGTATATTTTGAAGGAAAGTTGAGTCCTTTGCATGGGCAGATAAATAATCAACCACTTCCATATTTATTTTCTTTAATTCAGAAAGCTAGTAAGAAGAAAGGTGTGATCACAGGGTGTGAGGAGATATTAAAACAACTTCTGATAAATTAAAACAGCATCAAAAATTACGAGTGTCATAAAAAGCTGTAAACTGAATTCAGCAGAAGGAGCTTTTCCCTGCTAGTTGCACAAGTTGGGTCAGCAGTTGAAGACCTCCTTGTCAGCCTCCAAAAGAAAGCACTTTTTCTAATAAAGTATCTTCTGGAAATGAAGAAGCCAATAATTGTTTATAGCTCTAGCACACTGCCTGAGAATGCCAAAGACCAGTAAGCATTGCAACAGTTAATTTTAAAAGTTGATTTTAATAGGTCTTGTTTTCTTTATTGATAATGCAATCTAACTTAGGTATATATAATTGATAAGTTATTCACTTGACAGTCAATACAGTTAATGTGTACTTAGTTTATTTGCTGAGTTAAACTGTCTGAAACAGGAAAATGGTAGCAAGCCAAAAAGGATATGTACAGTATTGACATATTTATCCAATAGGTTGTTGCAGCTTCAATAAAATTAGTCTTACCCAGGTAGGGTCGGTTCTTTAAGGCATCAGCAAGGATGATGTATTTTGATTCCTACTTCGTTTAGTAATGAAGAAAACAAAGACCACTAAATTAAGTCTGTTTTTCTAATATGTTTAAAATACAAAAAGATGACTTTGATCTCATCAGATGGACGTGTTCGGAGAAGTAAATGGATAGACTGGAAGGGAGCAACATAAAGCCACACAGCAGAGGCGATTGTTTATATAGCACCCAAGAAAGGGATATAGCATTTCCAGATATGTTTTCAAGGTCACTGAAAAAAAAAGCAAGGAACAATAAAGACCCCTGGATCACTACGTCTACATTCTGGCTATCACAAGCACCACAACAGGTACTCTCCTTTATGTCTTTCTTAAAAAGCGTTGGATTTCTTGCTACAAATGCTTCCATTGAAAGCTACTCCAGTCCTTCTTGTCTCAGAAAATTACAAAGTGTCTTAATAACTAAATAAAAATCATCCATGGCGAGTTTTGTCATTGTATTACTCTTTTATAAAAGTATTACCGTACTCTTTTTATTATTCAACTAGCATTATCATCTATCTTTAATATTTTCCTACCAGGCATTTCCATTCCCTTGGCATATATCCCACCAAACTCCAAGTCTTGTAATTCACTGCCATGAAAAATATTTCTTATTAACTGAGCATCCAAAGCTTTTCATTGTCTGTTTCAGGTTAATCTAATTCTTCTGAACTATGCCTGCTGAGTCTTGCAGAATTGGTCTCACCAGAAGACAACCTAATATTGGGGTGCAGAGATCTAGGGCAAACACAAAACAGTGATAGAGTTATAAGTAGTAGAGTAAAGGTGATTCTGGTATTAAGACTTGAGAGCTGCTGTTCTGAACTAGACAGATGCAAATACATGTGGCTATAGCAGAAGTTGTACAGGGACAATAATAAGAGAAAGCAAACTCACAATGTAAACTATTATATGACAAGTTCTCAAAAGCTTATTTTCTCGTGCTGTATAGATTTTTTTACTAACGAAAATAAATCCTGATACAATTTAAAAGGGCCAATTTGAGGGAGTCTGGATCAGTAAAAGGGCAGAAGTACTGCAGTGACAGCTATCATCAGAAAACAACTAAAAAGCTTGCAAGGTTCTGTAATACAGGAACTCTCTATAATATGCAAGTGCAGAAACAAAAGAGCTTCATGGAGGCGACAGAGGTGGGAAAAAAGAACTAGCAGAGAATGTAGCACAACTGGAGGCACAGGAGATCAGAATGAAAATACAGGAAGACAAATGGCACTACAAGATTTTGAGAGAGTGAGTCATTTTAATTTTGACTAATATCCTTAAAAAAATTTCAAGCCATAATCTATTAGTGATTACATATGTGGCCTTGGCTGATGGTCCAATGCAGGAGTTACCTGATGTATGACGTTAGTGTGAAATGTGACATTTTTAGTAAGTGTTATCAGTAGTGATCCATTACAGTGTAATATGTAAAATTACCCACTAGAACCCAGTTTTTTTGCTTTAGGTAATTTTATTTATAGTTTGTGCAGATGCAGATGAGGCAGTGAAGCTAGGCTAGCATAGGACAAGTTGAACAAATGAAGCACCTTCCTTCTGGACTGTGCTTCGAGACAGAGAGGGAACTGTCAGTCAAGCATCTCACACTGAAAAGTTTCCATAGGCTTAAAAGGGACACTTAACTCCAGGACAGAGGTCTGGCTGTTTTGGGAGGGAGGGAGAACAGTAAGGGTTGGTGTGTCAAGGGAGGATGGTAGTGTTTGGATTTCATTTATTTTGTTCTTTCTGATTGCTGTTTGGCAAGGAATGGCTTTGAACTCTTAATTGTATATTTTGTTTTTATCAGAGCACAGACCCGTCCTGTCCTTTCTCACTCCCCCTTCTTTTCTCCTGCAGTCCTCACTTTACTGCTTTCTTCCTTCTCTCTTTCCTTTCATCTTCCACTCTGACAATAAACAGTTTGGATCTGAATCCAGAGAGCAGAAACATCTCTGATTCCCTCCGCACCCAATAAGGATCCCAATAAAACTTTAAAATGGCATCCAGATCCTACCCATGTGGTATAGGATCTGTCCCTAGTGAAGAAAAAAGCAACACAGCATGACTAGTCAAGGAGCAGGATTTTCCTCCAGCAATCTTCCTGCTCTAAAGAAGGTGCTCCCACATTAGCAGAACTGCTTTTGTATGAGGAAATGAGCACCAGGAATGGAAGAAGCAGCTTGGGAAGAGGTGGAGCCTGTGCAGAAAGGATGATGAAGATGCGAAGGATTAAGAGCCTGGTTGCCTCTTGATGCACCACGTATTTATGTCAGTAATTCTCATCAGGTTTAATGTGAATAACCATCACAAGTTCCCTGGGGATTGAGAGAAGAACAGGTTCCTTAATGTTTCCATGAGGAATACTTTGAAACCTTCATAAAACATTCATATTTGATGGAAAGGAAAATCTACTTTAATAAAACATGTTTACCACTATTATACAATCAGCAGTTGGTATTTTATCTACTTGTGTATAACGTGCTTGCATTGCCAGTATATGTTATAAGGCTAAGATTACTTCACTTATTATTGGTTTGTTTATCTAACATTAACACTTCATTTTACTGTAACCTCAAAACGGAGTATTTTAACTAAGCAAGACAGAATTAACCCTTTTACAGAACACTTTCTTTTTTCTTTCTCTAAGACCCTATTTCTGAATGTGGTTTCGAAGGCAGACATCTGAGCCACAAAAGCGTTGATTTTAAAGCAATTGTTATTTAAGGTTTATTTTACTGCCTTGAAGACCACAGGTTGGGGTCCCTTGTGCTGGACAGCGAACAAATGCAGCAGATGTTTGGAGGGGTAGTTTGTTGACTAAAAAGGGGTGCCACGAGACACCTGATGTGCCCTAAGGTATTTCACCAGGCTGCTTCAGAGGACCAAAATGTCTTGCAGGCTCTGTGCCTTATGTGGGAGGCTCCTAATACAGCGCAGCATGCAAAATGGCATGAGATGCCTCTATTCAGGCAACTTAATGCCACCTTTAAAATATCTGCTGCTTCCAGAATACATCCAAGGCTCTTCAGCTTGTGACTACACACCCTTAATGTCCTTTGGCTACAAGATGGCACAGGATGTTCGTAAAACAAGGCACACAGCTACTGAAAATACTCTGGGCTGTGTATACACTGGCACTGAAAGAGATACAAACAATTCAGAAGAGAGCAAGGAAAGCAAGTTCTGCTCCATAAAAGCCTTAATCTGTCCTGGTGCAATTATCTTCAAACAATAAGAATATTTCAAGTGAAACCAATAAGTATTGATTGTTGATGAAATTTTACTTATCGTAGGTTATTTAATTCATGTGCAAACATTTTAGAAATGAAGGATAAAATCTGTCCAAGTTCCAGTGCAGCTGGGTAAGTACAGGTGTGTGATCTCCTGTGTTTTATATACCTTTTAATGGCTGCTGGCATTTCAACCATTGTGAAACTAAGAGTAGTACACACTTAAATCTCAAATATCATGAGTAAAATCTGTCACACTTCTTGAGGAAATGTTAAAATGTTCAACATCCCTGTTCTCAACAAGTAAATAACACATTATAGGGGTACATTATGACCAGATTATATCTATTAGTTACTGCTGTGCACCATGTAAATCTCCAGATTCCCCTGGGAAATGAGAAAATCATTTCAGACTTCAATAACTAACAATCAGTTATTGCTCTGGGCAATAATAAAGCTGAATGCAATTACCTAAAGTGAAGTTAGCAGTGTAACAAATGAAATACAGATTTCTTTCTCTCCTAAAATAAATGTAGCATCTCCTCATCACACGCTACTGCATGGTATAATAGGGTCTTCTAAACAGTGTATTGTCTGAACAGCCTATTTGAGATTTGAAATATATGTGATTAAAACTTATAAAAGTTACTTTTTATGACATCACTTGCATGATTAGTGCTGGAAAAAGACTAACGGCTATGAAACTGCAAAAGTAAAGCATTCACTCTAGGAAAACAGATTTCAAAACAAGATTCTCTGCTCCCAGTAGTACTCCTCCTAGCACAGTAAAGACAATTTACCCCAAAAGGGAAACGGAAAATTTCTGTTCATAAAATGCCTTTGATCAGATTTTTCTGAAAACATGTTGGAGCTGTAAATGCAGCATTTCAGTCTTCATATGATCTTACCTCTTGCCACATTAATTTATTATTTATTCTGCTAACATGAAAATGTACAGTCTGTTAAGCAGGAAAAACTGGTTTTATTTTAAGCTGATTTTTAAATGAAGTATTTGAGAATTGAAGTCCCTAGAAGTTGGAACTTTTCTTAACTTAGCACTGGATTGTATAATATAAAGCATATACATAAATGTTTGCAGAATGAGGATTTTTGCATATAACTCTGGAATGCCTAATATTTTCAGTAAGAATGAAGAAGTTAGATACTGGCTGAAAGAAAAATATGTAGAAAAATATTAATAACTAAGAATAATACTGTTTTTCAGCTATGCTAGCTTTTGCCTTGTTACGTAGGGTATTTGTTCTCCATGCTGAATTATTCCTAATTAATTATTTGCATGCATTTCTTTGTCAGTACAGAATTCAGTTATCCCTAAACAGATTTCCTAGCAGAAAGTTAATCCTAACTCCTGATCTTTTGAGAAACCAGATTTTTATTTATAAATACAGGTTGGGCTTGAATCAAAAACATTCCAGTTATTTGCATCTACTCAGGTCTTTTTTTTACGCATGATGTTGAAGAAACAACTTCTTATTATGTTGAGTATAATACTTCTTATTATATTGGGTATTTTTTATACCTTACCCTAAACCGGTGTTGCCATTTTTTATCAGCTTTTTTGAAGCTAACAGTTCCCCCTTGCAAACTGTGTCCACTATTTTGTTGTCACAGGGTAGCTCATTAGTGTTACATGAAGCTCATTTTCAGAAATTTTCAGGCAAAGAATATATTTTTGTTGCATATTTTTATCGCGCATAGTTCAACATACCATTAGTATTACCAATATAAGTAATAACATATTTACAAATTGTGCTGAAACAATTCCAGTCAGATCTGGCTGCCTTTTATTTGGATAAATGTTTTATTGAAATAAAGATATTGATTCAGTGGGTGCTCTAAGCAGATGAAAATTAAAAGATGGCTCACTTTGGATACAATAGCCATGAAAATATCCTTTTTAGATAATTTTAGATTATATTTAGATAGTTTTGATATAAAACTCTTTTTTTTTTTCCTTTTAAATAGAATCCACCCAGCCATTAAAGCAGGGCAGCACCAAGAAGAGCATGATATGCAGTGAAGCTGCAACATTTCAGTTCAGTATTTTCTCAGCTAACTGGAGCAGTGCTGGCAATTATTTGTAAGGTTTGAGGAGTTACAGCTTGTTACTGCTCAATTCTTACTCCACTCCTGCAAAACAAGGAGGACGGGGATGCTCTCCATGAATGCTGCCCACCATTATGAGCTTAAGATTAAGCATCCAAAATATGGGGCTGATAACATTTAAATAGCTTTCACGGGGGAGAATGAAACTCACAAAGCCATAGTGCAGTCAAGGGGAATTAAGGAACTGATTACCTTACATCTTTGGACTCATGGCCAGCGAGGAAATACAGATTATGTCTGTACTTACTTAAGTGGTTTTAAGTGCTAACAGAGAAAGCATCCATGTTATCCTTGAATTCAGAGTGTGTAAAAATCCCATCTGCTTTTCCTAGCAGATGATGCCAGCATCTTTCTTGGAAGGATCCTTCTGCCTTGTGTCAATCATTACCAAAGGGAAAAGGTGTTTGGGGGGGGCAGCCCCACCTGGCACAGCACGCCAGCCACACGGCGAGGGCGCTGCCACCATCCGTCCTCCTGTCAGCAAAAAGGGACCAGTAGCAAACGTAGTCCAGGGATGGCCTTGAGGCTGTTCCCACACTTCCGTGGCCTGTAGCCACGACCCACCCCCTCAGCTAGACAGAGGCTGTCAGACTAAAAGACTTGCTTTCTAATAGTGAATTTTTTATTAAGCTAATTAAGAAATTTTGGCAGTCCATTTGTGTTTGTGGGAAAAAAATGTTAAAGTGTGAGTTTCTTAATAACAAAACAATAGAGCACGCATTAAAGATCTTAAGAAATAGATGGTGAACCAAAAAAGTAGCTATTATTGAAGATACACTTCTACTGAGGTTTTGCAGGGAATGACAACAGACCGCACATGCTTTAAGATTTTTGCTAAAGCTCCAGCTAGAATTAGAAATTCATTTTGATAAAAAATTAGAACAAAAAGGTTAGCAGGTAGTAAATAACATTGAGGATGGAATTTATATAGAGTGATAAGAATCTGTTGCTAATCTGGAATAATTAAACCATTTTTAATGAAGCCAAAGAAAGAATTACAAGTGATAGCTACAAATGTGGGAGGCTTTATCGTGAAAAACAATGATTTTAAACTATTATGGTCACTGATTCCAGATGATTCAATGCTGTTTGCCAAAAAAAAGCTTTGACAAAGCACATACTCAGTTGTTAGATATATAATAATGTAATAAAGTAATGGTTGGGCTTAACGACATGCTTTAGTTCTGAACTTGTCACAGAAGAATTTATTTTTGGAAAAAATCATGCACTTCTATAATGTGCATTTTTAAAAGCATTTTGAAAAATTAGATAGATCACAGCAGACAGCTCTAAAAATTATGTGAGAGATCAAGGAACTTCCTAACAGTAAGAAATCTCAGTAAAACTTCCCAAATCTCAATAAAACTTCTCAAATTTCAGTAAGTATAGTTTATTAAAAGGAGGGTTAGACTGTGGTCCAATTACAATGTATAAGCACCTCCGCAGTGAAAAGATACTGAAGACTTCTGTGATAGATAAAGACAGACGAAGAGCCAACGGATGAGAGATGGGATCAAATAGATTCAAATGAGAAATGAAGAACAACTTTCATTGGCTGGCTGGTTTGTTTTGTTTTGTTTTGTTTGGTTGGTTTTTTAATATCTTAACTATGAAGGTGATTAATTGTGGAAACAAAGCACAGCAGAAAAATGACTGATTTTCCATCTCTGGATTTCCATAACCCCTTGGCAGTGTGTTCAACATGTTTCATTCAGATTCATGTCCCTGTGCCCAGCAAACCTCAGCACAACAGTAAGTGGGCAAGTTTTAATGGCACAGGACATATAGACCGTGAGAGTAGATGATCTAACCTCCTCTTCTGACTGCAAATTACTAATCTGGGGAACACAGACACCATTGCATAGGTGTTCATGATGACCTATACTCTCTCTGAAATACATGTAACCTGTCATAATCAGTGAGACAAAACTTTGCAGGAGCCATACTTACTTTGGTCTGAATCATGTATTCATTTAACTGAATAATCTTGTTATGTATCTATAAAACATATGAAATACGTGAAACCTAACACTGCCCACATAAAATAAACATTAATTGAGAAAAAAATTCTCAGTAGCCTTAACCACTAATATAAAGGCTACTCTGACAGTAGTAACCTTAAAATAACACAAAATCTTTCTTTTTTTTTTTTTTTTAAAGAGATGTATGTCATATTTATCCATGTGAGATGCAAATCTATACATATACAGTTTTACCATACAGTAAGGTATGGAATTTCTGGCTAAATTACAAATTCACTGTCAGGAAGGAGCAGAAGCAGGGCTTATCCACCAGGCAGGTTGGCCAGGAGCTGCAGGCAGCTGCAGGGCAGGTATATGACCACCAGCATCCAAGCCCATGGCATCTGTATGTGACAGGCAGAGATGGGGAGATAACTGGATCCACTAACCACCCCAGACAAGGCAAAACAAGAAAGCAGGTCGATAGTCCAGCAAGGACCTCTGTTTTAAATCTTCTGCCTGATTTGTTCACTTGCTACCCTCTTCTTTTTAGTTTTTGGGGAGCAGCAAATAATTGCTCCTTAGTTACACTCTCTCTGCAAGCCATGACTTTGTGTCCCTTTCTCATGTTATCCCTTTTCCAGGATGAAGAGCTTTAAATAGTTTAATCTTCTCCTGTGCAGCAGCCAAATCTGATAATCCTTGTTACCCATCTCTGAAATGTTTTCTGGTTCTATGTGTCTTTCCTGAGATAAGGTGACAAGATGCAGTATTCAAGATGAAAACACATTGTTGCATGCTGTAGTATAATGATGACTTCTGTTTTGTTCTTTATTCCTTTCTAAGCAACTGTGATTATTCTATTTTGATGTTTTGACCTGTGTTAAGCACTGGGCTGATAATTTCAGAGAGCTGTCTACAGTGACTCCAAGATTTCTTTCTTTAACAGTAAGAGCCAGGAATGGTTACTAACAGGTAGCCTGTTTGTAGACACACTGTTCTAGAAAGTTAGAGGAATATAATACAATATGATGGGCATCTGCCATGACCTCCGCATCAAAGAACAGTTCTGGGTACACCTAACATACCAGTATGTTTAGGAGACTAAAGGAAGACTAGGGAAAACATGGGCCCATTGCTCAATGAAGAGGGGTGCCCTGGTTGCACAGGACATGGTAAAGGATGAGGAACTGAAAGCCTTCCTTGACTTGGCCTTTACTAGCAAGACTGGCCTTCAAGAATCCCAGGTCCCAAAGATCTGGGGTAAAGGCTGGAGCAAGGAGGATGGTAGAAAATGTTCAGGTCAAGGACTATTTAATTAAACTGGACACTTATACGCCTATAGACATGTTCCAACAGTATGCACCCATGACTGCTGAGGGACATAACATTGTGAAGCCACTCTCAATAATCTTTGATTGACCGTGGCAACTGGGAGAAGTGTCTGAAGATTTGAGACAAGCAAATGTCACTCTTACCCTTAGGAGCACAAGGAGACCCAGGGAACGACAAGCCAGTCAGCTTCACCTCAATCCCTGGGAAGCAGCTAATCCTGGAAAGTATTTCCAGGATCATTAACAACACGAAAATCATCAGGAAGAGTCAGCATGGTTTCACCAAGGGGAAGTCCAACTTGATAAACTGCTACAGTGAAACGGCTGGCCTGGTAGACAAAAGGGCAGCAGTGGATATTGTCTACTGGACTTCAGCAGAGCCTTTGACAACGTCTCTCATAAGATCCTCATAGACAGGCTGTTGCTGTATGGGAGGGATGAGCAGTGAGATCAGTTGAAAGGTGCCAGAATGGCCAGGCCCAGAGGGTGGTGATCAGCAGCACAAAGTCCAGTTGGAGGCCACTAACTAACAGTGTAACCCAGGGGTCAATACGGGGTCCAGTCCTGTTTAACATCATTAATGCTCAGGATGATGGGGCATAGTGTACTCTCAGCAAGTCTACCGATGACGGTGTTATTGTCCATCATTTGTATGGATAGTTATTTTTCCCATGGTGTAGGTGTAGTTCTTATTGCTGCATTTCATCAGCCATTTAAAAAATGCAGTCCCTGAATATCATGGCAAGTTTCTGCAAAACTTCAAATTTTTACTTTTGCTTGCTTTCAGGCATTTTGTATAATCAGAAAATTTTGTTGCTTTAATATAGAGTCATTTAGGACTGTATTGACCAGCGGGGATCCCAGACAGATTATTGTGAATCTGCCACTATCCCACTGGTATGAAACTAGAGCTGTTATTTGTATCTATTTTTTCCAGGTTTTAAACAAGAGAAGTGGCTTAATAGAATATTTTATTATCCATACAAAACAGACAAGATTTCTGAGGGAAACTGAGGAAAACTATCTCAACTTAGTAATTTGGGGCACTATCCTGCAACATGGAGAACCTGGGTCCTGAACTATATTGCAAATAATTTATAAAATTGTAAATAGGTTTTTGTTTCCCAGATGACCACACTAATATCTGGAGGCAGAACATTTCTGTGGTTAATCTTGGCATGGCAAAACCCACATTAATTCTTAGAAGTTGAGCTTTTTATTGGTGTTGTAAAAGATAACTATTATGTTGATACTTACACAGGTTTGGTTTTGTTTTTTGTTTGTTTTGTTTTGTTTTAAAAAGATGAACCAAACTAGTATCACAGTAGTTTTCAAAATATGTGATTTTTCCCAATATGAAATGCATCTTTGCAATTATCTAATTAAATCAGTAAATATGAAAATCTTCTCCCACAACACAGACGACAGTTGTTCAGGTGTAAGAACTGTATGTATAACATAGAATCATATTTCCAAGGGCTGTATTAGAAAAAAAAAAAAATACAATGTTATTCATCTTCAGTTGGAATTGGTACATGCATATATATGTACATATATAATATCATTATTATTGAGCTGTGTGGGGATGTTAGAGTTTCCAAATTCAGTTCATAAGAACAAAAAATATCACACAGGAAATCTGACAATGTTGTAGAATATAAATAAGGGGTTTTTTATTATTCTGCAAAGTATTCAAACAAATCACAACTTACCTTTGTCTTGTAATACGGTCTGTTCCAAAGACCTTTGAAGTGTCCAGTTGACTCAATAGGCTTTGGATCCGGCCCTAAAGTAATAAAACCTTTGCTGAATGTATATAGATAATCACTTAGTCGGTGCTGGCTTAAGAAAAGAAAAATGAAATAAATTAAATGCCTCTTCCAGTGACATAAGCCTCATGAAGAATTAACTAGGATAAGCACTTATTCTAGTTGGTGCACTGTCAATCTGAACAATGCAGGCAAAAATAATAATTAAAACATAGCTTCATGCTGAGATGAAACTTTCAGGAGTGTCTACTGTGTTAAGCTTATGATTTTTCTGTTTTTGTATTTGCAAGCATAATTATGTCCCAGAGGCAACAGGAGCTACTGCTTGTTAGTCCCCATTTCTCCCTCCGATAGGAGATTAATTTCTTTACACAGAAATCCAAAAGTTGATGCCAGAGCAATAATAATAATGTAAACAAGTCTTTTATTCTTTTAATCTAGAATGCATAATTTAATGGCACAGTTGTATAAATAATGAAAATACCACATCTACTTTAGACAATTAAGGGTAAACTGAAGGTAACATTTAATGTAGTATTGATTGACTGTATCAACGAAACGATGGCAGACATTTGTATGGATGATAGCAGTTAGGAAAATGCTACCAACTCTATCAATATAGATTAAATAAGGAGGGATGGAGCAGACTTGATGGCTCAGAGTCCTGGTAATGGGATACGGAGCCTTTCACCTCCAGCACACTGACTCGAGCCAGCCTAGGTCAGTCTGTGACTGGGAGTCATTACCATCAAACGGCTCTTCAGTGAAATGAGTTTGTTCTAATGGCAGGCTGTCTGCGTCACAAAATGCATCACCTATCATGACCAACACCACAATGAGATTTTTAGTTGGAGGAGAATGGGCTCCGTGTCTCTTCTACCCCCACAGGGAGCAGGGTAAGGACAGTCATCTGGGGTTGCTCTGCGAAAGGCGATGCTGCAGAGGTTTTAGGAACGTCTTGTAGGAACGATTTAGGAACGATTGTAGGAACAGTGGTGCTAAATAAAAACCAAGCAAGGGGAAGGTACCTGTGCTGAAGAGATTGCAATCGAAATGTAAGTCATGACATGAAATAATGGACAGAAATTGTGTATACGAGATAAGCATGATTGGAGTAGGCTCAGCACAGCAGTGGCCTCAACTTATGGTACATATTCTGCTATATTGTTTTTGGATGGATTTGAGAGTAACATTGTTACATGGGGGAAAGTACAAGAGGGTTTATTAAAAACCAAAACCAACCAAACTCCCCAAAAAAATACACACACAAAAACAAACAAACAAACAAAACCAGACATGAACAAAAGCACAGTGGAAGACAGTATTCTAGGTTAGTCAGAGGTGAGAAGCAACACATTAAAGCTGAGTGAAGACAGGGCAGGAATAAAGGGTTTCCAAAAGAAGGCAAAGTGCACACAGAGCCGACGTAGAGAAAGGAGGCACTGGAGAGATGCAAAGTGGGGAGTGACATGGACACAGGGATGAGCTAAGGGGATTATTTCTTTCAGCAGCAGTTCTGGTCTAATATGAGCAGAGCAAGAATGTACCTGTCAAAGCCACCAGAAATGACATTGTTAGGAAGTGACAGGAGCAAAAAGAGAGTTTCAGCTTTGTGGTTGGATGGGGAATACTGTACCTTTCGGAAGTTTTGGAGAAAGGTATTACCTGAAAGATTTAATGATAGCCTGAACAGTAGCCCCAATTAAATATAGGTTTTACTGAGAACATTCAGTCTACAGTTCCGTATGAGAGACAGGGCAAAACTCTTACTCATAGTGATGGCAAAATTAATAGAACAAAAATAACGAAGAACATTCTTTCACATCTTTGAGCTTAACCTGGTGGTTAGACATACACAAGGAGACATCAGGTTAGACAGTAGGCAAGTTGTTGCAATTTGGGGAGTTAGTTTTCTGTATGTTAATTTAATCTGTGTTGTCAACTTGGAACAAAGATGTTGAGTATCATTTTTCAACCTTTTATCTACTGAACTCTAAAAGCTCAGGGACTGCTTCTAGGAGCTCTGCAAAAGATAAATAAAAAAAGGAAGCCTATTTTCAGGAAGCTTAACTCCTATTCAAAAATTTTTCGCATATCGTAACATTGAAAACCACTGCATAGAAGGAGAACAAAAAGCACCAGATTCTTGTCAAATTGTCAGAGTAAGCTGAAGATCTTGTGAAGAAATGAAGAAGGAAAACCAGGAAAATACAGTCACTAAAACCAACATACATTTTCTTCGAAATTTTCTGAGATAAAATAAAATCACGTAAGTTTAAAAACCACTTTTCGACTTTTAAATTCAGCTGCTCAAGGGATATTGTACCAAGTTGGTGGGTGTGGAAAGATCCATAAAATACTCCCCTCTGATTGATACACATTTCAGTTATAGTTAACTATTTAGTAATTGTATTCCTTGTGTATTTACACCTGTAAGAGACAGATTATAAATATCCTATGACACATATACTTCACCCAAGCTGCTGCTTTCCTACAAAACACAGCAAGCCTGTCAGGAGTACTTTCTGTCATCTAAATGTCAACAGCCTGTCTGACCATTCCAGCAATATGCATGCCTTCTCTGCAGAAGAAACCTCACAATTGGAAACAAAACATTTTTTTCCCATAAAATGAGAATTAAGAACGAAGAAAATAAGGACAGTGAAACAAAAAATGGTGAAAATTTCTCAGTGCTTGTAGAGGTCCTTTTCATGAAGTTATAATTACTTATGACATTTGCTTTATGTAGATTCAGTATTGAGGCTGCTGGGCATACACAGGTTTATTAGTTAGAAGAATAACTTGGTGGTGAAATGAATACCAAGATTAGGTGAAATCAGGTGAAATTGAAGTAGGACTAAAGGTATTTTGCTACAAGGACTCACAAGGACAGACTCCTCAGGAGTGGTTCAGATAACGCAAAATCAAGTAGCTGGATACACTGATTCTGATATTCCTTCATGTTTACTTATTTTGGTTGTGATTATGCAGTCAAAAATCACATGCAAAAGCTATTTGAATGTTTTGCACATAATACTATTTTCAAATATCCATGAGCATAACAATGAATCTGGTTTAACTGAATCATATTAAATTGCTAGAGGAATCAAAATAAATGATTAAAATATTTTACACATATATGGTTCCTGGCTTACCATTAAGAGCATGAATAAAATATTGTTGAAAACTCTGAACACACACAAGTTAGAAAAATCAGAGGTGGTGCCCACAGAGGGTGTGATGCCCCCTGTCCCACAGGGGACAAGATTCCCTGGGAAGAAAACATAGGGTTGTGTCCAGTGGGCTGCCACGTTCTAAGTAGCTAAATACCCTTAGTGTGAGACTTCTTGGCAGAAAAGGTACAAAAAAAGCCTTGTGTCTCACCACTCGAAATGAGGACTGCCTGTATTTCTAAGAGACCTGTTTGATTTCAGCCATCCATTAAGCTTGCTACAGAAATGACTGGAGAAAATCCTGTGGTTTGGTACGCATGCCAGACAGAAACTCTGATTAATCAACTTTTCTGTACACTCATTCTCCACTCTGTATGCGTATCATCTAGAAAGATGGGAAAGTTCAGCTGGGTATGGCTTTCACTTTCTAAGGTGCAGAGGTAAACAAATGCAAATATTTATTTTTTGTGTATCCTTCCCTACCAGGGAGTGTTACACTTGGGTATCGACTGCCATTTTGCAGGAAGCAAAGCATGCACTTGCAATACTAATCAGTAAGCTGTTCCAAGTGTCAGTGGCTTAACTCTTACACCGAAATTATTTACTGCCAAGGACGTAGCATCACCTCAAAGTGATGAAAAATTAACAATTTCCCATGGTTTATATTTTCAGGACCATAACAAATGTTAAGTTCTCACTGCAGTGGGCTTTAGATGATGATGTGAAGGCGGGCAATTGCTTTTCATTCTGCATGTTTGGAGCGTTTATGATACCGGTAGGCAGGAGAGTGGTAAAAACTGAGTGCAGGGTGTAAAGCGGGGCCGGCGAAATACTCCGTGACTCAACTTTCAGCCTCCCCCAAAGCATCTCCCCTGCAAAACTCAGCGAGACTCCCGAGGCGGGCGGGAGGGAGGCAGCGAGGCCGCCGCTGCCCGAGGCTCTTCCCCGCCGCACCTGCGGGCGCAGCTGCTGGGCGCCGCGGGAGGGCGGGGCCCGGGACGCGCTCCCGCCGCCGCAGGTGCCGCAGGTGCGGCGGGACCGGGGCAGTTCATCCCATCCCTGCGGGCTCGGCGCCCCGGGCCCGCGCAGGCCGCTGCCCGGCGGGGCGGGCGGGAGCGGGGGGCGGGGCGGCGGGGGCGCTCGGGCAGGAGGCGGTGGCAGCCCCGCTAGCACAGGAAGTCGCCCCGCCGAGCGAGGAGGGAGGAGGCGGAGCTCTGCCGCTCGGCCCGAGGTACCGCGCCGCTTCCCGGGGTGGGCGAGGGGCTGCGGGCGCCAGGGCCGGCCGGCACTGCTGGGCCTGCGGTTGTCACGGCAACCGCCCCCCCTTGGGGCGGCGGGGGCGCGCTGCCCAGCCGCTCTTCCGGCGCTGCCATTGGCCTGCGGGCAGGGAGGTCCGCACTGGCGGCGCGCTTGGCCGGCCCGCTGTCCGCCGGGGACCTCCACTGCCATTGGCCGGGAGAAAGCGCTCCCCTTCGCGATTGGCCGCAGCGCGCTGCCAATCGGGGCGGTGCCGCGGGCGCCCCGGTGCCGCCCTCGGAACGTGGGCTGAGGGGCCGGGCGGGGTCAGTGGCCGCGGCCGCCGCGGCCATTTTGGGTGTGGGCGGGAAAAGCGGTTGTGTGCGCCCGGGAGGCGAGTGCGGGCGGCTTTTCTCAGGAGCTGGCCGTGCCATTTTACTCAGCCCTGAGCGCTCTTTGTGCCCGCGGGAAGCTGTTGCCAGGCTGGGTCCTTCGTTAGGTGCCACTGGCCGATATGGAGGGAAATAAACCCCATACCAGGGAGTCTGTTTGGCCGAGGCTGTGTTCGAGGCCTGGCCCTGGGGGCGTCGGGGGCTGTCAGGAGCTGCCAGCGGCAGCTCACAGCTTCCACTCCGGAGCTCAAGGCCTAGTGCTGCCAGCCAGTGCGGGGCTGCCCGGGAGCTGCACAAACAGGCGCCTGTGTGTGTGGGAGGCTGAACCCCATGTGCCAGGAGGCGTCGGAGGCCCCGACACATGCTGTGTGACAGGGCTGTACATGGCCAGCTGGCCACATGTGCTGCTGTGGCTGTGTGCGTGTACGCCGTAAAGCTGATACAGCCCGGGCTTGTTGAGCTGCCTCTGTTTACGTTGCCCGTGTGGTGCATTCTGGGTACATTGGAGCCCTGTGTGTTTTCTCCAGAGTGTGTTGGTCATGTGCTCAGAAAATCCTGGACAGAAATATGGGAGCCACAACATTTCTGAATGTGGAGCGTTGGCAGGGAGTTCTGCCAACCTACTAGTGTGGTTCTCAAACTGCTCTGCCTTACATCAGCCTACGTAGTTATAAGGCAGAGCTTAGTACCAGAACGGCCCGTTAAAAGAGCTTGTCATGTGATGGGGCTGTGTGCATGGCACACAGGTTCGCACAGTAATTCGGTTACGTGTTGTATAGTGCTCAAGGTCTTTGCTGTTGGCCACCTGGCAGATTTCCTAAAGAGCTAATCAGAATGGAAGGGTACACATTAATAAAGACACGTTGACTTTCTTGCAGACTTTGTTACTGATGTGTGACTTCCATACTGGAAAACTATAGAAAGTGGTGTTTAAAGGAAACACAAAAATCTACAAGTATTAAGTAGGGCTATTTGGCATGTCTTGGCTGAATCGCTTCACCTCTTGGTGCAAAGCAGCCAATGGACAAACTTCGTTCTTCAGAAAGTAGCTTGTCTGCTCACTAAGGAAAAAATTGGCAGATGCTTTTGTTGGCATGATTATCTTTGATCATGAATTAGTACAATGTACCCTTCTAGGACTTGTTTTCTGTCTTCATGGGAGCTGTGAAGATGTAACCTTACATACATCAAGTCAGTACTTTAAGTGTGAGGGTAGAGAAAACAGAGAAGTATTGACTTTGGAATAAATTAATCACACCAATACAAACAGTTGACACTTTTTTTGAAGAAAAGGCAACTGATTGATTTTTTCTGTTCTTCTTGGTTCCATATGTAAATCCCTTTTTAATACATTCTGTAACTTATCATTTTATAATTTATGTATAATATTCTAGCTGAACCTGTTTGAGCAGGAGTAGATGAGCTCGAGTAGATGACCTCAAGAGGTCCCTCCCAACATCATCAACGCTAATTCTGTGAATTTGTTGTAATCTCTACTTGGTTGAAGTAATAAAACAGTGTTCTACAATTGACTTATTAATCTGTCTAAAATAGTATTTTGTATCTGCAAAAGCACTATGGAAAATACACAGTTATTTCAAGACAGATATGGGAGCTCTTCAAAGATCTTTGTTCTGAAAGATCAAATAACTAAACCAGATTCCTGTTAGCATTGGTAAAACTCCTCATGTAATTAATTTTAAATATTGTGTCGATATATGTCCAAACACATATATGCGTTTCTGTTAAGTTCCATAAAAACAGCACTGTCCCTTCTGTTTCAGTGTAAGCTGCTGAGTTTCTGATTTGATTAATGCATCACATTCAATGCACAGGATTTTTCCACACATCTTTCCTTAAAAACAGACTTTAGCAAAAGGTAATATGCAACAAGATACATACACTTCTTTGTAAAATCAAGAATAAAAGTAGTGCTTTTATTACTGTTTATTTATTTATTTATATTCATATACTTGAACTATACAGAGTGAGTTTATACGCACTGGAAGATTCCACATCTATTTCTGCCAGCTCACTGACTTTGTGCCTCTTGCCATTACATGCTGCAGCCTCTTCAGAAGAGGAATCCACTTTGTGAACCAGTTTTATAGCGGGTACGGGAAAATCCTCAAACTCACTATTGATCACAGAATTCTGTCTCAAAGACACAGTGAAGACTACTCGTGTAAGCTCATATATTAACCTGTGATAGTGTCCAGTGTACATCTAGAGTTTACTTTGTTCAAGTATTTCAGCCAAATCCTGTAGCCTAGTCTTAAAGGACAACTTGAGCTCAATGTACTTGATGGCAGTAGGTCCAGGGAACATCCAATTCTAGTAAACTCTGCATAGAAAACAAGGCGAGGTGGGCTATCTTTTTTTGTTCTTTGTTTTGTTTGTGGATTTGATTTTGGTTTTGTTGTTGTTGGTTGGTTGGTTGGGTTTTTTAGTGCAATGAAGACATTTGGCTTGAATTTTTCAGTTTAATATCATCTTAGAGAGCTGAACCACTCTATTTAAATTACTTATTCTCCCTACATAGATTATTATGTTTAAATGTTATGAGACACATAAAGAGAACAAAACATAGATTGTTGTAAGGTGTAGGCAAAGAAGGTAATGATTTTCATTTACCGTAGCAGTCTCCCTCAATCCCCTGACTCTTATGACACTACAGTTACTCCTGGAACTGCAAAAGTCTATGTTTTCTGACACAAACTTTCCTTTAAATTTTTATGCTCTTATGTATTTTTTTATTTGCTTGCAGGTTTACTTTTTATTGAGGAAAAAATGTGAAGAGAGTTACAGAATACATACAAGCCAATAATTTTTTAAAATAAAAAATGGAGTGCTTTTCAGTGAACGGCTATCCTCATTTCAAATGAAGTCTGCAATGATTAAATATTAAAATGATCGATGGTTTAAATTATTATGAAAACTTTTCAGGAGATTATTACAAAGATTAACATTTTTAATGTTTTAATAATTCCATAGTTTATCAATCACAGGCACAGCAAAACTGGTTTTAGTTACCAAGCTGATGATCTCATATATCATCACAGTATTATGCACAACATAAACATCATGGTGTCGTTGGTAGAGGAGATGAAGAAGCACAATTTATGTTACAGCTCTTAATAATTAGTTTTAGTCTTGAAGTATTTTTTGGCACACAGAATAAACAGGTAAGATATTTTTTGCCCTTTGGAAAGAAGATAAGAAGGAAAGATAGTTCCAGGAAAACTGTGGTGTTTGCCATTTAGGAAGGAACTCTGTTCATGTAATGACAAATACGCATGGTCACAGGTACTGCTACAGAAGAAGAAAAAGCACTTGCGTGTGTTTTTCCAAGTAGGACTTGCAGTAATGCAGCTTTAATATCCCCAAATTATTTGCAACAGCCTATGATTCCTGATACATTTTTATTCATTAGAGTTATGTTTAAAGGTCGTGGGAAAATGTCAAAGCACCCCAGGTGCTTTTGTATCACTGGCGTCACATAGATACCCCTGTAATTCAGTGAGCTGAGTGAACACTTACTCCAGGCATTCTCAACCTGGGCAGTGCTAATCGCTTTTTTCCCCATTTTTTCTGCATTTTTTTAGCAGCAAGGCTAGAAATCAACATTAGTGATTTTAAAGTTTGATTTCACAGAATAAGAGAATGTTAGGGATTGGAAAGGACCTCGAAAGATCATCTAGTCCAATCCTCCTGCCAGAGCAGGAACACCTGGATGAGGTTACACAGGAATGTGTCCAGGAGGGTTTTGAATGTCTCCAGAGAAGACGACTCCACAACGCCCCTGGGCAGCCTGTTCCCCCTCACTGTGACAGAGTTTCTTCTCAAATTTAAATGGAACCTCTTGGGTTCCAGTTTATACCCATTGCCCCTTGTCTTATCATTGGTTGTCACTGAGAAGAGCCTGGCTCCATCCTCGTGACACTCACCCTTTATATATTTATAAACATTAATGAGGTCACCCCACAGTCTCCTCCAAGCTAAAGAGACCCAGCTCCTTCAGCCTTTCAATTTTTGCCTCTCTAACTACATATTGCAATGATACAACAGAGCTTTATACAATACAGTTTGTGTCCCAGGACTTTTTGCAATCTTAAATATTATAATTCATACATTGACAAAATATTGTTTATTCGTATGTTGTGATTGTTCTTGGCATTGTCCTTCACCAAGTATGTTTTACCATCAAAACCAAGATAGAATTGGAAAGACACAGAGTGATGAATATGCCAATGTAAACCCAATAGCAGGTCTAAAGAAGGATAGGAGATGGGTAGGAGAGGAAGGGTGAAATACACGTTGAGCTGGTGAAGTGAATAAAGACAAACTGTTTTGACAGCAGAAACTTGCAGTGGAGGAGTCACTTATACCAGAAAGGGCAAGTATGAGAAAGAGCAAAGGTTACACTAGGTTAATGTTGAGAATGGTATTGGGAAGTTAAAATCTAGCGGGCAAACTGAAGCACACCATTTTGTGCACAAGTTTGTTGTCAGCTACTATTGAGATTATTTCTAAGGTAAGACAACAAAATAAAAGATGGGGTAACGTCACCTGGAGTTGCTTGCGTCTAGCTGGAAAGCCAACTTTATCCTCCTGTATTTCTATTGAAATAAAATAAATAATGGAACAAAATAACCTTTTATGTTATCAACTGTTTTTTATAGTGGGGAAACAGATTGGGTTGGAAATGTAGTAGATTTCAAAGTTCCAATTGTTTTCTCTCCGGCTGTGCTGCATGGTGTAAATGAGGAAAAGGTTAAGTTTACCCATGATAATTACTTCTCACATTTACATTATCAATCATCCTTTCTTTGTAGCTTTTTGTGCTTTACCTGTTGTGTTTTCATTGTAATCTTTACAGATGAAGTTCTCAATTCTACAAACTCTTATGCTCAAATTTATTCACAAATGGCTCTGACAGATGTGCTCTGGAAGCCTCAGAAGCTGTGGCTGAAGATGTTGCCAGCTGGTCGCCCTCTTGCCAGCCCTCACAGAGGAGCCAGCAGTGCCTGCACCTCTGTTTGCTTCCCTCACTTTAACTTGTGTCATTTTGGGTGGCTTGAGCTGATGTATAGGCTGACAATGGGGTCCCGGGGCCTGGTTACAGAACATATCCCATCTTGTTGCCCTTTCTTAGAGGCTGCTTGTCCCTGGCAGAGAGATGATTGAACACCTGTGGTCAGCAGCATCTTAAAGCCTCTCAGATACCAGAAGCCTGTTTATGAGACTCCCCTGTATATTAGGTTGAACATGTTTTGAACTTCCTATTTTAAATTGCCTATGTTTTCAACTTGTTCCTGTACCATGTCAGTGTGGAGGCTGTTTGAGTTGTTGGCTTTACCATATGACCATCTCTACTTAAACTCTCAGCTCATGGTTTTGCCTGCTCTTAACAGTGATCATGCCTAAAAGCTCATATTAAAAACCACAGGTATTTCTTTCATGTAGTATGTATGCCATAGAAATTGTCCAGAAGGTGTTTTTAGTGTTGCACTCATTGTGTGCAGAGCTGATTAGGCTGCCTCCAATTAAGATTGCATCACTTACTTCACTGCTAGACCAGTTTGCTATTGCTTGCATTCTTGCCAAAAGGAAACAGTTAACCTGAAGTAGCGTATTACTTTTGTTTTTGTCTTGGCTGTCAGACTGAAAGTACACTATTTGTATAGCTAACACTTAAATTCGATTATGTCCTTGATTTATTGTTACTCAACTAAAATTAATTTAAAAATTAGGACTGTACAATAACAATAAAGTGGATAAAGAGCTGGTGAGCTGCCAGCACTCGGAAGTAATGTCTGAAGGCCACTGTCGACAGATGAGAGCTTGTGGGGACTTTCCCCAGCGTTTGTGTCAGATGTGATGCTTTTCACTGTTTTACTCAATTGTCAGGGTGTAAACATAAAAGCAATAGTGACAAACTATGGATGGTTCAGTGATTGCTGGATGGATGCAGAAGGGATGAAGTTTAAAGCATGGCTGAGAGCATGGTAACATGAGTCTGTTAAAATGCAGTTTGCCTGCAAATGTGTCAAGGAAGAAGGAATGCTAGATGTGTGTGCAGAGTGGAAGATTTTATCTTGTAAAGCTGTGACTGTGGGAAGGTTTGTGGTTTTTGAAGAAGCACCTGTAGCCAAAGGGAATTCAAGTGCAAGGCAGTGGCAAGAAGGTTTGGTGCGGCCTAGCAGAGGTGGTGGGAGAGATAGGAGGGTGGTTTAAATCCCTTTAATAAAACTGGTGCTAGAAAGTTGTGCCTAGTTCTAAATTCTATGAAAAATCTGAAAGCACAATGAAGGTACTGGAAGACACAGACTTATTTCTGCTAATGTTATTACCTTTGGTAGCTGGGCTTGAGAGGAGGTTCAGGTTTGCTGGGATGTTTCTGACCACATGTCTACCTCACCCATGTTGGACCTCAGCAAGCTCTGTTAGCAACCTGTCCCACCTGGTTGGAGTAGGCGCCCTCCTACAGACATAGTGTTGGGTGTCATAGGCAAGGCTGTACTGCATCTGTGTGAATGTGTCATTTTTTCCCATTACAGAGGGCAGACCAACAGGCTAAACAGAAGACAGTATTGTAGAAAAAAAAAATATTATTATAGAGAAAAAAAAACTGTTTAAAAAAAGCTTCAAACTATTTTCATTTGAAGCGTGCCAGTGGGGTTAAATAATATTAGTAACTCCTGTTAAAGTAACATCATAATAATTTAAAACAAAAGGTCCCAGCGCACTTGCTAATATCTTTTATGGCTTCAGTAAAATACATCTGAAATGATTTACAAAGCAAAGCTTCTGGATGAATTCTTCCAGTTCTACATGGGCAGAGAGCCTGTTTATCTTCATGCGTGTTTATACAGACCCATGGAAATGATGATCTAAATGTGGGTACTGTACTAAAACATACCCATATATGCTGAGTAAAGAATTCAAAGCACTTGCATTCTGTCGTTTATTGCACACAAGTAATGTATATTGTATAGGCTCGGTTCAATTCTGTATTCTGACCATAGAAGGACTCTATAGAATACATACTGTACCTTCAAGGGGAGGGAATGGTGTGTGTAGGAAAACGCTCAGGGCAATGACTGTCTGACTGGACTTGTCTTTTGTCTGGTTTTGAGCCTTTAGATTTAAACACTGTCAGTGCTGGAAATAGTGAAGAGCTGGAAAGATGTATCCTCCGTACTCTTATGGATACAGATTTTCATTAACTCACCTCATTAAAAGAACAAAATCAGTATAGAAGCAACTGGAATGGCTGTAAAGCTGCATGCATGGGTTAGGGTATTTCAGAAGTTAAAAGCAGAAGCAGCTGAGGTTAAGTTCTTTCCAGAGCTGACCGAGCTCTGCTTAAACTTCTTAAGCTTGGTTACAGGTTTGCAAAGCTTCTGGTGCAGTGGCAACCGGACGGAGCAAAACCAGCACGAGCAAGACAGACTTGCAGTTTCTTGTGATGCTGTGTTGAAGCTGTTTGTGCTTATGAAAATGGTCTGAACTCTTTTCACTGTATGCTTTAGCAGTTTTTTGTTGTTGTATGTAGTCCACAAGGCCAGATTTCAGGCTGTATATCCCCTGCTTCTAATAAAACATTATGGCAGTGTTGAAGCACGTGTTCTCCTTTGACTCTGGCCAAGGGCACGTGCAAACCCCCCGTGTTTAGAGAGGTGCTCTCAGGAAATGAGAGCAAATGGAGTGGGTTGTCATCTGCCGTTTTATCGCAGGCTAGAGATCCTGAAGAGATGCTCGTGAGCAGATAGCTACTCATTAAATGCTCTCTTATAGGACTCTCTTAACTATTCAATTCCATTCCATTCCTAACTAGTTTGAGGCTGTAGGAATCTCTCATCAGAGGTATCTTTTAGGCCAGAGAAGGCCAGCCTTTCGCCCGTCAGAGCCCAGGATCTTAAACGTGTCGTCTCGAAAAGCGTCAACCCTTGAAAAGTGTTCGATTTTGTATTTCACTAATATTTTTACAGTAAAGAGAATTGCACATGTTCTGTGTGACTTGAAGCACCCAAAGTAGTACTTTTCTTCAGTGTGTTAGTCTCAGTTCGTGTCATCCATTGGCATTCTCCTGGACAATGAGCCCTGGAGCAAAAGTTCTTCCTTCTGAAACATACACGCTGTTCAGGAGTGCTGGGGGTAGATGGGGACACAGTCTCCTCCCGTCCTGCGGTCTTACAAGGAGAGCTGTGACAAGAGTCCAAGCAGACATCGCCACAAATGGTTGCACCTGGGACCTTCATTCACATGACTTTCTGCTGTTCCAACTGATACTTTTCTACTGGTTGCCAGTTTTCCTTTTTGCTGCCTTTTCTTCCCAGCTACTCTCCACACTTGTCTTCTCTGTTTTAAAATGAGGCAACTAAACAATTCACCACATTTTCTGATGGCTATCAAAGCTTATTTTTTCATTCAGCGCGTATAAAGGTTTTAGCCTGATTTTGAGCCACTTCTTTAATTCAATTTTGTTCAAGATTGAGATTTTTGGTAGATATCAATGACCTTATATTTCCTTTTTGCCCAAATAGAACATAAAGCTCCTCAAGAGATGGTATCATGTACACTATTACTTTATTCTTTATCTTAAAAATCATTGCCCTTAATGGGGATCTCTAGGTAGATTTCAGGAGAGCCAAGTCTTGAGCTATTTAGATATAATCTGCCGAGAGTGTGCTTGGCCTATTGTTTTGAACTACTTTGGAAACTACTGAGCTGATGTTATTTAAGCCGTATTAAACTCTTCACCCAATTATGGCCTAATCCTTCAAAACCAATAGAGTAGGACTTGGTTTTGAAAATGCTGCTGCTAACATCCATGGGTCTGCTCGCTAAGCCTGACTATTAAGCTCATTAGTAAGTGCTGTAGGGCTGAATTGTACGTTTGACATGTTGTTTACTGGTTTTCACCTCAGACAATTTTATATTGTAAAAAAATACAAAGCATGATGTACTATGTTAAGGCTAAGGAAATGCTTGTCAGCTTTATCTTCTGATCTTTATGGGGAAGATTAACAGGTTATTCTGTGTTTAATCAGTTATTCAAAAATACAGGAAAACATAAATGCCAAAACTATCAAATTAAAATTCTTTGCACTTAATGTTTCTTTTGCCTGGTGACTAGAATAGATTTATTTTTTTAAGCTGAGTTGCTTTCCTGAATGCCTAATGCAGCATGTGAGACAACAAAAGTGGCATAAAACTATTTTTCTTCATTCATACATCAGTCTATTTAATACTTATTGAGCGGCAGTAGTTTCAGAGAAAATAAAAAAAAAAGACCCACATTCATTCTGAATGCTGGATCGAAAGATTACCTTTTAAGTCCTTTCTAAGACTAGGTTTAGTAATGGAAATAATAATTCAGTTTTGCTGAAGTGTTACGATTAGGTCTACTTGTACTGAAGTGTTATTTGCTGCTGTCGTTTGTAGCCTTCTTTCAACTTGTGTGTGCTTGCTTAAGGTAAGAAGTGAGGCAGTCATTAGGCTATAAATGTGGTGACCACTTTTAGCAATTATTATGACTTGAAGTCATGTGTGATAGGATACAGTATTATACTACAGCGAAATACGTAACAGAAAGTCACACTTGCCTGCCTCCCAGCTTTGTGTCTGTATGGCTTATTTGTGGCTGGTTTATTTTGGCATTCAGTTACTAGGTTGATTGTCAAGTGGGAAGAGACTATTTGCTGAGAGCTGCTTTTCTTCTCAAGTGATAGACAAAAGTCAATGAAAATGGAATCAAAATATATGGGATATCAATATTAGAATTAGTAGGGAAAAAAGCTGAAACTTAGCCTAATATACTTCAAAAACATGTTTTTGCAAACAAGGTGGGAGGAAAGGAAAAATTCTATCAGTTTCAAATTGTCTTGTTTTGATATATTTCTTCAAATAAACTATTCCAATTTTTAAATAATTCACTCAGAAATGTAGTCGTTTTAGTTGTCCAAGATAATCCAAATGAAAAAAAAAAAAAGGCACATTAGAAACAATAAAAATTCTCAATATGGAATTACTTATTGTACTAAAATGCTGTAGTGTGTGAATAACTTCAGGAGTTACAAGATTTGTTCTCACTGAGAGTCATATCCCATATGCGATACTAAAAACATCATGAAAGAGACTTTCTGTCCTCTGGACGGTTGTGAACTGTCGTTTAGTATGAATGTGGCAAAGGGAAGTATGATTACTCCCTAAAAATTTATCACTTCAGGAAGAAATCAGAATTTCATTTCCATCAAAAATGAGCCTACCCTTAAAATCTACAAATGAGGAATTAACAAGTGTGTATAAATAAAGCACCCAGGCTTATAGCAAGCAAGGACTTGTGGCAGTCCCGGGAAAGTAATAACATCTAGAAGAAATGGAATGTTTGTCACTTTCCAAAATTAAAGAGAGGGGGGAGTAGAGAGGTTACTTTCTCATTTAAAGAAGGAAAGAAGTGGCTCTTCCCCCGCTGTAACACCCAGCAGGGCAAAACAAAGTTTCTGACATTTTGGAATAAAACCTCAATGAAACCACGTGGCACTTTGTTAAATTCAAGAACTGTAACTTCATAACATATTAGAAGTGAAGTGCTTAGGCAGACTTAGCTGATTTTGAAATTAAAGGTCTATGACCTCTAGCTTTATACCTGTTATTCAAATTATTCCCTACTTCATCAAAGGAAATGAGTGCTGAAGGGGTGCGTGGTGGGGATCAAAGAGGGAATAAAACTGCCTGGATTTAACTGAACCGCAGAATGTTCACTGCTGCCACTTCAGTTACCGAGATGGAGCAAATAATTGTTTCTCATCGTTGCTCTTGGCTCGATGAACTTTTAACTCACGAGGAGGAGGGCATATGCTTTGTTTACACTGTGCGCAGGTGGTGGTGGTGTTGGTGGTGATGTCCTCCTTGCTCAGCCCCAGAGCTCCCAATGGGCTGCACAGCTCCTGTGGTCGCTCCCACAGAGGCCAAATCCATCCTTGGTGGTTGTGCCTCTTGGCATTGGGCTGGTCTGGGTGCCCGTTCTCTTCCCACTCTTTTTACCTCTGATTTCTACTGTGGTCTCTCGCCCCAAAAATAAGTTTAAACAGATTCTGTTATTTTGAAGAATGTTCTTCTGAGATAATGCATATGATGTAATTTACTGTGTAACATTCCCTTTAGCAGAGATTACTCTTTCCTCTGGGAAATACTACATTTTGAACTGTCTGGCAAGGCAGAATTAAACTACATGTATCCTTTTTTTCCTTCTTGAACTTCTTTAAGGATATTTTCTTGACACACCATGTATTCATAAAAAAGAAGGAAAAAAGTTCATCTCTGAACGTTTGGAATTTTAAATTTGTTCAGATGAAGATCTGTCTTCGTATTAAAATGAATATATGTTTCACAGATGGTATAGCCCTTCTTGGCTCTGAAGTGAGTAGGGAAATTGTGTTCTGAAGACAAATAACAAATCCTAATAATGAAAAGTAAATTTAAGGTGCATAGAATTGCTACAAATAGGAATATTCTCCTGCAAAATGTCACACTGTTTTTTTTATAACAAATAATATACCAATTGCTAAACAGATATCTTCTGTACAAGTAGTGTTTTTATAAGTGAGTTTTGGCCTAGGACATTTTGATTCTTCTTCGCATAGAATCTCTGACAAACTATACTCTGCTGGGAATGGAAGGAACCTTTGACATTTTTAACAGCATATTTTTGCTTAAAAACCAAATAATTTTGCATAAGAATGAAATATTTTTTAAAAAATCTTGAGTTTTGCAATCCTTGAAATTTTCACTTTTTTCTTGTAATGAATACATTGAATGATAAGCTTTTCAACTCTTCAGATATTTAAAAACATTTTAAATCTGGCAAAAGTAAGCAGACGTTTTGCTAGAGGAGCAAGTACAAATATTTGGGCTCAAATAATCTCACCAAATTTTAGGTACTTAAGGTAGGTTTAGGAGTATAGCATGACAGCAAGGTTGCTGGAGGTGATTTGGATTCCTCACCATTGCATCTCTTTCTTCATTCAGTGTACAGGGAGCAGAGGTGGCCTCCTGCATAACCTGAGTGTCTCACTTACCTGCATCAAATTAGGTGAAACTAATCTGGGTTGTTGATGAAATTTGTTTTTTGTAATGTATTGACTCAGGATTTTGAAACAGCCTGGAGAATATGTTGAGTATTCGTATGGGCTATTACTTCTAAACTATTTTTGTTAAATAAATTTGGAGCCAATTTCATGTCTTCTGTAGGTGTTGTATAATTAACAAACATCAGAGCTGCTCCTTTCCCTGGAGTGCCAAGGGGACTTACTGGAAGTAACAATGTGTGGTTTTTTCCTGCTCCTTACATGAAGCTATGGAACAGCCTGATATATGCCAGAATAAAAGTTGTAGTTCCTAGGTGGTATTAATCTTGGAATATGGTACAGTGGGGTTTTTTTGTGCTTGTATAGTATATTATTTTAGCAATATTTTCAGTTAAATTTGGGAAAACTCCCAGTTGGAGAATTTAAATCACCTCTTCTGCTTTCAAGGTTAAGTGAAGAAATGTTAAATGCTTTTTATTAAACCAAAATGAAATGAATGCCCAAAGAAAGTAGAGGTACATTCTGCAAGAAGCATCATGGACAGGTACTATTTCCTTTGAAATAATGATCTCATCCTTTGAAAGAGACTTCCCAGAGGAATGGTGAAGACTGCTGTAACACTTATCAATAGGACATGAACAGATTTTTTTCATTTTTTTTCTTTGTTTGTATGTGGTTTTTTAAGTAGTAGTAGTAAAGGCTTTTAAATTCTTTCTCTTGCCTAAGTATACTTGCTAAAGTATTCAACTGCATTATTCTTGCAATTTTGTCTACAAGTTTCTTCCACTGCATTTCTTCCACTGCTGTACAGACAGACCTTAGTTACTGTATTCGGCAGTACACCAAAAAAAGCCAATTAAAGTAACCAACAGTAATGATTTCCAAAATACCTACATGCAGGCAGCCTCCTGCTTGAAATGCAGTGCTACCAGTTCTTTGGAATAATATGATCTTCACAGAGGATCCCATGTGCTGCTTGGACTTTACCCAAGGAGGATAAAAGGCTATCTTTGTGTTCTTGCAACTTGTAAGGGTTTTAATATCCATTATTTATTAAGCTGTGAGCTACGGAATTGACTGGTAAAACACCATTTTTTTCATAGATATCAGTAATCATTGAATCATATAAAATATAATTTATGAGTTCAAATTATCAACCGGCATTGGATTCAAGAATAAAGAAAAAAAAAAAAAGGGATTTTTAAGTTATCAATTTGCAATTAAGGACAAGATATTTCCGCATATATGCAGATATTCACTGTGTATTCACTTGCATTTTCAATAACAGCTGAAGATCTGGTCCAGTACTTCTACATTCTGCAGTGGTTCTTTTCTATCCTGAATTTTTAACTTGCTTTTCTCTCAACTGACTAGCTACAGCTCAGCTACAAAACCAGTCATTTCATTGGTTATTTTTATTTCTTTAACTTGACATCTATTAATATTAAACCAGCTTTTCATTGAAGAATACAGACATACTATCAGATATCACCTCTAAGAATGTTTGCACACATGCACATACGCAGGTCTTTGAGCGTTCACTAGTTCACACTTTAATCCTTATCACTATTTTAAATTATTTGTATTGCACCATAGATGCACAAAGTACAATCTTTTGCTATATAGTCCCTTGTACATATTTTTTATTAGTATTTCTAAAGTCCTTCGTGGTATGTTTCTGTTTCATTAAAGTAATTGCTTTATTTTTTTTTTTCTGTTGATACAAGCCATGTATGCATCAAGAATAGTGGGTGGAAATATAAACACTCCTGTGGCCAGACCTTGAATAGACATTCAGAACTGTTTTTCTCTCACAAAATGCTATTGACAGTTGGAGGTGTTAACAGGCGATTTATAGTGTGTATTAATTATTATTGATCACTGCTTATGAATAAAAGAGGAGGAAAAGGAAAACAATGCATTCTTCTGAAGGTGTAAGCCTTCAAAGGTGAACTACTAGAAGGCAAGAGAAAGAGGGTGAAACAACAGTGAAGGGTACCACAAAGACTTCTTTTGACCTTGAAGTATCCCTGGAATCGCAATAAACGAAAAAATCATTCCATTAGGCCTTGCTTCACTTCATTTTCTTGAAACTGTCTTTTGTAAAAGCTTGAAAGTTGAGGAGGGCTCACTTTGCCTTCAAATGAGCTGTAAGTAGTCTTGAAGCATTTTAGTAGCCTGTAAAAAGAGCAGTGATGAGCTCCTTTATGTGTTGTCTTAGTGGTTCTGTTGTCATTAACATTCCAAGAACCCAAAGGCAGGATGGGTTGCAGGCAACACCTTGCACTGCCTGGCCCTTTGGTTCCCCAAGGACATGAAGGAAGCACCAGAGCCTCCTCTGGCTGATATCGGGGGCCACAGAGTTGCCAGAGACAGCTGGGAAGGACTCGAGTGCAAATTACATTTACTGTAAAGGTGACCAATTTTAGAATGACCACTGCTATTTTAAATAGGGAAAAGGCACTTTTCAAATCATTTTTGTGACTCATAAAGGTTCCAGGCTCTTCCTGTGTGGAAATCTGATCAGAAAGTTACATTGGAAACCACTCCTACAGCCTGGTTCATAAATAATAAATATTATATCTTATTAATCCATATTTTAGTTTAACTCTGGCTCGTGGCAAGTTGCTTCCTCAGGGAATGCAGGATTCTTTACAAGAGAAGGTGATGAGCCACAGTCCCCAAGGAATTAAATTGTGAAAACAATCTTGGTTTCGTACATGCTAATATAGATCTGTTATTCCCCTTCCACATCTATCACAACACATTTTAAATTGTGGCTGATCTTTTACGCAAATAGCTGTCTTATTAGACATTGCGGCTGTATGCGCTAATGTCTCCATGGGTTTCCCGGGCGTTTGCTATCTAACCATCAAAGCGGTGGAAATGAATGATGATTACGGCATCCTTTTGAAGAACAAAGAGGAGTCGAGGTTCTAGATGTGGGAGTCAGTGACTCTGAGCCACATGGGCAAACGCGAGAGTCTCTGTGGCTTGGATCAAGTCGGGAAATAATTTTTGTCTGTGTTTTCTTCTTGTGTTTTATTGGCACTGCTAGGACTGCAAACATCTTTCACAGCTGATGTTTTGTTACAAAACATTAGTAGGCTATTGAAATTGCAAAAGGCAAGTCAAAACAGTCTCTTAACAGTGGCATAAAAAAGCCAAGAAGTAGGTTTGCAGTATAAAATGTATGTTATCTCCTCAACTATTTGAAAGTTCAGATGTTACTTTTATTTTCCACTCTTGGTACTAGGATGTGAATGTTATGTGAGAAATCTAACTCAGTTGAGAAAATAGCTGGACAGCATAACAGAAGGCTAAAAATCAGCCAACCAGACAAACTGGATTACAATTCACTGCTTATGTGTTTTACGTAAAATGGGAGTATTCTCTGCATTAAAACAAAATAAAAAGCTATAATTGAGTTTTCTGTTCGGAATAAAACAAATGGTATTTTTTATACCATATCACTACTCCTGAATACCTTTTAAAAAGCTTGCTGGTTTTGAAGAATCAAAGTTCATTTTACGTCCTGTGTCCCACACTTTAAATTAAGGAGCTTGGTTCCATCTGTGTTTATTCCAGTTTTGCTACCTGGCATTAAATGCCAATAATTCTTATGGAATAGATAAATAAATAAATAAGACACTGAGTTACAAATGCACGAATCACTGATGGCGTGATTCCTGCAGCTATACTTCAAACCATGTTATGAAGGAAATAATGGTGGATGTTTAATGTTGTGATGCCCATTCAGAAGTGCCTTGGTATGTTTTTGTGCCCATGGTTTGGCATCATGGTGCCTTCAAGGCTGCGCTTCCCAGAGAGTGTGCCTTGCGAGCAAGGGGGAGAGAAGAGTAAAGCTCTTGCAGATGCTCCAAGGCCATACGTGCACCATCTGCAGATGGTTCGTGGCTACCCAGGATGTTTCAACCGAAGTTTGCCCATGGCACTGTGCTCACCAGGGCTGGCTGGGAAAAGACAACTGTTGGCTATTGCGTGTCTTCTGTGCTCCAGCGGTAAATCTGACACTTGTGGAAGAGGTCAGTCCTCTGGGGACCACAGGGGTTGATGCTGGGATGCTTGTGTCATAAAGATGGTCAAACAGTGGGGCTTATCGTTGCTGTGATGAGTGATGTCTTCAGCCCATCCAAAATGGTTGAAAACCAGTGTTTTGAGCAGCAAGTGTGACTATAAAAGCCAGGTATTTTTTGACTATGGAAAAAAAGGTGAAAAGAGCGTATTTGTAAAGTCTTACTGCATCTTTTGAGTGACAGCCCTGCAATGGGATGGATATGAGACCGTAAGGTTTTGCATGTTAAATAGGTATATTGGGAGTTGGCTAAAATACTACTCAGATGATGCTTGTTCAGTTACATGGATGGTGTGGCAGCACCAAAGTACCAAAAAGAGCATCTTTGGATGAATGATGGTGTAGTTCTCTGTGCAATCCTAGTGTCACCTGCCTGTGCTGGGCAACACGAGGAGCCCGTTTGAGGGTCACGATGGTTGTTACCTTAATGCACTGAAGGGGATTTAAACTCTCAGTACTGAGAGGTGTAAAATGGGTGCAGCCCCAGCTCTCACCATTATGCTCCACGTTCTTTTCATTTGCAGATCTCTAAAGCCCATGGCAGGAAAGTAGGAGAGCATGGGGTTGCTGTGGTTTGGGGATCTTGTTCCTCTCTTTTGCTCGGGTTGGCTGGAGGGCTGTGTCTGCAGGGGTGTTTCCTGGGCAATTACACCTGTGGATGCAGACATGCCCTGTCCTGCTTCAGGTGCTCTGGCATCATGTAAATGTGTTTGCCAACAATACAAGCAGCTCACAATGCTACATTCACTCCCTGGTTTACTAAAGAAAAAAGAAATAGGAAAGTAAATCAGAAGTAGCAAATGCTGAATTACAGTGCATCGGTTTAGTTACTTTTTTCTGTAATGTTAATAACCCGTGCAATGGGGAGAAAGGTATATTTAGAATTTATCTAATAGTCTGCAGGATAGTGATGATTAACTCCGGTGTTTCATTGTACTCTGGGAAGGCTGATGTCTTTGTGTATAATCATGTAAATGTTACTTATTACAGTTTGTTGTTTTTTGTGTTTTTTGTTTTTTTTTTTTTCTGATGTTAGAAATCATTGATTTCCTTAGTAAATTATTTAAGAATAATGCTTTTTTTTTTTTTTTTTTTTTTCTGATACTGACAGTGATTTTTGGATTGAAAACAATGGGTAGAAAAGATGCCTCTACAGCAAGGACTCCTGTTGACCAATACAGGAAACAAATAGGTAAGAGATCTGAAGAAAAGTTTGTGTGCTTAACAAAAAATCTCCTTTTTTTTGAAGCCAGAGCAGCTTGTTTAACAAAATGTATTATTCTTCTTCAAAAAGTTCATGTTGCTTGTGAGTGGTACAAAGTAATGCATGCTCTAGGAAAACATTTTTTGTATACTGTTGACTAGTTCATTCAGCGAAACCTTTTTTCCAGCCAGGGTTTCAAATAACTTGAAACGAGTCCATGTTCTGTGTTTGGAAATGCTAGTGAAATACTGCAGTGCTACATGATGTTTCTAACTGTTTGAACTTTCCTGATTTTCCTCTTTGTTTCCAGTGTAAAATATGGGCATTTCTGGCAAAATACTTTTACAACTTTGTAAGAATTTTTGATACACTGAATGACACAGACCTTTACATTGTATAATGACATTCATTCTCACATTAATGGAACATTTTTAACATTTTAATACTTTTTTCTATTTTTTTTCTGTTCTTACCATTGTAAATGTAGGTTATTTGTATACAAAGTACACACATGCACATACATGAACACATACACAGGTATGTACATTGCAGACACAAATCCCTATTTATTTGCTTAAATGCGAAGGTATTATTTTTGGAATCCATATATCAGGATTATGTCTATGTGTTAAATAGTGTTATAAAACAGACACAATATTTTAAATGTATGTATATAAAATGAAGTACCTTAATCTATTATCAGTTATTT
Organism: Nesoenas mayeri; assembly: GCF_963082525.1. Lineage (NCBI taxonomy): Eukaryota > Metazoa > Chordata > Aves > Columbiformes > Columbidae > Nesoenas > Nesoenas mayeri. The sequence goes on from NC_137543.1 coordinate 26,790,568, forward strand.
AAGTAAATGACTTTGTTTTACAGTTGCTAAGCACCCACATCTGTGTTTAAATATGCAGAACAATGGCAAGTGTCTGGGAAAAAAAGCCTGTTTATGATGTACTTTCTCATGGTTAAAGAGCTAGGATATGTGAACAATCTTATTTTTATCATCTCTTAATTTTTTCAGTGCTGCCTTACTATTTTAACATAAGTGTTTTAATGGTCTTTCCTGCATTTAAAGTTGAAATAAGGGGTTATTTTATATTTTATTTCTTTTAAATACCCATGGAATGCTCCATATTTCCTAGTCCTGGACAGTTAACGTGACTGGCTTCCTTGGTTAATTCTCTGACATACATAGAAACGTGGCTGAAAACCTCTGAGTAACTTTATGGATGGGAAGCAGATAGGCTGATGGCAGATAGCCCACCAGGACAGATGTTTAAATAGGTGGGCTCTCTGCTTTTGTGTGATTTAGGTTTTATGCAGAGAACCTTGCGAGGAAACTAGTACCTAGCAGAAGATGGCACCACAAGTATTTCACCAAGATGGGTTTGATAAGAAGCGGGAGGTCTGCAGCTCATCTTTGGGACAGCTCGTCCAGTGTAACTGGATGTTTGGAAAGCCAATGTTTAAGTCAGAATCAGCTTTCTGGCATTTTCTCTGCATGTTTTTCATTGTGGTCACTTATTTTTAATCTGCTTCCTTTAGGGTTGCTTTTATTCCCTTTGTGAACACCTTCAGGTGGCCACAGTTGGGGTAATTTTTTAAGGTCTTCCACAGGGTGAAAGAAAGCAGTGATCTCCATCAGGATCCCTACAGAGCAGGCTGGGCTGCTGGAGGACCAGGGAGGTGTAAAGCTGCGCCCGAGACTCACAAAATTACCTCCTGCTCTTTCATAACTTGGGCTCCTTCTTGCACATTATCACTGTGTGGCACCGTGGTTGGATGTCTCACACCTGTGAGATGCCAGGACCGATCAGCTGTGACTGAGCAGGGGAGAGGACACTGCGCTGTAGCAAGTGTCAAGAAGATTCGTATCGGGGCCCAGCACTCAGAGGGATCCTGTTATATAGCTGTTATATAGCTAACTCTCTGTTTTTAGGCTATCATGTTGTCTGAACAATTTGGCACCTTCCATGTTTGTGATACGATGCAGTACTGTGATCCATTGGGTACTGCAAAATACAGTGTCTGAGAGGGTTTGTAATAAGCTCATTTTCCTTTGATGTGATGCATTGCTCTTAACTTGGCAAAAGCAAGTGTTAAAAATTATCATAGGGAAGAATATCACACCTGCAGGCAAATAAACTGCATAACCTAGAAGCTGTTTCTGTGACTCTAGTATTACTTAGAGGACAGAGAGCAAGAACTAAAATAGACTATCTACTGCCTTTTACTCTGATTATGGCTGTTCCAGCTCCCACTCTGGTCATTCACTGATGTAGCCATAGAATTTGCCAATGGAAATTAATTCTCTGATCTCACCAGTAAACTTAATAAATGTGAGAGAGGGGAGGTCAAAATTTATGGATATATGGTTTAACACCTCAGTGTTGCAGGCATGTTTGAGTTTTAGGTGTAAGCATTTTGGTCTAACTTTAAGCCTGGTAGCTGAGCTTAGTGAAGTTATCCCTCTAGTATCATTATGCCTTTAGGTGTATTATAGGACAAACAGGTGTATTATTGACAAATATTGTCAAATTATGGCAAGAACTTTTCTTGCCATGATTAATATGGAAATCTTTCAACTTTTTTGCCATTACTTCTTGATTTTTTTCTTCTTCTATGGTTTTTTGTGAGTGATGATAATTCATCTGTTTATCACAGAATCACAGAATGGCTGAGGTTGGCAGGGACCTCTGAAGGTCATCTGGTCCAAACCCCTGCTCAAGCAGGGCCACCTAGAGCCAGTTGCCCAGGACCCTGTCCAGATGGCTTTTCAATATCTCCAAGGAAGGGAACTTCACAACCTCCCTGAACAACCTGTTCCTGTGTTTGACCACCCTCCAAGTAAAAATTTTTCTCATATGTTCAGTGTGTGCCCATTGCCTGTGGTCCTCTCACTGGGCACCACTAAGACCTGGCTCTGTCCTCTTTGCACCCTCCCTTCAGATATTTACACACACTGATGAGGTCTCCCCTGAGCCTTCTCTTCTCCTGGGTATGCAATCCCAGATCTCTCAGCCCTTCCTCATAGGAGAGGTGCTCCACATCCTTCATCTAATTCTTCATGATTTGATTTCATTCAGGTGCTTATTGGAAATTATATAGGAAGACTTTCCATTTTTTCTTAGAATCTGTTCATTAAATAAGCCCTAGATCTGGCAACATAGGTACTTTTGCAAGGAGTACTTTTAGGTACTTCATACTTAGGTACTTTTACTTTAGTGTGAGGCCATTTAGTTGAAGACTCTCTGGAATACGGAATGCTGTCATGCTCCAGGACTGTGTAGCTTATGGGAGGGTCATTCTCGTTTGTATGAGAACAGAGACAGAGGGCTCATCCATCTTGGAGAGGGATGTTTGACCGCCGTTTCCCAGATAGGTTATATCTAGAAACAGTGGGCAAAGGAAGGCTGCATGGGGCCTGTCTTTAAAAACTTAATTTATCAAACCCATTTAAAGTTCTAAGTCCATACCTGGACTGATTGCTGTCCTTCCTTTCCATATGTTCCGTATCTATGGATTCTTGAAAATCTTACAGTGGATGCTGGCTGAATAGCTGTCTCTTGCTGACTAAGGGTGTGGTGTTACTTTTTAGCTCATGATGTAATGTTTTCTAGCTTTGCTGGAGAGAAGGTAACCAGATTGAAACTTTTTTAATACCTTTTTTCTTGGATTGAAAATGGCACTCTTCAAGGAACAACATGTCACAAAGTCGTATCAACTTCAACACAGTTTTCAGTTAGATGTTTAGTGGAGTAATTTGATATAAAAGCAGATTTTTAATTTCATTTTGTTCCAAGCTTTCTGTTTTGTTCTGAGTTTCCATACGGCACGCCACATGTTTGCCCTGTGCCACGGTTCAAGTTCACATTGATCACTTCAGTTCAGCCGTTTGCCTTTTTCTCTCCTCTGTGAGCTCAGGATTGCTCGTGCCTTGTTTGCCGCTGTGCCATTAGCAGTTGCTGTTTGTTTGAGACGTGTTTTCAGAGGATTCCCCAGGCATAGAGACTGATATTGCTCTTCTCTGTCAGCTGGCTTTCAGCCATCTCTCCTGCCACCAGCCAAAATTTGCCTGGAGTGCCTCTCGTTCAGCAAGTGCTCCGGTATCCGACAGCAGCACCGCCTTTTCTGTGAGGAGCGGGGGCAACCTTGTCGCTAGCAGACCAAACTGGCACTGGCTTCATGAAGACTGTCCCCAGGTGGGACAGGCAACAACAGCAGCAACCTTTTCAAACTGGCATGGACTGTGCCAGGAGGAAGGAGGATAGTGAAGAGGGAATCTCCTTGTTCGATTCCCTGTGAGCTGCTGAGGCTCTGGAGGGGGCATGAGGAAAAGTAATCTTAGCGCTTTTTATTCATCTCTCTTATGTACCCAAACATCCACGTGTAGCGCAGCAGCAAACAGGGCAGCTCTCCTGCACAGCATTTCCTTCTCACTGCTGCTGTTTGTGCTGCTGTGCGTAATTTGCTGGGAGCGAAGGAAAGGTGTGAGGCAGTATACATCTTTCTACATTTATGCAGCTTTGCTCCACAAATGCTGTGAAAATAGCAACAGGTTTTGTACCATATTTGCTTTGTTTACTGTTATGTGTGCTTTAAGTTCCCAGAACAATTCCACATGTATATTTTCGATCCTTCTTCATCTGGTGTGTCGCTTGCTCGGCATGGAAGCCACAGGATTTGTGGGTAGTGTTCATGACTCGTGTGATTGCGGGATCCTAAGCAGGCATACTGAGAGGATTATAGCATAACTAAAACCTGGTCTACAAATCAGGAATAGACATACTTTTGGCTCTCATTACTATTGTGTTGCTGTAGCATAATTTTTCATGAGGAGAGGTTGTTTGCCAATCATTCAACCTCCAATTTATAGACTCAAAGGTCTGCTTATTGTCTGCTCTCTATCTTCTGACTTGCCAGCATGATCCTTTAGGAGCTGGAGCTTATGAAGGCACAGCCCAGGGCATGTCTGGAGTAAATGAGGCTCCTCACATCCCCCGGGAAGGAGTAAAAATTATGAATGAAAATAAATTATCTTTTCATTTTGGAAAGCACAGGGTGCTAGGTTGAGCACAATGGCTCGGTGATGAAGGTGGTGCTCAGTGGCGCAGCACGTACAGAGGGCTGAGGTGGTGAAGGGGACTGGGTGGGAGTCCTGAGACCCCAGCTGCAGCAGTGCAGGAGAGGAGAGAGAACTGCCCACCTGAACTAACAGATAAAATTCTATTAATAAAGTTGCCCCTTGTTTTAAAACTCCTTGGTGTGAGGAACTGACGATGCATTCAGAAGAAAGGCACCTCATCCTAGTGCCAAGGGTTATGGTCCTGCTGTAGCCCCAATGAGGTGGATATGAGCTTGTCCCGGTGTGAGTGTGGTGGGCAGAGCTGGGGTCTGTGGCCTCCCAGCCTCCTGCACAGAGCAGCTCAGCTCTCAACTGGGTGATGGCCAAAGGAAGCAGTGCCGGTCTCCCAAATAAGGGCTTTTTTGTGGTAATATGGTTGCACTGACAACATGAAGATATAGACCGTGGTGAGATGGATGGATGGATGGATGGGAACTTGCAGCAGCAAGAACATCTCTGGGGTTCCCATCTCCAGCTACCATCTCAGTCATGAGCATGGACCTGCTGTGTCCTTGTCTCCAGAGGGAAGCCCTTCTTGTGGCAGGTTGCCATCTCCACTTGCCTTGCTGTTCAAATAAATGTGTTTATTCTCTACCACCTCACCTTTTCTTCCATTTGCCATTATCATTCACCTTCACTGTTGCCTTCCTTATCCTGAGTAGTGCTATTACATACTCAAATCAAACTGGCTGCTAACAGTCTTCCTTTTCCACTCAAAAAAGGAAATGTGTTACATTTTGAGACTTTATTCTGAAATATATTACATACTTCAAAGTGAAATGTGATTGTTTTGTTTTGGATCAGGAAATGTTTGTTATCAGCATCAAAATTTTAGATTTCGTTTCTGAAACAACAGTAAGAGCAAAAAAAAATGTTTGAACTGAATTTGTGCCGAAAATTTCAAAATCACACCATTTGTCACAAAAGAGGAATTCCTGTATCTTTTATCTGTTGAGAAAAGGCACGGGACCAAAAGGCAGCATTTGCATCGAGATCTCTCTCTGCTGTCACAAGCAAATATGTAGCAGGGCTGATGTCAATGGAATGAAAATTCTCCATACTATTTTTATAATTAGTAATCTTTTTTTCCCTGTATTTGTTGTTAGTCACCTATTTATTGGGGGAAAGGTAGAGAGAGGAAAAGTACAGAAACAAATACGTGCTATTCTGAGTTGAGACAATAAGGGGAGAGACCTCTACAACTATTTATTTAGAGTGTGAAAACAACCCAAGAAATAGGCAGTTCCAGTGCACAGGGTGCCCTTTTTTTTGCATGTGGAACTCTTGATTTTTTTTTTTACTCTCTTGACTTTTTCTAATAAAAATGTACTATTAAGCACATAATAAAGAAAAGCAGGAAAAGAACCGTCTTTTTGCTATTATGTGTGACTGTTGGCAAGTCTTGGAATCTTTTCCTATACTGAGTTTCATACATCACAGTGAAATGCCACGGATACCACGTGTAGTCCCTTTTCTTTTGTTTGGGAGGAGGTTTTATGAAGAACGAATTTCTTTGTCACAGAAATTGAACTAGATCTTTTGGTCAGTGATTGCTGTTTCGATTTAAGTTTTATGCCAGTGGCATCACTTCTTGGAAACTAAAGCAGGAGCAGCTGAGGAAAACACTGCTGTGAAGTCAAGCCCAGCCTGGCTATACTAATTTATTCCACATTTTGTGATGATTGAGATGTTTTAAAATATGTTCTGTGAAGGCCGATGATGGATTTTAAGCACATAGAGTATGTGATCACTTATTTTTTAAAGTCCAAAGCAGTACAGCTATATTTTATTGCCTTGGCTTGGAGAATAAAAGGTGATGGTAGGTCTGGATATGTACTTGTGTTTGCATGGGTATTATTGGGTTTTCATTTGCTGGGCAGACGCAGCCCCAGGATGAGCAGGGACAGGGGTCTGTGGGAGCAGGTCCACACGCCGTGCATGTGGATACTATGGAGGAAGGTGCTGTATCTCACCCTTGGCTCCCATCCCTGCTCCACAGCGAAAGCCTTGGTTTTCTTTGAACTTGGTTGATTATACTACTCTTACTATACGTTTATACTACGCTTGTAGAGTACCTTTTTACAGATGGAGGCTCATAGTCTACTCTTATTTTAATCTCATCAACAATATCACGATTTCACCTAGTGGAGTTGCTACAAATTTTTTTATGGATGTAAATGAGAGTGAAATTTGACACGCTGTTTCCAATGATTTCAGCATGGTGTTATTTCAAGCATTTGCAATTCCTGTGAGGTATCTGATGTCTACAGGGCTCTTGAAATGATACATATTTGTCTTCATACGTACTCTCATCTTCTGATCTGTTCTTCAGTGGATTCATTTCTGCAGTCAAAAAAGTCAGCCTAAAACAGCCTCTTTGCATCCCCTCCAAAATACATAAAAATTTCACTATAGACACATAAGCATATATGTAATTCATTCAGATGCAGTGCAGTTCAACATTTTTAGAAATTCTTTCACCAGGCTTTGAAAATCTTAGTTCGTATGTGTGAAGGGTGGACTTCACGTTGAGATACGAATACTATGAATCTGTAAATCTAACTTCAGACACCCATTTCTAAAATTCTCAGACATAATTTTTCTATATATACAGTCTTAATATATATGCATTCTCTGCGTGTGGTGTATGTCCTTATATTTCTAGGTAACTTTATGTTGATATAAATGCATGGAGAGTTGGCCAGCGAACTACAAATCTGATTTCCTTGTATTTCATCTTAAGTCAGGAGTGCAGAAGGTGTGAGAATGAAAAGCCCAGTGGACATGCATCTACCAAGATGTGCATAGTTGTAACTGCATTTCCTCAGTTACAATTCTATGAAATATAGTGCCTTTTTTTCCAGCAGTTATGTTTTGTCCAGCCATTATCCCACCATGGCGGGTGGCAGTTTGTGAAACCTCCTCTGCCCCTCCACTCTCTGGACTAGCAGAAATGAAGGCAGCAAGGAGCCTGGCGAGCATTGCAGGAGGCACTGGTCTAAGAAGAAAGACACAGAGTCCCCTTGGCTCAATTCAAGAGGTTTAACTGAAGGGACTTTTGTATTTCATGCTTCAGGATGTGACCATGTGCATTATGTAGTTCAGCAGGTATTGCACCTATTTATGGCCTTAAAAAATATGTGTTCAGGGTAAGCACGACCATAGAACGGTCATCTGGGTTTTGTAATGAATTTGTTCACATTGGTGATTGCTATCATGCGGTCTATTAATTGCACGTTGTCAGGGATTTCTGTAACTCATTTTATTAAAGATTTTTTTTCAATGGGAGCTTTTGCTTCTATTATGCCTTATTTTGGAAGAAACTTAGGAACTGGCTACATTGTGGTTTTCAGGGTCTTGAACTATTTATGGGATTGTCTGCTAGGCTCTGTGTATTACTTGCAGGCTTGAAGTGTTGGATGGGAAATGAGGTAACAGGGCAGCAGGCGAATGATTTTAGTAAGCTCAGACTGCTAGAAAGAAAATATAAAAAGACAGTTGCTTACTTTGAATTACAGTTACAGAAATCGCAAACACCATGTGACTAGATTTTGCTTTTACTCGATGGTAAAGGCTGATTAAAAATAAGCACTTCTTAAAGTATTCGCATATTCGAAGTTATTTTGAGATTTTTCATTTGTGTAGCAATTGGATCAGTACAGCAAAGCACTGTGAACAAAGAGCTCTGCAATAAGAAGTGGAATGTGGGAAATCACATACTCTGCCCAGACTGAGTGCTCTGGTTGCAGTTAATAAATCTGCAGATAATATAAGGCAAGTCACTAATATGTTGTTTAATCTCTGAAGTACTTTACTTGGAATCTGGTCCTTGTCATCATCCCAGCTACATAGATACCCTGTTTACCATGGGACTGACTGTGTGAGTTTTGCTCTGTGAAGGTGTTGGTACTGTTTTCAGATAATACACATATTAATTTTTCAGGAGGTTTGACTTCCTGTTGAATAGGAAAAGTAGAAGAAGCCTGCCTTTTCCTTAATTTATTTTCTGTTAATATCTTATCATTATCACCATGTCTGCATTGGTGCTGTAAGATTTGTAGCAATACTGATATCCTCAATTGTGATATTTCATTTTTCATTAACAAAGTACGAGTAATTTTAGAATTTGTTAGAATTGTTTTTCCTATGGCATTTTAACCAAATACCTATGGGCTTTCTTGTTCATAAGAATTGGGGTTTGAATGATCTAGAGTGTGACAGGTAAGAGGATGTGACACAGCTCACCAGTAAATCACTTGCTCAGGTTCAGCCTAGGTGTTAGTCATGGGAAGATGATAACTGCCTGGCAGATATTAGGTGGCATTTATGATGTGATGTTTGTGCATTCAGTTCCTAGCATAGAAGTGTTGGAAAACATCATTATTTGTTGGCAGTCAAAACAGAGAGGAGCTGGATAATGAACTAGCATATGGAGTGAAACAGTCTCAGCATTAGATGTGGTCCCTTCCACCCAAGGTTACAGGATACTGATGAGAGCATGGCCCACATTCACTGAAGCTGTTTTGAGTCTGAACTCAGAGGGTGCGTTCAGTCCCTCACCTTTGGACCTCCTGAGTGTTGCGCTCGTGCTGACCTGCCTCTTAGGAGTGCTAATTGGTGTGGACACAATGCTGTGTACTATGGCAGTGCGTCTCCTGTTTTGAAGCTGGCTTGCACCTAAAGCACTTCACGTCACAGGCAGAATGAGTGTAGACCTGGCCTGAGGGACCTCCAGTCACTGTCACTGGAGAGCTGGAAGAAGATGGAAGTTAAAGTAGGGTGCAAGTGGGGCCTCTTAGGAGTTTTGCAGGCACTGTGTGGGAATGTATAAGAATCATCTCTGTAGGCTTCTATTCAAACAGGTGAAATGATTGAGTTTGGGCTGGTGATTCATGTCTTCAGCTGTAGGTTAAACGTGCCTGGTACTGCATTATATCACTGATGACAACTGGCATGGAATGACCCTGGCCATACTGTTGAACTCTTTTATCCCTAAAACAGAGTGGCTGCTTGAAAACTGCTCCAGGCCTATGTTAATTCTTGAGCCATGTGTAGGAATTGCCTGGGAGAGGGCTGCTCTGGGCACAAACTGAGCCAGGGACTGGAGTTTGCAGGACATTGAATTCCAGTTCCAGTTAGAATTGTATAATATATTGGTACACGTGCCAACAGATAGGCAGAAGGCACAGTTTGACATTACCAAGTGACCTTTAGCAACACCTACCTATCTCTACTTGTTCCTATCCACATGTCACAGTGTGTATTACACTATACCATCCTCTGGGATGGCACAGCTGTTTGTGTACCATTTTGACCTAGCTTGAAGAAAAAGATTTGCTTGCATGCACAAGCTGAGCTAATACGCACCAAAGAGCAGGATGGCACACAGCAGGGACTGAAATGTGTGGCAAAACTCACACCAACAAGTGCCATAAGCCAGTATTGCTGTCGAACCTATTGCAGAGCCAGGCTGGATGTGCAATAAATCTAGGAAGAGTCTTTATTCCATATAACATGTAGATTGAACAGATTAGGAAGTGTAAGAAGGATTCGCTTCCTGCGTAGGCTTCCCCTGACTTCTTAGAACCACTTTTGATTTCAGTCCAGTGGTCTCTGTAGGTCAGATCAGTCCTGCTGACTGAATTACTTTATGAATAATAACTACAATCATTTAAAGTCATGCATTTTAGAGGTATTTTGCATTTTCTGCAGTAAACAATGATTTTGTCTTCCATACCTGTGGAAGGCACAAGAAGACCTGAATGCAGTTCTTTTTTTGGCATGGCTTTTTCAATAATGTTCAGGTATAGTACAGCGGATTTTACCTACCAATCATTAGAAAGAAATGGAGTGAAGTGAGTAGTGGGATTTTCTCTGAAGAAATACTTTTCCAGAAAAGAAGCTGCAATCTGCTATGTCGTTTCTGGAATAGATGGGGACTGTGCAAACTAGAATGAACTGCACAGGGAGAAACATTGAATAAATTGCAAATCAAATAGAACTAAAGGTACAATCCTTAACATACTTCCTAGTGTGAAGTGTCTCAGAAAATCAACCTGTTAAGTACAATACCAGATGGAAACGATTGGTAGAGTTACAAGAAAATCAGACTCATGTCTGTAACACAGGAGGCTCCATGTATCTTGATAGGCAGCTTGGAAAACCACAGACCCTATAATGTATATTCCATGGAAGACTTTCTGTCCAAATGGCTTAATGGAAAAAGCAAATATGACCTGTTGTGTTTGTGCAAAGAAAACTATCAAATTCTAATGAGTAATCGTCATGAAAAGGACCAAGAGGGAAGTGCTTTCATGTACTCTTCAGAGGCGGAGAATAAAATATTTTGGCTGCAGCAAAAGCAGAAAAAAATGTAGGCCACAGAGAATTGTCTTCCCCATCTCACTTCTATCACTGTTGCAAAAATAGAAATTAAAAAGCATAGTTCAGTGTTAACTTTTTTGCTTTAGCCAGCTACCTTTCAGATAATCTTTAGTCTGAAGGGAAACACTTCCTACAGTCAAGCGTCTTTGAGTAGGAAGGTTGGATTTTATGGTGGCGGAGATTTGGGACAGGTATCACACTGCTGAATTTAGCAAAATTATTTCAGATGCTTATCCTTGTAACTGGAAGCAAGATCCAATCCATAAGAATGAAGATAAAATTAATAACATTTAGATACTGGAAGAGCTTATGATGCTTCTTCACAATTTGTTTGTAGTCTGTTGTCAAAATGCTATGAAAGAACTGTGCATGTTGCTAACTTAGTAATAATTTGGAAAAGTTTCATGATAAAGGAAGCTAAACAACCGTATAGGTTGTCCAAGGAAGTTGTGAAATTTCCATGTCTTGAAATATTTTGAAACTTGAGTTGTATGAAGACATGAGCCATGTGATCTAACTTTGAAGTTAGCTTTGTCTAGCTTCTGGTTAGCATAGGTAACCTTCACAAGTCCATTCCATCTTGAATTATTCTGACATTCTCTGCCAGTATTCTCATTTGTTTCTGAAATGCTGGGAATATTTGCTTAGAATGGTGCTGGCACGGAGTCCTACCACCGAAAAAGTTCTCAGAGCTGCTCAGTACACTCCTGTGCATGGGTATGTGAAGAAACAGAAAACCAATGATATGGTACTTATCATATGTCGCTGCGTGGGAATCTCGGGGTGGGCTGCATCAGCATCTTAAATTATGGCTTGTATCTTTATTTTGATGACCAGCTAGCTTGCTACCAATGCTGTCAATTTGTCAGCCAGAAATCTTAGAGGAAAGGTCCCCTTGTTCCTGACAATCAGCCATGATAATGAAAGAAGTGTATTTTATCCTTGTATGTATTTGTACTTGTAGAGATAAGAAATACTGAAGCCATTTAATATGGCACTGGAGACAGTGGATTTGAAGTACTGAGTACTGCTTTGCTCATCCATGTTTAACAAAGGTGAATTGAAAGAGATGCTGAAAGAACTACTAGGATGACCAAAAAGAGCCTTGTTTAGCAGAGCTGAACACAAACTAAGACAAATTTGGTTCCTCTCAGCGAATGTTTTAGGAGTGAACACTTGGGAAACAATGGTCCATATATGTACAGTCTGTAACTGTATACATTGTCCATAGAGAAATGTAGCTGGAAATTTGAAGACAGTTTCTTGCCAATAGGAGACTGAGCTTCTTGAGTAATATCCTACTGGTAGGGCTAAACAAACAAGAAACCGAAACAAACACCCCCCCAAACAAAAATCCCCCAAACAAACACAAAAAAAGTCCCAAAACCAAAGTTCTAACTTGTTTTCCAAATAACCTTTTTCTATGATCAGTTTTGAACAAAACTGAATGATATGGGTGCCTTTACTGAAAGAGTACTGGATTTCAGTAGTTCACCAAGTCCTCCCTAGTCATATGTTCCATATGGACAAAGTTTCACTGTGAAGTGGAGCAGCTTTCCAAGATATATTTATAGCCAGAAAATGAATTTGGAAGGATTACCGTAACTTTCTGACTGTAGTTTTACTTGTATAAAAATTAATATTGAGTATTTTCACCAAAATCAAGATTTCAAGAGAACTGAAAACATGATCTTGATTTTCACAGGCTTTTTCCTTTTGTTGAACAGAATATGAAATTCACGCTGAAAGTCCAGGCTGAAAGGAGAGAGATGAGGGAAAAGGGGCTCATTCCAATCATAACTTTAACCTTTGTTTCTCAGGGCTTGTGCCTTCCACATAACGTAATGAAACTATCAGAACATTTCCACAGCATCATCTTTTCCTGTTGTGTTTTTTGTTTGTTTGTTTGTTTTTTAATGAATGTCTGGGTGTACATTTGGTAATACTGCTCTTTTTGGTTTTTGTGTTATAGAAGTGCAGTACTTAACAGCCTATCCATAAGTATTGTGTGGAATTTCTCACAGGATCCCCAGTTGTACAGCTTTGACAGGACTTTCCTATGTCACCCCTTGGCCCTGGCTGCTGCAACATGTCCCGCTGATAGGAAAAAGATGTGACTCAGGCATTCTTGTCATCAAAAAATGTCAATGGGAAACTAAAAAGTGGTTCATACCAAATACTTGTAGCAATTAGCTCATCTCCAGGGGGGCAGAAAAGAGAAATGCAGAGTATTTGTAGGTTGTTAAGGAACCTGGGAATATATTTCATTTAGTAAGTAAATAGGAGGAGTTTGGAAACAGTTTACAGCAGGTGCCAAAGGTTGTGGAATAAGGGCACGATAATATGAGCTGTCTCCATTGCTTACATTGCTGATTGAAGCGCTGTCTTTATGTGGACTTTTCCTTCTCCACCTATTTATTTATTGAGCAGCGTATGCAAAATCAGTCATTTCCCAATAATTATTTTAACCTAGTTTAGCACAGTTTGAAAGAACTTCATATGGGTGTGCAACACTAAGCATTACTGAAATCTTTGGCACGAAATTGCTCAGATCTTGGAAGTGCATACCAGTATGGGGGATATTGAAAGAGCTTCATTCCTAGTAAGCCTCGGAAAAGGTTGATATATTGGCTAGAGCGAGTTATAATTGGATAAACACCCAGAGTAGAAAGTGATCAAGGCAAACAATTTATGTGGACATATCACAGGGACGTATCAGCCAAGGCTCCCATTTGATTGTGGTGTGGAGTGCTGGCCTCAGAGAAGAATGAGGTAAGAAAGACTGTCGCCATGTTTCACCTCATCTAATCTCTGCACTTTTCCTAACCTAAAAGAAGGAAGACTGATATCTGGAACTGCTCACACATCTGATGAATCCAAATATTAATGTCTTGTCCAAGATCATACCCAAAACATGTGGCCGACAGAGGAAAATATATACTGGTCCTCATACCCTAACCGTAAACATATTTGTCACCTTCCACTGGTCCCTTGCCTCATTTACTAAACTTAATACAACTGAATCAATGGGTCTTATAATCCATATTTACTTAGCTACTGAAAGAGGAAAGGGCTTCTGAGCAGCATACATTATCATAAAATGATAAAAATTCATAAAAATCTGTATGCTGGTATATATGTTAGGAGCAGACAACTTTATATTTATACCTTGACTTTTCAATGCCTGCCTTTGAACTTGCTAGTATCCGTATCTATATTAAAAATATAGGTGGGTCCCTGAAGATTTTTCCTATGATATTTCTGTGGAGAAAAACAATAAAAAATAAAGCACTAGCACACCATGGAGTGAACTGTCAGTGAAGTCATTTTGGCATGCTCTGTAGCCCTTTTACTGTAAGAAAAAGAAAATTACTGATTAGAACATGAATATTAAATTAGTATTCTATTTCTTCACACTTTTGGATTTTGCACCAAAAGAACTAAGAAGTAACTCAGTGTAAATCGTCATTTCATGTATTTCACTCAAATGCTAGTTGCACTAATTTTTTTTTTTTTATAATTTAGTGTCCTCGATTCTGCAAATGCAGAATCCCTTTGCCAAATTCTTAGAACTTGACATAATCACATCCACTGGCTTTTTCTTGGATCTAGGAAAAGTCTGTCTGTCGTAAGGACTGCCTTGTTACTGAAAGTGAAGTTGTGTCTCGTCTCTTCTGAGGAAATGTGCTGTTGAAAAACAGGCCATAGGGAGGGTGTGTGGCTTTGTTTTGTTCTGTGTTTTGGTATCTGTCTACGAAATGAGACATTTAGGAAAACAATACACTCCAAATGTAAGACAAACCTGTAGGTTGTGAGGAACTGAAAAATAACTCTGAAAAAGAAATGCATTGACTGTTTTCACTCTGCATGCTATGTATAACAAATGTTCCCTTCCTGGTGTGCTTAAAGAACGGAATCAGTCAGAGCGAGAAATGTTAATAGGGAACCATTCAGGTCATTTACAAATGAGCTCTCATCTGTCCTGAGCAATGCCCGTCCCGTCTGCTGGGAGCCCACTGCCACGGACACTGGGAGATTCTCTGCTGATGCTGCACATCAGGACTCTCCCGCAGGAGATGCACTTGAAATAGGACCAAGTCACCGCTCACCTAATGGTGCGTGGCTGAAGTTGTGTGTCCCCTATCAACTGCTGGACCACATTAGGTCACTACTCAGAGGGACTTCTTCAGCCAGGGAAGACAGTGGGGAATGTAGAGATACTTAGAACTTCTGTGATCACAGCGGTGTCCATGTAAACAGTTTGTGAGGAAATAGGCATAGCTAAAAGTTAGTTTTATGTTTAATTTTGTATGCTTTTAATTCCAAAAATTGAAATAGTTTTGGCCATTGTTTATAAATATTTAGCATGCATGCAGGAAATTGACTGTAAGGGTCAGTAGCAGATTTGGTTGGTTTTGGGTACTTTTTGGTATTTTTTGGTACTTTTAAAAATTGTTTCTCATTATTTTTGTAAATGTAATTTTAAAATGTTTAAAAAAGATTAATACAAACCATCAGAGAATCACCTCTAGTAGATAACACTCATGAGTATTTTTTACTTCTATTAGACCATTAGACCGGAATCTCAGAGTTTGTGATGAGTACCAAAGTCTTGCAAAGAGAAGAGATTTCCCAAAGTCACAGAGTAATTCTATGGAAGATTCAGGAATAGAAAACAGCTCCATACTTTATCTGTTCTAATCAAATAATTTTCCAGATGGTAGGCTGTTTTCCTCAGCAGTCTCTCCAGCTTTCGTATGTTTCCTACAAGAGGTAGCATACTTGAAAGATCATCCTGTGGAATAAAGTTTTGGTAATAATTATGCTGAGAGCATTCCTTGTTTCTTTCAAAAAATTGCCCTAATATATGTCTTTCACTATTTAAATTGTTTATAATATAGTCATGTTCAAAATAAGACTATTACTGAAAGCAACTGACTTCATTCATTAAAACAACAGCAGAGCACCAATGCTGGTGCAAATGATGAAATAAATTCAAAAGGTCTCAGATAAACTCATAACCATTACTGTGATGGCAAAGTAAATGGAAAATATAGCATTTAAGTTACTTGACAAAAGCATATGCCTAAAGAGAAGATGTGAAGTAAAGCCTAGCTGTTCTTCATTATTTATTGAAGATTGCTATATTTGTGAGTGACACCAGACATTCACTTGTAAGGCAGCAAGTCCAGTCCTGAAGTCAGGAGTAGGATGCCAATTTTAACATGTTTTAATACCCTACATGCATACACACGTAGTTCCTTTTCTGTCAGCCTTCAGAAAAAGAAGAGGATAGAGTAGTATGTCTAGAAAAATAAATGTTAGCCAGGCTCCTCTATCCTATTATCTTAACGCAAACATGAATCTCATCACTGGCTGTAGCCCAGTTTGGCTTTTGAAGGTAAAATTGTGTCTCCTAATATGCCTTCAAGACATTATTATACCTGTAATTCTGAGGTCCATAAACCATTACTCTGAGTGTTCATAAATATGCATTTCCTTTACACTTTAAAGTAAGCTGCTATTGCTGTCATTCACTTTCAGTTAAGACCTGTCAGGTGGTGTTTCTGTTGAAGGGAAGAAGTTTAAATCATGGGCGAACTGAAGATACGTAGTTCTTAGGAGTGCTAAAATTATGAGTGAGTTGGAGAGATTATTCCTCACAAGTAATTTTAGGATCCTGAGGGATAATGGTGATGTGTACAAGAGATGTTCCCTTCTCCGCTAATTCCATTAAAAGCCTCTTGATTTCTGCATTGCTGGAGTGAGACTCCAAAAACCTGCTTTTCCATCTTGCATAATCACTTTCACAGTATCCTGTAACATCCACCTCTGCTAAGACTGTCAGTGCCTTGACTTCTGGAGTGACAGTGATATATAGGTCTGACAAAGCATCCTTCGCAATATGCTTCATTGAAGTGAGAACTGCAAATGCTGACAGTATTACCGGAAACCTTTTACTTAGACAGAATTAATAAATTACAGCTTGTATTTTTGGATGGTCTTGTAATATACAGCTGGTCCAGAATGATATGACTTACTAGTAAGGAATTACTGCATCTTGGCAGACAGCATCCAATTTATTCTCAATTCTGAGAAAAGCATTATCCGCTGGATAAGACACTGGATCAGGAGTTAAGGCATTCAGGATCACGGTCATGCCATTCTTCTGGTGCCTGACCTCAGGCAAGTCTCTTCACCCAAATGTCTTTTGTTCCTTCCCCCACTCTTTCTTTTTTTTAGACTGTGCCATTGTCCTTGGGGTCTGATGTGGCTCTGATGGTTCATAGGTTGTCCTCCTTAGCTCTTCCAGCTTCTGTGCTCCTAAGTGAACGTAATGAATCCCATACTTGGTCTAAATCATTAAACTGGGTCCATCACCCACAAGTTCCAGCTCCAGTCCAGTCTCTGTTTGGTTCAGAGTTGGGAAGCTTTTCCTTAGAAAGTTGTGACCAGCGGCGAATTAACAGTGAGTCAGTCTGAAGCAAAGAATGTTTTTAATCTCATCAGCAAGGACACAGGCTAATGCAAAAAAATAATTTCAACTTAACAAGGCAGGCATTAGAGAGAAGAGACTCTAGTTTCTCTTGAGCTGGACTGTTCTGAGGGTCTGCCCCTGGCTCATCACAGGAGTTTGCCAATGTCCTTTGGTTGCCACAGGCCTTTTTGTTTTTCATAAAATCAGATATATGACTTAATGCTGGGTAATGTACTAATATCGTTCAAATACTGCCATCCTATTGCATGTGAGAACAGAAGACTGTGAAACTCTTAGAAATGGATGTGACACAGTGTGTCTGCAGTGTAAGTCCTGTACTTTGTTTCATAGGGCCTTGCCTGTTCTCTGCATTGCTCAGGTTTTCCTTGCCACCCAGAAGATCTCTGTTTCAGCTGGGGAAAAGTAAGCTGTGGATGACAGGTTGTGTCCTTCCCTTCCTGACGTAACTGTCCTCATCCCTCCTCTAAGCAAAATACAACAGCAGAACAGGTGGTCAGATTTGGTTGGGGAGGTCTGTGGTTCTTGTGAGGATGCTCATGGAGGAGCAGGGGCACAGGGGAAGGGGTGACTCCAGACCCATGTGGTGCCACAGTCCCACAGTGACATCCCCTGGGGACAGGCCCTAGTCACCTAATAAGTTTGGACACATCAGGTACTGTGGAGTTAACTACAGAAGAGAGAGAGAGAACCTCCCCTCCTGAAAGTGACCCTTTATGCAGAAGGTTTAATATTATTACAGTACTTGCTGATGTTGTGGTTCTTATTCAGCAACTACTGCTGTGAATGACTCAGTGATGTCTGGCAGTAGCATGATATACACCAGAGTAATTGGGAATAAATTTCAAATTGCTGGTATTGAAAAAAGTTTCCAGGCAGTGGTTGGTTTGGTCCTGTTCATGTGCCCAAGAGGCTAAACATATTGGCAGAGACGTGGTCTGGAAGAGTTTCTTGCTGATTCAGGTAGGCTAGGGCTGTTGAAGAGGTTTTCTTCAGTGGGGGAAGAGGGAATGGGGTATTGCTTTCCTTTTGATCATGATCCTAGAATCATTTACATGTGTGTTGGGTTGTTGTTTTTTTTTTTTCCCCTAAAAAAATACCCCAGTAGGGAATATTTGACTTCTCCTGGGACCTCAGTGTTCTCTCTTCAATTTAAGGTCAAAAGAAAGTAATTTATGTAAGACAACGGGAGAAATTTCTGGCTGTGTAGTTGTGGGTATAAGAAGAACAGAGATGATGTTTTGTGGAACATCTGTTACATAGATATGTTTTATTGTGGGGAACTGAACTGGATGACCTGGTCATCAGTCTCAATATTTTCCTTTATTGTCTTTAAGTGCTCTCAGTGGAGAACTCTTAGTAGTATTTTCCTACCTTCCTGCCTAAGCACAGGCTAGCTTTTATTGGAGCTAACCTCTAGTAATTATAAAGTCAACATCACAATAACAAGCAAACAGATGGGACATATAATATTCATAAATTATTGAACACAGCTTCTTCATCCTTCACAGTAAGCTCTTCAGGACAGGGACAGACAGTGTCTTGTAAGCAACTACAGTACAACAAGGAGGTAAGCAACAGCCAACATTATTTGTCAAATCAATCAGATTTTCTTCTCTGACAGAGCAGCAAACCTTATCGATGGGGAAGAGGCAGAGGTTCCATATGCCTTGACCTTGTCAAGGCTTTATGACACTGTATCCAGGTAAACAAGCTAGAGATGCATGAATATGAAGCTATTGCAAGCTGGCTACCGAATCGGTACAAAAGCTGTTCTCAGTAGTTATTAATGGCATATTGTCTTTTTGGGAAGATGTAATGACAGATCCATAGTAGTCTGTCCTGGAGCCAATATTTTAATTGCTAGTGGAATGGTGAATTTAGTTTGCAAATTGTACCAATATGGGAGGCAGTAAAGAGATAAGAGTTTAAGATTAAAACTGCATTTTAGAAATTGATGAAATGGCTTGGAAAAATAGAATATGATCCAACAAGGAAAAGGGCAAGATTCTTAATTTTGGTAGAAATAACCAATCTATAGACTGAATATGGGTAAGAAAGGCTTAGGCAATAATTTTGGAGAAAAAGGTTGTAACAGTGAGCAGACTGACAGGCAGACTGTGATTGAATGTGTAGGGAAAGTATATATATAAAGGAAACCATTAAGGCCTCAGGTGAAGTACTGTGTTCAATTTTGTACAAAGATAAAAAAAAAAAAAAATATCCAGAGAAGAGTAAGAGGAGCCCAGAAAATAAAGACTGAAAGTGTGGGACTGAAGGTATGGTTCAATCTAGAGAGCCTAAAACTTACGAGATGTTATGGCAGTCCTTACATATATAAAAGCCTTATGCAAAGAAGAAGAGAATAAATCAACTGTCCTCCAAGTCTATGGTGAACATGATGAAAAGTAATGTGCTAAGAGATTTAAGTTAGATATTGGACATGAGGAAACCTTTCATAATAAGCCTAGTGAAGCATCAGGGCAAAGCAAGTGAGGCTGTGTCATCTCCATTTTTAAGGACCTGTTTTTTTGTGACTCTGTAGTCCCTGTGTAGAACATAGTTCCTGGATGTGTCTTCCAGGTCAGTATCCATGACAATGATGTAATCTCCTCTCCTCTCCTCTCCTCTCCTCTCCTCTCCTCTCCTCTCCTCTCCTCTCCTCTCCTCTCCTCTCCTCTCCTCACAAGTAGTGAGGTTCTTGTTCTGGTTCTATCTGATTCACAAGGTTCTATCTGGCAGATCTCCTTCTGTTCAGTTCTTTCCCCCATTAAGTGAGCTATGAATAAACCTTCAAATGGAATATGTTAAAAACGGTCTGAGGCCTTTAGAGACAGAGGTGGCAAAGACTAGAAGAGCATTTGCAAGACTTGCTCAGCTCTGGACCTATGGTGCTGCATGCTACCTCTGTCTTCCTAGAAAGCTCTGACTGTAAGTCTGTTCCCACTTATTTCAGGGTATATCACATTTTCCTCTATTTGCAGCCAACGAAGCGTAATGAAATCAACTTAAGCCAAGTTGGAACTGGGTGCAGTCTGTCTTAGAAATGCATAGTGTGTTGAATGTCCCTCTTATCATGCATTGCACTGCCTTTTTTACACCTCTCATAATCTAGTCTTTGTTGTCCAAAAATTATCTAATCAAATGTCTGATAAAAATATGGGTTTTAATTGCATTAATTGTGGGTGCTTCATAGAATCATAGAACTGTTTGGGTTGGAAGGGACCTTAAAGATCATTTGGTCCCAAACCCCCTGCTGTGGCCAGGAACACCTTCCACTAGACCAGATGCTCAAAGCCCCATCCAACCTGGCCTTGAACACTTCCAGGGATGGGGCATCCACACCTTCTCTGGGCCGCCTCTCCCAGTGCCTCATCACCCTAATGGTGAAGAATTTCTTCCTTGCATCTAATCTAGATCTACCCTCTTTCAGTTTAAAGCCATTGCCCCTTGACCTATTTTTGTTTTGCTTTTCTCATTTTCAGAGTTTTTACTAAAACATGGTTGATTATATTGAAGTGCAACTGCTAGTAGTTGTTCCATAACAAAGTAGCAAAAAAGTGTTCAAAACTACTTGTGCACATTTATGCATGTATATATCTGATGTATTAATTGATGGAAAAGAAGCAAAACATGCACCCAGTGATCTGTTTCAAATTAATTGTGTTAACTTCTTTTTAAGAAAGGTATTTAATATTTTCATAGTTGTCTGCTTGAGTACAAAACGTTAAAGAGATTGCTATAAAGGTTAATTGAAGAACTGCCACCATGTGTGTTCAAGATGCTCGCTTTTACAGGGAGCTATTACTTTTCAATGGCTGTAGGTATGCACCTGTTGGGCTTGAGCAAAAGACTGTAAAATATCATTTAGCATTGAAATGAATGAAAAAGGATTACCCATCAAATAGTATCTAGTAAGCATCATTATTTCAGTACTGTTCTTCATATCTTGTATTGTGGTCTTGCAGTTAATTGCGTATATTCTACAGGTACAGAAAACAATGAAATTACCCAGTTAGCTGATTTAAAGTATCAATGTTACTTTTTGGTTTGTACATTATTGATAACCAGTTTTCTGAATTTCTTTTCTTAATTGCTTATATAGATTTTTTAGATATTCCTTAAAAGAAGAATCAGAAAAGGTGCTAATTTAAATATGTTCTTAATTACTCATTATAATAAAGATGTGTCCTATACAGATTTTAAATGTAAAGCATTTATTTAATGAAATGCTGCTTTTCATGGCAATTTGTAGCAAATTTTGAGGGATTTTCTAAGGCATTCTGTTACCAGACAGAATATTATTTTTAACAAATGTTACCATACTCCAGTTTTGGAATCAGGGAAAGACAGCAATAATTAAATGGGTATGTTTGGGGATAGTTAAGGATGCTTTATATTTTGGGGTTTCTTTAATCTTGCATGCAGCATAAAAGGAACTTACTCATTTTAATGCATCCTTCTTGTTGGCTTAAAGCTGAGATATAGTTGCTTGAAAATTAATTTACCCCTCATGAATGACTGGTTGGATTATCTTTGTAGCATTAAATGTCAACCCTGAGCTCAGAGCACATTGTGTCTACAGTAAAAAGTTGTCCCTGAGCACTTAATGTTGTGTTAAATGATGATGTGTCCTTTGCAAATGTATTATTAGTGTCAAGCTGTTCCGTCTCTCAAGATTGAAAAATGGTCAGTGATTTGAGCTGCCATTAAACCTGAATAAAAAAAGAGGGAGGCTGTGGGGGGTTTTCATGCCTTTTCTGAGTACAGAGACATACTCTTGAGTATGTATAAGACATATCAAAATGTTTCTGTTAACCTAAGACTCAAAAAACTCCATTTGGAATCACAGCAATTAAAAACAAGAAAATCTCGTTTCTGCTTCTGAGGAAAAGAATGGTCATTGAATACATCTGTGACACTAAGAGCACAAAAACCAATAATAAATACTTGAGAGCTTGGTCGTGTTTCTGTAGACATGAACGAGAGTTCTGGTGCCAATTCTCAAACAGAGATCGTAACAGTACTACTGATGTGTGATTTGCTTTCTGATTTTAACTGAGGTAAGGCCTGAAATTCCTTTGGAATTTTGTTTCTGTGAGGTTCTTCTAACATCCTAAATAAATAGTTATTTCCAGTTTTAGAGTTATAGTGTTGTGGATGAGCCACGGATCTTTAAGGTGTGTTGTGTGAGTAGAGTTTCACAGAATTTCACTGGATTGAAATTCTGTTACTCCATGAATATACAGTGACTGATTTAAAATCTCTCAAAGATATTTAATCATATACTTCTGTACACACAGCTTAGAAGCTGGGTGCACAGGTACCATTATGGATCTGTGTAATATTACAAAACACTAGAGAAAACACTTATTTCCCCATGGCAGGCACCTAAGTTGCTGGCATTAATCAGCCCTTAAATAATAAAATAAATATCAGCCCTTAAAGAAAAATGCTGCTGCTGTATATGAGATGGTACAGCCCAGTTTTGAGGAGTCCCAGGGCACACAGGGAAAACAAATACTTATATTCCCTCATATTAAAAACCAAAATAATGAAAAAAATATGGATTTGTTGAAAGTACAAACTGATTTGAGCTTCTTAGTCCATTGACTTGCTGTTTATAGACCTTACTGAATTAATTTGGTGCCCTTTAGTTACATTACTGTAGTTACGGTAAGGTATTTTAGACAATGCGATTTTGTGGCCAAATTCTCCCTGAGCTATGAGCCATTTAGCTGGTTCCAGGGAAGTGTTCCCTGATGACTGGAAAAAGGCAAATACTCTGCCCAGCTTCAAGAAAACTGGAGGGATCATGTGGACATACTTGAGTGAGTCCAGCGAAGGGCCAAGATGACCATCTGGAGCACGGGATGTCCAAGAAGATGCTGAGAGCAGTGGTTTGTTCAGCTATGAGGAGGCTCAGCTGAGATGTTATTGCTGTCTACGAATATTTGAGAGGAGGCTACAGACAGGGTGAAGCCTAACTTTTCTCAGAGGTGCACAATGGTAGGACAAGAGGCAAGTTAGAACATGGAAATTCCAGTTAGGTAGGAGAAAAATGTTTTTTACCAGAAGGATGGTCGAAGTTGGAAAAAGTTGCTTGGAGAGGTTGTACAATCTTCACCTTTGGAAATACTTAAAACTCAGCTAGACAAGCCCAGCTAGACTAGCTCTGTGAGCAACCAGAGCTAACTTTCAGGTTGGATCCAGTTTAGAAGCTGGTTGTGCTGTGAGTGGAGGATTGGACCAGATGGCCCCCAGAAGTCCCTTCTAACCTAAACTGTCCTGTGAGTCTGTAGCTTAAAGCCCCAGGGACCATGGCTGGCACACAGGAATGGTTCTGAAGAAGCAGTGTGATAATTATGGTGCATCTTCACAAGAGTGGCTGTGTAGTACAGAAGTAGCTAACTGGCTTGGGAACCACCATGGCACAGCTGAGCAGGAGTGGAATTCACTGGGAACTGCCAGCTAACCTGTGATTTTAGATGCTTTTTGCAGTCCCTTAATGAGTCTGTGATGTCCCCTATATGGTACTAGCAATACTTAATTACTTCGAAGGTAATTTGGCCATGTCTGCAGATGAAACGAGAGTCCAGATAAAATCATGTAGAAAAACAGCTCTTCTTCTCCACTTGTTCTTGAGATCTTGTTTCCCTGGCTCAGATTCTTTCTGCGTAATCTCAGAGGTGTAAACAACCCACCTGATGTGGATGCTGAACAACTCTAGGCCTTCTCTGTTGTTGATGACAGTAAAATAGGTGCTGCCAGGGAGCATGTTAGGCTGTCCTAGGCTGCTGTCTCCCACTCTTTGGCGGAGTCTCTCTATCGGAAATAGAGAGACCTAAACAAGCAGTCACCTGAAACTGGTCAGGTGCAGTGGCTTCCATGTTTTGTATGTAAAGAGGTGGTGGAGAACAGTGTGGCTGAGCCTTCCTCCGTCTTGGACTCTCACCCCTGCCAGCAAGATCTGACTTTTCCCTGTTAAGGTGGGGTAGTGGAGGAGATGCTTGAAGCCAGACTGTGGAAACCCTGAAAAGACTAGAGGACCATTTTCTTGTTTTATGTTTGTTCTTTAGGGTTTTGTAGAGGGTTTCTGGAGCCTTCACTATTTCAGATCAATAATCATAATAAGAACATTGATTTCAATGTAACTAGGTGTGTGATTTCACACTTGCAGTTTGACCATAAAGCTTACCATGGTCTGTCTCTAGTTTCTAATTACCTACGTATACATTTTAATATGGGTTTCAGCATCAGTTACATTAATGTACTTTAGTTAAACCACTAATGGTAACAAATTTACCCAGTATTTGTAGTTTTATTAGAACTTAATACTTTAATATATGAAATTGATTGCTATTGTATGGAAAAGGTGTTATTAATGGTTTGATTATTAATATAATATCAGCAGAGAAAGATTCAGGACAGCAGTTTGTTGGTTGTTGCGAATTATAGTGAAAGTCTTGAAAGGAATTTTAAATATGTACTGTTGATTAGCAAATTTTACTATCTGTCAGGTTTTTTGGCATACTGTAAATAACTCATCTTCAAATAATTTGTCTGAGTAATTAAATTTAGATTGCACATTTCTCATTTCAAATATTTTGACTCTTATCTATTTGCTTTTCCATTGTGGCTTAATTGGTGTAGTCTATATAAACGGACAATAAATTTATATACCTTTGTTATAAAGATCAGTCAGTGAATAGAACTTGGTATTCATCCCAGACAGAATTATGATTTAATGTATTTGCAAGATTAAAGCACTGAATTTACTTTTTTCTAATTAAAGGCAATTAAAGATTTGCAGACACAAATAGAAGACAATGAATTGAGGAATAAGTGTAGGAGCAAGTCCATTTGCAGGTGAAAAGAAGTGCCTTTGAAGCAGAACCAGCTGTATTTTCATTGAAAGAATAACAGTTTAGGAAGCTTTTCTGCATGTGCTTGCTTGATAGCATAATGTACTCATAAGCAGCTTACACAGTACAGTATTCAGAAAATAGCAGTGCATTAATTTTTAAAGTAGCAAATGCAGGCGAAGAGCAATGCTGCCACATGATGATAATGAAGGTGGATATTGTAAAGTCTACTGAGAGAAAAGAAAGCAGGGAGCTCCTGAAATGCGAACATTTATAAAACAATAACTAGATATTCATATGATAATAAGCTTGGACAGCAGCATCAACAAAGGCCAAAGATGCAGTCCTGTGTCTGCTTAAGCCTGATGAATTGAAAAGCAGAGAAACAGTCTTTAGTCTGTTATTCAATTCCAGTAATGAGCTATTGTTATTTAGAATGAAAGAATAAATTTCTAGAAGGGTTGGGAATCTAATTTTTTCCCTGTAAAGTTATTATGTGGATTTGTTCAGGTTGAATCTTAAATCATATCACCTTTAAACACAATCTTAAATGTAGTCAGTTTTCTTAAATATAGAGCTAAGCATGTTGCATTCTCAGCTACATGTATAACAGAGCTTGGTATGTACGCAAAAGTACAGTGTTATTCATACTACCTGACAATGTCACAGTATTTCTGTAGAATAAAAAAAAAAAAATGGTCACCCAGAACTTAATGAACTTGTTTAGCTCATATGTATTATTTAACTTAAATTTTGCATTAATCATGGTGTCATTGGAGATTTAATTAAAAAGAATACTGATACACAAGATCAGGTCATCTCTAATCTGTTATTAAAATTATTGAATAGAAGATCTGTGGGATTGCAATTTCCCTTGTGAGTGGAGATAACTGACAAAAAGTGTTGTGAAATCCATAGATTTTTAATCCTAGTTGCATGAGGAGAAGCAAACATTGCATATTGTATGAATCCTTAATATTGGCTCTGAGACACTTGGGCATTTTTCACAATACACCTGTGTATAGCTCAAAAAGTACCTATATTTCATGGTTAGTTTCACCCTTTTCTAATTCAACGGCCAGTAGAATAGTCTTTGTTTCTACTTGTGGAAAGTTTTCAGAGCAGGATCTGTAAACAGGGCTCAACTCAATTCACTTGCTACTGAGGTCACTGTCACCAAAGGAGTGGAACAAACTCTACAGGAAGGATGGAAGGAAGGAGCAGGATGGATGGTGAGCTCTGAAGAGCTTCCAAAGAGCAAAGACAACTTGAGACACTGAAATTGAAAGGTGGATGATCTTTGCAGCTGGTCTGAGGAAGGGCTGGCAGGAGGCAGGACAAGCTGAGAGATGGTGGCTGTAGTCGGTAAGAAAAGTTGCCTTATCATGGACTAGTTCTTTGATCTTAAAAATGGAAAGAACGTGATGGACTTGAGAAAAGTTGTGAAGAAAGAAGCGGCAGATTTGTAAAAAATAAATGGAAATTTGGGTAGTTATATTAAAAAAATGTTAAGGAAAACTGACACTGGAGTTTGAGAGAAGAGATGAGATGAAGAATTGATAACAAAAATGAGAAGTAGAAGAGAATTTTGCTTAAGTAATAAAAACCCTAAGATTTGGTCTGGAAGTTTTCCAGTTCTATCTCTTTGGCGGCTTCTTCTTGCCTTCCTGCATTTCCTCAGTAAAACTCAGTGTCTGTCCTGAATAGACATTGGATAAAGCAGACGAATGGGCTTTGTCTCATGAGTCCATGTTAACTGGCTTTGACGGTCACTTCCTGGGAAGAAGAAACAGCTCAGGCTGATGACTCTGACAGATCAATGTACAAGAAAGCTTGTGGGATAAGTGAGATAAAACTAGAAGACATTGGGAGTGTGAATACATGTATTCCAACTGGTTGAATTTGCAGGCCCGAAAGAATGTAGAAACCCTGTATTATTTATTTCTGCTTGTTTTCCAGGTGGTAATGATCAGTATTCACATGGCAGGGGCTTTGCATTTCATAGTCCTTTATAGTCCTGTAGTGCAGTGACTTTCCCAAGGCCTCAGAAAGTTCAGATGTTTTAAGAGAACAATTGCTGAATCTGGTTTGCATTACAAAGAACTCCACAGGTGCCCTTTTTAAACTTTTGCACTTGGTGGACTCAGACTGTTTCCCTAACATTTTTTTTTTTTTTCACTTTTGGCTTTCACCTTTAGCAAGCAGAGAGGTAAATTAATAGCAGGTGCATAGATTTGGAGAACTACCAGCTCTAGAGTCATTATTAAATAACCTATTTGTTGTATAGGGGGGTTAGTTGTTCATATCAGATTTAATATAAATCTGGAAGTATTCTTTTGATAAGCAGAATCCAGTCTTAGCCATAGCCATTATACTGGAATAAACAGTAGCAGAGTGCCTGAAACCAAGGGAAAGAAGACCAATAAGCTTTCCCTTTTCTAGGAATAGACTTGGTCCTGCCGATACATGTAGTACACAGACCAGGTCTCTTGTGCAATATGTCACTGCTCATGTCACCTTCAGAGCTGAGCCTTGCAGAAAAGGAGGGAGAATGGGCAATGGGAGGAAGAGGAGGTGGGTTTCAGTAGCCAACTTGTTTCCTATTGCTAACGGGCCTTACAAAGCTTTCTAGTTTTCATTGTCTAATGCTTTTACATCACTAGAAGGGAAACCTCAGACCGTCCTGCTTTATTTACCCCAGATGGGAAAGCAGCAAACCTGAATTATGAGAATTGAAATTGAACTTAGCCCTTGTCAGTTATATACTTGTAAACGAAGGTATTTTTCATGCTTAAAACATCTCAGATGGATACATTTCTGTAGTTTGGTCTGAAATAAGTAAAAACAGCTGCATCATTTTATTGAAAGTTGGCTCCCAACAAACAAACAAGAAAATTTAAAACTGGGATATATCTATGCCAAATTTCAGCCTGGAGTGAATTTTTATGAGTTATAAACTGCCATTTATAATGGAAATCCTGACAGCTCTTTAACTATTTCATAGCAAAAGTACAATTGCAGTGCTTTAGAGAGAAGAAACGTTCTCTTTCTGGCTGGCTTCATCTCATGACTTAGCCATTTTGGTACTTCCTGCAATTCTTTCTCTAACTGTTCAGAAAAGTTACTGTACTCTTGATGCATCCCATTATCAGATATCATTGACTTCTGAAGAACAATTCTGCAGTGGTCCTGTCCTGCAAATGAAATAGATTGACTGGATTAATATATTGGAGCATTAGACATAAATAGTCATTGTGTAATCCTTTCTTCACTCTGTCTTCTAAGAAAGTTCCTTGGATATATGCTTCTCCCCCGCAATAGACACGGTTTAAGTTATTTTTCCTTTTGTCATTGAGTATTTTCTAAGTTAGTTCAGGTCTTTTATTAATAATATCTGACCAAGTAATAATAGAGAGGCCTTCACAATATAGAATCCCTAGGGCTGAAGAGAGATTATACAATGGAAGCAAGTCAATAATGCAAATTCAACATCCACAATATGCTACAGAGAAGAGTTCTGTATTGAATATGAGCAGAGTGATAGAGTAGACAAAGGCAGAAGTGTGTTTCCTGGAATCTAGTATATCACTGGAGAAGACCTTTCTTTTCCAATTCATGTTTCAGAATTTCACCACTGCACTAGGTTGAGGGAGGTGATTCTGGCCCTCTACTCTGCTCTGGTGACACCCCACCTGGAGTCCTGCATCCAACTCTGGAGGCCTCAGTACAGGAAAGACATGGACCTGTTGGAGAGGATCCAGAGGAGGCCACCAAGATGATCAGGGGGCTGGAACAGCTCTGCTGTGAGGACACGCTGAGAGAGTTGGGCTTGTTCAGCCTGGAGCACAGAAGGCTCCAGGGAAACCTTCTTGCGGCCTTTCAGTACTTAAAAGGGGCCTATAAGAAGTATGGGGACAGACAGGACAAGCAGTAATGGTTTTAAACTAAACATGAGGAAGAAATTTTTTACAATGAGGGTGGTGAAACACTGGCACAGGTTGCCCAGAGGGGTGGTAGATGCCCCATCCCTGGAGATGTTCAAGGCCAGGTTGAATGGGGCTCTGAGCGACCTGATCTAGTTGAAGATGTCCCTGCTCATTGCAGGGGAGTTGGACTAGATGAGCTTTGAAGGTCCCTTTCAACCCAGACTATTCTAATATTACATTTTTGAAGGTGACCACAAAATGAGAAGTTTGCACTATTGGTTATGAATGTAAGACTGCAGCTGGTTGAGCAAATGGAAGTATTACACACGTGAAACTACTGGACACAATTTTAGAGAAAAGATTAAATTATTTGAATGTTACAGTGATGAATGTTAAATGTAAAACTAGGTAAAATTAGTGGTTTAAAATGGCCAAAGATTTCTGCTTTTAAGCATTGTCGCTCAGCTTTGGACATAGGCAAAAAGGACAGAAAGGTATGTATGCATTAAGGGGAGAAAATGGAAAGGAGTTTTTTGAAAAGCCAAAATAGCTCCACCCCTGTCAACAGTTCTTCACAGATTCCTCTTTTCTTTCTCCTCCTTTTGTGACTGTGTCTGTACCTTGGCTTCTGGTGACTTACAAAGCTATACTTAATAGTACATAGCACAGCAGTAACAGGCCCTTCAGATAGCAAAAATATCCCTGAGACATGTCAAGTGTTTTATGCTTTACTATTGAGATAAATGATTTATGCCATTTCTAAGTACTTGCATGTCCTCCTCTGAACTCAGTTCGTATGGACTCACAGTAATCAAGCACTTGGCTGCACAGTTTGTAGCTCTAAGAGGTAGCCCCCATAACTTTTTAAAAGACAGTTCTAGAAGATTCTGTGTAGCATGTTTCTAGAAGCAGATATTGTGAAGCAATGGTTTTATTAGTACTTACTTGGACTGACCTGTGTGTATCTGAGTTCTGATACTTGCAAGTAATATTCCGGTTGAAAATGATGAAACATAACAGGATGGTTCGAACTAGGTGATCTTTAAGGTCTCCTCCAACCCAAACCATTCTATGACTCACCATAATGTCCTGTATTACACATTTATATATGCATTAGAGGTGAACAACCAACAAAAATTGTAATGAAAATTTTGTTTTGATTGAAATGTGATGGAAAAACGTTATCCACCTTTAATCTGCTTATTTGTTGTCTGATGCTTACTGAACAATTTAATAAATGTTGTACTAGGGGATGGCTATCTGTACGTATATTTTGATGTCTCTCTGGAGAAATAGGTTCTACGCTGATTTGTCGGCACTTGCTGCTGTCATTTTCCGTGTCAAGGACTGTTGTTCCACAGATTGGGCACCTGTTTTATAAAGTAGCTCCTGTTTAAAGTGTTGGGCTGTGGAATGTTTTCAAAATATTGGATCTGGCTTTTCTACAGAAATAATTGCTGACATTCTTTATCTTCTTTTTGCATCATTTTCATTAAATATGCTTTTCTACTCTAGGAAAACAAGATTATAAGAAAACCAGGCCTATGTTAAGAGCTACAAGATTAAAAGCAGAGGCCAAGAAAACTGCACTAGGCGTAAAGGTAGAGATCTCTTTGATAGCTTATACCACCTTTGTGTATATGTTGTTTCTTTTCCCCATAGACATACTGTGTGAATATTGATTTCTGAGAGATATTGTTCATGACATTTCAAAATCTAAGTGGAATGCCAGAATCTAAAATATTTATGATGGATTGCTTTTACTTAACCCTAAAATAACTAGAATAGTTGAAATGCTATAACATTTTAAGTAGTCCATGTCCTTATTATGATGCATACTTACTTTAAGGTCAATAACTACTGTATGCTTAGACAATTGATCTTTTCAGGGAGCCTCTCTGCACACAGAACAAATGCTTTAATTATTTCATATAGTTATAAAAATTACAATAAGCATCTTCCTTCTTCCTCTTCCTATCCTACACCCAGGAGTAATTTAAAAACTGTATTTGTTAAGTGTTGTAAATTCTCAGCATTATTATCTCAGCCCATCCTTCTGTTCTGCCTCTGACTTGGAAACAGGCAGCTTAACTAACAGCAAAACACATGGAAAGGTACTGAATTTTTTTTTTGGAAATGTCCCTTTTTCAGACAAGTATGAAGTATAATAATGACTAGTTGATCACAACTGTGAGTATGAGCAAGGAGGGCAATTAGGAATATTTTGTGCCATCTACTACCCAGCGTGTCATGAAAACGGGATTTATATGAACGTGCATTATTTAAGTTGCATCCTGTATTTTTCCCTCAGACTTATTTTGAATCAAATTGATACACAATTATCTTAGCAGCAAGGGTAAAACCCAAGAAAAATAAAAAGTGGATCAAGTATGTGGGTATTCTAGTGAAAGAAACTTAAGAAATGTTAAAAGAAGAACATTTTCTTGTTTCTGGCAGATGAGAAATCAATTTTTTCACGTTATAGCTTATAGCAAATGCCAAGGTATTACTACCAAGCTGTAACAGCTGTTGAGCTGCCAGATGATGTATTTGGTTGTCTTCCAGAATTTGCTATTATAATCACGAAACAGTGCTTTCTTTTTGCTCCTGATTGCTGATCTCGATCAAGCATTACCGTGCAATGCAGTATGTTTTCATAACATAATCTCTTCAGTTAGCGCTGTGTGTCAGGTTTTAATGAGAAAAAGTAGATTGCCTTTTTTGTTTAAAGGATAGATTATTAACCTTTTTGAGTTCAATGGTTTTTTCCTTCCTTTCTTATTAAATTTTACTTTTTCTTTTCATTTTACTTCCAATGACATGACCTTTTAAAAGTGGTGTTCTACTTGGAGACTTTTACTGTACAGCCTAATTCTTTTAAAATGTGCAAATTTTTTTGAGTGTCTTTCATGAGTAAGAAAAATATGAACCTTGGTCTTTAAAGGCTTTTTTCTTTCTCCTTATTTTCTTAGGTAATTCTTACTTAAAAATGAGGGACAATACAAAAGCATGTGTGTAAACATATATATAATGAATAATCAAGTATTATTGAGTAAAGAAATCAAGAACAGTTTATTTTGTACAAATATGTTCCTGCATGTTGCAGCAGACCCGCTGAGTTCTAAGAATGAGTTTTGCCATCAAGGTGCACACGTTCTCTCCGGGTCATACGATTACGTGTTTCTGGAATTCTGCTAGTTGCAGTGTGCAATGTCTCGGGTTTGCAATTCTGCCACTGCATTTAAAAACAAGAGAGAAAGATATTCTTTAAAATCTTGTCTTATGGCTGTAACAGTTTTTGTATACCTGGGCCTTAAAATATGACCCTGAATCATCCCCAATCAGATCACAGTCTCTTGCCTTGCTTCCTAATTGCTGAGAAAAGCTGACAGGGCTGAAGCAAAACCCAAGGTAAGTTGGCACCTTTCCCTCCGTGGAAATGCTTGTGGGGGAAAGAAAGCAGGGCATTTGTGTGCGTCCTTCTCACTGAGCCTGCATAATGCCAACAACCTCAGGCTTACTAAATGGTACAATACTTCCACTAGAATATGGGCAATCCCTGCAGAATAAAGCTCTGCACTTCTCCTGACAGAGCCTGCAGTGCTCAGCGTGGAAGCGAGACAGATGTAATGTGTCGGGATAGACCCACACCTCTTCCTGCCTCACAGTGACAGCTCCTCGCCGTGCTCCGTCCCTGCGGTTCTGCAGAGCTTCGCTGTGGGCACTGGATGTGCCTGGAGGGTTTGCAGGGAGATCACCCGTCCCACCCCAGGAGAGGCTGCTCAGGGACACAGCTTCTGTGTCCCTGTTGTGAAACCCCATAACCTCTCCCCTTCTCTTAGGCAGGGCTGGATTTGCCTCAGTCTGTTGTTAAGTTCCTCCAGCAGTCCAAGAGCAATCATCTCCTTACATTCATTTTCCACACTGATCCCAGATACTTCTCTGTTGTCTTCTGGATAAAGTATTGAAATAAAAGTTTCTTGGAGTCTCCTGCAGGGTGTTAAACTGCTCCTCATGTCCATGGCTGTCAGAAGAGGCAGCAGAGTTGTTCTGCCGTCATGTTTTGATGTACATTCATGAAACTATTTTGAGGCTTAAGTGTGCATTCCTTTAAGCGTTTCCTAACATTCAGAGCTTTTGAGTGTCCCTGAGCTCTTCCTTGGGGAAGGTATCATCACAATTGTCACTTCATATTAGGAAAGTTTTCTGATGGTGTTAAATGACATGATTCACCTTCCAAAGGCTGGGATTGCAGTCTTTTTATGTGATGCAGGCCTCAGTTCTGTGCTGTGACAGCTGATTAACTTCAATCTGTGTTAAGGAAAAAAAAAAAGGTGGTGTAATTACAGTGCAGTGTAATAAGTAGGCAGCACTTTAAAAAGAAAGGTCCAAGGTTATTGTAAATCTCTAAGAAAACACATACAAGTGTGTATTTACCATATATTTTATTTGTTTATCCATGTTTCAGTACATGATACAGTGTGCAGTGTTTCAAAATATATTAACATTTTCCCATTAAAAAGATAAGTTGCAGTAAATAAAAATATTGTAGAGGAAGGAGATCTTTATCGTACACACGGAAGTACAAGCTCTCTAGGAAGGAGGAATATTTTTATAATTCTGTGAAATACCTAACACAATAAATAGCATCCTTCCATTTAAAACAGTATGATTTTTAGTGCCCATTGATACCTCTAGAGTTTTGTTTACACTAGTGTCCTGAAGAGCTTGTATTTGCGGCTGTAAAGTAAGACTCTGTGTAGTACTTAGAAGAAAAAGAGGACTGGAAAATAGTGAAGGGATTTTAGTCATTAATTTCTATGAAGATAATGAAATTCCACTGTTGTGTGTTTTACTGGGAGAGCTGACAACATTTGCTTAAAAAAAAAAAGGCCCCATAAATGACATAAAACTTTTCAGAACCAATCCCCTGGAGATCCTTCACATTTCATCGCTGGCATACTAATTAGCTTGTCTTGTCAAACTTTGATTGCCTTGTCATTTTAATGCAAGGTTTAAAGTAACAAAGTTCCTTTCAGTCACTGCCATTTAGTACTTTTTAATTTCCCCAATGAGACATTTTATCCCTATTGATAATGTCAGAGAAGCAGCTAAGCGCTAATAACTATCAAAAGTTAGTTCAAGCAGGGTGACCATGCTAGTATCTAGTGTACAATATTTGCTCTTTAAGTATGTTTTAAAATTAAATACTGTAGCAGAACTATCTTGCTGGGTCTGTATGTGGGACACTAATGCAGACAGTGCCAAAATATATGGTGTCTCTCGGAAAAGCAGGACCCCCGTCTTGAGAAACATCTCAGAGAGAAAACAGTATGTCTCCTAGTGTTTGGATAAAATGAAATTCTTTGTAACAGAAACAAAAAGGGAGCCTCTAAACCTTCTCTGCATGGTTGTTTTGTTCTCTGAGAGCTCGTGCTGGTGGAAGCCCACCTCCTCGTCCTTACCAGGTGGAGCAGCAAGGGGTCTGCACCGTGGGTGCCAACTCTGCTCTCCGTAGGTGAGGAAGAGGTGGCAGCGGAAGGGTGACAAGCAGAAAATGGTTTGAGGAATGTGGAAGCTCAGCCCCAGATAGCTGGGGTTTGGTATGCAGGGGCCAAAAGTAATGGGAGTTCTCAGTGAGAGGTATTTTCACAGGCTTCGAGAATGAATCCGTGGTCCATGGGATAGATGCCGAAGTTTTCTCTCTTGTTGAAAGGCAGACACAAATCTGAACGGTAGTATTTTGCAACCAGTTGCAAAGACATAATCGGCTGCAGAACACCACTCCACAGAGAATTATTAGCAATGTAGTACATCAATTGAGCTAAGGAAAAAATGTTTCCTAAAAAAGTAAGAGCCTACTGTCTGTCATTTTTTTTGCCTATCTACTTACTCTATTGTGTAGCTAGCTAGCTCATTATCAAGAGTTTACCTCATCTGGTAAAAGTTATGTATGAATAGACGACAAGACAGTCCTAGTGTATTTTGGCAAAGGGTATTCTCTGATTTCATGCTGTTCGTAATCTGTTAAATTAGAGAACTACATTTGCCAAGATAAGTTGGGAATATAGTTTCATAGCTTTGCAGAAATTAAGACCACAAGGGACTATTAGATCGTTTGATCTGGCCTTCTATATGTTACAGATCATAAAATTTTATCTAAATAATTTCTAGGAAGTCAAAGCACTTTATAACAGCCAAAATACTGGGTCTTCAAACCAGCTTATGTGCCTCACAAAAAGAGCAGAGAATCTTAATGTGACACCAGTGAACAAAATGTGATATTCCCAGTGATCCCAGTAGCCAGACTTTGGTCCCTGGCCTTGAAATGGAGGGGAGTTGAAAAAACCCATACAAATAGAAAAACAAAATCAGATTGCTCCGATCTGACCCTGACCTGACCTGTACACATAAATACAGTAAACATGGTGGTTTGAGCATTTGAAGAAGATGCACCAAGCAGGAGCTCAGCAGGATTTTCTGTACCACCTCAGAGCAGTAGTGCATCTTTCTCAGGCTTTGGTCCCTGCTTGTGACCAATCTTTAACTCTTCAAATGATAGGTGACAGCAACAAATCTTCAAATTCCACAAATGAAATCAATACAATTGGAGGAAAATTTCCTGAAAAAGAAGGAAACTTCATTTGCTCTTTTATAGAAAAGTCTGCAGCACTGAAGCTTTAGGTGTAATTACATTAAACAATCTGCTACTTCAGGGGTTGGGAATACAGCAGTGACCATGTAAATAATCCCAGTCTTCCCAGCGCTTTGAAGGAGGGGAGCAATCTGGAGGGCTGAGGTCGCCAACCCCAAGGCTGGCAGTCAGGACCTCCTATTCACACAAGTCCTAGTTGAAGTATTCTTCCCAATAACAAATAAAAATGTACTTTTTGAGAGATCTGGCTGCAAAAGCCTCATAGCTATAGAAGTGGGTTTTTTGGTTTTTGTGGGGTTTTTTTTTGTTTGTTTGTTTGTTTGTGGTTTTTGTTTTGTTTGTTTGGTTTGGTTTGGTTTGGTTTTTTGTTTTGTTTTGTTTTTGTTTTTCCCCAAGAGGTAACTGGAATGTTCAGTCATTCTTGCTCCTACGAAATAGCATCTTATTTAAAGACTGAGCTTATCTAACCACCCCTGGACCTTGAGAGGTTCTGGTAAACAAGACACAAGGACCCCATACTGTGAAGTGCCTCACTTAAATACAGGTGTATGACATATATAGTTATATGCTGTAACCAAACTGCCTCTCATTCTTCTCTATGACAAAATAAATACCAGTCATCTCTCTACTGGAAATCCTTCTGCCTTTGCACATCCAGAGATCACACTGAGGGACTGTGATCTTAAATCCAAAGACCTTTTTAGAGTCACAGTTTTTCAAAAGAGGGTCCTCTACTTTGTAAGTACTATCTACATCTTTGATACCTCTATATATTATCTTGCATTTAGCTATATTAAAATGAATCCTATTGCTTCATGACCATATAACCAGGTCTATTGGATGACTCTGTAATACTACCTTGTTCTCATTATTTCAGTCAATAATGATCTTTGTTCCATCTGAAATTTTTACAATCAGAAATCTGTAACATCAAAATTACAGTTAAAAGTTAATAACTTACTTTTGTCACCATGTATTGGATGTAGAATATCCTTCATTAAGGAAGTAAACATCCATTTTTAAATATGGCTTTGTTGAAACTCTAAAAGAATGTTACAGTGAATGTCCAGATAAAGTCTTCCAGTTGGAAATGATATGGGATAAAAAAGTTCATTGTCAAGTCTGCGTATGTTTGTTTTATTTCTACATGTATCCTTGGTCAGCATGATTGTCTTTTAATCTCTTTTCAGAAATAGCTAGGGATAGTTTAGCATTTCAAAGACAGCAATTTCTGGTACTCTTTTGCCTAATTTTAGGCTGGTTTCAGATAAAAAGAAGTATGATCCTCTTTGGAGGACAATAGTAAGTATGTAAAAAATCTGAAATTTCCTGAAAGTGTGATATTTCTCTATATGTGTAGGACATGATGCTGCCATACACAGTGTCTAAATTTGTGTTATTGTAGCCAGGATTTTTTCCTCACCCCTATTTTTTCATCTCCTGATTAATCTTGTTTAGATCCAGCTCTACAATGTTCTCCATCAGGGTGAATCTGAGGACATTATCCAAGTATTTTGGCACGAGAGACATAAAACTGACAAAAAATGATAGGAGAATTAAGTCTACGTTATGCTGTAATGGCATATGTTTCCTTTATGGAAAAGTTTCTGAAAAACCTAACCAAGCTGAAATCAGTGGGGTTCTACAGACATTATTCTAAATATAAGATAACAGAAAATTCTGTTCCTTTTAAGGCTTCTTTGACTGTACTTTGGGATTTGAGAGCCGGGGTGTTATTTCCTAGTGTTCTGTACCATGTTATAAAAGGGGGAAAAAAAAAAAGCCCTGTGATCATTTTTAGTTTATTTCTATAGGACTTTCTCTATATTGGTTAATTATTCATGGTGAAATCCTCTGAGTAAATGGATTTCGCAGAGGGATGATGGGGATGATCTATAAAGTGGAAGAGAAAGGGAGCTATGTATGCCGAGTGGGGAGTATTTTAACATTTCATTTCTATGCATGGCTTAAAATACAAATAGCAAAGCCTGCTAAGTATAAAGCAAATTAAAATGACAATATATACTGTTGTTGCAAAGACAGTGCAGTGGTGTAGCATCTCATTTCTATTTACATTGCAAAATTTATGTTTATAAAAGTTCATAAACTGGATGCAATTCTTAAGAGACAGCACATTGCTAGCTGAGAGCCAGGTGTCCTTTGTTAGGCTGTTTATTTTAGGTTTTTGTTACTCTGCCACCTTCAGTAACTCAAAATTAAGGTTCTTGCATAATTCTCAAACCTGGAATATCAATAAGGCTTTTCATTTCTAGGGTTAATAAAAACTGATCCATCCACCCAGTTCCTAATGCCTGTGTAAAGAAAAGAGTATTGTTATCTCAGTGGTATTCACTGTAAAACTTGGGCAGAGGAATTAAAGAACTACTCCTGTCAAAGCAGTTACTGGGCAACCTGAGACTAAGAATCAAGATTTTCCCAGTTCCACTTCCTAGAAAGCAAAACTTTAATACAAAAGTTACCCAAAATTTTGCTGCTGCTACTACAGAGTTTCATAAGGTAGACTGGGGAGAAGGGAAAGGTTTAAGTATTGTATAGCAGAAAGTGTGGCAAGCATTGCATCCAAACAAGGGAAAAAACTTTTTAATCCTCGAATGAATTTGCTCTCTGTGTCAAGTGTGAACGGTGCCTGCATTGTACGGTTTTGTTGTCCACTCTCCTGAGCAGATGGAGCTTGCAGTTGTATGTCACTTGTTTATTACATCCTCTTAAGATTAGTAGCTGTGTGGCCAGATGGGTCTGGGAGCACAGCTGTGGATACAAGGAAATAAATGAAACCTGTCTGATGCTGCCATGCCCTTTTGTGAGATACTGACGTGTTGCAACTGCAACAAAGCAAAAATCACTTCCCTTTAATATATTAGTGAATTAGATGTCCTTTTTTTTTTTTTTAATCAAATCATATGAAATCAGCAGGTTGAGGTTCAAGGGATGATACAGTTCTAAGAGGAAAATGTAGTGGAAATCTCTAGCAAACAGCCTCAGCAAATTTACAGGAGCAATTTTAATGTGGTAAAATAAATTTAAAGTACATCTCAATTAATCATCTGTATAAAATGTAAAGCAAAGGTTTCTATAGAACAAAGACTCCCATAGAGCATACGCCAACTAGGCAGTAGTATTTCAAAGTTTATTAGATGACATATGTTGAATTATTGATCCAACATTCTGATAAACTATATAATGCATTCATGTAAATGCAAATGAAATGCTGTTCTATAGAAGAATGCCAGATTATGGGCTAGACTTTAAAAATGAAGCTTACACAGTTTTAACTCCTTCATGACAGTGGACACACTAAGTTGGTCACAAAACCTCCATGAATCTAGAGATACTGGATGCAGTGTAGGTCTTCACAGCTGAGCTGTCATCTCCACTCCCTTCCTACCCCAAGGGGGGAAATAGGCATTTTGGGGAGAATTTACCTGACCTCTTTTAGAGGACACAATGGATCTTACAACAAAGGGGGTCAGATTCTCTCCTTGGACAGTAAAGGGTAACTGCTTGTCTAGGTGAGGTCTAGACATCTCCTTTCAGTTGCACTGGCAGAGCAGATTTGATGTAGTGTCTTCTGTACCAATTCAGATCAGTTGCTACAAACGCATTGAACTGTTTTTCTGCTCTCCTGTTAAGTATGCAGGTGAATTGTTCTGATGCAGATGGTTTGTAGCTTAACATGAAGCTGAGATTTGGAGGGGAAGTTGTTGCTTCTTTTTGTAGTGGTAAAACGGTTTTTGGGGATTACAAACTAACCTGTTGCTTTTGAGCACCTCAGTGCATGATTTTAAAAATACATCCTGCTGACAGAGAATGAAGCAGTGCGTATTGTCAGCTGTGGAAGTGACACTTGTTGTGAGCTGAAGAAACATAAGGGTTTTTCTCAAATTTATTTTTCTTCTTTCATTTTGGTAAAATGAGAGTCAACACTACAGGGAATGTGCTGTGCTTTCCAGGAAAATAAAAACTTTAAAACGTGAAATACTGTGACTTTGAAAGGAGTAGTGTTATAAAGAGGATAATCATACTGTGATTTATTATATCTGAGATCTAAAGTTGGAGCTTAAGAGAGTCCAGCCTCAAGATAGAATATGATGATAGGCAGTCACATAATGAGTATGACGTGTCATACAAAAACATTTTTCTGCTTCTGAAAGCTGCTATAAATCATGTATACTTTGGAAGACTCTTTTATGTTAATTAAGGAAGATGCAGCAAGTTGCAGTATTTTATGGGAAGAGAGGCAAGTGCAAGTGCAAATCGTTGTGCTTTTTGCCTTATTGCAGAGGGGAAGGAAGAAAAGTTTCATCCAATTCTGAAGGATTTTGTAGCTCCATATTGTAATGCATGCCAGGAGGCTGGGAGGTAGAGGTAGCAATTTTCATTGACTTCCACCATACTGTGTTTGCTTCATTAAAAAATTACAAATTTGTTGGCAAAAAGCAGTAACATATTGCTAGAAAACATCAAAATTCACAGTGTAAATTCATAACTTAAATTTGTGTTCAAAACTGTGGTTTCTGAATTCTGTCTTTTCTTTTAAAAAAGAAGGAATAGCATAATAAAAGTACATAAAGCTCCTATTTCTAGATCGAACCAAAGATTTTTAAGCCAAATATCCTCTCTCTGCGAGTATATCAGACTCATCAAAATATTTATTAAGTAAATGGATATTAGAGTGTTCTGAAATGGTAATCGCAGGGAAGAAATTATACAGTTATATATATCTGATGCTATTTTTATGTGCATTATAAATGTTAAATAATATTTATTCCTGATTTATCTGAAAATATGGTACTTTTTCTAACTGTTTGTTTGTTTGTTTTGTTTTTTCTCTTCTTTCTACAGGAAGTTGCCCTCGTCCTTGCAGCTATACTGGTATTTTTGTTGGCTTTCTATGCTTTCTTTTATCTTAACATTTCCAATGAAGTTGACCTCGATCTGGATCCAGATGAAAACTAGCAGATGCAATGAATCTATCATCAAGACTTCTTCAGCTTGAAAAAGACTACATAGGAACACACAGTCCCTTCACTGTGAGACAGTAAATGATGCCATCTCTTGCAGTCTAAATTCATAAGAAAGTTTTGCGATACATCAGTCACTTTTACATTCCAGATCTCCAAAATAGAAGAAGAACACTCGTGCCTGGCAAGTGTATTTGGTTAACGCCAAAGCCAGGAGCAGCAGTACAATACATGAAGGTTATTATTTAGTTTATTGTTTACATTCTTTTTTTCTCAGACAGAGAACTTTGATGTCAAAAAACAGGTGCTGTTATTATCATGGGTATTGATGCTGAACTTCACTGGAGGAGAGTCTGCCTTGACTGAATTTAGGAATCAAAGCTTCCTAATAGCCAAATTAGTTTCCTTTTCCTTTCCCAAAAGAAAGCAGAAATACCAAATAAAAAGTCTTTTCTTGATTTGTATTTCAAATCTATCAAAAAGCCCTGATCCTTTCTCTCCCTTTTTCTCTTTCTTGTGCATGTGTGCACACGCACAAAGATGGAAGAAATTGTAGGAAAAAAATATCTTTTTAGAAGCAGTCTGTCACCTCCTATATGGACTTGATTTTGTGTCATCCCAGATTCTGTGTGCCCATATATCTGCAGTAATCTTTTTCATTCTTTTGCCAACTGTTCAGCACACATGTGTTCTGTCAGAAATGGCACCTGGATGACAGAAGCTCTAACATTCGCATATGCCTCTGAAACACAGTTCTTTGCCTCCTGTGCTGTCTGAACTAGTGTAAATAGAAAGTTCAGTCGATGTTCGTTTTAATTAGTGTATTGCTCTATTATTAATGTAAAGTCAAAATTGTATTTTAATTATACTCTTCCTGCTGGTCGTGGTATCAACTTGCTCTACCTGTTAGGGGGATGTTGTAAAAAAATGACTTTCCTGTTATACAATCATTTTAATAATCGAACTAATGTAAGAAGTTGTAAGTATTAAGAAACCTTTTTCTATTCATGTGTACTAGTAATTGGGAAAATCTTGGCTCCATGACATCCTTCAGTTCTTGCAAGGTACCTTTCAGCATATGCACTGTAGATAACATTTCTGATCCCTTTGATAACACCAAGACACTTGAAGAAGTTGGGATGACAAAGCAGCTGCAGGAGGCTGTAAAATTCTGGCTTCATTCTGTTCTACTTTGGCTTTGGCATATTGCTGAGCTTTTGGTTATAAAGGTTCAGTTTTGATCCTTTTACAAATGTGGTCAGTCTTCCTTTGCTTCGGATTCACTTTGATACCAAGAAAAATGTAGAGACATTGGTGCTGAATGGGTCAAGAGAGTTAGGCAGATTGGCTTCCTGAAAAGTTATAATACTGAAATTATATTAGCAAATTAGCTTGGCTTTATCTTTGATACCAATTTCAGGGCTGAATGTTAGGCTTAGTTGCAACTGAGATGTTTACTGACTTGTTTCATAAATGCCTGACTGAAATTTCATATAGTGATTTTTAAGACAAAGAAATACAAATCATAGCAAATATTATAATGGAGAATGTATTTATTTTAAATTGACACAGTCCCATTATCACCACTTAAGGAACTTAGATCAATACAGTTAATATTTAAACCATACAGTAACTATGACCATATACACTACGAGTCTCTAAGGATCCACTTCTTATCTGTCATACTTCTCATTCACTTTATGCAATGCAAAACAACTCCTCTAGAAATTCAGAGTACAAGTCTTCCAAGAAAAATATGAACGAGAAGCATAAACATGTAAGTGCAAATATTTCTCATTTTCTACTTATGACTGTTACAGACACAAAATGCTAACATTTAGGTATTCATATGACACATAGTCCATTAATACTCGTACACATGACCAAATGCCTAGCAACATGTTGCCTTTATAGTGAAGCATTATCTGACACATGGCCCGACTTTCAGTGGAGAGAAAAGCATATCACAAGCTGTCTCCTTGGATGTGACATGCCTTTCACTTCATCAGTGCCACACCACATGTCACAGAAGCTGCAGACCTCTCCCGTTGCTTTGCATGAGCAATTTTCTTGCTCCATGAAATGCCAGAAGGATTTCTTTCTCAATGTCTGCATGTAGTGCACTGAGCAATGTGTGGTCTGAGAAAGATGCAACCCCTCCATGCCGGTTGTCTCATAACCTACCTTCTCAATTTGTTACATTAAAAAGCAAGCTATTCTTACTGCCAAATTTGTGAACGTGACATTCCTAGAACAGGAGGATTGCATTTCCCATAATTATGACTCACAAACAAAATCCAAAGCACGTATAAGTGTGACTGAAACAGCCTCCTGGATTTGTGGCTTCTGGGTCCATATTGCCCACAAGTGTCACGGTTTCAAGTTTGTCTGTTGACTTCATTTAGGTTAGGACTTTCCATTTGCATGAAAGATATTATCATGTAACAGGTAAATATCCTTTTGCTTAGATAAACTGAATGTTCAGTGCATATAGACATACATGGTAAATATTGCAGTAAATACACTTTTTCTTTTATCAGTACAATAATTTCTAATGGGACTATGTCAATAGTTATTTAAAGGTAAAAGCTCCCAATTTTCCTCAAATTATTCACCTTTGGTTTTCTAAAAGGCACAAGCACAACCGTATTAGCAATGAGGTCTGATTCTGACTTCACTAATTTATTATTTCCCTGAGTTCACTGAATTTACAACTTATTTACTCCAAGGGCAAATCGGAATCCAGCCTGAAGTTATTTCTGCTTTCTGGAGCACTACATTGTTCATGCCTGATATTTTAAAGTAGAGACTAATTTAAATCTTGCAAACACTTGGCTTATTTTGCCCTTATTATATCTGAGATTGGTTTTTGGACCACCTCTCTTTGTATGAGTTGCTCAGTGTCTATTTTAGCAATAAATGTATTTTTACTATTTTTGTGCTCTTATTAATGTCAGATGTGTCACACTGAATTATATATACATTTGAAAGGAGATTAAAGCAATCTAAGCAGCAAAATGTTGAAATGTGAGCAGTGATACTCACCAGTTTTAGAAGATCTGGATAATTGTAGGCAGTTCTAGCCTCATATTAAAACTAAGTGT
Source organism: Nesoenas mayeri (assembly GCF_963082525.1). Taxonomy (NCBI): domain Eukaryota; kingdom Metazoa; phylum Chordata; class Aves; order Columbiformes; family Columbidae; genus Nesoenas; species Nesoenas mayeri. The sequence continues at coordinate 26,834,252 of NC_137543.1, forward strand.
AACCTTTGAATATGAAAATACTTTGAATACTACAATAAGGAAGAGAACTTTCCTTGGCATCCTACCCAACACCAATAGAGCAGTTCTCTTTCTGCAGACAAAGTTGTCCTGTGTAGCACCCATCAACTTCAGACAGATTAACTTTCGTTTAAAAGTAATATTTTTACACAGTTGTTTCAGAGAAAGATTGCTGATCAAACAATTTACATAGCAAAGCTGTCTTTATGGCACAGGTTTTTTCAAGGATATTCATCTCTGGGTGAAGGAGTAGACTACAGTATTGTTGTTGCTCTCTACTTGTGAAGTAAACTGAATTTCTTTCTAGCAGAGGCTGTTGAGGAGATGCCTGTAAGACGTCCGCATGCTGTGGGTGGGAGTGGATAGTCTAGAATAATCTCTGTCTAGGAACGTACACCAATCTTCCAGCAGTGATTTTGCCCAGTAAGTCTTTCCTCAGCACTTTTCCTTTTCCGTTTGATCCTGCAGAAGCAGAACCAGCTTGCAGACCATCTCAGGACAGAAGCCTCAATATAGTAGTTCTACTAGAGCTGCTGGTGAACATTGCCAAGGAAAGGCTTTAACTCTGTCTCCTAGAGTCCATAAACATGTTTAACTGGAAGCTTAGGAGGCATGTTAAGCATTTCCCTAATGGACCCTAGAGATGCATTTAAACTTTTCTTGAAGAACGCTTTATTTAAAGTTCACTGTTGCATATCATATAGACATCATGCGCTTCAGGATCTGTCATAGCTCCTTCCATGCATCAGACCAGCCATAGCAGGGACAACAGGTAGACTGTGAGATTGTGCCGCAACACGTAACTGCAAACATACACAACATGAGCAAACTCACCTGGTTAGGTGTCATCAAGAGCAGTTGACCTAACAAGTTTTGTTTTAAAACAAACAGTTTTTAAACAACCCTACTAAATGAAGGCACAGTGAAAGTCCTACAAAACCACTTGTCCCATTTCCCTGAAAACTACCATAATGGAAGAGGCTGACTTAGAGCCAAGTTTTGAATGCTGCCCTTTCAGGGAAGAAAATGTTGCTATCGCCTCCCAGTAAGGTGGTGATTCATTTTGCTTTGATGCAGGATTGTGCCTATAAGGCACAACTGTGCCAGCTGGTGAAGGTCAAATGCATCCAGGACAATTCTCAGTCAAGGGCTGTACTTGAAATGCAGACTAGGCAAATTGGAATGCCAACAAACAGGATACTACAGATCTTGATCGCGTTTCAAGTTTTACTTACAGTAGCATAATAATTACTGGTGCTTATGACTAAGAAAATAACAATATGGCACATCAATAAGACAGCAGAAATGTGATGCTGGAACTGCTTCTTAAAAGATTTTGTAGTGGATTATGCTTGCACTTTGGGAAATGAATCCATGAGATGAATAAACTGGCAAAGATTGTCTCTGATCTTATGCTTACAATATTTTTTCCTGAAAAAGCCAACAGAGATATTTTGCAACACTTTTCCCTTTCCTCTTAGTTTGCTGTAATACGTTCTTGTGTAGATGGATTCCTACACTTTTGCAAGAGTGGAAAAATATTTTTGTAGTTCAACAATGCATTTAATTGTCAGAATCCTCTAGTCTTTCTTTTATACCCCCTTAATCACAACCAAATTGGTGGGGAGACAGCCAAAATGTTAGGTACCAGTGTCTCTCAAGCAGATGTCACACCATTATTTTTTAGCTCGCTTAAATGAATAAACATGTTAAACTGTGAAGTATTACATTTTAGATTTTTTCATTAAAAAAAAAAAAAAGAGGTACAATCTGTTTACTGTCCTTAATTGAGACAACAATCCTGGTAGCTGCCAGTTTTGGCAGTTTTAATGATGAACTATAAATATTGGGACAAATCAACTAACTGGTGATTGTGAAAGATAGTTCAAGTAGAAGCTTCATTCTGCATGAATGCTTTTTTCAGTGCTATAATTTTTTCTAACTTCTATAATTGTTATACTGGTTTTGCATGCTAAAACCACAAATAAATACATGACTAGTCAAACAGTGGCCTTGACTCTGTTGTCTTATTCTGAATCACTGAAAAAGCAGATAAAAGCTGACAGCCCTGCAGCACAGTTTGTGCCTTGTCCAAATTCTTCCTAAAAGTTGTTTGTTCAGGTCAGTTATAAATGTGAGCTGTGAAGAGCTTTGTTTTGCTGAACCTTGAAAAAACTGAGCAGCATATAGGTCTTTGGAGTTTGCCATTTTACAAAGAGATTGTAGTAATTTTAAAGAGCAAAGCCACAGGAGGTGAGTGTGGAGTTCAGTGACAAAACGATGTCATTCTCCAATTGCTGTTCCTCTGTGAATGAGAGTGAAAGAAAACAAAAAAAATATGGCTGATTCTTCCAGAAGACACCCACCTTGCAACTCATGGTGTTGCTCAAGAAGAGGAGGGTGGAAGGAAAGCTAATTCTGGTATCAAATCAGAGCTGCCTCAACTTCTTACTTTTCATGTGTCAAAAAAAAAAGAGGGGGGCCAAGAGGATAGAAGTATGTTTGAAATGAAGCAGCTTCTCTTTGGATTAATCGTTCATTTATTTAAGGAAAGAATAAATGGAGTTTGGGGTATTTACACAAAGCATAAGTCAAGTTAATTGCTGTTGCCTTCATGTAAAATATGTCACATAATGCCAAGCTAGAGTAGCTTTGTGAGTCTGTTATTGAGTTAAATGTAAAGGTACTGATACAGGCAATGTCCCCTTTTCTCTAGAGACACCTTCTGATACTTCTCTGGTACTATCAGCACAGAGGAGGGACAGGGAGAGAAAAGTGGGGGAGCCCTTTTGCTGATTCTGCACTCCTAAAGCACTACCCCTGCTCAGTGGGGAGCTGCTGGTGTTTAGAGTAGAACTGTGGTCCTGGATTGCTTTGGACAGGCTACAAAAAAGAACAGAGCGGAGTTCAACCTACAGGGCGAGTCTCCTACCATCACTGTTGCCTGATTTGTTACCACAAATAAATAGAAGCTGAGATGTGCAGGCTTTTTACTTTTATTTATTAGGTTATCAGGAAGGTGCCAGAAAAATTCTTTTGTTGTCCTTTCAAAACTTGTTCCTGTGTAGTTGTTCCCTTTAGTGTCTGTGGGACTGCTTTCCAGTCAAAGAATGCCAGGCTCATGCCTACTGCTTTTGGTAGAAAAGCTGCAGACATTCTCCTTTTGCAAGGTGGGGTGGGAGAGTGATCTGCCACCCCCTGCTCTCACCTGGCTGAAGCTGGAGAGACCTCCAGTAGCTCTGACTCTGTAATACAGTAAGACTTGCTCTGTTTTGGGAAGGACAGCAAATTCTGAATTCAGGGCAGCTTTATTTAGCCTTTCCTGCCTGAGGAGCCTTCAGAGCAGCCCACACGGTGAAAGTCAGGTTTTTACTTGCTTCCTTTTTGACAGCTTCCTTCAGCTTCTCTTTTAAATGAAGATGAGCTAAGATGCTATGCTTGTCTACTTAAGCAAGGCATTCTAACAACAGTACCATAGGTTCTCACTGCCCTAATGAGCTCGTGACTATTCCTTCTTAAAAGGCAGACAATTATATTTGTGGTTACCTGTTCAGTAATCATAGCCATTCTCAAGCTGCTCTTCTCAGGCAGTACTTCACCTTTGTGCCACCATGTCTCTGCTGCTCTAGTAATAACAGGATGTGCTGAACACAGAAGAGAGTAGAGCAACTTCATATCATTACCCACACCACAAGTGCATTTAAAGTTCGCCAATTTATGTGGGGTAATTTTTCCCAGTGCACTATATAGATTTTTTTTTTTGAAGCGCAGTCCTTTAGAACCTGCTCTGTTCATGTGAATGCTGTTTGGCAGTCTTTGCCTATATACATGAAGGCTTGTGAGTTTACGTTAAAATAAGACAAGTTACAAACACGATTGTGTTCTTCATGAGAATGTGTCAGAATTTTTTTTTTCTCATAAACCAGTCATAATCTATTTTTTAATTAACAGAGAAGTGGCTTTGTTTGTGAGTGATACAGTCTGGTCAAATGTATGTTCTCATCTGAAATGTTACAGAATGATAACTACCTCCCTTTGGTCAAAGGTTGTCTCAAAATACGAATTACTTGCAATATGTGACTTTTTCCAAAGATGGTCATGCTGAAATTTGGAAAATTCTCCACAGAAAAGTCAGATCTATGACTTGTAACAAGAAGAATGGTTTTGAATTTTTTCTTTGTCAATGAGTCTTACCTTCTGTTTTAGGAAATTTTCAAGTTAATATCATGATGGATTGGGTAATGCCTGAAGGACGACTGAAAAGAAAAAAATAAATGCTTAAGAGACTCTCTACATGCATTATTCAACTTCTTGTAGACACACTGCTGTGACTGGACTATGTCAGTGTTACAGGGTGAGGCAACACATCTGAGACAATCTGCTTGTGATTGTTGCACCCTCAAATGGATGGGGGCAAGTGTTTCTGCTACACTATGTTATGCTCTTATGCACAGAAGAGATGTCTCTTGCTAAATGAATTCTTACAGATGAAAGAAGGAAAGAAGGAAGGAGGAGGGAAGGAAGGGAGGAAGGAAGGAGGGGGGAGGAAGGTCGGAAGGGAGGAAGGGAGGAAGGAAGGGAGGGAGGGAGGGAGGAAGGGAAGGAGAGAGAGAGAGAGAAAGAGAGAAAGAAAGAGAGAAAGAGAGAAAGAAAGAAAGAGAGAAAGAAAGAGAGAAAGAAAGAAAGAAAGAGAGAAAGAAAGAAAGAGAGAAAGAAAGAAAGAAAGAAAGAGAAAGAGAGAAAGAGAGAAAGAGAGAAAGAGAGAGAGAGAGAAAGAAAGAAAGAAAGAAAGAAAGAAAGAAAGAAAGAAAGAAAGAAAAAAAGAAAGAAAAAAAGAAAGAAAGAGAAAGAAGGAAAAAGAAAGCTTCCTGTTGGCAAAGACAGTTGGAAACAAGAATCATTCCTGCGGCATAGGAGTTGCGCATAGAAAAAATTTAAAAGATAATACAAATACAGAAAGGAACTTTTCATTACACTGTACATTTATAAAGGATAAAAGTAGGCCTCACACCTTTGGCATATATTCATGATTCCTTACAGTACAGGTTTCCAGGGCAGTTTCCACAAAGCTGTTATTCCCTCTATCCCACCACTAGTTTGGGGGTCATCATTGCCAGCTCAGAATGAAAAATGATGGTGCATTTCCCAGAACTTAAACATTTAAAGTACTTTTGTTAAATGTTGAGTTATTCAGTTTCTTTGAAAGGATCTACCATAGGGTATGTACAATAATGCATAATGCAAACTGATGTAGAATAACAGAAGAAAAATTATAGCTGCCTTTCAACCAATCATCTAACTATGTCACTGGCCTGAGGGCCTTCAGTGCTTTTCTGCTTCCTTGCAAAGCCTTGAGGAACAGATCTGTCACATCCACTCATCAACATTTATCTCAGTTACCATATTAGTTTTCGTGTCCTTTGTTAAAGAATTAAAACTTGAGGATCATTCATCTGGAGAAGGTTGGTTTTGATCTTTGCACCTTGACCGGGCCTTCCAGCTTGCTCAGATCGAGGCTTTTTGGCAGATTCCTTCCAGAGCTGTGAGCATTTTGAAGAGACTGCATACTCTTCCATCAGGTTAGCAATGAGATAACACAAGATGGGGACAATGAAAGAGTGATGCAGACTCCCTTGGAGGGGGAAGTATTTGCTGAGGTTGTCTGGCAGTGGAGTACCAGATATGTCAAGCTTCATACGGAGGGAGGAGTGAGGCCAGGCAGATGGATCTCAGGATCTCAGCAGGGACTGGATGCAGATGTACTGCCAGATGCTGCTTCTTATGCACTCCCTCCTTCGGTGGCACAAACCCAAGAAAACTTATGAGAGGACCCCAGTGCAATCTTGCTCTTCAGGAGTAAGAGTCGAGATCATGAGAAGTATCTCTCATGCTAAAGATGATGGAAAGTTGGTCAATTCATTAACAACTCAAGATTATAGGAACTGCAAGTGCTTAAATAAACCTTCCTTAACCTAACAGCTGGAGTTCATTTATAAATGAACCTTTGCAAAAGTCAAGGCACATTACAGATAACCAAATGGTTTAATACTTGTAACATGGAAATCCGTGCAGCTAAATATAAGAGGGAAAAAAAAATTAAATGAGAAATATGTTAATTTTGTTCCAGAGGAACTACAGAGGCCATAGCTCTGATGGGGCCTGAGGAAGGAGTCATGTACACTAATGATGTCTGCCTCCTTTCATCGTGTGCTAGTAACAGGGTAACACATCTTTCCACCCAGCCAACAGGAATACTTTAATTAAATAAAACAGAATTACAAAACACCAGGCTACCTAGCTGCCCCAGTTTAGAGAGCTGAAGAAATAAAGCTCTCAGTTCATTAAATTATGGCTTATATAGAGATCCCACTATTATGTCCCTCACAGCCAAATATCAAAAACAGATCCACCAGCAACATGTTCACGCGCTGTCAAGTTCTCCCATGTCTCAGAAGTCTTGAGGAATACAGAGACTGTCACATGCGTGAGAGATTTTGTCTTATGTTGCTCCTCTCACAAGGTGTTCCTTGACCTTAGCATAGGCTGAGAGCTGAAGTTGGCAGGCTAATGAGGAGGAAAAAGAGGATATTCTGTAAAACCTCTACTGTATGCTCGTCTTAATCATTTGGAGGCAGACATCACAGCTGTCCTTGGAGGTGGAACTGGGATGGAGTATTCTAGGAAAGACACTGGTGTTGCTCTTTGGAAAGCACAGTGGAAAAAGCTTTGGGCCATCTGTGTCCCAGTGGAGGGACAATCAGTGATGCTGAAGGCTGAATAGGTTGTCTTGAAATAAGGACAGCAACCAGCAAGCAGAGTATCCTCTTCCTCCAGAGCCTGAAATCTATAGCAGTGCTGTGGCCCAAAGGAGCAGCACTGCCTCTCCATCTGAAGCCCAGGCTTTTGGCCAGCTCACCCTACCTGGAAGTTTGGGAAAAACAAACCTTGTGTGACCCTTCAACAGGAATTACACAGGATGCCTCTCCAAGAATGAAAATTACCTCTGTGTAATACTACCACCCACCAACACCCGCTATTTGTGAATTATATCCCTGGCTTTCATCCCTCTGAAAAACAAAGTTGATCTGACTAATACTGTGATGTTCCTAATGACTTGTTCTTTGGATATATGGCAACTGCATTTAAATTTATTTTTAAAAAAGCCCACACAGATCATGGCTTGATTCACTGCGGCTGGCACAGATCTCCCTTGCTCATGGCGCTATGTGCAGCATGTCCAACAGGGCAGTGTGTGCTGAAGAAGGCAGGAGTCTGTTTGTGGTTGTGCCCTCACAAGGCACCTCTTCCCACAGTGTTGCCTGCTGTGGGAGCCCCTGCAGGACCTGTTTGCTGATGGTGCTCCCTGCTGCTGCATCAGCCCACCAGCAGTTTGAGTATTGACAGGATCTATCTGTGCAGTAGATCTGAGCAAGCAATACCCTGGAGGCAAAACCAAGGCAGGAATGCAAGTAGGAGGACAAGCAGAAGCCCCCAGGGCACACAGAGCCTACACACTAAGTTGTCAGGAAGACAGTATCTAAATCTGACTCCAGTCACAAATGAAGGGAATTCAGAAGTTGAGCTGGTTCTCAGCTGATCCTGACATGAACAACAGTCCATACCAGAAGTCACTGGTGAGCAGAAGGCAGCCTGGCATTGCAGATGTGCGAACGTCCCTCTGAAGGGCTACTGCTCTCCCAGGCTGTCTGCTCCCTGTCCACCATGGGGGTACGGAGGACTTTTGCCACAGCCTGTCTGGTGACACAGTGACCTGCTTCATGCCGTGGCAATATTTACATCTGTATGTGGCCAGGTTTATGGGCCCGTGATCTCTGTCCCAGCTGCTCCTGGGACAGCCCATGTTCGTTGCCTGTATGAAAGATGAATATAGATGAATATTTCATTGAGAAAGACTCTGTGAGCCCATTCAAAGTAATTCAGCTTTTTGTCTAAAGTTTCTAAATTTACTCTAGCATATTTATATCCTTTTTGTTTATGACTTATGACTTGGGGTTTTGGTTTGTGGTTTGGTGTTTTTTTGGTTGGTTTTGATTTTTGTTGTTGTTGTCTTTTTGGTTTTTTGTTTGTTTTTGTTTGTTGGTTGGTTGGTTGGTTTGGTTTGGTTTTGTGTGTTTTTTTTCTTTGTTTTGGTTTTTGTTCTGCTTGTTTGTTTGTATTTGTGATTTTTTTTTTGTTTGTTTTTTCCTGGTGTTTTTCACACAGCTGTATCTCTGTCCACCACTGAGATTTTAGCAGAATTTTAGGAGACTGTATCACTTTCTGTCTCCCACACACGTGTGTTTTCTTGGGCTGCACTGAATATGATGTTTTGCACTCACTATATTTTGCAGGAAGCCAGTATGGCAGAGTTGCAGCTTCTGAATGGTTCTGACTTGAGAATGTAGGGAAAAAAACAAAGCTAGACCCTCATTTCTCAAAAATAGATTGAATAGTTGTATATGTTATTCAGTCATGGATTAAAATACTTATTTCTAATTATTAAATCATTAATAATTTAAATACTTTAAAATATTTTAATTAAATCCACCACACTGAATAATACTAAATTAATTAAGATAAAAGTGATAGGTTGGGATGAATATAGGCGTCTTAAAAGCAGTTCACTTTACTCACTGTGTGGTGCTGGCAGACTTCATCCTGAGACTTGCTCAAAACACATTTCACAGCCATTGGGAACCTGAGGTGCTGGCCCATCACTGGCAGGTTTTTCCTTCCTCCAGCACAGTGCTGGGATAGCTGTACAGTTTAAGATTTTGCCATTAGAATGAGGCAAATCTAAAAAACCTAATAATTACTAAACAACCTGTAGAAAGTTTCTCAAAGCTAAGACGTTATAACTATGATTTTCCTACAAATCTCAAATCAAATACTTTGCCTTTCATTATTATTTATAGTAGTTCTCCCTTCTCCCCATCTTATTCTATCACACAGCATTGATATTATCTGTGTTTAAGCAGATGTTGTGATTGATTCCAGAGGTGGCTGCATTTGAGTAACTGGGTAAAGTGGTTCCACTGCATCATTTTGCAAAATGTTTAGAATTATTTGGGAGAAAACATCCTATTTAAATGTAAATTATTTTCCTATTATCATTACTATTATTATCACTAGAAGTGAATAATAAGAATTTATTTATACACATTTGGAGTAGAAAGAAGCATACAGAGGAATACAGCAAAGGTATTTGTCTACTTATTGCTTAATGTGAACAGACTCATGGTTCATTTTCAGTGTTGTGTTTTTTACCTTGGCTCAGCTAGTGCTAAATGTAATGAAAACAGTTTGGAGGTATTTGTCTGAATTCAGTAAACAAATTGTTTTAAACAGTTTTGAACATGACTTTCACATTACTGCTTCATTTTCTTGGCAGGCTTTATTATTCAGTTGTAGGACACCATTACACTGACTGTGTGAAGCACTCAGAGAAATGGTTTACAGGTGCATTTCACCTGTTGCTTATTGTGACAAGATTCATACCATTAAGAGAATGTCTTTAAAATGCTCTGCATGGGAATCCACTACCTGATTATCTAAAGATGGTTCATACAATTAATTCCTAATGAAATCTGTATCAGTTTTTGTTAGCATAGCCTGTTCTCCAACAGTGGGGAAAAAAATGTGTCCTTTGTACCTCTGAAGCATGCTGGCTGATGGCAGAAAAATATTTGGAAGTTCCCAAACACAAACCCTAGGGTTTAAGAGGATTCAAGACTAATGAAGGTCTTACCCATCAAAACGCTCTACCATGTAGTATGCAATTTCCCAGTCTCTGATCCTTCATTGGGTTCCCAGGGTCCATGAACAGCACATGGAGGTGCACAGAGATGGAGCATGCTATTTACCTTGATCACAAGACACAGGTGTGGAAGTCAGAAGCCCATCTAAAATTCCGTGCCATTCCCCACTTTTGAATGTGTTTTTTTTATAGGGTTTTGAATTTCTGTGCCATCATTAAGACTTACCCCTTTACCTACCACATTAATGCTCAGTTGATGGTAGGTGCCTAAACCATCTCTGTCAAAGGTGGCGTGGCTGACACATCTCTAAACAACAGTCCTGATGGAAATTACCACTCCTTTTCTGTGAGAAGGGATGAGAAAATCTCACACTGTCTTCCAGGGAGATGAAGCCTTCTTACTATAATATATCACAGGAGGAATAAGCTCTGGACAGAGTGGGGCATTGAACTGTGTATGTCATACCCCATTCAATAACTTCAGTGGCTTAGAAAAGAGGGAGACTCCAGTGGCCGTATTTGAAAAGAAATTGATAGCTGCCATTGTGTTTTATGTAAAATCCAATTTCAGAGCTGTTTGGTAGGATTTTTCAGAGTACTCAAACCAGCCCTGGGGAAGATAAACAGAGGAATGTATTTTTTGGGTCCTAAATTAGCTGGTGCCTGAACTGAATGTTGGGCAACTTGACCTTTTTAAGACTGAAGAGCTCTTCAGTTTGATCAGAATTCAAGATGTTTGGGAAGCTTTTGCACTGGCAGCTGAAGACAGGGAGAATTTGGAAACCTCCTGAAGCAGACAGCAGAATCTCTGGTTTGGATGTGAGCACATAAGTTTCACCTCTGCCTGGTTTTAAGTGCCTAAGCCTTTTTCTGAGTATGGAGATGTGACAGATATACGACCACCCTTAATCTGAACTCCAAGTGGTTTTTTCCTTCCTATTGCACAACTTGGGAATTTTTTTAGTCAATATATATTGAACAACACTTTAATCTTGAGTTTTCTTTCCACCATGCAGTGAGCATGAAAACACGAGGGGTTTCTATATTGACACTATGAAATAATAAATACAACAAAGCAACATTGCAATCTCCAAATAATGTATATGTTTTTTTCATTTATTTACCATCCACATTTCTATCCAGCTTCAGAATAATACAGCTGCAAAAGTAATTAATTAATATAGGAATGCAGTTTAATAACAGCACAAGTGTTCTCTGCTCACTCGTTGGTTAGGGACACTAGCTAGCATGCTGGTAACAGGTTGTTGCCATTGTTGTCGCCTCATTAGAAAATTAGCTTTTAATTAACTTAGGAAGATATGGAACAATTTTGATACAGGAAATATTTGTACACATTGTCTATTGGAATTAAAAGCTCCCATCCAGCAAAAAGCACAGCAGCCTCTACAGCTGGTGGCTGTTGGCCCACAGAAACTAAACAGACTCGCTGGTCTGTGCAGCTGCAGTCACTGCCTTTGCTTTGGAGGGGAAAGGGAAGCTGTGAGACACGCTCTTATCTGAAGCATCAGATGAAAGGAATGTTCCAGCAGTGGTGTAAGCGTTCGCCTTGCAGGCACCGTAACAAGTCCCAAAAAGTCTTAATGGGCGGCCAGTGCTGTCCTATGAACTGTCAAGTAAAAGTTTTGAAGGGAAGATGGCTCTGCTTCAGCCTGGGGCTGATGCAGCATCCCCTAAATCAGTGGAAGACTTTCCACCTAGGTCAGTGGTATTTGGATGGCCCCACAGGGGTTTCCTGGCCTGAGAGACCCAGTCCTGCCCTGAGCCAGATGTAGGGAGAGACAGGTCCAGCTGTGCAAAGGTGAACCACCACTGGTCTGGAGGGGGAAGAGGGTGCAAGGAAAAGGGGACAGCGAGAAAGGGAAGGGGCTGCTGAAAGGCGTCTGCTGTTGCTTTCTTGTTGTTGACAATGGCTGAATGGTCTGAGGTTTGATTTAGATGCTCTTGTGGATGAAAAGATCCTCTTTAAACCACAATGTTCAAAGCCAGCCTTAAATCTCCTGCTAGCAAACATAAAATAGAAAAAAAAAAAAATAATAAAAAAAAATATCCTAGTTCCTAGAGTGACTTGTTTTTCTGACTGGATACTTTTATTTAGGTTGATGCAAAACCAGATGAACAGTCAGATGACGTTGAGCCTTGCTCCCACAGGGTGAGGAATTCACACCTCCTTGTGCCAGCACCACCATGCACACCCGTGGGGGATTCCTCCAAGCAGGGGTAAATGGTTGTATCACCTCTGTCATCCCTCGGGCTCAGGAGCAGATCCTGCAAACCCTCTGCACGTGTTTAACATTGCACATGCAAAGCCGTGGAGTCATGCCAGCATCCCACAAGTTTCTCCCACTGACGTCTGCGCAGCTGCAGCTGCGACAGCAGGATCCATCCTAACCCCAGGCTGAACCAGCCCTCTGCAGCAGCCAGCACGCCCCAGCTGTGCTTGCAGCCCCACTCTGGCGTCTCCAGGTACTTCTGAGAGAGATGTCACAGTCCTTGCCAGCAAAAACAGCACTCCCAGCTCTTCACTCACCCTTCCCCAGCCCTGCCAAGCAGATCACCACCTGCCAGGAGCACTGCAGCAGGACATTATGGTCTCAGTGAACAGGATGGGTGGGCTTCATTGTGTAAGGCTGTCTCCCTGGCGGGGATCTCGCTCCTGTCAGTGTGATGAGCTGACAGGTAAAGACTGACAGCACCAATCAATCACACCTTTAATAGCCTGAAATGCTGCCATTTCTCTTGTGGGGAGCAATAGCCAAGCCGACAGGCTGCGCGGGGCTGTCAGTGAAGAAACGTCCTCAGTGACAGAGCTGCTCCTGAGGGGATCTCCCACGGTTGTTCCTGTTTGTCCTGAGCAACTGCCCCCTGTTCTTCCTCCTGGTGTGAGGAACAAATATGAGAGTTGAAGGGATTAAGAATAATTTGTGTTGTGATGTGTGCAGATGCTTTTTAAGGCAGACACTGAAGTGCCTGACACTACTGTATGCTCTGTCAGGGCATGAGGCAGGCAAATAAAATGCAATGGTGTTCCTTCAGCAAGGGACAGCCAGACAGTACCGTGGGCATGAGGTGTGTATGCCTTTATGTGTATGGCTGCAGCAATTAAAGGCTATTTGTGCATGTAAAGCAAGTGATGTAGATGAACATAAGCACTGAGGCTTCACCATTTCTTGAGAGGGAAATGAATCCGTTCTTGAGAACTGCAGCAGCAATTTATTACCCAAAAATCACCTGGTACCTTCAAAGTAAGAAGAATGCTGAAGGTCAAAGGTGGAAATAATGTAGCTGAAAGTCCTTTCAGTGCCCAACAGCAATGGTTAAATACCTGAAGAGACAGACAAATAAATGCGGAAGCAAAGCAAAAAGCAGCAAACAACCAAAACTTCTTATTAAAATCTCGTTCCTCATGTCAGTTTTCCTGCAATGGTTCAGAAGGACTGGCTGCTTCTGGCCTCGTGCAAGGAGCAGAGGTTGGTCCCTCATGAACAAGTGACTGTTGCATGTGTGTGGCTCCATAGGAAGACATAAGGACAGATCACTGTCTGGTGGGGCCTGATGAGCAGTTATATAAGGCAGTGTTACTGACTTAGGCCAAGGCCTTGTGAAGAAAATGCCATGCAGCCATGCAGTTTTACATTGGCTTTTCAATTTACATTTTCCTTTGTTTACGCATTGCGCTCACTGCCAGTAATTCATCTTTGGAGAGACAAAGACCACCTACTTTGCTGCTAAAATCTAAAAATACGATTTTAAAATGTACAAGCCATCACAGCTTAAACCTAGAGGTTACATCCACTTTAGACCCCAGAGCTCCTGGGAGAAAACACCTCCTGTTCTCAGAAATGTCTGGGCATTTAAAGGAAGAACTGGAGCACAAAGCCACCATCTTGTGCTTACGCTGAGCAGCCAAGAGGCAATTGCGGCATGGTTGGGCTCTCTGACCCAGGAGCCTGAGCTGGCTTGGGCCCAGTGTCAGCAGCACTGTGTCTGCATCCCTGACCCACATGCTTTGCTCTCCCCAGGTTACCCCACACTCTGGAGAAGACTTGTGGGACACATCTGTACCAGCAAATCACACCAGGCCACACTGTTGTGTCTCCCACAGTTGTCTAAACTGTTTCCTTGGCAGGTTTTGCCCTGGCAGGATTCAGGCCTGAGCCCATCTGCTCTGGCCAGTCAAGGTCTAGTCAAGATCTGGGATGCCAGATCTGTGTTTGCCCATACTTTATGTAGCAGCCACTTCTGCTGTCTCTGGGCACAGACATGCAAATTTGAATCCTTCCAACCCATCCAATCCCTGCCCTCACAAAATGTAAGCAGAGTTGAACTGTTGAATGCTGATGAAATTTCAGGTAGCGCTAAGTTCTCCCCTCTCCATGCTACCTACATTCTGGCATTTCACTAATTTGAATTGCTGATCTATTTAAAATGTAAATTGCTGATCTATTTAAAAGGCTACAGCAGGAGCACAGTTTACATGGAGATCCAGCTGGGATGGAGGGTCAACATTCAAGTTCAGTGTTTTCTTTCTAAATAACTTGGCTGCTAGAACAACACCTCAAGGATTTGAATTTAGTAGATCAAATTTTCTTTTCAGTACATCCCCACTGACACCACTTAGGTCAATGGACCAGCTTGTGATCTCAGTTAAATCAGCATATATTGGGAGTAACATTACAGAGACTAGTGGAACTATTCCAGATTTATATTTGTGCTAATGAGACCAAAATCTGGTCCAATGTACTTGCAGAGACAGAACTGAGAGCAAAGCATTCATGTCAACCCACAAGTAAAATAAAAAAGCCCTGCAGACTTTTAAAAATCTTTGAACACAAATCTGTGCGTAACAATAAAAATAAACAGAATGAACATTAAAAGAACAGATAAAAATTTATCTACCAATCTACACCAAAATTAGTATAAAACTGAGTGTGTGGCTGGATAGATGCAAAAAAATATTGATCATATCCGATAAGCCATATGAATGCTCGAGTTATGAGTTAGCAATTATTTTTAAAATGTTCTAGTTTAACACAGTATTTTGACAGGAGAAGAATAATTCAAGGTTACAACCTTGCAAAGAATAGAGTATGCTACTTTTGTTAGTGGCACCAACATCTCATTTACTTTATTCATGTTTTGTTAATCACCCATATGTTTGTACTTCTGTTCCCAAATAATGACCAATTCCTTTATTTTTTTACTTTTTCCACCTTACCTTCTTTGGGATTTGTCAGCTATTTCAGAGAATATTTCAGAAAGTAAACTTTTCATTATGTGCATGAAGAACAATATGAAATTTTTATAGTTAACAGGAGAATGATTACCAAAAGCAGAAAAGATTGGTTCAATTTTGTCTTGAATGTTTATTATGATAGAAGAGACCTCCCCCTTTTTAGCTCATTGGAAACATCTGAATTCTTCCTGTCTGGACAATGAAAAGTGATCCCTAGCACTCTGATAACCAAGCTCCCAGTGTTAATACGTGTATAATGCAGCTGTAGAAACCAAGACACCACCAAAAACAGAAGTATGAACCGGAGAACAACCAAACCAGCTCCACCTCCTTCAGCATTAGTGAAGCTCAAAAAGCCCTGCCCATTTGGCCAGGGGAGCAGAAACCTCTATAAATTGCATTCCACCAAAATGGCTCCTATTTCCTGGTGTGCAGAATGACAGTCTAGAAGCATGGGACAAAAACCAGCAGGAAATATTTTTCATAAAATGCAAAACAGAGGAAGACAGAGACATAGCAAACATATATATCAAAGCTGTCCTCTCCCTTTCAAATTATATGAGAACAGGGAAAGGAGAAGGCAGGAGGGGGAGAGAAGAGATTAGGGCAGGGGAGCAAGAGAAAGCTAAATAAAGGCTTTAATCCCTCAAAGATCTCTCTGAAGGAGGATGTTTCCTGTCTCCCCGCTCCGGGAGTCCCATTTCTTTGGTTTAGCTCTTTTCCTTTTTTTTTTTTTCTTAATTTCTTTCTTTTACAGTTATATCTGCATGGATGGGGATTCATTATAGAAGAATGTATATACACATGCTGGAGGCTCAGCTGTTTAAACCACAACAGTTTTAATCGGAATTGGTGGAGCTGTGCTGATTTACATGACAAGAGGATCACACCTTTCTACCTGGCTGTTAAACTGAAATAGCAAACTATGGGTGGCATAATTTGCACAAGGTTTGTGTTTCTCTTTTAGCCAGTTTCTAATATGGACTAGGGGGAAAAAAAGCACACAGAGATCTTTATTATCATCTCTAATAACAATCTGAGCTCCAAACTTGGTGGTATGTGACTGTGCATAAAATTAGCTAGATGTGTCTGTTAGCAGATCTGGCTGAACTTGTGCATGATTATATTCTGCATGCATATTTGTTTTCAGTCATGTTTACAGGGGTGCCTCGATCCTGATGCTTCAGTTAACTGTTACTTTGAGGAAATAAACAGAGGTGAGGGTCCAGTCACCTTCAGCTGTTGGAAGTTAATAAGGTGTTAATGAAACATTGACAAATAGCAGCAGTTTAGCACTTGGTTGACACTTGATTTTTAAAAGAGACAGAGTGTAAATAAGCTGTGTTTGCAGTGAAAATTAAAGAAGTGGGAGGTGGGGAAACAAATGACACTCTCACAGCTTATTGGTTTGAAGCAGGAAACACTTGATAGACCACATCAGGGAGAGTAACATGCTGAAGTCACTGGCAGCAAACAATGCATGATGAGGAAGGGGACTGTTTTTAAGACACTTTTTTTTACTTTTTTTAAGACACTCTTCTAATGTAAAGCCAACCAATGCATATAACCAGTGTAAGGGGACATGGCACCTCTTGTTCCAATTGCTGGAAGTGCTCTGTGGAAACATCTGGCCCATTTCAGACCACAAATCCTGCAAACCCTTGTATAATAGCTGTTCATGAGAAACAGGCAATCCCCTTCTGCAGATCACCTACAGCTGTCAAGGAGCATGACCTCTGTTGTGCCTATTACATTAAGGACAAGAAGATACACCTTGAGAAATGGTAGCACTCTGAAGATTTATTAACTTCTGTGTCCTGTAGCAGGGCTGTGAAAGTGACCTCAGGGATTCAGGGAGTGAGTAATTTAGGCTGGATATGTGTCAAGCAGCTCTACATAAGCATGATCCTGAGTGAATATTTCATTTTTTCACCACTCACAGTATAGAACTGGGTACTGGAGATGGTATACCCAAGCTATACCTGGT
Organism: Nesoenas mayeri; assembly: GCF_963082525.1. Classification (NCBI taxonomy): domain Eukaryota; kingdom Metazoa; phylum Chordata; class Aves; order Columbiformes; family Columbidae; genus Nesoenas; species Nesoenas mayeri. Next base: position 26,851,268 of record NC_137543.1, read on the forward strand.
ATCCTGTTTCTAGCTCTGAAAGAAAAGGAGGTGGTGATGGATCAGGAGCTTCCTTGGCATGGAAGTGGAATTAAACAAAGGTAGTTTTGCAAGCTGGCACTTCAGAGAAGACCATTATCAGCTTTGTTTAAGAGTGGCTTCATGGAATAGGAATCATTGACATCAACAACTAGAACAGATCTAGGCTAAATAGGAAGATGCACATTTGTAACTGATGCACATTTCACAGAATCACGGAATGTTAGGGATTGGAAGGGACCTTGAAAGATCATCTAGTCCAATCCCCCCACTGGAGCAGGAACACCTAGATGAGGTTACACAGGAATGTGTCCAGGCAGGTTTTGAATGTCTCTAGAGAAGACGACTCCACAACCTCCCGGGGCAGCCTGTTCCAGTGTTCTGTCATCCTCACTGTGAAGAAGTTTCTTCTCATATTTAAGTGGAAACTCCTGTGTTCCAGTTTGTACCTGTTGCTCCTTGTCTCACCATTGGTTGTCACCAAGAAGAGCCTGGCTCCATCCTCGTGACATTCACCCTTTATATATTTATAAACATTAATGATGTCAACCCTCAGTCTCGTCCAAGTTAAAGAGACCCAGCTCCCTCAGCCTTTCCTCATAAGGGAGATGCTCCATTCCCTTAATCATCTTTGTGGCTCTGCACTGGCCTCTCTCCAGCAGTTCCCTGTCCTTCTGGAACTGAGGGGCCTAGAACTGGACACAATATTCCAGATGTGGTCTCACCAGGGCAGAGTAGAGGGGGAGGAGAACCTCTCTCGACCTACTAACCACCCTCCTTCTAATACACCCCAGGATGCCATTGGCCTTCTTGACCACAAGGGCACAGTGCTGGCTCATAGTCATCCTGCTGTCCACCGGGACCCCCAGGTCCTTTTCCCCTACACTGCTCTCTAACAGATCATTCCCCGACTTATACTGGAACGTGGGGTTGTTCCTGCCCAGATGCAAGACCCTACACTTAGCCTGGTTATATTTTATTAATTTTTTCCCTGCCCAACTCTCCATCTTGTCAAGGTCTTGCTGAATGGAAGCACAGCCTTCTGGAGTATCAGCCACTCCTCCCAGTGTTCTGTCACCAGCAAACTTGCTGAGAGTGTACTCTATTCCCTCATCCAAGTCATTTATGAATATATTGAATAGTACCGGTCCCAGTACCAACCCATGAGTGATTCCACTAGATACAGGCCTCCTACTGGACTCTGCCCCATTGACCACAACTCTCTGGTTTCTTTCCTTCAGCCAGTTCCCAGTCCACCTCACTACCCACTTCTTCAGTTTAGCTGTGAGGATGCTGTGGGACACTGTGTCAAATGCTCTACTGAAATCAAGATAGACCACATCCACTGTATTAACATCATTGATCCACCTGGTTATGTCCTCATAAAAGGCTATGAGATTGGTTAAGCATGACTTCCCCTTGGTGAAGCCATGCTGACTGCCCCTAATGACCCTCTTATCCTTGATATGCCTTGAGATGGCACCAAGGATAAGTGTTCCATCACCTTTCCAGGGATGGAAGTGAGGCTGACCAGTTTATGATTACCTGGGTCCTGCTTTTTGCCCTTTTTGAAGCCTGGAGTAACATTTGCTTTCCTCCAGTCCTCAGGCACCTCTCCCATTTCTCATGACTTAGCAAAGATGATGGAGAGTGGCCTAGCAATGACTTTTGCCAGCTCCCTCAGCACCCGCGGATGCATCCCTTCAGGACCCATGGATTTATTGGTGTCCTGTTTGCTGAATTGTTCCCTAACCCAGTCCTCATCAACTGAGGCAAACTCCTCCATTGCCCTGATTTCCTCTGAGGCCTCAGCAGTACGGGGCTCTTCAGTACAGCCTCCGACAGAGTAGACAGAGACAAAGAAGGCATTCAGTAACTCTGCCTTCTCTGTATCTTCTGTCACCAGGGTACCCACCCCATTCATCAGTGGGCCTACATTGCCTCTAGTGTTAGTTTTATCTGCCATGTATTTGAAGAAGCTCTTTCTGTTGTCCTTGACCCCTCTCACAAGGTTTAATTCTAAGGAGGCCTTGTCTCCTTACACCCTCTGACAACAGCCTTATATTCTCCCCAAGTGGCCAGCCTCTCCTTCCATGATCTGTAAACTCTCCTCTTCCACTTGAGTTTGCCCAGCAGTTCCCTGTTTAACCACACAGGTCTCCTGTCCCCTTCCTTGACTTTCTACCTGTTGGAATGCTCTGATCTTGAGCTTGGTAGAAGCAGTCCTTGAATGCTAGCCAACTGGCTTGGGCCCCTTTACCTTCAAGCAGCCTTTTCCATGGGATTTCCCATAACAATAGTTTGAAAAGGCCAAAGTTGACTCTACTGAAGCCCAGGGTTGCGATTCTGCTTGCTATCCTGTTCCTGCCACATGAGATCCTGAACTCCACCATTTCATGGTCACTGCAACCAAGGTAGCCCTCAACCTTTACTGCTTTAATCAGACCCTCTTTGTTAGTGAGAATGAGATCCAGCAGTGCTCCTCTCCTAGTTGGCTCCTCCACCATTTGCATCAGGAAGTTATCAATGCACTGGAGGAACCTCCCGGACTGTGGCTGGCTGAGTAGTCCTTCCAGCAAACATCAGGGTAGTTAAAATCCCCCACAACAACCAGAGCCTGTGGCTGTGAGGCTGCTCTCAGTTGTCTGTAGAAGGCCTCATCAACTTCCTCACCCTGATCTGATGGTCTGTAACAGACACCCACAACAATATCACCCCTACCATCCTGCCCCTTAATTCTCACCCATAGACTCTCAACTCACTCCTCATCTGCCCCTGCACAGTACTCAATACGTTGTAGTTGCTCTCTCACGTGAAGAGCAAATTTGTAACTGATGCACTGAGGATATTCTGTTTATGCAATATATCCAGAAAGGTTCCTTGATAAAATGTTCTGCAAAAGAAGAGCTCATGCCAAGGCAATTATAAAAGGGAGATACCCTGGGATCATCACTTTTTCTGCATGGTTACAGAGTCATTGTTTTGCAGGTGAGTTGTGTGTGAGTACTGTCTCCTTGCCAGGCTGGAGAGATTGGTAGTTTCTAGCAGATTATCAGCCATGTCTGAAATTACTTTAACAGTGTGGAGTTGTTATCATTAGTGGAGTTATTATAGTTAGTAACCTGAGTTACTTGTTCTATTTCCCCCATTCTCAGGTGTCACATTCATTCACAGCAGCCCTTTCTGTAGTATACCTCACCAGCATAAGGTAGCTCCTTTGGCACACATACTGTATAATAATCTCTTACAGTACATTACAATTGCAAATTAGAGTTAGCTTTAATTTAAAATGTAAAAATTTCATTTTCCTGAGGTAAGAACTGTCAGAGGAAAAAACACGTGGGTGTAATATATCCGTGGGTATTAGCAATTCTGAAATGTTGAATAAATGAAAGACACAATGCCTATATTTTTGTGTAGGGTAAATAATGCTGCACATAAATATTGAAGTGTTGAACATAAAAAACTCTATGCAAAAATATAGACTTTGTTTGCTTGATTTTCCCCAATGTGCTAGAAAAGCTTTACCCCAAGGGAGACTGTAAATACAGTCTTTAAATTGAAATTGAGTCTTGTATGTTGTCTGTAAATTTCTCTATTGAATTACTGTCTTATTTTCAGTTTGAGGCAGTATATTATTTTGTTTATGAAGACTACAGCACAGTGGGTATCTTTTTGATATCAACACACTGTGAGATAAACATCTTGCAATATGTTTGAAAGAACCTGCAAATTCACACATCTCAAGTGGAACGGTATCCCACATTCCTGAACGTGCTTCCCAGTAGGGCTGTAGTCAGAGTCGGGATGTTGGGCAGAGCGCAGGGATTGTCCCAAGGTGGCTGTGAAGCAGCTTGGGTACCCGTCCACTCACACACTAGGAACCTGAGGTCAGGATTTCCCTTGGTCAGTCTGGCAAAGAACATTGAGAGCCCCTTTTCTGCCTTTGTAGTATATGGTCCATTTCCTAGGATAATCCATTTTTTTCACTAGCTGCTATTATGAGGACATAAGACACCAGGAGGTGCACTTTGACCTCTCCTGGTCTCTTCTGTCATACACAGAGTATTTGAAGCTTTGGGCCTTTTGTACTAAAGGTCCAGTTTTGTTGTAGGATGTCAAGGCTCCTTTTGTAAGGGGCACAGAGCATAATTCCTATGATGCTTTTGTCACAACAGTGTATTTGTTTTAATGACAACTAATCCACCTTTAGCAAAAGCAATTGACCCTTGGTGATGGACTGACTTTCTTGCCATCAAAGCATGGAACATTTGTTTTGACATTAATGTAATAATACCAGTACTGCTGTTTTCTCCAAGTATTGTGCTCTGACTATGTAGCCAAAATTTGTGAGTGCAAAACCTGCATATTCAGCAGTTAGAATATAGAAATCCGAGTGAAGAATCTTTTCCAAACAGAATTTTCATTCTTTTTCTCCTTGTTTAGCATTTAAAATAAAGAATACAAGGTCTATTTAATTCAGATCCAGGTCAGTGAAGCAGCAGATTGTGTAACCACTTATAAAAGGAGATACTTGAGGCTATGAAACAAGGAGACAGAGAGAAGATAAAGCAAAAAATTCTGTCATTTCTGATGTAGCAGAAAGTAAAGAGGACACTGAGATGAATGAAAGGAATTAAGGAAAGTCCACTAATATTTCTAGAAATAAATTATTTTCTCTGGTATGTTTTAAAGAAAAAACAAAAAGTAATAGGAGTTTAACACTTAAGGAAGTTCTGCTCTATGATTGTGAGTTGTTCTTTGCTCATAAAGGTTGAAAATCTGAAAATGACCAATTTGAATTAGTCAGGAGCTACAAAACTACTGCACAGACTTCTTCTTTGTTGCAGATCTTAGGGAAGATTATACCAGGTGCAACTTCTCCTCAGCTCTTTAAGACAATATTTTTCTGTTCTGGGCTAGAAGTTAAGGGTAGGCTTCACTTTTAGATAAAGACATGCATATTTGGGTGCCGAAATGTGTCTTAGTCTAAAGCAAGTCCAAACAGTCTGACACTCCATGGCTATTCCAGATTAATGTTTAATTTCCATTTATGCTCGTTGAACAGGATCAGTCCTCTCCAGAAGAACTGTCATTCCAGCCTGTGGTGAGGACTGCAGGCTAAGTGAGACAAACCTCCTGGATATATTCAGGTAACTAATTTGGATTAGTCACTTAAGTAAATTTTATTAAGGTGACTTCTACCTCTAGCCTTTAAAATTAACTTTTCAGCTATTCCAGATTCCTGTCAGTTTGTGGCTGAGCATCTTTGAAAAATAGGTTGTCCTCTGTAGGCATACATGTTTTTCATACCACAAGGTCACTGGTGGTTTACAGAAGCATTTGGTGGGCAGGATGGCACACTGTCCTGGGGACAGTGTGCAGGACATGCCGGAATTTCAGCTTCTGGTCTGGGTGGCTCTGGAGGAACTTGTAGCCTCACCTTGTTGAGCTGCTACCAGTTGGTTTGCAGTGTGCAACAGAGAGTGGTTGTTTTCCATGCTCTGAGGCTGTTTTGGGGCAGTGTCTAGAAAATACTACTTGTTTTGCTGCCCTTCTATACTCTTAGCAGCATTAGCTTTTGAGCACTCTTATGGTGGGGTGTTTATACATGTGTCCTGTGGCATATGGCTTGCAAATATAGATTGCCTTCAGGTTGCAAAGTGCCAAGGATTGATTATAAGCTACTAGCCTCTTTAGCTAGCTTCTTTTTGGCTTATAAATACTGGGCACAGGTCCAGCATGCCCATGCATGGTTCCTCATCACAAATGAGAAGAGGAAGGAAGGCAGGAGTGGATAAATGGGCCAGGTGCCTAAACTAGCAGTGAAGCAAAGGATGTTGAGACCTTTCTCCCATAATGCCTTGAGATTTCTCTCATCATAGCCAGTTTGAAAGCTGCACAAGTGATGTTCTGATAGATAACTGTTAGGGAGTGCTGATCCCAAGCAGCCAGACCACTAAAGCTAGAAGTTCTGTTTAACTGCATTCTCCATGTCCCGATCAATAGACATTTTGTTATGAAGCAACAAGCATGACTGTGCGCAAAGGGTCAAGGCCTTTTTAATTAGGTGCTCCCATGATGGTTATTTTCCTGGCATACAAAAAAGGAAAATTAACCTATGTGTAGTTTGCCTCCAAGCACTCTTCAAGTGTTTTGTTTAATTTGCCAGTGGTACAGAAAGAGGAGTAATTTCTTAGTAGATATTTATCTGAAGGGAAGAAGGTGGTAAATAGTTACCCAGGCCTATAAAGTGCAGGTGTTCATTAAGTGTACCCTGACATGAATCTCTTCCTTTTTTCTTTTGTCTCTTCTGTTTGTTTGCTCTCTCCTCTTTTATTCAGGAGCAGCCGAGTGTTACCAGCAGTGATATCCACCTGTGGTCACTGAGGTAGACATGTCATAGATGTTCCTGGAAGCTCATTAAAATATATCCAACTCCCAAGCAACTTTTGTTTGGTTTTGAGCATTGTCTTAAGAAAGTCTGCAGCCAATATTTTATTACATCAATTTAATTTTTATTTTTTTTTTTGGTGGACTTTTCTTTTGTATCACTTTAGAAAGGACTGGTTTTGCTCTTTTTTAGAAGTGACAGAATTTCATCTATAACTACAGCAAGACTATATTTTCCTAATAGGTTGCAACTAGAGCCTTAAACCACTCCCTTCCCCACCCCCTGACAAAAACAAGAACAAAAGACCCCACAACCAAACTGCAAAACTTCAGAAAGCTTGAAACTTTGCTCTGCAGTTTGCATTGCTAATTTATTGATCATTCAGAACACTGACCATATAAAACACCTCATTACCTCATTTACTCTTTTGCTTTTTTTCTTTTTTCCTCAGTTTGACTGTCTGGTTGCGGTTTTTTGGGATTTATTTTTTTTTTTTTTTTTACGTTATACCTCTTAAATCATTGTGAAACATTACAGAAAAAGGATGCTCAAGTAAAAAAAAAAAACAAAAACCTTGAATATGGAGTCATATTCCAAAATAGTTGCACTTTGCATTTTTCTGTCCTATTCCTAGGAGTTAGTTTCACAGCTTCTTCCTCCTCACTTCAAATAATTTATTTCCAAATTTCAAAAGCCTTCATTATGGTCACAGCCATTTACAATGATCTTTAACACATAGAAATGCAGCTACTTTGGTAGTTTCTGGGTTGAAAGCAGCTATTAATATGGCAATAACTTTACCTGTTGTTTTCTTTGAAGGTTAGAATCAAGGCCTTGACGTCATGCATTTAAACTGGGAATTAGATATGAGTTTGGAGCACACAGAGACCCCAGCATTTTATTGCGATTCTGTTGGTTACAACTGTAATTCCTGTATTTCCATGCATTTGAAGTATATTTTACGATTCCTTGTAGGTGCATGAAGATTTACCAAAAAGAATGTGATTTGTTAAAAATCAAATATATGATGTGATTAAAAAAATATTTTTTCTATTTTATTAAGATTGTTGTCATGTACAATAGAGTAATAAAATCCAAACAGCTCAAACTGAAAGCTCAAAGTGTTTCTTTGCCATGTTCTAGTTTGCAGAAAGGTGTTATTCAGGGGTTGAATGTCATTAATTTTAAGGCTTTTTGACGTTTGGTTGGAGCACAATAATAATGATTTTGTTTAAGTATAGATGGTTGTGTCCGTATTTCACTGGAAAATAATACCAAAGAGAAGAATAGAAGCAGTAGGCACTAAAACTCAGTTGTGACCAACTCTGAGAGAAATTGCTCAAGGTAGATCTCAACATCAAGAAGACAATGGAGACGAAGAGCGTGACAGCAGCTAAGGTCTGGGTATGACAAAGTTTATTAGACACAGCTTCGAGATAGGATTCTGCAAGACTTGGAGCCCCCATGAGCTCTAGTAGTGGACACTGACCTTCCAGCTGGAGAACCCTAGGCAATGATGTCAAGTGAAAATCATCTGCTCATGCAATAATGTAGTCTGAAGGGTTTCTGTACTCAAGCCATGACATAGCATGCAACGTGTACTGCAGATCTGGCAGGATGATCAGTCCATACCATAAATTAATCTTTGTCTGTGTTATGTCATTGTTATTTTTCTTCATATAATAGGCAACTTCTCTAGTCATGCTTAATCCACAATGGAAAATTTGGTCAGCAAACAGATATTGGAAAAGAATATTTGTCATTTAGATATTCAAATAATTAATTTTCAGCATATGTTATATTCCAGTGGGGAATAACAGGCTGGTGTGTTTGGGGATGAATGCATAAACCATTCAGGAACTGTTTGAAAATAATTAAGGAAATAAGATGCCTAGTGTATATAAAGTGGTCTTTTAATTATAACAGAAAAGAAATTCTTCAGAAATAATTTGTAAGATAACTTCTTTCTCAAGTGTGTTTTGGCAGGGTTTCAAATAATGTATCAAATAGTAATCGTGTGACAGGATTACAGCTAATCCAAAGCATTATGCAGGCCCAGCTACCGCAGCTCAGCTTCCATCCAAATTTAATGGCATCCTGAGAAGGTATTGGAAAAGTTCAATCTGCATTCCCGTACTTTTGCAGTACTGGATGTTCTGATATTGCATCAGAGATGGAGAAGCATACTGTTACACTGAACCAAAAAATCCTGACCAAAGCCCATGGCCTCTGCTGGGAAGGTGAGAAGCACTTTCTCCCCTTTGCAGGAACATGGTGGCTGCATGGTCTAGGATCTGATCTGTTAAATCCAGATTTGTTCTGGATCAAAAATGGGTATGTGAATATTTATGTTGAATTAGCCAAAGCACGCCTTACAGTGTTTAGGCTTCATCTTTTTACGCTGGCTTTACTCTTCTTCTGGCAGGACAAAGAATATGGCATTAAGGTTGTCAGAAAGTCGTCTTGGAACTTTTGAAAGAATTTGTAATGGGAAAGTGAAGTAAACAGCTGGATTAGCTCTTTGTGTCATATGGCTATTGCAGTTTTTGCCCCACCAAGATTGGCAAGAAAAGGTTTGTCCATGTTTCGTTCAGTGAGTTCTGATCTGGTGGAAAAGCTCATGCTGTCTGTCATCACTGCTCATGCCTGTTGGGAGAACTGATGATGTTGCTTTCTTTACTCAGTGTGTCAGCAACTTGAGTGTAACCTTAAGGGAAGAGAGTCTTGGGTTTAGCTTCCTCCTTGTTCATTTGCAGGGATATGACATTCTACCAGCAAACTCCCAGGAGAAAGCTGTAAGTGTTAGCCCTCATAGGATCTGGAGGTGAGATGTTGACAGTTCTTGAACAAAAGAACAAGGATGCTCAGTGGTCCTGCCACCATTAAGGGAAGAAATACTAAATTCCCCAAGTTCCAAACCATGATGCAGTACATGTTTGGTGCTTCATATTATAATTACAGTAAAGAGTAATCTTTCTGTGTCTGGGCCTTCTACTGAGCACAGGAGGTCCACACTCTGTATGTCTCTTCTCTTACAATTAATATTACGTTAATGCTCACAAAGAAGACAGGAGGAATTCAGAAGATGTCACCTTAGATTTCAAGCTGCTGAGTAAGGTGTTTTCTCAGGAAGATGAAGGTGAAAAGGAAGATACCTTGACGTGAACTACCATTCAGGTGATTGCGAGAAAGTGCAAGGCTGTGTACCATAACTGGTTGTATATCGTAATTGCACCACCTGGAGGGTTAATCTTACTTATTAGAGAATCACAGGAGAGCTGGGGTTGGAAGATGTCTCTGGAGATCATTTAGTCCACCCTGCCCCCAACTCCAATTTTGGGGATATTTTTACAGAGGAGGGAGCGAGTGCCACCTAACATAAAGAGTTTATGGTTTTGAACCCTCTAAACCTGTGATACTCTTGACAGTATGAACCTTGCATACACATTGGAAGTAATTACACTACATTTTCTCTCTTGAAATACATGTGATTCTTTTTACTTCTCTGACTGGCTTAAAAACTACCATAATAGTTGCAGTTTCTGTAAACTGCCCTTTGCAGCTTCTTTTCTTCAACCGTGAATTCCAAGCTGTATACAAAGCCGAGGGTATAGCCCACAGTTTGCATTAAGTAGCGTTTGATTAGGTGGTAATAACATTAATTGACACCCAGAATCAGTCGGCTGTAGGTGATCTGAAGCGATAATGCACTAGAGCTTCTAACATTCTGTTTTAAGTCAAAATGCTGCCTCAGCCTGGGGACAGATGCAGGTGTTTGGGATAAAAGAGTGCTTTGTAAATGAAGGGCTTGAACACTGTGATTCCACTTCATTACTCCTCTGCTGTTGCTTAATGTAAAATGATTACTCTATTACCACTTTTCTTCTGTGTTTTAAAAGAAGTAGAAAAATAAACATCAAACCTTGAAGATAAAATCTGACCCAAATATTTTTTGGAGAAAAAAAATAATTTCAAAGCAAAGAAAAAAAGGATACTGAATAACTATGAAAAAAATTAGAAACATTCCTGATTAAAACCAGTGAGTCTGTTACTAAAAGCTCTGATTATAAATGACTAGTTCTTGATTATCTTGCTTGCCTTTTTAGTGATGAACCCCTCAAAACATTGGTCTTCCTGAAAGATTGTTTCAGCTTTGTGGATTAGGGTCTTCATAGACATAGAATATATGTATGCAGCTGGCAAAGCAAGTGTCTTAGTGAATGGTAATTGTTCCCCAATTCCCACAAATCCTTTAATAAACTATAGGCCTTATTCCTTTTTTTTCAGGGATCTTTCTTACATTTCATTAAAAACGGAGGCATTGCTGAATTATACTTGAAATACTTAGCGAAGATTGTACTTAGCAATGCCGACTGAAGGAGTCTTATTTCTCAAGTAGTTTTGCACTCTTGGGAAAAGGAAAAAAACATAAGAAAAAAATTATGAAAGCCTCTAAAATTGATGTACACTATATATGGCCATGTAGATTATAGGAATAAAATACAATTTGGCTTTGTTGTGAAATTACAGGTGTACATTTCATGTCTTATTACCTTCTCTGAAAACTTCCTGTCCTGCACTTTTCAAAGCCCAGGACCACAAAGCTGTGAGAAATGCCCTGTTACCAGTGCATGTGCAGTAACAGAGTCAGAGCAACCCTGGCAAGACCAGGGAGGTCTTCTGCAACAGGAGACCCTCACATTTAGTCCCTGCCCCAGCATCCTGCCTTCTGGCCTCAGGCAGAGGTTGGCATGGTCTGGACAGGCAGTAGAGCAGGGAATACAGCTGTAGTGCCTCTGACTGACTTGTGCAGGAGTGCAGTTTGCAGCTTGTGTTGTACCAGTGGACAATGCTCCTAGTGTGAGGTGGAGGCAAGTTGTGTGATCTGTGGGAATAAACACCCTCCTCCTCTTTTAAACATCGGCACTGTATTTGTCCATGGTCAAAATGATTCTTGTGGATAATTCTGAGCAAGCTTTCAATGTCTTCAGTTGTACCCAAGAATAAGATTGGTTTTCTTTAAATAACAGGGAAGGACAAACCTAACTAACGAAGACACACACAGTGCTGAAAGCTGTGCACGTAATAAAGCAGCATTTAAATGTGTGGGTCAGTATTTCTTAAGTTGTGCTATTGCAATATCTCTGCAGTTTCTATAGGCAAATCATTTGTATAAAACACAGAATGGAAGTGTGTAGCATAAACACAACAAAGATCCAATTCTTTTCTTAAAGACTATTATGCAGTTTACATAGCTTGCGATTCCCAAACAAAGAGGGGTTTTATCAGACAGGGAACAATGTGCATTGCTGCAGGCATGAGAAAGGAGAGCTGCATTTGGAAAGTATTACAATTATAATGGGAGTAGATTACGAAGCAGATAATTAATGGTAGGGATACAGAATCTTCCCTTCCCACTGGGATTCATTCTCACTCTGTTGGTGTAACTTATAGCCCTGAGGAACACTCTTTTCAGTTTCAAGGCTCTCTTTTCTAATCTCTAGGTCCTTTAGTGTTTTATTGCATTGGTCAGAAAGGTTCAAGGAGGTCACTCCAGAAGATATTCTCTGCAAGGGATTAAATTGACTCAGAGCAACAAAGTAATTTGGAAGAGTTTTTGTAGAAGCCCTCTTCCACCTTTGAACTACAAAAAGTCTCCTCTTCCACTCCTGCAAGAACATTTCTGAAGTGCTTCACTCTTCTGATATGTATAATTCTTTCTTCAGGAAGATCAAAAAAGAGTATGAAAATCTAAATAGACTTCATATTTATGTGTAAACAATGGAAATGGTATATTAAAAATGTGTGTGCTTGGAAGATTATTCTAAATGTTTAAATCAGTTATTTATATTATTATTGATTAATATAGCATGGCTATTTGTTTTGAATTACATTAAATAAAATAATGTTCTCTTCTGAAGTATCTTTTGTTATGAAAAATAAGATTTTGGATAGAGAAAACTAATCTACAAAGAATGATGCTTCCACTTATGTTTTTTTAAGTAATTCCAGTAGAATAGTGTAGATCAGAGGGTTGGTGTGTGATTTATTCCTGAAACACTTTGAAAAGTTGTTGACCGAAATTATTCACAAAGATTTAAGAAAAGAACACGAACATTGCAAGTAGAGACATCATTCTTAAATTTCAAATCATTAAGCTGTCTGGTCAACTATATAAACAATAAATAAGGAGCATAGGTTAGTATATTATTTCAATTATCCAGTACAGATTGTTGTTCACTTAGTGTCTGACCTGTAAATAGAAATATTCCCATTTGTATGCTCAGCACATATACAAGAACAAGAGAGGACTTGTGAGTGGAATGCAGTGTCACCTTGAAGTTCGTCAAAGTTATACAGAGTTATCAAAACAGTAACTCAAAGGACCATCAAAGCAGTAAACATCATAGCCTCCATATAGCAATATGTTAATAATTAGAGGAGAGCCATCTGTAATGCATTATGAACAAGTGTGTTCTGGATATTGATCTATTAATGCACACATCTATTAATGTATTTAATAGGTTGAGATACGCCGTGCTGTACATACTGCTAAAGTGAAGAAAAACTATTTTTAAAGCATTTTTAATTTGTATTTTTTTCTGTGTTTACTCAAGCATTTCTGCATTTTTGTCTTGAATAATAGTAATATCAAATTTTTGCTTCATTGATTGTATTTATGTGAAGAAAAGTGAGTCTTTCAGTAGGCCAATTGATACAAATAAAAAAGGTTTTTATCTAGTTACTCAAACCCTTTTGGTCTAACATGCATGGATATTGTCAATTCAATAAATGTAATTCAGTGTAGAGAAAAAAGAATTGGAAGAGTTTTATAATTGCTGCGTTTGCTGGAAAGAAAGGTATATATAGTCATGAAAAGGACCCTGTAGTTTGATGTTTTGCATAATATGAGCCCTAGAACATCACCAAAAGACAGCCCTACTTAGAGAAAAATGCTGACTATATTGTTTAATAGGAAAATAGAAAAGATTATTGATTAAAAATTGACTAAAATTATGTATGCAGACTTATTTAAGATTGAATAATGTTTAATACCTGTTTGCTCATTTTGCAGAAGATTTTGTTCAGTTCAATATTACAGAAAAAAATAGTACTTCTACAGGGTTGAGCTTAGGGCTTGTGGTATGGTAAGGTTGACTAGTATTGAAATATATAGTTAATATCTTAATTTGCATACAATTTGTATTTTATGATTAGCATATATATACAGTTTCACATAGATAGTGTTTTTCTTTAGTAACGGTAATAGATTTTTTTTGAAAAAATATTATTGTAAAATTTTGCGGTTTCGATTTCCTTAACCTATGCCTTGTGGTGTTGTTGTTATTCTTTTTTTTTTATGAAAATGAAATGAAACCCCATTTTGATAACAATAGAGATAGAAAATCCCTAGTAGGATAGAAGTGCTACGTAACAGGCATGTAGGAGTGAGCAGCTGCTGTTCCATTGCTTCCATGGGTGAAGGCAATGAGAGAGGACAGAGAGATGGGAAGAGAAACAAGTGTCATAATTTCGTTGTACAAGTATCATAATTTCACATATGGGGAAATGACATGGAAGAGAAATTTTCCAGTGCAGAGTTATTCAGGGAAACTTCAACATAGCCAAGAAGCAAACAATGTGTCCTTTTACAGATTTTTAACCACAAGACTAGTCTGCTTTCTTCAATTGCAAATTAATAATAGCATTCTGAAATTATAATTTCACTCAGCTTTGTTTCCTGTTGTGCTGGCTGGTGATTTTCAGTGTATCTGGTGTCTTACTTCTTATTTTTCATTAATTGGTTGGCATTTGATTAGCCACCAGTCTCCTGAACAACAGGGAATTTTGTATTTGAGCAAGCTGAGGTGAGAATTGAGTCTAATATAAGTCATTTGAGTGCAGCTGAGCTGGAGATTCAAGGTGTTAAGTACTTACTGAAGACTGTTCTTATAAATCAGGTCAGCATGTGTACATACAACTATGTAATCTAAATTAATATGCTTATGCGTGTTCTATATTTTAATAGAACTGGACAAAGGACGTAGAGTACGGAACTAAGTGACTCAGTGAAAACCTGACTGCCCCAACGCCAATGGGACAAAAAAAAAATCTACACATTTACCTACAGTGAAATGTGAAAATGGAGAAGTGAGGTAATGTGGGATATTTGGTTTGTTGCTGTGTCCTTGCTTCTGTTCAGCAACTATAATCTTGCTTCTCTCCTGCAGCCAAAATAGAGTTGAGGATGCCTTACAAGGAAAGAAGTTCTACAAATGCCTGTCCTGTTCCCTAAGGAATGTTGTTTCTTTCTTGTTTGTTTGTTTTTCTTTATATATAGTAGAGCAATGTGCTCCAGTTCAGTTCTGGCTAGTGTTGAAAAGGGCTTGTTATGGTCTGTCTCTTTTTTATGTATTGCACCCTCTCCAGTGCCCTTTTACCACCTGAAAATTTACTGCATGGCAGAAAAACACAGATTCCTTAAATGTGAAACACAGAGTTTGCAACATTTTGGAATAAAAATGCTTTAGCACAAAAGCTTCCTGTTTTTCTAGCATTATAGGAATGAGAAAGGTCCATAAATTTATAAAGCAAGTTATTAGCTTAAATGTCATATGTGGGATATTTGTTATACAAATTTAAAACCTGATTTAGAGGCTTTAAATGTTATCAATTGAGCTGGAGTATTATGTAATACTTGAAGTAACTGTTCACCCTATGTTATTCAGAAGCATATATTTATTAAAGAAAAACAAATTGAGCTCAATTTTTTTTTGTTAGATTGAAAAAGGGATGCAAACTGATAATCCATCAGCTGTAGCATGTGGAAATGATTTGTGACTATAAAAGAGAAGGGAAGGAAAAAAAAACCAAGAGGAGGAGTGAGAGGTAAACATTGTACTGTATGGGCTAGTTGTGCTTTATTCTGGAGCAAACTGGTCCAAATGAATTATGAATGTGGTGGCTCAATAATAAATGGGGAGCAGGAGGGTACAAGCAATAAAATTAGGTGAATACATAGAGTCTGTATTTTAGTTAAGTGGCTGGTATAATGTGTAATAGAAATCCATTACCTACATACTCTTTCTTAATGAACATTGCTTCGTTATACTGCTGTGGTGAATGTTTCTCATTTCTAAGAAGACAGTATGTTACTATGGAAAAAATATATACTCATTAAACTGCAAAGTTGCCAGAATGCCATTCTTGATACATACACAGACACACACACACACATATATATGTATATAAAGCATAAAATGATTAAAACATTCCTGAAACCATTCCTACAATGCCATTTTTGCAATACTCATTTCATCTATTGCAGAGAAATGCTGCTTAATTTGAATGAGACTGTGAATTTTGCAAAATGAGGAGTTAATAGCATTTTACTTAAACTTATGGCATCTCTGTTCATATTGTATGGTTCAGGAACAGTTTCTTCATAATTAAAGTGTCAAAAAACCACATTTCAATCAAGAATGATGAAATTCATTCAGGATGATTTGCCAAAGAATAATAACTTTAAACTGTCTCCCTCTAAACAGAATTGCTCAGGGCTCTCTCATCAATTGTCCAGGGTCCTCTTATTTCCTTTTCTTGTTACACTTGGAAATGAACTTTTCTCTTACAATATTTCCTTTATTTCCACATACTCCTCTATTATATACATTTTATGGGGCAATTATTCAAGACTTGTACTAATGTTTCATATGAATATTAGTAAATATTTTTTAAAAGTTCACTGAGTCAATAAGAAGATGTAACATATTACAGTAATGTGGAGACTTTCAGGAATGTGAATTTGTCAGCATGTAGAACTTGAACCTGTAGTATTTGGCTTATTAGTTCGCTGCTGAGCACAGGATGGTACCTCCGGCCTTGACTCAGCAGTCTTTAAATAAATGTGTAAGTGTTCTACTGAATCAGGGCCAGACGAGTGCAATAGCTGTACAGGGCATATTGGGTGAAAGAAAATGTTGACCACAGGGGTCTGATTTCTTCTTCCTTATGGGGGAACAAATCTGAAATAAATCAGGAGAATTATGTGCATACAGAAACAATGTAAAGAAGGAAGATGGACCAAAAAGTCTTACCTAAAGGTAACCTTACGTTGTGTGTTTAGGACAATAGCGCTTGTTCTGTGAGATAGAAAAGATTTGTTTGATCTTCATTATTTTTCTGGCTTTTTTTTTTTTTTTTTTGATTACTCACTGGGATCATATATAAGGGCGGGATTTCCTGCACCTTAATGGCTATCTGAAAACTGTCTAGTCTGAGCTTCTTTATGTGGAGGCAGGCTCTCTCTAGGAGCTGATTTATTCCATCCTAGGCTTCATGTGGTGGGTTGCCCCCAGAGATGCCAATGTGTGGAGGGAGACTAGCAGACTCTCTCTGATCAGATAGAAGTTAGGTGAGATGAAGATGATGCTACCTGACTATAAGAAAGGCTTCTTACACAGGTGTCTGTCTTGTCTCTTGCCCAGCAGAATTAAGACATTAAATGAAGAGAAGAAATTAAATTTACAATTTACCCCTGTGCCTGCATGAAGCAGGTGTCTGAATGTGAGCCAAATAGTCAGCCCTTAGATCCAGCTTAATTTCTGGAGAATGACTGCTACAGAAAAAGCTCCCAGTGTTTCTCACATTGACCTAGTTTTCAGTGTTATCTAGTGACTGTGCTAATGTGACCCAGTATTTCTTTGCTGTTAGCTGCCTGGTGCATTTAGATTTTTTTTCCTTTTTTCCTGTTTATTTACCATTGGCATCTATACTCAGTAGGCACCTAATCCTGCAAAGTGCTGAATCCCACCTGGGAGGTATGGGCTATTCTCTTTTCTCATCTAGCAGGAGTTAGGCTGCCCCATTTCTCCTAAGATTAGAGTAGATAAGAGACAGGTAACCATAAACAGCATTGTAACTGGTTTTAGGATTGTACCCTGGCAAAGGTCAAGCATAATGGTGCCGTGAAAATACAGCATTTGAGTCATTTATTCCTTTAAAAAGGTTTGTATCATCCATGCAGCTGCAAAGCCATAATGATTTCATTAAAAGTCACATCTGTGCTGAATTAAAACAGGAGCCTTTTCCAGCCAAGGAGTATTTGTCAGGCTGAAAGTTTTTCTCTTAGCTCCTGAAGCTTTTTTCCAAAATCCAAGGGCTAAGACAGAGAGCAGACCTTGTCACGAGCTGGTACCGAGGTTTAAGTACATTCCTGCTCTGTTATTCACCGTCTGGCTCCAATTTGGAGGTACATCTCCCTTGTGTTCACTTTATTAACCTACATATGACTGGCTCTTTTGTTTAATGTGGAAATGAAAAAATAGACGCTGAACCCAAGAAAAGTAGTCTGAAACATTTTTTTTCCAGATTTTCTGCTCCTTGTCGTACATTAACTGCTTGCATGGAAAATTTTGTGGATAAAATATCTTTTAAAAGATGTTTTTTGAGTGTAGGCATTTTTAGCTTTATGTGGAAAAGACTCAAGTAATCATGACACCTCAGTCCCCTCCCCCTATAACCTTTTAAGCCCATTTGCTAATTTCTAGCAAAAACTGACTTCAAAGATAGGAATGTACCAAATCTATGAAAATCACCAAGCAGATAGAAGAGGATAGCCAAAATTAATACTGCTACTGAGAGGGCATGTGGAGAGTGAGCCCAGCAGCTGTACATTGTATAGCTGACCAGCCAAATAACATGTGTATTCCTCAGCTGATTGCTGGATGCCCATTTCACAAAAAAGCACCGCATAGGCTACTTCTGATTTGTCCATCTGATGGGTATGGGACCTGGTAATAAGTGGGAAGACTTGAAAAAAGAACTGGGAGTATTGTGGAAAGGTCTGTGGGGGTTATGAGTGTAAGTGTGAGTTGTTGGACATGTATGTTTGAGACAAAAGGTTGTGATAGTTCTGCTGCTCATGGCTTAGCTCATTTAGAAAATTTTCTCTTTCAGAAGAGGTAGAAAGCTTCAAAATTTGTCTTTGTTGTCTCTGGTTTCACCACTTTGGTTAGAAAAGGACAATAAGCAGCTGTCTGTATGATAACTGTAAGCAGAGAGCCCAATGGAGTTGTGTTTCTAAAGCACCGAAAATTATCTTCATTAATTTAATGAATTTTTTTTTATTAAATAAAAGAGCAGAAAAGCTTTGAGAAGTAACTAGGAAGAAAAGGATGGACAAGCCTTTATGAATGCAAGTGACAAGGAAAGGTTCAGTGGGACAAGAGGAGTAAGTTACCTTTTCTACCACTGCGCTGCTCAGAAGTCCCTGGTATTATTCAATACTTCTTGTGGTAAACTTTATATGACTGAGAAGAAAAGTCCCTGCCTTCAATGATCTTAGTTTTCCTGCGTAAAATAAACAAAATTCCACAATTACTTAGGCTTTTAATACCCACCATACGAAATATATTTGTATAAATTACCTACTTAAACGTGTATACATTTAAAAAAACCTGAGTGTTTCTTCTGTTGTCTTTAAAAAGGCCAACAAGCAAAGAGACTGGTTTTTATGTTGGAAACTAAGCATTTCCCTTCTTCAGTCTGACATCTCACATCACTGATGTCAAGGTCTTTCCCAGTCACACAATTATATTCTCTTATTTTTCCCAGTAAGGACTGTCATCTCAGAGGGAAAGTTGTACCAGGGTTTCCTCCAGGTTTTTGGCTGAGATGCTTCAGGAGGAAATGTTTTGTTTGAAGAAGATATTTGGCTACATTACAAACAGTGCAAAGAGCTTCCCTCCACTGGGGAGGAGAAGAGGGAAATCACCTCCAACTCTTTTCTTCATGAGAGGTGGCAGATTTTCAGGATGTTTAACAGTGCTGTGCTGGATCTCATATCCTGGGGAGAAGTTTTGGCTCTGCAGAAGCTCACATTGATGCTCCTGCCAGCTCCTGTGGAGCTGAGTGGAGGCAGGACTCGTGGGAGCAGGGAGGGGATCATTTCTTCCTCAGTGCTCCAGAGTGATGTTTTTGAGGGGGATTCCCCCTGGATCCTGTATCATGCCAGGTCTCTGAGCTCATACAGCCCTTCCTCTATATTGCAGAATAGATATCTTGTTTCCATTGTATATTTTTAAGGAGATAAATTTAAGAAAAATACCCCTGAACATAACCTTTGATTTAGGTGTTCCCTCAGGGTTGATTGCTTAACCTTCTCTTTCTTGCAATCATTTAAAAGGAGAAGAGGGTGGAGATAAATGTGGGGGAAAGCAGTACTTTTCTAAGCAAAACCAAGGGAGCTGAAAAAAAAAAAGTTGTTAAAAGAGAATTTCTGACATGATCCAAGTCCTGCACTTTCCCTGACCCTGTGAGGCTTCACTGCCCCATATCACTCAGGGGCAGGGGTGGAGATGAGCAGACTTTCCCTGTGTTTCCTCCATTACATATTCTTGGGGCAGTGGTGGTGATGGATATTGAAGCCCACTTTGATGTTTCCAGGTTCCAGCAATTGAGAGTTTCTGAATTTCACTGTCAGGTGCAAACACTAGGGAGGATGAAGAGATTTCACTCTTGTCAGGTTGCAATATTGCTCAGAACCTGCTGTCTCTGGAGGATGATTGGGGTCTTTTTCTTGGCTGCTGTGGTCTTTCCCACTAACCTCAGGTTTGCCAACTGAGAACAGGCACATAGGAAGTTAAAGAGAAGTATTACAAGTTAAACACTCTGATATCTGAATCTCATAGCTTTTGAAATTTGTATGCCAAAAACCTGTCAGTTCAGTGTCTTATCTTAGTGTTTATTGGTTTATTTTCATTTTCAATATATTTAACTTTTTGAACCTCTCGACCCAGAAAAAGCTGATTATTCATTTAAAAAATAAATTATTTTGTTTATGGCCTTCTTTCTTCTTGTACCTCTTATCACACAAGAAGGGTGGGGTGGTGGGGCAGGTGTATTACTATAAGCGTTGCTGCACTGAGGAGGAAATGCAGATGATCTGCAGCTATTAATTGCCTTGACTTATTAGACACTGAAAACAGATGCAAGGTGGATGCTGGTGTTTAATGCAACATTAGATGATGGAATAAAGTGTGTTGGTGAAGACTTGCATAAAATATCTTCCTCCCTAGCAAGCTTACCATGAGGAAAGCGCTGGGTGAAAAGATCCATGGGGCTTTCCTTGAGGATGTTCAAGTAATAAGGCATTTCCCTACTTAGACCCCTGGAAGGCAAAAGACTGAGGACATCTAGCACATACACATGGGATTAGATACAAAGATAAGGCAGTGTTTTTTCAAGCAGGAATTTCCTCTGTCAAGTCACCAACTTGATGGAACTTCAGATATTCGAGACCATTGATTGTCAGTGAACAGGTGCTTCTGGGATGAAGGCTAGTTACCTTTAGGTGCTAATAGTGCTTGGAAAGAGTTTATGGAATTATTGTTTTGAACAATAGCCTCCAGACCTACCTAGCTGATACCTTTGTGTATTGACCGTATTGTTTTCAAAATTGTATGTGTTTTTCCTGCATCTTCAGGCACAGATTCCCCTCCTCACATACAAATACTATGATGCATCCACTTCTTTACAGTTCCTCTTAGCTGTCATCTTCTAAAAATGGCCCTTACTGTTTATATGTATGTTGGGCAGCTGTGTTGCATGATTGAGGCTTATGTTTCTAGACAGTAGTCAGAATGCAGAGAGGTGATTCTTTTTTTACATCTCATCTGTAGACTGTACTTTACCACTGTTTTTCTCATAAGAATGTTTTTGATCCTATTTAATTTTCCTTGCAATGAATTTTTATCTCAAATTACTGCATAACTGTTTCCAGCAGCCTGCTTTAAAAAAAAAAAAAAAGCAAAAAACCAAAAAAACCCCAACAAAACAACAAAAACCAAAACAACAAAACAAAATAAAAGAAAAACCGCACCAACCTAACAACAAAGTAACCACAACAATAATAATAAAAAACCCTGTTCTTACTATGTTACAATCTCAAACCAATCCACTTTGACTGTAGCCATCACAAATTGCTGTCTGAAAATGACTGCCCTATTCATCTGTTAATATTGTTAGAAAGAAAGCTACAACTGTACCTATCAGTGTAACTAAATTAGAGCAGGTTCACACAAGGCAGGCACACATAAAAATGTACTTATGAAACAGATGTATCCCTCAACAGGAAAATGACAGCAATTCTGATAAAATGCTTTTATTATTTACTTTCAACAAGTATCTATAGCTGCAGCTTGACTATTGTTGAATCATTTCAATAATCTTGTTATAGGCCTGGCAATAAAAGGAAAAGCACTTCAGTGCAGCGAAATGGCCTAGCTCCTGACATGTTCAGTGGCATGTCAGTGATACGGTGATTTTTTTTATTTATTTTCTTTTTCAGGCTGTCAAAAACACCAGGAACATTGTTTATCTGCTTCGAAGGAGAGCGCATCCCTTGCATAGATGGAAGGCAGCAGCTGGCATGGGTTGAGCCTGGCCGGTGGGGACGGATGGCTCTGTGCAAGGGGACCCTTCGTTCTGCTGGGGCCGCACTCATGTCTCTTGGAGGTAAACACAGCAATGTGAAGGATTACGCTTGCAAATTAAAAAATAATTTTGACTTTAAACTGAGCAAGTGCAGGTATCTCCAGCCTTCTGCCTATTATGTATCATAAAGTTTATGGTCCGCTTACAAGTTCCTCTAAAACTACTGCCCAGTGCCTTTCCTATTTCAAACGTAGAGATTTTTGGACATGGATTGTGGGCATTTTGAAAATGGATGCAAAAGGAAATGAATTGTTAACATTCTTGTATTCACTGTCTTTCCAGGTTTTCATAGCTTTTGCAAGAACTGTGAGATGATAACTAACTGTATGCACAAAATGTGGTAGTCGGCAAGTATAGAACTATCTTTTGCTATCTATAGAATCACAGAAAAATAGGCTCAGTGACTTGAATATAGTCACGGAGGACGTTTGTGGCAAAGTAAGGAATATCTTTAGAGCATTTAATTTTAGTTTGCTACAAAATAATGTTGATTCCACTTAAAAAATACAGAACAATTTCTTATTTGTTCACAAATATCCAGAAATATTCACGTCTGAGCAGAGAATGAAGCTCAGAGCATTTCCAAACAGGAGCTGAAAATGTCTAAGAGTGTTATATAGTGGACAGTGTCTATAAGAAGTGATAGGAAATATAAAATCTAATGTCACAAAACTATACTGATTCTTCTGGTAATTGTTCTAGGTGAATATAAAAACTTACACTTCAGCAGATTATGTTAAATTACAAGCTCTGGTAATGAAAGATTTAAGGTTTCCACAGGAGCATTCCTTTACTCTTATATTGTATATATTATTCCATATAGTGAAAACTTGAATTTGAATGTTCAATATAAGAAAATTATGTGGCTGAAGTCTTTAACTTTTAAATCTTCAATGTATTTTGGGGATCTTACAGTAAACCTTGCTACATGACTCCTACTTTTTTAATTGTATAATTTGAAAGCTATTTCTGTTTAGCATTCATAAGTTTCTGAGGCATTCTCTTGCTCTGAAGCACACTGCGATTATGTCCCAACCAAATGAGAAAAAGAAAATTAGAAATAAACCCCATGATCCTTTTCTTTTTTGTTTTCATTTCAGACAATGGGAATCAAAAAAGTGCTGCATATGTTAAAAATGTAAAATTTTGATCTCTGCTGTTCCAAGAAACAAGATAAATTGCTGAATTTTGAGTTGTTGCCCTCAGTGAAGACCACATACTTGGACGGTTTGAGCAAAAGTTAACTATCACAAACATCTTGGGCAGTTGACTAATCTCTTCCCATGCATGCTCAATGTGTTTCTGCCAAAATATTTCAGGCAGCAAATGAAATTGCTTCTCGTTTGAGCGCTCCCATTGCCTGGTTGCCCTGCTCAGGCCGAGACCCCCAAAGAGGTGGTTTGAATGGGGACATTATAAATATCTCAGCAGAACAGACATAACACAATGAAAAAATGGTGGTAGAAGGAAGGAGGGAGACAGGAAATTGGAGATTTTGCAGAGAAAAGTGTTTTTTCCATACGGAATTTCCTCTTAGCAGGTGCCTGGCTGGTCTTGACTCAGCTTAACCAAGGTTTCCATCTATATCTCTTTCTAAAACAGATGTAAACTTCATCTTCAATTTTACCTGACTGATAGTTCAAAATATTTAGAGTGCTATAAAGATGTTTTCTTTTAGTGACATGAAAATTGATTTCAGGTCAAACGAAATACTCTGAAATGCCTCTCCAAAGCCCATAAATGGAAGAGCCGATATTGTATCAGTGAAGGCTGGCAAGCGTGAGGAAAAAAGGTTTATTCATTTCGCCTACAAGAGCTATGTAAACAAAAACAAAACATTCTTTCAGAAGAGAACATGAAGAACTGGCAAGGAAACAACAGTGTAATAGAGAAGATTTCTAGGCCACCCAGCTGCCTAATTACTGGCAGCATCTCTGGATTTATACAGCATGCCTCTCTAACACCATCCTTTGGAAAACAAAATGCCATAGTTCTGTAAAATAGTTACAAATCTAAAGCATTTTCTGTCCTGTAGTCTTCAGCTTTTACCTACAGTGATATTTTAAGAGACTTGTTTTGCACATTGAACTAAATAGAGCAACCTACTGTTATCTTTTCATAACATATTAAAAATTAATTTACCAAGATGGGAAAGTCTGAAAGACTGAAAGTCTAGTTTCATTTTCCAACTTGATCTGGAGGACAGTGGTGGCATTATTCACATTTTTCCTATGGACAATAATGAAACCCCTGGGTTTTGTACAGCCTTGCACTTACAGTGTCCATACTATGCTGTTGTAGAACGATTTAGCCATTCCCATGAGTACCCTCAGCAATGTTTTATATCTGATTCTTTAACAGCATTATTAAGACTTGATGGGATGGAACTAGGCTGTTTTTGAACTCTGCTACCAAACTGTATTAAGATGAAATACCAGCATTTAAACAAACAAATAGTTCCCCCCCCTCAAAAAAAAACCAACCAACCAACCAAACACCACCCCAAAAACAACAACAACAACAAAACAACAAAAACCCCAAACAAACAAACAAAACATGCAGGAACAATAAATAGATTTTATTCAGTTTCCTGAGACTGTGACCCTGCTTGCTTATACATGGAAAAGGCCTTTCCTTGTTTTAATAATGCATTCCTAATCATAAACATCTGCATAAAATAATGCAGATGTATGTAATTATAAAAGTATTTAAAGCTTATTTTAGATTTCTGGTTTTGAATCTCTGCAGTCTTTCTGGTTTAGAAAACAATGTTGAAAATACATTTCTTTATTAGGAAAAATCTTTTTTTTCCAGACCTGAAAAAAAAACCCCATCACTTTATTTTTCCTCAAGTTACTGCTCTCCCATGATACAGCATTGATGCTGTTAATACTTTTTCTATGTATTAAACTTTGTTATCACGCTGTTACTGGGGGAGTAATTGCAATCCATTTAGCACACACACACACACACACACACAAAATAGGTGAGTGAGTTACTGCTGTCTCCAGTGACTAATGTTAATTAACTCTGGCTTCGTCTGCACTATAAAAATGAGCACTTTTTAAATGGTTGTGAAATAATCTTGTGGCTTGACTATATTTATGAAATGTATTTCCATTTTTAATCCAAGAAACTATCCAGCAATTTGGACATCTTACAGATCACAACAGTTAAAAAAAAATACCATATTAGTCAGCTATGTTACACGTAATTCTGTTTACAAGAAAGTATCAATATCCTGTGCGACAAACACAGGAGGATCAATTGACTCCAGATTGTTTGGAGGGTTTAGTTTGTCTTCTCTTACTTGTATCTTTAAGCCTGTCCCAGACAGCACCTTCTGCCCTAGATGGGCCTTTCTACAAAGCCTCACTGCAATTCTAATTCTGACACTAACCTCTGCCTCCAAGCACGTTCTTTCTCTCTCTCATCCTCATCCACTCCTACACACAGCGGTCAGCAAAGCTTTGGCATCCATGTAAGGTAGATTCCTGAGGGGATTTGCATATTTCTGTATTTTGGTTTAGAAAGCTGTTTCAGTTATTACCTAATTGCCAAAATATGCTTCTTGCCTCCTCCCAGACATCTGAACATCAGGTCAATAGTAGCATATGTCAGTCTTAACAATGCTTAATCCAAACACTAATGGTATTTTTTTTCTCTGTTCTTTGACAGGTAAGATCACTTTTATTACCGCTTATAAAACCATATTTAAATGGTTTTTCATGTCTAGTTTCTGTGCCTAGCAACTATATGTCAGAGTTTGCAAAATGGTTGTCATCTGGTCTCGCTCCATTGCAAATAGTTATTTCAGCACAAGAAAAAATCTCTTGTAAAGAAGAAAAAATCTCTTGTAAAGAAGAAAAAAAGAAAGTAAAGTTAATGCAAAGTGTTTTACCACAGAGTGTATCCTGCTAGTGTGCACTGTCTTGTTGTGTATCGTTTTTAGATACAAGACACTAAACCAAATCACTAGCAATGTGCACTCTGTGGTGAGCACCCCAATACATTGGCAGCTGAGCTCTGTCCTGGCATCATCATCCCCAGAGTATCAGAGAGACTTCAGGGCAAAACTAGCTCCAGCAGGAGGAAAGTTTGGTATTTTAGCTGATGATACTTTTTATATTTTTTTTTTTTTTCTGTGTCTGATTGCCTAAATACATTATTCTGCCAAGGTCATGGCATGGTAATCGCTGCATATTTCAGAGAAGGCACTCTGAACTCATTGTCTCAGGTGACTGAAAACGCCATTTTACCCTGCATGCACATAGCGATTAGTTATTTTCACCAACCCCATTTACAAATAGTACTGCTGTGGTGGATGCCAGATAAACATATCCTGGGGTGATCCTTAGCCTTTTGCCTATTAATCCAAGACCCAGTTCAGTTGTGATAGACAGAATCATGGAATCATTTCGGTTGGAAGAGACCCTCAGGACGATAGAGTCCAACTATAACCTAACTCTAGCACTAAACCATGCCCTTAAGAACTTTGTCTAAATGCTTTTTAAACACTTTCAGGGATGGTGACCCCACCGCCACGTCCCTGGGCAGCCTGTTCCAATACCTGACAACCCTTTCTGTGGAGAATTTTTTCCTAATATCCAATCCTAACCTCCCCTGGTGCAACTTGAGGCCATTTCCTCTTGTCCTATCACTTGCTACTTGGGAGAAGAGACCAACACCCTACATGCTACAACCTCCTTTCAGGTAGTTGTAGACAGCGATTAGGTCTCCCCTCAGCCTCCTTTTCTCCAGGCTAAATAGCCAGAGTTCCTTCAGCTGCTCCTCATCAGACTTGTGCTCCAGGCCTCTCACCAGCTTCATTGCCCTTCTCTGAACTCTCTCCAGCACCTCCATGTATTTCTTCTAGTGAGGGGCCCAACACTGAACACAGTATTCAAGGTGGGGCAATATATCATTGTTGCCCAGATGTCTCATGTGTATGTTCAATTAGATCAAATGTGAATAAGTGCATGGTGACATTCACCAAACCTGTGAACTACACTGCTATGTATACTGCTCATACCATTGCAATGCTGTAACTGTAGCCTTTAGTTATTTTAAACCTTTGGAATGTAATGGAGAAAAATGCTTGCCTGCAATAAGTAATGTTAGTTTGTTAATTGCTACTCATTGTATTAAATATTTGGTATATGTGGACTGCTTGCACAGAGTGGGTAGATGTATTCTGTCTCATTCAAAAACAAAAAGCAGAAAATATTGTTGCCCTACAGTAGTTGTATTATCTTGTGTTGCTATGACATTGCCACACATAATACAACACAATGGCAATAGAAAGCAAAAAATCATTCTGGCCTGTGTGAGTGTTGATGTAAATAGATAATGAAGCTTTCTATTGTATACACGATAACAGCATAGGAACAGAAACAGATCTTTATATGATAACATTTTTTATTTATACATTTACTGGGATCTATTTAAGGCATTCATTGTGATTCTACACCCTCGCACAAATAATTACATATAAATTCCTTATGCCAAGATATCAGAACCACTGTCTACAGCAAGATCTTTTCTCTTGTGCAACCCACTGAATAGAGTAATGCTTTTTTAACTGCAGACCTCCTCACCATTCCAGTCCTTTTGGGATACTGACTTTCAGACCCTTTTTTTCTTTTTCGTTAGGCGAGGGGATAGTTTCATTCAGACTCTTTGCATTGAGAGTATTCTGTCTTTTCCTGTGAAAACTACTGGTGGGCATCCTAGAAGCGGAGTGCTTTGTGGTAGACTTGTTGCAGTAGTATGACACCAGGAGAGAGCCTCCTTTGGGACTCAACTATGGGTCAATTTGAGAATAATTTTAGCCCACACCCACTAACCAGCAATGCAGTCACCCAGTCAGTATGAGCTCTGGTTGCAGCATCAGCCACATACTGAAGGCTCCATGGATTATATGAATGAGCTGAGAGACAGACACACTTTTTTTCTGCAGGATGTTGAGAATCAACCTGATTGTGAGGGCTCGGACATGCAAGAGCAATAACACAAGTCCCGCTTCCTGACTTCTGGCAGCGCTGCGTCTGTCACCTCTCTCTGCTATTTGTAAGTCAGTGACATGCAGACTGATTCCTATAAACTTCCTATGGCAAGAAAGAACCTGAGTTATACCTCAAAGTTACCTTTGAGAGTTCAGAATTGCAATGTGGGCAACTTTGCTGAAGGCTATGGGGCATGTTATAGATGGAGTTGTGTGTTAAGGGACATGTAAGGTTAAACCTCTATATTGGGGTAGAAACCATCTAAGCCTTCCATCAAGTGAAGTCAGAGGGGCTTGACAGAGTGTTAAGACTCCACAGGGAGTAAAAATGTTGAAATAATTTGAATTGGGAGCCCTCCCCCTCCCTAACCAGTGACAATCTTGAATAGTTTAAGGCTCAGTAGAGAAATAGGAATGCTTTGCATTGGCCTCCAAAACAAACTAAGCTGTTGCAACCTGAGAAGCTCTACTGTGAGTATATTCCCTGGCTGTTGTGGCAAATGAGTGCATGGGTATCCTGCTCCCAGAACAGTAGTTTCAAATTCAGAAAGAGTTCTACCCACACCACCAAAAATTTATGAATAATATAGTCAATGAGAAAAAACATTCAGCCCCTTCCCACCAACATTCTAAAATTACTTTTTCACTTTTTTACACTCACTTCAGCCACTGATCTGAAAATCTCTTATTTGATAAATTCAGGTTAGCAGCAAAGCAGCATCATATCAGCTGTCTAGTGCATGGGACTTCAAGTGTGCTATGATACTGGGAAACAGCTTGTCTCTGTTGGAGCTGGACTACATTCTTCAGGAAACATTTCATGTATTAGACTGATAAAAGAAACTGATGTTTTGAGATGTTTCCTTGATTCATTAGACATATATCATCCGAAAAAATAAGCTGACTCAGGATTACAAAAAGGTAAGAGAAGAGTGTCATGGGTGGTGATAAAGATACTCAGGAGGCAAAGCTCTCAGTAACATCCAGCTGGACCTTGGCAGTGTCCTGCAACTGTCCCAGGAGCTCTGAACCTCACAGACACCTCTGCTCTCCTGTACCACAAAGCAAAAACTGGATGGGTTCACCAGGAGCTATAATGACCATTTTTCTCCATCACTCTTCAACACTCTTTAATTACATAACCTAACAGACAAATGCATATGGTAAAAGAAACTAGAGAGAATTATCTCTTATAAGCTTAAAAATATTAGTATATATATGTATTTCCAGCCACCATAAGCAGTCCGTATATTATGCATGTTAATATGTATCTTTGAGTGATATTAAAAATAGCATTCTGATCATATGACAAACCGGTTGCTATAGTAACTACATTTTTGCTGTAGAACAGCAAAGTAATAATGTGTAAAATGTGTAAATTATCAGTGTGTAAGAGCAACTGGTGCATCTTTGCTCTGCTATTCTGCTTTAAAATGAATCTTTCTATGAATATACATATCTCATTCATGTATTCTCATGACACTCCAGTTTCTGGCTCCATCTCTCCCTTTGGCCACCCTTGTAGTGCTTAAGTGAGACGTGACATTTCAGCCCAAAGAAAAAGGAGCTGGAGAAGCAGAGGTAATGGACTCGATCCAGAGTAAAAAGGCTTACACCGATTTCAATGGACTTTTTGCCTCAGGCCTTATGCAAACAAAGGTAATTTATGAGGGATAGCGTTAAAAGGCAGAGTTCACTCACTTTTGCATGCCTGTAACCACATTCTCCTGATGAAATCTGAAGAGATATTGCTCTTGGTATTGGGGAGAGGTAGGAGCAAGCACTAACATGTTGGAGATTTCTGTAGGAGGCTGAGGATATGTCAATGAATGTGTAACCAATTTTCCAGAGCTCATCCTCCTTCACTCAGATTCCAAGCTTATAGATTTACATGCCTGTCAAGTGATTTTTACCATTGAAATTTCTTAGGATAGATGAGTGTTATTAAAATTTAGGAGTGGTTGAAACACATGGAATGAAGTCCTGGCTTAGCTGAAATCAATAGCAAAGCTCTCATTGATGGTATTTCACCTTTTCTGCTTAGTGTCACACTGAAGAGGGCAGTGACCTACTGACCTACTGTAACCCCCCCCAAAAAGCAACCGGGATATTTATATTTGACTCCAGAGAGAGGAATTATGTTTGTAGCAGTGCTGGCTACAGATCAGATATATCCCATTCAGGGGGAATTATAGAGTTAACCAGCAAATAATTTGGCTCACTTGCTTTAGTTATACTAGGTGACTGTGATATTTTATTTTATTGGTCTTTCTAGTTTTTCTGTAGTCCGTGTTTTAAAACAAGTTGGTTGAACCTGAAATCATTCCTAATTTTAAAGTTTTGAGGTGCTGTGTTTTTCCTGTTGCAACCACAGCGTAGATGTAATTATCATCTACCTTGTAATAGCACCTGCCTAAGTGGAACAGATAGTTATTTACTAACACTCCAGGAGGGGCTCCAGGCTGAAGGAAATCAGCTGTTTCTCTGAGCTCATGAGTAGCCTAGTACGAAAATATGAATCCAGATTTACTGTGCCTGAACTTCATGATACAGCCCACCCCCTGTTCTCTATAACAAGCTGAAGGCTTTTTGTTCAAATGAGCAAAAGCCTATTTTTGAAGAAAATGTGTTCCAAGATAGAAAATTATAGTTTAAAATCAGATTTTTTTTTTCTTTTAAGTCATTATCAATTGCTTCTACCTTTCCCTTGGAACATTTGAAAAGCAGAACTACTACTGCCTTAAATTCAGCTGTAAAATTATATTATGGGACTCTGTGATACTGGTCTGACAAAGAGCAGTTGTATTATTGCCTTTTGGAACAAAGCTTTTTATAAAGTCATACTCTAAAATCTACATATGGAACAAGAAGACTTTGTATCAGACTTCATATGTGCAAAATATTGATGTTAATTTTTTTATGTGACAACAAAGTAACATTTTTCCTGTTTCTTGTGTCATTGCTGCAGTATCAGCTCTATCACTCAGTGTCAGATATTTGTGTCTATACCACCAAGCTGTGAAATAATAATTTTACTGCAGATTCCTTCTCTTTCTAGTGGAAAATTTCAACTTTTGACACGTATTAGAAATTGTTTAGTTGGAAATGATATTTCGGTACCTTCATGTCCATTTTTGCTCTATGGACTTGATGGTCACAGCGGCTGTCTTAGGCACTGTAGAAGCAGCAAAAGCTGAGGTGGCCCAGACTCCATAAAAAGTGTATGACTGCCTTTGGGTAATATGCTGTTAATCTTGCTCAGGTATTTCTGTGCTGTCCTACAATACATGCTTGCTTTCTTATCTGTAATGTGGTGGAGGAAAATGTGTGATAGAGATTTCTAGCCCAAACAAAAGAGTGGCAGCATGAGGTGTCTGACTACAGCTCTTACAATGTGTTGCAGTGGTGTTTCCAAAGAGAAAACCACTGGTTCAGTTTTTTTTAAAAAGCCTCGGGGCAGACGGGTCGTAGTGTTCACCTGGAAAACTTATCTCTTGAAACTTGAGATATCTGAGTGGAGACCTAGGGGTTTCTAAACAAAGAAAAATCCTTCTTTCTCTCATTTGTTTTCAAACAAGAACCCTAAAATACAACAGTCTAAATGAATTATTTTATGAGAAGTAATGCAAGCAAAATATACATTGGTAATCAACAAAATCAATTATACAGTATTTGTGGTAGGAAATAATTAGGAAAGGTATATTCTGCAAAATGGTGGCCAACTGCATTATTGCTCACATTGCCACGTTTTTGTCATCTCTTCTGAGACTTCTTCTCCACTGACAATAAAGGATTAAATGATATATTTCTTTAACTTTTTTAAGCAGAATGGTAAAGTGTATTCTGCTATATGTTTTCCTACGCTTCCTTGATATTGTAGTTCTAGCCCTTATTAGCAAGTCACATTTAACTTGATGAGTCAACTTGAGGAGTCAGAATTGAGTCATTTAAATCCCTTGTCCTTCCAGTGGTATGATCATTACTGATGGTTATGATATAAGGCACATAATTAGGAGCTGATCAGGAATTTCCTGACAAAATAATTTTGCCAAAAATAATAATTGACCTTGAAGTTTAGAAGTTAAGAACCTTCAAAATCAGAGAAGATTTTTGGGTTCAGTCTGGGATTCCAGGGCAAAACAAAGACAGTTTTGTCTGCTTTTAAATGGACTCCTTCCCTCTTGTAGTTGTGTCCATTTTGTATGAGGGGTCACAGTTTTGCTCAGTGGTAGCATATTCCTTGTCAATCTCTGGGATATTGTAAGTGCATGATAACTTTTCTTATCTTCCTCTTTACGATTTCTTCCTCAAAGCCACACAAACTGAGCAATCATAGATTCATGTCAGTTTGAAAGGGAACTTTTCTAATGGGGAAATTTTTTCTGATATTGGAAAAACAATCCAAAATTTTTGCTTTGATCTCAAGTTTCGATCATCCACATCAACTTTGCAGTAATGGGTCATTTTATTTTTTCAAATGGGTAGTAGGTAGCTCCTGGATGCACCCATTTTGATATAAACCCCTTCACCTTCACTTATTGTTTACACATGGTAGCTTAAGTTACGCGAAGCCATAGAAGCCTATAGGAATATTCAGGGAGAAGTTCACAACTCAGTGGAGGTAAAGACAAGTGGAATCTAGCATTCAATTTGCCAGATATACTGGACAGAAGCCAGAAGTCCATTTGCATATAAATATATAATTTATAATGTGGAAATGCTTCAAGGCGTTGCATGCAAATGCTTTAGATTTTTCTAAAAAAAAATAAAAAACTTTCTTTTCATCCTCTTGTCCTTTGTTTCAATTAAATCATGTTTCATTGTTGCATGCATTACAATAAATTAAGAGGGCAACCTTTTCTTTCTTTGCATACAACTGGCATATAAATGACACTTTCTGCCTGACATTAAAACTCAGATAATTGTTTTATAATTAATTTACTAAATTAATTTAATAGAGAAAAACTGCATTATTTTATTATGTGTCCAATTCATTTAGAGAAAATAAACAGAATATAGATTCTAACTCCAGTATCTTTCTTAAAAACACCATTCCTCCTGAACAGATTAGATGTTTGGATTTTTAGCTGCTGAATTTATTTTTCTCATTACTGTTTCTGAGTGCCAGTGCATTCTGGATGTTGGCTGGATCAAAAGAGATAGAGATAATAATATCAGATCTAAGAAAATGCTTCTGAAAACGTTTTCAATATTTTTATTTTTTTAATTAAAACTTTCTTTCTTGTTTATGTTCAGCTGCTGTACTAGTGTATTTAGTTTGCTGGCAATACTAATGACAAATAACTAATTCATCTGATGAAAACAAAATCTGGCTTTGGAGCAAGGGTTTCTTATCATAGGAATTTGTTCTTCAGACTATGGAACTGCATATCAAATGTGGAGATGTTTTACGATAAATAGTGTTGTAGTAATTTATTCAAAACAAGAAGTCATTCAGCAAATACTTTCATGAGTGGATACACAAGAAAACTGATTTGCTGATGGATCAACCCCACCTATGAAAAAGAAATCCCAGTGGCTTCCTGCTATTTCTACAAGTTCTAAAATAAAAGCCCGTGTCATGGACACATAGGCCCCTTGAATGTATAGATAAAGAAACGCCAGATTTTAGAACAATGGACACTAAGAAGAAAAGGAGCATTTATGCAGATGAACTGAACTGGGCGGCCAATATGGTATTGACTATCTGGCGTGGAAAATGTGTCTTTTGTGAGAAATAATTATTTCATCATAAATGCAAGTACCTGTCCAGGAACCTTTAGAAATATATTTTCCTGGCACAGATTGTGAAAGCAGAGAGTGCAGAGATAAAGGAAACCTGGTCAAAGAGAATCTGGACAAGCATGAGGTAATCCATGGGAGTAGATGAAAAATTGTTCAAGGAAAATTTAAAAAATAAAATGAAAATAAAGGTAGTGCAAAGCTTTGGATACTAACAATGTGTTAAACTGTTAGGAAAGAATAGAGAGCACAAAATAACACATTTGGAATAAATATGGTTTTGAGAAGGCTAATGAACACCTTATTTTCCACATGACAGTAATAGTAGAAGTAGTAGTCAGCACGCTTAGATTGAGAATGGACAAACAGGTTATCAAGCAGAGGAATTATTGCCGGGAACCACAGCACTGTGGCATTAAGAGAGACTTCAGCGTCAGCTGAAGGATCCAGCCGCACATGAGCACTTTACCTGGTGCAGCTCTTTCTGGATGTGGTAGCTGTCTGATTGCCGTGTAACCACTGGACCAACAAGAAGTTATGAATTGGTGTGAATAATGAGAACATTACAAAAACAATGGTTTCAGAGAATAACCTTCTATGCCAATCAGCAGTGGTTTCTTTTTAAATTAAATGGAAACTAAATAAAAACCGGTGCTTAAGTAAGGTTTCTTTACTCTTTAAGACATTACGGAACCCAATTAGTGGAGTCAGCTGGATTGAAAAGTTCAGTTTCTTGAATATGGATGAGCTCTGGAATATTTTAAATACAAAACTGTGAAATCTTTCTAAAAGTTTGAAGGAGAGAAGTGTAGAAAAGATATCATGTCAAAATACATTTAACTCAAACAATGTCTCAAAGGAGACTTAGGGAATAAACAGCAAACACACAAGGAATGGAAAAAGGTATTGATCAAGAAGGCAAGATACTTTAAAGGTGAAAAGCTGTGGGGAAATAGAGAGAAATACCTTAAGTCAAACTGAATTAGGCATCCCAGAGAAAATAAAAACAAATAAACAGATAGCAGAAGGTTTATTGGTAGTAAAACCAACAAAAGAACAACGAAGAAAGCTATACTTCTATGCAGGGGGGTCAAATTAAGATTTAGCAATGACTCAGAAGCAAAATTATGGGGTTTTTTCCAGTTTTTGCCAAGAATGAATATGTTGAGCAATGATTTGTCTAGCTAAACAGATCAAGCTACCCAAGATAAAGAAAAGAGAATCTGGAATCTCCACATTTGAGATAGAATCAAAATCCAAAAAAGTTTAATGTCATCATGCATAGGGAGAAAACATATCATCAGTGCAGCATGAAATAATCAGAGTTTGTTAGCTATGATTTTTACATATTATTTTAAAATAAGCTTGATAATTTGACTGGAGCACAAAAAGCATAAATCTATTGTAAGAAAAGAGAAGAAGTGTTCTGGACAAGCACAATTTCATGAGTCCTGCTTAAAGAGTGCATATAATTTAGAATAAATTTGGAAGGAAAGTAAAAAGAAATGTATGAAGCTACGTGAGCTAAAATGCAATTTATATTTACCAGAACTGCCTTGATATCTTTATTCAGGAAAATAATTGACTGACTTAACTAGGAAGAAAGGTAGGTCAAATCCGCTTGGACTTCAATAGGACATCTAATGTAGCGCTCCACTGGAATTTACTAATTGCACTAGAGAGGGTGGGGATTAGCAGGGAACTTCTAAAATAGGTAAAGAACTAACTGAGGGCAAGATAATTATGCAATGGCTTGTGCTTAAAGGAGATCATCAGGCTGGAAAGAGGTACCCTGAAGACTTGAGGGATCATTAGGGACTGATTAAGGAGACCTAATCAATTGCCATGACTGTCATGGGCTAGAGTGTGAGTTTACAGCTTAAGTGCAGTAGTTGTTTCTCTGTACACACTTGTCCCTTGGCATCCCTTGATAAATAGGAGACATCTCCTCTCTCTCAGCGAAGGTAGGAGGGTGCATGTGGGCAGCTGCTGCACAGTAAATGATGAGTTCTGGCTTTCCCTTTGGTAACCAGTTCCTCTGCCCATCCCTTTCCTTAATAGCTTTAGTAATGACAAAGGCATAAAAAGTGGCAGTGTGGTAATGAGGCAAAATTGGAGGTTTTGTCAATATGGAGAGGATCGAAGCATAATGCAGGAAGATCTGTGTTACCTAGAGGACTGAAAT
This sequence comes from Nesoenas mayeri, assembly GCF_963082525.1. NCBI lineage: Eukaryota > Metazoa > Chordata > Aves > Columbiformes > Columbidae > Nesoenas > Nesoenas mayeri. Next base: position 26,887,106 of record NC_137543.1, read on the forward strand.
AGTAGAAAAGAGCTGTAATTCAATAGCAAAATGTGCAAGGTCGGTCACTTAGCGGGGCAACTGGAAAGAAATTCTCTGATAAACTCAATGGCAGGAAATGGCAGAGGAGAGGAACCAAGGCAGCCTCGTCAGTTCCAGGGTGCATCTGAGCCATCCAAGAGATGCTTCTAAGAAGGTGACAAGCCCAGTTCTCAAACAAGCCTATGTCTCAGCCTACAGATGTTAATATGAGCATAAAGACGTTTTCACAGCTATGATCATCTATATTAAGAAAGGTGAATCGGCTGAAATAATGGTTGTTGGGGGAAAGGATGGATTGTTTTTATGAGAAGAGATTAGAAGATCTTAGTTTGTTTACCTCGTGGGGAAAAAAGACTGGGAGGGAACATGTGGCTGTCTAGCAGGGGAATAAAAAACAGCAAGAGAAAGGTCTTTCTGGGAATACAACTAAACTGTTTAAAGACTAATAGTTATGAGTAGACCAGGCCATACATGAAGGTAGAACTGGAAATGGAAAGTTTTCTGATTATAACAGAATAAAGTCTTGAAATTTCCTGGAACTTGAGAGTCATCATGACAGTATAAGAGTAAAAAAATATATGTAAATTAAGTTTTAAAGGTTTTTAAAACTATAGTCCCAAGGTCTTGTGCAGAGTATCTCCTGGTTTCCTTTTGTTGTTTTGTTATATTGGATCTCAACCTAGATATCCATTCCTGTTCACTGAAGCACTTGGCAAAGGCCTAGAGTTAATTTCTGGCTAAAATGCTGTGCTTAGGCTAAAGGATATGCTGAAATAGTTTGCAGAATTAGGACTACAGAGATGTTTGTGCTGCTAAGTTTTGCTTAACTATTTTTTGGGGGGCGTAATTTTTTTGGTGCAATGTTAAGATGCATAGCAGAATATTTTAATGCTGTATTTTTGTATGGTGCATTTACAGTCTATGTTTTTGTTGTTATTTACAGAATTCAGCACAAAAGTCAGCAAGATATAAGTCCTCTTTGTGGCATGACTGTAGTTCTTTCCAGTTTCTGGCAGCACTGGAAAATCTACTCCTTTAATTATGAGCAGATTAAGTGTATTGGACTTCTATCTTCATGTGATAATATATAGATATTCTTGCTGTGTAATTAGTGAAGATTAATCTTTGTCCACTTTGACTAGGTGTATTATGCAATAGAAATTATTATTCTGAATTTTTAATGCTTCCAGCCTTACAATGAATGAAAGCCATACAGACATCCAACTGCAGCCAGAAGTAAAAATCCTGTTAACTCAAGTGGTATGGGGATAGGTCCATACTCCACTGGAACCTATAAATAACTTGTAATCTTTAGTGTTTGGAAATACTCTCCTTTCATCTCAAGGTTAGTGCCAAAAAATCCTTGATGACTTCAGCTGAAGGTTGCACAACTGGAATGAGAATTTAAATACGAGATTCGAAGAAAGCAAAAATGCATTTCATGGTTACAAGCCGTGAAATACCAACTAGATCTCATGGATAATACAAGATTTCAGTGGAAGTAACCTGTGTTAGAAGGCATTTGCAGTGGAGAAGAATAGATGTAGTTACATAGTTGGAGACTTCAAGATGCTTTGTTATGCCATAAAACACCATGATAAATTGTGGAAATTGGAACACTGACATGAAGATTTCAAAACAAAAAGATCTGAAACACTGGAAATGTCATGTAAACCATAGGTTACACTGCATAAGGGCTTAGAATGTTGCTTTTTGCAGGCAAGAGCAACGAGATTAAAACCATGCAGTGATCCCTAGGTAAAAATATCTAGTGGCCTTCCACATGAATCAGTCTGAAGGTGCAGAGCTGCCCCCACATCTTAGGTAAGTGTAGCATGGACTGAGGGGTTATGGGACAGCAGGAACTGCAGGAGAGGCACAATTTACAATAAGTCATTTGACAGAATGGAATGCTGCTAAGTGATAGGAGGAATTAGGTTTGCTAACATAAGAAATGAGTTATTTGGAAAGATCCTTTAACTGGAAAATGTTGCCTTTCAGTGAAAACTGGAGAAGTTAAAAATGTGCCGTTGGAGTTTTGTGTAACTTAGTGTCCTCTTCAGATGTCTGATTTGACATCCTGTCTGCTGAATTTGGTTATCAAAATTGTGCCTAGATTTTGAACGTCACATAGAGCTCCACTTCTGAAATAAACACCAAAATTACTGCTAATTTACAGCTACTACATTTAGGGCAGTAAGGATGCAGTGGATGTCTGAAAAGACTTCAAACAGAAAGATGTGGGTACCTTTCAAAGTTGCTAGAGAAATCTTACTGGCCTGTTTAATCAAGAGGGTCAGGAAAGTTGGGCTCTTGAAGGAGAGCAGAGCTGAAAAGCTTGGGAACAAGACGAGGTGGAAGGTGACAAACGGCAGATCTGGATCCAGCACAAGGCCATTTAGAGCAGGAGGGAAAGAGGGGTGCACTGGTGTGAAGAGCTCTGGTCCAGCAAGGGTACGTTGCAATTATACCAGACTTTGTGGAGGACTCTTCACCCACCCTTGTGCACAGGACTCCTTCTCCCAGCCACCCCAAATCCCTGCTCACACTGTGACCTCTCTGCTGTCAGAAACAGGGTAGCTCTGCCGTCACCCATGTCTAAGAAGCCCTGCGCTACTCAGCCTGTGGGGATGCCTGCCAACTAGGAGTGGGTGAAATTCACTGGCCCCAAGTTTTTCTGACAAAGTGAGTAATTTCATTAATGGCCCTTATCACCTGAAACTATTTCAAGATTCAATGTAAATAAAACTCTTTTTGCTAGATACATGGAGTGTTTACCATTATTCTATGTACCTCGTCACATTTAGTGCGTAAAAATAATCTCAGTGGAAATACCTGGATCAAAACCAATGAGGAAGCTGCACACATACTCCAAACACCTGCATATCACAAAAATTTAACAGTGCCAGCACCAAACAGTTCTGGTTTATCTCAGAAGAATGTTTGCAGCTAATCCTCTCTTGTGGACATAGATAAACATACTGCAGCTAATACATACTTATCATAATTCAGTGGAGACTTTTCAGAGTGCACTACTTAACTGCTTTTCAATTTCTTTTCCTGTTTTGTAATTATCATTGTTTTGCTTCTTTTCTTTTTTTTTTTTTTTTTTCTTTTTTAATCTTTCATAGGTGATTTTTTGGCCCTTTCTTGGAACTACACTCACAGCATACTCCAGTTTTCCTTTCCTCCTGTTGTTACTTCTCTTTGGATGGGAATTTACAGAGCTGTGGGAGAGGTTTGCATAGAGCCCCTAGCTGCACTGTGGGTTTCTCAGGCCCTGTGCTGGCAACGCTAGAATCTCTTTGGGGGTTGTAATTTAAATTGCAGGTATGTGATCTATATTTATTCTTTTGTGGGACAGTTAGTTTTTTTAGACAGATTTCAATTTTCATTTCCTGAGTATTATATTTTAATTTAAACCAGTGAAATGCTATTTATACTTTACCTTTCTTTTAGATGTAATATCAAGTTCAAATCCAGAGTTGGTAATGATGAAGGCAGATTTACCAATGCAGCAGTGAACACCAGCTGGGCTGGTATTTTCCTGACCCTGTGTTCCTGTTGTAATTTCAATCACGCTTTTCATCAATTCTCCCTCTTAAGATGGTATTCTTCTCGTGCATGCTCTTCTGAATTTCTGTTCTACAGACTTCAGCTTGTCCAAAATGCTGTTGACTTTCTGTTTTTGTATCTGGTGTATCAGACTTTTCATCTGGATCCTTGGGGGTAAGTACGGTGACAGACCAGCTCCTCATCCTTGCCACCATGTGAGTGCTACTACACAGCAAAGATTTTGTCATTGCAACAGGTTAAAGTTTCCCTTCACTTGCTTCACCAGAGGTCATGTGGGCATAGGTTGCAGGAACAGAGGGAGAGTGTTAATATGTCACCTTACTTCAATGATCTCCAACATAATTGTATCTCACTGTTTCCTCAACCCAAATCTCTCCCTGTTCATGCATATCAGAAATCAGTCATTTGCTTCTGTGCAAACTCCTTCTGATTGCTCTGGCATTTCTATATTTACTCATGTGCCTTCATCTTCAAAGTTTGCTACACAACCTAGCCCAGCATGTGCTGCTTGTGGGGCCAGGAATTAAATTCAAACTTTTGTATATTCCTCTTTGAAAGATATGTGTTTGAAAGAATGGGAATCTGCCTTGTATATAAATGTGCTCAGTCTCTACTTTTCAATGATTGTCTGTAACAATTTCTTTGTGACATGCATTCCTCATACCAGATAAATATTTTTCTGCTAATATCTGGTTTCCCAGGGTGGTTTGATAGCCATTATTTTTTTGGGGCAGGGACAGAAAGCATGCCAGTGTGAGGCATCGTTATGAACTGAATGGGTGGGGACTGGATTTGCCAGCCAGGAATCATGTAAAAGTGTATTCAGACACTCTGATAAGATCAATGTATGCTCAGTTGTCTAAAAATTGTCAGTGGTTAAACATCTCACATAATAGAACATTACAGCCTCTCCTGGTTTTCTCATACTCTTGTTTGTTGGCTCTATCTTCCTTTTGCCTTTTGATTGATAATCCTAGTATAAATTATTGGAGAACAGAGATTATATGTTTCTACAGTGGTTGGCAACTGTTCCCATTAAGAGCTGGAATTCTACTCAATAAAAATAAAGACTATACTTTAGATGCTGGTGGGTATTCCTTCTTACAGATAGGCATAACATGTAATATCTGAGAGAAGGCATGTATATACGATTTTGCATATAAAGTGGGTTTGAATCATTCATAGGCTTTAGGGAAGTGCCTGTAAGCCTGTTTCACCAGCATGGTAGCCCCGGAGCAAATGCAATGCTAATACTCCTGCTTAGTGACTTTAAATAGTTTGTAAGCTGCTGTAAAAAATGTGTTGTCAAACTCTGCAACTAATTTACTTCTTCCAGTCTATAAAACAAGGAAAAGAAACATCTGTTTAAGTGGGAATGTAATGGCAGTGGGGATTATACTTTTATTGTCTCTGTTGTTCATTGTGTTTAATTGGTTTAAACATACAAAAATTAATGCCACTGATTAATAAGTAGTAATATTTATTAGAGCTTGAGACCCTGTACAAGCCTGTGTAGATGGACGCTTTTGTGACACTGCTGGCATTTCTGAAATAAATTAAGTGGATGTGGGAACATTCCAGACATTGCTGAAGACATAGTTCACTCCACATGGATGAAGTTATGGCAGAGTTAGCACAGATGACTGAAACTATCAACACAACTTCTTTGTCCATAAATTCTCTGCAGAAAGGGTTAACATGTTGCAAAAGGCATATCTTGCATGGGAATTTTCATATTCCTCTGTGTGATTCATTTATTTATATGAGCTCTAAGTCTGTCTCTCAGATTATTCAGCCCCTGGTATGCCAGAATAAATTCTTTAGAAAGGTCAACTCCACTTGCAAGGAGCCAGACCCAACATCCTCAGGACTCGCAAAACACAGAAACCGTTTCTTACATGTGCTTTATAACAACCCTGAAGAAAGCGCACTAGAGCAGCATCCAGCGAAGTGTGAAGAACACTAAAGGGTTTTACCCTGGCCATTGTTTACTGCAAAATGCTGGTCTGGTGCACTAGCACAGCTTGGACTGAGGGGCCTTTCCTTGTCTACTCTGTTCTGCTTGGTTTCTACGGGCTTTTTTCATTTGTAAGCTAAGACAACTCAAGGTTAAGCTGTAGCTGACAAAAAAGAAAAAAAAAAATTGAAATGAATGTTTTGACATAATCAAGTAAGATGAACAAAAATACTGCAGGCACATTCTATTGATCATTTCTTACTCTTAAGCATGCAACGTTCTGTTACTGAGCCTCAAGGACCCTGGGAGCAAAGCAGCAAAGCCATGAGTGTTACTCTACAGGTTTAGATACAGGTTGTTATTGGGGTGGTGTAGATACGTATGTATGAATAAAATAGCATAAGAAAGCTTTTTATTGCTTCAAGCACTTCAGCAGTATGTGTAACAGCATCCAGAAGAAAGTTCAGGAGCAATCTCAGTAGAACAAAGAACAGAGAAATCTCTGGAGTGCAAGGAGATGAGCGTGGAATACACAATCAAACTAAAACAATAAAAATGTCTTGGGGAAAAAACAAGCATTTGAGGAGATGCTCGGTAAATAGCAATGAGCAATCAGTATGAAGATTTGGAAGCAGTGTATGTTGTAGGTCGCTGAAGTATGAACAGAAACTTTTGCAGGATCTAGGTCTTACAGTGACAAGTAGGACTGGGATCCTCCGGAGATATGGTCCACCGGAGCTAAAGGTAGAGGTTCTCTACTAACTGTGCAAGAGTGCACATACATACATTTTGTGTGGTAATTATTAGAGACAGGAGTAAATACAGGTGCATTCATGTTTTTTGGTCAACACATAGAAATGCCCAAGCAATCATGAGTTCTTTCCGTTTGTCTTGGGTAACTTGAGAGGGCAACCAGAGCTCTGTAAAACCACACAATTGTGTCAAAGTTTGGGTGTTTGGTTTCTAGTTTCCTTAACCAATTTTGCCTCTAACAAACATATTTTCTTCATTAAAACTCTGTGATCTATCCTGCCTAATACTTGATTTGTGAAGTGCTATTCCTCTTCCACAGCAACTGACAGAACAAATCGATGGTGGAGCGTGTCTAGTAGGCAGCAAGACAAATGAGTAACACGCTAACTGTAAACTCTCAGACAAATATTAATACATTAAATTTAAGACTTAAATCTGCACAGGACACACCTAGAAGCCTAATTAACCTTTTTGTGAAAAATAAATATCAGCTAAGACGTACAGCTGGATTTTCACAAACTTGGATTTTCTGAACGAGTACTCAGGTGACATTTCTTGGGTTTAAAATTGATTTTTCTAAGGTCAGTATCTCTTTTTGGCTAACCAGAAAAGGGCAGCTCAACAACACCTTAAAACATGGTTTATGTAGTTTGGTTTTTTTTTTTTTTAGATATTTGTATGCATTTTAATCAATCTTCTGGAAAGTCTAAGGCAGGTTAACCTCATAATGTCCAGCAGCTACCCTTAGTCAATGGGTGAAATTCAAGGCTTAAGGTTTTCTATCAAAAATAAGTATTTTTTTTTAACTTAGTGAAGACATTAAGATGAAAAAAAAAAAAAAAGAATTTTATGTTGTTGTTTCAAACATTGCTTTATGTCCTTGAAGACTCGCCAAAGTATGCAATTTTAAAATATTGTCATATCAACTGGGAAAGGAGAAACGAATACATCCTTTTAAATATGTCCTCTTCACATGGGTAGTGAAATGAAATATGAAGTTCAGCACATGCAATGCCTCATCAGGAGATGAATGAGTCTTCTCTGAGTGCCTCTGAAAAGCAGCCATCACTTTTACTGGACCAAAGAATGGAAAGGCCTCAAAGTCCTGTTCACAGGCTATTTGTAACACTCGAACAATGTCAGTCAGAAGGATTTGAACCAGTGAAAAATTATTCCATTGGTTTTCTAGCTTTGATCACAAGAGGGAGTATTTGCAAGTAATCTTTCCTTGTAAAAACAAAAATGCTGCTTAACACTGCAAGCAGTGGATTTGGGCAATTAACTGTTTTCTGCAATGCACCAACAGCATCCATATCAAACTTGCAACAAGTGCAAATTTTCTCTTGTTTGTCTATTCGTGGAAGTGCACATGACCAGGAGACCTTTTGAAATTCCATGCAGATTGTATACCAATCATGGTGAAGTGTTTTAAAGGAAGAAATTGTAGTCTAACACTCAGAGCCAGATTACTGTGGCATAAATTCTTTGTTATTGTATCAAAGGAATAAATAAATCTTTCTCCTACTTGTATCTTTCTGCCCCAAAGAGACTACCTTTCCATAAAGGTGTCTTTTATTTCTATTAGTTATAAGCTTTAATTGTAGTTTTTCAGAAGGCAACATGTCAAGGAAAGGAACTTGTGGAGCGTAAAAACAAAAAAAAGGCAGTTTTGGACTAGTGTGATTTAAAGGTCACAGTTTAAAACTATCTGCAAGTTCATAACAGCAACAAAAACGTCTTCATTCATTAGCAGTGACATGACTTGCAGCTGTGTTTGGTACCAATCAGTTATCTCACACTAAAGAAAGAGAAGACAACCTGGCTGGTAGAATTAAAATTAAAAATAATAATAATAATAATAATAATAATAATAATAATAATATTGGCATCGTTTGTTATGAGTTCTATTCAAACATCTTGAAACTAAGCCATGAATTAGTGAAGGTTCATAACTTTCCTGCAAATTAAGAATATTTTTTACCCCCTCTTTGACCTATAAGCAGAATTTGACCCAGAGTGGGCTACACTGCTTCTGCAGTGGGAAGGCAATGACACCGAAGGAGAAGGAGGGGGAAGCCCATGTTATTGTAGGAATAGAGAATTGCTTGAGGTTCAAAGGAAGATGGCAGCAGGCTTCATAATTCCCAATCTGCTGGGTTAATCTTTTCCTTGTTTAAAAATGTTACAGAACTATTTGAGGATCAGAGGAACATGGAGCAAGGGAAGAAGGATTTGCTTTAAAGCCACTCTGTCAGGTAGAGCTATGCTCTCTATATAAATGTGATTTTTTTGAAGACTGAGTTTAATAGAAAATCTCCATGAAATCACATGTGGAAAATTATTCCACTGAAGAAAACCCTTTTGTTTGTATTTATCCATTCCACCACAGCGTCTGCAATCCAAAGAAAGCGGCTTTGTTCAAACTCTTCAGTGCAAATTTTTCTGGCCTTCTGTGAGAGTGATTAATTATTTTGCAGCAAGGAGAGCTGCTCATTGTGGTCAATGTACTTTTCCTGACCACACGGAGGTGTTTTGATGATGGTTGGCAGAGCAACGTGTCAAGATCTCACTCACTGACGTTGGTGATAGGTGGTAACATATCAGAACCAGTGGGAATGTCTGAGCAGCCAAATTATGAAGGAGTGGAAAATGCCAAGCCAATGCTCAGAGGTGTGAGCAAGGACGGTGCCCTTCCTCTCTGCCCTTCCTCTCCAAACTGCCACACACACCTGCCAGTTCTGCAAAGTGCTTGAGAAGCCTGGGCTTCCCAGGATGTGCTGGCAGGCAGGGAGAGGGAAGAAGAGGCATCTTCTGGCTGTGGCCCCAGGTACTTCCCCTTGCACTTGGAAGGAGGTATGGCTGCTCTCTAACAAAGAGAAACTTAAATTGGAGATCTTGAAGTTAGCTTTATTAGCTCTGGGTTTGCTCATCATTGCACATAGGTTTAACATTTCACCACCTCCTCAGTGTCAGTAGCCATTCTTAATGCTTGGAATAAGCACCAAAATAACTGGGTTGGAGCCAGCCTCTACCTATCCTGTCCCGCTGACTTATACTCTTCTTGATGGTACCACCCCATGGAGAACAGGTGATAGGACAGCACCCACTCCCACCAAGTGGAAATACCCATATATTGGTGTGAGTGCTGGCAAATATAACCATTTCATAGCCTCAAGAGCCAAGTTACAGTGATTTTTTGGCTTTAACTACATCGAGGGAGCTTTCAGGCAATGAGTACAGAGGGTTTCAACAAAATCATCAGTTTTTCCTAACTGCTACTTGATTTCCTCTTGTTCCCATGCCTGATTTCCAAACTGCTTCCTCTTTAAAATCTGTATATTCCCTTCGTTCCAGAGTTGGCCTTTAAGAACAGGAGCTCAGAGAAGAGAATATCCCTTCAGCTTGATGTGAATTGCAAAGCAGGGCTCTCTCCTTCCATTCTTAAACACGAAGGGTGGTACAAGTAGCAGTGCTGACAGTGTACATTTGCAGATGCCACCATATGGGTCTTGAAAAACTAGTTGCACCGATGATTCCCTGCACATGTAGGAGACAGTTTGCATTGTTGGCATCGTCCCTGCACAGAAACAAGCACAGCTTAGCAAAGCTAAGCAGATGGCACTAGATCTGGTGCCAGGGAAGCACTGAATTAAAGGTTATACCCACCAGGTTTGATGTGGTGCCAGTTTGAATTGGTACAGAAGCTTCGGCCCACCTGCTTATTGGCCCCGTGACATCTGGCATCTTTTTTTTTTTTATTTTTTTTCCCCTTGGACTAAGCTAAATGCAGCAAGGAAAAATGTCACTTTAAAAAGCTGGTTACCAATAAATGGGATTAAAATTCTCTATGAAAAAAAGTAAGCTTTACAAATACATTATGTTTAACACTGCTATATTAGAGATTTTGCAACAGCTTTGGGAAGATTATATGGTGGAAAATAAGGGTCTGGGTGAAACCACATTTTACAGAACCACTTAATGGTCAGGGCGGCATACTAATGAACACGCATAGCTGTTAGGAGTTTACGGCTATCAGCAGCCTGCACATAATGGCTCACTGTCTCAGACTGTCACTGTACATATGTTGTCACTCAGAGCTGGAGAGATATTTTATGCTACACCACCTTAGTGTGGCTGGTGTAGGTGCCTCACAAACAGCAATGCGCCCTGCTAAACTTATTGCCCTGCTCCACTTAAGACGTCTCCCTCACTCATTTGTGTTGTCCTACATGTTGCACCATTCTCTTTGTGAAGATTGTTATTGTTTTTTTAAAACGAGTCCTTCCATCTTCTCCACACGTTCACATGCTGTATACACAACTATGCTGCCATGGGGGCTGTGCTTGTCGCACAGACTAAAACTGTTTATATGTCTTCTCCATTAGGGATTTAATCCTTGCTCCCTTGGTGTGAAATGAAAGCATGCAGCTGTATGGCACTCTGGAGATGATTACCATTAGAGCTAAGCCTGAGTTTATACACACCATGAGCCAGATTAATCAACAATTTATTGACTTGAAATGGAATCCATACAGCATTGTTTTTGACTTTTTTTTTTGTTTTTAAAGGGACTCAGGCTGCCTGAATAATTTTGGTGGAAAATTGTCAGAAAATCATTGAACCAGATTTATTAAGTATCTGAAAAACAGTGACAGGCATTGTATGATTTCTAAGGCTTCATCACAGAATAGCAGGGGAGTCGATCTGCTTACAAACCGTAGACATACATTTTGAAATAATCAGTGCTGGTTTGGAGTCTTCATTACAAAAGGAAAGAAAAAATTATCAGCTTTGGAAACTGACTTGAATTTTCTTGGCTTCTGTATAGTCAGCACCAATGTTTAGAAGAAAACAAATGAAAAGCTGATAGGAATGGATAAATAAGGCAATATATAGTTGAAGAGATGAATGTGTTGGAAAGCCAGTCAGAACACAAGTGTACTTCACTGCAAAAGACTGCTGGTCTCCTCCACACAGTAAGTAGAAAAGCATTGCATGTCTGGAAATCTTTAGCTTGAGAGAATTAAAAAAAAAAAAAAAAAACAAAAAAATCCCACAAAATTTTCCACTGCTGACCCTTGAGATAGTGAGTGTTTGCATGAGACCTGATCCAAAACCCACAGAAGTCAGTGGAAAGACCACTGGCTCATGCCTGTCTTTTCTTGACCTGGTTGCTGGTATCTCTGCTCCTCGCTTTCTCCAGCCTAGACAACTGCACAGTGCTCTCCACTGCAGGAGGCCGCCTCACAGTCCTTTCCCAGCACAGATATGCATTGAGTTTCAAGTTGGCTGCTGACTTTTCAAACTTTCCTACAGCACAGCTTTGGGACATGCCTTGGCTATTGATTTCCAAGGACAGAGGTTCACAACTTACAGCTCTAACCTTCCACATTCACTCCTTGTGGACAACAGCCCAATTGCAGTAAATGAAGAGACAAGAGCTGCAACTCTTCTGGCAAGGTACCAATGAACCTCTGAAGCAGCCTGGTCTGTGATTCTCCAAATCTTCAGACTTTCATAGACAAAGGTGTGCAAGGGCAGCTCTGTTGGTTTTGGGGTTGGGTGGGGAGAGCCAGGCTGGCTCGCTTTTTTGTGTCTGACTTTAAATGTTGCTAAAGTAATATTCAGGCTATTTTTGTGGGTTTTACTGAATGTCAACACTGAAATAAAAACAACGGGCCAGACTTTGAAACCTTATTCACAACAGGTCCTCTTCGTTGTCTTCTCTGAGCTTGAGAAATTTATTACTCAGTTCAGTAGCAGCACCAATTGAGAAGTGTGGGGGTTTTTTTGTGGCTTTGTTGTTTGTTTTTTGTTGTTTTTTGTTGTTGTTGTTTTGTTTGGTTGGTTGGTTTTGTGTTGTTGTTTTTTTAATAATTTGACAAATGTTCTATTTACATAACAGATTGGTAAATAGTTTGGAGAGAAATAGCTTTCCCTAGCTCTTCAGATTTCCTCATCTAATACTGCTTTCTCAGAATACAGCCAATTAAACTTATTCTCTTGCATTTTCAAGTTATAGGCAATATCTCATATGACCCAGGCAAAATGATGTTGAATTTAAAACAATATCCCTAAAAAAAAGTTAAAAACCAAGTATCTTTATTACATATCTGTAACTAATATAAATAAGGATATAAACTTTTCTCTAATGGTTTGCCTGAATTTAGTCTATTTTCTTCTCTTATGCTTTATTACTATTGCAGTTTAGATATTTCATCTGGCACACCTTCATAATTTCCATCACTGTCACTCTATCCCAATCTTCAGCTTCTTCCCCACTTTTATTATCTTCACTACTCTCATCTTCTTCCTTGAACTCAAATCATCATTATCTCCTCTTATGGATTTTGAAATATAGTATTTTCTAAACTTTTCAGTGACAACTTCTGGATTTATCTGATCCGATGCTGTCTTAATCTGATGACAAAGCAGTACTGCACTAGGACTTCTTTATCTTCCCTGTAGGAGTTACAGCAGGATCCCCTGCCAGGATCCATAAGGGCTACAAACCCTTTTTAAAGGGCTTTTCTCTACTACATCAGGCACCTGCAGTTGTGACATCCTGGTATGACTGCAAGAGAGGCATTCATTTCTCCAATGATATTCTTCATTGCTGGTGTTAGACACCCTTTGACTGTACCTAGGACAAGCATTCTCCTTTTGCATACCAACACACCTGGTCTGCTGTTCTGAATGATGTTCAGCCAATCCTTCATTAAGTCTGTAGACATCCATCCTTGGTTTTGACACCTAACAATTATTCCAGTAGGCAGCTGGTCCTTCAGTATTGTTTTCCGCTTCAAGATCACATACGGTGGCAATTTTATGCCATCTGCTAACACTGCCAGCATTACTGTAATGCACATTTTTTCATTCCCCAAAGTTTTGATGATGACGGATTTTGTGCCTATTTCTTCAATGATGTTATTGGGTGGCTCATCAAAGGAAACTGGTGTCTCATCTGCATTTCCCATTTGGATCAGCAGATAATCGTGACCTTTACACAATCCAATCATGTATTGCTAGAATGCAATGAATTTTTTGGTGAAGTTGGAAGGTAAATATTGGCAACGTGAAGTCCTTCTCTGTAGGCAAAAGCCATTATGACATATCATCTGTATGCACCAGTCATTACTGGTCTTGAATTTTTGCCATGTAATTTGTCATGCTTGTGCTGTTTCTTGAGATTTCAGTTTAATGATTTCCTGTGTAAATAGAATTCTAACGTTTTTTGATTTTTAGTGCATAAATTCTGAAACTTATTGTTCCACTTCAGCAGAAAGCCTGGATTAGATGACTTCCAAAGGTCCCTTCCAACCTCTCTATGATTCTGTGATAGGTCATGGAAGTGTACTTTTTCAGGCACTGAGTGATTTCTGCATTGAGTTAGTGCACAACAGCTTCTGTTTTGATTATTTCCATCTTGGCACATTTGCCTCAGTAACATTATATTTCCTCTTGGACTCTCAACAGCTAGTTTTCCTGCATATAGTACCACTGTGAGTTTGAAATCTGCATTGTAACTCCTGCTTATACGTTTTGGTATGTTCCCTGTTGCACTTGTCCTTCTTATCTCCAGATGTTTTGCTATTTCACAATTCACCTGAAATTATTAAAAAAAACATGGTAGAATTCTCTGACCCAACCCACACTTCTTCCCTAGTGAATGAGAAAACCAATAGTAAATCGCTCCATTGTCTTGTTCAAAAATTGGGATGCTTTGAGTGTATTCATGCACATAAGTAAGGAACATTCCACAGGGCACAACCATGGTATCATAAGACAACCTCCAATTTTTAAGATAAATTTTTGGACAAAACCCCCTAATCTTGTTTTTGGGCAAACAGAATGTTGTTTGATGTTGCTGGAATTGTGGTCATATTTAATTAGCAGTTTTTGGTAGTCAGGAAACCCTCAACGTACTCTGTGTATGCATTCAAGAATAGCCAATTGCATTTATTAAACTATGTAAACCAGGTCTGCATACCACATGACCCGGGAAATCATCTTTTTTGGCCAGCTGGTCCCACAGACACAGCCTGTGCTCTCTGACAGTGGCAGAAATTGGATGAGCAATAACCCTTGGCTATGGCCAGACCTGATGCCACATTGGTGCACATATACCTCTGGTGCCCTGCCCAGACATCCATTTAGTGTTTGTGCACATAGAGAGGGATATCAGGTCTGTTGCCTGATATTTCCTTGCTGTAGACTATACGACAATTATATTGGCCCTCTACGCAGACAATTCTTCCGAGTGATGTACAATAAATACTGTATAGATAAACCATGTAATGTCAGATGATAGGTAAAATACTGCTCATTACAACCCACATGCAACATATTTTCAGATCACAAAGAAAACTATTCAGAAATAACATCTTAACAATGAAAGATACTGACTTGAAGTATTTTACCATATATTTTATATTTTGAAATGCATAGAATAAATACAATTAAATGTTCTACGTTATTAAAAAATCCAAGCAAAACCCCCTTTTTCTTGGCATATAATTGCTTAAAACTAACCACTAGTGTGGTTTAAAAAAACTCAACAAAATAAACTGGTAGCATCCTACACTTCTACTACCTTTTTTCCATAACAGTAAGCATTGAACTTAAGGCTTTATTTTTTCACTCAGGTGCTAATTCCAGATAATTAATTGTGTGTTGCTGTGAAGTGCCTCATAGCAATGGAATGTATTTAACTTCTTTAATTAAACTCTAACGGGATGTATTTTTAAAATAACGTAGTTCCTTCATTATTTTGGTGAGTTGGATTTAACTTCACTAGTTACAGAGTAGAACTGTTTTATAGACTTTCTTTATTATTTGAACAGTAGACAAATAAAAGTGGACATAAAAAAGGTCATTTGTTTTTGAAGGTTTTATTGCTCCAGTCACAGATAGTACATATAAGTGTAAAAAGACTGTGGTCCATATTAGTTCCACTATATATTTCTAGGCTTGCTCTTTAAATTAAAAAAGTGTGACGGCATGAAAAACAGATGCTTTCAACCCATTTTCCTCCAAAGTGAGAAAAAATACATGTATGTTTTGAGGTGCTAGAAAAATTATATATAGGGATGGACCATTCTGAAAAGATCCTCTGCTTCCTAAACAATTTATTTGGAGTTGGCATAGACCACATTGGAGTTCACAAGCTCAGGTCTGAATTTTGGAGATAAGCATTTGATGCCTAAAAAAACATGGGTTTTGTTTAGTGAAAAATCTGCCTCACAATGTAAAGCCTCAAAACAAGACTGTATGTACATCTGTTGCATCTTGCTTTCAGTGAGAAATCTTGAAGCTGGAGGCCACTGAACGGCTGCAGATCTGCTCCATGCTGAGTCCTTCTGTGGTATAAGAATGTGATGTGCTATGAGGAGGGAAATGACTGGAAGCCTTCACTTGACAGGTCTGCATAATCTGGCTGCTTATGATTTTAGTCATATAGCAGTACAAGTAGATTTTAGATTTTTGTGTTCATTTTTCATCAGATATTATCTGTATATTCATAATAATGAAATAAACCTAGGACAGCTTGCGAACTCCTCTGTGGGTGTTCAGATTCCTCTTCTTGATTAGCTTCTTATTCATTTGTATTCATATCATTTCTTTTCCGTGGGATAATTTGCTAGATTTCCGCTGGTTATTTCTTAAAATGTTAATACTTATTGATTCTTTTCTAATTTGACTTTGCACTAAGATTATTTCATTTTCAATTTTATTTCATTTTCAATTTTATTTCAAAAGACTCTAGTAATGCAGTTCTGAAAACGAGTATAAGTGTTAAAGGTATCCATTAGAATAAATGTTAGATTATCAGCAGAACATCAGGCTTCTTGTTCAATGTGGTTTTACACTGGCATATCATATACATACGTAATTTTTAAGCACTCGCACAACTAGACAGTCTATAAAGTATCCAGATACAAAACCTGTTCAGTTTGTGCTGGATTTGCATGTAAAAAATGTTTTTTTCCTCTAAAAATACCCTAGTTTTCATACCACGGACATTGCCATACTCAAGTCTGATCCCTGTCAAAATCAGAGGGATCATAATTTTAAAATTTGTGCTTCAAGGTCAAGTTCAGCAAGGTCCATAATACCATCTTAAATGTACCAAGTGAATAATTAGAAGATAATACCACAATGCAACATACAGGAAAGAGAATCAATGTAACAGCCTGTACTAAAAACCAGTCTCCCTCCCAGAACAGTCATGTTATGGTACGACATCCATGGTGGCGATCTTCCTCTCTGAGTATACAGAAACAAGCCCCAAGGAGGAACAGCACCTCTCTTTGAGCAGATTTAAAGAAAACAAATTACTCTTTGAGAAATCAAGATGGCAAAAATGTTGAAATCAACAAAACTTAAAGAAAGGCCTAGCTATAGTTCTCTTTTATAAGGAAGTTGTTAAAAGTGAGACCTAAAATCAGTTTTTTTCCTCACATCTTACAATTCAGAGACATCAAGTTGTCTTCAGTAAAATTTGCCAACAGCTAACAAGAAATTATTCTGCTACATCCAGCTCAGTACTTGAAGGGAAATACCAGCCCCTATGATGTGTAGGATCCGTAATGAACTCCAACTGGAGTGCTGGGAACTTGGGACAAGGGCCAGTCTTCATATAATGAGTCCCAAGATTCTTTGGACACGAATATGTAACACTTATTCATAGAATCAATAGTTCATCACAGCATCAAAGACAGACAAAGAAAATCATTTGGGGGTGGGTGGGTTTTTTTATTCTTATTGTTTCTTCTGCACTGGGATATTTTATAAAATTATAGAAGAGACTTGCATTGATTATCTGGTCCTGGGTTGGAATAACCTCAAGATTCTGAGTTTTGATGAAGATTTGAATTAGGACAGAATTTGATTTCTGATGTGTACTTATGGAGATCTAGGAAAAAGAAGCTTTTATAATATTCAGATAAATGTACAATAATGGCAATACTGCAAAATCTCTATTTATACAAAGGTTTAAACTTTCTCACTTATCTCATATGTAAGTTCTTTCCTTCTCTAAATTGGATATAATATCTGAAAAATAATTACTTTTTAAAGTAATGTAGATGAATGTCTCTTAAAACCAGTTTCAGTTTCCACTGCAACACGTTACTCAAAAAACCTGAAGCAATATTAACAGTGGTGATGGCTTCTCTTTGGACTCATTAGTCAATGAATGAACAGGAATACACCATTTGAACTGTATCAATACACAACTTACATGTTGCTCATTAAATACATGCAATAGAGCAGCTACAAAGAATAATGAAATTATGATGAGAAACTTTATGACAGATACTTTTGAAAAAAAAAGAATTGTTTGTGAAAAGATGCAAATAGAATTGTATGTTTAATTATTCACATAGCTTTAATAAAGATAACAATTAAAAATCCAGATGAAATGTTTACACTATTTGAATAAGATTGAGAAGCATCTATAAAATATGGAATTGGTTGTAAATTTAAACAGTTCTTACTTTAATTTGACATTAAAGTGGTTCGAAGGACCCAGGACTTGGTCTGTAGTGAGCAACAGCAACTTTTCTGTGGCTCTTTGTGTGACAGTCAAAGTACCTAGTGTAAGTGACCACCACAAAACGTTTTTGTCGTAGCTACAGGTAAGAGATAACTAAGCAGTGACTGTCATTATCAAAGTTTTCCATGCAAAAGATTCAGTGTACTTTAAAAATGTATCTGTCGTGTGACTGCAATGTCGCTGAATTATGACAAGGAAATATCTGTGATATGACAGTGGCATCATACAACTGTCAATATAAAGTAAGTGCGATGGGATTGCTCTGTACTTTAAAGCAACTGTCATGTAACAGGGGTTGTGACTAGGCTGTAATAGCAATGTGACTGCAACGTGCCAGCAGAGTGACTGATAAGTAACTCCTAGAAAAGATGAATCCCAATTAAAATTGGCTTTGATAGTTTTGAAGTGCTGCAGACCCTATTTGCACTGACAGCACTGCCCATCAGCTTTCAGGTGGGCTTTTAGTTGGTACCTCATGAGAGGCCAAACCAACTTTTTGCTGTGCGTCTGGCAACCCCTAGGTCCATCCTGGATAAGCTATTTTGATACCTGATCAGAGTCACACCATGGCAAGAGAACTGACTCTAGACATAGCCTCATGAGCAAGTTTTCCTCAAACCAAATGCAGACAATGTGGGTGGGTGGCCAAAACACACATTTGGACTGGGCTCCCTGCATGCTGTGGTGAGAGATCTCATCCCCAGGACTCCCTGGGATAGCATCACCCTATGGTAAGCAGGACAGAGACCTTCTTGGGGATGTCCCCACTGTCTGTGAATGCTTTAGATCAGACCTCTGCCCATGGGTTCATGGCCTCTCTGTTGGTCACCCCCTCCGGCTCCCTGGAATGAGTCCTCAACAATGAATGCTATGGACACTTGGCAAGTAAGGAGAGAGAACATTACAAATTAATTAAGAAAAAGGAAGGAATTATTATATTCATATCACAGATGGAGATATTGATGTTCAGATTAATTGATTTGCCCTGAAGTTATGCAGCATGTCATTAGCAGTCTTGTGATTAAAGTAGTGTTGGTTGAAAAACGGTTTTCATGGATAGTCTTCAGTTTTCCAATGCATCAATGGAAAAACCTGATTCTCTGAAGGAGGAATATATCTTTTTTGCAAAAAAGAAAGATGCTACAGATTTTCCTTTACGTTCAGCTTTTAAGATTCCATCTTGTCCCCTCCCTCAGATTTCAGCTTCCCTCAAATAATATTTGGAATATTGCAACTAAAATGAGAAAAAACAACCAACCAACCAAACAAACAAACAACCCCCCCCAAACAAACAAACAAAAAAGTGCAAACTAGAAGAAGAAAGGCTAAAACTACTTTTAATTTTCTCTTATCTTTAGGAAGTGTAATGGCCATCTTTACTCTGGAAGAAGGTCCAGATGGGAAGAGAAAAGCTGCTTTAGAATGCCAAGTTTGCTTTATTTAAGACAAAGACATGGACGTTTTTACATCAGTGAGACTGAAGAAAAAATCAGTGATGCCATGAGAGGCCAGATGACTAATTTGAATTCTCCTCTAGCTAGTTATTGTTTAACGTAGAGAGATGAAACTTATTCTTGTTTTATATCATAATAATTAGAAAAGAAATCAACATAGAAGCTAATAGTCATTAGCCCAAAATAATCTTTCAATGTGAATTAGAATCTGTACTCTGTGTATCATTTACCTCAGGTTTGGCCAATATTTCAAGTAAATACTTTTGTTATATTTGCATTCTGCTGCATTTAGTGTTTTGATGATGCATTTTAAAGCCTACTCTTTTCTGGCTTCTGTTCTGTATTCTGGTTTGCCTAATCCTCATTGGATAGACCCCAACAGCTCTATTAGAGTGTGGTTTGTAGCTTAGTAGGTATTTTAGAAAACATGTTAATTTGGAGATCATTCTCTGCTTGGGAGACTGTGCAAAGTGGACTTTGGACCCAGCAGACTGTAAAGTCTCGGGAGGAGCTGTTACAGTCTGTCTTGCTAATCCTTCTTACAGCCTTTTGGGTCAATAATCTGAGCACTACTGTTTTCTTAGATCTATGATGTCAGTCCAGCTGCCTTGCATTCATATTTTTATGGGATTCATATCTTTATGAGATTCTAGTACCAAAAAAAAAAAAATGAAATAAGGATCTACAATTCAAAGAAAATTCAAAGAAATGATGTAGTCAGGTTGCTGTCCCCTTGTACTTCCACCTTCAAGAATTCCAAATATGTTAGTTCATGTAATGGATCATTGGTATGTATGTCATTGTATTCAGGTCACAAATCAAACCAACTGTGTTGGAAAGGAATGCAAACATCACTCAATTGGAGAATAATATTTCATATTAAACAAAGGAGGACAGGAATAGAAGTTTATCCTATCTGAAAATGGTTCGGTTTCTGCATACCAATACCTTCTATCAGCAGAAACACCTGCAGCCACCATAAGGTCCACCTTTCAAAGGGAACATTTTCATCTTTTCCCTTTTTCTTTAATATAAAGGAGCAAAATAAATATACTGATGTGCAATTAATTGTAAAGGCTCATTGCTGAAAAGATTTACTTGTGGTTCAGCAGTGTAATCATCTGTTGGGCATTTGCTATAAATCATGGGTGTCTGCTGTTGTCTTCACTAATTAGTACACTAACTTATTATTAAGTCACTTAAACATTATACAAAATCTGGGCTGTGCACAGAATTACTGGGGGAAGGAGAACACTTGAAGTTTTATTGCACAGCTACAAAGTGTACCATAAATATCTGGGTGGTGGACAGTCGTAATGCATGAGACAAGATGGAATATATATCCTTTAGTAGTAGCTCTACCCATCCGTAATTATAAAAGCCCTTTATTTTGCAGCCTTCAGTGTGCCAGTTCAGTTACTCAGGCACCAAATAAAGGTCTCAAGCACAATAATTCAAAGCAACTGGTACAGTAGTAAGTGAAGTTTTAAACAACAGTAGACAAGTTGATTAGAGCCTTTGGAGATGCATGCCCTGAATAAAAGTTAACCTTTGTGAACTTTGAATACAAAGCTTTCAGATGAATTTTATATGAAATCTGGTGACAAAGAAAAGCACTATTCAGCAAGGGCTGATTAATTGAGTTACACTTCATTGTAAACCCCTGACAATGATAGAAAATAAATTTAGCAATGTGCTTTGTAGCCATACAAGTTGACAGGATCTCACTAAAAAGCAAGAATCAGACCACATAAAGGCCCTGTTGAATACCTCTGAAGAGAGTCTGGTGAGTGAAATGTAAAGCCAGGATTTACAAATATTACATAAGCGAACACTGTTACTGCACTCAGGCTGAAAAATCCTGTTCAAATCCAATAAGTGGTTTAAGATGTGCAAATAGAGGTTTCTGCAGGGAGTCAGGCATTAGAAGCCACCTGGAGCATGTGGTAAAGATTGTATCCATCAATACAGCAGCTGGACTGAAATTATAAAGAGAGCTGCTTTCCATCACGCTTGTTTTAATGCATACATTTCTCCTGTCACTAGCTCCCCAGGAAAACTACTAACTACAAAAATGAATGGTACCCATTACTGATATTCATACTTGTGACAACAGAGACAACAATCACAACACAACAGTAAGCAAAAAAACTGATATCCAAATTATTTTTAAGTTGTTGCAGAGGAAAGATCTTGAGAACCAGTTGGTAATATTTTAATAACACTGTAGGTTAGAGGAATGAAGCAGGCATCTGGCATTCAATCCAAAGTTTCCTTATGCTCCATGCATTCCATCAAATCATGCACCAAAGCTGTTTAAACAAAGCAAGATCAGTAAAAAATTGTTTCAAGAGGGGGAACCCTATGTAACGTTCAACTGCGTGCCAGCACCAGGGAAAATGTGACAGTGGTTTTCATTAAGATTTTTTTAAAAATAACATAGATTTACCATAAATCTATTCCCTGTCCATAAAGAGTACTTTTTAACTTTATGTTAGTGTGGGATGGACTGCAGAAGCAGGTAAAGTAGGCATCTGCTTGTCCAAGGTAGTAGCTTGGGGCAGCAAAAATCATCCGCAGTTTCCTTCCCAAATGGGTAAGAGTGATGGGTCAGTGATGAAAATGGTGATGGGGGATTGGACTAGATGATCTTTTGAGGTCCCTTCCAATCCCAAACATACTGTAAATGTGGACCTCAAGTTACAAAAAACTACCATGAAAACAATGTATGAGTCCCACTGAGAAACAGGAAAGGAAACCGTTAAATTGCTCATGGTAAATTCATATTAAAAAATAATAATAAAAAACAAGTAAGCCATATTGCATGTGTAGGGACAGACTGTGCCACTAAGTCACAGGCCCAAGCTGTGGGTGTTGTGGAGTAGCATTGTTCCCCGGCAATTAAAATTAACATGATCGCCACACAAAACTGCAATGTGTTCCTTCCCATGTGAGTTGTGCTCTCCTTCTGCCTGTGCTTCTGCTCCCTGACACGACCAGCCACTACAGTGAGCCATAGCACTCGCTGGTGTTTCAAAGAATTTGGGGGATTGGAGTGTTGTTGATGTCTCTTCATAAAAAAGGAAAGTGAACTGGGTTGCTTGCGTGTTTTCTGTCCCTTTTGTCAGGTATCAGTTCAAGCATGAGGATCTCCCAGTTCAGTATTTAAGTTATTATCTTATTCCATGTGCATTTTGAAGGAATACTTTAATACTGATGCTGGGTGTTTGGCAAGAAGCAGGTTGTGCAGTTGAATGAATGAGAAGTAGGTTGAGTGTTGGTTCCTATGCAGATCTGATGCACAGGGTCAGGCGGTGGGACATCAGCCCTTCGTTTCAGACCTCATACAGGTGAGCAGCAGCCACCTAGAGAGAGAACACCCCGTCCACACCTCACCTTTTTTCTTGACTGTCTTCTGAATATGTATATTTCTCTTTAATTGTCTATGAAAAGAACAGTAGGTGTACATTCAAACTTTGCCAGAGTGCAGCTTTTCTATCAATTAATACTTCATTGTGTATGAGAAGAGCTGATAACAACTCAAATTCTTTCACTGTTTACTTTGCTGTGCAGCTTATTTTCTCAGTAGCTAGCCTGATTTAAATGTGTTAATGAGGGTGCCACAACCTTGCCCTGAGTGATTAGTGGACCAAATCTGTGGAGATGTTTTCGCTGTTCTCCAACTTACCTGAGCTAACAAAGGTGATGGGGATCTCAGGCAGTAAGCAGCGACGTGGGTAATCCCCTGCAGTGTCCTGTGTGCACACAGATACCCATTAACCTCCCCGGGGCCCCCTGAGCTCAAAGCCTTTGTTCAGTGCATCTCACTTACCCCAACTGCAATGATATGGCTTTCAGTCCCCTGTTATTTTCTAGCACTGCTTTCTGAAGTACTGATGGAGAAGGTGAAGGAAGAGGGTTTTTTTCCCTGTGTCCTTGCCTCCAATGTGTAGATCCTTTCACTCAACGGAAATTTGTATCTCTTTCTGCTGCCATGGTGATTCAATGAGTTTGAGATTATTTTGCTAAACCTGCCTCTCCCAAGAGATGGCAGTTTGATTCTTGGCGTTCTTAGACAGGTCAAGAATCACATTATCTCAGGTCAAAAATGCTCACAGTACAAGAAGGTGAGTTTCAAGATCTTGGCAGAGCAGCAAAAAGGACTCGCTCTTGGTTCTTGTGATAGACATTACAATGCTGCCAAATAAAAGCAGTTTTGCTGAAAGAAAACTCACAGTGGTACCACTACAGATAGAGACAAACCAGAAGTGATGCAAACAGTCCACCCACAGAGGAGGATTAGGAAAAATACAATATGATAGTATCAGGCATAATAAAAGAGGAGACGGCAGGTGAATGGCATGCTTATTTCACATCTTTGAGGCCATTTAATTTGAGACAAATTGTTGTGCGATAGCTACTCAGTCACCCAAAGGCAGAAGCACATTTATGCTTTGCATATCTGTGACTTGTGTTGCACAAACCGCAGTATAAAAGGCCACTATTCTTGGTTTGCATGTGCACATGATTAGGTCCATTCACAAATCCACTTTATTCTGCACTGTTATTTATGTACACACCAGTCAGCTACACAATGCAGCACATGGCTCTTTCTGAGCATGCAATCTGAAAGTCTTAACCTTCTTATCTTGCAACAGATAAAAAGCTGGATTTTTAACCACATGGCAATGATGATTCTGTTGTGTTCTATTTTGAAATGTGTCCTATTTTGAAATGTAAATTATTCAAAAGCTACCAAAAATTGAATAATCTTCCTAAAAATTATTAAAGATAATTTTTTAATAGTTGTATCATAATTATGTGTAATACTGGAAACAGTCTATATATATTTTCAAGACGACTTATTTCTTTTTTGTGAAGATATGCTAAGTGAAAGATTCCACAGAACCGACTCTTGTGAATCTTTGTTTCTCACCATAAAACATCCAGTAAAAAATGTTTTACCCATACCTGTCTTGAAATGCTCTCAATATTCAAACTTTATGGTGCAGCTTATTTATTTTTTAATATCTTACACATCAAATTTTACCTAAAAACTCTGAAGCACTTTGAAATCAACAGATTATGGTACAGTCCAGTCATAATTATTAGAATATCAATTTTATGGAGTGCTGGAAGGACCCAGGTCATATCAACTAATTTCTAAACCTCTTTTCAATCTCACTCTGAACATATAACGAATCTTTGCTCATTTTGAAGATCATTTGGGTGGGTTTATTCATGATAGTAGTTTTCTACAGCTTTATCAGTATCTTCAAATTCTACCACCAGCCCAGCATAAATCCATGGCCCTCTTACAAGAACTAGGACACATAAAAAAGTGCTCATCTGATCAGCTGCTTAACTTTACCTACATTGTCATACTTGCATGCTGCTGTGAAAAGAACATTTAGGGATAGGCTGCATTTCAATTTATAGCAATAGTTAATCTAATGTATTTGACTGCTTGCAGGCTTTTTCCTCTGTGACCATGAACTTTAACTTTTTGTGTATGAGTGCAGAATATTGCAAGGAATTTTATTTCTTAATGTTTTTGTCGTGCCCTGATTTGTTCCACATGATTTCTTCCTTCATGCGTTATTTTTAGCTGGCAGCCTTGTAAATGCAGACTTGCCAGTAAGTAGAGTTCGAGTTCAGCCTCAAAAAAGCAAAGCTTTTAAAAAATAAATATGTTGTCTAAAGATTCGTTTCAGGAAAGAAAATGTTCTCGGATGAAGCAATGTCAGAGCTTTTGATTTCTGTGATTTAAAGGAAGCAGGGAAAGGAAAGAAATCAGTTGAATTATTTCCATGGAACTCTGCAATTTTGTTAAAACAGTTAAAGTCATTAACTTGTGAGTCATTCAGAGCTGCAAACCAGATTTACTTATATATGACAATACATACCTGAACTCTCAAAGGTAACAGTGCTGTGGGTTGCTTGTCTTGGAAAGACTCTTTTTTGTCATAATTTTTACTGTGTACATATATTTTTACAGGAAATTTTGTCTGTTTCTGTAATTTTCAAGAAAAGCTAACAAGGAAAAAGTGACACTGCTGTCTAGCCCTGGGAAAGTTATTAAGGGATTAGATTCCCTTGTCTAGGAGCATGGACCAACCTTCACTCTGCAGTCAGGACTGGGCTGGTGCGTCCTCTTGCAGAGAAGGAACATCATGAGTCCACTGTCCTATAAAACTTCTGCATCCCAACACTAACTGTGGTTGATATCCACTGCGACACAGCTTGACAAGAGGAAAACCACAAATGCATTTCACAGTGGAAAAGACAATTCAGATGTCCATAAAAAGGGCTTGATGAATCCAGTTTACACACAGGGAGGACCCAAGCAACCAGATCCAGATGTAATTATTAAGATTCACAGTCCCAGAGCCCAGAAAACCTGCCAAAGTTGGGGTAAAATATGGAAAGGTAAAACTTTAGACTAAAGATGAAGATCTGTGGCTAGAATTTTTAGTATACCTAAACATCAGCTTTCATCAAGCAAATTATAGTAATTTTAAATACCGAACTGTGTGGGGAAAAGATTGTCAGAGAGATTCTTTATTTTCCTGTGTATGAATAGCCCTTTGACTGAAAATTGAATGCAACCAGCCATTTTCTTTCCTCATCTACTTTGCACTGTTTCTTTTCCTCCATTACTTGTGTGTCTGGTTTAGGCTATATGTGAGTGATTGATGGATGGCTCAAAATCTTGGCCAGAAATAAATCTTTTCTATGCACTTCTTGTCATCTTTTTCCTGCGTCTCCACTTTAGGAAGCCATTTGAGGAGAAGGGAACAAAAGAAAAGACTTCCTGAATCTGTGGACTTCCCTCTTTTTGGAAAGGCCCTCTTCTCCTGTCTTGCTGGAATGGGATTGACCTGAATTTTTAATATTCTTCAGTAAAAAGTTGAAGCTAGATAAACCTTGATATATAAAATTCGCAGTGCCTGGACCAGTTCCAAAGTTTTTATATCTGGATTAATGGTCGTCCCACCTGAGCTGAACACTGCTTATAAAGCCAGTAACATAGGACCCGAATCAGCATGAACTGTAGCATCAACAGTTCACCATCACCATGTCTACAAGTGGCAGCAGACACCTTAATACTTGTGTCTTTGCCTTTTTATGAAAACACTCTTCAAGAATGTGAACCATCAGCTTGATATACATTTTAACTCAGGAGTCACTTCATAACCAAAGGTGTGATTCTGGACAGAAGGAAAAAATTGCGACTCTTCTTACTAACTTCAGTAACAGCTGGATTTTTTGTTTGTTTGTTTGTTTGTTTGTTTTGTTTGTTTGTTTTTACAGTTTTTATTTTTTAACTCATTTAAGTGTGAGCATAGCCAATGTGGATATGTGCCTTCTAAAATCTGTAGTATATGGAAGATTAATATTTTTATGTGTCAAGGATTCTCGTTTTTTTGCCAACCATGCATGTGTTTGAACCATGTTTATATTGATTGAATTCTGATTTTTAAAACTGCCATTTTTTCTTATTCTATGAATATGATGCCGTGTCAGAAAGAGTCACTAAGAGTGGACTCGCATGTTAAAAATCACAGCCTGTTAGGTAATGCTTTGCCTATTGTAGGATTTCACACCATTTTTATATGTAGAATTGACTAAAATGTACTTCTGTCTGCTCTGATACGTATGTTTCAACTGAACAAATATCCTCTCTGCATCTCAAAGCTCAAGATATTTATAAGCTATGTGGTTTGCTTTATTAGTACAAACTTTCTCTTCTCTCTAGTCTCCCTAGTCACTCATAAGTAATACAGACCATGGCACACTCTAATTTTTCCAACAACTTGTCCTTTTTGCATTTGTCTAATTTTATTTTTAGCATTCACAGTGAATTAGTAAAAGCTACAACTAAGTGCTTCCTTTAATAAGGAGCATGATTTTTTAGGAAAAAGTGGAACTATGACTGTCTCTTTTAAGTTTGTGTATTTGCTCCGTACAATTTCGTTCTATATTAAAGTACAATTTAATTGGTGGTTGTGGCTAGATCAAATTAAATCTAATAAGGACAATGTGCCTTTTTAGGTTGGTGTGTAGATGCCAGAAATTTACATGTGTATGTTACTATATTTTGTATTAGATAACTTGAAACAGAGGAAATATAAAAATCTTTACAGTGCATCATGTACTAGTGTAAGAAAACAATATCCTAAAACAAAACAAACATAGAGAAAAAATTAAATCCTTCGTTATGTTTAAAAATCAAATTTTATTAACCTAATTATCAACTTCTGATTTCCAAATGGAACTTGATCAGTTTCATGTACTTTGAATAAAAAAGAAACCAAACAGACAAGAAAGATGCACTTAAAATTCAAATCATAGAAACACAGAATTTTTTAGCTTGGAAAGGACCTTGAAGATCATTGAGTCCAACCATAAACCTAACACTGCCAAGTCCACCACTTTGCCTCCATCAAGGAAGATTCTGTCAGGGTTACTCCTAGAAACCTCTGAAATAGCACATTTTCTGTCTATAACATGGAATCCATTGAGATCATCCTTGTATTTACATCATTGGTTTTCTGTTTGCCTATTTTTTGAGGAAACATGCAACCTTATACACTCATGAAAAGTACTACATAGTGCTTGTTGCTATCTACCACTGAATTTGCTTTTTCCTCTATCTAATCTGCTCCTTTTGTTCACTTATGTATTCATGGGGTATTAATGCCTCAAGAAGGATAAAGTCAGGTGAAAAAATAAGGGTTATGCTCCAAGAAAGCAATACTGGTATGTTAAAAGAAACAAACTGAGAATCAGGGAGTAATTTTAGAATGTAAAACTAGACCAAAGTAGGACAAACATTATGTGACTTTTAGGTGGGAAATCCTTGCAATCCTCGTTTTGTATTATTCAGTTCCTATTATCTTAATAACAATGTAATTTAGCTCCTTTCTTGTAAAACTCAGTTGATAAATAAAATTAATGTGTATATGTATATATTTGTGTTTATGTATGTATATCAATGCACTAATATCTACATACCTACAGAAAGAAGCAGATTCCGTTCTTGCCTTTACAACACATCCCCAGGTGATCCTGGACAAGATAAATCAAGCAGAACTTCTGCACTAATTTGTCTTTTAAGGGGCTTGATCTGAGATATATTTTCACATATGCTCTGAACTCGTTGCTCCAACTGACATCGAAGATGGTTTGTTTTGAATGTGCAAAGAGTAAGATAATGCTAACTAATAAAAAAAAAAAAAAAAAGGGGGTCTCAGATTGGCTCCCCAGCATCAGCAGACACTTGTAAGATTACTGTGTATGCCTTGTGTCCCCACCTGAAAAAGAGTAGCCACTCCATAATTTCACAAGGTTGTTATGAAGATAAGTGTGATTAAACAAGATTTGAATAATGTTGTAATGAGCACTGGAGAAACATTAATCATTCTGATTTTCGAAGGTTGTTTGAATAGTGTGTATCAAGGGGTTGCAAATGGGACAAGAGGAAAAAGAACGGATAGTTGTTCATTAACTGAGTAAGCATAACCTGCTTTGTGCCCTAAGTGAAATCAGGATACCATGAAAAATGACTTGTGATGAGGTTGAGACTGTATTATTAAACTTATTTACAGAAAACTGCATTTTCTAAATTTTAAGCGTTTGACTTTCTAACCAAAATTATGATCAACTGGTTTTGGTTTTGGGTGTGTTTTGGGGGGGTTTTTTGTTTGTTTGTTTTGTGTGCGTGTGCATTTTTTTGTTGTTGCTGTTTGGTTTGTTTTTGTTGGTTTTTTGTTTGTTTGTTGCTTTGTTTTGTTTTATTCCCTAATATTTTGCTTGTATTAGAGATAGGCAACTAAATTGCAATTTCACTTTTGCAACTTTGTGATTTGTATGAGAGTCATTAGACGTTGCTATAAGTATCTTGTCGCCTACACTTTAGAGTTTTGCTCAGCATCAGTTCTGTACCTTGTATTTGCTAAAATATCCCAGTCAGGCATTTCTTTCCTCATACATTAATGTAGGTTATGATCAGGGCAACTTTTTGCAACCTATTCTTGAAGTTTATTCCTTCTTTTTCAAGACTAAAAAGGTTTATTCCTTGAAGTTTGTCTCTTTTTAGTAAGTATCAGCAAAAGTGCATGCCAGCTCTCTTAGATTTTGTGACAGCTTTGAAAAGTGAACAGTACACCCCGGTGAAACTGCTTGGCTTATTTTCTTTCTGACCCACTCTAGGACTGAGTAAAAGGCTACCTAGGCTACCTATACATGAAAGAGCACAGAGAACAAGTGGTTTCTCTTTGTGGGACATTTCATGCAAATGAGCTAGGGAAAACAAGATCCTTTATAGCTTTATCATTAGATGGAAACCCATCCAATGTGACTAAAGCTCTATTCCAGCCTGGGGTGTTTTGCTTGACACTGTTTTACCAGCACTGTACTTGGCATTCTGATGGGCAACACCTGGTGCACACTGCAGACTACAGTTCTTTGAGCACGGTTAGTAATGTGCATGCCACCACAGGAGAAAATTGGGCCAGAAATCATAGTCTGGAGGCAAAGAGATTCCCTTTAATTGAACTAACAGCAGAAGCTCTACTGAGCTTTTCTCTGCAAGCTGTCACTCTTGGATGTTTCTGTAGACTATCCAAACTGCTAAGTTGTGGTAAATAGCAAATAAAATAATTTGGCCCAGTCACCATTTGGATCTATGAAGTTTTATATCTCAGAAAGCTCCTAACAATCAGACAAGCTCAACAGATTTTTAAGAAAGTGTAATCAAAAGCCTGGAGGATGTGTTAGAAGTATGAGTTCTGCCTGACTCTGCTAGTAATGATGAAGCCAACTGACAGTGCATTATAAAGCATATATGTTTCTTTAGTGATGCCTTTCATGGAAGAGCCCTTGATACTTTCTGATGATGAGCAAAGGGATTGAACAGTGTGGGTTTAGTCTGGCAGTCACGCACTCCCAGCTATATGAACTGAACTTGGAGAGTTAATGGACAGCTGAAATTTTTGACTGATATTTGATGGTTTCTCTTAGCCAAAGATCAATAATTTTGGGGCCTTAGTAGCTAATCTATTGTTTTTCTGCAGAAAGTGGGTAATTAGAACAGGTGAATCATTCATAAATATGTTTTGTTGTCCATCATTGCATATTTGTACTTTTTTTTTTTCTTTTTTCTTTTTTTTTTTTTTTTTGTTAAGTGTGGTATAAAGCAGTGATATGGACTAGTACTGTAAATGGCGAGTTTGTTCCAGGGATAAATCTGCATGAGTCAATGCTGATCCTGTAGAGTATGGTTTGAAACTGTTCAGTTGGACTTACCATCAGAGAAGACAGAGCTGCTGCATGGGAAGGGTGTCTTTGCTGTGTTGCATGTATAATTCCAAAATCACAGCTTGCTCTTTGGATCATCCAGAAAGACAGAGGGAGAGAAACTGCTGGGTATATAGACTGTGATTGCTTATTTTAACTCAATATAAAACATAAGAATACAAGCCTTCTGACAGCTTTAAAGCTCAGAAATCTCCAATATGTTGATTCTGCTATTCTATACATTTAATGTTCTTTTTAAAATGTATCATATTTCTCCAAGCAGTGATTTGCTTTTCAAATTATCGTTGCCTAGCTAAGACTTGTGTACCAGGTGCCATGTAAAAGCATGTTAAAAGTAGATAAAAGCAATTTATCCTGCCCTCTAATTAGAGATGTCTTGTCTTTACCACTGACAATAGCAGTATGCAGCTGTGGCAGAGGAGAGATAATAGCACCAGAGCAGAGAGAAATTAAAGATAGGTTATCATATGTTGGCTGATGTAGAGTGTCGTCTCTCCTTTGCATAGCTAAGATGGTCCTCAGGAAGAATACTAACTTAGCTCTTGGCCTGACTCAAGCAGATTTATTTTAGTTATTAAATCCAAGGTAAGATTTTATTATAATGAGGCAAAAGGGACAGAATAATAATGTCTCCATTAAATATAAAGAAAGAGAATGTGACCCACCATGATTACTGTATCAATAAATACATGCACACCACACCCCAGGATGTGCTGGATCTTTATGAGGGTGGGACTGAGATTCATTTTTGCCCTGCACAGAGTTCCTCTTCAGATTAAGTGAATGAGTGTCGGGGGGGTCATATAATGGAATAGATGACTCAGTGGCATGTCTCCTGGATGATATAAAGGGTACCTTTAGTTCTGTAAGAGCTTCTCAAAATGAATGGGAAAAGGGTGGCATAAGCCTGTACAGATATTCTCTTTTTAAATCCTGGTACCTCAATGTGTTACACGCTGGGAGTCTGCACTGGAAGGATGATGTGGTAAAAAGAAAACACCACCAAGGCTAGGACTCATTAGTGTCTCAGGAACTATGAATAGGCTTGATGTGGGTGACCCAGTTGGGAAAAACTAAGTGAGAGTGGATCTGAACAGATGATCAGTGTTGGCTTTTGAAAACCTATTTCCTCATGCTGTGTCAATACTACTGGAGCAAGACTCCTAAGTCCTTACCACAGAACCACAGCTGCCAAACTGTTCAGGAGTTAAAGGTCTTGTCCTTTGCCTTCAGGAAGGTGCTGACAAGGGAGTCATTGTCCATGCACTTTGTTTGGGTCAGAAAACATCTAAGACCAAGGACAAAACTCATTTCTGAGGGAAGGTGTGCTGGAGGGGAGTAATGTGTTCAAGGCCATGGTGGGGAATGAGATCATGACCAGAAAATGGGCTAGATCACACCACAATGCTCTGTATACATGTGACCATTGACACATGTTTATGCTTCGGAGTTCAGATCTCCTGGACTGTACGGAACATCATACTGAACAAGCCTTTCATGTCCTAGATCCTGATTGCGTGAGATGGCACATCATGCATCTTTCCAGTATTCCAGATATATGTGCAGACATAATAAAACTGAAAGAATGCATATAGAGGCACCAGAAGAAAATTGATTTTAGTATATAACA
Organism: Nesoenas mayeri; assembly: GCF_963082525.1. Classification (NCBI taxonomy): domain Eukaryota; kingdom Metazoa; phylum Chordata; class Aves; order Columbiformes; family Columbidae; genus Nesoenas; species Nesoenas mayeri. The sequence continues at coordinate 26,919,376 of NC_137543.1, forward strand.
TTCAGAATCAACAAAGACTTCTGCAAATCTAAACAGATTTCCAGAATGAGTAATGTTTGTATTAACATTACTTAAGTTGGGAAATAAAATACTAGTTTAGAGCATATTATGTGTAAAATCACAGATCTCCCTCTATTGCTTTTGCAGTAGGATGCCTGAGAACTGTGCTTATCACTCACCTCCTCATGCCATGGTATCACTGTTACTCCACATTGAGAAGAATAGGTTTTTTTTGGCTGCAACCTCTTTGGCCCATAATTTCAGGGGAAAGAGATCAAGATGTACCCCTCTTCTCATGTTACATAAGATATAGACATAGTATAAGGTTTGTTGGCATGTTTAGTTCTCTTAACATAGTTTAGTAAAACAACTTGCAGTACTTGAAATTTCCTTCAAACATCTAATAAGTAGTATCTTAGTACTATCAGGCAGACTTGGAGGGGACTGAATAGACAAAAATCAGTTCAGCTGATTTGAAATAGATGGGTACATTTCTCCAGATCTTTGACCCAACTAGAACCCGTCAGGGACTAACAGTGATCAGACTCATTCTACATCAATTAAAATGCTGATGTTATCTATGATTGTAAACAACTCCTCTACCTCTCACAGGGATATTGTCACCGAAGAAGGCTGGAGGTAAATCTAGTACACATACAGTGTACTTGGATTAAATCTGAGTTTTGTTATCTGTTTTCAGAGAACATTTACACACTGAAATCAATTAGTTCATCCTTTTCTTTATTGTCAGTGTAATGCAGAGTGGAGATTTAAAGGTCTTAAAATTGTATTTATGTAGTATCCGAAGTATTGAAAAATTTCACCCCGTAATTTTAGATTTATATCCTGTGGTTCTAAGCTTTTCAAGTTCTTTACATTATGCCTAGTGGGATTGCAATATATACTGCAAGACCACAGCTAGGTTTTCAATTAATTGCCTCATGCTGCTATTCACTGTTGCTGGGGAATTGTTCAGTTTCTCCAGGACCACAGCATCTTCATGGTTTAAATAGCAAAGCTAGGTCACTGATACTGCTATACGTTACATTTCTTGATGGACATAATTTTTTTAAGCCATTTTTATTTGCTTTTGTTTGCTGAGTAAATATGTCTTTGTAAAAGTGTATGACACTGGCAGTATTGGAAATAAAAGAGTCACACATATCTTAGCCACTAAAACTGTGAATTGCTACGACCCTCAGAGATATCATGCTTCCGATAGGATCTCTACCTCTTAAAATTAGTTGAGCATATGAGATAATTGCAGTTCACCCTCTCACTCAACCAGTTAAATGACTATTGGTGTCACCATATTTTCTCTTGCAGCCATCGCGTCTATAATGCAGATCAATGCTGCTGTAGCAGGGGAAGAAGGAGGAAAGAGGTGGGGGATGTATGGAGGTGGTTTATGGAAAATGTCTCTTTGTCACTGAGCATTAGGTGAAAAGATGAAAGGAGGGGGAAGGGGAAACCTCAGGTGAGTGAAAAGATTGCAGCAACAGAGAAAGCAGACAAACAAGCACAAGTATGAAAACAGGCAGAAAAGCTGATCAAGCAAAGGCTGCAGCATGCTCAGTGCTCACCACCTGGCTGGGCTGAACTCTCATGAAGATGGACCGGGATGAGGGAGCTCACAGGGCACTGGAAGACAAGTGGCAAGGAGGTGACATGGAGGCTCATCTCTAGAGCAAATACATGGAGGTGGAGAAGAGAGGGAAGCGGACCTGTAACAGAGTGGTGGTGTGATAGTAAAGCAAAGGCAGAAAGAGACAGGGAAGAATGGGATAAAAATATCCAATCAACTCAGTGGCTGAGACAGTGAAAGGAAAATGGGCTAAATTCTTGGGCTGGACAAGTGATCCTTGGTGCACAACAGGGATGACAGCTTTATGCCACCTTAACAATCCCGGAATTGGCAGTGTGTTACTCAAGTATGAACCAGCTTCTAAAGGTGAGGTCACATCAAATTTGCCAAAGAAACACAGTAGGTAACTGCCTGCAGTAAGTGATTGTTGAGGCACTAAAATAGCTGTGGTTTTCCTGACTCTTTTTCTGGATCTGCCATGGGTGCTGCCACCAGGAAAGAGCTTTGAGGTCTGGGGCTGTGGTGACTGCTGAAGGGGCTGATGGTGAGCAGACTCTCCTGCTAGTACCAGTCCCTACCCCTACCTTCCCCTTGCTCATTGTAGTGATGTGAATAACAAATTTTCTTCCACATTGACCCCACTGTGCTGCTTCCACTCCTAGGACCCTTGGTTAGTCCCAAGGACCATCTGACCAGCAAAACATAACTTCTCCTACACTCTGAGAATCCATAATCTAGTTTCTGTTCACTTCTGTGCTAATTAGAGGGGCTGGGAGAAGATACTTCTCAGACGGGGTGAGGAACCTTCCCTGAGCAATGAAGCTACCTTTGCAATTACTTAACATCACTGAAGTGGTGCAGACAGAAGGAGATGAGCTAGTTGAAAGGAGCCATCATCAACAGGGTCCAGTTTGGAATTGCCAGCAGTTTCCTTTCTATTGTCTAGAATTCAAAAGCAGATTTTTTTTTTTTTATGTGAGAGAAGATGACCCTGCCAGTATCATGTATATATTTACACTTTTAATGTATATATTGAATCTGGCAATGAGGAGTCAAAACTGATTACTACAGTCCCAGCCTGGGCTCGTGTTGTGTGTTTGCACTAATCTCCAAAGTCTGGTCTTTTAGAATGAAGTACATGCAAATTGTGGACACCTTTGGGGGACTAATTGGGCATATAAATGGGATAACAGCTGACCAGAGATACATCGGAACTGATTGGCTTCATGCATAAGTAGCTAACCTGTATTTACAGTTCCAGCAACTACACACTTATCAAGACTTCATTTTTCATAAGTGGGAGACATGATTTTCAAAACTGAATACTTAATAACATGTATTAAAAGTACTAAGAAAATAAGGTAGCAACTACTTTGCTGCAGTGGTGAGCTTTGAGATTAAAATGACTTGTATTCATAAAATATTTTAAATCTTTGCAGAGAAGTGTAAATTTTACAAAAAAAAAAAAAGATATGTACGTAATTGGTGAAATGCAGTATTTTTGTGCACAGAATATTTTATTGAGCTCTCTAATGGACTAGGCAAATGTATTGGCCAATAAAAAGTTCACCAAGGCAATAAAAAGATCAAAGACATTTTTCACATTGCATCTCAAAACATCTAAACCACTGAAGTTTGAGTTGTAATGTGACCTTCCAATCTTGGAGAACTTGTTACAATGACTAATTGTCCTGCTTTGCACTTTCAAAAGGTGATGACTGTGTAGAAGTTGAAATCTAAAGAAGAATAGGAATGAACCATATTTGTGAGAGAGAGGCAGAAAACCAATATTGTAAACAGCCAAAGGCAGCAAGTTATAGACAAGCTATAATTAAAGCCTGATGAAAGAATGGGCATGACATAAACAAAGGGTAGAAGAATTGATTATAATAGAAGCGTGTACAATATGACAATAAAAGACAGTGGCCTAATGTAAATAGAATGGAGCATATATAGAACAGTGGAAGGAGTGCAAGACTGTAAAGAAAGCAGAATGTTTGTGCAGCTCATTGTATGAATGTTAATCAGCACTTATTTGAGATCACATACATATTTTGCACATGGCCTCATCATGCAGGAGATAAACAGACACACCAATTGCCGGCCAATAAAGTTTTTATCATGTACATCGGAAGATTCTTTTATCCTTCTTCCAGGTCTGTTACATGTCCATATAAAGTGAGTACATGAACTAGCCTTAAGTACAGCAAAGGATAGGACTGTGCAACCATATAGAGGAACAGAACTTTGGGCTGAGACATCTCAGGGATCAGCCATTTTCCTCCCCACCTCTTAGGAGGAAAGTCACCTACGTCAGGATGCTCCATCACCAGTCCACCTTCCTGGCATGCAGAAAGCATGTTCATACACCGGGCACTGACACAGGCTGCAGGGCTGCTAAGAAGTAGTTCATGGCAGACCAAGCTGATGGGCTGGGGCTTGTTGGCAGAAGTGGTAGGTCATTGCACACCACCCATCTGATGACATGGCAGTGGGAGCCCTGAACACAGAGGGGCTCATGGGGTTCTTCTCGTCATGCCCTGTTTTTCCTCCACAGCAAAAAGCCAAGCAGTAGCATGGGCACAGGAGGGTGCTAAATCTGCTCCCGAACATGGGAAAAGTGAAGCCATTTTTCTTAAGGTTCCCATGAAGAAACTGGCACCAGCCAAATTTTGGTCCCCTGTTCCCAGAGCTGTTAAATGCTGCACACCTTCTGCAATGCTCTGAGCCCCCTCGGCTCCCCAGAGTTTCAGTGAGAGCCAAAAGCACTCTGTACTTAACACAAAGCACCCTGAAAAGTTGGGGTCCTGTATGTAGCAAGTGCCTCTCAGGCAGTTGTAGGTGTTCCTCTGTCTGCTCAAGCATGGTTGTGTGTTCAACAAATCATACATAATCATGTCAAATTATTAATGTCTTACAAAATTTTTTGTGTGCTTTAAGAATATTTTCCTAACTTTTTATGCAAACTACTTTACTTGTTTCTCTGAGAACCTTTATTTACTAATTGAACCACTGATCATTTTCAGGACAAAATTAACCTATTTAATATATAAAATCTATTAGCCCAGGCAGTAGGAGCTGCAAGTTTTTTCAAAAAATGAAGTATATTTCCTTGTCCTGAAGGAAAGACCACACAGGCTTTAACCAAGTGAAAACAGCTGCGTACAGTCTCTGGTACTTGCTTTGCAGGATCACATCTGTGTGGTCAGCATGTGCTGCAATACTGTGAGCAGACTATTTATAGATCAGCTGTTTAGATGTGGTGATCTGTCTGAAAATGTCAATAGCTGCTCTGTTTGTTCATTTGATCATTGCATTATATTTAGTGAAACTGTTAAAAAAATAGCTTGAAATGCAGATATGTTTTTTGTTTATTCTCTGCCTCTCAGAGTTCACTAACCACTGGTCGGGCAGAATATTTTCCAACTTTCCAGTGCTACTCTCAGAATGACACGAAGGGTGCACACTCCGCTTTGCTTGTGAAATTCAGTATACCAGGAGGTCTGTATAATGCCTGCTTCCTACTTAATTTCCATTTAGACTGTGTCAGGAGTTTTGTGTTGCACAGACTCTGTGTTCCTGCAGAGGATAATGCTTAGCATGTGTATCCAAGGTGAGTTTCCATTGTAGTCTATCAAATTGCATCAGACTTTCAAACAAATTCAGTTCTGGGACTGAGTATTTCCAGAGCTTTGGCTGCCTCCTCATTTCTAATGAGAATACCTCATGTACTTTATTAGATAACTGCCTTGAGAAATATGTAATTTTGCAGGATCTAATTTTTGAATAGGCATTATACTGCTGAGGTTGTGTGATAAAAAGTTTTAAATGGATAATTGATAGCATAGACTCATAAAATTGCCCCTGTAAAAGTGTTATTTTTTCAGGTCCATTCAGTGGAAAAATATTGGATGTAAAGGCATCTGTTTTTTCTGTCCTCATTTTAACAAAGAGGAAAAAAGGCCAAGTGGAAGAGTTGCACCATTACTATATTTTGCAAATTGATGTGGTCACTCTGTTGTTTCCTGTGCTGTGGTTCGAAGGTGAACTCACGGAGGAATGTCACACAAGATGAGGAAAGTCACAGGTCAAGAATGTGCATAGATGTGCTGAGAAGTAGCTTGAGTGTTTCTTCATTAATTGATAGACCAGTACAACATGAGAATGAAATAATGAAGGTATCCTAGCAACTATATTTTCATAACAACCATAGCCTGTAATATTGCAGTGAATGTCAGCCACATTTTATTAATTCAAGAGGATGAGAGCCAGCAGATAATTTTAATTAACGAAACTTAACAGCAAACTTCTAATGCAGAAATTTGATAAGCCCTCTATTGTTGGCACCATCACTACAGTTTCATAGAGCTTTTAGAGTTTTCTAAATCTGAAATTATGAGTTAATCCTGGGCATGTTAAGGTAATTCTTATGCTATTTTTATTTTGTAACAGAAACATGTTTTCGGACTAGGACCTCTTGTCCTTGCTGCTAATAACAGGGAAAAAAACCAAACAAACAACAACAACAACAACAACAAAAACGGGGGGAATATTTCTTGTTCAGGGAAACTCTTCAGTGACATGTAACCCTGTTACCTCCTGAGCATCCCACAGTCCCAGTCCCCAGGACCGAGGTGCCGGGGCAGGACATGGGCTGACCGGGAGCGGGCAGGGCAGTGCGGAGCTGGGGATTTCTGCTGCTGTGCCAGCAGCACACACGTGTGTTGCACATTGGCAGCCAAACTTGTTCTTGGGCCAAGCAGCTGTCATTTAAAGAGCAACAAATGGTTTGCTGTAGAGCAGATGGAATGGAGAATTGACCCTTAAATTTATTTGCATGTCTGTGTATATAAAGACAAGATTCGTAGAAAAAGTGAACAAAATAAAAACCCCAGAAGACAAATAAGGTTTAAGATAGCTAGGTTACTGTGTGCATAATAGCAGGAAAAATAAACTGAGTCTTTCAGCTGCCGTAATTCAGGTTAGCTTTACAAAACTTGTGTTGCTACAGTGGATTTCTGCCAACATATACCAGCTGATGATCTGGCTGATTATGTCTGTTAATTTGTTTGTGACGTCTATAATGCCTTCTTAGACATTTTAACTCTGGAGATGATTTGTTGGATTCCACATGCTCTGGATGATTATGAATTTTTATGTTCTGAGGGAGCCAGGTCAAACTACCGCTGCAGGCTTTCCCCGTTGGTGCATTCAATCAAGATGTTTCCATTTGTAGTTCAGCCAGGGTGTGCTGGCATGCAAGTTGCCAGCCAAAATCAGAGGAGGTGCATCCCTCAGGTCTCTGGAAAAAAATTTTCCTGGGATGAAACCCAGCATTGCGTCTGGTGTGGGTTCCTTAGATCCATTCATCAGCACAAAGTGAACTGTTTTTTGTAGGAGAGCAGGAGTGGAGGGATCCAGGACCCATGTCAATACCACATCTTTTCCACAAACCATCATGCACCCTTATCACAGTTACTCATTTAAAAACATGACAAAAGTGGCATTACTCTGTGGACCATATAACTTGATGTGCCTCTGGCTGGTTGTAGACCATAATTTAGGAGCTGCTGTTGCAGACTTACTTAGGAACCAGTGGAAAGTTGGGGAATTGTCTGCAGGGCATGTTTTCTGTATTGGATTCTCTCAGAATCTGCATGTTTTGTAAATATTTAGTGAAGATAATTTCACTGTGGGAGGTACAATCAGTCACTGTGTTTGAAACTGGTTAGTGAATGAGGCGGGTATATGGAGACACCCCATATAGTCCCATTGGGGTCCCACACTTACTGTATACACACCCCAGAGAGACTCTAAAGAAGGTCACAACACACACAAGGAATCTTGGCAGTGGTTAGAAACATGTCTCTCATTTAGTCTATGCATAGCTCACATGCTAGCTGTCATGCAATTGCCACTGTCACAGGCTGTCCAGTCTGAGAGTTATGAAGAAAGGGAAAGGAGATATTTTTCTTTTTCACAAAACATCCACTATAGCTTTTTTGGTGTGCTGTATGAGTACTGGAGACTGCTTTCCTACACTGCTGAGAGAATATTGGTGCCAATGTTCTCACAAGTCTATATTTAAATGAGCATTCACAGCACTTTTGTTTATTTTGCTTTCCACAAGTATTTCCTCAACATAATTCATACTTCACAGAGAATTATACAAAAGGGGGGATTTAAGCCCAGCCTAAAGGTGAGGTTCTGCCACATGCAGTGGGTGAGATGGGATTTCACGAAGTCATGAAGCTCCTGCAATGTAAGTGTTACATTGTGTAAAAGCAGGGCTGCTGAGTGGATCAGGCTTAGCATGGTATCCTGTGAAACTGGACATGATAAAACTGGTGCTAGGGATTTCTGGTTAATTAAAGATGACAAAGCAACACTTACCTAAGTTAAAATAAATACTCTCTGTAAAGACATTACTCATTCTCAATGCAGAATTGCTAACCATGACAATTTTCACACACGAGACTTCTTAAATTTGCTTCGGTTGTTTTCACCTCTTCACACAAACACATAGAAATTTGAAAATCTTGAAAGCTGAATCATGGAAAACCTAACTCACTTAACAATTTCCCCTTATGTCATTGTAGTTTGATTCAACTTACTTTCCCGATTTTCTTTTTATGTTCTTTTTTGTAATGGAAAGTGAATTATCATACGCATTTTAGGAGCTGAACCATGTATTTTGAAAACTCCTTCTTTATTTCTATAATTCTGTACATTTTAGGCCACAGCTTTTGTTCTAGCCAAACCATATTATGACTTGGAATATTTAACTCATAAACCATTTTGTCCTGCTCTCTTTTTTAGCTTCTGTCATTTCTGTAGGAAAACTGTAGAGCACAATTTTGGTTTTTTACAGTCTTTCGAGCCTCATGGAATCCAGTTTCCAGTTCTGAGACCAGTCGATGAGGTAATGGCTGAACCATGAGAGATGGTGGCTGAGGACCTGTGGAGGTTGAGTGACTTCGAGGGGATGGAACAGGGTCAGGGATCACCCTGGGAAATTAGAGCCATTAACATGTCTTAGAAAAAGTGCTCAAGAATACACAAAAGAAAATGTAAGGATTTACTACATTATTATTTTTTAAAGGCTGCAGTCATTTCATTTGAATCAATTCTCTTGAAACATATTGGATTTTAATTATTATTTTAGCTTTTGTGTGTATGTGTGTGGTGGGGTTTTTCCAGGTTTTTCTCAGGGGGAAAAGAAGCAGCACTGGGGAAAACAGCTGATCTGTCTTTCTCTTCCCAAAATAGACTTTTGGGGCCCTTGGCTCCAACTCAAAGGCAATTATTTAAATTTTTCTGTTCTCTAGTAATAGTCAAACAAGTATTTTGTAGTACAAAAATTCTCAAGACAAGACAACCCTTTGAAAACCGCTGCTCAAATTAAGTAACCCTGACATTAGTTTTAATGTCAGAAAGCTTCCAGTGTTAATAGTGGGGATAAAAATGGAACCCTTCTTTGCCCCCTAATATTTGTGGTACCTTGGTTTGTTAAAAAAATATAATTTATTATTTATGTTTATTATGTACAAATAAAGCAGCATTTTATTTGGGAATTAATTATAGTAGAAATACGTAACATTCATGCTTAATGCTTACAAGGTTGTGTTTCATGGCTGCTAAACTGTTTCCTAAACGTAATTGTTAATGGTAGATCAACCCACCAAATGTTTTTGTGAGGCTGAGAATCCTTCTCTCTTAATCCGAAAGATTTTATAAGCCTTTTTTATTTTATTGATTTGCAAAATGGAAAAAGGTTATTAACACTTAAAAAATGTGAATGGAATAATGATGTTGATCTGTTTACAATACATTTCATCACAAAGTGCTTAACAGAGAGAAAAAAATAAGAAGTTAGAGAAAAAGATTATGCATATTCTAAGTATGGATTATTCCTTCCTATTTTATCTAATCTGTTTTTTAAAGTTTCACATATTTGGGTATTTTTTAACATTATTTAAATGTCTAACAAGTCCATTGCCAAAGTACTGTATAGATTTTGGAGTGAAATTCTAGCCAATGCAATTTTTGCTAAAACTGTGATCAGAAGATTCTCTACTTGCTTAAGGACACTGTATCCCTGAAAACCAGTCTTAATAGAAAAAGAAAATTACTAGAAATAAACTCAAAATCACAGAGATTAAACTATTTGCTCACAGGCATGAAGGTATCAGCTGAGTTAAAAAGCAAAAGCTGATCTGCCCCCTGCACTTTAGCACAACGCCCTATGCAATTTTGTTCTTTACAGCAGTCCTTGACACCCAGTGAGAGATGACTGAGGAGCTGAAGGGTTAATTCCTGCAACAAAGTTGTGACTGAAAGAGTTTTGCTTCAGATGTCTTCTACAAGTTGCTGAAGGACAAATCCATCCAATTCATCCTGACCAAAGACATGTATGAACATGAACTTGTTCTTTTGTTGATTTGTGGATGAACTGGAGAACTGGAAAAATACTTCTGTAGGTAGTAATGGTTCCTCACCACTGTTTGTTCCCACTTTGAACACAGTATCAAAAAACAACGTGGAGAGAGCAAGCTGTGGACCCTGTGAAAAGGCTGCACTCAGAAAAAGGCTGCTGCAATGACTATGTTCATTTCCCAGTGAAAAGAGAAATAATTCAATATACAGTGAAATTTTGTCAGTAGCAGACTGGTGCATTTTGCCTTTGGATGGTTGCAGTACAAGGCAGAGGGCTTTCTCCTGGAAGAAGTGGTGGGTTTTGGGACCAGCCCCAGGAAAGGCAGGGAAATGAACCCAAGACCCCAAGCTGCCTTGAGCCATCAGTCTGATGGGCAGCTGCCCAGAGAGAATGTACACGAGCTGCTACTGACCCCTCTAATGCAGATAAGGTTCCTGCTGAACAGACAAGCATTATTGGTGCTAAATGCATCAGAAAACAAGACAAGATACTGGTATGTTTTATCTGCTTTCCAGATCTTACATGTTTGTCTGGCAGAGATTGCAGAGTTGTTTCTTCTGCAGGGGCACATGGCTTGTTTGGACCCTGGAAGTGCAACAATTATGACATAAAGTCCTGACATCCCCCTATTACCTACCTGCTGGTGGATATCCCTTTGTAAATTGCCCAAACCATGAGGCCTTGAAATTAATTTATATTTTGAGCTGTAACTGCTGTGTGATGTGATACACTTCAGCTGGCAGATGCAGAAGATGCTGGTGTGCCTCTAAATAGCATCTGAACATGCAGAGAAAGCCCATGTCAGGTTGTCATCATCCCAGTGTCCATGAGCTTGACAAGGACCTCTACTTTTTAATGTTGCTTTTAATGACGCAAGCTATATGTCTCAGATGTATACTTCTCCCTCCCTTTTTTTCCATGATCTTCCCATGTGATCTAGGGCATGTTTCTGAGTGGTTAGGATTATGTTTCCTTCACTTCATTCATTACAATTGCTATGTTTTGCAATGTTATATGCTAAGAGGAAAGGGGGAAAAAAAAAGACAGCAAAACTGGAAATGACTGTTCATCTTCCAAACTAGGAAAAGATCTGGCAGAGAGTAGATGTTCTTATTTTTTTTCTCTTCTCACATTTTCTATAGTCTTTGCTTTACACAGAGTGTTAATGATAAAAATAATAATAGGAAAACAATTCTGGACCTCTTGATTGCATTCAATGTTTCTTCAGTGTCCACTGGAAATATAAACATTTTTTGGCTTCTGACTTGGGAATAAACTTTCTAGGATATAATGTCTTAGCCATTCTATATTTGAATCTACACCATATTATAAAGCCTTTCAAAAGACACTAAAACATAAGGTTTGGTGGACTGACTGGTGTATTTTTTTCAGCTGTTTATGATATTGCAATATCTAGTGTACTATCTAAATGCTCACAGTGGGAATAAACATTTGAGTAAGTGTAATGTTTTTTTCAAAATACTAAGACCATATGCTGTTAATGCAAAGAATATTGACTAAGATTTCCAAACAGTTTGGGCACCCAAATCCCATTAAAATAATTCACCTTAAAAAAACTTCTGTTATTCTTCCCCAGCTTGTGGCTCATGATAGAAATGTCATAGACTGAATAGAAAAAATGCAAATTGCTGAAACAATCTTGGAAGAATTGTGAGATTTTTAATGCTGGAACTATAAGAATGTTCAATACTCAAGTTCTTGTTTTCATTCACTGTCCTGCATGATGTTAAATGCAGTAGGACAGCAACTCACTTTAACACAAATTCCCATCAGTGTATTTCTGCTCCCTGTGGGCTTTGATGTAAACTTTATCTTAAACTTTAATTTTTGAGTGCTGTTGTAGTGCTGCAAGAGGTATGGGTGAGTTTCCGGCTGACCCCATTGGATCCTGGAGAAGACTCCAGTGAAGTGTTTGAGAGACATTTCTGCCTTAAAGCTCTGAGGACTTTTGGTGGTGAAATCACAAAAAAATGATGATTTATTCTGTCGGCAATATGAATTCTTTATTTGGTATCAGTACCTCTGCAGATTTACCTCTGCAATATCTGCCAAAACACCTCTCCAGGAATAAAAAGAGGAACTTTTTTTTTACTCAGAATGCTTAGTTTTACACTGCAACCCAGAGGTTCCTTTGTCTATCACTGTAAGAGTGCCACATTGTCCTTGCAGTTTTTTCTCTGGTGACATGAACTATGAACAGGAAAAACAGGAGGACAGGACCAAACAATAAGGCACATTCTAGAGAAATGATAGCTGAAATTGCATGTAACCTTAGAAGAAAAAAGGTCAGTACTAGCCTCATGGCTGCCAAAACATTGCATACGAATC